>NC_137776.1:27686118-29126118 GCF_963455305.1 Plecotus auritus
ACCCAGTTCTATCAGATGGCTATCCTTGCACTGACTCTCTTTGGCAGTTCACCAGGCTGAATTAGAACAGGGTGACCTGCAGGGCGAGACTGCCTCGGTTAGGCGTCCCCATCTCAGGGACATGGCCCTTAATCTCTGACATTCCTCAAAGCCCTTTATTTCCCTAATCTCCCCAAAGAATTGTTATTTGTTTTCTAGATGTATCAAAGTTCCCAAGTTTTCCATTTCAAAACTCTTATTTCATGACCCAGTGTATCCAAAGAGCTAAATAAGAATGTTATCAGTATATTCACATTTTCTTTTAAATTTCCTGCATCTGAGAGATGTTCAGATCATTATATGTTATTCTTCAAATACTCTATAGGGCTTTATGCCTCCCTGATTATCACTTATATCTAATTGCTATTTCAGCCACCTATTTTGCCACACAAACCCCACTTTTCTGCAAAAATCTTAGAATGCTTTAAATTCCTACTTACCATCTCCTGTTTTCAAGATTCCCCAATTATATAATGAAATAAGCATCTATATATATAAAAGGCTAATATGCTAAGTGTCCCTCAAAACATCCAAGTGGTCGCTATGATGCGCACTGACCACCAGGGGGGGCAGATGCTCAATGCAAGAGTTGCCATGATGCACACTAGCCTTTTTCAAAGAAATGGCACCGCAGACCTGGCACTGACAAAGCAACACTTGGCTTCCCCCAAGTGGGACACAGGCTCCGCCACCACCCTGGAGCAACAGCCCACCAAATCGCAGCCAATGTTGCCGAGACCCCATGGCGCAAAATGTGGCCCACAGCCCAGCCTGGAAATGGTGGCTATGGGTGCTGGGTAATGACATCACATAGCAACGCCCAGCTTCCTCTCCCTAGCAACAGGCCATCTATAATAATAAAAGCACAATATGCAAATCGACTGAACAACCAAACAGCAGAATGACAGTCTGGACAACTGTCCGGACGACCTTCGGATGACCACGCTATGACATGCACTGGCACCAGGCCAGCCAAGGCAAGCGCGATACAATTGGTCAGGGGGCCCCACCATCGCCCCATGGTCACCCCATAGAGGGAGGCCCAGGCCACCCTCTGCGGGGCAATCGATGGGGGCGGGGGGAGGCTCCACAATCGATCATCCCAAAGATGGAGGCCCAGGCCAGCCAGCTAGCGGCCACAGTGGGAGGATGAGGCCACCTGCCTGGCAGCTCTGCGGCAGGTGGGCAGGGCCTCCCTCTGTGGGTCAATCAATCTGGGGGCCCCACGATCAATCACCCCAGAGAGGGAGGCCCAGGCCAGCCAAGCAATCGCACCCCATGCCTGTCACCTAGAGAGGGACGCGACCGGTGACAGGGGTGGGGAGGGGCAGCATCGCACAGATGGAAAGCAGTGGCAGCAGCAGGGGTGGTAGGAAGGAAAGCCACAATAGGCCCTGATCACCAGCCAGGTCTCACATTTCTACCCAAGGGGTCCCGGACTGTGAGAGGGCGCAGGCCAGGCCAAGGGACACAGCCCATCCCCATGCACGAATTTCATGCACCAGGCCTCTAGTTTAATAATAAATGGCACTACAGATCTGGCGCCCACAAAGCAACACTCGGTTTCCCCCAAGTGGGACACAGACCCCACCACCACCTCAGTGCGATGTCCACCAAATTGCAACCAACACTGCCAAGACCCTCTGGTGCAAAATGCGGCCCACAGCCCAGCCCAGCCCAGAAATGGTGGCTTTGGGTTCTGGCTTCCTCTCTCTAGCAACAAGCCTCCTTGCAGTTTCTTCAGCCCAGGAACATAACTTGCTTTATAGCCAGGTGCAAACATTTTACACTTTAACCAAATGTCTGTGAAGCATTTTCCCATGCCTCATCTTATTTGATCCTCACAGAAGACCTGGAGTAGGTAGGTAGGAGACTCGGTGGAATCCTATTTTCTTTTCATTAGCTGGAAAATGGAGATTTAGAAAGTTTTGAAACTTGACCCGACTGAAAAGAAGTAAGAAATGGTGGACCTTGAAAATTACTTCAGGTTTTCTCACTGCGCACAATATAGTCAAACACTGTTGCAGTTAAATATTTTACCCTTTGTTCTCCCTGTGTGATCTGCAATAATAATCTGCTTCATGTTGATATTTACTGCTGTGATGCTGACAATTACCTGAAAGAGAAGTTGGGGTGCTTTACTGGGCTGGAAAAAGTTTAGCTAAATCAGAAAGCAGGTCTAATTAATCAAGTTTATTCTACATATATAAAAGGCTAAGTTGACTTGTGCATGTGCAATACATATAAAGCTCTTGCGCCAATCACACATGTGTGTTTCAATCTGTCATTGTTGATCATGAATTTGGTTGACACTTCTATTATAGAGAAAGGGCGAAAAGCGATATTAAAATATTTCTCCTAATTAATTTCCTTTCAATGTGCATGAATTCATGCACCGGGCCTCTAGTATTCATATAAAATGCTAAAAACAATGCCTGTATCAAAATGAGTACTTAATAAATTATATATAACTAGTGGCCCAGTGCATGAAATTCATGCGCATTAAAATGGAATTAATTAGAGGAAACATTTTAATATTGCTATTTGCTCTTTCTCTATAATAGCAGTGTCAGAGATGAAAGAAAAGTAGTAAAATGTATATGAAAATATTCTTCCTGTCAGAGTCTGGGGAGCGCTGCAGGACCCAGAGTCAAGTCCCCGCCACCCACGCACACATGCCTTGAAATGGTGCGAGATCCAGACCCAGCTGGCCCCACCCCAGTCAAGCCCTGCAGAGTGGGAGGCATAGCCTCAGGTCCCCCAGCCCAGCGCCGTGGTGGGGGGCGCGACCTCAGGGCCCCCGGCCCTGGTCTGAGGGCGCGAAGGTGTAACTACCATTTGTATATTAGCTCTTTATTATATAGGATATTATCAGTACATTTTATTTGTCTTCTCTCCTTAACACCTTTTAGAAGTGTTATTCTTTTCATTCTGCAACAAAGTTTTTCAGGGGCTGACCAGCAGACCCTGAGCCATGGATGAATGATTACTCTGACACAATGTTTGCTGTGAAAGAGAGGTCTAAGGGACTGCCTGGCTAAAGGAAGCAGGCAACCTTGATCGCCTGCCTCGTTAGGCTTTTATTGTAGCAGCAGTTTGAGATAAAGTTTATCTTTTAGATACAATCAGTAATATTGGGAGGGTACATGTGTTTGTAGTGTCCTTTAGGCAAGGACACCCAAAGATAAAGCATAAAGATTCCAGTAAACACCCAGGGGTCTGCACGTGAACAGACTTGTTTAGAAAGGTCAAGAAATAATTAGGGGCATTGCCTTCTGAACTCCCCTAAGTCAGAATTCCGATAAACAGGTGAGCAGCCTTCTGCACACTTCCCTTTTCTCAGAATGTCCTCCTTACAAACTTTCCAACCAAGTCTCATGCTTCCCCACAAAGTTTTATTTTTGGTGTTATTTAATATTTTGCTTTATTTTAAATTTAGTGTAAGGAAAACATGCAAAGACATAAAACAGAGAAAATACCAGAGCAATCTACCATATTCAAAACTGGTTTTGAGAATAAATCATTCTAAAAAGTTCCTCAATCTTCATTTCCTACCACCTCTACACAATGTCCTGAAACATGTGGCATCTCTCCATTTACTAGTCTGTAGTCTATCAGTCTGTAGTTCAGCAATTTTCTAACTTATAACAAATTAGTTTAAACAAATATACCAAAAGCTGAGTCATCTCAGTTTTTCTGGAGGCTAGCAGCCCAAGATCAAGGTGTTGGCAGGACCATCTTCCCTCTGAAGGACCTAGGGAAGGTTCTAATCCATGTTTCTTGCCTAATTTCTGGAAGTTCCTTGGCTGATGGTACCAAATCCTGAGCTATAGCCAGGGCAAAAGACGCCGAGAAGCACGGGCATATTACGCGGAAGGAAGAGGGGTCTGAGTGCTAATCTAATATTGGCTTGACCCTACACTTTAATTTGAACCCCATTAAATAGCTAAAAATAATATAAAAACAGGACCCCCTTGAAACTGTGACATAGCTCCAAAACAACATGACTTTTCATCAGTTTTCAGCTAGTGACTGCTGCAATCATCAAATCCAGATGATCTATAATCCTTTACTTACATTTTACTTTTTAAAAAATGAAATAATTGATTTTAATGAGTCATTCCAGACTTAGTCATTAGTATATTTTAAATGTCTCCCTGGTGTTTCTTCAGAGATTTAATCAGATCTAGTGCTCTTCAGTACAATTTGCAGGCAATATTCAGAGATTCGGCTTTCGAGATTTATGTTTAAAATAATGGTACTGAATAAACAAGTTACAGAACACAATTATGGATAGTTGCATTTCTGTATGAAATATATGTGCACGGGTACATGTATGGTAGGTAGTCAGACAGGCATGAGCAGAGCAGGACAAGAGCCCAGGTACAGATGTCACAGGGCAGGAAGTCTGGGGCACCTAGCAACAGGCAAAACTGGGAAAACAAGGGCCTGACCCCCAGGGTAACCTTTCTTCCCCTAGCATATGTCTGGCCCTGAGGTTTAGACTCCCTGACTGTTCAAATTGCTGGTCATGCAGTTTGGACACTCCTCTGACCTTCCCTCCCTTGGCATGTTGCTAGTCACGTGATAGACTCTCTTGGAGGAAGAATACGGGGCTGAAGAGTGGCTTCATATGACTTCCAGATGGACACTGACAGGACCACTCCCTTAAGCATTAACTCCTAAGATAATATCTAGGCCTCAGTTGTGTTTCAGCTCCAGGCCCAGAAAGTAGCCAAACCAGAAAAGTGATTCCATGGCTGACCTTAGTACCTGCTGCACTGGATAATGACCCCATGCCAGCCTTGGGCAAACTACGGCCCCCGGGCCGGATCCGGCTGTTCTATCCGGTTCTCTTGCTCTCCCCTCCGCTCCTTTACTTTGAATTTATATTAGTTCACACAAACACTCCATCCATGCTTTTGTTCCGGCCCTCCGGTCCAGTTTAAGAACCCATTGTGGCCCTCGAGTCAAAAAGTTTTCCCACCCTGCCCCATGCCCTGGTGCTGAACAATCAGTAGAGACCACCACCCTGAAAGGACACACCTGCAAAGCTGATGAGTATTCTATTGAGATCCTCCCCTGGGAGCTCCCTTAAAAACCCCACCCTTAAAAGACCTTAGAAAGGAGAACCCAGCCCTGCTCTCTCCATGGAACACGCCCACCTCCTTGCTCCAGGCACATTTTCCTTGTTTCTCTTTCTCCTAAGCTCTAAGAGCCCTATTTTTGCCTCTGGGAACTTGTTTCTTGAACCCTTTCTTCTAAGGCTTACTTCTTCCACCTCTGTGATTCTCTAAATAAACCTTCTCTTATAGTTTGAGTCTTGGCTCTGAAATGTTTTTTAACCAGAACTCAAGTACCAAGGTTGCTGAACTGAGGTCCTGTCTGATTTCATGGGTCTAATACCTGGTGACATTTTCATGGCCCCCAAAACATGCACATTGCATTTATTTTAACACATGGGTCTAACACCTGGTGACGTTTTCATGGCCCCCAAAACATGCACATTGCATTTATTTTAACACATGGGTAGAAACAATCTGAAAGAATAGACTCCAAGCTCTTAACAGTGGTTATATGTGCATGACTGAGATTGCAGAAGACTCATTTTCTAAGACAGTGGCCAGCAAACTCATTAGTCAACAGAGCCAAATATCAACAGTACAACAATTGAAATTTCTTTTGAGAGCCGAAAACCAACTTCTGCGCATGGGCCACGAAGTTTCAATCACACTGTACGTGCACGCCCGCACGTGGTATTTTGTGGAAGAGCCACACTCAAGGGGCCAAAGAGCCGCATGTGGCTCGCAAGCTGCGGTTTGCTGACCACTATTCTAAGAAATGTGTTTTCATAATATTAAATCAATAAAGATTAAATTATATTTGATGCCCTTCCCAATCAAACTGGCCAACAATATGTATATATTGATCCCATTCCTACCTACATCACTATACACACATACACAAACACACACACACAGACAGAGGTATATATCAGCAGACCACTATCCCTGCAATAATGATGCAGACAAAAGCTTAGATTATAGAGAAGAATCACAGGCATTGTCCTTCTTGCCTCTTATGTGTTAATACACCTCAGTGCTGCTAGTCCATTATATCTTGTTCTTAACCTTTTAACCCTTTCTTTGTCTGCCTAAGAGCCTTTGGGATTATAACACAACCTCCATCTCACCTCTAATCTTAAGAACTCCGTATTTATAAGTAGTCTGTGATGCTTGAACCTTACCTTTTTTTTTTACCCCTATGGCACAGAGACTTTGTGGGAATTCCTCCTGGGTCTAGTCTTGGGAAAGGATCCCAAATCCTGAGCTATAGCCAAAGCAAAATATGCTTAGCAGCATGAACGTATTATGAGGGAGGGAGAGAGATATGAGTGCTAGCAGCCTGGTCAGCATGCACGAGGGACTGAAATGCTTGCCCTTTGGAGACCACAGACCCAGGATAGAAGATAAGTTTGTTGACAGTCTGAGCTCCCTTCTGTTGATATTCTTCCCAGTCTACATATATACAGAATTGGGCCAAATCATGAAGAGAAGCCTTAGCCCTGACTCTCTGTGGTAGAAGCCAAAGGTCAGTTCACTAATTATCAGGTGAAGGGTGAGGGGACCACAACTCTGAAGCATTTATGAGTCACAGGCTTGACCTCTGATGACAACTGTCACCCTTTCTCCTGGAAAGCATCTATGCACAGTCACACAGAAGTGTGCATAGTCTCAGGGATTTCAAGATCCCAGCCAGTTTAAGAACTTTTAAATAGTAAATTTTCTTGGAGAAAGTTAAAACTCAGTGGAAAAGCACAAGTTCTTAGTATAAAATTTAGAATATTTAAGAAAAATATGGGGGAAATAAAAGTAGGAAAATTAATAACAAAATAAAAGCCGAGATTAATAGGATTAGTAAAACAGCAAAATCTATTTAGACCAGACTTTAAACAAAAAAGTCATCTAATAAAGCTGAATGTTTTCTCAAAAAAACACACAAAACAATAGAGAAACCCCAACTGTTGGCATGGGGGTGAGAAGCTATCTTATATTAAATAGAGAAGGAGTGGGAAGAAGCTCAGTTGACAACACCCAAATTAAAATTACAAAAAGAAACTTGGCTAGCTTACCCAAGGGAACACAGGGAGATAGCAGGTAATTGGGCTAAAATCAGGAAAATAAAAGCCAAAAATGAGATGCAAATTGAAAGACACTTACAAAGTTGTTTAAATACAGAAAGCATGAGAGACAATTACAGGAAGGCTAAAAAATTGCTTTTTAAAAAGTGGCAATAAAAAATCTTTAACAACTTATAACTGTATAGAAATGTAATTTGCAAAGTTCCTAACAGTCAATAATCATAATAATAATCATAATAGTGCCAATATATCATAGACATGGAACATAAACCCTAGGCATGAAACTTTGTTTTAATTCATATAGTCCACCAACACTAACTTTTGGAGCAGTTTAGTAGACATCTTAAATGAGTAAATTCACATAAAGCACTCATAAAAATTAGCTATTAATATTCTTATTGTTATCAATGTTTCTGCTTGCAGCATTCATTCCCCTTGCTGTGGTACAGGAATTCCTTTGCTCCTGTTGGAAATCACTCTCATCCTACTCTCAATCCATATGCGTCAGATAGGACTGACCTCTGCTCTTAGTTTCTGGAAGGTCTCCTGAGATTGCAGAAAACTCATTTTCTAAGGGATACGTTTCCATAATATTTAATAAATAAAGATTAAATTATATTTGGTGCCCTTCCCAATCATACTGGCCAACATGTGTATATACTAATCCCATTCCTACCTACATCACTATATACATGCGTGGGAAGAAGCTCAGTTGGCAACACCCAAATTAAAATTACACTCCTCAGCTACAGTAGTAGACTCAAGAATGAGCCCGGGACTCAATAGACCAATGAAAACCCTAGGTGGGATATTTGCTGACATGATCTTTTTCTAAGACAGGGGGTACTTGGGATCACATAAGCCTGGACCAACCAGAGCCCTCTTAGCCCCTACAAAGAAAGGCAGAACATGACTAAGAATAAAAGTAACAGAAGGAAAAATAATCCAAGGAACAAAATTTGAATCTAGGAACACAGCTAGGATGAAACCACCCATTTCTAGTTCTAGACTTTTTAATTTACCCAGTCCATTGATTACTTTTTCTTGCACAAGTTGGTATGAATTACATTTCTAGAGCTTGGATAGATGTGCTCCCATGTGCATGTTGGAGAAATAGTGGGTTCTAAGACAGATGAGGTCTCTGTCCTCATGGATCCCCAAGTCTATTGTGGAAGCCTGGCATGAAGAATTCATACAAATGTGTTGAGAGTTATAAGGGAGGAATGCAATGATAAAATTTAATAATAGGTGCATCCCAACTGGTCTGAGAGATCAGGGAAAACTTCCCCAATGAAGAGACACTTATTCTGAGACATGAAGCATAAAAAAAGGAATGCATCTGATTTAAGAGATGAGTCTAAACACACACACACACACACACACACACACACACACAATTCTTGCACATATACAAAATCTTTGAACAAAATTCTCACTCTACATATTATATAAAAGGCAACTTTGAATTGACTAATAGAGCATGCAATACCAGAAATGCACAGTCGGGATACACGTTGCATAGATTTAAGGTATCCATAGACTTTAAAATGTAAGATATATTAATTTCTGTAAAGAATGAGAAATTATATACAAGGCGATGGCTAAAGAAATTTAGAAGTGTTCACAAATGCACATTGTCAAAGATTATTCTGGAGAAACAAATAGTATTGGCACAATTTATATGGTAGAATGATATTCTGCTGAAAAGTTGAGGCATTGGATGTTCTGAGGACTGAAAATTACTTTTGTGGTCTTATTAAAGTCATGTAAGTTTTTAGGCATCAATTTTTTAAATCTAAAAATCTGAGTTGTAACTCAGATTATCTATAAGAGCCCTTGCAATAATTAAATTCTATGATGAGAGTCTAGTTTGTCAAGCTTAACTTTGACATATTAAGGTATCTTTCAGACACCAGCCAAGTGCTCACTGTGCTGAGTTCCTATTTCACAAGGGCCTTTACATGATTATTCTCTACTTGTAGGATTATAACTTATCTAGAGAACTTAACTTTTAAAGAAAGATCAAAGCTAAAGTTCATGTTTCATATTGTAGAGCATAGGATGTTGGTACAATGTGATGCTTTTAAAAATCAAACAGTGCTCCCAATGATATTCACAGAAATGTGTCTCAATTGAGAAGTGATATAAAATTAAATTAGCCCAGCCGAAATGGCTCAGTGGTTGAGCATCGACCTATGAATCAGGAGGTCACGGTTCAATTTCCGGTCATGGCACATGCCTGAGTTGTGGGGCATGCAGGAGGCAGCTGATCAATGATTCTCTCTCATCATTGATGTTTCTATCTCTCTCTTCCTCTCTGAAATCAATACAAATATCTTTTAATTAAATTAAATTAAATCCATGATGTATGAGTGTAAAATAATGTCTGGTTTCAGAGCAAACATACCAAGAGGGCAGGGTCTCTTCAAAGAAGTCCTTCGGGAGATAAGTCACATCATCCCAAACATGTGCTGAGCCATACAAGATGTATTTTTGGAAACTACTTTTTTTGAATTGCCTTTAGAGACATAGCATGTTCTTTTGACTTCTGTTAATAGTGATAAAAATTGCCCTTTGGATGATTTTTTGAAAACAATAAAAAGGGACTTAGCTCCAAGTCAGGTGAAAAAAAGTGAGTACCAAGCTGTAGAATTTCACTTTGATATGAAACATAAACCAGGGAGTTTTGTTCCCCTGTGCTCAAACTGACTCTAGGGCTATTCCAAATAAGATCTAAAGAAAAGTAGTTTTGCACAGAGACAGTATCTTGAGAATAAGTGTGTCTCCTGATAGGTTGACTGCTCATGTACATACTCTGGGCCAACTGATACACGGGTAATTTTTTATTGCCTATTTTGCCAAGTTGAATATATGTAGAATTAAAATTGGTGGTCTATCCAATAATTATCTGTAATCTTATCATTCCAAAATACTTTGGAACATCTAACATGAGCCACGCCCTGTACACAACAGGCACTCAAAGAATAAGCACAATTGTCAATCTCAAAGCAGGACAAATGCAAATAAGGACTGGAGCCCATCCTTGAGTGTATATCCCTATTATGGGGCCTAGAAAAGGAGCATCTGGCAATAGGTAGTGTCAACAGGATGAAAATGCAATATATAGTGATGGGGTGTCTGGGGATTAAATGTAACTTCTGAATGATATTTTGAAAAATTAATGGGATCTAACTAAGTATATTCAATCCATACTGAAAAGACAAGTTTTCTAAATGATATTTGAAGTAACATCTTTGAATAAGTCTACGACTTCATTATTATTGCTAAACCTCAAACAAAAGATCTATAAGAATTATTAAATCTAAGCTATTGTCTTTTTCATATGTTTACTGACACTAGTGGGAAATAAATTGTAAAAATTTTAATTTTACATTTAAAAAATTGTAAGTCTTCACAATTAAATTAATGATATTCAAGTCCCACAGCAGTTCACAATCTAATTTTACCCTTGGGAGAAGCGGTATTTTGTCAATTTAAGTAATAAAAATTCAAACAAATTCACCAGTTGCTAACTTTTTTAATTATAAAATATAATCGATGTTAGTGTCCTAGCTTTCCCAACTTACTTAGGAAATACTTAAAAGGGCAACATGAACAAAAAGTTTCCTGAATTATTTTAAACTAGTAGCCCTGCACACAAATCCATGCGCCAGTAGCTTGCCAGTAGCTCGCTGCCGCCCTCCAGTAGCTCTCTGCCCACTGCCCCACCCTCCTGCAGCTCCCCCTGCTCCCCGCTCATAGCTCACTGCCCCACCCTCCCCCTGATCCGTGATCCTGTTATTACGTGGTCAGTCGTTAAGCTTCACGGCCTAACAACCATTTGCATATTACATCTTTATTATGTAGGATACTCAAATGCTTGAGGAGGTGGGAAGGAAAGTTGGTAATGTATACTATAATTTTCCCCAGAAAAATCTTTGTTTATACTGAAATAAATTAGAAAAAAATACTAAAGTGTGGGAGAAAACAAAAGAGGACAATTAAGATGATCATATTCTACCATTAGCAGAACTCTACCAATAATACACTACACACATTTACCCTGGCAAATAACTTTAATTTCCACTTAGGAGAATTTTAATACCCTCTAACAGAATTCACTTCTGGTCAGAAGCCATCTAAAAATGTTTCTGTATAACTTTATTTACTAATGTTGAAGCTAGCATTACTCTTAAGTAAATATGAGTACTAATAAGTGAAAAAAATTTCCTAAGGCAAAGGAAAATACCTTTGTTTCATCCATTTTATAAAATGACCTAACTCAAAATTGTGACTGCATCAGAAAATCCATCTACTCAATTCTGAGTTTAAAAATTAGGGGTATTCTATTTTAGGGTGAAAATTCTATAACAGGGACTGTATTTTTCTGCCCATCTGGTATTAATTTGAGTCAAAAAAGATTTTATGAGCCCAAATTTTCATATTTTCTGGGTTGGCACAATTCCATTGAGAATAGTGATCCCAAGGTTTCTAAGACTGTAAATATGGCCTTTAGGAAATGGACCAAGGTTTCTAAGACTCTAAATATGGCCTTTGGGAAATGCTTCTCCTTCAATTGAGATTTCTACCACTCCATCTCCTCCCCACCCTTAAATTTATGTAGAAAAAAATATATATATTTCTAGAACAAAGACTGTAGGTGAATTTAAGATTTTCTTTTGTTGCTTGATATTTTCTATAAACACTAAAATGATCTTGCATATTTTTTGATTCCCATGTATTCTCCATGTCTAATCAATTGACAAGTATTAATTGAGCCAACTTAGTGGGCCTATAGAAAACAGCCTTTGACTTAGCTGGATTTGAGGTCTAGTTGAGGAGATAAGAGACACATGGGAAAGAACAGCAAAATCTACAAATAAGTGCTCATTTGCAGGGTTCAGACAGCATGTTCTGGGAAATAATGAGACAAGAGAAATGCTCAGGAGCTGTACTGTGCAGTGAACAAGGAAAGTGGTCTATGTGGACGGTGACAGATAAATGTCACCTGGATGAGACAGCATGTCCCTTGTCTGTCAGTTGCAGAGTGATGGTTAGGCTAGCTGTCTCATTTTGCTAAGCCTCCATGTCCTCAGCTGTATAAAGGGTTTATCATGAGGATAGGATGAAGTGATGCCTACCACAATACCTGGCATGTAGCTATGAGCTATTATCTATTCAGGAAATAGGACTTCATCACAATTTTAACTGATGGATAGAATTTTAAGATAAAGGGAGAGAAGATTTCAGAACTGAAAGTGACATGTGAACAAACCCAGAGGCAGAAATAATGATGCTGTGTAGAGATAAACACTACTGAAATTTTCAAGTTTTCTACCAACTTACACTAAGATACATTTTTATAGAATGACTATTTTGTGCATTTAACCACAGGGAGAATGTAGATGCCTATTCCTGTTTCCTTGGAGATTCTGATTCAGTGGGTCTATGAAGAGATCCAGAAATCTGTATGTTAAAACACATTCCATGTGACTGTTTTGATCAATTTGGGGGTATAATTTTGATGTTATGTCTATTATTCAACACACTCTAACATTATAACTATTCTGTGATTTTTATGAAAGCACATTTTAATATAAATTCTTAGATGATCATTTACAAAAAGTTTTAATAACTCAAGGCTGTGTATTCTAGAGACACAGTGTAGAGTAGCTAAGAACTAGGTGAAAAGCACAGAATTCCAGAATTATGTAGAGACATTGAATAACACTTTTTCATTTTACAGATGAGAAGACTGAGACCCAAAGGAACTAAATGACAAGTTCTCATATTCACTATAATAACAGCTACAGTGTCAGAGGCCTTGGGTGGGAAAATAAAAAAAGCCTCGCCTTTCATCTTTGCATAAGCAGTTTAAGGAATTCAATATCAGTCAGAATGGAAGGGAAGTGAATTGGACAATAAGAAAGCTGTGAGCCTTAAGATTTTTTAAAAACTGGCTCTTATGCAGGTGCACAGGCAAGGTCCTGAAGTCTCTTAAAGCCAACAGAAATGGATTTCACTCTGACTCGGTGGAAGCGGTATAAAATCAGCAGGGTCTTAGTGGACAAACAGGTGACCTTGCTATGCACCACAAGTTGCATAGAAAGTTGCAACTTTCACCCACAGTAAGAAAGTGTCCGTGATTTCACCAACCCCTCCCAGATAAAGTCAAAATTGGACATAATTTTATCTACTGGGCATAGTTAAAACTGAAATGAGCAATTCCATACATGAACTAAAAACAAACTTTCATATTACTGAACACTTCATACCATTGCTCAAGTTTGCTTTGGGCATTTGTATTTGGTCTGTGATTTTGCTTGCACATTTGCCCATCCAAGGTCAATCACCAGTACAAGTGTCTAACATATATACAAACTTAACTCTGTCTCTAACCATTTTTTACTTATAACTACCTAAAATTGGAATGTTCTATTAACTGCTTAATTTATAGAATACTAGAGGCCCGGTGCACAAAATTTGTGCACGGGGTTGGGGGGGGGGGGGGCTCAGCCCAGCCTGCACCCTCTCCAATCTGGGACTCCTCGAGGGATGTCCGACTGTCCGTTTAAGCCTGATCTCCAGGGGGATCGGGCCTAAATGGGCAGTCAGACATCCTATCACAACCCAGGACTGTTGGCTCCCAACTGTTGGCCTGCCTGTCTTCCTGATTGCCCCTAACCACTTCTGCCTGCCAGCCTGATCAACCCCCTAACCACTCCCCTGCCAGCCTGATTGATGCCTAACTGCTCCCCTGCCAGCCTGTTTGCCCCTAACTGCCCTCCCCTGCAGGCCTGGTCCCCCCCAACTGCTCTCCCCTGCAGGCCTGGGTCCCCCCCAACTGCCCTCCCCTGCAGGCCTGGTCACCCCTAACTGCCCTCCCCTGCAGGCCTGGTCCCCCCCAACTGCTCTCCCCTGCAGGCCTGGGTCCCTCCCAACTGCCTTTCTCTGCAGGCCTGTTTGCCCCCAACTTCCCTCCTCTGCTGGCCTGGTCACCCCTAACTGCCCTCCCCTGCAGGCTTGATCGCCCCCAACTGCCCTCCCTTGCAGGCCTGGTGCCTCCCAACTGCCCTCCCCTGCTGGCCTGATCACCCACAACTGCCCTCCCATGCAGGCCTGGTTCCTCCCAACTGCCCTCCCCTGCTGGCCATCTTGTGGTGGCCATCTTGTGTCCACATGGAGGCAGGATCTTTGACCACATTGGGGCAGCCACCTTGTGTGTTGGAGTGATGGTCAGTTTGCATATTACTCTTTTATTTGATAGGCTAGAGGCCTGGTGCATGGGTGGGGGCCAGCTGGTTTGCCCTGAAGGGTGTCCCGGATCAGGGTGGGGGTTCCCTTGGGGCATGGGGCGGCCTGGGCAAGGGGCCTGTGGTGGTTTGCAGGCTGGCCACGCCCGCTGATAACCCAAGTGGAGGCCCTGGTATCTGGGGTTTATTTATCTTCTACAATTGAAACTTTGTAGCCTGGAGCGGAGCCAAGCCTTCTGCTTGCTCCATGGCGGCAGCCATTTCTGTTGGGATTTATGTATCTTCTATAATTGAAACTTTGTAGCCTTAAGTGGAGGTCTGGGCCGGCCAGGGCTGCAGAATCTTGGCTTCCTCTATCGCCCTGGGCAACCCTAGCCTCCTGCTCTTTCCAGCTCCATGGCTGCCACCATTTCTGTTTGAATTTATGTATCTTCTGTCATTGAAACTTTGTAGCCTTGAGTGGAGGCATAGGCCAGCAAGGGCAGGCAGAAAGCTTGGCTTCCTCCATTGCCGGGGAAACCCAAGCCTCCCTCCTGCTCTCTGTGGCCGTAGCCATCTTGGTTGGTTGGGTTTATTTGCATAGTCGCTCCTGATTGGCTGGTGGGCGTGGCTGGTGGGCGTAGCGGAGGTATGGTCAATTTGCATATTACTCTTTTATTAGATAGGATGCACGTGCAAGGGGAATACTTATTGTAGCCTTCCAAATGGTGTCTTTTTTTAGGGTATGATGAACTTTCTAGACTTAGAAGTAATAAAGGCTGATTAAATTTCATTACATTGCACCCTTCTGTAAAATTTGGAGAAATGGCCCTAGCCAGTTGGGCTCAGTGGATAGAGAATCAGCCTGTGGACTGAAGGGTCCTGGGTTTGATTCCAGTCAAGGGCTCATACCTCGGTTGCAGGCTTCCAGCCCTGGTTGGGGGCATGTGGGAGGCAACCAATAGATGTGTCTCTCCAAATCCCTGTCTCTCTGTCTCTGTCTCTCCCTCTCCCTTCCACTCTCTCTAAAAATCAATGGAAAAAAATATCCTCAGGTGAGGCTTAAAAATAAATAGATAGATAGATAGATAGATAGATAGATAGATAGATAGATAGATAGATAAATTTGGAGAAATGTATTCCATGAATTATTATTGATATCTACCTATTTCTCATACCTTATATCTAACTCATCATTGATATTTACCCCCTAAATCTTTCTAAAACCTATTTCTTCTCACCATTTTTAGAGCAGTAATTTATCCACATCTAGTGAGATACTAAAGCTTGGGAACATTTGTGTATACCAACACCCATGGCACCTCCTAGATGGTAAAGATAAAAAATTACCAACCATGAACCCAAGGTTATGTCTTGGCAATAATTAGGTCTCAATGAGTCAGTTTTTCTTTGGGAAGGAGCAGAAGGAAGAAGTCATTCTGAAAGGAGGGGACTTCAGGAAAAGGCAAATTTTAAGGTGAAGGATTCTGAAATATAACAGAATGAGTGAGAGTTTCTGAGAAAATCTGTGACTTTGCAATACCTCCCAAGGCCCTGAGAATAGATGCTATGCTGCTGAAAATCTTCCCTGTGCCACTAGCCTGGGTTGCCAGTGACCAAGATGGGCTGTCAGGACTTGCTACTATGCCTGTAACTCTTGACTCCCATTTTCAGTCTTCCTAGCTCTTTCCAGCCCAGTCTTCTTCAACCTGGTATGTATTCCACTCCTCTTCCCCATCTAGGAGAAGGAGAAAGAAGACAAGGAAAAGAAAATGTCAAAGAGAAAAAAAATTGTATATATCTATCTGCCAGTTTTTATCAGTGAGGAAAAGGATTAGTTCTCCCTCTTACTAGCTTTCCTTTCCTTGGTGGAGTTATCTTTCCTTTATTATATTGACTTAATATTTAATGTAGTCCCTTTTCCAAGAAATACATTCCTCGAAGCTATTCCTTCCCTTCACAGTTCTCTACCCTGGCTGTGCACCAGAATGACCTGGTGAGCTGTCTACAAACACTGATGTCTAATCTAGTAAGTCTGTGTTGGGAGAGGGGTATAGAACTTTTAAAAGTATCCCAGGACTGAGAATTACTGTTTTAGTATGTCAAGGGTCTCTTGAATATTTCATTATAGCCAGAATGGAGGAAAGACTGGCAGAAGAAGAAGAAGTAAAAGAAGAGAGCAGAAATGACATTAGAGGAAAATAGTAAATGAGAAGAAGAAAAGCTAAGGCGGTTTCATTTAGACTCCTAGAGAGATTCCCATATGCAAAAGCTTCAGCATGAATGAGGCTTGGGGCAGAGCCTTGTTTAAGCAACGCGGGACTGCAATCTGGCTCTTCTGAACCCTCGTCCACTGTTTTTGTACCTAGAGGGTTTTGAAGAGTAAACCAAGCTTAAATCATATTCCAACTCCAATGGACAGGGTTGGGGATTGGGGAGCAGGCTATTCTAATTTGGGAGTCTGGGGTCTGGAAGCCCAGACAGTCCTGGTCCACCCTGTTGTCCTGGTCTTGGAGTTGAGGTCACAGCCTGACCATGTAGGTCAGGAGGATCTTCTGAGCCTGCAGAGTTATGGATCTCAGTGCCTGGGCAGGGAAGCAAATGAGGCCATGATAGCTGTTTCCTTAGTGTGAGCCGTCACTTCGAGCAAGACTCAAGACTACAGCTGGCGGTGTCTATCCTGCAAGTCTCAGCTCTTGCAGGAACCACTGCCTGGATGAGCTTGGAGCAAACTGGCCAAGTTTCCCAGGAGATCCCTGCAATGAGTGGACAGATGCACTAGAAGAACAAAAACAGGAATGAACATGAGGTAAATGAAAAAGGCTTGAAAAAAGTATCTTCTAATTAATAGCTTAACTGAATATAAGAATATATAAAGCAAATATGCCTTGCAGTTTGAAGATAAAATATGATTGATGCGTTAAAGTTTGAAGATCATCTTCGTTAAGCAGCATTTAAAATCTATAAACATAATAAAAATGAAATTATTTTAATTTAAAGGAAACAAATGTCTTGACTTTCCATTAGTAGATGGCATATGTTGAAATGATTTTTCCATTTAAGGTGTTAGATTGCTATTAACCTATTTGCATGATCTTCTCCTGTCCTCTTGTGGCCAAAGGTGGACATTTGAGAGCCAGTTACCTGGGGTAGACCTTCTTCGTGGCACAAAACAGAGCAGGTGGGGATGAAAGCTAGTGCTCCCTCCCATCTTATTAGGATAATACCCAATCTAGACAGTGCCATGCCTAGAGACCTTACTGATCTGATGGATTTAAAATTAGTCTTTGTCTGGGGAGACAGAAGGCCTTTGAGATGACCTTCGTGGTCTAGGAAAGGAAATTTAAGGGGAGAGCACCCCCTGCTGGAAAATGTAATCATCACTAGAATTTAATGTCTGAGCCAAAGGAACAACTAAAATGAGACATTATGCAAATAAGGCATGCTAATATGAGACTTATACAAAATTACGGTTTCTTTCAGCAGGTCCTCTGACAGCTTCACCTCACCCTCCTTTAATAATTGGCCTGGTAAGTCTTTCATCTTCAGGCAGTTGCCAACTTTCTTTTCTCTAACATAAGTACCATTAGAATGCCTTTGGATACCAATCTCCCACTTTGTTTCTTCTTCCATTCTTGGAGGTAATGCCAAATGCCATCATTAGTTATCCTTCATCAATAGATTATCACTTTTCCTCAAATTTATTTTTTAGAGAACTCTACTACATTAAAAAAAAAAAAAAAAAAAAAAAAAAAAAAAAAAAAAACCTTCCACCACTACCATGGAAATCTCTAGTCTACATCTAGAACGACAAAGACTTCCTTATTCAATGAGAGGAAAAATCAAAACACAAATACACTTCTGTTCAGTTCTTGAAATCCTCCAATACCATCTTATGTCTTAGTAGTCCAAATCCTATTGAAAACCTCATCATTGTTGGGTCATGACTATGGCCAGCTTCATCCTTAGGGTCCCCTCCTCTTTGGTTAATCCCCTTCTCCAGATCCAGTGCTTGGTGATGTCCTTGAGCTGCCTTAGGACCCCAAAGAAGGCACCTACCCTCTCCTGTTCTTCATGCCTCTATCTCTTGTTTGTTCCTTCAATATCTGCTTCCAACAGATTTAAAAACAGTCACTGTGGTCCCAGTCTAACCTTCTCATATTATGTAAAATAAACAATATCCGAAAGGAATCAAACTGTTCAAAATCTTCCCAGAAAAGTAGCCTTAACTTAGGGGGAGAACATTAATGATGTGAAATTCAAGTCAAAACTAGACTATTTTGGCACAGAAACTTTCCCACACTAAGCAGTCCACTCATGTGAAATCCACTGTAAGCTTCGTAAAGTTTTTCAACTATTTCAGCATGTCCACAATGCCATCTGAAATCTCTTCCTCTCCATGTGGGAATTTGCTGTTTGGGTGGTCAGAGACCTCCAAACTACTTCAAGGCACTCTAAGAATATTTTTAAAGTAATAATAATGAGCCAGTGTGTTCAGTATGGTTTAATTGTATTCATTTCTAGAATTAATTATTTTAAGTTTGCAATTACATCTTTTTTATAATATGGCAAATCTAAGAAACTGCAAAATTAAATGATTTTGCCAGGATGCCACGAAATCACTAGCAAACAGAGACTTATTTACTGTATTTTGCAAATCCTGATCAGTTAGTCAAATGGGATGCAGCTTTACTCTAAAATACGCAAGTAGAGGAATGCCTCAACATTCCAGCTTTCAGAATCACTGGACCACATAAGATTTTATCAAAGTTATAGAAGCCTGAACTCAAATGGAGATTGAATACTTATTCACCTTTGAAAAGTTCAAATATTAAAGCAAATTTTACCAGAATATATCTTTTTTTTCTTTTTTTGGTTATTCCATTTTGGTGTTTGTTTTGGGCAAGGAAAACTTAATCGAGTAGAAGTTTTCTGCCTTACTCATTTTCACATGAAAATGTAGAGGCCAAAGTTGCCAATCAAGAGTATTTAATCACATGGGGAAATCCTAAGGACATTAATTACAAATGGTTTGAATTGAAAGGCAACTTTAAAACAGGAAGTTTTGCTCCTCAAAAAATAAGATCTTTTTCTATACTCCTTTGGAAATCACTAAATCATAGACTCTCACTATTAAAGCAAGAACTGAGATGTACCTTACCATTTACCCAGTTAAGAAGCTATCACTAACTATGTTTGCAAGAATGGATAACAGCTCTGTCATGATTCTCTTGTGGAATACATCATGTGGGAGGTGGGCATAGATCCAACTCAGGTTGAAGTGACCCTGTATGCTATTGGTCCCCTTGGTCTGATTATTTACCGGTTTACGGACATTTTTTTGGCATTTAGTGCATTTTCATTATAAAAATCAACTTTTGCTTAGAGCGGTGCCCTGCTACCCAGAGCTACAGCAAACAGTCTGGAGTATTTTATTTCCAACAACAATGCAAGGGATCCTGGCAAGAACTGCCAGCTGCCAACCTGTGTTTTGATGAGCTTCCTGTCCTCTATGATTGCCATGCTGATGTTGACAATGTAGGCTGGCCGCTGAGGTAGAAAGGGATGGGTGCTCAGATCTCTACAAATACAGCACAAACACTCTCTATTTATGAAAAAGACTGAATGATCAGCTGCCTAACATGAGCCTGGCTCTAAAATAACAATGTTTGTTTTTAAAGCATGTTGCCACCAGGCCAAGCTTGGAGATTTAATTAGGCTAATCTGGATGACAGTGAGACATAAATGTATGAACTAGCCATAAGCACTTGCATTTTTGAACTCTCATTTATTTCTATTATGTCATTTCCTCTTGTCACCACTGTGAAGGAGTTCCAAGGGCCTGTCTCCTCCAGATGGTGACATTTCCAAACCAGGGCCATCAGATCATCACCCTGACTCAGAGAATAGCTCATTTCTAAGACTAAATGATCAGTGAATTAACTCTTTCAAAGGAAGTAAGAAAACGTAAAGTTCACTGTGCCCAGTGCTGTTTTTCAATCTTTCTGGTTTGCCTGCTACATAAGACAAAGCTGTACTGGAACTGAAATTTCATCAGTCAAAGGAAAACTAAATAAAATGTGCTATTTGGTTACTTTTCAATGACCTTTCTTCCATAAGAAGATTTTCTATAAAACCAGGATTTTCTTTTAAATCCTAATTACTAGAAGGAAAAATCTCCCTCCTCTGACACACTCAATTCACACTGTATACGGCTAGGCTACAAGTAGCTAAAAATTAATTGAAAAGTAGACAAAAAAAAACTTAGGATATGTGTCAAAAAGAAACACAAATGACCACCAAATACACGAAAAAGCTTAGTTCTTTCTGTTATCAAAGTAATACAAATATGAATGAGACATTTTTTCCTGCTGTGAAACGGATAGAGAGGTTTCTTTCGGCTGACAGCACTCAGCCCTGGCATGGGTGTGATGAGGCAGTTATTCTCAGGCATCACTCCTGGAAGCATTGAATGGTAGAACCTTTCCAGAAGTAATTTGTCTCATATAACAAGGGCTTCAAAGGGCAAAAATGTAGCTTGGCTCAGGAATTCCACTGCTGCTGACCTGCTGATCTTCCTCGGCATGCCACAAAGAGAAGATCTGTTCTTGCTGTAGAGCTGCACAGCCTCAACGTTTGAGTCTTTTTCCTTATTGATTAAGACCTTTCACCTTTGGCCCAGCCAGTGTAGCTCAGTGGCAACCTATGGACCAGGAGGTCATGATTCGATTCCCGGTCAGGGCACATGCGGGCTAGATCCCCAGTGTGGGCGTGCAGAGGGCAGCCAGTCAATGATTGTCTCTCATCATTGATGTTTCCATCTCTCTCTCTCCCCCTCTCCCTTCCTCTCTGAAATAAATAAAAATGTTTTTTTAAAAAGAAAAGAACTTTCACCTTTCCACTTACAGGAAGACTTTTATGGCTTCTCTTTGGCATATCCGAATTGCCAGCATCACTACTCTTGTGCTTTGGGGCCATTATTAAGTAAAATAAGGGTCACTTGATCATAAGCACTGTGAAACAGCGACGGCCGATCTGGTTACTGAGACAGCTGCTCAGTGACTGACAGGTGGGTGGCATGTACAGCATGGAGGTGCTGGACAAAGGGATAAGTCCCACCCTGGGCAGGACAGAGCAGGACCTGGCCACATCCCATCATGCTACTCAGAATGGTGCACAATTTAAAACTTACAAATAGTTTATTTCTGGAATTTTCCATTTAATATTTCCAGACTGTGGTTGAGTATGGGTAACCTACATCTTGGAAAGCAAAATCATGGATATGGAGGAACTACCATATTCATCTCCTGGGTACTTCCATGTGTATGTGAAATACACATGCTAATAAACCAATTATTATTATTATATATATATATATTTTACTTTTTTTTTGCTATTCCCTCCTTTGTCAGTCTAACTTTGCAGGGCCGCAGTTAAAGAATCCAGGAGGGTAGAAGGAAAAAGTACTTTTTTTCCTCCCCTGCACTGGAATGTTACCGCACCACTGAAAGCCAAATGACTTAGAATCCAAAACCACTTTTGTTGAGTCACAGCTAGAAAGAGGCTGGTGGAACCTTGAGTAATTACTGGTCTGTCATGATAAATGGTACCAAGAAGTGTGCCTCATATAAGAAAAGTATCATTTCATTGAAACCAATCACATTCTCAGGGGTGTAAAAAGCAATCCTTACTTTTTACTTAAATGAGAGAAAAAAAACGTTTTGATGTTATATTGGAGTTCTCATCATCTTTGAAGCACTTTTTAAATCTCATTCTGTTTGTTTGGCTTCATGCAATGAATAGTTTATAATTATAAGTAAGCTGAAAGATATATATTTCAACTGACAAAAGCAAAAATGTAGGGAGAAAGAATAAACTTTTGGAGCAAAATAGCCTTCCTTTTCTTGCTTCTGGGTCAGCCACTGCAGGGTGAAACCTACAAGGACATCAGTTACCCTGGAAACTTCTTTTAACAAAAGGATCACTCCTGCCTCCAGGGGGGAAGTAATTTTCTTGGTTTAAAATTCCACTGGATTGGGGGGGAAATTAATAGGTATATCATTTTGCTTAAATATGTTCAGGAAAATCTAAAATTGTAACATGTAATTATAGTACATGAAGAATACATTTTATTCAAAAAAAACTTCATATGAATCTTTTCATCAAGAAAGTTATACCTATGCCCATCCCCTACCATTTGAATTTTCAAATATTCAGCTTCTTGAAAGAGGAGCATATTTAGAGTTAAGATTGCATGGGGCGGGGGTGGGGGGTGGAGAGAGACAGAATAACAGTACCAAGAACAGCCATAAAAAAGGAAACCCTTAAACTCACCCCACTGCTTGGCTGTATCCAGAAAATCTGTATTCCAGAAGTTTGGGGCACAGCACAAGCCAATGAGATCTCCCCTCAATTTTTGCTGGAGCTATTGAGTAAGAGGTTTTTCTGTCCTCAAGTGTTGTTAGTAGGACCTTTGAATTGTAACTGCACAGACAGACCAGTCTTGGGAGCTATGCAGAATCCAACTGGAGTTGTCAAAACAAGTTGGTGTTCAGGGGACTGTATCTAACACCTGTGATGATATATCTAGGCCAGTGGTCAGCAAACTGTGGCTCGCAAGCCACATGAGGCTCGCGAGCTGCGGTTTGCCGCTCTGTTGACTAATGAGTTTACCGACCACTGATCTAGGCAAAGAGAGATCAGGGTCTAATTAGCCCATTTCTAATAGGACTAGAATAGAATTAGGCTAGATTCAGCACTTCTGGAATATACTGTATAAGAAAGTCCTATAGGTCAGCAAAATAAACAAACAAAAAAAAACAGTGAGAGAGGATACACAATTTTTTAAAAAAGATAAAGGATATTAATAGAAAATTCCCATAAAAACTAACCCAAATGAAGCCTCACCTCTTAATTATCAGGGAAAAGCAAACTAGAACAAAACAAACCAGACACTAATTTACAATCCTCGGGTTGTCGATAATTAGAAACTTACAGAACTCTAAGCTCTGGTGAGGGTAAAATATTTAAAATATCTAGACATATAGACACAAAATATTTTATAATCAAGTTGTCTTCATTGATTATGGCTACATATTTTAGATATTTCAGAGAAACAGAATAGAAGAGAAAAGAAGGAGGAAGAGTAGAAGTAGAGAGAGGCAGGAGTGGAGAAGATAGAGGACAGAAGGAAGGGATAGTCTTGAGGACTTTTGTGAACTGAACATGTCCCTCGGGTTCACTGTCAGTGTGGGACTGGAAGGTGTTAGTGATACCAGCATTGCCAGGAGGTAGAGAGTGGGATGTAGGGTTTCTGAGTGCTCAACTGGAAGCATTTTCATGGCTGCCTGGGCTTGAAGCCCTGCTGTGCAACTTAATAGCTGTGTGATCTTGGACAAGTCATTTCATTTATATAGGCTTCAGTCTATTGATCAATAAAATAAAAACAGTAACACCTACCTTTGTTGGAAAAACTCAGTCTTTGCTCTTATGTTTTTCCTTTATTCTCACACTACTATACATTCACACTTCTGACACTTAATGGTCACCAGATGGGTGGGGGATTTTCCCATGCCAAGCAAATCTGTGGCACCAGCTGAGTGTCCAACAATTTAACTCAATTCTAACACTATCTACATGAAAACAGCGTCAGATCCCACAAGATTGCCCCCCCACTTCAGATGCCAATCAAAAGTAGTAGGCCCTCTGGTCACCCACAATTTCTGTTACACTTGGCTACAAATGGGAGATTCCAATGACTTTCTCCCCTTTGGATTTGATTGATTGTTAGGGTGGCTCACAGAACTTAGGGAAACACCTATATTTACCAGTTTATGAAAGGATATGATAGAGGATACAGATGAATAGCGAGGTGAAGAGCTACACAGTGTGAGGTCTGGGAGGGTCCCGAGCCCAGAAACTTCTGTCCCTGTGGAGTTGGGTGCACCACCTTCCCAGCACATGGATATGTTTTCCAACCTGGAAGCTCTCCAAACTATTGGGATTTTTATGGAAGCCTTTTCATGTAGACATGATCAATTATTAGCTTCACTTCCAGCTCCTCTCTTCTCTCTGGAGAAGTTGAAAATTCTAAGTCTCTAACCATGGCTTGGTCTTTCTGGTGACTAACTCCCATTCGAGAATCCTCCAGGAGTCCATCCAGAGTCACCCCATCAGAACAAAATATTCTCCTAGTGCTCTGATCACTTAGAAATTTACCGGAGTTTTAGGAACTCTGTGTCAGGAATCAGGGGCAGAGATCAATATACCTATATGTGTATATGTATATGTATATGTACATGTATATGTATACGTATACATATATACATATATATTATTTCAAACTACCTCATAGGGTTTTTGTTAAATGACAATATATAGGGCTTAGAACAGTGCTTGGCATGATGTAAGCCTTACGTAAGTGTTATCTACTATTTTAATTATGTGAAAGAACAGTGGTCATACTAGAAGTTTCAGGAATGTTCTCTTGGCACTGAATCCAGATCTCCTAAGATATATATCCTGATATCAAGCCCTCCCTACAGAGAGAGATATAAATTAAGAGCAGCAATAAATGTTTTCTCTGTAAGGAGCCTGCCTCTTCTATTATTTGATTTTTATCATGGAGTATTAAATAATTTGTATCACCTTGGTCCCATCTCAACACAGGCTTGGATACTCATAGAAGCTGGAGATAAGGATCTAAGAACTGACTGCAGGGAAGTTTCTTATCCCAGTCTTTTAATTGTCCCTTCACCATGAAGTTAGAGGTTACATAGCAGTTTGAAGTCAGATTTCAGTCTGAAATTTCTGACTGTGTCAATCACCCAATCAGCAATTCTCCCTTCTGTAAACCATATAGCTTTAAAAAAATAATATTAGAAAAATAATGACAATTCCTCTCTTTACTCCATATGGTACTTAATGCTAAGAAGTATCTGAATAAGTCTACCATTTGATTTTTGCATATTAAAAATAGAATGACTTCATCTGCTCCCTTACCCCTTCCATGCTTGGGGAGCAGTATTTCCTGTCCAATAAGAGAAAATGGTTATGGGTGTGATAAGGGACATTTTAGGGTTGCTAACAATGATTCTAGTTCTTGATTATGGTGATGGGTACACAACTGTAATTATCTGTCAAAACATGTTGAACTATATATTTTATTGTATTTTTTTACATTTTATTTTTTTATTTTACTCAATATGAACATATAGGTTTCATGTGTGGATTACTAATTTACAAAATCTGTATATAGGGCCAAGTGCCCACCATCCAAAGTCAGATCTCCATATGAGGTTGCAGGAGATATGAACTATATATTTTAAAATGGTTAATTTTACCATATTTAAAGTGTTACACAATAAAGCTAATTTTAAAAAACATCATGGAACAGAAGTCTTCAGAATGTGGACATTTGGTTGGATATAAATTATAACGCAATAAAGTTAACATAAAAATAATGAATCACCACCTACCAAGAAAACATGCTGAGTTCTAGAGTCCAGAGCATTAAGGAGAGGAAGTGATCAAATATGGTCAAATATGGCAAAAGAAAAAGAGCAGGAAA
Source organism: Plecotus auritus (assembly GCF_963455305.1). NCBI lineage: Eukaryota > Metazoa > Chordata > Mammalia > Chiroptera > Vespertilionidae > Plecotus > Plecotus auritus. Next base: position 27,712,100 of record NC_137776.1, read on the forward strand.
AAATACTTCAAAGCCAGCAACCACTCGGACAAAAATAGTGACAGCCACCTAGTAAAGGTCTCCAAGAGGCAGGTATGGTTACTCAATAAGGGGCAATGTTGGCCATGGATGAGAAGAATTTAGCACACCTTGCATGGGGCCCCAATCATGTAAGATATACTGCATAATCTCTCTGGTATATGACAAATCTCTGGCCTTGATACTTTCCTCAATAAATCAAGTTTATATTACTTTTAGGATTCATGTGATATTATTCCCACGATGCCTATGTTGGCATGTGTCTCACTCTCACTTGGTGAGGAACATTGACCTGAGATGAGCCCTGCCAAGGAACAAACCTCTCCTGGTTTCCTTGCTCAGGAGAAAGAAGGAAGCTGCAAACAGAATTCGGGTGATTTCCCACAAGAAAATCTGAAAGGTTTCCTCAACAATGAATTTTAAAGAGAGATTTATTTTAATAACTTGGCTGTTTGCCCCAAAGATATCAAATTAGAGGCAGCCTGCCGAGAGGTGCTGGGCGAACAGGTATATCATGAACGCAATTTTCTCTAAATGTCTGACTCACTCTCAAGATTTGTTGATTTATTTTTTGGTACTTGAAGGAAGTAAAGTCCTTGGGTTCTTAATCTAAAGGGCTGCAAATTCTTGTAAAGGACTAAGTCAGGAAAATAAAAGATAGCTAAGGAGAGAGGATAATGAGCATTTTGGCAGGTGTTACACAATGACCTTTCCGGAGCTCATAATGGTATTGCTCTCTGTCAATATGAATGAACTCAATTCAAAGGGAATTTGCAAAGGTTAAATACCACAAAAATGAATTCAGAGTGCTTATCATAATGGGAATAGATCATTATAAATATATGACATCTTTTTCTCATTGAAGTTTATGTTTTTCAATGTAGTCAAATGAATGTAATGAATTCTGACTGGAAGTCCAAGGGAGACTCAGGGATGCCTAGTCTGATGATGTCCTTTCAGACCTGCTTTTGACTTGACTGACACCAGGACTGTGGCTCCTAGAACAAGGTCTGCAGATGGGCGGGGCCTGTATAATTAACATCTGAGTGGCTTAGAGCTCTACAGTAGGCATGACCTGGAGATTTTTCTGATGAATGTTGTCTAGAAGTGGCTTTTTATTTCCTGACTAGTGCCATGGTGCACGGATTTGTGCACATTGAAAGAAAATTAATTAGAAGGTGGCTGGAGGGACAGGACTGGGCAAGAAGGGCTGGATATGCCCTAGAACCAACCTCCTGCAGTCCCTCCCCTGCCAGATACACCTAGGGCACACCGCAGCTCGATGGGCATCTGCAGGGTGAGTGGGGGTCCCTCCAGCAGGTAGGGTACCTCAGTCTGACCTGCAGGGATTAGGCCAAAACCAGCTCTCTGACATCCCCCAAGAGGTCCCAGATTGCGAGAGGGCGGTTCTTGGGTGATGCACCCAGAATCGGGATCCCTCCTCTTTGGTTCCGGGGTGCATCACCTGAGAACTGCCCTGCCAAGTCACTGCAGCTCAGCAGCTCCTGTGTTGAGCATCTGCCCCCTGGTGGTTAGTTCACGTCATAGCCACTGGTCAGAGTGTCTGCCCCCTGGTGGTCATTGTGCTCATAGCTACCGGTCAGACGGTTGGACAGTCACTTAGCCTTTTATATATATATATATATATATATAGATGAGCTACCTATACTGCAAAGCATTCACCCCCCAACTGGCTGGTTAAACCCAACCCATAATTCCTCAGACTGCACTGTGGCTACTGAGTATTTGAAACATGGCTAGCACACATTGAAATCTGCTCTTTTTGGAGGATGTAATAGGAAAAAACATGTAAAATATCTCATTATATTGACATGTTGAAATAATTCTATTTTGGATATAGTGGGTTGAATTAAATCTATTACTAAATTTAACTTCACCTGTTTCTTCTTTTTATTTTTTAATGTCATGTGGAACTGCATTTGACTCAGTGATCCCACTTGTAGGAATATATTCTAAGAAACCCAAAACACCAATAAGGAAGACTATAATGCACCCCTATGTTCATAGCAGCACAATTTACAATAGCTAAGATATGGAAATAGCCCAAGTGTCCATCAGTAGATGAGTGGAAAGAAAAGCTGTGGTACATTTACACTATGGAATACTATGCAGCACTAAAGAAAGAAGGATCTCTTATCCTTTGAGATAGCATGGAGGAACCTGGAATATGTTAAATGACATAAGACAGTCAGAGAAAGACAAGTATCCCATAATCTCATTCATATGTGGAATCTAATGAACAAAATAAACTTATGAACAAAAAAGATTCAGAGACACAGAAGCATGGAATAGACTGTTGAATCTTAGAGGGAAGGTGGGGTTGGGGGAGTGGGTGAGAAGAGATTAAGCAAAGAACTTGTATACATTTGTACATAATACATGGACATAGACAATAGTGTGGTAAAGGCCTAGGGCAGGGACTGGGGGATGCTAGAAAGGGTCAATGGGGGGAAACAGAGGGACATCTATTATACTTTCAACAATAAAGATGTTTTAAAAACCAAAAACTACTAATTAGAGAATTGGGCAAATTCTCTGGGTACCAAAATCGGCTTAAAAGATCAATTATAACCTATATTTCTATAATACACCACTTAGAAATGATGTTTTAGAAAATATCATCTACACTAGTATAAAAAGTAAGTTGTACAAGGAACATGCTTCGTAGTGAATACCACAAGACAGAATCTTGTGAATAATTCATGTTTTCTATTAATTAAGTAAATTCAAAGTCATCCTTAGGATATCACTTCAATGAATTTGCATGCTGATGTTGAAAGGGAGAGACTAGTGTCCTTGTTTACTGAGGTGAGATTTTACCGTATGTCTGCTTTTGTCCTAATCATGCTAACCGTGGATAAATTTACATTAATGAAGAAGGCCAAGGATAGAAAAACAAACTGTAGACAGTGCATGTACTTCTACACTCTAGGGGTGCAAATATGGGGCTATGAAAATTTCTTGTGGGGTAACTAATGAAAAATAACTAAATGAGAGACGAAGAACTGAGGTAAATAAGGAGTGCAATAAAATATTCATTAAAACATTCTTAAAACTGTAAATATAATATATTACTAGAGGCCTGATGCACGAAATTCGTGCAAGAGTAGTCCTTTCTTCCCTGGCTGCCAGCACCAGCTTCCCTCTGGCACCTGGGACCCGGGCTTCACTCCAGCCCCAGCTTTGTCCAGAAAGACATCCGAAATGACATCTGACCTAATTAGTGTATCACCCTTTTATTATTATAGATAATTTAATTAAGTAAGGCTTCTTTAAGTTTATTTTTATAATATATTTTATTAGCCTTATTAATATTAGTTATTGAGTAGAGGTAATATTACTCATTACAACACTAATAAAATTGAAAATACAGTGAAAAAAATCTGAATGCTATAAGTGGATTCCCAGTTGAGTAAAATGCAGGTTACTGTGCCATGAGGAGCTGTGTTCCTTACCTGGGAGCCAAGTGTCTTCTGTGTCCTGTGATCCTGTGTTCGAATCTTAGCTTTGCCTCTTACAGCTGTGTGAACTCTGCAAATTATTTAACCTCTCTGGGCCTCAGCTGCATGTGTGTAAGAAAGGAGTCATAGTACCTACCATACACAGATGTTGTGAAGACCAAACAAGTGAAAACATGTAAGGCCTGAAACACAACGTGGCACATGGGCGGTACATTATAGTATATGTCAGCTCTCACCCTCACACCACCTGAAATGTACACACCCCTAAGGAACCAGGTCTAATCATCTGAGATGTCAGGCAACTCTTCCACTGAGCTTCAGGGAACATGGTTGGCTGCTTTCTCTCAGGCCACTTGGAGGAAAGGCCTGGCAGGGGGCTTGTTCCTCACTCTACAATTGCTCTTTCCAGAGAAAGGATCACAGTACCACCCATCCCTTCTCCCTCTGTGCACCCCACCATCCACTTAAGAAAATCATCAGGCCAGAGACTAAATGCTTCTTATCCTTTCATTTTCCCATAGGAAAAAAAATTGAACCAAACAGCACCACAGTGACAGTTGACCTCGCTGGACCATTTTGTGACATAAGCAGAAAGTAGGAAGCAGTCACTTCAATGCTGAGTGTAAAACTGAGAGGCTGCACACGCTTCTGAAAGCCTCACCCAAATCTCTCTAATTACTGGGCCCCTTCCCTCCACAATCTCCATTCGTAGCAGTGAACTTATCACAGCCACATGTGGCAGTTGAGAGGAAAACATTAACTTATTAAATATGTCTTGCTGGTGGTCCCTAAAAAAAAATCACACACACACACACACAGACACACACAAATACAATCACTGCCTAAAATCTACGATATTGATGATTTCAACTTTAGTGCACAGGGAGATAGAACAATGCAGTTTTTAGGATAACCAAATGGTGTCCTCTCCATTTAGGTCAAAAGGTGGTAGATGGAGCATTTTGAAAATTAACAGAGACTATTCAGGAGACATCCATACTTTCGTTCCTTTCCTAAATTATGGGATTATAATTAAGGGAAGTTTTGTCTTAAGAAGCCAAACTTCATCTCACATGTTGGAACATCTCTCCATTTGCAAACTGCAGATATTCATATAGCTAAATTATGTGTTAAATTGCTTTAGCTCCAAATGCACTGAGACCTTCTTGGGTGTCAATGAAAACCAAATTTGGCCCTTCACAGTCGATTCAAGCAGGTGGCTTACTCACTAGTTGTACACCCTTCCTCAGAGTTCCCATCCCATACTGCCTTTCATTCTTTAAGAATGCTGGATTGGTACTTGTTAAGTGAGGTCTACAGAAATATGCTTATGTTTTGCACATGGGGGGGTGGGATAACTCCGTGGTGTCTGTGGGCCTTTTTAAAGCTTTGTTTATTTAGCGTGATGATATGCAAAGCAATTGAAACAGAGCTCTCCAGTGTGTTCTTTTGAATTTATGAGAGATTTTCTCTTAGAAGGGAGATGCAGCAATTAATGTGACACCCCTTGATCTTGAACTAGGGGAACATTAACAGTGTCTAGCACTGTGCTGCTGGCATGTTCAGAACTCAAAAGAAATGTTCATTGATGGGATGGTGGGACGATACACTGGACAAGGACAGACACACACGTCTCAAAGCAGCGGGAGGTGGGGCATTGCTGCTGTGATGTATTATCTTTGCAACTGGAAAGGTCTAAATGGAAACCACTTAATATTAATTCTTAGCAAGCAGTCTAGAGAAATGAGGCAGCTGCACTATTTGGAGATTTCTAGCTGTGCGTTATTATTTTTTACTTTTAGGTTTAAGGCAGTCAAACAAATTCAGCACCCTATTTTTCTGTTCAATTAAAATCAGAGAGTTAGTGTTTATCTGGAATTTTCCTTTTAAGCTTCAGCTGTTCAGGACTAAATTAAAAAAATAAACATGAACTCAGGATGATGCTCGGCTTGAAGGGAGAGAGCTAGATTAGACAGCAGTTTCTCAGCTAATGAGCTCACATCCAACTTTACTGAGAAAATTTAAGGAATCAAAAGAAAACTTCTACCAATTCCAACACACTATATCTACCCACATACTCATACCCCTCTTGCTAATGATGAATCACTAAAATCAGAATATAAAAAAATGTTGTGGTGTTGGGGAGCACAAGAGACTTGGTTAGAAAGTTTGTAAGGAGGACATTCTGATAAAAGGGAAGTGTGTGGAATGCCACCTGCCCTGTTTATCAGAATTCCAACTTAGGGGAGACTTAGGGGACTGTCGAAGGCAGCACCCCTAATTATTCCTTGACCTTTCCAAACAAGTCTGTGTACATGCAGACCCCCGGGTATTTACTGGAATCCTTATGCTTAATCCCTAGATGCCCTTGCCTAGAATACAATGTAAACCATGTGTCGTCCCCAGATTACTCACCCTACTGATTGTATCTAAAGATAAAAATTCCACTGAAGGCCTAAGGAGGCAGGCCATAGAGGCTGCTCTGGCTACTAAAGCCAGGAGCCCCTTAGCCCTCTCTTGCACAGTCAAACTGTGTCTGAGTAATCTGTTCATCCATCGTTCAGGGGCTGCTGGTCAGCCCTGGCATTGCGGTTTATATTTAATGCAATTACTGATGTAGTTGGGTTGAAAACTACTGTCTTGTCTGTTTTCCATTTGTTCCATCTGTTCTTTGTTCTCTTTCTCCTCTTTTCCTGTCTGCTTTCAGATCTTTTGCTGGTATGTTAGCTATAACTCTCTGTATTATGTAATGGTTTCTTTAGGTTTCATAATATCCTCTTTAACTTATCCCAATTTACCTGCCCTCTACTTATATGTTAAACACCATGTTATTTTGCTAACACTTTTGCTTTAAACAAGAAATTGAAATTACAAAAGTCTTTTTTACTCAGATAGTTTCCGTTTCCACTGCTGTTTGTTTCTTGTGTAGAACTTTAATTCATGTCTTACACTTTACACAAAACTAAATTCAAAATGGATCATAGACCCAAATGAAAAACCTAACATTACAAATCTTCAAGAAACATAGGAGAAAATCTTTATGGCATAGAGTTAGGCAAAGATTTATTAGATATGACCAAACTGAATTTAAAAAGAAAATAATAAAGTTTATCAAAATTAAGTACTACTGTTCTTTGAAAGACACCATTAATAAAATAAAAAAGTAAGACACAGTCTGGGAGAAAATATTTGCAAATTTCATACCTGAATATAGAATATATAAAAAATATAAATATATGTATGTAATATAAATTATATATAAGATATATAAATGTATTACATCAAATTTGAATGTAGAGTATATAAGAACTCTAATAAGCTCTCATAAGAAAATTAGCCCAATAAAACAAATGGACATAAGATTTGAATAGACACTTACTAAGGAAGACATATATATGGCAAATTAGTACATTAAAAGATGTTTAGCAACCCCAGTCATTAGGAATATGCAAATTAAAACCACATGAGATACTACTACATACAAATTAAAAATACTACTCCTACCCTGACTGGTTTGGCTCAGTGGATAGAGTGTCAGCCTGGGGACTGAAGGGTCCCAGGTTCGATTCCAGTCAAGGGCATGTACCTTGGTTGCAGGCACATCCCCAGTAGGGGGGTGTAGGAGGCAGCTGATCGGTGTTTCTCTCTCATCGATGTTTCTAACTCTCGATCCCTCTCCCTTCCTCTCTGTAAAAAATCAATAAAACATATTTAAAAAAAGTACTACTCCTTACAAAACAGACTGACCATAACAAATGTTGGCAAAAATGTGGAGGAACTAAACACTCATTTACTGCTGGTGTGAATGTAAAATGATTCAACCATGTTGTAAAATGGTTTGACAATTTCATAAGATTAAACATATACCTGCCATGTGATCCCACTAGCCCACCTCTAGGTATTTTGCAAAAAAAAAAAAAAAAAAAAAGGCATATATCTATACAGAAACTTTCACATGAATGTCCATAGCTTTGTTTGCAATGGGCAAAAACTGGAAGCAACACAAATACCCATCAACCAATGGACAGATAAACTAATTGTGGTATATCCTTGCAAAAAAATACTACTCACCAATTAAAAATAATAAGTTGCTGATGCATGAAACATTGTGAATGAGTCTCATAATAATTGTGCTGAGTGAAAAGAAGACAGACAGGAAAGTTTGTATACTACGTGATTTAATTTATATAAAATTCTAAGAAATGCAAACATATATAATGACAGAAAGCAGATAAGTAATTGCATTTTATATAAATGGGATCATTTAGTGGTATGGGAAAAGGCAGGAAAAGGAATTAGAAAAAAAACTTCATGGGTAATGGTATGTTTATTAACTTGTGATGATGGTTTCCTATAACAAAACATGTGAAATTATACCTTTTACATATATGCAGTTAATGGTATGTCAATTACACCTCAATAAATTTGTTAAAATAAAATAGACATAGCCTTCTGCTCTTTGGTAGCTTACATGCAAGTGGGAAAAATAAAAGGTAAGTGTGTTTTATTAAGTTGAACCATATAAAATTGACATTTTTTGCAGGCAAAAAATGAACAGTATGGTCAGTTTCATTAGGGTTAGGATTAATGACAGTTTTATGGTAGAGAGAAATACAAGGTAGATATATAATGATATAATATCATATGATATAATAAATACATATTATATGTACTATAAACACATACTTATTATATATTATATAAATATATATCATACATACATATATCATAGATCATAAAAAGTTCTACTGAAAATAACCTTTTGGGGTTTGACAATTTAGACCACTGCTTGAAGCAAAAGAAAATGAAACACAAATTCTCTGTGACACAAATATAAAATGGCCATGAGATCCAATGGATCTGCAAACTTGAATCAACACAGATGGAGTTCCCAGGAGTCAAGCTCCTGCTCTCTGGTTGGTGTGACAGAAAAAGGCTCATCTCCTGGCCAGAGAACCCGGCCCCTGTGAGTGAGGATGGTGGAGCCAGACTGCAAGCTCCCTAGAGTCAGGAGGTGTGACAGATGAATGAGAAATCCAAATACTCTCCTGCACTGTCAGCCTTGAATCAAATGCTGGGTCCTACTCCGAAGCAGCAGAGGGGTGAGAGCCCTGGGCGGGCCCAGTGGACTCCTCTGAGCCTGGGGTGTGATCCGCTGATGCCTCTGTTTTTAAATGCTTTAACAGCATTATGGCTGAGTTTGTGTGAATCTGCTGGAGCACGCACAAGAACTGGAGCCTCCTCTCAGGCCCGTCCCACCACCAAGTCCTTCCTGGGGACAGATGGTGTGTCCCTCTTCTTGCCACCCTTGTTCCTTGGAGGCCAGAGCACCTGAACCAAAGGGTGGGGGTTGGGCATGTGCCCGGCTCCTGGGAGGTCCGCCTGAGAGTGTCCCTATGCAGAGAGACTGTGACATTAAATAACAAATAAAAAACACCGTAATAGGTTGAGAGAGAACACGGAGAACGAACCCGTGTTCCTGATTTTTGAACCAGTAGCCCCACATTTCACTTTACACTGCGTCAGGGAAATTGTGTCTCCAGCTCTGTCCATTTCTGCCAGGAAAGCATAGCTGTGTGAGTGGAGAAGGAGCAGAGGAGGGAGGGTGGTGGAGGCCGATGGAGCTCCAGCACCGAGTCCAAGTCCATTGTGGAAATGGTTCACAGCTTGCCTATCCCAACCCTGTCTGCGCATTATTTAAACAACATATTAAAAAGCAATTACAATGTGCCACGTACTGGGCTGGGTACTGGAGCTACTTTACATAGGATGATGAGAAAAAAGGTGACATTTGGCCTGAACCCCAAGTGGCATCTGATCTGAAGCCAGCCGGGAAGATCTGGGGACTGGTGATTCAATCAGAAGGAACAAAGCCTCCAGGCGGGTGAAAAAGGCTTAACTAATAGTGGTTTAACTGTGATATGTGGGCAAAAATAGTTTCACAAAATAATGACCATGACCCATAATATTTAACTGAAGAAATGTTTCTTCTCTTTGACCTTAAAGTGGAAACTATTTAATCTACTAAATTACAGGCTTGACCAACCTCTAATGGGTATTATCATTTACACTGTCCACTGGAGAGCATTGATAAGCTGTTGAACATTAGTTGTGACCTCTATTTACTACCATGAGTTGAGATTAAATGCCTCTGTTACTTCCAGCTTTCCCTAAAATATCACTTAGAGTAAATATATTCATTCCACAAATCTTGCTTAAGCACGTCTCATATTCAAAGTCTCTGTTGGAGAAACATTGAGGAATAAAACCTCCAGATTCTTTGGAAGCTAGCAGTGGGCAAAAGGCACTTAACCTTGAGAATTTAATGAATACTACGAGAGGTACAAAATCAGTGCCTGCTGGGATAGAATCCAGGGGGAGCCTAGCTGGGAGGCACTCCTTATTATCTAAGGGTTAGTGGAGGGAGGTTCTGTGAGCTGAGCCAAAAATCTGTGTATGTCAAAGAACCAGTAAATATCAGTCTAAAAAAATATTATGGAGTCTAAAAACTTAGTATTTTGTGTATCATAAATTTTCCAAATTCTTCCTTAGCACTCTTTAAAATTAGATTCCAAGTATGCTCATTTATCTTACCAAACTTCTCCATGAATCAATTTGCAAAAAGAAGTCATAGAGACATTGAGACTTCTATGTTTCCAGGTCTCAGAAAAAAATGTAATTTAAAACTCTCAAGGTTACTAAATCACAATCCTTAGAAAATCTTGTTCTTATACTATGTTTGAAAATTCTGAGAATTTGTATTTTAACACTTTATAGAATTTCTCATTCCATTCTTACATTTCAGGAATGGTAAAACCAAGATTCAAAGAGTCAGTTGGCTTATGCAAAGTTCTAGCCTTCTCAGAATGCATGTTGGCATATAATAAATTAGGTAGGCTTATAAGTAGTCCTGTGTCAAGGCTGGCAATAAAGACATAGACATGAAAATGAAGATAGCCCAGCTTCCAGATAAGGAAGAAACTCTGCTTATGTTACTTCTGTGGGCACAGCCCCATATAAACTAGTAACCAGTGATAAACAGGCAAAATAATGGTCCCCAAAGTGGTCCATATCCTAATACCCAGAATGTCCTCAGATGACATGGCAAAGGGGAATTAAGGTTGTAGATGGAATTAAGGATCCTGGATTATCTGAGTTTGGTCAGATAAGTCTTCCCTGAGCCAGAGATCTCAAGGTGAGTAGGACTTAATAAGGTCACCAAGGACAGGAAAAACCATCCAGGCAGTAAAAATAGCATAGGCAGAAGTCCTGAGGCCCACAGAGCTTGTAGAGTGTGGGGGATTGAAGAAGACAGTGCAGCTAAAAGGGAGAATAAAAGTCCACCTTCATCTTGGAAGCAATGGCTAGCCATTGAATGACTGCCTCAGCTCACAAATTAACTTGGATCAAATGCATTTTTAAGAAATGCTGCAAAAATAATATTGTTTTGTTAGGATTTCTCTTAAATCTTGCATTTTGAATAAATGTGGTTTAACAATAAAATTGCTTTCTATAGAAGAATATGTGGTATAAAAATACAACTTTTTTAAAAAATTGAAAAAATGAATGGCCATTTGGTTAATTGAGTGTATCTTTAGACGAACTGAAAAGTAAGCTGTTCTGGACAGAATTTTAATGAAATTGTTCCCATTGGTATCACTGTGAATAGACAGACACGCTGTATCATTCTCCAAGCTCCAAGAGGATTGAGAGCTTATGTGTTCTGGAGATTATAGTATGCTTCCTGAATTCTTTTCTGATTCGCTGATGTGGTCCAAGGACATCTGTGGCAAAATTCCCTGGTACAAGGAATGTACAAAGTGGGCACCTGGGCCCAAACTGTTTTCTTAACCAAACACACACACAACACACAACACACACACGAGAGAGAGAGAGAGAGAGAGAGAGAGAGAGAGAGAGAGAGAGAGAGAGAGAGAGAGAGAGCACTAACAATGATTTAACCAAATAACAGGTCCATTAATGCATGGATTTTATTAAAAGTAATAAAAGTACATGAAATTGACTTTGTCCTTGGAAATCCTGCCTATATGCCATCTTTTTCTATGGCAACCAACAAATAGTTAGGCCATGCATCTGATTGTCCAGTGTAATTACTTTCTTATGTGTTGGGATGTTTCAATGCTTCTAAACATCACAAAGAACAACTTGATTAAATCTCTTTAAAACATGAAATACACACACAGACTATCTAAAACTACTTTCCCTTCATGGGATATAACTTTATCCTCGTAGTGGTTTTGTGTTTTAGCTAAAAAAAAAAAAAGGAGCACTTTTCTTTCTTAAGGGTCTTTGATGTTAGCCACTTTTGCAGAAACGCAAAAATATTTTCTTGTGAATGAGTTAGTTCAGCTGAATGATTATTTTGATCGAGATACATATTTACACAGTGAAATTCACCGAAAATGTGAAAAGAAAATGTCAAAATACCTCTATGGTAGGTCCCTTAACCCTGGCTGCATATTAACATATTTTGGGAGCTTTTAAAAATAACCTGTGCACATATGGGTTCAGATTGAACCGTTTCTAGAGCCCTGTGCTTTATCAGGTAGTGTTTATTTCTTCCCCAACTACATTAAAGCAAAGCTCCTACTAATTTTTAAACAGTCCAATCCCATTAACCTAGCCCTGTGGCAAACTGCGGCTCTTTGGCCCCTTGAGTGTGGCTCTTCCACAAAATACCACGGCCTGGGCAAGTCTATTTTGAAGAAGTGGCATTAGAAGAAGTTTAAGTTTAAAAAATTTGGCTCTCAAAAGAAATTTCAATCGTTGTACTGTTGATATTTGGCTCTGTTGACTAATGAGTTTGCCGACCACTGCCTAGCCCATCTATTAAGACAATCCCTTAGAATCATGGTTTTAATAGACACTTTCAGCAAATTTGATGAATTGTCAAACTCAACTACAGTTCACTCTAATACTGACTTGGTAAGATAGTTTTCTTCCTTGGGAGAAAAAAAGAAACTTATGCTAAGGCCAATTCTTAGAAATTCACATTTAATTGTCCTGATACTTATTAAAACACATATAGTTTGTTATTAATCACCAAGAGGTACAAATAAATGAAAGCTATAGAAAAATACCTAAGTTGTCAATTTACACATTGTTTTGAATTCATCTGAATTGTCATCTCAGGAGTATGATGTAAGTAAGTGCCCAGGCTATGAGTTTATTCCCTGAAAATTACAAGCAGAAAGTTATAAGAGCTGGAAATAAGAGCAAAATAATGATTTGTGGTTTTATAAATATTTAATTTTAATTAAGTAGGATATGTTCAATTCCTTTATTTTACACATTAAGAAAACAAACAAACACTGAAGCCCAGATAGTTTAATTGACTTGCAAAGACAACTGATGAAGCCAGAACTAGGACCTAGTTAATTAGGCCTTGTGTCTTATCCGACTTGACTTGACATTGATCTAGAGGTATATGCATATTGAATGCTGACTTACTTTGATTTGCAAGGAATTGGGGTAGAGAAGTTTGGGCTTGAAATCATTGTGATAGCTTTGCAAATACCACATTAACATAATAAGCAGATTTTGATTTTGCAAGGGGATGAACTTGAATATCTCATCAAATACTAAAAATTGATTATTTACATTAGTTTAAAGCTCACTTCAGTAATTTCCAACAAGCAAGATTTAACAGCCAATGGATCCCTGCATTGCACTAAGAATCAAGGCAGACACATCATTAATCATTGATCACTAGACATTTTTAGGCAAAACAGCTCATTTTAATGAATACTAGGATTCCTGTAAGAATGTGACCTCAAGTGACTTGATTTGAGAGCACTTGTAGGAAAACATTTAACTCCAATAATTAGCAAAATGGTTCACTGTGTATCTCTGGATATTGATGACTGTTTTACCTTCACTGTAAACAGTGGGCAAATCTTTACTGATGCCTTTTATGGCTCCCAGCACCTTCCAAGGATCAATGGAATCATTAGGAAATGAAGTATTTCTCCCCATCACATTCAAGCCATGGTAGGACTCACTGGTGACCTAAACAGCCTGAGCCACTGATCTGCCACTGAACCAGGGTTAAAGAATCTGAACATTGTTCTCCGGCGACATCTTGGCGAGGCAGCAGCGTGTCCCTGCTCTCCTGAGTTCCGCAATGCCGCCCAAGGAGTACAAGAAGAAATGCTGGAAAGTCAGCCAAGAAAGACAAAGACCCTGTGAACAAGTCGGGGGGCAAGGCTAAAAAGAAGAAGTGGTCCAAAGGCAAAATTTGGGACAAGCTCAATAACCTGGTCTTGTTTGACAAAGCCATATATGACAAGCTCTGTAAGGAAGTTCCCAACTACAAGCTTATAACCCCAGCTGTGGTCTCCGAGAGGCTGAAGATTCATGGCTCCTTGGCCAGAGCAGCCCTTCAAAAACTCCTTAGTAAAGGACTTATTAAACTAGTCTCAAAGCACAGAGCTCAAGTGATTTACACCAGAAACACTAAAGGTAGGGACACCCCAGCTGCTGGAGAAGATGCATGAACAACAGATCTTACCGGCTGTACATTTTGAAAAATAAACCTTTATTAGATGAAGAAGAAGAAGAAGAAGAAGAAGAAGAAGAAGAAGGAGGAGGAGGAGGAGGAGGAGGAGGAGGAGGAGGAGGAGGAGGAGAAGGAGAAGGAGAAGGAGAAGGAGAAGGAGAAGGAGAAGGAGAAGGAGAAGGAGAAGGAGAAGGAGAAGGAGAAGGAGAAGGAGAAGGAGAAGGAGAAGGAGAAGGAGAAGGAGAAGGAGAAGGAGAAGGAGAAGGAGAAGGAGAAGGAGAAGGAGAAGGAGAAGGAGAAGGAGAAAGAGAGGAGGAGGAGGAGGAGGAGAAGGAGAAGAAGAGGAGGAGGAGGAGGAGGAGGAGAAGGAAAGGGAAGGGGAAGAGGAAGAGGAAGGAGAAGGAGAAGGAGAATAAGAATCTGAACATTGCTGGAGAAAAAAATGCAAAATAAAGTTTGGAAATGATGAAGAGATTAAATTTTCGATCCTAAGGAGCAGGAATGAGGAGGTATAAAGAAAAAGATTATAGGGATTGATTTTTTTTTTTTGCTTTGTTTACTCCTGAGAACTTTGATTCATTGAAATGACTAAAGGAAACTCTATAATTAAGAAAGAAATTATTAAAAAGCCAATGATCTCAATATGGTTATTTCGCATGTAGAAATCTCTTTAATATGCTAAACTGTGAGTTCCTTGTCAGGCACCTAAAAATAGTATGATACAATAAAATTGCTTTTCATTTGACTTGTGCATATATTTACACAAGAAAGTCTACACAAATAATATTCCATTTTGACTCAGCTGACAGCATGCACTGAAATCCTGTTCCCTAGAATCTCAACTTCTATGTGCATATGAGATGTTGGATTTAGACTAAGCAGAGAAAATTAAACATTTCCTAATTAAAGAATTCATAGTCTAGCCTAGAAAAATCCCTAATAGTGAGGTTAGCATTTGAGAAATGCAGTACTTTCTAAATTAACTTGTAGGAGTGACCCTATATGATAATGTCCAGACTCCTCAGCAAGGTGTGAGGCCTTTTATGATCCAATCCCACCCACTGGTCTAACCTTAAGATCTGGCCCTGCTCCCAGGTCCAACCTTATCTCCAGCCACTGTGACACCATCCCACCTACACTCACCCTCAAGCTATACTTCTGCTGTATATAGCAAAAAGGTTGTTTCCATAGCTGTATATCTTTTCCACTTATATTCTTATCTAAAAAGAGTAATACTCCTCTCCTTAGATTTGCAGATTTCTTATCTTTCTACCTGAATCAAAAATTGCTTCTGAATTTTTCCCTGATCCTCCCCTATTGTCTTACTAATTAATTTTCAGAGCTTCCCCTACCTCCTTGCCTGTGTTTCTATTAAAGCATTCATCCCCAGCCTCTGTCACAGTGCCTGGCTCGAAACAAAACCAAAGAATCAGAACTGTGAGTAACAGTTTAGACATGTGATTCCTCTAAAGTCTAGCAGTTATATCAAGAATCTATGCATCATCTATGAGAGTTTATAGCTTTCAGCAAATAGGGAAAGATGCCATTAAAGCGATCCAGGATGCCAGGAATGGGCTTGAGGAATGATTACGATTGTAGATAAGAAGGATGAAGTGAGCATCATTGAGAAGGTGGTTAAGGCATATATTTGAAGGAGGTGAGGAAGTAAGGAAGAGCATATCCTAGTACATCGCAGAGTAAACGTGCCTGCCCCAGAGTGAGCAGGGTGAGGGCACCACTGGGAACCACTGTAAGGACAATGGCTGTTCCCCTAGGAAAATGACCATCTTTGCACAATTTTGAGCAGAGAAATGTGAGATCAGGTTTGTTCATTAGGGATCACTACCGCTGGGTTAGAATAAATGCAGAGGCCAGTATAGAAGCTGGAAGCAGGGTAGAAGTTTGGTCTAACAACCGAACTGAGAGCAGGTGACAGCCTTGGAGGCAGAGCAGAAAAGGGGTTGGAGTCTGGGAAATTGTGGCTCCAAAAAATTTAAAACAATCTTAAACATCGATTTTTATTTTCCAATTAAAAACATCATTGGGATATGGTCTCAAGAAATTTTCTAGTTCTGACCTAGACAAGCAATTTGGAAACTTGGCTGTGAGGCAAGTATATTAGGAACACTAATGTATCTTCCTTCTCCACAGTTATCTTTGTATATTTGCAGTTGTACATTTGACAGGGATGTGCAGGTTAAAAAAGAAAAGGCTATTCCCATCTCACAGGCACCCAAGGATTGATTAATGCATGGGGTATAGCATACGCTCACATTTTTCAACCCCCACATGTAAATACCAAATGTCATCAGGTAACACTTTACCCCCTCCTACACCTCAGCTTTCCTAAGAAGGGTCAGCGAGTCCCTCCATCTATTTCTTGTAACTTAGATCCGGGCATGGAAGGCCAATTTTCTCAAACACTAGACACACAGTTGCTGCATATGTATCATAGAGGTGAACCAAGGGAGGCATTGGTCATAGTTGTACATGGGTCAATAGTGACCTGAGATCCCCATTCTCCCTGTAAATCCAAGATTTTATTAGTCCATAACATACACAAACTCAGCAACAAGCCACTCATCCAGGTAAGAACACAGGACAAGTACGCCAGGACTTGGAGGTCAAGGAAGTTCAAATGCTGACTTGCCCCATTGTTCATGTGACTGTGCCCAAGCCACTGAAACTCCTTGGTGTCTCTCATCTGTATAGTGGTACTAATGTGGAGCTATGAGGATTATAGAAGAGAAAGAACAGAGACTACCTAGTATAGGGCTAGGGCAGGGGTGGGCAAACTTTTTGACTCAAGGGCCACAATGGGTTCTTAAACTGGACCGGAGGGCCGGAACAAAAGCATGGATGGAGTGTTTGTGTGAACTAATATAAATTCAAAGTAAAGGAGCGGAGGGGAGAGCAAGAGAACAGGATAGAACAGCCGGATCCGGCCCACGGGCCGTAGTTTGCCCACGGCTGGGCTAGGGCCAGCTAAGCCCTTGGTTTATGGGGGAGTTATTCATTAACTATATGGAACTATTCAGGGAGCTTAAATGTTCATTTCTGGGCAAATGTACTTTTTTAAGAAGTCCATTAAATTGGCAAAAGATCAAAGTGTGTGCTCTCTGGCCTTCTGGAAGAACAATTCTATTAGCACTGGAAAGTAACCTCTGAATTCTAGCCAACATTTTAAATTTTCATACAGATCACTGGAGGCCAGCAATAAGTACTGGACCGATAGTTATCTTTGCAGAGAATTCCAGCCAGCCAAATGGGAGAGAATGTCCCTACGATAAAGTTAATGTGCCTCTTCCTTTGCATTAGAAGGAAAGATTGATGGGAATAAAATTAGTGACACTTTGATAAAAGAAGCTCAGAACCCTTCCCTGTATCATGACAGGGAGAGGATGGCAAATATGGATCTTCCATCTCCACAAAGACATCAAAATGCATTTTAGTTAGTGATTGAGAGACTCAGGCCAAGCATGCAAACTAAGTGAAGAATATTAAATTATATGGCATTTGCTAAATCTTTCCTTAATTATTCTGGGGGGAAATATCAAAACTACTTCCAAAAGGAAAAAGAAGGTAATTGTGACTTTCATCAGTTACACAAAAGTATAGGGAGTATTTCATTGGGAATAAAAGTACACATAGATGGTTTCATACATTTCAGACCCTTAGAAATTGTATTTTTGGGATAAACTTCTTGAGAAGGTTGGGTACCTAGACCTATTCTCTAAAGGACAATTCTTTTCCATCATCTCTATCCAATTATTCCTATAAACTTTCTTCTGAAACAAACCCAAACAGTGAATCATTTTAAATCCAGAATAAGAGAGAGGCTTCTGCAATTAAAAAGTATATAGATTAAGCTTGTGGTTTCACATTCCATTGGGACCACTTTCTAAAGTTTTCTAAATTAAAGATTACGAGAAGCAGCTGCATTTTGGCATTGAGTAATCATGAATTTACTTTTTGAAATACCTCTAAGTATTTTCTATAAAAGATGAGTAAAATGTGGAAATGTACAATTTTAAAATAACATGGTAGAGGATGTGGCATCACTGAACTTGTGCCGATCCTATAATAACAATTAGTGGCTTCAGGACTGGAGATGTCTATTCATTCGATTTATTTCTAAGGAGAAGCCCACAGCCCATGTATGGAAAAGTAAACTCTCCAGCCTACTGTCTCTAATCTACTCATAATTTCTGGCAGCTCGGAGGAAAAAATGCCCACTTATTTCTTTCTGTTCTCTCAGTTTCTCTCTCTCTCTCTCTCTCTCTCTCTCTCAAATGTTGCTTACCTCAAAAGCTCTGTTGTCTCTATTATTCTGAACAATCTCCATAAAATTACCCACTAGATTTCCAGGAAAGAGGCTGAACCCATTTCTGAGTTCATTTAGAGATTCACAGACTCTGAGGGAAAGAAAAGCATGAATACCATTTTAATTTCCATGCCACTGAAATTACAGATCCCAAATGTAGCAACAAAATGAACTAATGCTAAAAGAAACATTAGACTTTAAAGAGTTTATACTGTTTCTAACAGGTTCATAATGGCCAAGTTATCAATTCTAGCCAACATGTTAAATTTTCATAGAGAATGATTTGTAAATATTATTCTAGCTTTCTTTATTACCATTGCAGATTTTAAAACTAATTTAACGTAAATTATGATACTAAAGACTGTAAAAGTGTTTTTGTATTATTGTGAATTAAACACTACACTAAGAATGAGAAATTGAAACAACAAATTTGGTAATTTATCCTCTTCCATTTCTGATTTTGTTTATTTGTGACTTTTCTCTTTTCTCCTTAGTGAGTCTAGCCAGAGATTTGTCAATTTTATTAATCTTTTCAAAGAACCAGCTCTTTGTTGCATTTTAAAAAAAAAAAATTTTGGCATTTTTGTGATCAATAGGAATTAAATGACAGATACATAAACTAGGACCACTTATTTAATTACATCTTTATTACTGAAGTGACTGTATTTATACAGACAATTTATGACATCTGGCCTTAAAAGGATAATGGCAGCGTTTTCTCTAAATGCCTTGCATACTGCCAGTCATCAGGGCTCTTTCTGGTACTTTGTCATTACCTTCCTGCTCTCATACAAAGCTCCCTCTACAATGCTCTCAAATTGCTATAAATGCCTTTTTGCTCCCCGCTTTTCAGATTTCCTCATCACTGATTAAATGAACTAATTCCTCTAAATGGGGCCTGACACAGAATACAAATTTAATAAAAATTACCTCTTACTACTATCATCACTGCTACCATTGAGACCCATTTGCCACCACTTATGATTTTGTAGAAGTGTGATTTTTAAAATTTGGAGCATGCTACACTTAGGGCTCTAGTTTTCATGTTTTAGCATCCTTTCATATTTTACTTTGTTTTTATTAAAAGAAACATCAAATAAAATAAATTTCCATTATTATTTTAGACATTTAGTCCTAGTGTTTGAAAAAATTATGGAAAAATATGATCTAACTCTTGTATAAAATGTAAGTGCATTTATGTGTATATCCATTCATTTTATATTAGCAGTGCATAAAAATCAGATAAAAGAATGGACACCAGATTATTAACAATGATTATCTTTAAGGTTGGGAATGTCTTTACTTTTTAAGCAACCGAGTTCCGTAAAAATTTTTATGTTTCAGTAGTGTGTATATTTTGTAATCACAAAAACAATGAGAATTTTAAGACTTGATTTTCTTTCCAGTTATATTGGTCAATACAATCCAAATTCCCTTTACACACCAACACTACTGTGTGTGTGTGTGTGTGTGTGTGTGTGTGTGTCTATAAACAGCACAGAGCCCAAACCCCATGTAAGAACAATGCAGAGATAATTGGGAAGAATTAACAGTGTTGTGCATCTTGCCTGAAGCCTTTACCATCCTAACCCTGTTGTTTGTGAAGTCTTGCTCCCCATTTGCTTCCCTGAGACTCCCAGGGGTCTGACCTTGAACACTTGGTCTCATCTTTTAGACCCAGATCCTGCCTC
This sequence comes from Plecotus auritus, assembly GCF_963455305.1. NCBI lineage: Eukaryota > Metazoa > Chordata > Mammalia > Chiroptera > Vespertilionidae > Plecotus > Plecotus auritus. Next base: position 27,732,134 of record NC_137776.1, read on the forward strand.
TTTCCCAATGGACTGTGTGTTTGGAAGTGGACCATGGTGTTGGACCTTGGATGTTTCTCCATGCACTTGGTTCCCTCCTTTAGCTTCGGCCTCATGATGGAAACACAAACCCTGAATCAATTTTGAAGAAACGAGCTTTTCTGGAAATGTGGCTAAATGCTCAGGGAAAAAGAGGGATCAAAACAGAATAACCTGCAGCATTCATACTTTATTTAAATATCTGAAGCCTGAAAAATGCCTGGCATGAATTGGAAATGCTACTTCTTGACCAAAACCAGTCAAGTCATCATTCAGGTTATAGACATTAAATAATATAAAGATGAAAGAACAGACAGCCATTGCCTGGTATCCAGATAGTGTACAATGCCATCAAAAAAGAATTAAAGCTAGCCCTAACTGGTTTGGCTCAATGGATAGAGCATCGGCCTGTGGACTGAAGGGTCCCAGGTTCGATTCTGGTCAAGGGCATGTACCTTGCTTGCGGGCACATCCCCAGTAGGGAGTGTGCAAGAGGCAGCTGAATCGATGTTTCTCTCTCATCGATGTTTCTAACTCTCTATCCCTCTCCTTTCCTCTCTGTAAAAAATCAATAAAATATATTTTTTAAAAAAGAATTAAAGCTAAAGGAAAAAAGTAGAATAATAAAGGTAATGTGAGGACATCTTCCTTAATCTCCCCAAAAAGAGACAATTAGGTGGATTGGGACTCACCTCAGCAGATTAAACATAGTGATGGGGGATGAGTCATGGAAAGGCTACACCAAAGTGGCGGGGGGGGGGAAGGGGGGCTCAAAAAATGGTCAAATATGCTTCACTGTGGGAAATTTGTCCCTAAAAGCCATAACCCAGACAGAAAGAAAGTTTGTTGACAACCTAGGCTCCCTCCTGAAGTCTTCTTCATAGTAGATAAGCATTGGGCAAGGGGCAAGAGAAAAGTTCTATCATTCACACCTTGAAAAATTCAAAGGTCAGGTCATGAATTACCAGCAACTATTTGTGGTGAGGAGATCTTTGTATTTAACTTTTCTAAACTTTTTCTAGGTCACAAACCTTGAATTCAATGATACCGCTTCACAACTACACATGAACATTCAAATTTGCATTCAGTTTCAGAGACTTCACAGACCTCCTGTTGACTACAGGAGGTAAGAACCTTTGAAATAGAAGCTAAATCCCTTTGTGGAAAGTTAAAGCCAGGTGAGAAAATATCCTTTCACATCTACCATATAGAAACATGGAACTGTTGATACAGAACTTTAAAACACTTAGGAAATATACAAACATATTCTCGACCAAAAGTTAATAAAGGAATCTTTTCTATATAATTGATTTGGGATCCTTTTTATTTTTGCCCAGACGATTTTCCTTTGTCTTATTTAGACACCATGTGTGTTTTGCTGTTAGCATTACAAATAGAAATTAATTTTGTAAAGTAAAAATTTTCTAGATGTAATTTACTTATAGGATATTTTTCCTTACATGATATTACCCTACTATCCCCCCTTTTTTGATTAATGGAGGCTTTTGTAAATTTTATAATGCAGTCTTGATAACTTTAAATTTTAACTTTTTGCACAAAAATATGACTGCTTTAGTTTTCTGTATATTTTCAGAAAACAACTCCAAGACCATGTGGATTCCTGCAACAGAGAGGAATTGACAGGTCTGCTCCAACCATGAAGACAAGAGGAGAAACAGTCCAGAGATGGGAGACGCTGATGACGCCTTGCCACGCTAGCAGTCAGAAGCTGTGCGACGCAGCACTTGCCTTGGACCAAACCAGAGAGGGTTGGACCTGCATTGCCACCATGTGCCCACCATCCAGATATCATTGCTGACATGTACACATAAGGAACTGTTTGACATTGAAACGGGGAATCAGAACTGTTGGACATTGAAATTGGGACTCAAACATTTATTTGTTATTTTATGTCTATTTCTAGTCTGCAGAGGCAAGATTTTTTAAAGGGAAGAAAGGGGGGAAAATAGATACAGAAGCAAAGAAGCATTGAACAGACTGTCAAACTACAGTGGGAAGGCAGAGGAGGTTTTGTGGGGGAGGGGGGCTGTAAGAGATCAACCGAAGGACTTGTACGCATGCATATAAGCATAACCAATGGATAAAAGACACTGGGGGGGGGGGGCAGGTAAAGGCATGTACTGGGGGGAAGGGGAGGGTGGGGGGAGGTCAATGGGGGAAAAAAAGAGACATATGTACTACTATTTTTAATACTTCAAACAATTAAAAAAAATGTAAAAAATAAAAAAAAATAAAAAAAAAAGTTGAAAAAAAAAATAAAAAAAATAAAAATGACAAAAAAAAAAAAAAAAAAAAAAAAAAAAAAAAAAAAACACTTAGGAAAAAGATGGCCTTTACTAGTGCCTTATTAGATGGAGGGGTGAATGGTCCTTAGAAACAACCCATATCTCATAGCTCTAACTTGCAAAGTTCCTAGCCAATAAAAATAATCATGGTAGTCAAAGTAAGAGTCATTGATTGTATACATACCATATGCCAGGTCTCAGGCCCAGAAACTATTACTTAACAGTTACTGAGAATTGTAGTGTTCATTTAAAGTAAGCTAATACATTGAGCTTAGGAGAAAGCACGGTATATATCAAATACTCCTGTTAGCTATTACAATCAGGAAGTACCAATGTACTGGTGGGTTTATATAAAAACTCCCACCAGGATACCTGACACCACCCTTCCCTGAAAAGCCATCAATCTACCCAAAGCATGAGAACCAAATACAGTAGCCACTCCTCACCCCTACCTACAGTTTCACTTTCTGAGGTTTCAGTTATCCATAGTCAATCTCAGTCTGAATATGTAAAATGGAAAATTCCAGAAATCAACATTTCAAAAGTTTTATTTTTTAAAATAAATCTTTATTGTTCAGATTATTACAATTGTTCCTCTTTTTTTTCCCCATAGCTCCCTTCCACCCGGTTCCCACCCCACCCTCTGCCCTTAACCGCCCCCCCCCCCCCACTGTCCTCATCCATAGGTATACGATTTTTGTCCAGTCTCTTCCCACACCCCCTGCACCCCTTTCCCCCGGAGAATTGTCAGTCCACGCCCTTTCTATGCCCCTGATTCTATTATACTCACCAGTTTATTCTGTTCATCAGACTTTTTTATTCACTTGATTTTTAGATTAACTTGTTGATAGATATGTATTTGTTGTTCATAATTTTTATCTTTACCTTTTTCTTCTTCTTCCTCTTCTTAAAGAATACCTTTCAGCATTTCATATAATACTGGTTTGGTGGTGATGAACTCCTTTAGCTTTTTCTTATCTGTGAAGCTCATTATCTGCCCTTCAATTCTGAATGATAGCTTTGCTGGGTAGAGTAATCTTGGTTGTAGGTTCTTGCTGTTCATCACTTTGAATATTTCTTGCCACTCCCTTCTGGCCTGCATAGTTTCTGTTGAGAAATCAGCTGACAATCATATGTGTGCTCCCTTGTAGGTAACTAACTGTTTTTGTCTTGCTGTTTTTAATATTCTCTCTTTGTCTTTTGCTCTTGGCATTTTAATTATAATGTGTCTTGGTGTGGTCCTCTTTGGATTCCTTTTGTTTGGGGTTTTGTGTGCTTCCTGGACTTGTAAGTCTATTTCTTTCACCAGGTGGGGGAAGTTTTCTGTCATTATTTCTTCAAATAGGTTTTCAGTATCTTTTTCTCTCTCTTCTTCTGGCACCCCCATAATTCTGATGTTGGTATGCTTGAAGTTGTCCCAGAGGCTCCTTACACTATCTTCATATTTTTGGATTCTTTTTGCTTTTCCGGTTGGGTGTTTTTTGCTTCTTTGTATTTCAAATCTTTGACTTGATTCTTGCGATCCTCTAGTCTGCTGTTGGCTCTCTGTATATTATTCTTTATTTCAGTCAGTGTATGCTTAATTTCTAGTTGGTCCTTTTTCATATCCTTGAGGGTCTCACTAAATTTATTGGCCTTTTCTAGAAAATTCTTGAAAAACCTTATAACCGTGGTTTTGAACTCTATATACCAGGGGTCCTCAGACTTTTTAAACAGGGGGCCAGTTCACTGTCCCTCAGACCGTTGGAGGGCCAGACTATAGTTTAAAAAAAAAAACTATGAACAAATTCCTATGCGCACTGCAGACCCGGGACAAGTCGGCTGCTAAGCAGGACAGGCAGCGGCACCCTGCGGGCTGGATAAATGTCCTCGGCGGGCCGCATGTAGCCTGCGGGCTGTAGTTTGAGGACCCCTGCTATATACAGTCATTTGCTTTCCTCCATTTCTGTCATTTGTGACCTGTTTCTTTGTCTTCGCATTTTGGCTGCTTCCCTGAGTTGATAGAGTGGCTTTGTGTGCTAGGTGTCCTATAGGGCCCAGTGGCTCAGCCTCCCCAGTTACCTGAGGTGGACACTCTTGGTGCACCCCTTTGTGGGCTGTGTGCACAGTCTTGTTGTAGTTAAGCCTTGATTGTTGTTGGTATTACTGGGAGGAATTGACCTCCAGGCCAATTGGCTGTGAGAATCAGCTGTGTCTACGATGGGAGAACTTCTGTGCTGGAGACACCCTTATGAGACAAGACTTGCTTCAGTGGGGCTTTAGTGCTCACTGAGTCTGCCCCCTGAGTGTGTCCCTTATGAATCTGAGGAGTTGTAATCTGGATGGTCCCACTCTGACCCCTGGGTACACTAGCTCTTGGATCTCCAAGGAGGTGCAAATTTAGCCTCTGCCTGAGGCCACCCAGCAGGAGCTATGGAGAGATCTGCAGATTCCTCTTCTTTGTTTGGATTTTAGAGGTGCCCAGATGAGGCCCAGCTGTGAAGCAATGCAAGCTGCTGAGGAGCCTTGGACCTTCTTTTGGATGTTCTGGGTCTCACTGACTCAGCTGAAGTTTGTTAGGTAAGTTTAGAATTCAAAGGACCAGGCCATTCATATGCAAAAGCCTCTGCACTCAGCTTGGATGGGGTGGAGTCTCAGGGCGCAAACAGCAATGGCTTCGTGGGGTGGGATCTCAGGGTGGAGCAAACAGCAATGGCTTCCCATTAGCCCTGCCCTAAGAGGCCCCTGGGTCTCAGTGTCCTGCAGTAATTGCTGCAAGCACCTCTGAGAGAAAGCCGCCCTCGAGTTCCGCCCGCTGTCAGACAGTCCAGTTTCTCTCTGTATGAGTTTGGGTCCCAGAGTCTCGCCCAGAACTGGAGTTCAGAGCAGTCAGGAGCTTTTGTCTCCCTCCCAATTGAGAAAGCCAGCCGTGTACTCAGTTGCCAACCCTCTCCAGGCTTGCACCTCCATACCTCTGCCTTCCGCAGTTCCTCTGAGTCTCAGTGTGCTTTTCTCTTTCCTTCTAGTTGTAGAATTTCCACTCTCCAGCCTTCCTGTGGTTCTGGTTGATGTCCGTTTTGTCTTTTAGTTGTAGTTTTGAAATCGTTGTGCGAGGCAGCAGTTCAGGTGTTTACCTATGCCACCATCTTGGTTTCTCTCCTCATAAGTTGTAAATCACACAATATTTGGACTAGTGTGATGAAGTCTCAACCCATCCCACCTGGGCCTGAATCGTCACTTTGTCCATTGTATCCACAAGGTATGTACTCCCCACCTGTTAGTCACTTAGTATCTGTAGATTATCAGATTAACTGTCCAGGTATCCCAGTGCTTGTGGTCAGTAACCCTTATTTTACCTAATAATGGCCCCAGAGCTCAAGAATAGTGATGCTGGCAATTTGGATGTGCCAAGGAGAAGCTGTAAAGGGCTTTCTTTAAGTGAGAAGGTGAGTACAATACAATGAGATATTTTGTGTCTGTGAAAGAGAGAAACTACATTCACACAACTTTCATTACAGTATATTGTTGTAATTACCCCATTCTATTTTATTATTATTGCTGTTGATCTCTTACTATGCTTCATTTATAAATTAAACTTTATCATAGGTATGTATGTACAGGGAAAAAACACCTATGGGGTCAGGTACTATCAGTGTTTCAAGCATCCATTTTGGATCTTGGAAGGTATTCCATGTGGATACTGGGGGCAGGGGGACCTCCTCTATGCTCCCTAAATATTGTGGGTAAGACTGACCAGAAACTACATTGAAAATAAACACCTAAAAACTGCTGAAACCTGGGATTGAACCAGGGACCTTTAGATCTTCAGTCTAACGCTCTCCCAACTGAGCTATTTCAGCTTGCTTAGGTAGCTTCTACATAATTGTAATGGAATAATAGTTGTTTTACAATAACAAAAAAAAAAAGTTCACTATTCAGGTTTGGCTGGAGATAGGTACTTAACAAATATTATAGAAGTCTTGGTTTATAAGCTAGAAGTAATACATAATTTTACTTTTCTCAGTTATGTTTTAACTGCCCTGCAATCTGTTTTTCCCATTTAAAAATAAATCATGGACATTTTTCACATCAAAAGAAAGAAAAGGTGACTTTTGTTGGCATTTTGATTCTGATATATGACTAATTTCTAGAAAAATGACAGCATGGTCCACCTAAATATTTAATGAAATATCAATTTTTCATGAAAGCAATGTTCTATGGATCCACAGACATAGCCAGGATTAGAAACAAACTGAAGACTAAAGCTCCAAGGAGTTCACTAAGGAAAAATGACAGACACAGAAAATAAGAACAAGAAAATTTGAACAAGAAAGATAAAGTAAACTGGAAAGTTTTGTGATAGCAGAATAGGGCCTCCAAACATATCAATGCCCTAATCTCCAGAGACAGTATGTTAGACTGCCTGGCCAAGAGAATTATGGTTGCAGATTCTTTTATCCTATAAATTTAAAATCCTATAAGCTCATTAAATATGGAAGGTCGGGCTGTAGCTAAATTCCAGTATTGGTTTAAAATAAATTTTATATGATTTAAAATAAAGACTGATTCTAACACCATTTTTCATTGTCAGGCACATTTCTACCTTTTTTTAAGTAGAATCTGTGTAGAGAAACAATTGAGCAACTCATTTCCCTGGGCCTCAGTTTCTTCACCTGTAAAATGGTGATAACACCTGTTATGGACTGAATCATGACCCTTGACCTGCCTCCCCAAATTTAGATGTGGAAATTCCTCAGAATGTTACTTAAGGAGATTATTAAATTAAAATGAGGCTGCTGGCAGTGCCCTCGGCCGTCCCGGATCTGTCTCTTGCTTCAACAGTGTTTAGATGAAACAGACCCAGGGATGCCCCTTCTTCCAGCCTCCAGCCACCCTCCTGCGTCTTATCCAGTCACCACCTTCAGAACCACCTCCGGGCCCAGCCAACACACCGTTTGCTTTTTTTCTACCTTAACTCAATGCCGAAAACCATGAGTCCCAAATTTGTCAGAATTATTCCCCCAGAGGTGGATGCTGCCGTCAACCGCCTGGCCAGCCTGCCTCTGTGGGCCTCCCACACCTACCTCTTTCTGGGCTTCTATTTCCACCGCGAGGATGGGCTCTCCAGGGCCTGGGCCGCTTCTTCCGTGAGTTGGCGGAGAAGAAGCGTGGGGGCGCTGAGCGTTTCTTAAAGATGCAAAACCAGCGCAGTGGCCGCATTCTCTTCCAGGACGTGCTGAAGCCTTCCCAAGGTGAGTGGGCAAAACTCAGGATGCCAGGGAAGCCGCCCTGTCCTTGGAGAGGAGCCTGACCCAGGCCCTTTTGGAGCTGCAGGCCCTGGGTTCTGCCCGCGCAGACCCTCAGCTCCGTGACTTCATGGAAAACCACTTCCGGGTGAGCAAGTGAAACTCATCAAGAAGATGGGCAACACCTGACTCGCCTCTGCAGGCAGCCGGCCCCCAGGCTGGGCTGGGTGAGTATCTCTTTGAAAGGCTCACCCTCAAGCACAACTAGGAGCCTTTGGAGCCCAGAGGCCTTTGAGGGGCCCCTCTGCTTCCCCTGGTGTCTGGCTTTCACCTGAGTCTCTCCCTGAAACTACTAGCCATTCTTTTAACCACCCTGAAGCCCTCTCCCATGCATTGGACCAAATGAAACAATAAAGCTTTTGCAGCATAAATAAATAAATAAATAAATAAATAAATAAATAAATAAATAAATAAATAAAATGAGGCTGTTAAGGTGGGACCTTAATCCAATCTAACTGATGTCTTTATGAGAGGAAGAGACACCAGGTGCTCCTGCACAAAGGGACGTCCATTCAAGGAAAAGGCAGCCAGATGGTGGCCGTCTGTAAGCCAAGGAGAGGCCTGACTCAGGTCCTCCCAGGACAGCCCTTAGAGGAAGCCAGCCCTGCCCACACCCTGATCGAGGACTTCCAGCCTCCAGAACTGTGAGAAAATACATTTCTGCTGGTTAAGGCACCCACTCTATGCTATTTTGTTATGGCAATGCTAGAAAACTAATACACTACCCAATTTACAGGGAAGTAGGTAAGAAATTCAGAGTAAATAAGGAGATTAAACAAGGTCATAGATGTCAAAAGCACTAGGTAGATATCCAGAGGTGTAATATTGGGTGTAACATAGAGATGTTGAACCAAGATAGAATTCTAATTTTTTAAATTACTTTTTAAATATCAAGGATTGACTCATTGTTAATCTCTTTGTTTTGCCCAGTAAATTTTTACAGACGAAAAGAAGCACACTTCTTCCCCAAATGTAAACCTCCTAATTAATATTGCAAGTAGTTTGGGGACAACATTTTCCAAAGGGCCAGAGTCATTTGTCTGAAATCATCCAGAAATTGGGGGTCTGATAATTGGATAATCACTGTAGTTTTGACTCTTTGTACAGTAGTTTGGTAGGAAAATATATCTTTTTAAGAACAAAACATTGCTGAGTAGGCACAGGATCATTTCTAAACATTTCTTTGAAACATGAAACCAAAGCATTCTGAGTCAGGAGACCTTTGAGTTGTAAATACCAGACTCTAGAATTCAAGAGGCCAAATCCTTTGAATGAAAAATGAAAAGACAGAAAGATTTTTAGCAAACCTCTGAATACTGAGAAAAAAACAGTTTTTACCAAAATAAGTCAGAATTAAAGGCTGAGGGTCTTTAAGACAAAGCTCCTGAAATCAGTCACATTTTCTTAAATAGCTTTGCTCTTACAGGCCTATTTTCTCAGGATAAGCCACGGTGGGTTTACACTTAATAATAACCACTGTGTTGGAATTCTCTTCAAGTTATCTTTCCTTTCAAATGTACCCAGAGGTTCACTCCTCCTATGTGGTTCTCCATTTCCTTTATCCCTAAAGCCAAGTGCAGCGTCAGCTGTAGGATGAAAGGATCTGGGGCTTTAACTTTTCAGTTATGACCATTTTCAGTCTATGGAATTAATCACAGCACATCAAGTATTAGAAATTCTCATGTTCACTTATTAATAAACACTCTTCACAAAGCTCGCCTCCATCTGCCTCAAATTCTTGTTCACGTTTCTCAAGTTCATCAGTCCACTGACTGCAGGGATCTCCTGGGAAACTAGGCCAGTTTGCTCCAGGCTCATCCAGGCAGCAGTCCCTATGAGAGCTGAGACTTGCAGGAAAGACACGGCGGGCTGCAGTCTTGAGTCTTGCTCAAAGTAACGGCTCACACTAGAGACACAGCTGCCATGGCCCCATTTGCTTCCCTGCCCAGGCACTGAGACCCATAACCCTGCAGGCTCAGCAGATCCTCCTGGCCCAGGTGGTCAGGCTGTGACCCCGGCTCCAAGACCAGAACTACAGGACAGACCAGGACTGTTTGGGCTTCAGGGCCTGAGCTTCAAAGTTTGAACCACATGACCAATCCCAACCTGAGCTGGAATCTTATTCAAAGTTCAGATACTTCACACTGGGAGATTTCAGATTTCTCCAGAATATAATTTACTCCTAGAAAGGAGAAAACATGCTTTTTAAAGGCTGTTATTTACTATTATTGGTTTTTAACCTCCCTGTGGCTTTGCCATAATAGATTTGGTCATGGTGAACATGACATACCGTGTTTCCCCGAAAATAAGACAGTGTCTTATATTAATTTTTGCCCCCAAAGACACGCTAGGTCTTATTTTCAGGGGATGTCTTATTTTTCCATGAAGAAGAATACGGTACACATTTATTGTTAAATGAAAATAAAGGAAATTTATTACCTGTATACGGTACGGTAGTACGGTAGTTGTCAACACAAACGAGACAAACTGTGAATCTTACAGTATCAAGAATTTACTCATTTATTCAATGACAATCATGTCATCATCTTCTGGAACACCATCATAACAATCCAATTCCTGAATTTCCTGGTGAATTTCTTGTGACTCCATTTCTTTCAGAATCAGTGGACCAAATCTCTCATGTTTAGCAATAGCACTGTCTTTAAATGAGTACTTCTTGTAAAGGTAGCCTGCTCTCAGTGCATTTGCAATGCAACTGTCAGTGATTTTCTCCCATGAATTCTTCACCCAAGTCACAACTTCTTGCAGTTTAGGTTTCACAAAGTTTCCACGCTGATTTCTCTCCATTCTATTTTCAATGTAGTCATTAATTTCCATGCGCAAATTGTCTTTGAATGGCTTGTTTATTGCAATATCAAGAGTCTAGAGATAGGCCGTCATTCCTGCGGGAATCATTATCTGATCTATTTTTCTTTCGTGAAGAAATGTCTTCATGTCTTTAGCGCGGTGAGTGCTGGCTGCATCCCAGACTAGCAGACCTCTTTGGCTCCCTCGCATAACAAGCGGCAGCATTAAATCGACCCACTTCCTTATAACTGCTTGTGTGGCCCAGGCTTTTTCAGTTTCAGGAATAAAAACGCCCAAAACACGTTCAATCTTTTCCTTCTTGCCCTTAGAAATGATTAAAGGTGGGATTTTAGTGCCATCCAGACGAATTGCCAAAATACAGGAAACACGTGCACTTTTGTAAGCAGTGGAGGGAATGTATGCTAAGGAGGCACCCCGCTGTTCAATTGTTGTTTGAGATGATTGGCCCATAAACACTGTAGTTTCATCCATAGCAATCATGTTGGACAGATTGTATTTAGAGAAGTCAGTATCATCAGTAAAGGACTTGAATGCAAGTGCTCGCTTAATAGCTTGAGTATCTTCCAACCTAAACAATGTTGTAGATCTTCTTAAAGACAGTTCACTTCGCTGAAGGAAATTATCCAGCCAGTGTTGTGATGCTTTGAAGTCTTTGGGGGCTATGTCAAACTGTGGTGCCATCGCAAGGGCAAATTCTTGAATCTGAGTCCTATTCACAACCAAAGCCTTTGCTCTCCTGTCAACAACCCATTCACAGATCAGGTCTTCCAGCTCGGAAAATAATGGTTGCCGACCTGATCCACACTTGCGCTTTTTAGCATTTTTCTTCTCCACTTGTTCAGTGAGGTTACCATACTCTGCTTGCCATTTTCGGACCAATCGGATACTCAACATCTTCTCTTTGCAGAAAGCAGTAAGATTTTGGCCCCAAGAGTCTTCCACGATTCCTTTCTTGTACTCCATGGAGTAGCTTTTTCTTTTTACGCTCATTTCTAGGGGTAAAATAAAAGGAATTGTGGTATCAAGGTGGGGGGAGGGGGATCACTCAAAATGACCAGGGGGGATCAGAGGGGGGAATCAAAATGGCACAGGAGAATCAGAGGGGGGATTACCATTTTAGTAACCCCTTTTGATCCTCCTGTGTCATTTTGATTGCCCCCTCTGATCCTCCTGTGTCATTTTAAGTGATCCCCCTCCCCCCACCCCTGTGCCACTGAACACCTTCACCAGACATCCCCCCTACCCCTTTATCAGACATTTACCCCCTGGGGCCTGCCTGGGGACTGTCACTGGGCTCGCTGGGGCCTGGATCTGGGCTGGAGCAGGGTCTGCCACTGACTGAGAACCTTCAGTCATCATGAAGGCGGCCGCGAGCATCAGGTAGTGTCACCAGAGACAGACCAGCACTCACCACCTTCACCGCGTCCCGTCCGCTCTAATCTTCCTGTTCTTCTACACGCATCTGCGAAAGTCTCCTCCTCTCTCCCGCCCCGTGCTCACCGCTCACTCCGACCTCCGCTCCGCCTCCACACAGCAGTGACGTCAGGACTCCGCATAACGTCACTGGTTGCTAGATGCCAGTTGGGGCGGCCCTAGCGACCAGTTTACAGTAAATTAATTTTCATTCTGAGACAGACTGGGGGCCTTATTTTCGGGGGATGCCTTATATTTCACTCAGAAGGAAACCTGTAAGTAGGTCTTATTTTTGGAGGATGTCTTATTTTCGGGGAAGCACGGTAGTTATGACTTTAATATCATGTCCTTCACGCAGTGAAGCGAACTGTCCATTGGCTTGGGATTACATTCTTAACCCCTGTGATCCGTTTTAAAGTCTTATTGCAAACATCTCTGAGCTTCATTCAGTTCCCATTGCTCTGAACTGGACAAAATATTATCTAAGTTCTCTGCCAGGTCCAACTTCTAGGATTCCCTAGGGCATTAGCCACCAGGTAGGCCAGAAGAGACAAGGGGGCTGAAAGGATATTATAATCTTCAGCCATCAGCCTTCAGGACTCAAGATGGTGTCCCATCCCTGAAAGATTTAGTGCAGCTTCTACAAAAAGCCTTCCTCCCCAGCAGTGCTTACTCGGTACGTTTCTATGCTGCCGCTGACTCACCATTGACAGGCTATGTATTTTGAGCTAATTTCTCATTAGAGGAGCTAGATTTACATAAATGCCTACACAGTTGATGGGGCTAGAACTTCTTTTATGGTACAAAAGAACTCATCCTTCGAATCTCTTTAGAGTGAGCCTTTAAGAGATGCCATAGACCCTGGATTCCAATACATCAAGTCAAGTGTTAAGGAATTCCCCCCAAAATAGCCAGAAACTATGATTTAAATACCAGCATAGGTTAAAAACTGCTTCAACCTAGAGAGGTTTAATTGGTCACGACATTGTTTTAAAAAGATTATAAAACTTTAAAAACACAATAAGGAGCAACTTCCTCTGATTAAAAGAAAAGGCTGACCATGGCGATTCTGCTGGGTTAGGTACCAGTGATGTGGCAGAACAACTGTGAAGTGCTTGAGAGTGATCTTCTATCCCACTGTTTTGTTTTGTTTCTCCTGCTGTAGACTTTCTTTACTAAATTTTGTGTTTTGAAGTTACCTCCCATTTGCACAATTCACATGATCATAGCACCCACCTTACTTCATGAGCCTCCCAAAAAAAGAATGCAACCCGCTTTTCTGCAAAGATAGAGAACCTCTGATTTGACCCTTTATAACTGTCAGGTGACCTTTGCCAGATAGACGATGATATTTAAGGAAATGACCCCTCTTCCTCTCTTCCCCTACCCCACTGGTAAATTTTATTATCAAATTTAATCCTTGGGAAATCACGAAAGGGACAAAATTGTGAGCAATGGTTGACAAAGTCTGAAAATGAGCTGTCAATGTCTCAGATCCCTTCATAGCTAACAAAATTGTCATTTTCCAATGCAGGACCTCAGACAGTTCCAGAAGCACCCCTTGACCTTTCTTCAGCATCTACACTAATAAAAGAGAAACATGCAAATTGACCGTACCTCTGCTACACCCACCAGCCACACCCACCAGCCAATCAGGAGCGAGTATGCAAATTAACCCAACTAAGATGGCGGCGGCCACAGAGCTGGAGTGAACAGGAGGCTTGGTTTGCCCCTGGCGATGGAGGAAGCCAAGCTTCCTGCCCACCCTGGCCGGCCCTGGCCTCCATTCAAGGCTATAAAGTTTCAATTATAGAAGATAAATAAATCCCAGATACCTGCTTACAGCCCGCCCTGGCCTCTGCTCAAGGAGGCACTGAAAAAAAAAGAAAGAAAAGAGACAAAGGTGGGGCTGGGAGCCTGAATCCCCGGGGGGCATGGCCAGCCTGAAAACAGCCCTCAGCTTCTCACCCAGGCTGGCCACACTCCCATGGGGTGAGGGTCCCCACTGGGGGGCTTGGCCAGCCTGAAAACAGTCATCAGCCCCTCACCCAGGCTGGCCAGGCACCCCAGCGGGGACCCTCACCCTGAAGGGGGTGTGGCCAGCTTGAAAACAGCCCTCAGCCCCTCACCCAGGCTGGCCACGACCCCCAGCAGGGACCCTCACCCCTTGGGGGTGTGGCCGGCCTGCAAACCACCACAGGGCCACCCCATGCCTCAAGGGAACCTCACCCTGATCCAGGACACCCTTCATGGCAAACCAGCCGACCCCCACCTGTGCACCAGGCCTCTATCTATACTAATAAAATGCTAATTAGACTGGGAGACTTTCCAGGAGACCTTCCGGACGTTCTTCTGGACAAAGCCATGGTGGCGGGGCTGAGGTAGAGGCAGTTAGAGGCCAAGAGGGGAGGGCAGTTGTGGGTGATCAGGCCAGGATGGGACGGCAGTTGTGAGTGATCGGGCTGGTGGGGGGCGGGGCCGTCGGGGGTAAGCAGACCAGCAGGAGTGCCAGTTGGGTGTGAGCAGGATGTCAGTGGGGGTCAGTTGGAGGTGATCAGGATAGCGGGGGGAGGCAGTTTGGAGTGAGCAGGCCAGCAGGGGGGCAGTTGGGGGCAAGCAGGCCAGTGGGGAGGTAAGGTGGGGGTGAGTAGGCCAGCAGGGGGGCAGCTGGGGGCAAGCAGGCCAGTGGGGAGGGAAGGTAGGGGCGAGTAGGCCAACAGGGGGGCAGTTGGGGTGCAGGCTGGCAGGGGGGGGCAATTGGGGGTGAGCACACTGGCATGGGGGACAGTTGGGGGCGATCAGGCTGGCGGGGGGGGCCATTTGGGGGAAAGCAGGCCAGTGGCAGGGGGCAGTTGGGGGTGAGCAGGCTGGCAGGCAGAGTGGTTAGGGGCAATCAGGCAGGCAGGCAGGCAGGTGAACGGTTAGGAGCCAGCAGTCCCAGATTGTGAGAGGGATGTCCGACTGCCGGTTAAGGCCTGATCCCTGTAAACCAGCAGTAGGACATCCTTTGAGGGGTCCCAGATTGGAGAGGGTGCAGGCCGGGCTGAGGAACACCCCCTCCCCCATGCACAAATTTCGTGCACTGGCCCACTAGTTTGAAATAAGAAACTGCTTCTTAAGCCTCCTCTTTTTTCTTAATCCTGCAATCTATTGAAGTATACACGTATGTGTAGCCTTTAAGAGGCTACCTTACAAGATATGTGATCACTCTTCTATCCTTTCTATCCTTTCATTATCTTATTTTCTTTCTCCACATTCTTCTCTTCAATAGAATGATCCTATTTTTCTAAGAACCTCTCTTCCTCTTATTTAAAGCCACATTCAAAGCAATCAACCATACACAAGTCTTTTATGTGCAAGAGCAAAACAGTCTCAAGTGTAGAAAATACACTTGAGTGACTCCTAGAACTACATCATGGTTTCAATAGCCCAAAGTCCTTACGTCTACTAGTTAAGAGAAATGTTGTGTGGGCTGGTGTCCAGAGTTGTTCCTTTGTCTCTTGGTGCCTGCTCCTTCTCTCGGGGCCTTTCAGGCACCCCTGATTGCACCTACTCTCACCTGCCCTCTTGAGCTTCCTGCTGTGGAATTCATCATCTCTTTCTGATGTCCACACCCACCCAACTGAAAAATACCTATTAAGGCTGGGACACTACATGATTGCGATAAACTGTCAAAATTATTTGGTAGTGCTCAACCTCAGTAAGTTACCTCAAAGTAACAGATCTTAACTTAAGAAAATGTTGGTAATGGTAGAAAATTCCAGTTCATGTCAGGTTTTTAGGACCAAGACTTTCCTCTGTATTCTCATGTACAACCTTCACTTACTTCAAATCTTTGGTTAGCATATCATTGTTGTCTGGGCTTTTCAGCATTATCACCATGACACTGGAAACCTATCTCACCATTTCTGGGTGTTTGCTATTATGTTCAGCCAGAGAATTTCAAATGACTTCAAAGTAATCTAGGATATGTAAAAAAAATTACCCAAGGTCATTTAATATTATATAATTTTTATAATTCAAACATTATTTTATGATTTAAAAACACAATGTAATGTTTTTAAATTCTCTGCAACCTCTTGTTTAATATAGAAATCTGGAAATTAAAGAATTTAGTGATTTTTTTTTTTTGGTCAGAATGGAATAAAAAGTCAACATTAGAGCAGAAAAGTACAGTCAAGCTCTGCAAATTTTCATCTAGTAATCAACTGGGACACAGCTCTGCTTGTTTAAAGAGGCAAGCGAATAAACGTTCAATCTGGTCTTTGTAGACTTAGAAGAGAATAGGATATAGCAAAGCTACAGAAAACTGGAAATCATGTGATGTTTAATACTGTTCACCACTGAAAGGTTTAAATGTTACAGAAAATTCCACCTGAAGTGCAATCTGAGATTACTTTTGTCAGCAGTATCTATATGATTAGAAGTTTTATGCCTTTCCCAGTATAATGTGAATGATGGATGTTTATTCACATACAGCCAAAAACCCCAAGACAGTAATTATATATAATTCACCATAAAATAGTTAATTATTGCATGTTATAGAAAAGAGAAAAATTAAAAGTCAACTCCAAAATTAGAAAGGTATCCCTATCAAAAATGAGCTTTTCTTTTATTTCTTTGGAAATTATAGGTTATGATTTACCATTCAAGTCACAATTGAGATAATCCATTTTAAAGCCAACCCAGTGAGGTACATAACTGTCAACTGTGTGTAACCTGGGCATCTCTCATGGCACTGGATCACCTGTGGAGTTAGGGGTAGACATGGCTCAAGCTGGATCACCCTGTGGGTGATTCATCCACTTACAGAAATATTTTTCTATATTAAATGTATAGTTGCCATAAAATATCAATTTTTGTTGGACTGGTGCACAGCTGCCCATGACTGCAGCAAATAGGTCGGGGTATTTTATTCTCAACCGCTCTACAAGGGATTCTGCATAAGGGATTCCCCATTTTTTCTGCCATGATGGTTTAGAAATTGGCAAGATCAGCGAAAGCTTGCCTATTGCTGAGATAGTGGAGGGTCCAAGTCCTCAGGTCTCTGCAATTAAAGCACAAACACACTTTGCTTATGATACCAGTTAGAGCAGAATGACATGCTCCTTAGTACATGCTTGAATATGAGGCCAAAATGCAAACATTGAATGCATATTGAGATTTTCACCTTCTTCTTGCTTTGGACATTTTAATGAAGATGGTCATTCTGGTTAATAGTGACATATAAGTGCAAGCAGCAGAAAGCAGGAGGACCTACAATTCCTCAAAGTTCATTCTGAGCATATCCCTGCCACCCTGGGCACTGGGTAGGAGCTCCAGATCCTCTCTCATCACAAGATGGTCTTTCCTCCTGTGCTGTGAGCACTGTACCAGGGCAATCGACTATCAGCCTGACTCCGAGGGTAGCTCCTACTTGAAAAAGATAAGCTAGCATTGCCTCACTGTTTTCTAAGGCTTTATAAAACCCCTGGTTAATCATATGGAGGGTATTTTCTAGCTTTTATGGTTTGCCTGCTGATCCACATAAAGTCAATATGAGTTTGGATTTCCTAAGTCATAAGGGAGCCAAATAACAATTTTCCATTGAGGTGTTTTCAATGGGATTTTCTATAAGCCTAAAGAAGTTTGTTGTTTGTGGTAAGGTTGTTTTTAATCCTCAACATTAAAGAAAATTATTCACATACCCTACCCACTTGTTAGACATACTAATTTCAAGCAGCATAATGCTCAAGTGGCTGAATGCAGATATCAAAATAAAAAAGGGGGGAGGGGTCTAAAGACATAAAATGACAATTCACAAATAAGAAACACAGATATCCAATGAACATATTAAAAAGAATTTCGTCTTACTAATAATCATAGAAATATAAATATTGTGATCATTTATTTTCTTTATTAATCTCAAATATGTTGTTTCAATGAATAGTAAATGTTGGCAAGAATTAGATGAGACAGACACTCTTGTGTATACTGGAAAGAATAAAGTAGAAAACTTTTCTGTTTTACAAAAGATAAAGGAACTTTGACCCAGTAATTTTATTAGTAGGAGTTTGTGATGGAGACTGCTAAGGTAGCCCCAAATATCCATTCTCCCCTTCTTCTCTTAGAAAAAAAAATTCAGCTACGCTTATGGAATTAAGACTACATTTCTCAGCCACAACAATGTTGTTAGAGAAAAAAATAGGATATAAAAATTAAACACAGTTTAATTACAGAAAAAGAACAAACAAATGTAAGCCAAGATTTTAGCAACAATTCATATCAATAGGTCAGATTGTGAGTAACATTTCTTTTATTATTTTACTAGAGGCCTGGTGCATGACATTCTTGCACTGGGGGCGGGGGGTCCCCCTCTGCCCGGCCTGCTTTAGCAGTCCGGGAGCCCTCGGGGGATAAAGGACGGCTCCTTATGGGGAGCTGGCCCAAGCAGCAGCTGAACATCCTTAGCACTGCCGCAGAGGCAGGAGAGGCTCCTGCTACACTTGCCAGCTTGTGGCTGAGTGGCGCTCCCCCTGTGGGAGCTCACTGACCACCAGGGGGCAGCTCCTGTGTTGAGCGTCTGCCCCTTGGTGGTCAATGCACATCATAGTGACCGGTCCTTTCGCTGTTTAGTCGATTTGCATATTACCCTTTTATTATATAGGATATTTTCTCCCAAAATACCAATTTCTGATTCCTATTTCTGTCTGGGAAACTCACAAGCCAAATCCTCAGACTCCATTCCTAATCCCAATTCCAGAACATTATTTTCCCTTTCTCCAATTTTTTTGTTTTGTTTATGGGGATCAATCTAATCTCTTTTCCTGCTAGCATAGCCTTCTCCCCCCTGGTGATCAGGGGGCAGAGTGGTGGGTGATAGGGAAGGAAGGAACCTGGCATATCAAGGATTTTCTATAGCAAATGGGGAAGGAAGAAATGCTATAAACACTTAAGGCCGATATGTTATGTTCCAGCAAATAAAGAGCAACTCCACCCCAAAACAATTAATTGGATCCTTTTGATATGTTTCAGGATAATTAAATTAAGAACTTGAGTCAATCATTATTTCTTTTTTTAAAATATATTTTATTGATATTTTACAGAGAGGAAGGGAGAGGGATAGAGAGTCAGAAACATCAATGAGAGAGAAACATCAGCTGCCTCCTGCACACCTCCCTCTGGGGATGTGACTGCAACCAAGGTACATGCCCTTGACCGGAATCGAACCCGGGACCCTTCTGTCCGCAGGCCGACGCTCTATCCACTGAGCCAAACCGGTTTCGGCAATCATTATTTCTAACCTCATAAATACAAGCTATAAATCTAGTCAATACAAGTACTTCCATTTTTGAAAAGTATTTCAGGACAGTACAAAAACACCCATCTTGGAACTTTTTATGGAATATCAAAATTCCAACAACGCCCACACACAAATCACAGTTTCTAATGAAGAAAGATAAAGCTAGTGAAAGTATTGGTTTGCCACCACATCATAAAAAAATTAGTGACTTAGAATTCCAAAATCATATTTTTGGAAGCTAGGACGAGACCTATGCTATTAACTTAAAGTTATTAATAGTTCTTCACTGTTAAATGGTACCAAGAATTATGACTCATATAATAAAGATATCATTTCGCTGACATTAATAGCATTCTCAGGGTTGTAAAAAGTAATGCAGATGTCTTGTTAAATGAGAATAAAAGACTTTGCACCAAGTTTTTGATCCTTTTAAAACTTTAGAAGCACATAGCCGAAACCAGTTTGGCTCAGTGGATAGAGCGTCGGCCTGCGGACTGAAAGGTCCCGGGTTCGATTCCGGTCAAGGGCATGTACCTTGGTTGCGGGCACATCCCCGGTGGGAGGTGTGCAGGAGGCAGCTGATCGGTGTTTCTCTCTCATCGATGTTTCTAGCTCTCTATCCCTCTCCCTTCCTCTCTGTGAAATATCAATAAAATATATTTAAAAAAAAAAAACACTTTAGAAGCACTTTATAATTCATTTTGACCTCATCTAGTGATGTTAGTTATAAGAAAGTTTGAAAATCACACTTTTCCACTACACAATACACACCAATGCCAGGTGGAAAAAACAATATACTGAAGAGCTAGGTCCCCTCGTCCTGCCCGGACATTGCCTCTGAAGCCAGACAGAACTTGACATTGCACTTAACAACAAACTGTTTTTAATAAAATGGTCACTACTGCCTCCGAGTGGTGCATTGTTTTCAGATTTCATATTGCATTCATTTCAAGTGCTTTTAATGCAGCTGGAGAGAATTTTGAGACTGACAGGGTGTATATATATATATATATATATATATCACTTAAAGTTTAAGGTCTGAACATGAGACTATCATTTGAGAACATGAAGAGTCTATTTTATTTAGAGAAAGAGAGTATAAAAACTCAACCACACTCAGTGGGCCAGCTCTGTCCAGAGAATCTGTGTTCCACGAGGAAGCCGAGGGCTCCCAGGTTCTGGGCGTGCTTTATCCAGGTAGCAGTCTGTGACATGCATGCTTCACCACAGCACTCTCACCTCCCTCATCAGAAACCCTGGCCACCAGGTATACGGAACTCATCAGTCATAAAATGCCTCTGAAAAGACACAATGGAATACTACGCTGCTGTAAAAAGGAAGGAACTCCTACCATTTGCAATAGCATGGATGGACCTGGAGAGCATTATGCTAAGCGAAATAAGTCAGTCAGAGAAAGATAAATATCACATGATCTCACTCATTTGTGGAATATAATGAACAACATAAACTGATGAACAAAAAAAGATCCAGAGACAGAGAAGCATCGATCAGACCGTCAAACCTCAGAGGGAAGATAGGGGAAGGTGGGGGTAAGGGGGAAAGATCAACCAAAGGACTTGTATGCATGCATATACGCATAACCAATGGAAACAGACACCAGGGGGGTGAGGGCATGAGTGTGGGGGGGTGAGGAGGGGGCAGTGGGGGGACAAGGACACATATGTAATACCTTAATCAAAAAAGGAAAAAAAAGACAAAAAATCATGAATGCAGAACCAAGTGAGTTCTCTCACCTTAGGACTGAAAATGATACTCGGAGAGAGCCTTTTTCCTCTGTGGAGTGTCATTGTGTGACGTTGACTTTGTGACTGCAGAGTCTGACCAGTCCTTCAGAGGTGTCCAGAATGCAATGGGAGGTGTTTACAAGCTTATAAGAGTTTTGGTTCTGCTAGATAAGAAGGCTATGAAAAGAATTTAGAGTAGAATCATACAGTAAATAGTTGAATCCAACCAAATATTGACAGCATCCGGGTAGGAGCTGATAGTCTCAAAGCTGATTTCAGAATTAAATAATGTGTAATTTGAAGAAGGTTGTAAGGCCAACCCATTTGACAGGCATGGACTCAAAGTCCCTAATGGCTTAATGCCCATTAAAGAGAGCTCTGTGTGTGCCTCTGGATGGTGAGAGGAACCCCCTCCCAGCCTGTTACTCCAAATCTTCTGTCCTGACCAAGACTTACAGTTGTATACAACCTCATTAAATATGGAATTAAAACAGGTAGTGTTCAATGGGTAGTTTACTAGTAAGCACCAGTAATGCTTAAGAGAATTTGAGTATTTCACAGATTAATCTAATCATTGAAGTGTAAAAGGGCATTCGAGTAATTAATTTAGACTTGTGTGTGTATGCTTTTAATTTTTCAATTACAGTTGACACACAATAGTATTTGTTTTAGGTGTACAACATTAGACGTCTATAAAACTTACAAAGTGATCACCCCAGTAAGTCTAGTACCCATCAGACTAGACTTGAGTTTTTCAGATGGAAGGAATAAGAGAAGTTGACTAAGAGGAGGAGGAAATTGGAGGAAATCTGTAATACTGTCAACAATTAAAAAAAGAAGAGTTGACTGAGGTTGTAAAGAGTATGAGATTATTTAAGAGAATTTATGATTCTCCATATGTACTGTTTTAATGTATTTGATTTATCAGAATGCCTAAGTACTTAGGAAGATTTGTGTGTTAGACATTTGAAGGACTTCAAAGAAAGCTGATTGTATTAATTTACAAATGCATTGTAAATGTTAAAGGGAATTTTATTAGATTATAAAAGCACCTTTAAAAGTGACTGTTGAAATTTGCTAGGTTTATATGTAGACTAGAGGCCCGGTGCACGAAAATTCGTGCACTGGTGGGGGGTGTCCCTCAGCCTGGCCTGTGCCCTCTCACAGTCTGGGAGCCCTCAGGGGTCCACGGGGAGCAGGCCTAAGCCGCAGACTGGCCTTCCTCTGTGGGAGGTGACCAGCAGGCCAATCAGGCGACAGCACCAGCCTGCAAGCGGCCGGCCCCAGTCCCCCACTAATTGCCCCTCTGCTGCCGCTGGTCACTGCCACCGCCCCCCCATCACCATCCCCCCCCTCTGCCCACTGGCACACACCTTGGCTGGCCTGGCGCCGCCTGCTCACCGGCCCAGTCCCACGCCGATGGTTGTTCGCCATTTGGTTCGTTTGCATAGTACACTTTTATTATATAGGCTGACAAGATTTGTAATTTAAATTGTAAGGGTAGGGAAAATTAGCTTTCTAAATTTGTAACTTATTAAAGTTACTAATGTCATCAGAAAGGAATTTATAACTTATTAAACTTACAAGTCAATTTTTGACTTATTAAAGTCAAATTTTAATTTTGCACAAGATGATGAGACTCTGGATAATCTTATGTGAGCACACACTTTTCCCTCAATGACATCAAAACACTCCCCTGGACATGGAGGTCACCAGCACCAAAGATCCATTAACCTGGAGAGCCCAGGGCCCATCTTTGCTGCTGTGGAGAGAAAGTTTGCTCAAGAACAAGACCAATTCAGAAGGCAGAACCAAGAAATGAAAGATGCCTCTTTTTAGCCTCGATTTCCCATTATGCCTGGTATCCGACCTCCCTGAACTTTGTAAGCCAACATAGTCAGTCCCCTTTGCTTAGATTAATTTGAGTTGAGTTTCTCTCACTTGCAAGTAAAAGCATCCTGATTCAAGAGCTCAGAGCTTGGAGCACCTTCCCTCTCCGATTTCTTTTCTTCCTTCGCGCTTTGAATTGACAGATGATGTTAGGACAACAAGTATTTATCCCTAAATGTCAGTTTACTTAGACATGGATAAATTGGTAGTAGTCCATTTTTACATGATTAGAAAAGAACCAGACAAGTTAGAGCACTTTTAGTATATCAATGAAACTCCTACAAATGAGACGGGGGGAAAGACAGGGTTCCCAACAGGAAAATGGACAAAGTGTGTTAACATGCAATTGACAGAAGAAACTAGAATCCTCACTAGTATCAGAAAATGCAAATTGAAACCACACAGAGATGCCATTTTCACCCATCGGATTGTCAAAAAATCAGAATTTTTATAAAATCACTTGTTGGTGGGGATGTTGGTGCAGAACCCTTTTGCACTGTAGTGGGACTAGAGCTTGGTGTTCATCTGGAGAGCAACCTGGCAGGCTTTGTGAGACTGAGCACACTGATACCCTCAGACACAGCTTTTCTACTCCTGAGTATATATCCCAGGAAAGTTCCCTCACAGATGCCCAGGGGGCCATGTGGGTTGAGTACAGCATTGGGGTTTCCAGGAATGGGAGACCCGAAGATGTTTATCAAAATGGAGTGTGCACCACACATACAATCAAACGCTGTACAGAAGGAAGGAGACAGGAAAGAAGGAACTAACCACATTCAGCAACATGGCTTGAAAAAAGAAACTAAGAAACAGAATTGATTTAGAACACAATACCCTTGAAGTACATTTTCCAAAACAGAAAACAATAATATGTTTCTCATTGGACATACTTATAAAGAAACTCAGTGGAAGTCATTTGGAAAGATATATAGTAAATACACCAGACATAGGGAGCAGAATGAGATTGGGGACCAGGAGTGAAAGGAGAGAAAAATAAAATGAGAATGAAAAGAGGGGCTACAGTATAAAATGATGGTGTTTCTATGCCATGAAATTGGGGCATGGTCAGCTCAGTTCTATGCATCTAAAAGATCTTCATGATCACAATTTAGAATTGAAAAAGGAACAAACCCAAAACCAATTGAAATAACTTAATATTTCCCCCAAAGGAAATTTGGGCATATAAACTCAGCAGCATGACCGGCCAGCACTACCCTTTACCGTGGATGCTAACTGTGAAATAAAAGCGTAGCTTATTCAATAATATTCTGTGGCCATGACAGAGGGAAAATAGAACTCAGAATTACATAGAAACCATGATGAAACTACATAAAAGGGAGAAAATGTGTGAGAGCACAGGGGAATAGAAAGAGTTGTGTAAGGAGGGAGACTTGTGAGTAAAATTTCCTATAATAAAAAGTCATTAAAATATTTCTGAAAATTAAGACATTAACAAAATATAAAAATACGCATTAAAAACAAGAAGCACATCACAGCTGGCCTTCTTGGCAGTCAAATATTGGTTTTGGCTTGCTTGCTTATAGCTGGGCTTCTCCCACGTGTTTCCCCCCTATCACCGCCCTACCCTCCCCAGCAACCCTTCAAGGACTGAAGGCCCAGATGCTGAAAAAGACTAGATGGGAAGAAATTTGACAAAATGCTGACATCTGTTCCAGCTAGGTGCATTACATGAGTATCCACAATGTTTTCTGTACTCCTTTGCGTCTTTGGAATATTTTATCATTAAAAGTAAAAATAAGTCAATGTGCTAGGACATAAAATGCCTCACTGAGGACCTGGCCCGGAGGAGGCATGCAGAAAACTTAGGTTTCTTTCTCCATGGATGGATCTCGGGCACCCTCCACGAGGCCTCAGGCTTATGCCATCCCTCCCCTGTCATCACCTGTCACCACTAGTCCTGCTCATAGCGTTTTACCTGTTGCCAAGTTCATCCATTACCTTTGCTAAAATAATCAAGCTTTTCTTGGAACCACTGGGCATTTTTGTCCTTCTCAGTGAAATGTGGAGCAGACCACATCCCTCTGGGGCAGGGGCAGCAAGGGCAGGGGCAGCAGCCTCCAGGAGCTCGGCCCTGGTTGTCAGTGCCGGTCCCACCACTTTCTACAGCAACCACCACTGACCGTCTTGCATGCAGGCCCCCCAGGCACCTGCATTTTGTTCTTGGTGTCAACAGTTTAAGACATCTCTGGACCACTTGGTGACTTTGGGGACATTCTAGGAAAAAAGGTCTCTAAATATGGAAGAGGGAAAATCTGGAACTTTCCCATGAGCAAGATCCAAGTATGCCTGATGACGGCCTCTCCTTGGTTCTGCCTGGGAGGATCCCCTGAGTCTGTGGTTCCCAGGCACGAGGGTGGATAGAGGGTGAGAGCAGGAAATGGAGAGAAGCTTTTCTATCGCCCTCTACTGAACAGTTTCCTTGACTTTTTTTCCTAGCCTATGAACGATCCTGCCTCACTTTTCTTATCTCCTGGTAGGTACCCCAAGACCCAACATAAAACGACAAGGTGCAAATGAAGGCATCTTTAGCCTAAGATTGCATTAGATGTGAACATCCGCCGGAACCCAGGGCTTTGGAACCATGGGTCTCTACGGCACCCTTTGGGTTCCCTTGGCTTTACCGATATCCCTTGCTGATCTCTCCTCCTATTCCACATTTTCCTCCATCCCTCATTCTTCATTATCTATCTGATTATCAATCACAATTCCATACTGAGTTTCCACAAATTTCCAGAGCTTCCCTGAAAGCTAGAGGCAGTCAACAAGTTCTCCACCACCGAAAGAACTTCCAATTGAGTTGGGAGAAGAAGAAGCACATAAAAAGCTGTAAAGCAATGATGGTGCCTGTGCTGAGTATGAAGCAGTTGTTGTGTACTAACCCTAAGGGACACCTCAGTCTTGGGACATTCAGAGCTGCCCTGAACAGTCCTGGAGAGACTTGCCCACTCAGCACCTCCTGACCAGGCAAGAACTCAGTCCAGGGCTGTAGGAGGATTGAGCCATCCGTGAGAAGGGTCAAAGGTCAAGGTGGTAGGAGGCTCAAGTAGTCTATTCCCTTGAGCACTCAATGGCTAGCATTTTTTATAGAACTGGAAACTAAAAGGAATGGTGTAATTAAAGAAAAAAATAAGAGTGTATTATTTTAGGGAGGGCCTTAGACATGGTCTCTTGGCATTGGCCCAGAAATCAATCATTATATCCAAGAAATCAATCTCGCTCTGATAGAGGAACTCGAAGGATGAGCAGGAACGTGGATGTCTTGTCCTCAGGAAATCCTTATGAATCTGTTATCCAAGTATCATCCTGGAGCAGCTAGCAGGCTTCTATGGTCCTATTTCCACACAGGTTCTGATGCACCTATTAAAACAGGAAGTAGTAGTTTTAACATTACTCTCAAGATATATTAGTACTTTCTTGGTTGAATGCCCTATTCCCCCCAACCACCCGCAAGGTTAAGATGATATAGCTGTTTAAGATGTTTCAAGCTAACACTTCAGACACCCTCACTCGATGAGGCAACTTTCATGCTACATACCAGGTAGCTTATATGTATTAAGATCCTGGTTTTCTTCTTTACTTATCTAATGTTTTACTGAGAATATCTGAATAAGGCCTAGATTCTTATTTTTAAAGGATAAAAACAAACGCTTGTTATTTGTCCCCTTCCATGCACACACTTCTGTGCTGAGCAAAGTATGTCCCTGTTGGATATTAGATAACAGCGTTAAAAGTTGTGGATGCTGGAGATGAAGGAGTAGAGAGGGATGAGAGGGTCCAAATTAGGAAGGAAAAAATAAAAAGACCAGGAAGAAACTACCTCTCGTTAAAATACTGTCACAGCTGCCAACAGACTGCCTTCAAGAGGCAGACAAATTACAGAAGTAACTGATGAGAAAGAACAGTAAATAGGAGGCGAATGGCATTAAATCCATGATCTTCCAACTTCATGGGGAGTTGGGGAGGGTGGATAGCTTCTGAAGCTTTAAAAAAAAAAGATTTAGTTTAGCCCTAGCCAGTTTTGCTCAGTGGATAGAGCATCGGCCTGCGGACTGAAAGCTCCTGGGTTTGATTCATCAGGGGCACATACCTTCCCTCTGCTGCTTGATCCCTGGCATATGCAGGAAGCAAGGGGGGTGTGTGGGAGACAACCAATAGATGTTTCTCTCTCTCTGTCTCTCCCCACATCCCATCCAGTCTCTCTAAAAATCAATGGAAAAAATATCCTTGGGTGAAGATTAACAAAATAAAACAAAAAAAGGTGAATCAATATAAAGCTTTTCCTGTCAGTAATATTTTGCTTATTTTAATTTCCAATGGTTGGAAATGTTCTTTATAGAAAAGGTTTACAAAATGTGTAACTTGATTTTGTAATAATCATTTCATCCAAAAAAAAATGTGGTAAGTCAAACTAGGAGGGAGTTCCAATCATCTGGCAATTCAATGTGGAGAAATTTTTATTTTATTTTTTAAAATATATTTTATTGATTTTTTACAGACAGGAAGGGAGAGGGATAGAGAGTACAAAACAACTATGAGAAACATCAATGAGCCGCCTCCTGCACACCCCCCCACTGGGGATGTGCCCGCAACCAAGGTACATGCACTTGACCGGAATTGAACCTGGGACCCTTCAGTCCGCAGGCTGATGCTCTATCCACTGAGCCAAACCGGTTAGGGCTGGAGAAAATTTTAATATTTACTTTGAAGGGATAGCTGATGCAGTTTGGAGTCCCTAGGATTTCACCTGCTATTTTCAGTATTTGGCCCCAAAGCTGCTAGATTCAGCCCATCTGAGAACAGATGTGAACTAGAGACACAGGTTCCTTCCTTGCTTCTAGTGGTTTGAGGGTATTTCTTGCCCACTTTCGGTCAATGCGGATCTTTTTCAATTTTAGTATAAATTCTTCTTCTAAGTACATCTGAAGGAACAAAACAAGGATATGACAGAATAGCTCAAAAGCATATGAGGGAAGTTAATCCATATTTAAATGAAGGACCTTATTCCACAATCAGTTCTCATAATAAAAACACTTGCATCTCTGATCACAAGGTGGCGATAGCACCCTACTCATCCTATAGAGATGAATCCAGCTCTCCAGGACTTCAGGAATACTCATTACAATGGTGAGAGTGTGTATGGAAGATGTGTGACTCCTTTTCCTGTGCGGGTCGATTTTTTTCAATGAAACTGAATTAATTGGATGAATATTTACTGGATGCTACTCTGAGGGAAGACCCGGGGTTCTTGGTTTTGATATAGACCTTCCAGGATTATCTCAACACATAGGCCAGGCTTCCAGAACAAGACAGAATTTTGAGTGGGTCCCTCATATCGTCTGGGGTTGCTTTGGATTGGGGGTCTCCAATTAGAAATGGTCTTTGAATATTCCCAGAAAAAGATAATCTAAAGTTGTTTTCTTTGTGACAGAGTAACACAAATGACAGGGATCGTTAGGGCTAGTCTCATTCTCTCCCACTTTTGCCAATGACAATGACAACTCCATCCAGCCTCCTACCATAATTCTGCCTCCATGTAGTCCTACCCTGACCCCTCAGAAGTTATATCCTCCCTGACTCGCTAGTGGCTCAAACTTGTTCCCTCTGGGTGGTAGCTCCATACCTATATCTCTTAACATCGACCACGTCTCTTCCTGGGGTGGTTCATTCTGTTCATAGCCTGCTCATCATCTGGAGACCCTTGTTGAAGCCCAGCCTTAATACCATTTTTCTTTTAAAAATGCATTTTCATGTAAGGCAGTTAACTTGAGCCCATTTGAAAAAAACACCAGAATAAAGTATCATACAGAGTGTGTATATATATTTTTTAGCTCTGTGATATTTTGGGTATAGGTATTTTTCATTCATCCAAAACATATTCTTCTCTCCACTCAGAAGAACATAGAGTCCACTCTGCACCCATCTTCTCACAAAATTCATTCTCTTTATCACTGCTACGTTCTTCGAACGGTTCCATCACCTCCACTTAAAAGTATTGGACCCCTTTGTGGTTCTTGGGAGCCAGACTGTCTAGGCTGGTGATTCTAATTTAGAAGTTTACTGGCAGAATGCCCTTGGGAAAGTCACCTAACCTAACTGAAACAGCCCCAACTCAGAAGGTTGTGTGGGATTGATGGAGTTCACACATGCGCAGCATGTGACCCAGTGCCAGGCATAAAACAAGTGCTCAGGGAATGTTCACCGTTCACATGCTCTGTATGTCTGGCAGCAGTTTCTCCATCTGTATTAAGCATGTCTTTTTATTGTGATGTTTTGACATTTGGGCTGGAGAGACTGCCCCTATCAGAGCTTGCCAGTTCCTGGAGATGGTTCAAGACTCACCTGCGGCGTGCCTTTCATATGCAAGTCAACCAATCCAGAGCCCATACCCCAAGACCTTTCTTCAGCTGGCTCCCATAGGGGGGCACTATTCCCCTGTCCTAATCACTACACAATCTAGTGCCAGGCAACTAGAGACAACTCCTGGGTGCAGAGCCTGCTGGAATCATTCCAACTAGCCAATCCTAAACCTGCTTACCCTGCCCTACCTGTTCCTTTCCACAGAAACCACAACAAAGGCTCCTTCCCACATTTCCCCTTGCTCCCAATGCCTCCTGACCAACCCTGGGGCTTTCCCATGTGGCCCTGTCTTGTGTGGCCCTGCACTGTTCCTCACAACTCGCAATTATGCTTCTGGGAAATTATTCCAACAAACACGGGTCCACATGTGTTCAAACGGTGAAGGCAGTGCTGGGAATGTGCACAGCCTCTCTACCACCTGCTGGGGCCCTGCTTGCACCATGAAAGCGAAATGAACTTTCCTGCCTATCTCAACACTGGGTGCCTGTATGCATGACTGTCGTGCAAAAGTAATATAGGACCCAAATCTGTGGATGGTTTGCTTGTCTCATTAAATAAAACTCCAGGGTATGACAATCATTACCTCACTTCCTGTCTCTTGCATCCTGACTATCTCTCTGAACAAGAGCAAAGAGGATGCCATTTACGTTGGTAGAATGGAAATACCCCAGACCTCAACCCCATCGGTGGGCTGCATTTCATGTGCTGAGTTGTCACTTGTGCTTTTACATCTGTTTCCTTCTCCTTCTAACCATGGATACATGGGAAGATGAAAAAGCACATGTAGGGCATCTCCACTTACATTTCTGGAGGTCCGAATAATGCTGTGAGCATCTCCGTGGCTGTCAGGGGCCATTAACAAGCACCAAACCAAGCTAATGAGCAGACAATCATGTATATCATTACAACAATCAAACCAGGTTTACATAAGTTTATTCATTAATACAACCTACTTGTTAATATTCTATTATAAATATTTCTCTCTTTTCCATGACCAGCACAGCTAGAGAGTGGACAGGAGTCCTGAGTAGGGGCAACGGGAGATTGAGAAAATGAAAGAGACAGACACAAAGATAGTAGAGAAATCTGGGACCAGATGGCACAGCTGTCCTCTGATGGAGAGACAGGAACCCAGAGCTGATACAGCCCATTTATTTTATACAGTAAGATACCAGGAAGTATTACTAAAGTTTAAGATAAAGAAAATATGTGCATTCTTGTGGCTTCTTGTAATTGTCACTTCTGGGTGGGCCCGGATAATTGTGTTTGTTCCTGGTGCCTGGCTGGATTTAGATAATGGAATCCATCCCCTGGCGCCTGAGCTAAAGGTCAGACTGACAACACACCTGCCTCTGGCAAGGTATGTTTCCAGGGCATGGCTCTGCCAGGCACCACTGGATTCAGATGACAATCAGCTCAGGGGCCTTTCCCAGGCACTCTCTACAGTCTATGTGAAGTCACAGTAATAAGGTTTAAAACAGAGTTTTTGTTTAGTGATTTTTCATTTTCTTAAAAATGAATTTTGAGAGCTTTTCTATTACTAAATGACATCACATACTCATAGCATGTGTTTATTATGCCTTGCCATCACAAAATGCACACATGCACACACAGACACACAGGCACACACTATTTAGTTTAGTGGGAATTGAGGGTGTCTGGTGTGACTGGACACATGCTCCCCCTGAAGATATCATCTCTCTCTGTCTCTGTGAAGAAAGTTGAGAATCATGGTATATTAGTTAGCTATGGCTGCTATAACAAATTACCACAAACTTAGTGACTTAAACCACCTTAATTTATTATCATATAATCCTGGAGTCCAGAAGTCCGAAATGCGTCTCTGACAGGGCTGAAATCAAGGTGTCACAAGGCAAGCCACTGGCATTTTTTGGCTTCTGACTCCTTCCTCAAATCACATCACCTTTCTTCTTCCTGTTTCCATCTTCACGTCACCTTTTGTGGTCAAATCTCCCTTCCCGCCCCCCTCCTCCTCGTGAGGACACCTATGATTACATTGGGGCCCACCAGATAGTCCAAAACAATGTCCCATCCCATGACCCTCAGTCACCTCTGTAGTGTCCCTTTCCCCTCGTCAGGCAACATTCACAGATTCCAAAGATCAGGAATAGATATGTTTGGGGCCATTGTTCAGGCAACCACATATATGACCTAATGAAGAGTCAGGAATTCGGAGTTGGACGGTCTGGGCCCCACTTATTAGTTATAAAAGTTACTTCCATTCCATTTGCCTCAGCTTCCTCATTTGTTAAATGAGGGTAAAATAGTACCTTCTTTATGCAGTTATGGTGAGGATTAAATAAGTTCACATATATAAAAATCTTAGAACTTGAATTGTACACGAAAAAAATCTTAAATTGTGAACAATGCCTCACACATATTGAGGTCTCATGATTATTGTTATCCTACTAAAGACATGTGTGTCCCCTAAGGAGACACACACACACACACACACACACACACACACACACACACACACACCAGTCTCACTTTTTTTTTCTTCAAGGGCCTTACCTTGGTTCCAGGCCCAAAGCCAGGGGGCTCTGGTTCTGAGCCCCTGTTGGCTGAGGCACCATGCCTGAGATGCTCAAGTTCCTACACTTGTCCCCTTGGCAACTCATCCTCAGAGAGTCGGGGAATCTGGTTCAGCCCTTGTCACACTAAACAAGAGGTTCTGTTGCCATGGCCATAGGCAACTGAGAGTGAGATCTTAGACCTGTTCCCCTCCTCACTCATGCGCCTGCAATTGGCTTTCTCCCAGCAGGCTCACTTTTTCCTTTGCCCTGGCTGCCCCTGGTCTGCCTAATAAAATCTCCTGCCCAGACACAGCACTCCTTCCTCCCTCCAGTTTCTCTTATAGACAGACAGAATCCAGAACTGGACCAACAGGCCGCCCGGCTCCCCAGTCACTCACTCTGCCTGTGGCCATAACTTGGCTACATCTTTGGGCAACTGTGACCCAGGGGTAGTTAAGCGGACACTACAGAGCTATCGACTTAAAGAGGCAGAGCTTTTGCCTTCATGTAAAAACTGAGGTTCTGGTACCGCTCTTAATAAATATTAAAATCTCTCTCCTTGTCACCCCTCCACTTCACTCCACTTGGAATGAGGAACTGGTGACAGCAACTTGTGACAGCCCAGAGGATGCTAGTTTATTTTACTAGGTACCGTTCTACTTTCACCCAGTTCTGTTGGCTTTCCATAAAAGTAACCTTAAACACCCAACAGAGGCACAGAAATTCATCATCTTAACTTTAGCCCAATGTAGGACAGAAATATGCCAGTCTGTAGTATGACTCAATGGGATCCAGCATATTCAATTCTAGAGGTGGTAGAAAAACCCTTCTCTGATAATAATCTATAATAATAAAAGCGTAATATGCTAATTAGACTGGACAGCTGAACGACCTTCCAGACATCCTTCCGGACGGCCTTCCAGACAAAGCCAGGGCTGTGAAGGCCGAGGCAAACTGGCGCAGCTGCGAGGGCCGAGCCCCTTGCACGAATTTCATGCATTGGGCCTGTAGTAATAATAATAATAATAATAATAATAATAATAATAATAATAATGAAGGAAGGAAGGGAGGGAGAGAGGGAAGAAGGAAGGAAAAGAAGGAGGGAAGGAGGAAGGAAGGGAGGGAGGGAGGGAGGCAGGGAGGCAGGAAGGGAGGGAGGGAGGGAGGCAGGGAGGCAGGGAGGGAGGGAGGGAGCCCAGGACACAATTACATTTTTGCTAAATTGTGCTCACAACAGCAGAAGGGGGGAAATTTCCTTATGATGTGGACTTCAATTGCCTCATTGGAATATCTCCTTTTTACATGCAAATTGTAAATACTCCAAAGTCAAGTCACACATTAAATTACTCAGCTTCACTGAGACTTTCATGGGTGTGACTGAAAGCAAACTCTGGCCGGCACCGCTGTGGTGAAAACTGGCGAGTAATCATTCAAGGAGGTGCTTCACTCTCTAATTATGTATCTCACGATCTGCTCCCAGCCTGGTTTTCATTCCTGAGGAATCCTATGCTGGGTTTTGTAGGGCAGCGTCTACAGCGAGGCGGTTATGTTTTCATGCTTTTGCACTTGGGGAACATTTTTGTGGTGTCTGTGGGCCCTTTTAAAGCTTGCTCATTTAGCACAGCCATGTGAAGAGTAATTGAACCCTGGTTCTCTGGTGTACACTGACGACTAGCTTCAACAATGTGAGAACTCTCCTCTCATGAGAAAGCTGCAAGAATCGATTTAAATCCCTCTGGTCCTGAGCCAGGCAAACAGCTCCTCAGTGTCCAGCCCTGTGCTGATGGTGGTCGGGGCTCAAGAAAGACTTGTTCAGAAGCCATTCAAAACCCTCCACGCCTACAAGGGTGGTCACACACCGACCCTAGAAGCTATGGGGCTGTCATTTAATTGTCTCTGAAGCTGAGAAGTGTCTCAATAGAAATTACTCCATTAATGCTTCTTCCCAGTAGGTGTTTCAGACTGATGAGGTGGCTGCTCAGGTGGTAGAGCATGTTAATTACTATTTTTAAAATTAGATTTAAGGCAGTCAAAAACAGGCTTTAGCTTATTATTTATCAACCTATTGGAACCAGTTTAGCTAGTGTCCATTAGAAGCCTCTTTCATGCCTCAACTGTCCAGGGCCAACTTAAGAAAATAAAAATTGAAGAAAGTGACTGACTTGAGAAAGAATTAAACAACAACAACAACAACCCAAAACTTAAAGGGTCTGAACACACATGGTCCAAGAATTGTTAGCTTAACCTATAAGTTGAGATGAGAAAATATTGGGAAGAGGGGGGGAAAGCTAAAATTATTTACAGCTGAACAGGCAATAAAAATAAAACTAAAGTTATGCAATGTGTATTTATACATGTCTTTTCTACCATTAATTCCTTGGGCAGCATCTAGAACAATATTGTGGCACATAAATTTTGTTTCTCTGAATTAAAGGATGGAAATGATCACCCAGAAAGAAGGAAAACAGGCATCAGGGGGAGTGTGTATTACATGAGAGGTAGAGAAACATGTTGCCCAACACTAATACAATGGTTAGGAACAGTAACAAATGTATGCAAAAATGTTAATGAGATACAATCCAAGGAGATCAACTCTTTCATTCAATCAACTAACACTAACTGAACATCTACTCTGGTTCTGGTGCTGTTTTAGGGTTTATGGATACAGTTATGAAGATTACAGGGAGATACTAACTCTGACAGAATTTATATTTGTGTGTGTGTGTGTGTGTGTGTGAGAGAGAGAGAGAGAGAGAGAGAGAAGTAGGGTGGGTGAATGGAGAGTGTCAGACAATACAAATAATAACTAAACTAACCCAGAAAAAAAAATCACATAGTTATAAGGACTCCGTAGTGGGTTGAATAGTAAAAAGGTATGTCCAGATCCTAGCCTCTAGAACTTGTGACTAAGATCTCATTTGGTAAAACAGTCTTTGCAGATATAATTAAGTTAATGATCTTGAAGTGAGATCATCCTGGATTATCCAAGTGAGCTCTAAATCCAATGGCAAGTGTCCCTAGAAGAGACAGAAAGCGACATAAGGATGAGAAGGTGAGATGAATTCAGAGGCAGAGCTTAGAGTCTTGCAGCCAAGGCCTGGAAAAGCTGGAAGAGACAGGAGTGATTCTCCCCTTGGGCCTCCAGAAGGAGGTTGGTCCCACCATCACCTTAATTTTGGACTTGTGGCCTCTAGGACTGTCAGAGATTATGATCTTTCTATTGTTTTAGGCTATCTCGTTTGTGGTCATTTGTTACAACAGCTCGAGGAAACTAATACAAACTCGAAAGTAAATAAAGCAGACTGATGGAGGCCAGATGCTGGAAGGTGTCATGTTTTCAAAAGCATATTCTTTGCAAGGAAGAGGTGACAGGAGCAGCACCCAAGTCCCCCTCAGAGGAACCATGCAGAGGGTGCTCTTCTTTTGTTACCAGCTGAAGTTTGGGCCAACAGTGGATACCTATTTTTGTTACCTGCCAAACATCTCTTCTCATTTCTTCGGATTAATTTAAAAAAAAAAAAAAAGCCTCTTTCCTATGCAGGACCCACATGTTACTCAAGTGGGGCTGACTCCTTCCCTATAACCCCCACCATCCAGCTCTCATTCACACAAATAGACAAAGATCCACAGCCTCCCCAATCAGAGAACCCCATCACCTGTAGTGATTGGTTCATGTGATTCAGCAGAAACCAATCAGAGACCTCCCTGGGAATTTCCTTCTAGGAGCTCTGAGAAAAAGACTTCCTCTGTCCACTAGAGGGCTCTGCTAGTGGGATGTGATGCTGGGGCTGTGGTCCCCTGACCACTTCTGTTCATTAAAGTGACTCAGTAGCTTTTCTTCTTTCCCCTTTTTGTATAAATTAATTCTCAGTCTCTTTTGCTTATAAATGAAAGGGCTGTAACTAATATGAGGCCCTGTCCAGCTGACCTAGGCTAGACCACATAGCCCACAGGATTCTTTTTGTCTAGCCTGTACAAAAGTCTGGAGGCTGACCTGCTTTTCAAAAAGCACCTCCCCTCCCATAGTGAGTCCCATCTTACTTCCTTCTTAAACTCATAAAGGGGAGAGAGCAGGTCTTCTTACTGTCACAGCCATGAAGGAGAAGAAAGAAGTGACCCAGAAAGAAAAGAATCCAAAGAATCAAAGAAAGGCAAGAGAAATTTAAAGAGACACTAAGTCCCCAAACAAACAGCTTTTAACATCCTTGTATATCCCTTTGAAAATTCAATTCCCCAATACAGTGCTCCAATTTTGTTCTTGGCTTTAACCTCTATCAATGTTTCATTCTGTATCAATCTCAGTTATTTGGAATGAGAATAGAACTGATCCTAGCTGATTCAAGCTGGGAATGAATTTATCAGAAGGCTGGAGAACTGGTCTCAGAAAATGCACAAGAACAAAAAAAGGGTGTAAACCAACAGAATTACAGCCAAAATCGGGCCCTGGACCAACGTGGACTGAGGGCTCCATGGCCAAAGGCTGACATCACTCTTTCTGGGACCAGAGTGCCGCTGTCTGCTTCCCCCAACCCTAAGGAAGGCTTCCTACCCCTGAGGAAGCATCAAAACTCCAGGAAGAATACACCTTTTTGGCTGAGTCTGTGTCTCATGCCCAAGTCAGGAGAGGTGCAGATGGAATGTGTTTCAGGTGGGCTCTGCCTCCCACTGAAACTCCTATGGGGAAATTTCCTGAACACACATTAATTTTAAATATCTCTTTTTCCTCTCTCAGGATGAAGCAGAACAGAAACAGTTTGGAGATTACCCCAGTGACTCGATTGTGTCACAATAGTGCCCTCTGAAGTCAGACTGGTGAAGGAGGAAAATCAAGGGAAATATTTACACACCTCATTAAAAAGTCCTGTTGAAATTCAGTCACACTTAGTTTTGCGGCTTAGACCAAAGCAGGGAAAATTCCAAGATGTGAATATTATCCCGTGAAAGGGATATAAAAAGGACCGTGACTTATAATGGATGTGAACTTGAATTAACCATGGTCCATGCCTGCGGGAATTCAAACACCCTTGTGATGAGAACAGCATCATCACTTCTGCTGTGACCGTCTCCTGTGACTTTGTCTCTTGAAGACAAAATTGGGTTCTTTGATGTGAGGCTCACTGGCTGAGGCTCTGGGGGCCTGTACAGGTCCTGGACATAAAGGTAAGAGACGCAGCAGGGATCTGGTGGCCCGGACATGCTTGTGGAGTGGATGAGGGAGGCCAAACCTTGGAGTGGGGTTCAGAGAGCATAGCAGCAGGGACTATGAGAGACAAGCGCGGTAATACACTAAAAGGATAGACGAGATGAGGAGGGAACTGTTGCAAGCTGAGATAGGTCTGCAGTCAACAGGTGATGGAGGAAAACTGCACACCTGGGAAATGGGGAAAAGGCTAATGAAAAGAGGGGCTGGCGGAAGGACACCTGGTACTTAGGACAGACAGGAATGATAGGATTCATTTCTGTTATGGAATGAATGTGTCTCGCCAGATTCATATGTTGAAGCTTTAACTAACCCCCAGTGTGATGGTCTTTTGAGGTGGGGGCTTTGGAAGGTAATTAGGTCATGAGGGTGGAGCCCTTGTGAATGGAATTAGTGCCCTTATAAGAGATACAACAGAGCTCTCTCTCCCCCTCTCTCTCTCCCATGTGAGGACATAGCAAGAAGGTGGCCTCCTACAAGGCAGGAAGAAAGCTCTCACCAGAACCCGACCATGTGAGCACCTTGATCTTGGACTTCCCAGCCCCTGGAACTGGGAGAAAAATAAATGTCTGCTGTTAGAACCACCCAGCCTGTGCTCTCTGGTTATGGCAGCCCCCCAGTAGGACAGTCTCTTACATCTGGCATCTAAAAATGGAAGCCTCATCTGTGTCCCTTTGCTGTGTGTCCACTGAACAAAACCTTTGTAAATTTTTTTACTGTGGAACATCTACTCTGGCACTGGGCTAAGGGCTGGGTGCTGGGGTTGTTCCAATAGGGTGTCATCTAGTCAGCTCCCCTGTGACAGGCATTTCAACCTCATATCTAAGCAGGTCTGTGGCAGACAGAACAAGTGGGGGCAGAAAGGAAACCAGGGTGGTATGCCAGGCACGCAGTGTGGAGATGGTGTGGGCACATGCTGAAGCTGAGCTCTACCCCCCTTGCACCCCACTTCGAGGGGCAGGGTGTATAGTGGTTAGGGACACAAACTCCAGCCAGACAGCCTGGGTTCTAAGCCTAGCCAATGACACTTACTAATTGAGCAGTTCTGGCTAGGAACTTGATCTCTCTGTGCCTCAGTTTTCTCATCTGTAAAATGGGGGTAATTATAGCACCTGCCTCACATGATTGATGTAAAGATTGAAATACAGGAGCACCTCACAAGTAGCAGGCACTGCCCAGGCCAGCCATTATCATCAGCTCAGATTTGGTAATACTGTTCCTCTTTAGAATTATTATCCTTAAAAGAAACATCTCAGAAACATCTCTGGTCAACATGGAATTTGTGAAAATAATACATTGCTTCTTATGCTAAGCAGAGACCTTATCAAGATTCTCTGGAATAACTAGACTTTTAAAATAATATATCCGAAAATAAATTTTAACAGGATGAAATTCTTAACATAAATCCTAATTATGTGCTCGCTGGAGCCATAATGTCTTTTGTTTTGCTATCACATACCATAGCCAATCTTTAAAATTGTTTCAGAACCATCTCAGACCTCAGAGAAAGGTTTAGCAGGCATGAAAACAGAAAGCGTGGAGGGAGGCCAACTTGTTTTTAAGGGACTTAGGGTTAGTGCCCCATTCAGAACGCTGGGGATAACCTGGAAATGGGAGAATTTCTTCAGAGAGGGGTCTCTTGTCCTCGGTCTCTCAGAGCATAGCCAAGGGGCCCATTTAGAAGCTGCAGCTACACGTCAGCCCCTTGAGGAACCCTGGGAGAGGCTGCAAAGACAAAGTGTTTTTTAAAATGCGGAAGAATGAAGAGAGTATCAAATTCATGCACACACATAAAAAAAATAGGAGGAGAGAGGAGAGGGGGGAAGGGAGGGAAAGGAATGGAAAGAGAGAAGGAAAAGAGAAAAAACAAACACGAGGGCTTAGAAAATACAAGAAAGGGAGACAGAATTAAGTTATTTCAGGCATTCCTTTTTTATAACTTGACATGAAATTTAGGAGGTTCTCATCAATAAAACATGGGGTGTGTGCTTGTGGTTCCAGCCTTCTCTTGTGCTCCCCTTCCCCTTTCTCCATCTTCCTCTGGGAGGAAGAAAGGGGCTCCCCGCTCCCCACATTTCTCTCCATTACTGTCTGTGCTATCAGCATCTCCAAGCATAACCGGATGCAGTGAGCAGATTTAGGGGAGTGCTAGAGGGACCAGGACCCCTGGACAAAGTCCCATCAGAGCAGAGGGTGAATGGGGTACAGCTGAGGTGCTGGTCTATGTCCCTTCCTAAGTCAAGGTGTATGCACCCCAAATCCCCTGCTCTACTTCCCCCAACCAACAAATGCTGTCACAAGTTTAGCAATGTCTAAACAATGCTCGCAAAAACAAAGTGTGAAACGCTATTAATAAGGTTAAAAATAGCCAAGCAACTGCCATGCAACCCTTATAAGATAAAATAAAATAATCTGATCAACAGGAGTCACTCAGATTTTAAAACTGACACATTTTAGGGAATACAGTATCATTACAGTTAAGAGTCTGATTTGATAAATTGGATTAAATTAGTGTATAGTTAACCCCTTTCGTATAACCTCTTTTGAGCTTTAGAATATACTTGAATTTTATCGATAATTCTCTTCTTTAATAGATGAAAATAAATGGCACACATACTAATAATGATAGAAAGGTTTATTTTATTTGTAATCATTATATCACTATATTTTTATTGTATCATTGATTTTACTAAAACCTATTTCAAAAAAATTTTTTGTTGCCATGACATTTTAAAAGTGTGGGTCTGAAGGACCATGTACTAATACTAGCTTACATATTCATAATGCTTGGCAATATCCAAATGCTTTCATGTACATAATCTTGATTCTTCTAACAACATTTCCTTACTATAGATAAGGAAACAGGGGATCAAAGAGACTGACAGTTCAAGGTCACAGAAATAGTAAATTTTAAAGCTTGAAACCAAAACCTGGGCCTCTCCCACCTCACCCACTGGTATTTTCAACCTATCACGTTGTAAATTGGATTCCTACATTGAGTAGAATAGAGCAGGTGATATTTGAAGAGTGTTTTATTTTACAAGTCAATTTTATAAGGTACTCATTCAAATTTTGCAATATTCTCATGATTTCCATACACTTATATTCTTACCCATGTTTTATGCTAAAGAAATTTAGGTAACCTGTTAAAGATGGAAATGAAATGTCAGAATGCACCCCTGCTGGGCTTTTCAAAGAAGCTCAACAGTTCAACTTAAATAAGGCTTTCATTTTTTAAATGTTACTATAGAAAACCATACCAAAGTTAAGTTCTTCATCCACTTTTTAAGATCTACCTTTAATCTGAGGGGGAGAAAAAAATGAGAATGAGAATATATTGATGTAACAACCCAAAAAATCAATTTAGAAGTCATGTCTTTGTCCATTAGCAGCTGTCATTCGTTTGTACCCTAAGCTGGGCAGAGCACCCCGAACTCAGCCCAGTCTTGCTGCCGTGAGAATCGTCCTTTGGTCTGAGCACACCCTTCTCCCCATTTGGGTGGACTAAGTAGCCAGGTCTCCCAAAGACCTAGCTAATCAGCATTTGAAGTCTTATGTAACATCTGTCTTGGAGAAGGAAGTTCATAAAAAAAAAAAAAAAAAACCTTATCAAGTTGTGGTACATATTATACAATAGAATATCACTAGGCCATAAAAAAGAATGACATCTTACCATTTACAACAATATGGTTGGACCTGGAGAGTATTATGCTATGTGAAATAAATCAGTCAGAGAAAGACAAATGCCCTATGATTTCACTTATATGTGGAATCAAAAGAACAATATAAACAAATAAAACAGAAACAGACTCATAGATGCAGAGAACAGACTGGTGGTTGCCAGAGGGGAGAGGGTTTTGGGAACTGGGTGAAAAGGTGAAGATATTAAAAAGTGCAAATTGGTAATTAAAAATAGTATCAGGGATATAAAGTAAAACATAGAGAATATAGTCAATAATATTGCAATAACTATGTATGGTGCCAGGTGGGTACTGGAAATACTGGGGGAACACTTTGTAAAGTATATGATTGTCTAACCACTATGGTGTATACCTGAAATTAATACAAAATAATATTAACTACAAACTGTAATTGAAAAATAAAATACATATATATATATATATATATATATATATATATATATATAATAAAAAAGAATAACCTTATAACTTAACTAAAACACACAGACCTCAGACTTCTTAAAATGTGGTATAGACCCAACCGAAAAAAGATATGAGCAATTGAGAATTTGTCTATTATGATTATAATTGCAATGCATAATCTGCCCAGTCTCCATCTGCA
Organism: Plecotus auritus; assembly: GCF_963455305.1. Classification (NCBI taxonomy): domain Eukaryota; kingdom Metazoa; phylum Chordata; class Mammalia; order Chiroptera; family Vespertilionidae; genus Plecotus; species Plecotus auritus. Next base: position 27,773,319 of record NC_137776.1, read on the forward strand.
AGTTGTGAATGCTTACCACAGCCTTGTACAGCAACTGTGAGAATGAATTATGGGAAAAGTTCCTAGAGGTATAAATTTGGATTTCAATATATTCTTGAGTTGATAAGATGGATTTATCAAACTGGTGGAACCATAATCACTTTTGATTTGGTGGCCACAGAATATATGTATACCATGTATCAATGTCTGATTCAAACTCAGGTGCCTAGTAAATATTTGTTGAATGAATGAATATTGCAAAGGTATTTAGGAATTCAAACATGGCCAGATGAACCCAAGTCCTGCTCCAATAACCCAACCAATGCTCTGTGGAGATCTTGAATCATCCAATCATGTGACATTCCTCTCTGGTTAGTCACATGAGCCTCTGGTCCCCCTGGAGTAGTGCAGAAACAAATGAGAAATGGAGGAGCAGGAAACCCTAGCTTTCTGCTCATTAAACAGGAAAACAATTAATTATTCCTAATTTTCAAAACACTTCGCATGTTAACTCATTCAGATGCAAACAACTTAAATCACTAGAGGGTATGTGGTGAACAGGGCCTAGTTATGAAAGGAGGTCACATAAAAAATTAAAAAAAACACTAAAGAATAAATAGTCCATGATGTCCATGGGGATGAGCTATGCAACCCCAGTAAAAATTAAAACCAAATTGCATACACTAATCAACATTGCAAAACATATTCAACTCATTTCCATACAATGCAGTTATCCTGATAGGTGCTGGGTTAGTGTGTCTATGACCATGACCATGGCTGCCAACAAACAACCGCTTACAGCACCATTAGACTTTGGACAAATAAAAGCAATACAGACCTGTGCATGGCTAGCATTCAGGCCCCCTCAGATGAACAAGAAAGAGTGCTCCCTTCCTGGAACATTGTATTTGATCTTGTGTCTTAGAAATCCACATTGTTTTATACTATATAAAGAATTCTTCTTCTTTTTCTTCACCCTGAACTGGCAGATGAAGACATTTTGAGATTATCTTCCTTGCATCAAGGTCCCTTTGGCCAGCAAGTGACAAAGGATGGATGCTTTCCTTCAAGTTTTTGTTGTTTTTGAAGGCAGCTGCCCGTAAGGAGGAGGCTGGTGGTGGCTGGCTGGTCTGCAGATCCCTCGGAAACCTGCTAAGAAACGATTGCCTGGGTTCAGAGTTGATCACGGTGCGCCCTGTGTCGACATTGGTCTCTGCCTCCATCTTCTCAAAGCCATTTTCCCAACCAAAGACCTTCATTCTGGCCCCAGGTTCGAGGTGGGAAGAACACAGAGGCAGTTGGGCATCTGTAGCTGAGCTGCTGACCTGGGATGAGCAGCCAGGGTTTCGCCACAAGGTGCCATGAGAGCTGTCTGATGCTGGGCTCACACTGGGCTCGGGAAATTCCAGAGAAGCTGCTTTGAACCGCCTGCCCCTGCTTCTTCGCCTTCTCAGCTCTAGGGTCCTCCTTGTGGAGACAGGGGCCACCCTGGATCCCTGGGGAAGCACGTCAGGCCCGGGGTTGCCATTCAGAGAGGAAAGCTCGCTGTTCCTAACACCAAGTCCTGGATTTGATTGGATCTAGGGGACAGAGTAAAGATGACAAATGTAACCAATGTTATCTAGTCACCACATGCTAAGAACAGACTGTTCTAGTCACCCTCTGCCAGGCCATGCCCATAACCGACATTCAATAAGTCGGTTGAATTGAACAGAAGCAATAAACACAATCCTTCAAAATGCTATGCTGCCATCTTTGACATCATATCTACCTTTGTATTTGATCCAATGAAGTCTTTTCTTTGGGAATGGAAACTGGCATGGTTATTTCCATATTCAGAAATCGCTCGGGGTTGGTATTAGAATGTCCAAAAGTGATGGAGGATATCCATCCTCATTTGGGTAAATACCAACAAGTACAATTGCTGGATAAGAGTGTGTTTACTTTTGTACGAAAGTGACAAACTATATTCTAAAGTGATTGTGCTATTTTGCATTCCCACCAGCAATGAATGATAATTTTGATTACTCCTCATCTTCACCAGCATTTGGTGTTGATGATTTCTTTTAAGCGTTCATTTTCTAATTGATTATCTTTAAATGCATGGTATGAAACATTAACAAATGTTAACTTCTGAGACCAAATTTTCAATAGCAAAACAATGAATGTGTCTGTGATATTTGAAGGAAAACAACTCAGTTATCTCATTTTTTTCCTTTTTTACTTTCCAAAAGTAAAAATTGGCAAATCCATAAGTTTGTTTCTTGGGGATTTTATGTAATTTTTTTAACAACCATGAACAAAAAGAGAAGCCTGAGTTAGTTCCCCTAACCCCTTAAGGCAGCTGTTCTCAACCTGTGGGTCGCGACCCCTTTGGGGGTCGAACGACCCTTTCACAGAGGTCGCCTAAGACCATCGGAAAACACAGATACTTACGTTACGATTCATAACAGTAGCAAAATTACAGTTATGAAGTAGCAACGAAAATAATTTTATGGTTGGGGGTCACCACAACATGAAGAACTGTATTAAAGGGTCGCGGCATTAGGAAGGTTGAGAACCATTGCCCTAAGGCAATTTCACATCAGAACAAAATTGGTCTCGAAACCACAACCAGCACCAAGACCTCTCAGGGCATCCAGGAAGTCTCTGCCTGAGCTGGATCGGGAATCACTATGTCCTGCTGAGCCAGCCCAGTGCATCCCTCTTCTCAGCTCTGCTCATGCATCCTATGGCCCCTCCACTGGGCCTTATCATCTTAAAATGCTCCACCTCTGAAAGACTCAATTTAAACCTAGCACTCTCAGGCCACCTCTCACCTTCAGCTCAGTTCTCCAACTACATCTGCTCTTGAATATCAACATCTCCTTCTCTTTCACTCCTGCGCTCCTTCTATCTTCACTGCTTTCCATAGTCAATCTAATTCTGAAGACCATCATTTCAACCATTTCCTTGTACCTCCAATACCTGCAATGCCCCTGCATTGCTCCCTTTCTGTAACAGCTTCCCACAAAACCTCTCAACCCTGGATCCATGTACCTGCCCACATTTTCTGAATTTGTACCCAGGTTGCTGAAGAAAACACACAACTTTACAGATTGGAGCCATCGTGAAGGCATGGTTTCCAACTCCGCCCAGACTACTTGCCAGTCCTCCTACCTCTTTAATCACCTCTCTCCATTCACCATGATAGTTATTTAAACCTTCTGAACTGTCCTCAAGTAGAGGCACAATCTCCCCCCTCTCTCACCAGATGGACTTGCCATCTTGATTGCAGAGAAAACAAAATCCATGATTAATTAGAAAATTTCTCAGTTCCCTACCATTGCAACTTTACCCATCTTCTACACAACTATAGTGACTGGTATCTATCTGTGCAGCAAATCTATCAACTTTTGCCTTCCTGGGAACCCCAACCTATCAATTGTTTCATTTTCCTACCACTTTATTATCTTGTTTCTTCATTCAATCTCTTTCTCTTATAGATTGATTGATATATTGATTGATAGATATATAGATCCCTCCTTCTTGCCAAGAGCAATGAAATCTGCTTAAGTCTATCTTGAAAAACACATTCCTTCAACCCTCTCCTCCTGCCAGCTTTCTGTCTTGTCTCCTTCACAGTAAAACCTCTTTATAGAATGTGTCCACATTCATTTTCCCACTAACCTTCCTTTACTTCTCCTACTCATGACATTGATTTTCCCTCCTACCTCTCCCCTGAAATTGCTCTTGCCAAGATCACCTTAAACCAGCCTCCTTGTCATTAATGTTTACTTGAGCTCTGGTAGAATTTAACATGGCTGACATTTCTCCTTTACATTTGAAGTCTTCTCCTTAAGCTTCCATGTCAACCCAATCTTCTAAATTTTCTCCTTCCTGTGCATCCATCCCTTCTCAGTGTCCATTGAAGGAGGCTTTCCTTCTGTTAGCTCGTAGTTCTTCAATGATAACCTGGGACCTCTTCTCTTCTCATTCTACACACTCTCCTATGGCAATCCTATTGACACCCAGGCCTTCATTATTATCTAAATGATGAAGGGTCCTAAAAGTATAACTATAACTCAGATCTGTCTCTTAAGCTTCATACTTATCTATCCAAGGCCCCAGCTCCTCAAACTCCACATTTCAAAATTGATCTCACCTCCTTCCTCACACTAAACCTGTTCCATTTATTCTTTCTCTTGTCTCAGAAGATGAAAATATTAGCCCATGTTACCCAGGCAAGAGTATCATCTTCCCTTCTCTATCCCTAATGTCACCATTCCCATGGACTCTGCCTTCCAAAGATCTCTCAGATCCTCTCTCTCCATGCCCATTGCCATTAACCCTAAGGCTGTCATCATCTCTCACCTGAATTGCTGTAACAGCCATCTGAAGTGATTCCCCATAGTTGCTTTTACCTCCCTCTAATCCAAGCATGTCAAACTCACAACCAGCGGGCTGCACACCTCATTTAAATAATCCCTTCTCCACTTCACCACCAGAGGAGTTTGAAACAGTTGTGATCATGTCACCCTCCTGCTTTAAGGACTTCCTACTCTTCCTGAGATTAAGTCTCAGTCCTTTAGGATGGCCTACTGCATTCGTCACAGTCTGCCCCTTCTTACTCCAGCCTGATAATTCACCACTTTCTGCCTTTCAAGCTCCACCTATCAAACTTGAACTTCTTTCAATTTGTTGGACATTGTTTGTTCTTTCCTAATGCCAGTTTGTGTACATTTTTTCCTCTGTCTGGGATATGTCTCCTCTAACCTTTTCTCCTAAAAACTCCTACTCATTGTCAACTCTAAGCTTACACATCATTTTCTCTTGGAAGCCTTCTTGATATCACTGAATCTGAGTTAGATGCCCGTAATATTGGCTCTGCCATTTATTACTTGTGGGACTTCAGAAAAATTACCTAATCTTCCTGTGCCTTTGTTTCCTCATCTATAAAATGAGATAACTAAGTGTCAGTGTCATAGGGTTTTTGAGAAGATTAAGTGATAATAGTGCCTGGGTCATAGTAGTACTAAATATGAGTTGGTTATATCATCGTAATTAATATTATTACTACCTCTCCTACCACCCTATACTTTCCATATCATACCACACTGTTTTGCACTTGCCTGCTTACTTCTCTGGATATTCCTCCAGACTTGGATATCTAGAGGAGAGGGATTGTATATGTCTTCATCACTGTGCTTCCAGTACTTGGCACAGTGCCTATCACATAGTAAACAACCACTAGATATCTGTGGAATAAATAAATACAGCTGAATCCCCCAAATGTAAAATTTTGCACATAGAAATGTAGAACTATAAATTAGGCCCCTAATTATTTGACATTAGGTATTTATAAAGTGTTATCAAGAAAATTAAAAGTGATTTCATCGCATGGCCAGCCATTTCTGCAATCTTTTTAAGAAGAGGAAATGTCAACTTTCTTTTTTAAAAGAAAATTCTAAGCTCCTTATACCATATGGCAAAAGTGAGTACAACATTATTAATACAAAAATGCAGATGTGTGCAGTTGGAATGAGGCATTTTTAGAAGAAACAATGCTGAGTGGTGGAGATATATCCCTTGAGGGAGAATAAAGCTCCTCCTGCCAAAATAAACAAATTGAAATGCATCTGTAAAAATTCTGATCATTTAGACCCCATCTTTCTAAGAAATGCTTGTAAAATGTTACAAATTGAGAGCTAGCTTTTTTCAGGTTTCAGGGAACAGTAGCAACTATCTCGATGAACAGGAAGATCACTTGTCACTCAACTGATTCTAAACACTTCAGAAACAAGAAAATACACATCATTGAAAAATGATTAAGCTTTTAAGGGGCAGACTGACATCATCCAGGGAAAATAATATTGTCTTTTACTGAATGTGGTTCCAAGAGATAGCAAAAAGGATTTCTCCAAATGGGGGGGCGGGGAGGGGGAATGGCAAGGAAATGAGTTATAGAGATAGTAAGCAGCCCCCACACAGTGCCAGGCTGGCTTATTTAAGAGCTGAAACCAGTTTCTTTCAATTAACTGATTATTTTAACTGATTAACCCAAACCACTGATATTACCCTGCTATCCAATAGCAGCAGCCTTCAGACAAATGCCCACATGTGTTCTTCCAAGGCAGCATAAGCCAAACTATTGAGAGTGAGAGCGTGGGAATGGGAGTGTGTGTGTGTGTGTGTGTGTGCGTGTGTGTGTATGTAGTGGTGTGGGGTAGATAGGGACAGGGATGAAGAATGGGAAGAAAATGAGCAAGACGAAGAGAGAGGAACAGAGTCCGAGCAAATGCAGTTGAGAGACTTAGAAATGAAAAAGCAGACTTCAAGAAATGCTATAGAAGAAGAAAATGAATTACTTCATGAAAGACTATGTTCCTTTATTTTAATGGCTAAAAAGAACATCAGGATGAACTTAGCTCCATATCTGTTGATAAAATGAAAAGAAACACATGCTTGTTTACAGCAATCTAGCTTTTGGAATATACATAATTTCTGAAGAGCCAAACCTGTTTCCTGAGAACAAGCAGTCAATCAGCAAATGGTTCAGAAGCAGCTGTGTCCACAGAGTCTGAACTTCCTTATCAGTCCCATGCGGGGGATTTTACAAGGTCAGTGACTCTCAACACCACTACATGCTACATATTAGAATCATCCAAGGAGCTTTTTTAAGAAATGCCCAGGCCTGGGTGCCCCTGGAGATTCTGATCTTACTGTCCTGGGACTTTTTAAAGCTCCCCAGGGGTTCTGAGAACCCCACATTCAATCATCTCTCAGGCCCACCTCGAATGTAAAATCGCACCATTCCACGCGTGCCTACCAGGTCACAGAGGCAAAGCAGAGATACCTGCAGCAGAATCTTGTTGCCATCGTAGTCCTGCGTTTGCCACCTGGTGCGGCTGATGGGGACGCATGGATGGGGGAGGAGAGGCACTAACTGGCCAATCTCTTGCACTTGAAACTGCAGCACCGACGACTCTTTGGGGTCCACCGACATTCCGAGGGGCAGCTGCTTCAGGGACAGCTGAAGGGCGAAGCTCTCGGTGGCGTAGAGCACGAAGAAACAGAAGTTGCTCTTCTGCGGGGTGGCTTTCCTCTGCAGGATCATCTCGTAGAGGCTGATGGCATCTTCGTAGTTATCAAAGGTGCAATAGAGTGTCACCCGCAGGACCTCGGGGCCGCCGTGCACCTGCCTCACGCCCCAGACGGGCATGTGGTTGTCCAGAGTGTAGAACTCCTGGCGGGCGAGACTGTGGGAACTCGGGCTTCCCTGCAGGCTCGGGGCGGGGTAGCACTGCCAAGGCCACTGCCGCAGGGAGTGGAGAACTCGAAACAGCCGCTCCTCTGCCCGGCTTTGGTGCAGGAAGAGCAGAACTGACATCCCTGGGAACCGGGAGCGCCTGGGGTGGCACTTGTCATAGTTGTTCACGGGACTGACCCGCTCTGACACCATAAAGAGACGGACCTCTGGGCAAATGCAGCCCAGGAGCTGGTCCAGAGCTTGCTGCAGGAGCGCACCCTGCCCAGAGTGGGCCAGCAGGTGGACAGTCACGGCCGGGGGCTCTTGGGTCTTGTCCATCCTGGATGGCGTGAGGATGACAATGCGTGGAGGATGTCCAGCTTCTGAAATGAACCAAGGGCCAGGCGGTTCTCAGCCCGGGAAGCCTTCAGCGACGTCAGCACAAAGCTCTTCCCTGTGGTCCTGGCTGCTGGTGCTCCCACGGCGAGAGAAACTGCACAAATCCGGGCACCACAGCCTCCACGCCACCCAGCAGCCGGAGGGTGGTGTCATCCAGCTCGCGCGTCATGCACCCGCCTGTGTGGGGCTTTTTCAGGCACTCCCAGGTTTTCTCTTTGACCTAAAAGCCTGCAGTCTGAGAAACACCCGACTGGGTGGTTCTTACAGACACTCAGTAAAGGAAATGGCGGGGCAGAGGGGAACCTGAGGCCCTCTGTTAGACTGATAGCCATCTGTTTAGTTGAAAAGACATCCATTTTATGGGCCCACAATGGGCTCTGATTTCCTCCTCACAGCTATCTCTCCTGTTTACAGTAGCCTGCCAGGCCACCTGAACACAATGACTGCTTTCAGACAATTCTCCAAACTTGTCCCCTTGCCAGCATTTCCCCCACATTGTTGTGTGTGTTTAACAATTGATGCTAGGGCATTGAGGACAAGATGTTTTATCTAAATACTTTTGACTGTTCACTAGTTATTTGCTCTACAGCAAAGTCTGAGTATATGTACTTAGTCTCTCTTAGTCACGCCAATTCCTTAGAAAGCATGAGAGCTTTCCAATGTCAATAATAACACAGGAATTGTTCATATCTATTGAGGATCTGCAAGGCACCAGTCATAAACTATCCCAAGACTACATACAACGATTTAACCCTCCAGCAAACCTATGAAAAAGGGACTATTATCTCTAAATTACTGATAAAGAAAGTGAGACACAAAAAAAGTTAAATAACTTGCCCAAGGTCTCACAGCTAAGAATTGACTGAGGGAAGATTTCAACGGAGGAACTGAGAGGTCCCCTGTGAACCAGAGTGGAGGGCCCTCTCTGGACCCTGGAAGACCTGGCCTGGATTTTCTCCCTGAGGATAAGGAAAGGACAACAGAGCCAGTTCTAGTTGAGGTCAGGCAGATCCCAGATACTCCGTGGCTGTTGAATCTTAAAATGAATAATCCTCAATAAGAATATCAAGATTGGAACACAACAGCCACCCTAATGTTCTCTCAATTTCCACTTGGAAATCATTTCCTGTTCTGAAAGCTGTGCTCTGAAAAGGTATGGACAAGCACATTTTTCTAAACATAATTCTTAATGTAAGCAATGTATTAATGCCTATAAGGGAACATAGAGTGACTTAATGTTTTCTAAATTAAAAAGCACTTTTGTGATGAAAAGTATAACTTTTATTTTACGTATGTGAATTCATTTAATAGTATAATAACCAAACTTAACATCAAATATTATTGTCCGTGGAATTATTTCTGTTCAGATTTCCTTTCTAAATCAAACCTATACTTCTAATTATTTGTTTGTAAGTCCTACCCTTCTGCATAGGAAAAAATCATTGCAGGTTTTTGTTAAGGCATTACTGTTTTCAAGCATTTTGTGTGTGTGTGTGTGTGTGTGTGTGTGTGTGTGTGTTTGTGTGTGTTTGTTTTTTTACATCTTAATTTATGTTGTACATTGGCATCTGAAGGCAATTCCTTTCTCATCCCTCATGGAGATGACTGTACTTGGGCACCGTCAGCTTCAGACATGGCTATGGAAACAGCTTTTACAATTCTGAAAACTACTCTAAAGATTTGAGGAGAAAAATTACACCCCTGAGACAAAGATATTAACTCACAACCTCTTGTACAAAGCAAGTGTTTAAGCCCTTATATAGGAAAAACTTTTACTTCTTGATGTTGTTTTAATCTTCCATCCAGTTTTCCTCATGAGGATGTCATTCCTGTCGGGATTAAAGAGATTTTATTAATCTGATGGCAGACAAAATGCCAAGAAATAGGGAGGGGAGAACAGGGAGAAAGGGGGTACCACCAGTCTCCTTTCTGGTTGGCTGACTCTGCAATGATTTCTCCAGGAACAATCTGAAATATTGACCCTTGGAGTAACTGCCTCCACCCCTCCTCACCCCCTCCGCCCACCACACGCCCAGATTCTCGGCTGCGCCTTAGATTCCATGGCGGGAGCTCTTTGGTTCTACAAGCCACTTCTGTTGAAGGCACGAACATCTGACGGCAAGTTATCATCTTTGACTCCCAGCAGCTGGACAGTTGACACTCGATTTTCTGCCTTCTTTTTCTTAAACTCGGCAGTGATGCCCAGGTACCTGTGAGTTGCCAGCTCCTGGACCGCAGGTGGTTGGTCAGCTCCTCAGGCAAAGTGGAGGAGCTGGTGACAGATGGCACGTGGAAATCTAAGAAATCAGCTAGTTTTGAGGGTTTGTTGGAACCCGTGGACGTCCATGGGGATTTGTCCCTGCTGCGATCTTCACAAATACAATGGGAGGCATTAGAACCCTGGGTCCCATTGCCACCCCGAGACAACTTTGAGAGTTTCCTTCTCTCTTTATAAAATGGGTTCATTTGCCTTACATGTTGAGAGCGAGGCACTGTGTCGGGAGCTGAGAATAGATCATCACCATGTCCCACTTCAGAGGACCACCTGAAATGATGTCATCAGTGCTGTGATAAAGGTCGCTGCAGGATGCCATGAAGGTTCCTAGGAAGAGTCACTGACCTGGGTGAGAGGGCCAAGGAAGCCTCCAGAAGAGGAGATGCTATGTGACATCCTGAAAAGTGAGGAGGAAGGAGGCAGCCAGGTGAGGGGCTTGGGGTGGGGAAGAAGGAGGGACTCCAGGGAAAGAAATCTGATGGGGACAAGCCACACCTGAAGAAGAGCATAGGGCCGGTGACCCCCTGGCCAAACTGTATGCACCACAAGATGGCTGCAGGATGGAAACAAAGAAGAAGGAAGGTGGTAAGATATAGGAAAGGCAGCTAGGCCTCCCGGGTCACCCTAAAGGGTTGGGATTGTCTTCTAATGGGAACAGAACCACAGAAGAGTTGCCTTAAAAAAGGAATTAATTCTTTGAGGAAAACAAACACAGTGATAAAGGGAATGTCAGAGTCAATGGACAGCTTGCTAGCTGGTTGAATGTGAGCAGAAAGCTGCAGTGATGGGTCCGGGAGGCCTTGCCCGGGTGGTGATTACAGGAGCCTGGTGAGGCTGCTGTCAGTCACCAAATAGAGAACACTGGAGAAAGAGAACAGCCGGGAGTGAGGATGAGGGGTGCAGTTGGGCCATAGAGTACAGATGCCTGTGAGACATCTGACTGGAGATGTCTAGTAGCCACTTAATCTAGAACTTAGAGGGAGCATCAGACTGGAGAACTTGGGCTGAAGTTTCATGAGTCTCCAGGTAACCATGGGAATGCATGTGATGAGCCAGGTGGAAACTACATGGTGAGGACAGAACAGCTAAGAGGATGGGACTCTGGGGTGCCCAGTTTAAAGGACAAGTGATGTGTAAGTGGCATCCAGGGAGAATCAGAGCGTGCGTGTGCCATCCTGACCCTGTGTCGGTGTTGTGTGGTAGATCACAAGGATTTCAGAAAGTGGCCTTGGCTGCGCAGGCATCTTCACTCAGTTTTAGAACAACGTGTGTGACTCACTCTACCTCCTCAATGAAACAAATAGCAGAAGCACCGAAGGAACCTCAGGGCCAATCAAACCTCTGTTTTCCTTTCCCTTGTTTCCAAAGCAACCTTCACTCTGCTTCCTTGACACTCAGTTGCTCACCAGGGGCTAGGTATGATAGAACTTAAAGCCATAACTAGAGAAAAAGCTCTGGGATAGGATCGTTTCATACTTACTTTTCAACCCCTGACAGCAGTCTACAACCCTGTACCTGCAGAGTAGGCACTAGACAGGCCTGTAGCGAAGAAGGAATCTTGGCATCTCTTATGGGATAAGAATCCCAGGAGGCTAAGGGACTTTCCCAATGTCACAGAGCTGGTTAGTGGCAGAGCCTGGATTTCTGGTTTTAAACCACGTTTCTCCACCACTCTTAAGAGAAGCAATGCACAGCAGCTCTATTCAGGTGAGAGCCGTTCAAGCTCAGGACACACAGCCAGCACATAAAAAGGAGAAAAGAAGACCCAGGAGTGAGCATTACACGTGCCCTAGACACCTCTGGTTAATGTGTTTCCCCATCCTAGGCACTCCTGCCCCAAAGTCATTCCTGTCCTCAACTTTTACCCTGGCAGCCCTTCTCCCACCATGTGCGCGCGCGCGCGCGCGCGTGCGCGTGTATACACACACACACACACACACACACACACACACACACACACATCCCTATACCCTTGAGTCAAATCTCCTCGCTTCTCAGGGGAGTTCTGGCAGACACAGCATCAGGCAAACAATGGAAGCTATGCACCCCCATCCTCTCTGGGCTCCTTCCTCCCAGGGCACAGGAGGGAGGAAGTGGCCACTGCAAGCTCCTCCTCCATGCTGCTGTGGCTCTTAGCTGAAAGCTTCTCTCCTGGTCCCCCAGAGGATACCTCCTGCCCAACCCCAAACAATGCTATCAGATTCCTATTAATGGGCCATCTGTTTCCCCCTTTTCCAGGACAATGCTGTCCAGGAGCCACTTGTGAGTGATACCCTGCATTTTCACAGGTGCCACAAAAAGGCCTGTTTCCTCCTGCTCTTTGTAGTGGTCTTCTGCTGTGACATCGTTTCCCAGGCACTGACCAGTCACAGATCTCCCCTGTGCCACCTCAGTAACTGAGAAAGGAGTTTAGTTTCATCATCTTCACTGAAGATGAAAAGGAGCAATGGTAATAACTGATCTGACTCTCTTCATGGATCAAATGAGCTAAAACACTCCAGAGGGCCTTCCACGCTCTCAAGTGCTCTACTAGCTTAATCATCTCAACATGAAAGATTTTTACATCTAATATTGTTTTAACAACACCCCCCCCACACCAAATAATAACCAGAAATGGATAAAAAAAAATAGTGTACATGATTTTAATGGAATACTGTGTAGCTATAACAGCAATGAAAGAACATTGGAGAAGTAGATTGACACTCTCTAGTAAGGATGAAGATATGCATACCCTACACTTCAGCATTTCCCCTCCCAGGTATATATTCTCTGGAGAAATTTTCTCACATACACACAAAATAAGGCAGATTCAAGAATCTTTTATAGTTGTGTTATGGGAAGAACAAAAGAAAAGTGAGGGTGGGGGGGTGTAGAGAAGGAACCACCTAAATGCACATTGTTAGAAGAATGGATAATTAATTATATCTTCTTGCAGACTATGCTACATCAACAAAAATGAATGAACCTAAACTACCCATTTCAGTTTGAATGAATCTCATTTAAGCATAAAGTTGAGTGGGGAAAAAAATCAAGTTGCAGAAAATGCACAGAATCATACCATTTTTATAAAATTTGGAAGTATACGAAGTCTTTCCTTTGGTTATGGGTATAGACTAGCCGTGGGCAAACTACAGCCCGCGGGCCGGATCCGGCCCGTTCGGCTGTTCTATCTGGCCCGCGGAACTGAAAGAGCAGAGGGTTCTCTTGCTCTCCCCTCCGCTCCTTCACCAGCAGCAGTGTTAACATGGCAACGTCGGAAACACGGCCGCAGCTCCTTCTTCTGAGTGGGCGGATTTATATCCGCCCATTCAGTAGAAGGAACAACCTCTCAATCTTCCAGAGGCTCCTTGTAATGCCCGCGGACGCGTCCCCCGACATCACCCTGGGAATGCGTAGACACGTTATCATGGTGATGTAGGGAGACACGCCCCTGGAGAGCACAGTGTCAGAGCATTAGCTAAAAAGGAGACCAACAACACTGTTCCCACTGAAGTTGATGTTTTAAAGACCAAAAACCTTTCAACCCAGTTTACATTGCCATCTACATCTATGTCCCGGGCATAATTTGGAAGTTGCACTAAAGAAAATGTTTAATTTACTGTTTACACATTTTGTTCTTTTCTATTTGTTTTAGTTTTAAATTATTTTATTATATTTAAGTTTAATTTGAAAGGCTTTTGTACCTTTCCTTTGTTAGGCAATTTTATTTTGCCTTTGCCATCTTCAATATAAGGTATGTTATTGTGCTATGATTCCTCCATTTTTTGAAGTTTCAAATTATAATAATTAGTGTTTACATTCTTCTTGTTAAAATGTTTGAAATGAATAAAACTATTGAAATAAAAAAAAAAAGACCCTGCCCTTTTATGTAATGATGTTTACTTTGAATTTATATTAGTTCACACAAACACTGCATCCATGCTTTTGTTCCGGCCCTCCGGTCCAGTTTAAGAACCCATTGTGGCCCTCTAGTCAAAAAGTTTGCCCACCCCTGGTATAGACCTAAAGAGTCAAAGAATCAATAAATGCATGGGAATGCGAAATGCCCAATTCAAGACAGTTACCTCTGCTTGGGGTCGGGGTGGGAGGAGGAGGAGGGGGTCTGGTCAATGTATCCATTATCTTTATTTAATAAGCTGGGCAGTGAGTACATGAGTGCTCACTGTATTGTTTTTAGACCTTTATGAAGTATTGCATAATCATTTTAATGAGGGAGATCTATTATATATCAACCAAGAAATAAATATAGCTCCAGTATGGTGTTAAACAAAACAAAGACGTATGTAGCATATGATTCTATTTTCCTATAAGAACTATATCTATGCATGTGTGCATGACTGGCAAAATAGGAAAAATCCTGGAAGGACATAATCCAAGTTTTTATCAATAGTGCGTCAATAGTAGACACCTCTGGGAGAAGGGCTTATAAGGTATAGGAGCAATTTCATTTCTCATTCCATATATTACTACACTATTAACATTTATTACAAATATTATATATTACTTTTGTAATTAAATAATAGATAATACATAAGCCAATTCAAATAATACATGAACTATAGCCTTCCAAACCATTCTCTCAACTGACGTTTATTAAACACCTACTCTGTATTTTAGGCACTGGGCTGGATGTTGCAGATACCATGACTAAGAAAATTTAATATTGCCCTGTTCTCACGGAGCTCATGTCAGGATGAGTGAGATAGACAGTAATTAAATGATCACCCAATGAAATGTAAAATGGCACCTATGTTAAAAGTTACAGACAGGTGGTACATAGGGTGTGACCTGCTCAAGGAGGTGAGACAGGCCTTCTCAGCAGAAGGAAGCTGTGATCTTTGAAAATGAGCAGAAGTTATGTGGGAAGTGATAAATACTAGGATTCTAGAAGGACCAGTGATGCAAAGACCCTGTGGCAGGCAGGAGCATGGTGGCAGGAAAGACTGGCTTATGTAACTAGTGGTACTTTGCTAAGATAAGAAATTCTACAAAAACAGCAGGTTTGGCTGACAGGTGTTTGGTATATGGGTTCTGGGAAAATGTCATATAATGAAGAATGCTCCTAGCAACCCAGAGAAGAAGCCAATCCAGTCCCTGGTCATATGATAACAATTGCTGATACTTATTGACCACTTATTTTTGTGGCAGGCACTGTTCTAAACATTGATGTGCATTAACTAAGTAATCTTCATGGTAACCTTATGAGGTAGGTACTATGATTATGTCCATTTTACAGATGAGAAAACTGAGGAACAGATGGAGAAAAATGGAAGCATAGAAACTAGTTATATGACATCTATGACATGTAAAGCCACAATAACCGTTCACTATTTGGAAAATGTGTTTTTTGTTAGTTAGAATACAAAAACTATATATATTCGTATTTATATTTAACTAGAGGCCCAATGCATGAAATTCATGCAAGGGCCTTGGCCCCGGCCCCCGCCCAACACTGCTGCAGCCGGGGGCCTCTGCTGCCTCTGCCGCAGCCCCTGCCCTCTGCGGCTTTGTCCGGAAGGAAGGATGGCCAGAAGGACATCCAGTCTAATTAGAATATTATGCTTTTATTATATATAATTATATATGAATATATTATTATTATAATGTATGAATATATAAAATTATATTATATATATTTATTAAATATTAAAATAATTTAATAAATTAAATTATTTCAAGTTATACTTGTGAAATATGATATATAGTGAAATATTAAAAATATACTTGTACATAATTATAGTTACAATAATTTATATTTTACAGAAAATGTGGGATTCACTGAACTGAGGAAAACAGCTGTGCACTCCTGGAAGGCTGAGGTCACATGTATACACACTCCCATGATGCCACTGGCTCAATGCCTGGTACCTGGTGGCTAAATATATATGACCAATTTTCTACTGGATACATGCACATGCTTTCTATTCCCCTGGGATAAAAATGTTAGCTATTTTGTTCACAATCTGGGTTGTAGGTCAATTCATAAGCAATCACAATCTTTTCTCATTAAAAGTTTAAAAATGACCCAAAAGTAAACTAAATGAAATAACAAACAACCAAAACAAAAACCCTGCCCGGGTTTGCAAAAGGGCCCATAGTTGTAAACTCTCACCATGGTTTCAGACAAGCACCTTTCCAACATCAGGACTTACATTCATGAAGTGACACATCGTTAAGCGTGTAAGGACTTGGAACCATAAACAATTTTTAAATATTTTACTAACATACAATGTGCACATTTAAAAACAAGCTAGAAATGGGCATATAACATAATGCCACGCCTCAAATTCTGCAAAGACGAAGCCCCCTCAAAAAGTCTGGCCTTAATTACCACGTAGGTTACAAATAGAGATGGGTATTCTCATGCCAAGAAACACCGCTTCCCATGCCAACCTTTAAATCATTAAAGCTCGCTCAGCATAAAGCTGACAAGCCACTCAGACCGAAACCAACATGCCTGGGCTGGTGGGCTCTGCAGAGCTGGGCGCCGTCAGCTGTTCTCTATTCCTAATGGGCCTCAAGTCCCACTGGGCATTTACATCCCAGCTGCTGTAAAAGGCAGACCAAGTTGACCAGACTAAAAATAGAAGATATAAATATGCACACTAATAACCACCCTGTTTTTAAAACACGAGACCGGAATTTTGGTTTATTGGACTTCATAAAATAACTTTTTTATGAGACACCAGTTGAGGTTGCAGTTTCTATGGCTACCTAGTACAAATATTTGGTGACTGAATTTTTCTCCAAATATGAATTCTTCTGAAAAGTCTTTTAAATTTGACTGTGGTATCTATTCTGCAGGATAACATGAGAAAAAAGAGGACTGCTCCTGAATCACCTCTAAGTATAAACAATAAGATTGCTCAAATTTGCAACGTAAACAGTTGAATTCCAACATCAGAACATTGGTCTGAGGAAGGAGAAGACCAGGTTAGAATTATGCACAAGGTTAAGTATTTTTGCTCATTTCCAAAACAGCTGGCTCTATCCTTGATCTGCCGTGGGGATTAGTAAGAAAATGAGCCTGCAAGTACCTTGTACAAGGTACATGCTCAATAATGCATTTTTTAGTGCAGTGTGCATTCATTTTCAGCTCTTGTAATCAGTATTAGTATATATGCTTGCTTTTTTTTTTTTTTATCCAACCAGTTCCACACAACCCTATAATAGGCACACATTTTAACAGAAATGGATTTGGACACACTGGTCTTAATTAAAAAGGGGAGTAGTTTCTATGTGGGAAACCTATAGCATATAAAACTAGACATGAAATTACCTGTTTAGCAAAGTCATACTTAAAGGTTAAGAACAAGGACCTCTTGACTCATGGTTCCCAAACCATTTCAGAGGCTCCCAACACACACAAAGGCGAATGCCTGTTGGACGAGGGTTACTTATGGGATGAGAAAAGAGTCAAAATGAGAAAATTGGAGTTGCTATGAACATGATTAAGTCATTGAGCTCAATAGCTAGATGGAACCTTATATATCTAGTCCAGTGGTCAGCAAACTCATTAGTCAATAGAGCTAAATATCAACAGTACAACGATTGAAATTTCTTTATGAGAGCCAAATTTTTTAAACTTAAATTTGTTCAAATGCCACTGCTTCAAAATAGACTCACCCAGGCCGTGGTATTTTGTGGAAGAGCCACACTCAAGGGACCAAAGAGTCGCATGTGGCTCGCAAGCCGCGGTTTGCCGACCACTGATCTAGTCCAATCTCATGGCTCTTTAGATTGAGAATATGAGACTCAGGAAGATGGGTGGGTTGCCTCATGTCTGACAGATGCACTTTGGTCCACAGGTTCAAGGAAAGATAACCTCTAAGCCATATTAGTTAACCAGGGGGAACTATTTTCTAAATGCTTCCTATAGGAGCCACATTTTAAGTGACAATGTTTTTTTCATTATGAATAAAGGACCCTTTCGCCTCAGCTCTAATACATATGCACTACAAGATTTAGGTTACTGGTTACTGGAGGGAATACTAGTACAAAATGTCATTCTGTCATGGGGCTTTCCTTTTGTATGAGAAAAGGGTGGAGACAAAGTTCAGATGTAACCAGTGAAAGGGAAATTCAGTAAACATCTTTCCACTTAATGTAGTCTCCTTACCAGGCAGATACTTTATAGAGCTGGTTACATACTTTCCAAAAGGCACCCCACAGGTAAAGATTGCTGGCTGGCTGAAAATTGACTTGAGAATCAAGGGCAGGTAGAAGGAAATCACAGTGGACATTCGCAGTAACTGGGTACCAAATCAGTGAAACGCAGCCACGGAACTGAGTCACAGGGATGCTGCCATAGAACTACTACAGGTACAATCACAGGCAAGTCAAAGTCAAGGTTTGGTTTGGTTTTTTGCTTTTTTTTGCTCTTGAGGTTAAATATCAGTAAACTCCAGATTAAAACTAAAAATCATGGATCGAAGATACCTGGTTTTATTAACTTGGCAAGACATTTGGCCCATTGTGGTTGCCATCTTGGTTAGCGATTAACAAAACAAGATTAATTGTTATGAAATAATGGGTATTTCTTCATCAAGTCAATGAGGTTGGGAGAGAGGACAGAGACTGTTCTAGATTAAAATAAATTTAAGAGACATAACCAAATGTACTATGCTGACCTTGACTGATCCAATTAAACCAATTATAAATGACTTTTAGGGACAATTGGGGAAATTTGGAAAATATGATGAGTATTGGATATAACTAAGAAATAATGACTAATATTGTTAAGTGTGATAATGGTACTGTGGTTAGGTAGGAAAACGTCCTTAATTAAAGATGTGTTAGAGAAACCAAGATGGCAGCATAGGTAAACACCTAAACTGCTGCCTCTCACAACAATATCAAAACCACAACTAAAAGACAAAACGGACACCATCCAGAACTATAGGAAAGCTGGCTGAGTGGAAATTCTACAACTAGAAGAAAAGAGGAAAGTACATTGAGACTCAGAGGAGCTGCAAAAGGCTGAGGTACGGAGACTCGCACGCAGAGAGGATGGGAGGCTGTGTGCACTGGCAGCTGAGTGCGCAGCTGGCTTCTAAAGCTGGAGGGAGAAGGAAGCTCCTGACTGCACTGAACTCCAGTCCCGGGTGAGATGCTGGGAAACGAGACTCATTGGGGGGAATCTGGACTGTCAGGAAAAAAGAAAGCACACTGAGACTCGGGAGCTGCAGAAGGCAGAGGTCAGTAGGCTTGTGCACGCAGAGAAGACTGACTGCTGAATGCACAGGCGGCTGAGTGTGCGGCTGGCTTTCTAAAATGGGAGGGAGAAGGAAGCTCCCGACTGAGCTGAACTCCAGTTCCGGGCAAGTTTTTGGGAACCCCAACTCATTCGGGGAGAAACTGGACTGTCTGGCAGTGGGCGAAACTCGAGGGCGGCTTTCTCTCAGAGGCAATTACCGAGGGACACTGAGACCCAGGGGCCTCATAGGGCAGGGCTGACGGGAAACCAAGGAAACCAATTCCTCCCAGTGATACCAACAACAATCAAGACTTAAGTACAACAAGGCTGAGCACACAGTCCACAAAGGGTGCACCAAGAATGTCCACCTCAGGTAATAGGGGAGGCTGAGCCACTGGGCCCTAGAGGACACCTACCACACAAAGCTACTCCACCAACTCAGGGAAGCAGTGAAAATGTGGCGACAAAGAAACAGATCACAAATGAAAGAAATGGAGGAAAACAAACGACTGAATATAGAGTTCAAAACCACGGTTATAAGGTTTTTCAAGAATTTCCTAGAAAACACCAATAAATTTAGCAAGACCTTCGAGGATATGAAAAAGGACCAACTAGAAATTAAACATACACTGACTGAAATAAAAAATATTATACAGAGACCTAAAAGCAGACTAGAGGACCGCAAGAATCAAGTCAAAGAGTTGAAATACAAAGAAGCAAAAAACACTCAGCCAGACAAGCAAAAAGAAAAAGAATCCAAAAATATGAAGATAGTATAAGGAGCCTCTGGGACAACTTCAGATGTACCAACATCCGAATTATGGGGGTGCCAGAAGAAGAGAGAGAGCAAGATACTGAAAACATATTTGAAGAAATAATGACGAAAAACTTCCCCCACCTGGTGAAAGAAATAGACTTACAAGTCCAGGAAGCGCACAGAACCCCAAACAAAAGGAATCCAAAGAGGACCACACCAAGACACATCATAATTAAAATGTCAAGAGCAAAAGACAAAGAGAGAATATTAAAAGCAGCAAGACAAAAACAGTTAATTACCTACAAGGGAGCACCCATACGATTGTCAGCTGATTTCTCAACAGAAACTATGCAGGCCAGAAGGGAGTGGCAAGAAATATTCAAAGTGATGAATAGCAAGAACCTACAACCAAGATTATTCTACCCAGCAAAGCTATCATTCAGAATTGAAGGTCAGATAAAGAGCTTCACAGATAAGAAAAAGCTAAAGGAGTTCATCACAGCCAAACCAGTATTATATGAAATGCTGAAAGGTATTCTTTAAGAAGAGGAAGAAGAAGAAAAAGGTAAAGATAAAAATTATGAACAACAAATACATATCTATCAACAAGTGAATCTAAAAATCAAGTGAATAAAAAATCTGATGAACAGAATAAACTGGTAAATAAAATAAAATCAGGGGCATAGAAAGGGAGTGGACTGACAATTCTCAGGGGGAAAGGGGTGCAGGGAATGTGGGAAGAGACTGGACAAAAATTGTACACCTATGGATGAGGACATTGTGGGGGAGGTAAGGGCATAGGGTGGGGTGGGAACCGGGTGGAGGGGAGCTATGGGGAGGAAAAAGAGGAACAATTGTCATAATCTGAACAATAAAGATTTATTAAATTAAAAAAAAGAGATGTGTTCTCCTTATTTATGGGAGAAATGTCATGATATTATAGTAACTTTAAAATCCTATCTAATAAAAGAGTAATATGCAAATTGACCATCACTCCAACACACAAGATGGCTGCCCCCATGTGGACACAGGATGGCCACCACAAGATGGCCAGCAGGGGAGGGCAGTTGGGGGTTACCAGGCCTGCAAGGGAGGGCAGTTGGGGGTGACCAGGCCAGCAGAGGAGGGAAGTTGGGGGCAACCGGGCCTGTAGGAAAGGGCAGTTGTGGGGGACCCAGGCCTGCAGGGGAGAGCAGTTGGGGAGGAACCAGGCCTGCAGGGGAGGGCAGTTAGGGGCAATCAGGCTGGCAGGCAGAAGCCGTTAGGGGCAATCAGGAAGGCAGGCAGGCGAGCAGTTGGGAGCCAGCAGTCCTGGATTGTGAGAGGGATGTCCGACTGCCTGTTTAGGCCTAAACGGGCAGTTGGACATCCCTCAAGGGGTCCCAGATTGGAGAGGGTGCAGGCTGGGCTGAGGGACACACACCCCTGTGCATGAATTTCATGCACTGTGCCTCTAGTATTTAAATAAAAGTAATAGATGATATAAATTAGCTAATTAGTTTCTACTATACTTTCAGCCACCCAAAGCAAAGAGACCTAAAGATTTCTTTAGGGGATAGACTAGCCATTCTGTATGATATCCCTTGATTAATCATGCTCATCTATTTCTAGCTATAACCTTAGGAACTATATCTATTTTATATTCCTTAAAGGAAGTGGAACACTTTGCATTTAGGTATTAGGTAGGCTCCTTTGAAAGTGAATATTACTAACATTCTAAAGACATAATTTTATAGTGATATTTTTAATCTTACAAATGCCTTTAACAGCACTTGGTTTTGACTGCATGACAGTTTCAGACCACAAAGTTCTAAGCTGTTATAATACACACAATGGAAAAAAGGGTGGAGGAAAACAGCTGAAGTGAAGCTCTTCTGATAAATTAGAAGATATACTTCTAAAGTGCCAAAGAAATGACCCGAGAAAGTCTTTGTTAGCCCCTTCACTCCACTCAGAGGTTTGGCCAGCTCTGGGTGGGATGGGAGGTTAGGGATGGTCTGATGTCGCTTTGAAAGGGCAGGCTTCATTGTTCTTTACTTCACCCGTGAGTGTTTCCTGAGTGGTTGTGATGTAGTGAGAACCATGCCCAGAGCAAGCCCCTGACTCTGGCCCAGGAGGCGTGTTGAAACTGGCACAGCCAGGGCTTCCTGCAGGATCCCAGGTCGCCTTGCACTTCCTCCCTCCTGTGAGCACAGCCAGTGCCTCTCAAGTGTTAGCTTTGGCAGTTGATGACTACTTTTGCAAAGTAAAGCCAGGAAGAGATAATGAAGCATATTTCAATTGTGTATTAACTAAGAAGAAAGTCATATATTTAAGGGTGACAGTGATGACTACTCATCGCCAGGAGGGGAACCAGAGGTGGCAATAAGTTTGCGCTGGGAACATCTTCTCCCATTGACACAGTTCCTCTCAGGACAAACGGCCTCAAGTTTGACATAGCTGCTGAAAGTGAGAATTCTCTGTTGGTATCAATGGGATTGTTTTTCTGATCTTCAGGGGATCGTGCCCTCATTAGCGCCACATTCTTACCAAAAGAGCTAACATCACTGCACCCTGCTGTACCATATCTATTAATTTTATGTTTGCTTTTACAGAGAAAGATTCAGAAACTGCTTAAAAAGATAAATAGCCTAACCATGGGTTAAAAAAACTCTTAGAAATAATTGTCCATTTGCCTAGTAATTAGTGAACACCCCAGCGTAACTTCAAAGGAGCGCGTGACACATGCACAATGATTCATAGCTGCGCGAGCAAGCTCGGCTCCAGAACAACAGGAAATACGGAGCTAAAGGAATTCAACTCCACTGGAACTGCTGCTTTGAAGATAGGCATAGTCATGCCAAGCTTTGTTGTTCTGCAGTTACTGGAACATATTGGATTCCGTGATCTACAGAATATAATTCTAATTAGCAGCATACACACACACACACACACACACACACACACACACACACACACACACACGTGCATGCACACACCTTGTTGACTTGTTATTTAAATTTTTTATATATTTTTTATTTATTTCAGAGAAGAAGGGAAAGGGAGAGAGAGATAGAAACATCAATGATGAGAGAATGTCATTGATTGGCTGCTTCCTGCACGTCCCCTACTAGGGATCAAGCCCACAACCTGATGCCCTTGACCAGAATCAAACCTGGGACCCTTCGATCTGCAGGCCGATGCTCTATCTACTGAGCCAAATGAGCTAGGGCTTATTGACTTAACACAATCAAAACTGTGGAAAAAATCCTCACTGTGCTCAGTCAACACAGTTTTGAATCTAAATACTTGAGAAGCATATGGAAGAACCCAAAATATTTATTTCATTCAGAGCAGTCATGTCCTACCTCATAAAGAATAAAAATAACTATTTTCCAGAAAACTTCTTAGTCTATGGTCATTGCAATTATTCATGTTCCTTCAGCTTTGAACAAATTTGATCGTCAATGTCAAATGCTCTCTTCCAACGATGCTTACCCAGTAGCCCAAATCTGGCAGGATGTGTGGCTGTGAATGAGTTGGCGGAATTCAAAAGCTCTCAGTCTGGACACACTAGATTTTCTGGGTCT
The DNA here is from genome assembly GCF_963455305.1 of Plecotus auritus. NCBI lineage: Eukaryota > Metazoa > Chordata > Mammalia > Chiroptera > Vespertilionidae > Plecotus > Plecotus auritus. The sequence goes on from NC_137776.1 coordinate 27,796,722, forward strand.
TTTGACACTGCTTCCTTTTAGCTCTTTTAATGATGCCCTAAATTCCTCAGGTACCTTGGGACCAGCTGAAATAGAGGTATCTATTCAAAAATTATAACTTTTCACTGATGTACAGGTATGCTCTGGGAATTTAAATTAACCCACTTCCTCCACTTTTCTCTCCAACTTAAAGCTCAGGAAACCAGACTTGAATACTAATATTTCTCCCTAGAATAATGAGGAAGCAAATGAGCAGGATACTTGGGATAATACTGCCTTTGGGCCTCAGCGCATTGAGATCATTTTTTATACAAGACCACCCCAGAGAGAGGCCCTTCTGGTACCTTAGTAATACATCTCTTGGAAGAGATCCAAATAGGCCTGTGTTATACCAATTTCCATAAAGTAAAATGCCAAAGGGTCTTGGAAATAGAGGAACAGCATGGGAATGCAGCTTTTCTGAAAAACAATTGAGCCATAGATTATCAAGAGCTTGACAAATGTGAATACCTTTTCACTCAGTTATTCTGCTTCTGAATAGCTATTCTAAATAAATGTTATTAGAAACTCTGGCAAATGTTTGTGGACAGAGAGATTCATTACTTTGCAAATTTGTGAAGGTGGATAAAATAGCCTACATTTTGAGTAAAATACAAATAAATGGAAGTGCATCTATATAATAGAGCATTGTGAAATAAACCATGGCCCTCGTATTTGAAAAGCTTCTTTCAAATAATAACTACTGATGCAAAACTGCTCACGTTAATGTTAAGTTTTTAAAGCCAGGGTCTAATATTTCATATATAGTATGTTTCTAACATTGGTAAAGAAATATTCATAAAAAGAACAGTGAAAAAATATAAGTGTGAACAGTGTGATCTCTGGATCATGGGATGGATAACTGTGGTATTTCTTTTCATTTTTATCTTTCTGTATTTTCCAAATTATCTAATTAGAACTTTAATTAGAAGAAAACAATAAATATTATATATTTTTAAACAAGTAATTTTAATGCAGTACCTACTTCCTTTACCCTGCACAAAAATATTAGGCAAAATGAGTCAAAATAAATTTAAATATTATTGGAGGGATTTAAGTGTTAGACCTTCCAGTAGTTCCTGCAATTGGTTTTAAAATAACTTGTAAAATCTCAGAGTTGATAAAACTTAAAATGGAATTGTGCATATCCATTATATACATTTATATTTTGAAAACACACACACACAACAACAACATTTATTAAACCAGATACTCTTTGTTAATTCATATTTTAACAAGTCCTTGTATGAATCTTTTTCTTCAAGCTCCTTTTGACACTGACATCCCCATTTTCTGGGATCCAAAAGCATGTTTCTTTGCTCTGTCTTTTTATCAGTGAATATTTAATGAACATCAATTACAGGCCAAGCACTGTGCTAGGGTACAAGGATACAGTAATATATAAAATAGACATGACCTGCTCATGTTCTCTCACTAGGCTGTATGTTCCAATGAATATTAGGCAGGCACTCATTGCAAACAATACATTTACTAGATCACGAACAGTTCTATTAAGGAAAAGAGCCAAGTAGGGGTCCAATATAGGTGTTAGGTGTCAGAAAAGGCTTCCCTGAATGATGAGGAAGAACCACCATGGGAATAACATTCTAGGCAGATGGGACAGCATGTGCAAATGTCCTGGTTTTAAGATCTTCCAGGTATCCAGTGTAGCCAAGGAAGAGTAACAGACAGGAAAATGACATGGGTGGAGTTGAAAAGAGGGTTGACAAAAATCACAGCAGGCAATGATTTCTGCAGCCAGACTGTGATTAGAGTTGGATTTGCTGCACTGGAAAACAATGATTTTCTTTATTCTTCAGCAAGTTTTTTTAACTTTATTTTTAACTAATTATAAACTCACAGGAAGTTGCAGAAATAGTACAGAGATTCTCATGTCCCTTTAGCCCAAATTCCAACAATGGTAGCATCTTATAGGAACGTACTACAATATCAATATCAGGAGACTGAATTGGCACAACGCACAGACCTTACTCAGCTTTACCGACTTTTACACACATTCATTTAATGGTATGCATGTGTCATTCTATTCATTTTTACCCCATGTATAGATGCCAGTAAAGGCTTTTAAATGAATGATATAATCTGATTTATGGTTTTGACACCAACTGCCATAAAAAGAATGGGCTGGGGTCAGAGATAGTGAAAATTAAGTGAAATTATTTGGGGGAAAAATAAATTATTTGGGAGATAGAAGACCAATAAGGCTTGGGGTAAACTGGATGTAGCAGATGAGGGCAGGGGAGAAATGAAAATACTCCAGGTTTCTGGCTTGAACAGCCAAGTGGACAATGATGCCATTTACCTGGTCAAGGAGCAGGTTGGTTGGGTCAGGGCGGCTTTGAACCTGTGCGTTTGAGATGCAAGCATGGGTGGAAGACTCACATTTCAGAGTACCATCAATCATTCATTCAGTGACTATATATTGGGCACCTATTATGTGTTCTAGGTGATGAGGATATAGATGTGAATACAACAGAGAGAAATTCTTGTCCACCCCCTAGCTTCATTCTAGTGACGTACTCAGAAAATAAACAAAAAAATACATCTTATGAAGGAATTCAGAAATTAAATCTGAATGCCAGAAAGAAATATGCAGTCATGATGGTGCTAAAGACCAGTCAAAGCATATCCCATGCTGTGTGGGAACCAGTCTAATTAGCCAGGATCATGACTTGCTACAATATTCCTTGATAAATGCTCTCTAATGATTTAGTTTTCTGACATTACTTGACAGGTAATATTAGAGCCACCAAGTGTGTTATTTACATCTCAGATTAAATACTCTGTCCTATCCTATTTACATTTATTTATCCTCCATCAACACAGTTTTGCGTGTCCTTACTATAAAAGACATAAACTGAAATAGTGACAACATTGGAGTGAAAGGAGAAGCCAAAATCCTTTAAAGGAAGAAACATATTCCAGGAGAAAGCACTAACCCAGGAATTGGTGTTGAGCCTCCTTATGGCTAGAGCAAAACTCAAGGAGCCCAGAAACATAGTTTACCATCCCAGATCCAATTTGGGGTACAGGTTTCATGTATCATCTGATTGGAGCAGACCGGCAAGGAAAACTGATGGTCAGCAAATGAAAAAGATTCTCCACAAATCCCACCAAAAGAATAAAGTCTCATCTCATGTTAATTTTAATTTTCACAAATGAATGGATGGAACTGCTGCCAGTGGAAATGGGGTTTTTCCACGGAGTGGCAAGAAAAGCATTGGGGGGTACACATGGGAGGATGAGGTGCAGTGGTAAGGTTAACTGAAGCTGGAGCAAACACAAAAGGCTGTCCCCAGGTGTCTGGTGACTCATTCACAACCAGGTGGCTCAGCTCCGTCCGCTGTGGAAGAAGTCCAGCCTTTGTCTTCACCAAGCCCAGCAGGACCAGGGTCCATTGGCACAGCATCAGCAGGGCATCCAAAGCTTTCGTGGTTCAGTTCAGGCCAAAGCTTAATCCAGCTCAGTCTCTGCTCCCGGCTGTGCTCAGGTCAGCACTGCCTTGCTGTGCTCAGGCCCGTGGCTGCTACGGAGAGAGGACACCCGTAAATGGGCCAATGAATGGGTGAATGCTTGCTACTGAGAGGGGCCTTTGTTAAACTCTGATTATTTTGCCTCAGACTTGGGAAAGGGCCAGCTTTCTATCAAACTAACCAATCTCTTTCCTAATCCTTTGTGGGCTTGTGCTGGGCCCTCCCCCTATCCAGTCTCTTTCCTAGACTTTCTGGGGTTTCATGACCTCATCCAATCTGATCCTTTACCCAGGCTAGACTCCTTACCTCTATGGTTGTCATCTTGGCTCCTACTGCGCATGCGCCTGGCAAGGCATTCCCCTGCTGTTTTTATTTCTCCCTCGGTATCCTGCCTAAGGACCGGTGATTGATTCTTCCTGCCCACTTTGGGGATTAGGTCCCCTCAGTGGAAGATGTGGCCGCCAAGTAAATGAGGCTTAATGTACAACTCAGCTCCCTAGTTAATTAAGTTTAATGTCTGATTCTATGTGTTACCTTCTTTATTTATAACAAGTAGCTACCTACACTAACAGAATTTCAGAGCCACTCAGAATTCAAAAAGACCTCTTTTTCAGGTGCTCCTGGGCAGCAGGTAGCAGGCAGGTGTAATAAAACTGCACAGGGGGGCATTAAAAAAAAAAAAAAAAGAAGTTGTCACCTAAAGATGGCCAACGTCATTGTCTTGAGGGTCCATGAGAAATCTGGAAACACAGCCAGTATCTCCACACTCTTATTCTTCAACGCGTTCACCAAACTGTCCTGTTCTCTCTCAGCCAGCAGTCTAGCGCCAGGTCATATTGTCAGGGTCTGAGGAGGGATGAGGTACTGACAAGAAACATGCTGTGTGGGTACTTTGTTTAGGACCTCGGCCAAGCTCTGACTTATCCCATCTCATGTCCAGCCTGTTCATTCTCTCTCGCTCTCGCTCTCGCTCTCAGGTCAGGGCTGCTTTGAACCGTGAGTTTGAGATGCAAACATGGGTGGAAGACACACCTTTCAGAGTACTCATTCATTCTCATTCATTCTCTCTCTCTCTCTCTCTCTCTCTCTCTCTCTCTCTCTCTCTCTCTCTCTACCTGAAGGGAAAAGACAGGCCTTTCTAAATGGTCTCCAGGTCATAACCCAGTCACCTTGTCAGCATGCACATGACAGCTGGAAAAATCTGACAAATAAATTTTTACCAAGTAACAGAAAGCACCACGAGGTGCAGGCTGCAGTTCTGTGACAGGGAGCCCTGTTGATCTGCCAAGTGTGGGTTTGTTTCACTGTCCATCCTCTGAGTCCTGAAACTGGGGCAATAAGACTAAGTGGTGTATGGTGCCCAAAGGGGCCACAATATGCCCTAGGCTGGATTTCCTGGGATGGTCCTAGTGCCCCATATTCTAGTTCTACAGCTTCCTTGTCTCCAGGCCCAGCCTGGCCTTGCTGCTCAGCTACTCTCAGTCCAGCTCTCTTGAACTGACCTGCCAGAAGCTTCCATTTGTTCTTCTGACCTTCCACCCTTCTCCATCCTAAGACCAACCACCCACCCTATGTCATCTTGTTGTTTGGCCAGTGAGGGGGTCTGAACACTGCAGGACGGTGAAGGCGGGATATTATTCCTCCTGCTCCCTCCCTCCCAGGGCCATCTCAGGCTGGCCACCTCTGATGGTCACAGAGGTGGGTCCACTGCTATTCATCATCCATGTCCAACACTGATGATCAGTTATGGTCTTGCCATGGTCCCCTCTTGCCCAGGGCTCCTCTGCTAACTCCTCAAACTGATTCTCTGTCCTAAGCTCCCTTAGCAGCGATGCAGTGGCATGCACGGGAATTTCTACTCTGTAAACCATACTTGGTTAGACAAATAACATCACTGCTTTGGGAGGCGTTTCTTTTGAAAATACAAACCAAATAACTCTTCTTCAAACTTGAATCATATCCAGTCAAAGACAAATATCACCCAGTCCTACAACTACTTTTATGGTTAAATATGCAAATCTTACATTTCAAAGGGCATCAGGAGCCTGATGGGGAAATGTGTGAGCGATAATATGTGTAACAGAAATGGAAGTTCAGAAAAGAATGTGTCTGGACAGACATGCCTATTTATTAGAATAATAGTCTAATAAAAGTTCATATCCCCTATTGTTCGGGCCTTCCTTTTAGGAAGAAGTGGGGTTCCGTGCTGATGCAGACCAATCCCAAAGTAATTACTGATTTCCTCTTGCAGAGTCAGATAAAACAAGAGCAAATTCCCCACTCTTAAATGGCAAAACAGTTTCCCTTCATTTGGTTGGAAGTACTTAAGTTTATAGTAAAATCTCCAAGCAGGTAGTATTTTTTTGAAGAGAGGAGCTGCTTTTAGCTTTATCAGAAAATAAAAGAAAGTTATAGTATAAACCTCAAACTTTCTCAACAAAGTCACTCTCTGGGGCCCCTGTATTTAGCTCAGGCACTTGGCCCTGCTAAAATAATGTCCAAAAAGCTGACACTGAGCCTGGAGCGTTTCAGGAGCCAAAATGCAGACGCATTTCACACACTGCAATTACAAAAGCAGGAGATTCAATAAATGCATTTTCTAAGATTTCCCAACAGGAGCAGAAATGACTAGAGCTAAATATTCAGCTAACCAGAAAAACACGCACTCCAGGGCCTGCTGGTAAGCATTCTGATGGTTAGGCTTTCGTGTTGCTCAGATGATCTGTATTTGACAACAATGAGGAAGGCGTAACTCTACAATGTCCTGCTTGGATGATAGTTCATCAGCTGAATCCCGGTAGAAAAAAGGTAAATAGTTGGATCGAGGCATATTTTAAAGGATGAGAGATAAGAGGAAAAATAATACTTGCTGTTTTAAGAATCACCAGTTCATGTGAGACAGGTGGGGGAGAGAGGATAATCGAAAGGTTTTCACAGTGAATTTTGTGACATTCTCCACAGCCCTGTGACCACCAAGAGCCAGACTGCTTTACAGCAGGAATGTGTAGTCCTTTACCATATGAACTCTGAGGGGAAAAGAAAAGACAGATACCTACTAAGAAGGCCTCGTGGTGGCTCACGGGGCTAAGAAAAAAATAAAAAGCAGAGCCTCACAACCATTCTGTACACAGGCCTCTCACCCGAACTGCACTTCAGAGAGAGGCCTGCACTGAACTGCCTGCCTGCACGGTGTTTCTGCCATCTGAGCCAGCCCTTACAAAGGTTTCCTGGAATCCTATTTCGGCCAATAGGACTGAGGTTTCCCTATTTAATTAGAGCTGCACAGCTCTGACCGAGTTAGAAGAGCTCTATTCTGACCTATCAGAACAGTGCCTTTTGGACCAATCAAGCTTGGTGTCCTCATTTGCATGAGGACAGACCAATCAGGAACCAGGGGTGGGTACTTCTGTCCATATAAGCCTGCTCCCCTCTGGTTCAGAGAGTGCACTTCCCATGGAAGACGGAAGACTGCCTTCCCCTGGCTAGAACTAAAACACAAGATGTCTGCAGACCCTTGCAAAGCAGAGCAGAGCGGAGCAGAGCTACCGAGCTGAAGAGAGGGCTGGCCTGGAGGCAGCCTCACAGCCAGGGGTGCTGCATCACTATTGAGCTGTTTGCACCGAATAAAGTTTCCTTCTTCACTGCACCCCAAATTGGAGATTCCTCTTGGCATTGAATTGGAGCCATTGACCATCAGTTGACAGCCATTGAAGTCTTTGTCTGAACCATTATCAGTAATCTTTGAAAAGGAAAAATAGTGAATTTCATAACAGCAAGACGGTTTATGTAAAGAGCTTAAGCTCAGGTCACCACCCCGGAAGAGGGAACAGCTTTCAGCTAAATAGAAAACATTTCTAATAAATACAAAAGTCCAATGTGGACTGGGCTTAAGGTAGTTTTAAGCATGGACCTGAGTGTCAGTCTCAATTAAAAAGGTGGCTCTGCCATTCTCACTGAGCTCACAGTCCCTGGTAGATGGTCTGCAAAAATGCCCGCCAACACACCTCCATCCCTGCGTGCACATGCGGCTCCATCTCCCCCGTCCCTGAACCTGGGCTGACCCTGTGACTTGATTTGCCTGCAGAAAGTGACCAAGGGATGCCATGTGACTTCAGACCTTTCCCTTGCGAGACTTTGCAGCTTCCTGTTTGTTCTTTTGGAAGCCAGCAACCATGTAAAGAAGGGAAGGTCATCCTACCTAAGGATGAGAGACCATGGAGAGACAGAGTGGGTGGCCACCCAGAGGGGAACCCAAGCCCCCAGCCAACAACCAGACGAAGGCCCCAGACATGTGAATGAGACCATCTTGGATTTTCCAGCCCCTATTAAGTGGCCCCAATAAAAAGAGAGAGACCCAGCCAGTCTCAGCGTGTCCCAGCCAGCTTAGCTGTGACCCCTAACCTCTAGAGCAGAGAGGTGCTGACCTGCTGAGCCCCACCTGAATCCCTGACCCACCAGATCTGAACAAATAAAGTGATGGTGAAGCCCACTAAGTTTTGGGGTGGTTTGTTACATAAAAATAGGTGATTCATCTGCAAAATGTGGCTAGTTACACCAAGAGTGTTTACCTCACTGTAGGGAGCGGCTAGGCTCAAGCCTCTGGCTGACCTGTGGCAGGACCATAAACAAGTCCCAGCCTGGAGGTCAGAGCTCTCCTAGCATAATGAAGCCTGACCTTGTAGCCCTCCCTAATTCCTTCCTAAGTAGCTAATGGGCTGTGGGAGGTGCAGCAAGTGTTGCCAAAACAAGAACATTTGAATACATGTTAATCTACCCTTGTTTTAATCAGACTATAAAATAAAGCATCGGCTTGCAGGCTGGGTCTTTCTGTGTCCTCATCCAGGCATGGGAGATACGCCGAGCCCCAACTGTATTCTCTTTTTCTGTCTTCTTTAATCCTTCACCGCCCCTCCTCAGGTTCACCTTTGGCTGTGCTGTCACGGCACACCTCACCACGCTGAGGAGTCGTGAATACGTATGTGGTTCTTCAGCCGGAGAAGTGCTTAGCGCTGTACCTGTTCCTGCCAGGGAATGAACACCCCCATCAAAGTTGCTATTGTTGCTGTTGCTATTGTCGCTTTCAAAGAGAGGCTGACTGACTTGCCAGTACTGTTGTAAAGGGAGATTGTTTTTGAAAAAGTGGTTGTTTCTCAAACCCTCTGAGGCTCTTTTCCTACCCACACATTCAATGGGTGCTGAGTCACGGGTAACCTGAGCACCTTCCCCAGATCTGAGCTCGCTTGCTCTCCCAGTAGAAAACAGTCTATGTCCTGGGGAGGTCTCAGCCCCTCCCATGGAGGTGCCTCCTGCAGACCCTGCTTTGAGAAGCAGCCCCAGAAGCTCTGTCTCCTGGGATGACTTCCTCCTGCAACTTTTGAGGAGCAAAACTCTGCTCCTGGCCTCAGGGAGACCAAGTTGGACCAGCTGGGTATTCTTTCTAGGGAGGTGTGAATGGGGAAATCAGAGACCCACAGTTGATGTCAAAGATACCCCAGAAGGAAGACAGAGCCTTGATAAGCAGCCGCAACTGGGAACAGAGCAGAAAGAACAGAGCAGAAAGAAAGTCGCCATGAGGGAAAATGATAACGGATCCCTGCAGGAACCTGCTTCCAGGACTCTGTTAAGGTCTCTGTGAGGGCTGCTGGTTTCTGTGGAAGGAAACTAAGGCCCTAATTTCCCTAACATCTTTATAATAAAAACTCATTTTTTTGCAATTATTATTTTTTGCAATCAAAACAATCTAAATAAAGCAAGAGGTGGTTGGGAGAGGTCATGCTTTAGCAGCTGTTATTTCTTTAATCTAGAGTGAGCTACTCCAAATACGTAAGCACTCTAAAATTAGTGTGCTTGACCCACACGGGAGCGTCCAGACAAATACGCAGGTGTCCGGAAGGAGGTGGTCGCCACCTACACTGCAAATTCTGGAGCTGCCACTGAAGAAGACACGCTGACTTCCTTTTGAACTTGTCCTTCTTTTTCCCATTTGCTCCTCACATCGTGAGAAAATTCCTGCCCAGGGCTTTAAGGTTCTTTCAAAGCAGCCCCACCCCTGCCCTCTTTTGATTTGTGAGCTGATCCTGTTGCCAGTGGAAATGGGGCTCTTCCACGGAGTTGCAAGAAAAGCATCTTGGGGACCCGAGTATAGGAGGGTGAGGTGTAGTGGTACGATTTATTGGAGTAAAAATAAAAGTCTGTGCCCAGGTGTCTGGTGTCTCATTCACGAGCAGGCGACTCAGCTCCCTCCTGCTGTGGAAGAAGTCCAGCCTTGTCCTCAACAAGCCCAGAAGGGCCGGGGTCCAAAAATTCTGTGCCATTGGCCCGGCATCGGCAGGGAATCGGAGGCTTTGGTGGTTCGGTTCAGTCCATGCCAAAGCTTGGTCCAGCTCAGTCTCTGTCCTTTTGGCAGAGATTCCGCTATGGCTATCCCCTGGGGTGTCTGAAGCTGTAACTTCCAGGCTTAAGTTACTGATTAAGAGTAACTTCTAGACTCAATTAGGCTTAGCCAGTCTAGCTCCCTTTTCTTCCGTTAACTCCTAGCTGCCTAAGCTAACAATTCCTATCCCCAGCACAAATTCCTCACCCTCCCACCTCCACACCAGCACTAGGACCCACCAGTCCCCTAGCTATAGAACTAACTCTACTGTTGACCACAGCATACCTCTCTCCACTTTCACATCTCCTGTAAGCTTTTGTCCCTACACCTCACCTTGCTGCACCCCCCACCAGCACCACGCCCTCCCATCTACCAAGTCCTTTCAGATTTACTCCAAACATCATTGTCAAGTTCACTGGGTTTTATGTGGAATCAGGATGCTGTATAAAGTTAGTCAAGGCAAGCCTTTACAAGCCTTTGCCTAGGAGGATTTAGTTATAAAATCCTTAAAGGACTTTATAATGTAAATTCAGCCTTTGTAATGTAAATCCAATTGTAAGGCCCTTGTGTACAGATGAGATCAATATTAATGTACTTACTACTTCATTATTCTCTTTTCTCCCCAATACCCCCTGGAATGTAAAGATCCCCGGGAGCAGGAAGAATATCTTCTATCTTTTTCTCACATTTCAAAGCACCTTTGCACCCTGGGAAGGCTAGATACTGACTTTGACAATGACAAGAAAAACTGGGAAACACCCGATATCGAAATGGGTGCTGTGCCTCTGTGAAGTCCTGACGATGCGTTCCTTTCTAATCATTTTGTTTAATCGATCATAAATTTGGTTACAGAGTTTTACCAGCATTTTTATGCCACAATTTGTAAACTTTTCAAGTATTCCTTTTTTAAAAAAATGTTTTTATTGATTTCAGAGAGATGATGAGAGAGAATCATTGATTGGCTGCCTCCTGCACAACCCCACTGGGCATGGAGCTCACAGCCCGGGCATGTGCCCTGACCGGGAATCGAACCGTGACCTCCTGGTTCATAGGTTGATGCTCAACTACTGGGCAACATTGGCCGAGCTATATGACTCATTATTAAAGCCATCACCATTTCCCATCTTTGGATTGAAAACACTACCCAATCCATTAAAGTAGTAATTCTTGAATTGGGTTTACCCATAATTGCCTTTTTTTCACTCCACAGTTCAACCCAATGCTTTGCTTTCTGCCCCTATTTTTTCTTTTTGTTGTGCCCAATATTCTCCAGCTTAAAGCTGTGACAACGGCTCTGCATTGTTGCTTGTTGGAGGCCTGTTCTATTTGGCATTCCTAGCTCAACTGCTCTTTTGAACTCTGCTGATGAATGAAGCTGTTTCTCACTCCTACTGTTTACTTCCTACTCCCTAAAGTTAGTGAGGTTATCTGGTGGCAGGGCCCTCTAACTGGAGCCGTTAATCTCTAAGGTATACATCTGTCAAGCAAATGGCAAAGTCACCATTTGAAATTTTCTTTTCCTTGGGTCAAGATTACAGAAGTAACTGTAATAAGTGTGACCTTAACACAGCAACACCTGACCAACCCAAGTCCTAGTCCTAAAAGGGGGGGAGGAATGTCCCCCTGGATACGGCAGTTACTGCCCAGTCTGTTCCTGCGCAGGTAGCTTTCCGCCCCACAGGCCTCTCGTTCAGGATCTGGTGGTCCTCACCCAGCCACCCACCCAGCCTCTAACTTATCCTCCAACAATTGTGCTGGTGTCACCACTCACCTTTTAGAACAGAGGAAAGAAAGAAAAAAACTTTTCAGTTCCAGGAGAAAACACTCATAACCAAAAGGGTGAAAATAAGGACCAAAGAGTGGATTTCCAAAACTCCCACCAAAGGACATGGTGGAGGCTGGGTGATCATGGGGCCCAGTTTGAGAACCACTTAGGGAACCTGGTCGCTAAGCCTGCTACTGGATCTTTGCATGATGGGCTCGGGAAGGGGTCAGGGCGGGGTTGGGGCAGGACTTTGTGTGTGGGGGTTTGTGTAAAGTGCAAAGTGACCCCTGTGTGCTGTGTAAGATGGCGGAGGGCCGGGATAGCGAGATTTGAGCTGGGGAGATGGATCTGAGGAATTCAAAATGGGAAGCCAAAGAGAGTCAGGGCGTCTGGATTCAGGACCCAGAATATCTTGGACAATGAGACAAAGCCAGAGCCGGTGAGAGAGAGGGAAGAAAAATAAATAGACTCTTTACTACCCCCTCCAATCCCGCTCGACGGGATCCGAGACGCAGCAGGGCCAAACCCCCACCACTATCCCGGGCATCCGCACCCCCTCGCCCAGACGAGGTCCCGGAACGCAGCGGGTCAGGTGCCCCCCCAGTCTGGCTACTGGCAGGACCCAGACCTCGGCTTCCCGCCCCGCCCAGGCTCGGATCGCCGCAGCGCCCTCCACGACCGCTCCGTGGCCACGTGGAACGCCGCCGGCGAACAAAAGGACTGGCGGGATGCACTCCCGGGCGGTCCCCACAGTCTGCACTTTCCTCCGTCTCCTCTCTCTGAAGCAGGTCTGGCCGGTCCGCTCCGGACAGGAACCCACGCCACTCCGCCACGCCCAGGTCCCTGCGCCCAGCCGCGGTCACCTCCTGAGGCTGCGGGGGCCCCTCGCCTGGCTGGGGGCGCTGCGCCCCCCGCCACCCCACGGCTTGCGCCTCGCCCCGAGCCACACCTATAATGGGGGCCACTCCCGTGGAACTGCCCGGGAGGGGGCGCCATTCCGGCAGCTTCCTGGAGGCGCGGGGCAGGAAGGATGAAACCCGCATTGCCTCTAGGTTGAGCTGAGTATTCTGTTTCGGCCGGCGTTCCTCCTTTTCAAAATGATTCTTTTCTGAATGAACACGTGTAGCACCTCTCCCCCATCTCACACCACCACTTTGGCGGTGACGCTCCTCTTCTGCAGATACGCGGGGCCTTTCAGGCGCGCGCACACACACACACACACACACACACACACACACACACCACCTCCACCTGCTCTGAGTGTGAGAAGTGCTTAAAGAAGCATCCATTTCCCCTCTCGTGGCAAACCTTGAACTACTCTGCAGTTCACAGCATCGACCTCCCCTCTGAAAAGCAAAACCCACTGCAACATGCAGGGGCTCCAGATTTCGTTGTTCATTTTTCCATGCGGCCCTTGGTCCCAGACCACCATCGGCCGCAGGGCCTTGGCGGCTCGCCTGCGTAAGTGCGCACAGCCCCATCTCTTCCCGGCGGGCGCGGCGGGACCCAGCCCAGGCGGCCCACCTGACCCGCCAGGCAGGTCTCTTCTGTTTCCTGACGCCTCCCCTTCGCCCCTCAGGGTCTGTCCCAGCGGGTGACGCCACACCAGGGCTCCTGCCGCCCTTCCCTCCCACCCATCCCCACTCCCACCAGGTACAGGGTGGACACCAGCATTCTCCTTGTTTCCCCCTAGCACTTGGGGCAGACTAGGGTTCTCCTAAAGAAAAAGCACTTCAGAATGTTTTTAAACCATGAAAGTTTATTTAAAAAGTCTATTTTTGAAGTTCAGGTTTTCAGCCCTTCCTTCCATTTGCTTTCGCAGGTTTGACCCACAGACATCCCCTTATCCTTAGACCATCCTCCCAACCCCACCGGGAAGTCTTTCCGGAGGGAGAGAAGGGGTGTCTCAATGAGAGCCTGAAAGCTGTCATCCCTGAGATGACCTCAAGTCAAATGTGCACCACATCGGAGACCGCTAATTTGTGGGTTACTTGTTTCCTGAGGATAAGTCTTGGGTATCTCAACATATAAAAGGAACCGCCGGCGCAATGGGGTTATTAATTTTCTCAGTGACATCAAATGGTAAAGGAAGGACCACCCAGTTTGTCTTTCAAAGCGCTGAGACATTCTAAAGACTGTCCAAGCGGCAGAGATGGCAAAGGAGAACCTAAAGGCATTGGGTGAAGTCGTTTCCAGAAGCCCCTGTTAGGCATCCCCGGCAATCCCTCCAGACAGGTGGCTGGACCTGGGCGCCGGAGAGAAGTATCCCCCTTGACTTTCAAAGACACGAGCCCCACACCTGAACAGCAAGGGACACTGGACCGCTTTCTCCGCTGAGCCCCAAGAACCAAATCAGATGTTCCCTTACACTTCCCACACTCAACACGTTCAAACGGAAGACAGTTCTACAAAGGGCGTCTGATTCCTAAGGTGCTGTGAACACCGGGTTCATCAATGCTCCCTTACTAGACAGCTGCAAACAGCATTTTCCAAAGTGCGTTATGTAGAAGTTAGGTACATAAAAGGGTTCCATGGCCAAACAGATAGAGATTCGACAAATATGGACTTGAAAACAAAGTCAACACCAGTAAGACGTCTATGTGCTTATGTGCTATGTATGTAGTTATTTACCTTCCAAAAGAGGGAACTTGGTTGTGGTAGCCAGCCCCCAAAGGCCCCCAATGGCCCTTCCTTCCTGCTCTTAGGTGCCCTGGAGCACAGAACTGCTGTGAAAACAGCGGGGTGTGGCTTAGGAGGCCAAGTCAAGAAGGCATGCACGTTTCCACTTCGGTCTCTTCAATATATATACTAGTGTAATTCTGAATTCAATGTACTTGTATTTTAATTAAAATTTTTTGCATCTAAATCATACGTGACAGTTGTCTATGACTTTCTGTTCTTGTACTGTGCTCATCTTGCTTGGTACCAAGGTTATATTAGCCTCATAGTTGGGTAATGAATCTCCTTTTTTTTTTTTTTTCTCTGAAACAGTTGAAGATAGCATTGAATGCTCCTTGAAAGTTTGCTGAATCCCTGAACTCCAAACACTGTAATATCATCTTGTTTGGTGTTTTTTTTGGAAAAGGTGGAGCGAATGCCACAACCTTTTGAGTATTAATGTAATTTCTGCCATAGCTATTGGTTTGTTCAAGATTTTAATGTTCATATGTGGTTCTTAAAATCTCCACTAAATCTATAGATATATCTTTCTTTATTCCTAATCTTGTTTGTGTGTGTGGACATCTGTCTTTTCTTTTTTTTTTTTCCTCAGTTCAGCCAAAAAACTAGTTTATTTCTTTGATACTCACTGTTTCTTTCATTTATACTTTATTACTTTCTCCTCCTATTCTTTAAAATTCCTTCCTTCTACTCTTTTTTATATTCACTCTGTTCTCTTGCTAACTTGAGTCGAGTGCTTTATTCATCTGTTTTCAAAATTTCTTTTTCAAAACATTTACGCCTACAAGATGTGTTTCTAATAATTGCTTTTACTGCATCCCACAAATTTTGATATGTAATAAATTTATTATTCTGGTCTTAAATGATGCAATTTCATTGTGATTTCTTTTTAAATCAATTCACAAATTATTAAGGGGAGCATTATGGTTTCCAAATGTGTGTGCATGTTATTTATTAATTAGTACTTTCATTGTTTATTTTGCTATTTTTTATAGCCTGAGAATGAATGTGGTTTGTGTTATGTATTTTTTAAATTTTGTAGACCCGATTGCCTATTATGTTGTTCATTCTTCAAGATCTTTTTGAAAATAATCCATTACATCAAATTTGTTTTTATTTTTTATTTCTATTTCCTTATATATTTTTAAAAATTATGTAACCAATCAGTATCCCTGTAGAGATGTGTTAAAATCCCCTTATATTGTTGTAGGTTTGTGCATTTTTCTCATGTAATATTTGCTTTCTAACTTTCAAGGCTATTTTTAGGTACATCTGTTCATGAATACTATATTTTTCTTTTATTACTAAGTTCTTTTCTTCTTTATCTATAAAATGTTTTTGCTATAAATTATATTTTATATGAAATTGATATTGCTATTCTTAGAATAATTATTTGTATAATTTGTGTGGGACAAGTTTGACCACCCCTTTTGATTTAGTCTAACAGGGTGGTTTTATTTTATGTGTATCTTCTGTAAAAGACTCTGCCTAGATTTTAAAAGTTCAATTTAATCATATAACCTCTTATTTTTATAGTGAATATTTAATTTTTGATTATTCATCAATTTAAAAAATATTTTACTTTTTGATTTTCTGTTTACTTTCATTTGTTCTTGTTTCTCTGCTTCCTCCTTTCCTGCATTCTCTTGAACTAGGACAGCTTTCTGTACTTTCCCCCTTTATGACTAAGAAACTATTGATAGTGTTGTTATTTTTTGACTGCTTATCTTTAGTTTTTAACATATATATTAGACTATATATTTTTCTAAACAATTGAAAATGCTCAGTAATTTTTTGTTCTGAAAAACACTAGCCAAAAAAAAAAAAAAGCCTTTAGCACACTAACTGCCCATTGAATTTTCTCTTCAGGTTATTATCTATGGTTTTAGTTTTGCACTTCTTGAGACCAAACATTGAGAATTGTTTTTACAGTTAATAGTTACAAAACATTTGCTTACACTTGATCAATTTCCCTGTTCCCCCCACCCCCTCCCTCCACACACACAAACATTTTTTGTAATCCATTCCTTTTCTCTAGGTTCCTTTTCATTCCTAGTGAAGGATATGCTTTAATAATCATTTTAGTGAGGGTCATTGTGTGGTTTTATCTCTGTTCATAGCATTGCATTTCTGCTCATTTCTAGTCCATGAAATAATTTATTTCATTTTTTGATCCAGATCCCTTCTTAATGGTTTTCCCTTTTTATGGCTTATCTGTTTTTGCTATGGGTTCCTGGTCCTTGGAGGGAAGGATCAAAGCTGTACAAAGCAAGCAAGTATGGCAACTTGCCTGAAAGGGGGGAAAATTAATTATGGGCATATACAAGTTGCAAAAGGCATTTTTCTTTTCTAAGCTTTCTCATTTTTTTTCTTGGCTCAACTTATATTGCTATCAGAGTGGTAATGCTTGGTGTGCTGACCCCTGGTGGATTCAGCAAGTGCCTATTTATTACAATTTTTGGAGTTGAAATAGATCTTATTCCATGAGTCACAGACTCAAATGCCTTCAGAGGCCAGACAGGTTATATAAATGTGTCTGAAGGCTGTATATGACAATAGATCATGGTGCCAATCAGGATAAAATTGGAGAATGCAGGCTCCAGCCAAGGCATATAAACCCAATGTTTTGTTTTGTTTTTAAAGTTGGTAAAACACACACAGGTACAACCTAGAGTGGGTGCTTGATTGGGCCAATCAACTGGGCCTGACCTTTCATACTACGTCACACACAAAAAGGTTAAGCGAGCCTCTGTCTGTCCTGAGGTCACACCCAAAGCTTGTTTTGTAAATGAATAATAAATATTCTTTCCATGATTCATTCTTACTTTCCAAAAATGTAGCAATAATTCTATAATGGGCTACATTTGTAAATTAAAGTGACACATTTGTTGACAAAGCCCAATGCAGGGAAAATATTAATCCTCAAGTGCATTCATATATTATTTCTGTTTTAAGGTAAAACAAAACATTGTCCTAGATATTATTTGAAACATTATTGAGTTAAAATATTAAATGTGATACAAATTTTTATTTTTTCTGTGTTTTATGCAGTCATCTTAAAGTTTTAAAAATGTAACCTCAGAAACTAATCTCAAAATGCTATACTTTTGACTGAAGAGCACAATTAAAGAGAGTAAGAGTGAATTGTGTAAGAATAGAAGGGCAGTAGCATTGTAGACCAAATACTTTGTCCAAATCTTTGGAAAAACCCAAGTTACATTTCTACTAAGAACATTTTAATTAATTTTAATTGTCAAAGGGCACTTAATCTTTTTTCTGATTTAAAATTATCTATTTTCCAGCATCTGTCTGATGTCTCCCTTTGAAATATCAGTGGCTTCTACTGTATTATCTACCAAGTTCAATCACAAATTTCCAGTCCCCGCCATCATTCCCTCTATTTTCCCACCATATTTCTGTTATCATTGTGCCACTGGAGAAAATCAGCAGCTTCTCTTCTGTGAAGGATGCCTCTTCTCCACAGCCCGGCTGGGGCTCAGCCTTCTAGGACCTGCTGTCAGCGGTCAGTACCCATCTGCGCTGCAGATCCTAACGTTCTCCTGCCCTCTCGGGCCTTGAGGATTTATGCAAAAACCAAACTATAAAAAAACACCTTTACTCTCATTTTTGTAGGATTTCAGGAGGAAGTGGAGGTTAAATAAGTGTGTCCAATATGATATCTTTAATGAATGGTCTTTATTTATTCTTTCAGGTAAACTTGAGAACCAGTTTTGCTAAAAATGTATGTGATTAATCACTCTTCCTACCCAAGGTCAAACTCTTGGTTTGATCCATGATTTCTATGTTCTCTTGCTTACCAATTATTTTTTTTAAATTTTATCTTTTTCTTTTGATTTGTTTTGTGGTAATTTTTACTATGTGCTTGAATTCAATGCTGAGTCTTAAAATATTGCATCCTGAATTTTCCTTAGCATATGACTGTGGCCAAATTCCATAATTATTGATATCTAATACTCCCATTGTCTTTTAATTCTAAGGAGCTTGTAATTTCAGTTTTGATTTCCTTTGGGACAGGAGATATTTACAAGAGCAGTTTTAAGTTTCCAAATGGGATTTAAAAAATCTTTTTACTTATTAATATTTTATCTTGTTTTATTGACCAATACTGTAAGTAAACTAAAAATTTTAATAAATTTTTTTCATATTATACCACTCCTATATTAAAAATTATTTTCTACCACCTGTAAACTTCATAACTACCTTGTGAAAACTAGACATAACCATAAAGTTTCTGTAGCATAATGGATATAACGCTTTTAGAGAAATTTATCTGCTTTTCTCTTTTGCCTTTCCAAATATGAGTCCAAGGTGTTCATCTGCCATCAAGAGATGCTGGAAAATGAGAATTATTAAAATTCATTTATAGAAAAAGAAATATAATGATGAACAAAGAATTTTAAGTTTCTGACATTTAAATGGCATTTTGCAGGAAGACAATAGGCAAATATGCTTGAAAGTCAGTTGAAAATAAAGAAATGTCTAAATTCTTTCGCTTCTACTTAATATATCCAATGCTAGGCAAAAAAAGCAGTAATGCTCCCAAAGTTCATTAAAAATAATGTCTGTCATAGGGTTTAGCCAAGAAGGTGGAATCGAGAATGGGGAAGATCATTAACCCAAGGGAGTAGGAGGAGTTTGTCCATTCTGGTCCTGGGGGATGGTTGGAAGGACAAGATGAAGAGCCAGGAGAGACTAAAGGGTGGAAGGAAGTCACCGTGTGTCCATTTCTCTGGGAGCCTTGGCTTGGTGAGGGAAACTTGTGCTGCTGCTGCTGAGGCCTCCATTTCCACTGGAACTGTGGAAGGAGCCTGATGTGCAGGTGGCCCTCTGTAATGAGGGAGGGCAGTGTAGGTGCACAGCGGGTGGATGTCAGTCTGAGGCCCAATCCATCTTGTTCAAATGCGGAGGGTGGAGGATACTGAGCTGACAGGCAGGGATGGGCAAAGGCTCTGGGTGGATTGTGGAGCTAAAGCTGGGATGGAGCTTTAGCTCCACAGTTCACCCAGATGTTGGTGAGGGTCTCAGCTTTAGTGAAAATTGAAGGGAGGAGGATGAGGCAAGAGGGAGGGGCAGCTAGGCTTAGACAAAGCCTGGAAAGAATCGACTATGAAACCACCTCCAGAGGCCAGAGGCAGACACTGGCAACATGCCCAGAGTAGTTTGGGACCCGCCACCTCTCAGCAGATTCAGGTGACATCCAAGGATCAACTTGAAATCAGGTGCTCCCTTTACCCCTGTTGGCCCCACCCCAAGTTCCAGAATTTTTTAGAAAGGAACAAGGGGGTTAGGAACCACAAGACTGCAGTTAGCCCCCCATAAACTGAGCCTAGAGGTTGTATAAGTAATTGTTTTAAACCAAATTGAAGTCTTAAATTGAACCAAAATTTAAGTTTTCCCACCATTCAGGAGGTGGGTTGTAAGAGTTGAGAATTGTTTTAAAAGCAGAGCCTCTCACCTGGGATTCTTATTTAAAGATTCCTACAATATTGATGGG
Source organism: Plecotus auritus (assembly GCF_963455305.1). Taxonomy (NCBI): domain Eukaryota; kingdom Metazoa; phylum Chordata; class Mammalia; order Chiroptera; family Vespertilionidae; genus Plecotus; species Plecotus auritus. Next base: position 27,816,566 of record NC_137776.1, read on the forward strand.
AATGGAGATTGGTGCAGCCATGGTGGAAAGGAAAAAATTAAAAAAGGAACTGCCTTATGACCCAGTAATTCCACTTCCAGGAATATATCCGAAGAAATCCAAAACACTAATTGGAAAGAATATATGCATCCCTATGTTCATTGCATGCAGCATTACTTACAATAGCCAAGAAATGGAAGCTGCCCAAGTGCCCAACAGTAGATGAGTGGATAAAAAAGCTGTGGTACACTTACATAATGGAATACTACTCAGCAGTAAAAAAAAAAAAAAAAAAAAAAAAAAAAAAAAAAAAAAAAAAAAAAAGCAAAGCTTACTTTTTGTGACTAATGAGTATTATGCTAAGTGAAATAAGCCAGTCAGAGAAAAACAAATACCTTATGATCTCACTTATATGTGGAATCTAATGAAAAAAATAAACTAACAAAATAGAAACAGGCACATACAGAGAACAGACTGACAGCTGTCAGAGGGGGAAGGGGGTTGGGAGGCTGGGTAAAAAGGGATTAAGAAACAAAAACAAAAAACTCTCAGACATATACAACAGTATGGTGATTACCACACAGATGGAAATGGAGGTATGGGGGGGGCGTAGAGACATGCCTTGGGAGGTGAACACACAATACAGTGTACAAATGATGTATTATAGAATTGTACATCTGAAACCTATATAATTATTAACCATTGTCACCCCAATCAATTCAATTTTTTAAAAAGTCAATGGAGAGAGGCAGGTTTATATACAGGTACTTGTCATTATTCTGGAGGTTAGATTTCCCCTACACTTCTGAATTCAAGCCCAAACTGCCTGGCAAAGAATAAACGCTCACAAAGCTAGGTCCTTCATTCCTCCCTTCCTTCTAGTGGTTGTGCCCTGCGGTTATCTTGTTTCCATCTCTAGCAGAGAAGCAAGGAGGCTGTAAGCGGCAAGCTCACTGAGGGGAGGCATCGCTCTGCTGGGCTGGGAGGCACAGAAGGAATTTGAACAACTGCCTTGATGGCCATCCAGCCGTCTCAGAGACATATCCACTCACCTCTTTTCTAAAAGGTACCATGTGTAACACAGCTGCAGAAAAATGACATCACAAATTATGAAAAATATATAAATCATAAAAATATTTGGCTGTTTAAATGTAAATTTTCATATACCATATGTAGACATCTTCATGTTTATGCATTTCTAGTATTTTTTACCAAAGAAGGGAGTTATTTACATATCTAACACACATAACCATGGGAAATTAACTTATAAATACAACTTTATTGTCTCAGTCAACACATTTCGTAGAGCTCCATCTATGTAGGCTTGCATGTATGTGTACATTTTTGGCCATCAGAATTTTACTGATATTTAATAAAACACTATTTCTTAGTGAATGTAGTGAAATAAAACAGGTTTAAACTTTATTACTATGTGATGTGCCACTTAAACTATATATGTAATATATTGCAGAAATTGACAATCTATCCATCAACTACCCACTTTTAAGAACTAATGTCACTCATCATGCTTATGCAAATCTGCACACACACACATATATATACACATACATAATTATATGTGCAAAATGTACACACAAGTGATTTCAGCATTGTGATTTATGTAACCTTTAATAAATCACTTTTTAGTCATAGTGGTTGCAAAAAAATGAAGTAGGAAAAAATGGAACATTTAAGCAAGGACTGCAGGAAGTTCATAACAAATTAAGCATCATATTTCAAGAAGTTACATTACACTAGTTCAAAGGAGAGGGAAGAACAGTATGAACTGGTTTAGTGTATAAATCAGTTTTTAGACAATAAGTTCAGTTGATGAGCATGCTGTGATAAGCCTAATCAACAGCTCAGGGCTATTAGCTATACAGAAGGGTGGGCCCTACATTGTCTCATAAATGAATGCTGCAATTAATAAGATGGAATGAAGTTCCATTGGAGAACTTGCTGACAGGTATCATGCTGAGCTGGTACAATGAGCGTGTTGCCCGCTGCTCCTTTGGTAAATCCAAGCTCTAAATCTTCTAGAAGCTATAAAGGGAAACGTCTCCCTCAGAAGCAGTAATGGCCTTTGTCACCCAGACTTACCACTGGATTCATAGTTGGGCCTGTGGAGAAGCAAAAGTTATAAAGAAAAGTAAACATTAATGGGCTGGGCATCCACACTTGGGTTGAAGCAGCAGTCACTGTGGCCAGGATTGTGAGAAGAGCAATAATTACCGAGAAATCTCCAAAGTGAACCTCTTTGAGCCAAAGACCCCCCTGCTTCACCAACCTTGAGAATTAGTTCCCCTGTTGAGGAGCTAAGGGTTTCCTTGTGCATTTAGATCTTAATCTATGCACCAATTTGGAGGAGCTATTTTTATGACTCTCAATTTCATTTTCAAGAGAAAAAAATTGAAAACATGTATTTTGCTTAATTACTGGTAGAAGAGAATATGGGTGTTTCTATGAAAGCCCATTACTGAGTAAGTCAGGTTTGAGTATTAGGGAGTTGTATCATGGTCTTAAGCGAATCACTTCTTGTCAGATTAAGTGGATGATCATGAACTCCACTGGAAACACTTCATTCCTATTGGGTTACACTAATGGCCCACACTACAATTACCTTTATTACCTGACGGAGTTGGCAGCAGAGACCAACTTTTGTCACCCAGATCTCACTAAACTGCTTCACAAAGGTTCTAAAGAGAGAGAGAAAAAAAGCCCCACACTGTTAAGACACTTGTTTTCCTTAGAATCACTTTTAGTTGTTAGGTAAACTCATACAGACCAGACACAGATGGCTGAGCTGTGAACAGTTCGTTTCTAAATTCTATTTCTCCCAGTGGAAGTGCCTAATGAAAATGTAAGACCACAGGCTGCCCTTTGACTCTGAGGACACTATTACGGATTCTCCCCCAATTAGCATCACCGACAACTGGTTGGTTGTGATTATCACTGTGATCTGTGACCATGAGTAGCATGAAGTTAATGCCCCACTTTTAATTAAATCTCTCGACTTGACCAAATGTTGCCTTAACCAGCTGAGGCATAGTAAGTGCATGTAAGATGTTAAAGATCTCACAAATTCCATAAGATGAATGTTCTCATCTAATTAGTAAAATTGGGAGTTTATAAGCTTTATTATAACTTATAATCTAAAGCAATGGTTCCCAAATCCAGCTGCACAAAGATCGCCTCAGACATACAGTATCAAATCTACAAGAGGCATCAGGTTTGTTTTGAAGCCTCCCTAGGAAATTCTGGTTTTAAAACACCAAAGCACTTACCACTCCTCTTTTGGAATAGTTTAGTCTGTAGCACATTCTTGTACTACCTTCATGAGTACCCTCTGCTTCTTTGAGAATGGATTGCATTACTTTTAATCAGTTCAAGTCAGTTTGGTGAATATGAATGCCTTATTGGAAATTTGGATACTAATTTTGGTCAAAAAACAGTTAAGAATGCTTTCTTTAGTACTGCAAAATTGCTTTGCAGGCCAACTTTAGATTGAAAGGGCACTCCCTTCTTTCCTCCTCCTTCATTCAGATGTAGATGTTGCATAGGTTTTGGGCAGAATTTCCCTACTTTATACTTACACATACTGGTTGCCTATTGCTAAGGCTGCACTGGAAGAGAATGCAGATTTTGTCCTCCCCCACCTGATGCCAGGTTCCTTTTCTGTCTCTTCCGACCTACAATTCTTTTCAATTAAAAAAACAACCAGTCTAGTGGATACCTTTTAATATAGCATCGTATAGGAAATAAGTGTTAAAATTCATTCTACAGATATTGATACCTAACATCAGTTTCATAAACAATAATTCCTATATACTATTTACACCAATATGCACAGGTAATATCACAAAAATTTTTTGTTCAGGATCTATAAAAGTTCCACAATATCAAATCCTCTAGGGAATATTTTCTGATTGATCAAAACAAGCTTTCACCAAAATACTCACCAAGAAAATTTACTTTCAGATCCAAATTCAATTGATAGTTCTGATCAGAGTCTGCCAAAACTGGGGACACATTAACACTCATTAAAAGCACAATTTTCAAAATCAGACAGAATTGGGCCCAAATTCCTGCACCCCAGTAACTATGAGAGGGATCTTGAATGAGTTTTTCTATCACTAAGTCTGAAATATTTTCTTTCATAGGATGTTGGGACTCAAACAGCTTTAAAATCATTTAATATCTGGAAGAAGCCAGCAGTTGCTTTACATTTTCTACTTTTTAGCTAGTTGAAAACCAAACATGAAATAATTTCCATTTATAAAAATATAATCCTTATATAATCAAATATTAGTCATACTCCCAAAAATGCAGTACAAATTTTACCAAGTTTGATTCTTTTAGGACTTTCTTTCAAGACATTTAGTGATCATTAGGCACATTCATCTGAGATTTACTGAGCGCCTACACCCACCACATGCCAGACTTGTGCTGAGGAATTTAAGTATTGCAACTGCAGAAAGAATTTTGAGAGTTAGCAATTATAATTATCCCCACATTGCAAGAATTCTTACATACAATTTTAGGTATTATTTGGACTGTACTTTCTTATCTGAGTATTGAAATTTGACAGTTTTATTAAGTTATTGGGGGAACAGATCAACAGTGCTTTACCATGAGAAGAGTTTGTACTGAAAAGGCATATCAGCATCTTGGGGGTTTGGGAATGGAACATGTCTGTTTTCAATGCTGCACAGGTGATTCTAATGCATCCTTCCCCATGCCCTTTTAAAATTCACTGACATAAAGAATCCTTACAATGACAACCACATTTTATTTGTGAGGCTGTTCCCTAACTGCAAAGAATTTTTAATCTTTAAATAATATAACTATATAACAATTCAAAGTAAACACTGTCCTGGATTTGAGGATATCAGAGAAGTACAATTAAACAAGTGAACAAAGATTACATCATTTTGCAGTTGGAAAACTACATATCCACCCTCCTTAAAATTCTTCAAGTATAAGTCACCAAAATTTATTCACATCAACAGGATTAAATAAATGGTTAGGATGCATTAGTCTCTGAAATAAAGACATTAAAAAAACCGAGAAAAAGAACATGAATGACTTCTTGCTGAAAAGAAAGCAACATCAAAAAGCATTATTATGAGCTTACATAATACTCATGACCTAAAACACACAAGCATGTTAGGTGATCCAATTTTTTCAATGCAGCATCGTTCTCCGATCATTCAACTGCAACTGACTGAAATGCAACAGAGTACAAATGGTTGCATTTTCCACCATTCAACTCAACTGCAATTCAGAAATGCGTTGCAATATAAAACATTTAGAAGCGTAAATATCAAACCTGTGCCTCCCAACGGACATGTCTCTAAATTCTAGATTTGACTGGTATGTCCACACGAGATAATGACATAAAGTTTTTACAACTTTTAATACTTTAAACTAGTGCTTAACTTTTTCTTTTAATGTCTCATTTCTATTTCAAATGAAGTTTTTACATGCTTCATATTTATTAACCTGGCAATGAGTTATTCTAATAATCCCCAAGGTGTTACGTATCACTTAATTGGGAATTGAGAGCAATAATATTCTGAAACCTTAAATACTAGTTTCTTCCTGTTGATTTCTGTTACAGAAATTCCAATTATGTAAAGAATCAGAAGCGAAATCCTTCAGCTTTCTGTTACACCTGACCTACTATTGCTCAAGTATGGTTAAAGTATCCTGAGAATAATATTCATGATAGTTTTCATTTGTATCTTAATTGCATCATGGTAAAGTGGAAAATGTAGAGACTAAGAGCATAAGGTTTATAATTCTACAGTAAAAGGCAAAATTAAATGCAGTAAGACCGTATCTGCAAGTCTACAAGGAAAATTATAACCCAAGACGCATGGGGAAAAAGATTTATGTGGAGTTTTTAATCCATATTAGAATTCAGTTGTAACTTGACCATAAATTTAAACAGAAACCATCTTCTGAGACATACATTCTAATAAATGTATCAACAGTACTGGTAGTTAATGAAGGGTCAGTTATTTTAACTTATTAATAACATTTCATTTTTCTATCCAGTAGAATCTATAGTGGTTTGCCCCAATTACATATCTGAAACAATGTCTTATTAAAACAAAATGAGACAAAATTAAATGAAAGATAAAAATACTCTGACGTTATTAAAAATAAAGCAAACTATAATCCTTGGCAGATCAATCAGGTAAAAAACATTGGTGGAAGTTGGAAGCACAGGATAACCGACACGAATCTTCAGCACAAAGCACATCTTTAAAAACATGAAACGATGACTCTTTGGAGGACAATAGCTAAATATCCAAGAATCATCAGGTTTGAAAAATATTGCTTAATCACTTTCCAAAACACAGTTAGCTGCAAGAACTGAAGATCCTGTTAAAAATATCAAGGTAATCATATTTATTGCATCTTTAGAATGCATTTCGGAACAGAAAATTAACATGCACCTCAGCTTCACCAAAATATATATATTTAAGAGGGGGGAACCTACGATATTTTATAAACAAAGTGTAGACTATATGTGCTTTTCAAAGGGGCTGAATTAAATATAACCAGCTGCCAATGTTGTGCTCTAACATACTTGAATTAGTGGGTATGTGTATGCTAAATTCATTTATTTTTGTCAACAATAAATGAAATAAAAACACTGCCCTATACAATCCACTATCAGCAGTGAGTACAACAGCAAAAAATTATTGTACAATTTATACATACTAAAATATTTTCTTCCTCTAGAGATAATGCAGAACAAAACCTAATCATTGTAAGACTTAATTTGGGAAATCTCAAATTACAATAGGGAAAAACCAAATCAGGGTGTGTATTGAGCCCAAAACAAAAGTTCCTGGTCATAAGGCTATAAGATTATAAGTGCAAGTGGTAGTAGAATAAAGCATGCTCAAATTGTATGCTCGGGTCGTTGTATATTTATCAAACCTTTAAATTAAACAAGACTAGCTAAAGAAATGCCTTAAGTATAGCAAGATAATTGGGAATCGTGTCATTTCCTTTACCATTTTTGTTACCCAACTTATACAATGCGCAAAGTGCTAAGCAACACTACAAAAACACATTTACATCAACACTGAAAGACCTGGGGAAATGAAATCCAACAATTTTATTTTAATGAGCTTGTATTTTCTAAATTTTGTTTTATTTTTTCCTGTTTTCATACAGTATTGAAAACAAAACGCGGCACATTCACATTTTCCCGAGGAACTGTAAAGATGATCTCTACAGGGATAAACGTTGTAAAGCCTGAAGCTCAATCAATTGATGTTGAAAACTCTCAAAGGAGTAAAGGCTTGATCTGAATGGTCTAGAACATGTACTGTAATTTAATAGAAGAGATGGTCGTCTTAATATTTAATGATTTAAAAGAACTTCCCAGTCCATGCGAAGAGTACAGTCCAAGAATAAATCAAATTTCTGGACGCATTTTATGCTACATATGTGTATACTTTGCGATCCTCAGGTGTTCGTGCCAAGTATTCTCTCTCAATAAGTCCTTCAATACGCTTCTTAATAACAACTGGACTTGGTAAGAATCGAGCCTTCAATTGCTGAGTTACCTAAAACGGAAGGTAAAACAACGATTTCTCACCAGAAAATTTAAAACAGGTAACATTTCCATATTAACACAAAAATTCTTATCTTTGAATAGAACTGATGTGTCACTTTAAGACTCAGATCAAACTTTAGTAATCTGATTACCTCCTCACATCAGAATGTGAATACTACAGTAGGTTACAATTAATGGAATATATCAGTATGATGTATACCACCTACTACACTTAACCATTTTTACTTCTGAGATATCCTCCCAATTCACAGAATTTGGGTAGCATGTGTAAGAGCACAAACTCTACACCCAAACTGCCTGGACGCAAATCTCAGCTGACTTACTAGCTTTGTGACATTGGGAAAGCTTCATAACCTCATGAAGTTGCTGTGTATATTAAACGAGTTAACAGACATGATGCTTTAGAAAAATGCCAAGTGCTGCTGTTGCCATTATTTTCTCCAACCGAAGTCAGGATTCTAAGTATTGTGACACCAGTTATAATAAAACAGTAACTATAGCAGCAAAGTCTTGACTGTGCACTATGTATCAGGCATTTTGCATATATTCTAACTAGAGGCCCGGTGCATGAAATTCATGCACGGGGGTGTGTGTCCCTCAGCCCAGCCTGCACCCTCTCCAATCTGGGACCCCTCGAGGGATGTCTGACTGCCTGTAAACGTGCAGTCGGACATCCCTCTCACAATCCAGGACTGCTGGCTCCCAACTGCTCGCCTGCCTGCCTTCCTGATTGCCCCTAACTGCTTCTGCCTGCCAGCCTGATCACCCCCTAACCACTCCCCTGCCAGCCTTTTTGCCCCTAACTGCCCTCCCCTGCAGCCTGAGTCCCTCCCAACTGCCCTTCCCTGCAGACCCAGTCACCCCCAACTTCCCTCCTCTGCTGGCCGGGTCACCCCTAACTGCCCTCCCTTCCAGGCCTGGTGCCTCCCAACTGCCCTCCCCTGCTGGCCTGATCACCCACAACTGCCCTCCCATGCAGGCCTGGTTCCTCCCAACTGCCCGCCCCTGCTGGCCATCTTGTGGTGGCCATCTTGTGTCCACATGGGGGCAGGATCTTTGACCACATGGGGGCAGCCATCTTGTGTGTTGGAGTGATGGTCAATCTGCATATTACTCTTTTATTAGATAGGATAGAGGCCTGGTGCATGGGTGGGGGCCAGCTGGTTTGCCCTGAAGGGTGTCCTGGATCAGGGTGGGGGTTCCCTTGGGGCGTGGGGCGGCCTGGGGGAGGGGCCTGTAGTGGTTTGCAGGCCGGCCACGCCCCCTGGCGACCCAAGCGGAGGCCCTGGTATCTGGGATTTATTTATCTTCTACAATTGAAACTTTGTAGCCTGGAGCGGAGCCAAGCCTTCTGCTTGCTCCATGGCAGCAGCCATTTTTTGGGGGATTTATGTATCTTCTATAATTGAAACTTTGTAGCCTTAAGCGAGGCCTGGGCCGGCCAGGGTGTGCGGAAAGCTTGGCTTCCTCCATCGCCCAGGGCAACCCTAGCCTCCTGCTCCTTCCAGCTCCGTGGCTGCTGCCATTTCTGTTTGGGTTTATGTATCTTCCATCATTGAAACTTTGTAGCCTTGAATGGAGGCCTAGGCCAGCAAGGGTAGGTGGAAAGCTTGGCTTCCTCCATTGCCAGGGAAACCCAAGCCTCCCTCCGGCTCTCTGTGGCCGTAGCCATCTTGGTTGGGTTTATTTGCATATTCACTCCTGATTGGCTTGTGGGTGTAGTGGAGTGATGGTTAATTTGCATATTACTCCTTTATTAGATAGTATGTAATGCTCTTAGCCCCATAAAGTAGGTTGTCTAATTTTTTCAAGTGAAGAAAATAAGCCACAGAGGAAAACTGACATCAGCAAGTAGTAAACTGAGCCAAGTTAGAGAAGAGAACCCACACCGCTCTGCCCCAAATCCATGCTTTCCTCAGGAATCCACCGGCCTCTCTTGCAGAGCATTCATCCATAAGTCAGCTTTTTTTTTTACTCCTGCTGGATAAGCTCATTTCCCAAGACCAGTGAATTGATAATCCTTTAAAATCTGAAACTTCAGCATCTCACTCTCCACCTAAAATCTATCATCTTTCTAGTATTTTCATTCCAATATCAACAAACTTGTTCTCAACCCACCTAAGATCTCTATTCCTCTGACCCTTTCTTCTAAGCAATTAGACAACCTACTTTAATAACTTTTGAACTTACCTCATCCCTGATGGGGGTTTAGACTGCACATAAGATCATTTTAACACTCAATAGTATCCTCAATTCTCTGATTCCTTTGGTTCTAGTCTATAAACACCCTTTCAACATTTACTGCATCATTCAAAATCTACTACTTAGCTCCCTGCTGAGTACAATTGTAGTTTATAATACCTTGTGTAGACCAGGAGGCAGCAAACTGCAGCCTGCAGGCCTAATACAGCCAACTGCCTATTTTGTTAATTCTTACTAGAACACACTCACTTGTTACCTGTGGCCACTTTCATGTTAAAACTGATTAAACACACACACACACACACACACACACACACACACACACACACACACAGTCTGCCAATCTCTGAAACAGACTGATAACACAAATTTATAGTATTCAAGTTCAGCAAGTTTCTAAGGACAATAACCTCACATCCTGTTTTATGTAGGGAAAAAAGACCATTTAAGTTTGAAATTCCTCAAACTCCCACCTTACATATATACGTTTAGCCATACTTGAGTCCATTCTTTACTAACACACCCCTGCACCCTATATGCTGAGGAAGAGGAATGTTCAGTAACATTCCTCTTAACACAACTACCACCCACCTGTGCTCTGCACAATCCTCTCCCCTTTCCTTTGACTTTGGTACCTCAATTACCCCCTCGTTTCATTTTTTTCCTTTTGTTTTTAAGCATTCCTTTTTAAAATTTTTATCCTTATATAAACATGCTCAATATCTTCCCATTCTAGAAAAACGAAACCCAGAAACCCTCAACACTCAACCTTTAACACTGCTCTCTGCCCTTTCCCATGAGCCAACATCTCAAAGGCCAAGCCACTCTCTTATGGTTGCACCTTCATTTTACTTCTCAAGGCACTGCCATCAAATACCCACTCTTAGCAGTCCAATGAAAATGCCTGGGAAAACTAACCAGTCACCTAAGTGCCAATGTGCCTTAAGTGTTTGATTTGATTTTTCCATTTTTGAAATTTGTAACATGTGAACACTCAATAAACAATAACTGATTAATTTTAGAAATAAAGGTTGTTTGTTTTATACAAAAGTATTGAATAGCAGTGAAATTTTTTTGTTTTCATGTGACAACATTCTATGATTTTCTTACAAATATGAGTTCTTGAAGTGTGCACATATTTCGATGTATGGCTGTGTTTAAATATCAAGTGTGTCATGCTTTTAATAGTATTACTTGGTTATAGTTTTCTAACTTAAAAATTCTATTTTAAATCAGTTGAATATAGTACTTTCCTAAATTTCGACTGTTCATGTTGTTTTGCTCTTCTACACTAATCCAGCGTCAGTGTCCTCACCTCTGCTACTAACACATTGTGCTGCATCTTCTTTCTAGACTTCATTATCCGCACTATAGCAGCTTCTATCTCATGTTTCCTGTCGTCATCTACTTTCTGCCTTGTTTCTTTCCTTTCTGGGTCAGATTCACCTTGTTTGGCAGCAACTAAAAGAGAAATAAAGACATTTATGTGATTATCATGTAATTTCAAATGTAATGATAAAATGTGGCTTATAAACAAATAATATAAATTAGTAATATCCCCTGAGAAAAACTACGGCAAAACCTTGTTTCTAGAACTTAACTTGTTCTAAGAAGGCTGTTCAAGAAGTGATTTATTAGAAAACCGAATCATTTTTCCCATTAGAAATAATGTAAATTGAATTCATTTCAGACCCCCAAATGATTCCATTTTAACCTTTCAAACAGTACATGTCTAAGGTACTGTTTAATTTATAAACACTTCTCTTCTTAAATTTATTGAACCACTCCCCACTAGCCTTAAACGAATTTTTCATATATCAATGCCTCGAAATTTCTATCACCAGCTTTTTGTCCAATCAACAGCAGTTTTTCTACCTATTCAATTGCCTGTGATTGTTGTTTTATGAGCACTTTCATACCCTTAGCAACATTAACACTCTTGATGGCCTATTACATTTTAAAATTGTGGTAATCATCAATGTGGATTTTGCCAGCAACAAAAGCATTTTTCCTTTTGTTTGTTGCCTGAGAGCCCCTTTTAGTCATGCTGAGGTATCAGCATAAAAGTGATGTCAGGTTGAAAAGTGAAGTGTTAGTTGACAACCAAGACATTTTTTCTGAGAACTTGGTCCAGAACCGAATTGTTCGAGATGGGAGAAATTGGAGAATCAAGGTTTGACTGAAATTTCAACCTGACTATACACATATACTCATTTCTAGTAAACATCCCCAAAATGCCCAATTCAGTGGTTAATAAATACTTAAATAACAAGTAGTGATATAAAAATCCTATAATTCTAAATTATTTATTTTAAATATTAGTATTTTTATAGAGATAAGAAAACCAATTTTATTTTTATAGAATATGATTCCTTTCCTGAAAGAAAAATGATAGGTGGTTATCTTTAGCAGTTAACTTATCAGTCATTTTCACTGTTTGTGACTTCCACAGGTCAACTAGTACCACTTCAACTCCAATCTAACCCTAAAAGTATCTCAGGTAAGAGAATACCTGATGGCTTACCAACTCAAACTATGGCTGTAATCTCTAATGCTTAAAGAAGAGGAAAGAATGCCAACTAAAGAAACTCCTTAACAATTAATTCATTTACACTTCCCACCAATTATCTAACAATTTGTCATGTATCTTATTAAATTTTTCATTTCACAATCTCATTGTCACTAAGCATACTATATTCCAATCTTCAGGAGAAATCTTACTCTGTTATTCTCTACAGACTTCAAGGCAATTGCTAAGGGATTAAATATAGAAGTTCCTTTCTCCCACAACTTTACTCTCTTGGAAGTAGCAGAGAAAGAAAAATGATAACTAAATTTTGGGTTATTGGTATTCAATAGGAGATAGATGTGAAGTTTGTGGTGGTAGAAATTGGAAAATTACAAAGAACCATAAGGGATACTGCTGACTTAGGCAGGGGCACTCCCATGAGACAGTAGACACACAATTCAGATCATTCTGGTAAGGCCATCACATACATTTATAAGTTTCTAGCTGTTTCTAACCAGAATCCCTTGGCTGAGAATTCTGCTTTCAGTGTCTTTCCAAGTTAAAGATCATCAGTCTTAATGAAAAGAGTAAAATTAGATTAAAATGATCTACTAAGAAAGAATAATGCTTTTTCTCAAAAAAGTCAATGTCACTTAAAAAAGATAGGGATTGCTTTCAATAGAATTAAATTCAATTGAGACATATAATTTTGTTGGGTGTGATATTGGATTACTATTATGGGGGGAACTATCTTATTTTAAGGACGTATATGTATGCTGAACTATTTGGAGGGAAGTGTTACTATGTTTGCAAATTCATTTAAAAACTAGCAAATACATACCTATATAGAGGGACAAGGGGGGGCGCCTGAGCAAATGTGGCAAATTTTTAATGACTTGTAAATATATGTGATGGCCATACCCATGTCCATGATTGTGCTTTTCACCTTTTCTATAGATTTGGAAATATTTAAAACTAGAGGCCTGGTGCACGAAATTCATGCATGGGGTGGGGGAGGGTGTCCCCTCAGCCCAGCCTGGACCCTCTCCAATCTGGAACCCTTCGGGGCATGTCCGAAACCGGCAGTCAGACATCCCTCTCACAATCCGGGACTGCTGGCTCCTAACTGCTCACCTGCCTGATCACCCCTAACTGCCTCCCCCTGCCAGCCTGATCACCCCTAACCACCTCCGCCTGCAAGCATGATCGCCCCTAACTGCCCCTCTGCTGGCCTGGTTGCCCCCAACTGCCCCCCCCCCCTTGCCAGCCTGGTCACCCCTAACTACCCCCCTGCCAGCCTGGTTGCCCCCAACTGCAACCAGTGGTTATTTATTATATTCTATTAACTTACACAAAATACCTGGTCGCCCCTGACTGCCACCCCTGCTGGCCTGGTTGCCCCTGACTGCCCCCTCTGCTGGCCTGGTCACCCCTGACTGCCCAACCTGCCGGCCTGGTCGCCTCATGTAGCCTGCTGGTCAGTCGTTTGGTTGTTGTCCCTTGCTAATCCCCCTGCTGGCCTGGTTGACCCACGCAGCCTGCTGGTCAGTCGTTCGGTCATCCCTCACTAATTCCCCTGCCGGCCTGTTCACCCCATGCAGCCTGCTGGTCATTTGGTCGTCCCTCGCTAACCCCCCTGTCGGCCTTATCGCCCCATGCAGCCTGCTGTTCGGTTGTTACTGTGAGGGCAGCGTGACCAATTTGTATATTACCCTTTTATTAGTATAGATAAGAAGTTGGAGGGAAAAAGAAATAATATTTTAAATAATCCATTTGGTTTATCTGGATTTGGTCACCTTAATAGGTGTACTCCAAAATAAATGTGAAGATTGTGGTGAAACACACTGAATTATGACTTTTTAGAAAACATGAGGGCAGGCACTCACTCCTAGAGCCTAGCCCAGTACTCTGTACTTAAGAGTACAACAGAGGTGTTTGCTTGTGTAAGTGGGTATCTATGTATGCAGATGTATGGAAGGGGAACAGAGGAAGAAGGTGAGCAGTGGTGATGGAAAGACTCTCAACTACAGAAAACGCTGTAAATTACAAAGAACCTAGTTGTTTTCAAAGGTTGCATTAGGTAATACTTTTAACTCCTTTGCTTTAACTTCTATTACGTACTACAGTAAAAAGCAGCATAAATAGGTATGGTTAGTGTCCGAGTATTTGATTTTTATTCTAAGTACTTTCTCCAAAGGGCAAATGGATATTTTGACAACATAAGAAAACCTATATGGTCACAGTACTTATAACCAGAGAGAAAATTTTAACTTACACAAAATACCAGTAAGAACTTTAAGAAATCATCTAGTCAAATTTTTCATCATCTATATACGTATATAAAAGCCTAAGCAGCCATTATGACTGGTTACTATGACGATGCACTGACCACCAGGGGGCAGAGGCTCAATGCAGGAGCTGCCCCCTGGTGGTCAGTGCACTCCCACAGCCAACCTCCTGCGGTCCCTCCCACGGCTAGCCAGCCCCGATTGGCCTGATCGCTGGCCAGGCAGAGGGACCCCACCAGTGCACGAATTTGTGCACCTGGCCTCTAGTATATAAATAACTACATTCCCATTTTAATCAGATCTAAAACACTACACACACAAACACCACCAAAAATTAAAAATTCATGAAGAGAAGACTTTTTAAAATAACAATACTATCTGACAACATAATTGGTGGATATGATGAAACCTGTGATTGCAAAGATGGTTATTTATTTAGGGTAAAGCAGTGTGAGGCTAAGTAATTCAGATCTATTATGTATCACCATACATTTTCCTCCAAATCTAGGATACAAGTCCTGAAACCTGAAACCCGTATCTGTCCAAAATCATAAATTCACATGTTTTGCACTTTGGAGAAAAAAGACATTTTATTACAGGACTCACTGGCAGAGTTGTTTTATTTTTAATCTACAACTGTGTCCCAAAGATATGGGATCAATTTTGGTAAAGAAGATACAATGATATGGTTTTCAACTATGGGACAAAGTAGTCAAGACTCTGACAAAAACACACCACACTGCTTCACCAAGCATAGGGATCCTATCAGCGTCAAAAAGGAAAACAGAAGTGTGTATATAAAGTTCTTGAATCAAGATATTTTGGCAATCCATTATATTTAGCATTAAAGTAATTTTAAAAAGACTATCTTTTATTAACATAAAATGTAAACACAATTTTTTAAAGTAAAAGAACTATTTAAAAATTTTCTCTTATTTTAAAAATAGTTTTACCGCAAGATATTAGCTGTAATAAATAAATTAATACTGGAACACTTCCTGATACTAGTTTAAAGACCAAGTAGAAAACTACATTAGAGTTTAAATGTCAACAAAGGTAGAGGGCCTCTTTTTCCTTTAAATGCATTGAAACACATTTTACATAATGTTAAATATACAAGAAATAGAATGTCCTTAAAAATAAAGCTGTACTAAAAAGTGCTCACAACAGTCACTTCTATGTTTTTAAATTAGAATATGAATTTTAAGGTTTTCAAACTTAAAAATATTCATCAAAATATAAACAGCTTCATCTAAAGATCAAATTTTAGATAGGTAACTCAATTTTGAGAAATCTGTAAGTCAGTTTTAAAAACAGAGATCCAATGAATATTATTTACCCACTTAAAAAGAATAACTTTTAAGTAGTAATATGTTCATAAAAAACTGTAATTCCTCAGGGATATTGGCCTATAATTCTTTTTCTTTGTAGTGTCTTTATCTGGTTTTGGGATTAGGGTAATGCTGGCTTCATAGAAAGAGCTAGGAAATGTGCCTTCCTCTTGAATTTTTTGGAATAGTCTGAGAAGGTCAGGTTTTAGTTCTCTGAATGTTTGGTAAAACTCCCCTGTGAAACCATCTGGTCCCAGGCTTTTGTTTGCTGGAAGTTTTTTGATGACTGCTTCAATTTCCTCCTTAGTTATCGGCCTGTTGGAATTTTTTGACTCTTCTTGATTGAGTTTTGGAAGGTTGTATTTTTCTAGGAATATGTCCATTTCCTCTAGGTTGTTAAGTTTGTTGGAATAGAGTTGTTCATAGTATTTTTTTTTTACAATCCTTTGTATTTCTGTAGGGTCTGTTATTTTGCCTCTCTCATTTCTGATTTTGTTTATTTGGGGTCCTCTCTCTTTGCTTCTTGGTGAGCCTGGCTAGAGGTTCATCAATCTTGTTTATCCTTTCAAAGAACCAGCTCTTGGTTTTGTTGATCTTTTGTATTGTTTTTTTGGTCTCTATATTATTTATTTCTGCTCTGATCTTTATTATCTCCTACCTTCTGCTCACTCTGGGCTTTTCTTGTTCTCTTTCTAATTCTTTAAGTTGCAGAGTTAGATAATTACCATTTTTTCCTGTTTTCTGAAGTAGGCCTCTAATACTATGAACTTTGCTCTCAGGACTGCTTTCACTGTGTCCTATAGGTTTTAGATTGTTGTGTTATCATTGTCATTTGTTTCCAGGATGCTTTTAATTTCTTCTTTGATCTCTTTGGTAACCCATCATTGTTTAATAGCATGCTATCCAGCCTCCAAGTGTTTTAATTGTTTTTATTGTAGTTGATTTCTAAAATTATGCCATTGTGGTCTGAGAAGATGCTTGATATTATAATCTTGAATTTGGAGAGACTTTGGTCTGTGACCCAATATGTGTGCTAAAATCCTCAACGAAATCCTAGCAAATCGGATCCAGCATTACATTAGAAAGATCATACACCATGACCAAGTGGGATTTATCCCAGGGATGCAAGGCTGGTACAATATCCGAAAATCAATAAATGTGGTACATCACATAAACACATTGAAAGACAAAAGCACATAATCATATCAACTGATGCAGAAAAGGCATTTGACAAAATCCAACAACCTTTCCTGATAAAAACTCTCAGCAAAGTGGGAATAGAGGGATCATACCTCAACATAATAAAAGCTTTATATGACAAACCTACAGCAAACATCATCTTCAACAGGCAAAAGCTAAAATCATTTCCCCTAAGAACAGGAACGAGACAGGGATGGCCACTTTCACCACTCTTGTTTGACACAGTACTGGAAGTGCTAGCCATAGCGATCTGACAAGAAGAAGAAATAAAAGGCATCCAAATTGGAAAAGAAGAAGTAAAACTGTCATTATTCGCAGATGACATGATATTGTACTTAGAAAAACCTAAAGACTCCCATCATAAAACTACCAGACTTAATAAATGAATTCCGGCAATGTAGCAGGATACAAAATTAACACCCATAAATCTATGGCTTTTTATACACAGAACTCACAGAAAGAGAAACTAAAAAAAAAAAAAAAAAAAAAAAAATCCCATTTACCACTGCAACACAAAAATTAAGGTATGTAGGAATAAATTTAATCAAGAAGGTAAAAGACCTGTACTCAGAAAATTACAAAACGCTGAAACAAGAGATAGAGGAAGACATAAACAAATGGAAGAATAGTCCGTGTTCATGGATTGGTAGAATCAACATCATTAAAATGTCCATCCTACCCAAAGCAATCTATAGATTCAATGCAATCCCTGTTAAAATACCAATGGCGTACTTCAAAGATCTAGAAAAAACTCTCCAAAAATTCATCTGGAACAAAAAAAGACCCTGAATAGCTTCAGCAATCTTGAGAAAGAAAAAGTTGGAAGTATCACAATACTAGATACCAAGCTATATTATAAAGCTACTGTTTTCAAAACTGCCTGGTACTGGCAGAAGAACAGACATATAGACCAATGGAACAGAACAGAGAACCCAGAGATCGACCCAAGTCATTATGCTCAATTAATATTTGACAAAGGAGGCAAGAGCATACAATGGAGACAAGACGGTCTCTTCAATAAATGGTGTTGGGAAAATTGGACAGATACATGCAAAAAATGAAACTACGCCACCAACTTACACCATACACAAAAATAAACTCAAAATGGATAAAGGACTTAGACATAAGACAGGAAACTATAAAAATCTTAGAAGAAGCCATTGGCAGCAAAATAGCAAACATTTGTCGTAGCAGGATCTTTACCAATACAGCTCCTAGGGCAATGGAAACTAAGGAGAAAATAAACAAATGGGACTACATAAAAATAAAAGGCTTCTGCACAGCAAAAGAAACCATCAACAAAACAACAGAAAGCCCACTGCATAAGAGAACATATTTGCCAATGTTATCTCCAATAAGGGTTTAATCTCCAAAATTTATAGGGAACTCCTACAACCTAACAAAAGGAAGATAAACAATCCAATCAAAAAATGGGCAAAGGACCTAAGTAAACACCTTTTGAAAGAGGACATGTAGAAGACCAAGAGACATATGAAAACATGCTCAAAGTCACCACTAATCATCCAAGAGATGCAAATCAAAACAACAAAGAGGTACCATTTCACAACTGTCAGAATGGCTATCATCAACAAACGACAAATGCTGGAGAGGATGCAGAGAAAAAGGAACCCTCTTGCACTGCTGGTGGGAATGCAGACTGGTACAGCCACTCTGGAAAACAGTATGGCATTTCCTCAAAAAAAAAAAAAATAAATAAAAATGGAACTTCCATTTGACCCAGTAATCCCACTTCTAGGAATATATCCCAAGAAAAACAGAAATACCAATCAGAAAGGATATATGCACCCGTATGTTCATAGCAGCACAATTTATAATAACTAAGATTTGAAAACAGCCTAAGTGCTCTTTAGCTGATGAGTGGGTTAGAAAACTGTGGTACATCTATACAATGGAATACTACACTGCTGTTAAAAAAAAAAAAAAAAAGGAATTCTTACCATTTGCAAAAGCATAGAGAGAACTGGAGAGCATTATGCTAAACGAAATAAGCCAGGCAGAGAAAGATAAATATCACATGATCTCACTCATTTGTGGAATATAATGAACAACATAAACAGATGAATAGGGAGAGAACCATAGTCATAGAGGCATTGAATAGACTGTCCAACCTATGAGGGAAGGCAGGGGATGAGGGGATAAGAGATCAACCAAAGGACTTGTATGCATGCATATAAGCATAACCAATGGACACAGACGGGGAGCATGAGGGCATGTGCTGGGGGTCGGGGGCCGCTGGGGAGAGGTCAATGCGGGGGGGAAAAGGAGACTTATATAATACATTAAACATTAAAGAACTTAAATTAAAAAATTAAAAAAATAAATAAAACAACTGTAATTCCTGCATCAAAAACCTATGCAAGTATCAAATTCACCACTATGAATTACTTTTTAAAATGTTTACCGTACTTGGATTCAACTGCATTGTGACAGGAACACAGATAGATAAAAGCGGCTTTAATTAAGTCTATGTGTCATGCAGCACAAGAAAAGACTTACTTTTTCAAAAGCTAAAAATCATACTGATAAGAATTTTTAGAGAAAAACCAACACAATTTGTTTTAAGAGGAACAATATAATACCTGTTTGAATCTTGACTCTGTGTAGTTTGGATGTGAACTGATCATTAACTGTGAATATGTGACCATTTTCTATTTCCTTTGACTTGGGTTCTTTTGTGAGAACCCGTTGTGTTGGTTTACCACAGGCGAGGGACTGCAGGGCTCTAACAAGTTCCCTTTCAGGGATATCCGTTTCTTGTTGAATTTCCTGAAATTTTATCAGATCGACATAATTATAAATAGACTTTTTGACAGGTTAAGGCAGATTAACTAGTAAGTAAAATTGATCAAGCAGTGATGAGAGGTAATATCACTAAGGTAATATTTTACAACCAAGAAATCCCCATTATGATACTTCACTAAAATCTCAATAATTTGGAAAAAACAACAAAAAACAGAGAAAAACGTGATTCAAATTACAAAATACAGAAAATACATGTACTTTT
Organism: Plecotus auritus; assembly: GCF_963455305.1. Taxonomy (NCBI): domain Eukaryota; kingdom Metazoa; phylum Chordata; class Mammalia; order Chiroptera; family Vespertilionidae; genus Plecotus; species Plecotus auritus. Next base: position 27,836,700 of record NC_137776.1, read on the forward strand.
TTTTTTATTTTAGGAGATATAAGGCCCAATCTAAAAATATCATCCAGCAGAGAATATTAGGAACCTGCTTTAATAGTCAGGTAAAAATAAAAGTGTTAACCAACATATAATTGCTACTTTTAGAAATACTCTACAATCTTCCTTCCAAGTTTATTAACACGATTCCTTTACTTAGTAACTTCTTTTGTAGAGAGAAGCTAAGTAAGCTTGCACTAAAGCCTTCTATCAGACAATCAAAATTTATATTCCAAGTTGACCATATCTACTGTCTGTATGACCAAATTAAAAAAGTTAAGTGCCTGGTAATTAATACTAAATATGAAAAGCAATAAAGGGTTATGAAGTGCAGGTGATAATTGTTGCTACATGTTATGAGATAAATAAAATATAATAAAAGCTGTTCATGAAAAAAATGTATAGTTGCCACGAATGGGTTTGAACTGCATGGGTACACTGTGGATGTTTGTCAATAAATACAGTCGACTCTTCCCATCCGCTGGTTTCACATCAATGGATGCAAACAACCTGGGATGGAAAAAAGTATTTTTGCATTCTCAAAAAGTTTTATAATTGTTGAATCTGGGAATGTGAAGGGCCAACTACTATAGAGTCAAACTAGGGCTGGATTTTCAACTGGGGGTGGACAGATGTTGGACTTCTAAGTTCTACCTTGTTTAAGGGTCAACTATATAATTTTTAAAAATATGTTTTATTTTTTTAGAGTGAAAGAGAGAGGAGAGAGGGAGAAATATCGATGAGAGAAACAACTATCAGCTGCCTCCTGCATACCCCCTAGTAGGGATTAAGTCTGTATCCTGAGCAAGTGCCCTGAACTGGAATTGAACCTGTGTCCTCTCGATGATTGGCCAGGGCTCAACTGTATAATTTTTAAATTCATTATAATCTTACGTCAGTAGGAAAGCAAGAGAATTATACATGGATACGATTTAGTCCCTACCCTACACAACTAGAGGGATGTATGGTGCAACAAGTCTGCACACTAGGCTATACCACTTTGATTCACTGCATACTGCATAGTCCATGGACACAGTAAATAATATAGTGAAGGCCTGGGGGGGGAGGGGGAGGCTCTGGATAGAGTGGGGCAAAGGGGGAGGGGAAGAAGAGGACATCTGTAATAGTGCAACGATATGAAAAAAAAAAAGAAAAACCATACCACTAGGAAACTGAAAAGGCAAGTGAAAGTCTGAGAAAATATTCATAGGACATAGATCCGATTTGTATACAGAATTTATAAAGAGCTTTAAAAAACTCAATAAATATATGAACACCTCACCAACAAGACACATAGTGACATATGAACACACAAAAGATGCTCAACATCAAGGAAAGGCAAATTAAATCCACAATGAAATATAATTATAGATCAGTTAAAATGGCGAATATTAAAAAGACTGATAATACTACATTTGGGAGAGTATGTGGAGCAACTGGAACTCTCCTACACTGATGGCAGGAATGTAAAACGGTACAATTTGAGACAGTTGGACAGTTTCTTAAAAAGGAATACACTACTAAAACTACACATGCAACAACATGGATTATTCTAAAAAAACAACACTGTGCTATGTAAAAGAAGCGTCACAAAAGCAATTCATATTGTATGATTCCATTTAGGGGAAATGCTAGAGAGGCAAGACTAGTCTATGATGACAGAAAGCAGATCACTGGCCGCCTGGGTATGGGAATAGTGGGAGGGAATTGACTGCAAAGGGATATAAACATTTTGGGGATAGTATTCTATAGATTGTGATGGCAGTTACACAGGTATGTACACCTGTTAAAACTCATCAAATGGGATATGTTTATTACATAAAACTTATACTTCAATACAGTTGATTTCAAAAAGCCAAATGAAATGTGACCCAACAAATTTATGATTTTCACAAAGGTTACTAAAATAGTAATAATCATCATCATCAAATAATAACTCTAAAGGTTATTCATATAAGAAAGATTCAAGTAACATGTGAAAATTAGAAATAAAACAATTGGTTAAAATTTATATAACCAACCCATACCTCAAATGTATATTTTTCTCTATTATTAAAGAGCATTAATATGGTCATCTGGAAAGTGGAGACTTGCAGTATGTGCTTCCGTGTATTAGAGCCAGTGACTTGTGCCCCTCCAACACCAACTTCAGATCCATCTTCCTGTTTCATTTTTTAAAAAACATAAAGAAGACATTATCACATCCTGGTAACTTTGACAGTATATTTGAGAAATAACCTCTGTAATGACAAACCCCTCCTTTACAAAACTACATTAAAAAGAAAATGTTATTTAAAAACGTGTATGTGTGTAAGTACACATATACCAAATCTTCATTTAGGGTTGTTGTGTAGTGTGTGTGTGTGTGTGTGTGTTTGTGTGTGTGTACAATTTAATTTTACAACTAAAAAATTATTTTAACAGTACACAATAGAATAATAATGGACTTATTAGACATCACTCCATTATACCACTACCAAATGTAGTAGGGTTAGGTTTTTTTGTGTGCGGTCTGATCATAGCAAGAGATCAAATGATAGCTAGGATATGGGGGAATTCTTTGCCATTCTTACAACTGATTTAAGTACAAAGTAGAAATTTAAGTCTCCAATAATTGACATATAAATTTTGTTTTAAATACCTACTGATCTGTTTTATAAAACTTCAAAAGATAAAATAATTGTTTAGGAAAAAATCCTCTTCTTTAAAATCAAAACAAACAATAATTAAAAGCTGAGTTTTTTGGTATCCTTGACCTCCCCACTTACACTTAAATACAGGGTGGATCAAAACTAGGTATACAATTGTGAGTATGAGAAACAGAGTTTTATTCTTGTATTATTATTTACTAATTATTGTATTATTTTTCCATATGAATAGCTATAAACCTACTGTCCCCTCACCCTGTATATAAAAGTTTCTAACATTATTCAACTAAATAAATTACAAGGATTTTCCCATTTCCATTAAATATAAAAATTAGAATAGACATAGCCATTTTAATAACATATAAAACTACTATAATTCTAATTACAATATAGACTAAAACAGTTGTTTGCTGCCTGGATGACAACTTAGGTATTATCTTTTATGTTTTGCTGGAAGCTTTTATTACTTTTCTATTTTTAAGGAAAATGACCCTGACTAGAGTTATACCAAGGATTAAAAGTACTCTAAACCTCACAATCTTAGATATAAAAAAGCGATTACTTTTTAAAAATGAAGGCAATTCACTAGCATAGTGCTCACTTTAAAATAATCACTTTAGTAACATTTTGTACATCTCACAAATCTCGTGTTAACATTTCCAGTTTTGATTGCTGAAAATTAGTAAGGCTTATAGGAGACCAAAAATTTGGAAAGGGGAGTCATAGCTTTGCATGCCCTCAAATCAACTTACATCTTATTATTTTACGCAATATGGTCTCAAGTGTAATCTTATAAAAAATGTGTAATTATTCACTCCAGGAAGGCTACTGATATAATCTTCATATTGTCAAATGAAATTATTTAGCAACTGAGGAAACAGAGGTAAATAAAGCAAAGTTCCCACCTTTTTAATATTTGGAACAAGGAAATAGGAGAGATAACTGACCCAAGTCAACAAAAATCACAAACCAGTTCTATAGACTAATTTTAAGTTACTTAATATTTACCTTTTTGACTGGTCCATAAAAGGTGGCATTGAGATCTGCAGAACCCATATGATGCTGGAGTGTGAGCTGCCGACCACTGTGTTTCGCTAAGTAAAACCTTCAGCAAATCAAACCAGGTTTTAGAGAATCATACAACTTACGTATTTGAAATTATAAACTACTAGTGGCCCAGTGCACGAATTCGTGCACATTGAAAGGAAATTAATTAGAAGAAATATTTTAATATCGCTATTTGCCCTGTCTATAAATAGAAGTATCAACCAAATACACGATCGACGACAGATCAAAACACATATGTGCTATTGGCGTCAGCAAGAGCTTTGTATGTATCATGCACGCGCGAGTCAACTTAGCTTTTACAGATATAGAATAAGCTTGCTTAATTAGACCTGCTTTCTGATGTAGCTGAACTTTTTCCAGCCCAGTGAAGCACACCAACTTCTCTTTCAGGTAATTGTCAACAACACAGCAGTAAATATCAACATGAAGCAGATTATTATTGCAGATCACACTGGGAGAACAAAGGGTAAAATATTTAACTGCAGCAGTGTTTGACTATATTCTGCGCAGTGAAAAAACCTGGTCATTTTCAAGGTCCACCATTTCTTACTTCTTTTCAGTTGGGGTCAAGTTTCTAAACTTTCTAAACTTCCGTTTTCCGGCCAATGAAAACAGCATTTCACTGAGTCTCCTACCTACCTACTCCAGGACTTCTGTGAGGATCAAATGAAATGAGGCATGGGAAAACACTTCACAGACATTTGGTTAACAGTGTAAAATGTTTCCACCTGGCTATAAAGCAAGTTGTGTTCCTGGGCTGAAGAAACTGCAAGGAGGCTAGTTGCTAGGGAGAGGAAGCGGGGCATTGCTATGTGACGTCATTACCCGGACGGGCACTTAGCATCTTAGCCTTTTATATGTATATAGATAGGATAAAACTTATGTAAGGCAGAGTTAAAAAGATAGCATGCACTAATGCTGAAGGACATCAATAAAAGATTCCTTTGAAAAGAGTTTATGCAATGCATATTAAAAGCATAAAGGATAATTCTCCTTTTGAACATGAGGTAAAAAATGGAGTACAGCATATTTATCCTCAATCAGGGACACTACAAATGCTCAAATTTATTTCAACTTTGGATAGTTATTTGTTCTTAGAAATACAAAGTTTGATCTACATTTACCTCCTGAATATCTCAAAAGCATGTCTTGGTGCTGGTGGGATGTTGCACTTTGGTGTGGCTGACTGAGTGGGCCAATATCCTGTTGTGAGCACCCGGACTGTGAGATCAACACCACCTAATGATACCTGTGTAAAGGAGAAAAAGATGTTCCCCAACAATTAACTAAAATTTGTTATCTGTTCCATATAGACACTGTGTCAGTTATCAAAGTAGTTAGTTTCATATCTGATATTGAGCAAATAAAACATTATCGTCTTAAAGGTAAGGCCCACCTGTGTTTTTCAAATTTTAACTCTCCTGGCGAGGATTTATATATATTGTTTAAGATGTTGACTTTAAAACATTGGCCAAAGGACAACTGTTAGCATGTGAACAAAGGGTTAGTGGTGACATTGAAAAATGCAAACTTTGGCCCTGCAGCTTTTTAAGTTAAAATGGTAAGTGGTCATATCTGTATCATTTAAAAGAAAAATTTAGGATACTAGCTCTCATCTCAGATTTTAGTATTTTTACCATATTAACATACAAATAAAATAATTCTATTGCATTCATATTTGAAGTATATTGATAAACATGTTTTTGCCTGTAGTTCACATTCTAACAAACTTTGCATAGGATACTAAATCCTGTTCTACATAGTAGATGCTCTATGAATATCTGAATATGGAAGACTACTACTATCTCTCACATTAGATATTTTCTTCTTGTTAAACAAATTAATTTAAGAAAACAAAAATAAAGCATATAAAGATTCTTAAAGGTAAAATAGTATCTTTATTATTGATATTCACAGCTTATTCTAAATCATTGTATTTTTATCTAACCTGATTTAGTGACAGATTTTTAAAAGGAAGAGATCAGCTTATAAAGAATATCTTGAAATATTCCACTCAGATTTCTTCACAAATACCTACTAAATGATCACTCCATTTTAAAGAAACTAAAACTAGATAGAAATCCTAGATGATGCATAGGAGAGGATCACAGCAGAGACTCTTAGATGATGAACAGTGGAGGGCTGAGAACTGCTGGTACTTTTTAAGTTGGGTGGACTGGGGTGTTGAGCTCACAACTTGGTTCAATACACCCAAAACAGTAAAGTCTTTTTTTAAAAAACCTTTTAACCTTTTCTCCCATATACTCAACAAAGACTTTACCTTCAAGTCTTTTCTTAAAATCTAATTTTTAAAAAGAGGCCTTGTCTGACCACACTTCCCTATTACCTATTTCCTTTGTATGTTCTATTGCCAGCTCAGATGCTGTGTGTTTACTTATATTGTTTATCATCTGTCTCCCAGATTAGAATATAAGCTCCACACTGGCAGGGAATTTTGTCTGTTCCATTCTCTGCTGTACACCCAGTGCCTAGAACAATGCTTGGCACGGACAGTTAAGTGGGTCAGAATGCCTTGATACGTACTTGCCCTTTCCTACAAAATTAGTATTTTCATATATTTTGTTTGTTATGAGACTGTGGGACCACAGAAGTGGTAACCTAATATTTAAATACTAAAGGAAAGACCTAGTATTTTAAAAAATGGTGTGACATATCTTTTTTTTTTAAAATATATTTTATTGATTTTCTACAGAGAGGAAGAGAGAGGGATAGAGAGCCAGAAACATCGATGAGAGAAAAACATCGATCGGCTGCCTCCTGCACACCCCCTACTGGGGATGTGCCCGCAACCAAGGTACATGCCCTTGACGGGAATCGAACCTGGGACCCTTCATTCCGCAGGCCGACGCTCTATCCACTGAGCCAAACCGGTTAGGGCGGTTGTGACATATCTTAATTACAAAGTAATATAGTCACTTGAGAGAGAAAACTTTTAAAGAAAAACTGCGGCGTTCTCTAAACTTAAGGTAAAGTTGTAAAACAGTTAAAAAAATAAAATTCCAACTTAATTAAATCTTCACAAAACCCAACCGACTCCAAAGTCATACAAGTTGCAGCTCACCGCCTTCTAGAGTCGCAATACAGAACCACACTTAGAACACACTAGTGTCTATGTTTTTATACACAGTCCGTCCCCACCAATCCCGAGGATGTCGGATCCATTTAATATCTATTAAATAGGAGGTAACAAAGACAGCACAATCCTGGGGTAAAGTGAAAGGAAGAGAACTATACTTTAGAAAGCTTGCATAAGCCCAATATTCTTTTCACTATCTATAAGAATTTAACAGCAGAATCATTCTATTTATTAAATTTTCAGCACATTCCTTCAAGTGAGGGGGATAAACTGTTTTAGAAGAATAAAAAAAATAATTTCACATTAATAGTTAGAAAAAGAGGTTAAATGGGGGAAAATAATTTTTTAAAGCACTCACAGACACTATTGGACATTTTAAAAAATGACAACAGCAGTCCATTTGATATATGGATGAAAATGTCCACTACAAAAGATTTTACATAAAACATATATAAGCAGAAATAGAACAATTTACCCCAGTTGCCTGTAGATGTTGCCTGAATTCATCCATAGTTGTATTTGAGATGCTCATATCCCTAAACATTCCTTCCAGTTTTGATGTGAACTGACATCCACACTCAGTCTGTGTAAGAAAACAACAAATAAATGATTTTTTTTTCTATGAGAAAACATAAATAAACAATTCCATGTTACTGTCATCATTTCTAAATTTTTCCAATGGTTGCTCTAAGAGTACAGGTGCCAAACTTTAGTGTTTAAAATGCAGATTCCAAATCTCTTTAGGATATTCCAATAACCTCACTGAAGGCAGGGGCCCAGAACTCATGTTCACAAGCACCTCATGTGATACATATACAGGTGGTCTATGGACCACACCTTTGTACCTTTGTGACAGAACTATATAGTAATACTGCCTTTATTGTTTCCCTTGTACTAATCCTTCCCAGATTGCCATGAATGTACCCTGCCACACTAAGAGAAATTCTAGCAAACTCCAAATATCTAAGAACTTGAATAAATGTTAAGTACAGCTTTGTAAGTTTATAAAAATAGTATTTTAAATCAGCTAAATTTTTTTCCAATCAAATGTTGCTGTTCAATCATGTGACAAACATTAGTTAGGTACACTCCATTCCATGTTATACACCTTACCTTTAACTTAGATATCATATTTTTTTCAGAGTCATCAGAAACACTTTTATTTGTAAGAAGTCTCCTTGCCAAGTGTTGTTTATAATAACGTTCAAATACATCTTTTTCTTGCATAAACCTAAATAGGACCATTGCCTTATCCAATATTGTTTCTACTTCTTGTTCTGTTAGCTGCAAAATCAATTAAAAGAGTACTTAATAATTTCAAAATTGTAGTTGTACAAAAATAGCACCACAGTTCAACAGTTTATAAACAATACTGTGACAACAAACATAAATATTTGGTTGCGCTATGCCAGAAGGAGGGATCTCCTTAAGAGAAGGTGCCTCCTACTTCATAAGGGAGCACACCACAACTCTGATATCCTATTCTAGTGCAGCATCCATCAGGCATTGACATGGAGTTCCATTTCCTAGAGAAGCGGTTGCCAACCAGTGGTCTGCGGACTACTGGTGGTCCGCGAGGTCCAAAAGGTTAGCCCTAGAGGGCTACTACTGAAATGATACATGGCTGGATTAAACGATGATGAAGAACAGATGAAATAAAATTGTAAATGCAAAAAAGAGTATCTTACAATGCCTTTGCATAATATGTAGACAGGAACTTACATAGCCAAAAGACAGATATTGTCATGTAAGATCAGTCAAAATCTAAATTGTGCCAACAGAAGGATAATAATTTGCTATAATTTGAAGCAGCGGTCGCCAACCTTTCGGACCTCTCGGACCCCCAGTGGTCTGTGAACCACTGGTTGGCGACTGCTGATTTAAAGAGTAATAAGACCTCATCACCCTTATCTTTTAAATAGGGAAAGGTGATACTGTGGCAGGTTGTATTAAGCTTATATTAAAAATTATGGAAGAATAAACAAATGTGTCTTTTATTCTGTCTTGAACCTTTTTTTTGTTTCTGCTAGAGGAGACTGTAAAACCTGTGGCCATTCGTTGCTTTTCCCTTTTGTCTCAAAAATTCCAAGGTGAAGTAAAAAAAGAGCAATTTATGTGTAATCACAATACTCTTAATTTAATTTTCTACGCTATAGTGAGCTTCCAAGATCCCATGTATACAATAAAAACTTGAAACTGAGCTTCAATATATGCTTTCAAACTATTTTCTGTTATTCTAGTCTATGCCTTCAAATTCCTGGCATCCGAGTATTATCTGATACATAACCCCAAGAACCAGATGAGAGCAACAATATCCTATGCTATGGCTGTGTAGTTGTTTGTTTTTATAGATTAAGTGAAATGTCAAAGTACCTCTCTCCATTTCGAATACTGTAAACAATCCTTTTACATTTAAGCACAGCACATGCTTATTTTTATACTAGAGGCCCAGTGCACGAATTTGTGCACCAGTGGGTTCCTTTGGCCTGGCCTGCGGGATAGGGCCAAAACCGACTCTCTGATATCCCCCGAGGGGTCCTGGATTGCGAGAGGATGCAGGCCAGGCTGAGGGACACCACCAGTGCACAATCGGGGCCAGGTAGGGACACAAGAGGGCTCCAGGGTGTGTCTGGCCCATCTCGCTCAGTCCCTATGTGCTAGACCCCAGCAGCAAGCTAACCTACGTTCAGAGCATCTGTCCCCTGGAGGTCAGTGCACATCATAGCAAGTAGTTGAACGGCCTTAGCATATCATTAGCATATTACGCTTTGATTGACTGAACAGAAGACCGGATGACTGGACACTTAGCATATTAGGCTTTAATTATATAGGATTTAAAATTTCCCTAATTTTGTATTTGATTTCCCAAGCTTATATACAATTTTATATCTATAAGTAAAATTTAAATGTATTTTCAAATACACTATACTTACCCCTTTGACTCCCTTTTTCAACTTATCATCAATAAATAATGAGAGGTATTCAGGGGACCTGGAGTTGAGGTTGAGAAAATACTCAAAGTCACCCGCAATAGTTTGTTTAAAGAGTCGGTCATTATTAAATGATTCCTGCAGGAAGCGATCAAACCTACTCTTCAGATCCAATAAGCCCTTCCAAATAAAAAAAGGAAGTTAAGATACATTATAATAATGTCTCTAGAAACAATATGCATGCAAACATGTATGTTTATTTTAACTTTGCTGGTAATATAAATGTGTGCATTCAGTGTTAAACTTAAGAGATTCTATATTATTTTCAAGCCCATATCTAAGCCTGTATTAAAATGTCAGTGATGAGGGAAATATTCTATCATTCATTTATGTATTACTGCACTTAAGATGAACCAAAGAACCTCCTCACTTGTTTCTCCTCATCCTGTCTTTATTAAGTGGGCAAGCCTGAGAAAACTAGCTTTAAAAATGTACTATGAAAGCCTTTTATTTATATTAAAACAGGAAAATTTGGAACAAAATCTTTTACTCTTACTATTGCTTGAAAGCAAAACATTTTGAAACAAAAGTATTTAACACATGGTTGTTTTTTTTAAATACACTAAAATATATGAGCACTTAGGCATATAAAAAAGTAGAAAGGAATAACTTTCATTCTTAAGACTATTTAAATAAGGTCTTTACCAGACAGAATAAATAAAAAGTAGCTGAGTCGGGCTTCCTAATATATACATACTTTGCAAAACTCTAAAATCTTTAGGATAATTATTCATTCTAATTTACCACAGGGACAATTAAGTAAATAATACATACTACATGTCATAATAAGTGTCCTTTTTAGTACTTGTCAACAGTAGTTTATCATAAACTTAAAGATAATCTTCTGTATTTACCTACCTGGATATAGTCAACGGGATTCTTTCCTTCGCCTTCCTCAGAAACAAGGGCTTTACCCTGCTCTCTCAAATAGGAACTCATACACTCACACATTGTTTTCAAACCATTTGGCACACGACTAAATAACTTGTACATGCAAGCAAGGTCTGTAATCAGAAAGCAAACACAAATCGGCTACATTTAAGATTAAGAAAAAGTGTGAACCTCTGTTCATGCTGATTTGTAATACTTAAACTCATTTTTCCATCGCAATCATTTGCTGACATGAAAAACTACTACCCACTCCCACAAGCAAAATAGAAAAAAGGAATAAACAGGCCAGTTAATGGTTATTATTGCAATTTATGATACAGGTTCAGATGAGATACTCTGAAAGCATCAATAAAATGTCTCAGCAATTTTAGTTTACATGGAAGAGAAGATGCCCGAACTGATTAACAAAGCCACAAAAATAAAAACTACAATTTTTAGTTTCTGTATAACTTATCCTAAGTAATTCTAATCTAGAACCTAGTATTACTATAAACTGTATAAGGATAACTTTCATTATGGTGTAATTTGGAGTCAATAAAAAAATTTTAAAACCTATTAAAGCCTTATGAATATTTTTAAGCATGTCTATTTTAAAAGTTCAGGCACAGTCGCAGAGGGGCCATCAGGAGAGAACTTGGGGGTCAACAGAGGTGGGGCACAGACCCTCACCCCCCCAACCTTGCAGGGGCCTGAACCCTCACCCCCTCTGAGGGAGGTCTCCTGCCCCCATGGCTGCTTTGCTTCCCATGCCCAGCTCAGACCGGGACACAGGTGACAGACAGTGAGTTGGCCCAGCTCAGATTGGGACCCAGGTACCAGACAGAGACTTGGCCGACAGCAGCTGCCCTATATCTAAATCCAGCCTAGCACCATGAATGCTCATGGTCTACTCAAGAAGGCAAATAATACTTTTCACTAATATTTACAGGTTAAAATAAGATTGTTGGTAGAGTATTAAATTTGACAGTAAAATAATAATCAAGTTTTCAGATTAATTTAAATAGGCTAATTGAAATAAGTGAATATTCAAGAAAATTTAATTGTACTGGACAAAAAGCTGTTCCTAAAGTAGTAACTTAAAATTTCTATTGGTAGTTCATCTCATGGTAAAATTCCTGAACATGCAATGAACCTAAAGCAGTCATATTTTTGTGCAAAAAATTAAAATTTAAAGTTATCAAGACTGCATTATAACATTTATAAAAGCCTCCATTAATCAAAAAAAGGGGGGACAGTAGGGTAATATCATGTAAGGAAAAATATCCTATCAGTAAATTACATCTAGAAAATTTTTACTTTACAAAATTAATTTTCATTTGTAATGATAACAGCAAGACACCCATGAAAAACACACATGATGTCTAAATAAGACAAAGGAAAATCGTTTGGGCAAAAATAAAAAGGATCCCAAATCAATTATATAGAAAAGATTCCTCTATTAACTTTTGGTTGAGAATATGTTTGTATATTTTCAGAAAATAACTCCAAGACCTTGTGGATTCCTGCAACAGAGAGGAATTGACAGGTCTGCTCCAACTACGAAGACAAGAGGAGAAACAGTCCAGAGATGGAAGACGCTGACGACGCCTTGCCACGCTGGCAGTAAGCACCTGTGCGTCGCAGCAGGTTGCCTAGGACCAAACCAGAGAGGGTCGGACCTGCATTGCCACCATGTGCCCACCATCCAGATATCATTGCTGACATGTACACATAAGGAACTGTTTGACATTGAAACGGGGACTCAGAACTGTTGGACATTGAAATTGAGACTCAAACATTTTTTGTTATTATATGTTTATTTCTAGTCTGCAGAGGCAAGATTTTTTTAAAGGAAAGAAATGGGGAAAAAATAGATACAGAGGCAAAGAAGCACTGAACAGACTGTCAAACTACAGCGGGAAGGCAGGGGAGGTTGGGGGGGGGGCTGTAAGAGATCAACTGAAGGACTTGTACGCATGCATATAAGCATAACCAATGGATACAAGACACTAGGGGGTGGGCAGGTAAAGGCATATACTGGGGGTAGTGGAGGCCGGGGGTAAGTCAATGGGGAAAAAAAAGAAAGGAGACATATGTACTACTATTTGTAATACTTCAAACAATAAAAATAAATAAATAGATAGATAGATAGATAAATAAATAAATAAAAATAAATAAAGTTCAAACAATAACCATGAAAACAAATATACTAGAATTTATTTCATTTCATATCATGGTAGTTTACATAAAATTTACAGCATAAATTCCTATTCTTTAATATTTTCCTCAGAGCAATCTCTAATATTTCCCAGATGATGTCTTAAAGCCAGTATCTGTATTTTAAAAATTGGTTTATCTCAGAATGAAAATTTTAGACTCTGTCCATTTTTTGTATAATTTTCACAGATTAAAATGTAGAGTTGAAATACTGCTTTTCCAAATGTCTAATGTTTCTTTGAAATAAGAACTTATAGGGAGACTATCATATTAGAACTTTCAACAATACAAAAAAAGTTTTATAATCAAGAACTTTTGAAAATGGAGCTAAAACAAGCAGTTTCTAGATCAGAGACTGAGAATTTTTTTTCTGTCAAGTGCCAAATAGTAAATATTTTAGATTTGTGAGCCACATATGGTTTCTGTTGCTATTCAATTTTGCCACTGTGCAAGAAAGAAGCCACAGGCAATAAATGGGTATAACTATGTTTCAATAAAACCTTAGTTTTTAAATCTAAAATGTGTATTATGTTCTGTGTAATGAAACATATTCTTTTTTAAAAAATATTTTTATTGATTTCAGAGAGGAAGGGAGGAGGAGAGAGAGAGAGAAACATCAATGATGAGGAAACATCATTGATCGGCTGCCTCCTGCACGCCCCCTACTGGGGAACGAGCCCACAACCCAGGCATGTGCCCTTGTCAGAATCGAACCTAGGACCCTTCAGTCTGCAGGCCAACGCTCTATCCAATGAACAAAACTGGCCAGGGCGAAACATATTCTTTAAAAAAAATTTTCCCCCACCAAATTGGTGGTGGGCTATATTTGGCAAACAGGCCATAATAATTTACCTAGGCTGGTCTATATTTACAAGAGAAATTAAGATCCTAAAACTAAAGTTGTATGTATTTTTAAAATACTTAGAAGCAAATTTTATAAAAGGGGCTTCTAAAATTTGTTTTAGTGACTTGCAAAAACAAATTTTATTTAAAAATAAGTTTTTATCAATAATATAAATCTAAAGTAATCTACACAGAACAAAGCTTACAGTTTTTCTCATTTAGCATACAACCAAATTTCTCATGTTGAAAATAGGTATTACAAATTCAACACTATGGATATATACTACAGTAATTTGGCATATCAAATACCTCTAACACAACGGTTCCCAACTTATCTGTTTTGTCCCTATGCTGTCACAGTTTTACTTAAGTATATGCTATATAGTTAATTGTATGTAAATTAATACATTTCATTGTCTTTCACTGTATATAAATATATGGTGTAGTGGAGGATGTGAAAGAGAAAATGAAAAATACTTGGCATTCAAAATTAAATGCCATTTGAACTTCACAGCACTATCTGCATCTGATAATCAGTCAATCCTTTTCATCCTCCACTTATGGTGGGAAAACTGTTTTTCACTTTTTGATTTATGAGACATTTGGCTTCATAATGGTGAAGCTGTGACTCTCACCTATTCTCGACAAAATGATCACGAGCAGAGCCTAGCAAAATTAAGATATTGCACAATTAGATTTCTAGTGGGAGGTCAGGAAAATTGAAACCAGATTTTTACAACTTAATTTAGAATCATAGATAGTTGCTTATATATGGTAAGTAGCTATTGTGGTGTTTCTTCATTCGTGTACTTAAGCACTTGCCATGTGTTAGGCATAATTAATGCTTTTAACTGAAGACTCCAGGTTACAGAGATACTATAATTCAGGCATGACTAACAATCTCTCCATCAAACATTTCAAAGCTCCTAATCTTCAGCCCATTTAATCTCCCTCCTCCCATCCTCTCAAGGAAGGTAAGAAAGAATTAACTCAATGGCTAAACAGTACATTAGAAAATTTTTAGATTCTAATTTTGTTTAAATAGGGAAAATGCTTTTCCTAAAGTCCAAGTCTGCCAGGGACCATTTACATCAGGAGTCATCAAACTGTAGTCCATAGACCAAAAAGAAATACAGCCCATCGTCTTTTTTGTGCAGCATATGAAAAATAAATCAAATGAAGTTTTACAGAAACATAGTCAAGCTTATTCTTTTGTAATATTGTCTATGCCTACATTCTCAATATGCAGTAGAGATGAGTAGTTTACTGTATGGCCCACACACCTAAAATATTTACTGCCTGCACCTATCCAAGGAAGTTTGCTAACCCGACTTAGACCTGAGACATGCAGGAGTAGCTTATTTTAGAAAACATGACAAACATACGTAATATGATTTTTGTTCTGCTGCTTTTACAAAAATGTTTACCAGAGGGTTTTTTAAAACGGAACTTTTTTGGCTTTAATAAAATCTACAAAGTTATATACAACTTTTCAGAAATTTACTACATGTTTATAAATATAACCATTTCAAAACACAAAGTAAGGATTCCACTAAAGGAAGCATGGGACAACCTCTCTTCTCATCATGTTTCTTTTCCATTTTCTTATATCCTCCTTTCTTTAAAATTATTCACATAAAAATTCTTCTTTTCATTCCCTACCTAGGTCATTACCCCAAATAGGCAATATGTATTTCATCTATAAGAAGTTAAGTGGCTAAAACATTGCCAAAACTTCATCCAAGAAGCAGGAAAATAGAAGAGTAAGTACCAGGTTTATTTTTCAATATCATGTCAGTGATTTCTTTATAAAGTCAGAGTTTTATTTTTATTTATTTATTTTTTAATATTTTTATTAATTTCAGAGAGGAAGGGAGAGGTAGAGAGATAGAAATCGAAACATCACTGATGAGAGAGAATCACTGATTGGCCGCCTCCTGCACACCCCCCACTGGGGATCGAGCCTGCAACCCCGGCATGTGCCCCCGACCGGAAATGAACCCGGGACCCCTCAGTCCTCAGGCCAACGCTCTCATCCACTGAGCCAAACCGGCTAGGGCTAAAGTCAGAGTTTTAAAGCAAAACTCCAGAAATTAAGAGGACAACATAACTGTTTCCTTATTTCTTCTTGGGTACTTGTCACAAAATACTGTTTTCAGGTAAATAGCCCACACAAGGAAATGCTACAGTTGTCACAAAGCACTGTTTAAAAAAAAAAAAAAAAAGGTAAATAGCCAAAATGAGTAAATGCTACAGTTATCTCAAAATTTCTATTTTTACTTTTATGCAATTCTCCCTTCTCCTTTTTTATAGTCTATAACTTTAGAATCCCCAAAACCAATGAACTAATTTATTTAAATACACTAACAGGAAAGACACCTATTTTTGCATTTTTGGAAACCTTATCACATCTAACTCCCATAGGAAAGCCTACAAAATTTTTAAGATAGGAACTTCAGATTTTAAAAGAATCACAAAAACTACAGGACAGTATTCGTGAATAGAGTCCAAACCCTCTAGCATATAACACCAAAGTATAGGAATAGATGAGGAGCTTGTTGTTCTCACCAGTATTACATTTATCTTCTGGGTAAAGAAAAACACAAAGTGAGGAGACTTAAGACGAAAGATAGAAAAAAGTTACTTCATTAGAAACATCTAAAATCCTCAGTAAAAAATGCAAAGCTTTACCATTAAATCCTACCAAAGTAACAACTAAATTAGTGATATAAACCACTTCTTAAAAACTGACATTCATTATCTTAATTAGAGAAAAATTTAAAAACAATACTGAGAACTTGGTAGAACTATAAGGATTTTTCCAACTGCTAAGACTTACCTTCTGTCTTTCCATTTTTCAACATATGTACTAGCCCAGAATTCTCCATTTCTACTATAGTTTTCATGTGCTTGGAAATAAGTTCCCTCTCCACCACCTTTACAATTGGCTCTTCAGTTGATTTATCAAGGCAGTGCATCACCCGTTCTATTTCTTCATTAATTCTAGCTTCTACTTTCTTTATATAAACTGAAGCACTGTTTTCTGCTAAAAATTTCTGGCTTTCCATCTGCAAATAGGAAGTATGGTTCTTTAAAAACACAGAAGCAAAATGTGTTTCTGCTTTTAACTATATTTCTATAGTGTTTATCAAAAATCAAAACTAATTATAATAATCACTATTAACACTTTATATAGTTTATTACACATGATCATACAGTCTGCGTTATATACTTTAAAGCATTATTTACATAAAACTAAATTAATACATTATCCTTGAGCAGTGTTTTTCAAATACTGCCAATGTACTTCAAATAGCAGCAAAAGTAAACACATGCCAGAATAAAGCATCTGACTCAAAGTGAGAGTGGCAAATTCTTCATTGAGCTGGTTTAATGTAAAGTTATGCCTAGAAGGAATCATCATGTTTATCATATAGTTTTGCTGGCATACTGTTAATTACTGAAGTCCTCCTGCCACCCCGACTCTCAGGCTCAAAGGAGTATATATACTGCAGTTGGAGAAATGGAGCTTTTAAATAACTATCAATCTTGCCTGCTAACACCAACCTTATAGAGGTTCCACTAAATTATAAATGTCAACCCAAATGATTTAAACCTATTTGAAAGTAGGATTAATGAATATATCTAAGAATTACATAATAAAAGACATGTTGATATGAACTATAGATAAATTTAATAACACTTGCTACTATCTTAACAAAAAGTAGTCTTAGTCCTTGAAAATAATCAAATTTCTAAGAACAGACATTAACACACCAAACAAAAATCTTGGTGAGATCATCTTAATAATCCCTGGCTATCATCATTACCTTATAAATACTGTCTTCTATCTGTCATGTTCCTCAGTTATTGTTATTATCATTTCATTATAAATGAGTAATAGTTTAGCTTTGCTTTCAGCAATTTAGTTTGTTTTGGGTTGTATACTGCATAATGCTGCAAATGTATATCAATTGTACTTACTGACCTATAGCTTTCCAATCAACAGTCTTGAAGATATATATGCACTATGGGATCATGCACATTCCTACATTTATTTTACTAGTTACTTACATTATCAAAAGCCTGTTTGTGAAACTTCACTGGTGATACATTGCCTAATAATTTGTGGGTAAATAATTTGCAACATAAGAGCCTCAGTAAAAAAAGGTAAAAAATGTTCAAATTAGTAACCACATTTAATAACTTTAAGAACATCTTAAAAGAGCACTTATTTATATATCTTCACTGATTACCTGAAAAAATTCTGCAGACATTTCCAAAAAAGGAGCCTCAAAATCTTCTTCATAGACTGATCGTCCTTCAAGACCTAAAATCATTAACATCTGGCACGCATTTCTTATTGCGCCTCTGTCAAAAGAAGTTACAACCACTTGAAAATCAAATTACATCAAAGATTCATATAAAAAATACAACAGAAATAGTTAGAAAGTTTCAGAATATTTTTTAAATCAGTGACCAATCTCCCAGAAGCAGCTTCTTTGTAACATGAGGTTTTAAAGTAACTTTCATTGGAAAGCAGTACCTTGACTGCACAGGTATTTATCTCAAGTTGTTCTCATTTGAAAGAAATGTTTAAGATGTCATGTCTAAATAGTCCTGTGTATTTAAAAACACAGAGAGAATAAAAAAGCTATTATATCAGGAAGCAGGGAGGATGAAAGGAGGCTGCACTGCCTGACTTGTAAATTTTTGTACCAAATGACTTTTGGGCAATCCTGACCAGGCACCAATGTGGAAATAAAGAACTTTACAGCCCTAGCCGATTTGGCTCAGTGGATAGAGCATTGGCCTGCAGACCAAAGGGTCCTGGGTTCGATTCTGATCAAGGGCATTTACCTGGGTTGCAGGCTCCTCCCTGGTCTGGGCCCTGGTTAGGGCTCGTGCAGGAGGCAACCAATTGATGTGTTTCTCTCACACTGATGTTTCTTTCTGTCTTTCCCTCTCTCTTCCACTCTCCCTAAAAAAATCAATGGAAAAATATTCTCGGGTAAGGATTAAAAAACAAAAAACAAACAAAGAACTTTACAAGTCTTCATCTACTAGCTGCTTTGAATAGAGAAGCAGAGAAAGCAGTCTTGCATGTTTCAAGCCACTTAAGCTGGTGTCACTGTAATCATTAGAAGGAATATGAGAATGGTACAGTAGTTCTTAGCTGGTTTAGACTATGTTCAACGTTTTTCTTTAAATATGTTAAGAAGAAAGGCTAGCCAAAAGCCCTTAAAGAAAAAGACAAAAAAAAAAAAAAAAGTTATCACCCAGCCAGAAAAAGAACAAAATGCAAGAATAAAAAATACAGCCCTAACCGGTTTGGCTCAGTGGATAGAGCGTCAGCCTGCGGACTCAAGGGTCCCAGGTTCGATTCCAGTCAAGGGCATGTACCTTGGTTGTGGGCACATCCCCAGTAGGAGGTGTGCAGGAGGCAGCTGATCGATGTTTCTCTCTCATTGATGTTTCTAACTCTCTATCCCTCTACCTTCCTCTCTGTAAAAAATCAATAAAATATATTTAAAAAAAAAGAATAAAAAAATACATGAAAAATCAAAGGAAAAAAATTGCCATCCACTGTGGGGACAAGGCAGAAGAACTCTTGGAGAAAGGTCTAAAGGTGAGAGAGTACGAATTACAAAATAACTGCTCAGACATTGGAAACTTTGGTTTGGGGATCCAGGAACACATCAATCTGGGGATCATAAATGACCCAAGCATTGATATCTACAGCCTGGAATTCTATGTGCCTGGTAGGCGAGGTTTCAGCATCACAGACAAGAAATGTAGTTCAGGCTGCACTGGGCTCATCACAGAGTCAGCAAGAAGGAGGCCATGTGCTGGTTACAGCAAAAGTATGACGAGATCACCCTTCCTGGCAAATAAATTCCCGTTTCTGTCCAAAACGCCAATAAAATATTTTCAGCGAAATGTAAAAAAGAAAAAAAAAGAAAAATCAAATGGGAAGACTAATGGCTGAATTACTTTAAAAAAAGTATACCATATTAAAGGTTAAAATGGTCTCTTCTAAAAATAGAAGTGTGTTTTTAAGTTAACATCTATGTAATTTTGTTAACTGTGATATACGTTTTTGAGAACTTTCATAATGTGCTAGACAATCAAACTTTCATTTTAATAAAATGTTGACAATAAATTGGTTCTCAGGGTATAACTGCTAAAAACCAAAACCTAATGAGTTAAAAGATGATTAATACCGGTCTACAACTTCTCCTTTCCGCTCTCTTGCAATCATATCCAATAATGTTTGTCGTAGATGATCCCTAATACAGCCATATCGTACAACTTGATCTCGAAAAATAATTAATCCCAAATTGTAGACATTCTCCACATTATTCTGTTGTACATATACACGGTCCTGCAGTGAAAATAAAATCATAAAACATGAGTAGAACTCCTGTAGACATAATAATCACTGTAAGCTACAACAGTAAAGGAAATAAAATTCCAAAAGTAATCAGTTTTGTAGGTGAAAAACATTTCAAGCTATCTTAAGCAACACAGAATATTCTACTACCTTCTAAGTTATATAAAAGATTTTTCAATTTACAATTGTTATTGAAACAATGCCCATTTACCCTAAGAAAAAGGGAGAAAAAGCTAGCACACACCGGGAGGGGCAAGTAAGCAGAAAACAGAGGAGAAAGGTAGTCAGATCTTTCTTTCTCCCCAAAGCCATACCATGCTCAAACATGGTTCTTACTTTATTAAATACTCTACTTGAAGATCATATTCTATGAATGAAAATTGTGAGCTGAATGAAATACAGATCCAAATGATTTAAGTTGATTGCTTATTGGTAAATATTAAAAGACTCTAAGACTTATAACAGAGCAGCATTAATTAAACACCTCCAGTTACTATCATTTTAAACAAATTACCTACTAGTAATCATCTTATGTTCAAGTTCTTACCAACACTGATTACAGGTATCTCACTATAGAGCAGTGGTCGCCAACCTTTCGGACCTCACAGACCACCAGTTGGCGACCGTTGCTATAGAGCACAAGTAACCCAGAACTATTGGCTATGAAAGTCCAATTTTGGGCATTATTTGAAAGTCAGTATTACATCAAAGTACATAGAAGCAACTACTGTTTTTAATCCACAAAAGGATTAGTAATAGAATTCTTTTCTGTTCTTAAACATGATTTCTCTGGGCTTTGGTGGGTCTGTGAACTTCCTAAAATTGTAAAAATTATTGTGTTTGTTCATTTATAAGTACTTTGGAAACAAAGCTCAGAGCTTTCACCAGATTCTTAAAGGCATCTGTAATCCAAAAACAGTTAAGAACTTCATACGGATCTTTTAACGTGTGGTGTTGTATGTGTTGTTTTTTTTACATTTTGTCAAAGTACTACAGCACTTAGATTTAGTAAATTTTAGAAGCTGTACAATAAACAGATAAGAATAATTTGTATCATTTCTTTTAAAAGAAACAATGTCATTACAAGCAACATCAAAGCTGCAAGCTGAACATGAACAAAAGTTCTAACGTATTAGCAATGCACCTATACAATGATATTGATTAACCTTCCAACCAATTTTTACTAAATTCTCCATGAGTACCACTCTCTTCATATATCATTCCTCCAATCTTCTTTTATGTATCTTACATAATGGTACATACCTAATGGACACAAGGAAAGCTGCTCTTATATTAGCATCTGTGGTGCTCACATTTTTTTTTAAGTACTGAAATCAACTTTAGTGAGTTTGAAATTTTCATTGATAACTTCGACAAGTTCTCAGGCTTCACACTACTATCCTCAAGATTTTAAATTCCCAAATTCCCTCTGAACTCATCTTTCCCGCTTTTTTTTATGGCTCTCACTATCTCTTATGCACTGAAGCTACTCTTTATAATCATGCCCTTCAAGTCCAACTTCACTACTGTCATCCAGGTTTGCCTCACGTTTCAGTATAAAACAAGTTGTCCTTAAAAACTGGCACAAATCTAACCTAATGAAGAAAAAAGTCACATAAGTTCAGGAGGCCCAGAGAGTCCCAAACAAGAAGAAACCAAATAGGCACACACCCAGCCACATCATAATTAAAATGCCAAAAATTAAAGACAAAGAGATCATCTTAAAGGCAGCAAGAGAAAAGCAATTTGTTACAAAGGAGCTCCCATAAGGCTGTCAGCTGATTTCTCATCAGTAACTGCCAGAAGGGAATGGCATGAAGTATTCAAGGTAATGAAAAGCAAGGATCTGAAACCAAGATTACTATAACCAACGAGGCTATCATTCAAAATAGATGGTGAAATAAAGAGCTTCCCAGACATAAAAAGGCTAAATGAGTTTATCACCACCAACCCAGTACTGTAAGAAATGCTAAAGAAACTGCTGAAATGAGAAGAAATAGAGAGAAACAGACATAAAGAATAAAAATGACAATAAGTACCTGTCAATAATAACCTTAAATGTAAATGCTCCAATCAAAAGACATAGGGTAGGTGAATGGATACAAAAACATGAAAAATTACATGCTGTCTACAAAAGACCCACTTCAGAACAAAAGACTCACAAAGGAAGAGAGGGAAGGGATGGAAAAATTTTTCCATGCAAATGGAAATGAAAAACAAGCTGGGTTAGCAATACTCATATCTGACAAAATAGACTTCAAAATGAAGGCCATCACAAGAGACAGTAAAGGTCACTACATAATACTAAAGGGGTCGATCCAACAAGAGGATATAACCCTGGGAAACATATATGCACCCAACATAGGAGCACCTAAATATATACATAAAAAACGAACTTCTAGAGAACTTTAAGGGAGAGATTGACAGCAATACAGTCATAGTAGGGGACTTTAACACCTCACTAACTTCACTGGATAGATCTTCCAGACAAAAATTAAGAAGGCAACAATGACTCTAAAGAACACACTGGATCAGATGGATTTAACCAACATTTATAGAACATTTCACCCCAAAGCTGCAAAATATACATTTAAGAAAGAAATCAAAACCTTCCTGGAAACAAATGAAAATGAATACACAACAACCCAAAATATATGGGACACAGCAAAAGCAGTCCTAAGAGGGAAGTTCATAGCACTATAGGCCTACCTCAAAAAACAAGAAAAATTAATAATAAACTATTTAACCCTATAACTTAAAGAATTAGAGAAAAACAAAAAAAGCCCAGAGTAAGTAGAAGGAAGGAAATAATAGTGAAGAAATAAATGATATAGAGGCTAAAAAAACAATACCAAAAAAAAAAAAATCAATGAAACCAAGAGCTGGTTCTTTGAAAAGATAAATAAGATTGATGATCCATTAGCCAGACTCATTAAGAAACAAAGAGGACCCAAATAAATAAAATTGGAAACGAAAGTGGTAAAGTAACAACTGACACCACAGACATAAAAAGGATTGTAAGAAAATACTATGAACAACTACATGCCAACAAGCTGGACAATGTGAATGAAATGGACAAATTCCTAGGAAAATACAATCTTCCAAAACTCAATCAGGAAGAATCAGAAAACCCGAATAGGCTGGTAAGTACTAATAAAATTAAATCAGTAAAGCCCTAGCTGGTTTGGCTCAATGGATAGAGCGTTGGCCTGGGGACTGAAGGGTCCCAGGTTCAATTCTGGCCAAGGGCACATGCCTGGGTTGCGTGCTCGATCCCCAGTAGGGGGCCTGCAGGAGGCAGCCAATCCATGATTCTCTCTTCATCATTGATGTTTCTCTCTCCCTCTCCAAAATCAATAAAATATATTTAAAAAATTAAATCAGTAATAATAATAATAAAAAAAAACTCTCCCAGCAAACAAAAGCCCTGTTCCCGACAGCTTCACAGGGGAGTTTTACCAAACATTCAAAGAAGAACTAACACCTAGTCTCCTCAAACTATTTCAAAAAATCCAAAAGGAAGGAACACTTCCAGCTCTTTTTACGAAGCCAGCATTATCCTAATTTCAAAACCAGACAGAGACAGTACAAAGAAAGAAAACTACAGGCCAATATCCCTGATGAACACAGATGCTAAAATCCTCAACAAAATATTAGCAAATTTGATCCAGAAATATATTAAAAAGATCATACGTCATTGACCAAGTGGGATTTATTCCAGGAATGAAAGGTTGGTACAATATCCACATCAATAAACGTGGATTTTCTTAAGAACAGTAACTGTGCATGGAGGGACCTGGAGAGTATTATGCTAAGCGAAATAAACCAGTCAGAGAAAAACAAGTATCACATGATCTCACTCAAATGTGGAATCTAATGAACAAAATAAACTAATGAACAAAATAGATCCAGACATAGAAGCATGGAACAGACTGAAATATCAGAGGGAAGGTGGAGGTGGGGGTGGGTGGGAAGAGATCAACCAAAGAATTTGTATGCATATATGTATAACCCATGGAAAGAGACAATAGGGTGGTGAAGGCCTGGGGCAAGGGACCAGGGAGGGCTGGAAGGGGTGAATGGGGGAAAAAGGAGGACAAATGTAATACTTTCAACAATAAAGATTTAATTTTTAAAAAAAGGAAAAGAAAAAAAAATGAAAACCTGGCACAAATCTAGTAATTAAAAAGCCATGGTTATCGTTTTTATTGTGAAAATAGTCACTCCAATTACAGCATAAATTATTTATAAACTTGATTTTCACACCTTTGAATATACATTTTCTGTGGTAGAGGAAAGTACCATACACAGAAACCAGTAACTGCTTGGTTAATTAAAGAAATGTGGTAAAATAGAAAAACTATTAAATATGAATACACATACACATCTGCATCTTAAACATTTTAATTTAAAATGTACAAAAGTGTACGTTGAGATATCAAAAGTTTCTTTGAATAAGTCCTGTAATTAGATTCCAACACTGTGTTTCTTACACATGCTCATGTCTAACTTTTTTCCTTCCAGTTTCATTAAGATGGAGTATATGAGCAAGCAATCTGAATGTAAAATTCTCCTAGATTTTTACAATTTCCACTCCAGTCATTTAAATTACACCTAATCAAACCAATATTTAGCGATTTGCCTTTGTCAAGTCTTTCCAAAAGATTTTATCTAGTTTGCCAAAGAACGAATTCTATTGGTTTTTGCACCTTTTTATTGTTTTGCACATATAACAAGAAGTACAACTGGCATAAACAGGTTTGAAAACAAGCACAACTGACTCTCAGTAAGAACACAGTTCAACTGGTTAAGAGCAAACAGAGAAGATATACTGTAAAGTGATTGAATAACAGAGTAGTGAGAGAACTTGGTATCAGTCAGGCTACTTCAAAACTAAAATAGAAAATACTAGTAACCTGGCAAATACTATAAATTTCAACATGCTATATAGGACATGAAGCAAATATTATAGGGGATATATGTGTGTGTGTATATATATATGGTATTAGTAAGTTTAACATATTACTGTCTTAATCTTAATGTAAGCTATGAGAAATGTCAAAAATTAGGTCAGATTAAAAGGCACATATACTGTAATCTTCAGAGTAAATTAAGAGAGCTAGAGTGATTTTTAAAAAAATATTCCCCTTTTGGGTTTTATTGCAGTATATTTCATATGCTATAAAATGCACTCATTTTAAGACTACAGCTCAATAATTCAGTTAATTTTTTTTCTTTTTATTAACTAGAGGTCTGGTGCACGAAATTCATGCACGGGGTGGTGTCCCTCAGCCCAGCCTGCACCCTCTCCAATCTGGGATCCCTCTCACAATCCAGGACTGCTGGCTCCCAACTGCTCGCCTGCCTGCCTTCCTGATTGCCCCTAACCACTTCTGCCTGCCAGTCTGATCACCCACTAACTGCTCCCCTGCCAGCCTGTTTGTCCCTAACTGCCCTCCCCTGCAGGCCTGGTCCCCCCCAACTGCTCTCCCCTGCAGGCCTGGGTCCCTCCCAACTGCCTTTCCCTGCAGGCCTGGTAGCCCCCAACTTCCCTCCTCTGCTGGCTTTGTCACCCCTAACTGCCCTCCCCTGCTGGCCTGATCGCCCACAACTGCCCTCCCTTGGAGACCTGGTCCCTCCCAACTGCCCTCCCCTGCTGGCCATCTTGTGGTGGCCATCTTGTGTCTTGTGTCCACATGGGGGCAGGATCTTTGACCACATGGGGGCAGCCATCTTGTGTGTTGGAGTGATGGTCAATCTGTATATTACTCTTTTATTAGATAGGATAGAGGCCTGGTGCACGGGTGGGGGCCAGCTGGTTTGCCCTGAAGGGTGTCCCGGATCAGGGTGAGGGTTCCCTTGGGGCGTGGGGCGGCCTGGGTGAGGGGCCTGTGGAGGTTTGCAGGCTGGCCACGCCCCCTGGCGACCCAAGTGGAGGCCCTGGTATCTGGGGTTTATTTATCTTCTACAATTGAAACTTTGTAGCCTGGCACGGAGCCAAGCCTTCTGCTTGCTCCATGGCAGCAGCCATTTTGCGGGGGATTTATGTATCTTCTATAATTGAAACTTTGTAGCCTTAAGCAGAGGCCTGGGCCGGCCAGGGCTGCAGAAGCTTGGCTTCCTCCATCGCCCAGGGCAACCCTAGCCTCCTGCTCTTTCCAGCTACGTGGCTGCCGCCATTTCTGTTTGGTTTTATGTATCTTCTATCATTGAAACTTTGTAGCCTTGAGTGGAGGCCTAGGCGGGCAAGGGCAGGCGGAAAGCTTGGCTTCCTCCATTGCCGGGGTAACTCATGCCTCCCTCCTGCTCTTGGGTTTATTTGCGTATTTGCTCCTGATTGGCTGGTGGGTGTGGCTTGTGGGCGTAGCGGAGGTATGGTCAATTTGCATATTACTCTTTTATTAGATAGGAGGATTTCTTTATTAAGGTATCACATATTTGTCCTCACACAGTTAATTTTTATAGCTATGTAACCATTACCACAATCCAGTCCTACACTATTTCTATCACCCCATCCTCCCAAAAACCTTTCAAGCCATTTGCAGTCAATCCCCACTTCCAGTACCCCTGCTTTCTCTTTCTATAAATTTCCTTACCTAGACATTTTATGTAATTAAAATAATATGTGATCTTTGGTGTCTGATTTTTCACTAAGCATAAAGTTGTAACATGTTTCAGTATTCCATTCCTTGTTAGTGCTGAATAGTATTCCATTGTATGAATACGCCACATTTAATTTATTCATTCACATCAGCTGAAGGATATTTTGAGTTGTTTCTAGTTTTTGTCTACTATGAGTAATGTTGCTATGAATATTTAAGTACAACCTTTTTGTGGACATATGCTTTCATTTTTCTTGGATAGATTTCTAGGAGTGGAAGTAACTGAGTCATATGAAGAGTGCCTGTTTTTCCTAAAGTGAAAATATCAATTATTATAAATTTCCAAATATGAAAATACTAGATGTGGAGTTAGGAATTCTTCTTATGATCTCACGCTCTACCATTGACAACTATATGATGGTTAAATTGTTTGAGCAAAGCTTAGAACATTTAACTCCATGGAAGGGGATTGTGGATAAGGGAGATACAGATAATGTAGGATAAAAGCTACACCTTTTAATCGGAGAATGTCAAGGTGTATATAATTATTATACATAAGTGACATATAATACTAACCCTGAAATTTGATTATGGGTGCCAGAGAGACAATAAAATGGAGAAGGGAAACCCCACAAAATTGAGTGTGGCTATTTAAATTAATAATACTAAATAGCCATCCTATATAATCCTATATAATAAAGAAGGAATATGCTAATTGACCACCACACCCTCACAAGATGGCGGTGCCCAGTCCCCTCAGCCTGCCGGCAGTGAATTATTTTTCTTTTTTCTTTTTTAAATATATTTTATTGATTTTTACAGAGAGGAAGGGAGAAGGATAGTGAGTTAGAAACATTGATGAGAGAGAAACATCAACCAGCTGCCTCCTACACAACCCCAACTGGGGATGTGCCCGCAACCAAGGTACATGCCCTTGACCAGAATCGAACCGGGGACCCTTCAGTCTGCAGGCCGACGCTCTATCCACTAAGCCAAACCGGTTAGGGCCGGCAGTGAATTTTCATGTGACCATTACCTTTAAAAATCCTTACCCAAGGATATGATTATTTCTTTTAGATCATCTGTTCTCGGGGAGCAGGCCTAAGCCAGCAGGTGGGCATCCCCCAAGGGTCCCAGACTGTGAGAGGGCACAGGCTGAGCTGAGGGACCCCCCCCCCCCCCCGCATGAATTTTCATGCACCAGGCCTCTAGTTTATATTAAATATCTGGTATGTATGATCACCATCAAGCAAAATAAAAGCTATACATGATACACCCACCATTTATGTGTGCATATGTTAAACATATATGCATGCACATATTCACAATAAACTTGATATATGTGAAAACATTTGCTAAATGAACATGTTAAACCTGTTGATTATTTATTAGCACTATCAAAAGGAATTCAGCCTGTGGATACACAATAGCATTTTCATAATAGATTCTAATAGGAACCTCTTTTTGTTTCAATACAATCTCAAAGTACAGATAAAATAAAATCATCCCAAGAGAAAAAATATTAAACAATAACCTAAAAATAACATTTTAATCTCAGGCTTTTTAACCCAAATGTAGTCTGTATGAATCCAACATTTGTCATTTAACTACTGAAGAGAGCTCAGCAAAGAAAGTTGGTGGCTGCTTCTATTTGTCTTTTTAAGTCAAAATGCAGGCATTTTAAATATAAAGTGTTCTGAAAAACATGTTCGAAAGCCCAATGTCTGGGTCAAACACCAGACTGAATAAAGATATGTGAGTTTCATCACCACAGAGATAAGCTACATTTTAAATTTCTAAATTTATGGTTATCTCTCAGGAGTTGCTAACCTGAAGTGGGTAAGAACCTTCAGAAGCTAGGTGGACCAGAGCAGGTGAGGTGGTACTAGGGGTGGTGGTGATGAGAAGCAACAATCAATGACAGGACCACTTCATTGTTCCTGTTTTCACAGAGCTGGGACAAAGTCAGACTGCTTTTGCATCTGATTTCATCTGTGCAGTTAGCTTGATAAACCAACTTAGAAGTATTTATCTGTAATGCAACATCCACCTCACAAAGTTATTCCACTTATTTACATTTCTATTCTCAATAGCTTTTTTTTTTGGATAGACTAGCTTTTATAATATAAACTTCCCTGCCAATAAGAACTATAAAAGCTAGATTTTTTAAAAAGTATCACTTTAAAAGCATGAACTAGGATAGGCAGGTCTCTAGGAGCTAAGGTGGAGAGTTGCAGTCTTTCTTCCTCTGCTACAAGAAAAGGGAACCTCAACCAGCTGATATCCAGGTAAAACTCGTTTGGCAAATAGCTACTCCTGAACTGGGGCTCTTTTCTCAGTCGACAGAAGACATCAGCCTACAAGATGCTGGGCCGTACAAGGCCAAAGATATTACTACTACTACCATCTTGGGAAATATTTGCCTTTTCCCCTTAACTAATGCTTCATCAAGATACCTAATCCATCAAGACACCTAAATATTTAATGTCTGACTGATCAAAGTCAGCATGCAACAGTATTCTTAGAAGCATCAAATGTGCTATGTAAAAATATTAATTTTATGAAAAATCTGTGCAAAGTCAAGAAATGACTTTGTAAGTGGGCTAAACAGCTTCATTACTTAGGGAATGGTATTAAATACAAATAAAAATAAAACAAAAAATTTGTTAATGAAGTTCAAAAAGTAACTTAACTCTTACCAATTAATTTACCTGCAAGAAATGGTTTAGCAAATATTTTTAATCAACAGTCATTATGTCACAGAAAAGCAAAGTAGGATAAATGGATATTAGGCACAGTGTGCAATGGTGCACCCATGAAAAGAAACAAATTATAAGCTCTTTCACAGTATTGCTCATATCTTGTGTTTCATTGAACGATGTTTTCTTGCTAAATTAAATAGGTATTTGGGAAGCAAATTCTAAAACTAACCTATGGGTCACATTTAATTCTGAAAGTTAGTACTACAAATATAAGTACAACAGTCCATTGTCTTAATTATAAAGTTTAAGGGAGCTCTTCATAAAATTTTTGCTTCAAATACAAGTAGTTCAGTACTTTCAATACCACCACTAATGAATCAAGGGCAGTTACAGATTAGTATGCATTCATCTACATTTCCCTGCCTGGTCCCACTGTGGTCACTGGTAGCTATTTATTTAGACAAAGAGCATGTTAAAATTGTAGCAAATAGCTCTGAAAGGTGGTTCATCAAGCAAACTGTAGAGCAGGTTAATCAAACTCTTAAGGTTTCATTTATTTTTTAAAAAGAAGATAGGAGAAGAGAAATGTTAAGTAGTGTCAAAAATCTTTATAAATATTAAACATTTATCCTGTTCATACACTAGAGATAAACCCTGAAAAATAAAATTTATTTAAAAGAACAAATAAGCAAATAATTTTCTTTAGCAAGTGGCTACTGTCTGTTAGGACATTTTTAAAACTGCTTTCCCAAGCATAATCACTAGGCAATCTTCTATCAACAAGTAATAAATTTAAGAGTTTTCAAACAGAGTTCCCTTTCTAAACATGACTTAAGAAGGCTTAACACAATGAATATGGAAAAAGAAATTTTAAAAAACAACCACACAAAAACCCATAGTATAATTTTGCAGTAGAAATAAGTCTAATTATAGCTCAAAATTTAAAGAACTGTCCCAATATTTTCCCAATGCTAGTGGTTCACTACATTGTTGAAAGGGCATCAGTGAAATATGGAACAGTAAATTATACAGAAACAGCAACATTTCTGTATTGAACTTTTACTTGTAAAGTGAATTAAAAAGCAGAGAATATGGTGTCAAAAACCTGCTGGAAAATAGCTCTACAACTAAAGCTGCAAGTTTCCATCACTGTAAAAGGACCACAAATCTCTGTCTCAGGCCTGAGAAAATTTAAAAAACAATGTACTTATAAGAAGTCCTATTTAAAAATATTTTTCATTCATTTTAAGAACTGTATCCTAGAATGTTTGACAAATCAAAATTTGTCATATTTCTCTAAAGCTGTATAAATCGCACCAAATCATAAAAGCACTGTTCCATACTCCACAATTTAATAATCTGATGGTAGGAAAAGAAACAAACAAACAAAAAAAACAGGAAACAGAACCATAAGAGTAATCACTCTCAAGGTCTTGGATCAATTTCTACACTAATAAAAGAGAATCATGTAAATTGACCGTACCTCCACTATGCCCACAAGCCACGCTCACCAGCCAATCAGGAGCAACTATGCAAATTAATCCAACCAAGATGGCTGCGGCCACGGAGTGAGCCAGGAGGCTTGGGTTTCTCCGGCAATGGAGGAAGCCAAGCTTCCCGCCCACTCTGGCCAGCCCTGGCCTCCGCTCAAGGCTACAAAGTTTCAATTATAGAAGATAAATAAATCCCAGATACCAGGGCCTCTGCTTAGATTGCCGGGGGGGGGGGGGGGGGAAGGGGGCGTGGCCAGCCTGCAAACCAACACAGGCCCCTGACCCAGGCCACCCCATGCCCCAAGGGAACCTCCACCCTGATCCGGGACACCCATCAGGGAAAACCAGCTGGCGCCCACCCGTGCACCAGGCCTCTATCCTATCTAATAAAAGAGTAATATGCAAATTGACTGTCACTCCAACACACAAGATGGCTGCCCCCATGTGGACACAAGATGGCCACCACAAGATGGCCAGCAGGGGGGAGGGGATGGGGGAGGGCAGTTGGGAGGGACCAGGCCTGCAAGGGAGGGCAGTTGGGGGCGATCAAGTCTGCAGGGGAGGGCAGTTAGGGGTGACCAGGCCAGCAGAGGAGGGAAGTTGGGGGCGACCAGGCCTGCAGGGAAGAGCAGTTGGGGGGACCCAGGCCTATAGGGGAGAACAGTTGTGGGGGACCAGGCCTGCAGGGGAGGGCAGTTGGGGGGGACCAGGCCTGCAGGGGAGGGCAGTTGGGGGTGACCAGGCCTGCAGGGGAGGGCAGTTGGGGGCAACCAGGCCTATAGGGGAGGGCAGTTAGGGGCAATCAGGCTGGCAGGGGAGCAGTTAGGCATCAATCAGGCTGGCAGGGGAGTGGTTGGGGGTGATCAGGCTGGCAGGCAGAAGCGGTTAGGGCAATCAGGAAGGCAGGCAGGCGAGCAGTTGGGAGCCAGCAGTCCTGGATTGTCAGAGGGATCCCAGATTGGAAAGGGTGCAGGGAGGGCTGAGAGACACCACCCCCCCATGCATGAATTTCATGCAATGGGCCTCTAGTATATATAAAAAAGCCTAATATGCAAATAGACCAAAAGGCAGAACTGAAAAACCGAACTGAACAACTGGTTACTATGACATGTGCTGACCACCAGGGGACGCATGGGGAACATGGCGGGTACTGGCTATGGTGGAATGGTGGAGCAGGTGAGCGGGGGCACCAGACCAAGGCGGGGCACCAGTCACTATCATTGGGGCGAGCCTCTGGTGGTTACTGAAAATTCTTTGCTCATGCGTGCCACAGTCCTGCCCAGCCCTCGCACATGCTGCTGGCACTGGAGCCGCTGTTCACACCTGCTGCCAACGCTGGAGCCACCTCTCGCACCTGCTGCAGGCACCCGGTGCCAGCCCCAATTGCCCCTCAGGACTTCTCCACCTCCTCCTGCTCCTAAGGAGTGATTGGGGCCGGCAGCTGCCTCTTGCACCTGCTGCTGGTGATGGCCCCGCTAGCACCCGGGTCCGCCATCAGCGCACAGAAGCAGCAGCGGCGGGAGTGGGGCTGCCAGCAGACAAGCGAATGGGGTGGGGGGGGCGTGGTGGGAGCAGTCAGGTGGGGGCACGGATGATGGGCCGAGACCCGCCCTTGTGCCCACAGCAGACTCCCGGCCCACAGTTCCTTTCAAGGTGTACGAATTTGTGGACTGGGCCCCTAGTGAGATTATAAGAAGTACAGGAAAGAAGACCTGTATTACAGAAGTGTTATAATTCAGTGGCATAGATTTAAGAGCCAGTCAATCCTATCTCTGCCGTTTACTCGATTTGACCTTAAGCATCTGTGTCAGCTTCCTATCTGTGAAGTAACATCTACTCTAGATGCCAGTCCACACATTTCCACTTCTAAACTTGAAAGAACATCTTTAATAAGACCAAGTCCTCTGCCAAGAACAACTATAAAAGCTGGATGAAAATAAAAAGCTACCACCCCACACATATCAAGATGGCTGTTAACAAAAACAAAATAAAACAAAACCAAAAACACCACAGAAAATAACAAGTACTGGGGAGGATATGAATAAATTGAAGCTCCTGAGCAGAGTCTTAAAGAAATATTTGCATACCTGCATTCACAGTAGCATTATTCAAAATAAACAAGGGGTAAAAACTACCTAAGTGTCCAGTTATAAATGAATGGATAAACAAAGTGTATTATATACATTCAATAGAATTATTATTCATTCTTAAAAAGGAAGGGAATTCCGACACATGCTATAATAGAAATAAACTTTGAGTTACAAAAGGACAAGTACTCTAATTCCATTTATATGGCATCTAGAGTGGTCAGATTTATAGAGACAGGAAGTACAATGGTGGTCACCAGGCACTGAAATGAAAGGTGAATGGGGAGTTGTTATTTAATGGGCACAGAGTATTAGTTTTGCATGATCAAAGTTCTGGAGGTGGGTAGAGGTGACAGTTGCATGACAGTATGAATGCATTTAATATCTATAAACTTTACACTTAAAAATAGTTAAGATAACAATTTTGTTATGTTTATTATACAATAATTTTTTTAAAACTAACAATTTAAAAGCACCAAAGAACAACAAAGACAACCTGGAATTGTGGAGTCTAGATTCTGGAGAAAAGGCAGGTATACCGAGAGGATCCCCACATTCACTTTTACTCATTCCCTTGGGCCATTTGTTTTATCTGGAGGACTGGAAATAGGACAACAAGCAGAAAGTCACAGGTGGGCTGGCTATCAAGCAGCTAGAACTCATGAGGGGTCAAAGGCTGAAGAAGAGAGAAATCCAAATAAGAACCAGAAATTCTGCAAATAATTTTCATTAAGGTGTTCATTGACATATTACCTAAGCATGGATGAGACACCAAAACACCAAATAGCAGCACTGGAAGGCAAAAGAGCTGAACAGAGACAGTTGGCTTACTTGCAGTGGTGAAGAGACAAAGTTGGAATTCAAGGCAATTATGTAGAGAGCAAACTGGTAAACACATCAGGCTTTCACCTGAGACCCCCAGAAGGGCTAATTCCCAGTGAGCAGATATATGCCTTGGAAATAGAGGCAAACTAAAAATAGACCAATTTTAACATAGCCTAAAAGCCAGCTTCAACAAACTCATAGTGATCTGCCCACACTGTACCTGCTTGCTCAAAGAAAATAATATTTCTCTTTAAGAAAGATAGTCTCCACAGTTTTCATATAGTGTTAGTAAAAGTACCAGGTTTGTTCCCCACCAAAATAAAACACCCCAGGGTCAAATGTCTGAAAACCAAGGGGAAAAAGATCCAGGAAGTCAGAAGTATTCTAAGACACATACAATGAGGAAGTAGTTGAAAACAAAACAAAACTAATATAAAGAAAACTATAAGTTAAGGATCTATGCTGTAATCACTAAGATAACCACTAAAATAATTTTAAAAGACTATGTAATTAACAGCTAATGGGGAAGGAGAATGGGGCAATAAACCATATTTGATGCACCTATAGTGGGATGACAAATTTAAATCCAAAGATATCAATAATTACATTAATGTAAATAAACTATATGCTTCAATTTAAAAACAAAGATTATCAGATGGGTTTAAAAGGCATGTTACTATGTGGTGTTTACAAGTGAAATATAAGGACACAGAAAGGTGGAAAGGAAAAGATGTTAAGAAATTCTCCATGCAGGCATTTATCAAGAAAGCTCATAAAATAATACAATACAAAGTAGACTTTAAGGCAAGAAGCATTACTAGAGATAAAGAATATTTCATAAAAATTCAACAGAAAGATAAAATGATCCTAAATTTATATTCATTTTGTAACAAAACCTCCAAATATATAAACTAAAAGAACTAGACAAATCAAAATTTATAATAAATGATATTATAAATCTAAAGATATTAACATTTCTTAATAGCTGATAGGACAAGCAGACAATAAAAATTAGTGTGAAAGATTTGAACATGGTTAATAAATTTGACCAAACTGATATGTATGCAACACTATCTAACAATTGCAGACAAAAACTGGAATTAACTGAAATTTAAAACTTTTCTTCAAAAATACCATTAAGAGAAAGGCAAGCCCAGAATGGAATATTTCACATACATATATCTGACAAAGAACTTCTATCTAGGCTATATCACGAACTTCCAAAACCCTCCAGGAAACTCACATTTTAAAAAATGGGCAAAAATGATTTATGTACTTTTTACATTATATAGCAACAAAAATGTTTTCAAAAATTAGAAGAATAGTTTCAAATTAGTGTAGGGCTAGTGTACCATCAAGTGGATAGATGAACTGCTAGGGTATCTGATTTTTTGGTGCGTTTCTAAGTATTATGATAATAATGATTTTAAATAACTTCTAATGCAATTAGGAATCTAAATCTTAGAAAATCAATTTTTCAATGAGGATTTTAATATTAGATTCAAAATTTAAAAATGAGAAAGAAACATAGAATACAAAGGATTTCCAATGTTCTTTGATAGCTTACATGCAGTGATTTTCAACCAGTGTGTCTCAAGCATTTTTAAAATATGCAATGCCTGACTATTTTAGTCAGGGGCAATTACTTATTTTCCCTCATATTGTCAAATAAGAAAATGACAACATTGCTTCTTGGCCTTTTAGCTAAGATCAAGTGTAAAAATATGACAACAGTCAACACAACACTAGCCATCTGGTGTGAATGAATCAAAATTATATCTATTTTTTTGTCAGATTGGCAATATATATATATATTTTGGTGTGCTGCAGAATTTTAGTAATTAGTTAATGTGTGCCATGAGATTGAAAATTGTTGGCTTAAATCAGAGATGAAGTCACTGTTCTTAAATTAGGCTTGGGAAACTAGGGTTATCTGCCCAGTTTTCCATATCATAAAAATTTCCCAATGATAGAAGAACCTGGAAAAAGGAAAACACAGGTTTTTAGAAAAGGGCTTGATACATAATACACACTTGATGTATACTTGCTGAATGAATGAATTTATCCTCATAAACACAAAGGTGAATGAATGTTATTAGCTCAACTCAGTAAATTATCATAAATTCTTTTAAGCAGAACCTATAATAATAAAAGCATAACATGCTAATTAGACTAGACGTCCTTCCGGACGAAGCCAGGGCTTCGAGGGAAGCCCGGGTTCCAGGTGCCAGAGGGAAGCCGGTGCCAGCAGCCAGGGGAAGGAAGGCCTACTCTTGCACGAATTTCACGCATCAGGTAGGGTCCCTAGGCCTGGCCAGTGATCAGGGCTGATCGGGGCCTTCTGGCTTCCGGCTTCTGGCCAGGGCCTTCCTTCGTTTTGAGCCACCCCCTGGTGGTCAGCACACATCATAGCAAGCAACTGAACTCCTGGTCAAACTCCTGTGGGGACAATTTGCATATTAGGCTTTTATATATAATTTTTTTATCCTCACCCAAGGATATTTTTCCATTGATTTTTAGAGAGAGTGGGAGAGAGAGGAAAAGACAGAGAAATATTGATGTAAAGAAACACATTGATTGGTTGCCTCCTTCACACATCCTGACCAGGGCCCGGGTCAGGGAGGAGCCTGCAACCAAGGTACGTGCTCTTGACTGGAATCGAATCCAGGACCCTTCATTCCACAGGTCGATGATCTATCCACTTAGCCAAATCAGCTAGGGCAGTGGTTGGCAAACTCATTAGTCAACAGAGTGGCAAATCATGGCTCGCGAGCCGCCTGTGGCTCGCGAGCCACGGTTTGCCGACCACTGGGCTAGGGTGAGTTTATTCTTGTATTATTTATTTTTTGTATGATTTATTTATATTTGTCTTATTATTAGTTACCAGAGGCCTGATGCATGAAAATTTGTGCAAGAGTAGGCCTTCCTTCCCCTGGCTGCCAGCACTGTCTTCCCTCCTTCAGCAGCCTGCAGGCACCCAGGACCTGGGCTGGGCTGGCTTCCCTCCGGCCCCAGCTTCATCAGGAAGGATGTCCGGAATGATGTCCGGTCTAATTGGCATATTACCCTTTCATTATTATAGATTATATATGTGCACTAGAGGCCCGGTGCATGAAATTCGTGCATGGGGGTGGGGGGTAGATCCCTCAGCCAGGCCTGCACCCTCTCACAATCCAGGACATGCCCCTTGTAATCCGAGACTGCTGGCTCCTAACTGCTCACCCACCTGCCTGCCTGATCACCCCTAATCACTCTGCCTGCCTGATGGCCCCTAACCCCTCTGCCTGCCTGATCACCCCTAACCACCTCTGCCTCAGCCCCCGCCGCGGCGGCTTCATCCAGAAGGACATCCGGAAGGTCAGCTATCAGGTCTAATTAGCATATTATGCTTTTAATATTATAGATAATTCTTCTGCAATGAGGTGAAGACCATGAACTTTGGAATAAAAAAAGACTTCACTACTTCAGTAACAGAGTGGCAAACCACGGCAGGTTAATCTAACTTTGTGCTCTCGGCAGGTTAATCTAACTTCAGTTTATTTATTTGCAAAATGGAAAATATGATACTCACCTGGAAGTTCAGATATTTAAAACATTTTGACAGAGATATAGCCATGTAGTAAATGATACCTGTTGATTTGTATTTTTACTTTTTCAAATAAATAGAAATTTTATTGCTTTCCCAAACTACAAAAAAAATATTGTAAAAACATAAATTGATATAATATACTCAAAGTGCTTAAAACAGTGCCTGGCACAACTAAGAGCTGTGAAAATGCTATCTGCTATTACATGGAAGAGTACTGGGTAGACTCATAGGCAATCAAGGCTCTATCAACACACCTTAAGAGCTGTTAAAGACACTGCCATTAACTTAATACTAATCAACCCACATCTTCGGTTTTTTCCTTCATTACCATGCCGTAGACATCATGTGTAGCTATTCAATTTCAGTTTTAAAATGGTATAAAACTTCAGAGCAGAAAGAGCTCTAAAATTTAAAATGATCTAATCAACACATCCCATAGATAAGCTTCAGGGAACCAACCCATTAATCCCTTGAAACTGCATATATAAAAGGGTATGTTGTGTGATGACTGCATGCACACACCTGTCTTCTAGGAAAGGGCCCATGAATTTTGACCATTCTCCAAGGGGTATCTAACCCCCCAAAAGGTAAGAACCAAAGCTCTTACCCAGTAAATGTAATTTATTTTCCTTATAGATAAGGAAACAAGAGTCTTGCCTTGAGAGGTTAAATGACTTAAGCAAATTAGTGACAAAGTAGGAACTAAAGCTGAATATCTCATTAAGTATTCTTCTCACTACTCCAAATTTCCTATATAGAGTACTGGGAGCATCCGCTTTATGTATAAAAATTTCACTTCCTTTATACATCAACAAATATGTGCTCTATTTCTGACTGTACCATAGGACCTACTTCATGCTGAATATATATCTGCCTCCCTAAACGCAATGTCATGGACTGCTTACTATACCATCATTACACAAACACAAAAACGGCTTACAGGCCATAGTATTTAAGGTGTTCATGGTTCCATTAATTTGTTTGAGACAGAAACTGAGATGGAAGGCAATGAAAAACTCCCAATTTTCAAGTACAACACGCTTAACCTTTAAAGTATTTATGACGATGCCCTGGTTTTATTTTTCATAAAGGGTTAGTGCTTGGCTTTTGATCTAACCATAAAAAGATGCCAAGGTATTATATCATTAGCCACAAACTAGAGCACATATGGGGAAAGCCTGTCTTGAACAGACCCCTCTTGCAAAAGCAGTCAGTAAAAATTCTGAACAGGTGTGAAGCTTAATAGCCCCAAAGCCATTGAATCCACTTCCTTAAGATATCATTTTGAAAGCAGAGAAAGTGCTGAGAAGATTCTTAAGCAACCTGTGTTCTTCCAGAATATAGCTACTTTCAAAGTGCTCTAAATGTGTAATCTATAAATGTTTTTTTGGACCCCAAAGCACCAAAATCTATAGAAAAAACAGACTCACAAATTCCACTATCTCTATGTTCTCATCCCATTTATGACTTCCAACGACACACAAATACTTGATAACTTCAGCAAATAGTATTTGTTTCTCACATTATTTTTCACAACTCTATTCCTTGCCATCTATTACCTTTGGTAACTGTAACATTCATAATAATGTTTAATCTGGAACACTCCTTACAGATAGCTTAATTTTCATCTCCCATCTTACCAGAATTTCCTGCCTCCATCAACCCCCCATACTGACATAGGCAAATCCTAAACCTATCTTGAGAAAGCATCAAACATTTCTGGCACTGAAAAGCTTTTTCCTCCCACCTTTCCCTACTTTGTTACACTGCTCCTCACTCTCACTGGATCTTTGAATCTAGTGATCCCTAATACCTAATACTTCTATTTCTTGGAACCTTGTGATTCACTTGCCTACTTATTAAAACAGTCCATGATCAACCATGTCATTAATGCTACTAATGATCTTAGAAATCTCCCCTATACCTAATAAGGCAAATTCTATTAGTGACTTTCTTTATTTTGAACATTCTCCTCTGTGACTGCTAAGAACCCCTTGGAAAAAGTACAAACTCTGCTGATTGCCTCCACTATACTCCATTTATTTACAGATAACTGGCCCAGCAAAGTAGTTATTCCAAACTTTTCCCTTATATTAGTTTCCTACTGCTGCTGAACAAATTACTACAAATTAAGTAGCTTATATATTCTCTTACTAGAAGCCCGGTGCACAAATTTGTGCATATTGAAAGGAAATTAATTAGAAGAAATATTTTAATATCACTATTCGCCCTTTCTCTATAAGAGAAGTGTCAACCAAATTCACGATCGATAATGACAGATTGAAACACACGTGTGCGACTGGCATCAGCAAGAGCTTTATATGTATCGCCCATGCATGAGTCAACTTTGCCTTTTATAGATATAGAATAAGCTTGCTTAATTAGATCTGCTTTCTGATGTAGCTAAACTTTTTCCAGCCCAGTGAAGCACCCCAGCTTCTCTTTCATGTAACTGTCAGCAACACGGCAGTAAATATCAACACGAAGCAGATTGTTATTGTAGATCACACAGGGTGAACAAAGGGTATTAACTGCAGCAGTGTTTGACTATATTCTGCGCAGTGAGAAAACCTGAAGTCATTTTCAAGGTCCACCATTTCTTACTTTTTTCAGTCGGGTCAAGTTTCAAAACTTTCTAAATCTCCATTTTCCGGCTAATGAAAAGAAAACAGGATTCCACCGAGTCTCCTATCTACCTACTCCAGGACTTTTGTAAGGATCAAATGAGACGAGGCACAGGAAAACGCTTCATAGACATTTGGTTAAAGTGTGAAATATTTCCACCTGGCTTTAAAGCAAGTTATGTTCCTGGGCTAAAGAAACTGCAAGGAGGCTAATCGTCACTAAGGAGAGGAAGTGTGGCATTGCTACATGAGGTCATTACCCAGCGCCCACAGCCACTGTTTCTGGGCTGGGCTGTGGGCCGCATTTTGTGCCATGGGGTCTCAGTAGCGTCGGCTGCTATTTGGTGGGGTGCTGCTCTGGGGTGGTGGCGGGGCCTGTGTCCCACTTGGGGGAAGCCGAGTGTTGCTTTGTGGGCACCAGGTCTGTGGTGCCGTTTCTCTGTGCGCGTCACGGCAGCTCCTGCATTGAGTGTCTGTTCTCTGGTGGTCAATGTGCGTCACAGTGACCGGTCAGAGGGTTGGACACTTAGTATTTAGCCTTTTATATATAGATATTTCTAGACTAAAATCATTTTCACTGGACTTCAGTGAAGGTGTCTGCAGGGCCTGTTCCTTTTTTAGGCTCTGAGGGGGAATCCACTTTCTTGCCTTTTTCAGCTTCTAGTGGCCACATGCATTCCTTGGCTGTGGCCCTGCTCCATCTCCAGAGCTTATCAATCCCATCTCTGCCTCTGTCAGCACACTGCCTTCTCCTTTGTCTCTGACCCTCCTGCCACCCACTGATAAGAACTTTGATAATAACTACTTTGGGCCCAGCAGGACAACCTAGGATAATCTCACCTCAAGATCCTTAACCTAATCACACCTGCAAAAGTCCCCTTAGCCTTTAAAGTAACAATCTTTAGGTTCCAGGGATTAGTCATGGACATATTGGGGGGATGGGGTGGGGGGGAAGGACCATTATTCAGTTTTCCACATTCTTCAACACCTTACATGCCTGTCACCCTAAACCAGAAGTTTTCAACCCTTTTCATCTCATGGCACACGTAAACTATTACTAAAATTTTGCAACACACCCAAATATCAACTATATATTTTGCCAATCTGACAAAATTAGATATAATTTTGATTCATTCACACCTGATGGCTATTGTTGTGTTGGCTGTTGTCATTTTGTTATTTGATAATCTTAAGGGAAAAGAGATCTGTGCCCCTGAGTAATAGGTATTGCATGTTTTAAAACTTCTTGCAGCACACTGATTGAAAAAATCATTGTTCTAAACTAATAGTCCCTTTTCTATTTACTAGGAAAAGCATCAGTAGAGACTTTCTCAGGTCCTCTCCACAAAGTTGTTGCTACTTCCTACCTCACCTCTTTACCCATCCTTAATGATTTTCCAAATACCTCAAAGAAGCACTG
Source organism: Plecotus auritus (assembly GCF_963455305.1). Lineage (NCBI taxonomy): Eukaryota > Metazoa > Chordata > Mammalia > Chiroptera > Vespertilionidae > Plecotus > Plecotus auritus. The sequence goes on from NC_137776.1 coordinate 27,878,184, forward strand.
ATCCTCCTTTCCCGGGTTACCTTCCCCCTTGATTTTGAATTTATAGCCTCTTATCTTTAAGATTAATCAGCAATACTACCATATCTTTGCAGTTTGTAAAAATGACTGGAAATATAAACAAATTTGAGTAAAAACATAAAAAGCCCTTTGAAACTCACCATAGTTTTAGGCAGAAAACTCATCTATTAATTTTCTATTACCCTATATATAATGACAAAATATTTTCCTTTCCTTTGACATTAATTCTAATTGCTCAAAGTTGTCTATAGAATAACAGATAATTTAATTTCACCCTAATATTGTACAATGTTTAATGGGAAAAAATAACTACTCATGGATTATAATAATTAAATAACCTGTATTGCAACAAACTTTTTCCGTAAAATATTAAAAATTTTCCCCAATCATTATCTTTTAAACAATTAAAACTGAAAAGAAAGCTTATACTGAGCAATGCTAAACCAACCTTAAAAGTTCAACATCTTAATTGTTCTTTAAGAAAAGATGAATTAAAAATAACTAATTTAAGTAAAGCAGAGATTATAAACTCTATTGCCTTCAGGGGCTAAATAGGTATAATGTTAATTCTCAACTATTAGGAAAAGCTGGATTGGTAGAAACTAGAGGCCACATGTTCCATCTAGAGGCATAAATACTTTTTGAAACACTGAACCTGCCAAACAACAAAGTTATGTGGAACAAATTTTCACCAATGGCTGCTTCCATGTAATCTGTGAATAACTTTCATTTTCAGGAGTTAGTGTGTCCCATCATATCTATGCAATGAGGCTCATGCATGACACTTCAGACACATACACCTCCTTATTAAAGTCAGCTAGCTAAGTAAGTGGTAGGTGGGTAACAGTGAAGCATCTTCTCTCCTTCCTCTCTGAACCTGAAATCTAACATTCCAACAGTTAGAGCCAGTATTCATTGGAAGAAATAATCTGTTTTAGTCTCCATGAAGGTATAACAACTACACCTCAGGTATATGCCCTATCTAGCAGGTAATGTGACCTGAGAAAGTCTGGAATGAGGGTAACAGCCCTCCCCTCCGCACCCCTGCAAAAAAAAAAAATGCAGACATCGACTACGTTTTTTATTTTTGGAAAACTAAAATCATTTATTTATCTTGACTGAAGCACTGGTTACATGGGTATGTACACCTATCAAAAATAATTTTACACACTTTATTTCTCAACATTTCAAGGTATATAAATTTTACTTTAAGTTTAAAAAGCATTCATTTATAAATTCTTTATATATTTTGGAAATTAACCCCTTATCTGATCTATCATTGGCAAATATATTCTCCCATACAGTGGGTTCCCTTTTCATTTTGTTGATGGTTTCTTTTGCTGTGCAAAAGCTTTTTAGTTTTATGTAGTTCCATTTGTTTATTTTTCCCTTTGTTTCCCTTGCCCTAGAAAATACATAAAGAACTTATAAAACTCAACACCAGAAAGACAAACAATCCAATAAAAAAATGGGCAAAGACCCACATAGACACCTTTCCAAAGAAGACATACAGATGGCCAATAGACATGAAAAAATGCTCAATGTCACTAATCATCAGAGAAATGCAAATTAAAACCAGAATGAGATAGCACCTCATACCTGCTGTAAGAGCTAAGAACTATCATCAATAAATCAACGAACAACAAGTGTTGGCAAGAATATGGAGAAAAGTAAATCCTTGCTGGTGGGAATGCAGACTGGTGCAGCCACTGTGGAAAACAGTATGGATGGAGTTTCCTCAAAAAATAAAAAAATGGAACTGCTTTTTAATCTAGCAATCCCACCTCTGGGAATATATCCTAAGAATCCCAAATAATTCAAAAGAATGTATGTCTCGCCTCCCCCGCCCCCCCCCCCCCCCCCACTGTTCACTGCAGCGTTATTTATAATAGCCAAGATTTGGAAGCAGCCCAAGTGCCCATCAGTAGATGAGTGCGTAAAAAAAACCCAACTGTGGTATATTTGCACAATGGAATACTATGCAGCTATAGGAAAAGAAGGAAATCACACTTTTTGCACAGAATGAATAGACCTGGAGATTATTATTCTAAGTGAAATAAGCATGTCAGAGAAAGGCAAATACCGTATGATCTCACTTGTATGTGGACGTTGATGAACAAGATAAACTAACGAACAAAATAAAAACAGAAGCATTATACATGGAACAGACTGACAGTTGTCAGAGTGGAGGGAGAAGGGGAGACTCAATGAAAGAAGGTGAAAGAATTAGCCAAAGAACATATATGCATGACATAGACACAGACAACAGTGTGGTGATGGCCAGAGTGAAGAGGCCGCGGGAGCTGGGTAGAGGTAGGCAAAGGGAAAGAAAATGGGGACATTTGTAATAGTGTCAACAATAAAAATAAAGTTAAAAAATTTCAAAAATAATTAAATAAAAGCACATGGCTAATTAAGCTCAAAATACTGCAGATAAAAAGGCAAAATAAAGAGAATGAAAGGCGTTCTTGAAGCTGCTTCCTAGTTTTCCTTCTCTTGGTACACTTAACTTTAATTAACACTTTAATTTCTGAATCTAAAAGAACATATTTTTATTTAAAAACCATTTTTAATAAGCATTTTGAAAAAGCACCATCTATTTAGGAAACTATGTATATTAACCCATTTGAGGTATATGTAAGTGTCTACTTTGTGCAAGGAGCCCTGCGAGGTGCTGGAGACACAGTGTGGTGACGGAGACATTGGCCCCTCATAAAATTCAGGCTAGCTGGGAAACAAGGCAATAAATAGCTGTTAATGCCAGAAATCTGGGACTTATTATTGTCAGTTTCTTCTCCCTCTCCATCATATATTTCTAGAATCTGCAGTTTATTTCTGTTTTTAGATCTCCCCAAGACCAAAGCACCTTCATTTCTCTCCATTCAATACTAATCTTACAACATTCGTTGTGCTCCTCTATATTTTCTTTTCAATATTGCTCCTAGAGTTACTATTTTCAAGCATGTGGTCATGTTGCTTCCCTGCTGAGATTCTTCTCTCATCTTGGAATCATCACACATGTCCCAGATTTCTGGCATAAACAAATGAAATAACACTGATTAGGAGAGCTCACTTGGAAATGCCATGTTTGAAATACCTCTCAGACAATGAAGGGAGCCATCACCTAGACAAATGACTATGAATCTGAATCTCAGAGACTGAGGCTGGAGACCTAATTTGGGATCATCTGTACAGAGGCACCAAATAAAGTTAGGTGTACCAAGAGAAGGAAAACTAGGAAGCAGCTTTAAGAACACCTTTATCTAAGAGGCAGAGGAGACAGAGTAGTGGCTGAGAAGGAAAAGTCAGAAAGGTAGAAGCATACAAAGAGAGTGAGTGCTTTGCCACAGAAATTAAGAACCCAACATGTTAGGAGAAAAGACTGGTCAAATGTACCAAATACTGCTGGAAAATATCCAGGAGCGTGATTAACTAGCAGTGATCTTTGCCTTCATAGATGTGCAGATATGGTAATCTTGATAAGGGCAAGACTGAACAGAATAGTTCAGATAAAAATGCAAAATAAAAAGAATGAAAATTTGAATAGTTGAGACAGAAGCTTAACTGTAATGTATTGAAAGCGAATGAAAGATGAGAAAAGGGAAATAACAAGTGTCAACAGTTCTTATGAGACATTTTAGTTGTGAATGGAAATGCAGAGGTCCAAAAGAAAACTCAGAACGTTTTGAGGAAGTGAGTGGCCCAAACATATTTAATTTCCAGGAGTTAGTGTTACTAATCTTACTGATTAGTAAGATCGAGTAAAAAGGCAGAATCTGAAAATACTTCAGGTTTTTCACAAGGTAGAAAGGGATGTGATCCTTAACACAGATGGAAGACTGGCCTTTGCCAGAGAGACACTACCCTCCATTAAAACAGGAAGGAAAAAGAAAAACTCTAAAGGGGAGAAAATACAAGTAAAATTGTAGATTCAGTGGCCAGACACAGTTTCTACCTTATGCTTTCTCTTTTCTCTGAGAGGTAGAAGGCAAGGCACTTACTAAAAGCAAAGTGAGCAGTAGGAAAGCTAGAGGTTTGAAGAGAAACAACTATTTCAAAGTGGTGGAAAGAGCTGACTAGAGAGAGACTGCTGGGTAGCGTGGAGGGCTGACTGGAGGTTTGTGACTATGTACAAAGTGGCACTCACCTACCCTGTGTGGGATTTCCTCCAGGAGAAGCCCAAGAAAGGGTTTGCCCACAGTTATAGCACCACCAGATGTGTTTGTTGAAAGGTTGAAGGGATGAGAAATATTAATACTAGTTAATTTTTACTGAGCACATTATAGTCCGGGGCCTTGCTAGTGCTTTATATGAATGGCTCCTTTAGCCTCATGGCTATCCCTACCAAGTTGGTACCACATTATTTTCATTTTATAAATGAGGAAGCTGAGGAATGAACCTGACAATTAATGTTCACATAACAGCTAGCATTCAAGGTTTGAGATTTCATGAGAAAAAATTAACTGAAATAAAACAAATTTAAAAAATAACCTGATATAAGATTGAGTGTTGTATAATCCTATCCTATATAATAAAGAGGTAGTATGCAAATTGACCGTCATGCCCTCGCACAAGATGGCCGCCCCCATGTGGTCACAAGATGGCTGCCACAAGATGGCCAGCAGGGGAGGGCAGTTGTGGGCGATCAGGCCAGCAGGGGAGGGCAGTTGGGGGTGACCAGGCCGGCAGGAGAGGGCAGCTGGGAGCGACCAGGCCTGCAGGGGAGGGCAGTTGGGGGCAACCAGGCCAGCAGGAGAGGGCAGTTGGGGGCGACTGGGACTGCAGGGGAGGACAGTTGGGGGGGACCAGGCTTGCAAGGGAGGGCAGTTAGGGGCAACCAGGCCAGCAGGGGAGTGCAGTTGGGGGCGACCAGGCCTGCAGGGGAGGGCAGTTAGGGGTGACCAGGCCAGTAGGGGAGGGCAGTTGGGGGTGACCGGGCCTGCAGGGGAGGGCAGTTGGGGGACCAGACCTGCAGGGGAGGGCAGTTAGGGGCGACCAGGCCAGCAGGGGAGGGCAGTTGGGGGCGATGGGGCCAGCAGCAGAAGGCAGTTGGGAGCAACCAGGCCAGCAGGGGAAGGCAGTTGGGGGCAATTGGGCCGGCAGGGGAGCAGTTAGGTGTCGATCAGGCTGGCAGGGAGTGGTTAGGGGGTGATCAGATTGGCAGGCAGAAGCAGTTAGGGGCAATCAGGCAGGCAGGCAGGCGAGCGGTTGGGAGCCAGCAGTCCCAGATTGTGAGAGGGATATCTGACTGCCGGTTTAGGCCCAATCCCACAGGCCATCGGACATCCCCTGAGGAGTCCCAGATTGGAGAGGGTGCAGACTGGGCTGAGGTGCACTGGCCCTCTAGTTTTAAAAATACTTCTGTATCAGAACAATGGACCATGAAATTACAAGTGGTTTTCTTAGTGTTAGTGTTAGACAGTGTTAGAATTTAAAGACTCACCAAATCCAGAACTTTAAGAGAACAGCAATAAACTTATTTCACATTTATATCCTAGACATGATATATTTTCTTATGATAAGTCATTGCCTCAAAATGTCAACACAACATGAATCTATATCCTGAAGAAAGTGAAAATAAGGCTCAGAAAGACTAAACAATGTGTTACACCTTTTATCAAACCCCTGAAAAATGAAGTATCCTATCACTGACCACCTTGCCACTAGGCCTACAAAACCAGAAGTAACAGGCCTGACTGAATTCATCAGCAGAACAAAACACTGTATAGCTGTTTGTTCTCATTGAAAATTATTTCCAAACATTACTTTATTCTATCAAGTGAAAGAAACTAGGTAAGCTTTCACCATTGTATTACAACTAAAGAAAACAAAATAAAAATTTGAAAAGCAAAGAGTAAAAGCTTAGAAGAAAACCATTCTTTCCAATTTCCAAACATGAACACTGATGCAACAAGACGTTAATTAGACTAGGTAATTTTGCAGTGACAGAATAATTAAGCAGCTTGATGAATTTTGTTTCATTCTATTATCATACTAATGTTAAAAAGACTGATAGTTTAATATCCTTGAAAGTAATTAAACACCTTCACTCATCAATGTTTTCCAAACTGTCATGCTGAAAAGATATTTTTCTTGACTGACAGAAACAAAAAACAGTAATAGGTGAAAAATAGAATATATATTTGAAGAATATAAATACTGAAAGCATTTACTATTAAGAAAGATAGATAGCAGCTATTAGAGTATAATTATCACAAAAGTATTTCTATTAATGACATCCCTTATCAGGAAAGATATGAAGACATTATAAATTTGTAACAGAATATTCACCTTTCATTTATCATGTTGTCATTCAACCACCTTTAGTCAAAAGAGATGGTAATAAAGCTTTTCGGTATTTCCCATTTTAAAGCAAAAATGCTAGATATTCAGAAAAAATTACATCTTTCCCTTCCAGTCTTTCATTCTAATCATAAAGTATATAAAACACTATATAAACTAACATGACCCTTGCTAGGGCAACATTGTTTATTTTTTTAAAAGCACCTTCCATACTGACATATACTACTCAACTACAGGTAACAAAGAAAACATTGTTTTGAAATGCCTAACTTCTTACAGGGAAAAAAAATAAAAGAACTCTACTTACCATATACATTAGTATGTCTCTAATCATCACCATAGCTGTTTGATGATCATTCCAAGCTTGATTTAGCGTTTGAAGAAAGTTGTTATTCAATGAATTAAGTACATCCTCTCGTACCTATTAACAGAAGAGTTCATTACAATTTGTTTATACACAAACATATGTGCACGCACTCATATGTAACATGCACTTATATCTGTTCAATAAAATAATAAAGTGGACTCTTCAATTTTAAATTAAAAAATATGTTATAGACCAGCAGAAACATTTTAAGCTATGTTATGTACAGATAACTAACAAATGTGTTTTGTATAGTCCAGGCCCTTTCCCTTGACCTTCAGAATCAAAAAGCAATCTCCTGGGCACTTTTTAACATCACAGTAAAAAAAAAAATAATAAAATAATAATAATAATAAAATAATAATAATAATAATAATCCTAAATACTTATATGGAACTAAAAGGCTCTATCTGTAGAACTGGCCCCGGGGCTATTGCTCCAACTCTACCTTCCTTCCCACTTTTTTGAAGAAATAGTGAGACCACTGATTCCTGAGTCAAATTACCTGGGCTGGAATCCCAGCTCCCTGACTAGCTGTATGACTTTGGATACATTATTTAATCTCTATGCTTCAATTTCCTTGTATGTGAAATAGTGTCCGTTTTGTAGGATTATTGAAAGAATTAAATTAACACTTGTAACATACTTAGAACAGTGTCTGGCACTCATTAAACACTCTAGTTACAATGGAGCTGCATACAGCAAATGTGCTCTGCCATTTCTTTTGCCTTGATTCACAGCTCACTCCCCCACTTTTTTCTACTCAAGTCCTACTCCTGTTTTTCCCTGACCACCCTATTTCGAACAACAACCTCTATCTTTACAGTTTATTTTTCCTCACAGCACTCATCACTGCATACTATTTTAGTAGTTTCTTATTTCTCACACCAAAATGTAAGCTCCATAGCACCAGGGATTCTGTCTTTTCCATGTGTATCTCCCACACCTAAATAGTGCCTGGCATATGTAAGGTATTTTATTTTATCCCCACCCTCCAATACCATGATCCACTTCCAACATGGTAAGCTCTTTCAGGGTATCTGCCTTTGCACATAAAGTTCCCTGAGTCTGAAATGCTTTCCTAATGCAATACTTATACTACGCAGATTTCAAGACTTCCTTCACATAATCCACAAGCATACTGCTATCTTTTCCAATAAGAGGTTACTGACCACTTCTACTTCCTGTTATGCTACCAGTCCAATGGAAAGAGTATTTAACTAGGAAACAGAATCTAGATTCTGGTTCTAGCTTTATCATGAAGAAGTTGGTTGTTTTCTAGGTTCCTGTAACTCTTTTGTTGGACTATACTGCCAAACTCTCCAGTTATTCAAATCCAAATAATCCTCCATGGTCTAGCTTAGTGGTCGGCAAACTGTGGCTCGTGAGCCACATGCGGCTCTTTGGCCCCTTGAGTGTGGCTCTTCCACAAAATACCAACGTGCGGGCGCGCACATACAGTGCGATTGAAACTTCGTGGCCCATGTGCAGAAGTTGGTTTTCGGCTCTCAAAAGAAATTTCAATTGTTGTACTGTTGATATTTGGCTCTGATGACTAATGAGTTTGCCGACCATTGGTCTAGCTCAACTGTCAATACTCCAACCTAACAGACAGCTTTATCTCCAAACATCCTTTACTATAAACAATCTACAGTAGTAAACAATTTTTCAGGTTGGGGAGAATCTGAAGTCATGGTGTTTTTTGAGAAACAAATATAATACATGTATTAAAATATATAGATATCTATGAACCTAAATTCTAAACAAAAGTAAATAAAAATGTCATCGAGTATTATAACAAGTATAAACAAGTGATTGGAAGTACCAAACATTGAAAGAAAATACACATAACACACTAATCCCAACACAGGGGAGAATAAGTTCATATTGGGAAAAAAACTGTATCTAATTTATTTTTTCTTATATATTAGAGGAAAAGAGGTCTTTAATAGATATTAGTGATGGGACTATATGTCTATTCTACTAAACATGTAATATAAAAACCACTAGCTTATACTACATAATTTAGAATTTTATTATATATTTAATCTTTGTTCACAACTGTATTTTGTCTTGTACACAAGATGTATTTTGAAGCTTCTGGACTTCAAAATATATCACTCAGAAATTATTCCATAAATATGTTGACTATATCAAAAGTGATAAATATCCATGTTGGTTAGTTGAAAGCACTGTGTTTAACAAACACCATTATGCAAAATGGATAAAATAAATCATTTATTTCAACTTATTAAGTCTACCAATTGTCAAATACCAATTCCCAAGGTAGCTAACACTACAAAAAAACCCATCAACACGGCAAGTTGAAAATGTAGCTATGTACAAATTCTTCACCACACTTCATATTCTTTCACTGAACTACTAAATTGAGTGTCAATTAAATTAAAATCATGAAAATACTAGAGAAATTGCACTATGTAACAAAAATAAAATGGTATATTCCAAACACCAAGAATATTTAACAATTAATTATTCTTAAAGACTTAAGTAAACTCTGTATAACCCTTAGTTATAAAAATCAAATTATGTGTTACCTACATTAAAGTCACCCTGATTTGGGGACGCAAAAATGTGCTGGGTATATTTCATTCATCTAAAAATGTGTTTAGATGAATGAAAAAGTGACCAATTAAATAGTTATAAAATAAACCATGTTCTTCAAAATTACTAATACTCTTTAAAAAATATGTCAACAAGCATCTATATAATATTTATACTCATACCTGACTTTCAACAAAGTAAGAATGTGATCAACTAGCACAATGTGTCATAAATAAAACTTTATTTGCATCACACTTCAAAAACTATCCTCACAAATCAATAAGTGCATATTACTTAGCACAAAAAAAGCTATTAAGAACTAATCTTGTTAAATTTATTTTTGAATGACTATGCATATACACATACCTAAGACAAAGTAAATGTCTTACATACACTTGCTATAATTGTCTCTTAATTATTCAAATCACTCTATAAGCAAAAAATTATTTCTTTAATACTACCCCCCAAAATATCTTTCTACTCTGATACATCAAAAGTGAATGGATATTTTTTCAAATATATATCATAAAGTGGTAGGAATCAGATGAAAATACAACCTTTATGAAAATTAAAAGTCTTTTTAAACAAAAAGTTGGCATATAAGTGAAAAATATATACTAAATGGAAAAAGCCTCATCTTACAAATTATTAATGTAACAATACAGACATTTCGAAGAAGAGAAAGTGGGGGCTGTGTGTGTGCGTGTGTGTGTGTGTGTGTGTGTGTGTGCGTAACATTGTTAGTCTCACACTCAACACAACCATTAATTTCTGCACCAGAAAAGGCAAATGGGAAGGAACCCTGCTACAGAGGTGATCCTAGGATCAAAAGGGCCTGCTGACAAGTATGACCGGTATTATTACTTAAGAAGACCTCTAAGAAGTTTACTCAGTTGAAGAGCTGGAATTTGAAGGGTGAGACAAGCAAGAACAAGTAACAAAGCCATGGAAGGTGATAAAAGTATAGGGTCAGCTGTGACAGGATAAAATGAGCCGTTGAATACTGGCTGTGATGGTACTTAGCTTTGAAAAGGATAAAGCAATGCACACATAATAGTTCAAAACAGATCACAAACCTGGTGAATAATTAGAATCATTTGAATAGCAATAGATTTTGATAAAGAGATAGAGAAGACAAAACACAGACTGGGAGAAAATATTTGCAAAAAACTTATCTGATAAAGGACTGTTCAACCTGTGTTCTTAGCCTCTGGTACAACTGGCTTCATTTTATGTCATTTCACTTAAAGTCACAGAACCTATCGATGATGTTAAGTGAAGACTTACTATATACAAAGAATTCATAAAACTCAACAATAGAAAACAAATGACCCAATTTAAAAAACTGGCAAAAGACCTGACATTTCACCAAAAAATATAGATGGCAAATAAGCATATGAAAAGATTTTTGATATCTGATCATTAAGGAAATGCAAATAAAAACAATATTGGGATATCACTACATATCAATTAGGATGGCCAAAATCCCAAACACTGACAACACCAAATGCTGGTGAGGATGTACATTAACAGGCATTCTCATTCAGTGCTGGGGGAAATGCAAAATGGCACCAGCCACTTTGGAGGGCAGTTTGGCAGATTCTTACAAAACTAGACATATTTTTACTATAATGATTCAGCAATTATGCTCCTTGGTATTGACAACTTATATCCACACAAAACCCCACACACAGATGTTTATAGCAACTTTACTCATAACTGCCAAAACTTGGACAAGATATCCTTCAGTAGATGAATAGATACATCCAGACAGAATATTATTTAGCACTAAAAAGAAATGAGCTATCAAGCAATGAAAAGCCATGAAGGAACATTAAGTGCATATTACCAAGTGAAAGAAGACAATCTAAAAAGTCTACATACCATATGATTCCAACTACTATATGACATTCTGGAAAAGGTAAAACTAAGGAAACTGTAAAACCACCTGTTACCAGGGGTTAAGGTGGAGAGAAAGGTAAAAAGGCAGTGAGGCTATTCTGTTTTGTACTATAACAGAGAATACATTTCATTATTCATTTGTTAAAATCCAGACAATGTACACCAAGAGTAATCCCCAATCTACACTAATAAAAGAGAAAGATGCAAACTGACTATACTTCCACGACTCCCACCAGCCAATCAGGAGTGAGTATGCAAATTAACCCAACAAAAACGGTAGGTTAATTTGCATATGCAGGCGCCAAGCGGCTGGGGGCAGGGTGGCGCCAAGAGGCCTGGGTCTCGGGGATGGGCGCCAAGCCCGCAGCCTCCCGGGACCATCTCCGGCCCTGGGAGACAAGGGCAGCAGCGCCAAGCCACTCCCGCAGGCTCTTGGGACCATCGCCGGCCCTGGGAGTCAAGGGCGGCTGCGCTAAGCCATGCCCACAGGCTCCCGGGACCATCACCGGCCCCGGAGGCAAGGGCGGCCGCGCCAAGCCACTCCTGCAGGCTTCCGGGACCATCGCTGGCCTCGGGAGGCAAGTGCAGCCACGCAGCTTGACAGCAGACAGCAGGGCCTGCTTGGCCGTAGCTGCGGCGACCCACGAGCAGGCAACCGGCCCGCAGGCAGCACCCAGCAGGGCCTACTTGGCCGTCGCCAGGGCAACCCGCGAGCAGGCAAGCGTGGCCCGCAGACAGCACCCCACAGGGCTGCTTGCCCATCGCCGTGGTGTGGAGCAAGCAGGCCCCGCAAAGAGCAGAGAACCATGGGGAGTAGGACCTAAGCCATCAGTAGGACATTCCCTGAGGGCTCCAGGATTGGAGAAGGTGCAGGTTGGGCTGAGGGATGCCCCCATGCATGAATTTTGTGCACCGGGCCTCTAGTGTAAACTATAAACTGGGTGACAATGATACGTCAATGTAGGTTCACCCACTGTAACAAATGTACTACTCTGGGGTAAGATGCAGAAAAGTAGGAGGTACTACATGCGTGTGGGGAGGTAGGAGGGACAGGAAAAATCTCTGTACCTTCTGCTCAATTTTGCTGTGTCTGTAAAACTGCTCTACAAAATAAAGTCTACTAAAAAAAAAAAAAAAAAGCTACCCATAACAGTCAGGATTTGCAAACCATTGACTTTAAAAGAACCACATCAGCCATTTCTGTACCTTCCCTTTGCAAAATTTCTTCAACATTACCATGTTTTTATATAGTTAGAATAATATTGATGCAATTCTGAGTCCTGATTTTTTTAAGCCATCAATCAACATTCAACATTAAACTCTGCTTTAGAAAATCTCTAGTTAGAGCATATCATTTCCAAAGCACCATAATAATTCAAGGAAAAAGGTCTATTAGAAAGAAACACAAGAAAAAAACGTTATCTGAAATTTAAAGCAACTTCCTACATAACACTAAAAGCATGATCTATAAAATAAATAACTGTGCTCCATCAAAATTAAAACTTGTTCTGCAGATGCAGTTAAAACAATAAAAAGGTAAGCTCTAGACTGGGAGAAAATATCAAATGACTTGTATCCAGAATATATATTAAAAAAAAAAAAAAAAACCCTTACAAGTAAGAAACCCAAACAATTAAAAAATGGGCAAAATAATTGAAGAGACACTTCACCAAAGATATATAAAAGCAATTTTGCACATGAAAAGATATTGAACAACATTAACCATTAAGGAAATGGAAATTAAAACCATAATGAGCCCTGTTCTGGTGGCTCAGTTGGTTGGAGCATTGATGTTTCGCTCACATAGATGTTTCTCTCCCCCTCCCTCCCTCCCTCCCTCCCTCCCTCTCTCTCTCTCTCTCTCTCTCTCTCTCTCTCTCTCTCTTCCTTCCTCCCTCCCTTCTGATCTCTCTAAAAATCAATTTAAAAAACATATCCTTGGGTGAAGAGTTAAAAAAATAAAACACAATGAAATGCCACCACACACCCATTAGAATGGCTAACAAAAGACACTGACAATGCCAAGTGCTGAGGAAGATTCCCAGTAACTAGAACTTTCATACATTACCAAAGAAGGTAATGCAAAATGGTACAACCCCAATGGAAAACAATTTGGCAGTATCTTATGAAGTTAAATTGCTTACCATATGACCCAGCAAGTCCATTTGTAGGTATTTACTGTAGATAAATGAAAACTTATATTCACACAAACACCTGTACATGAACATTCCAAGCAACGCTATTCAAAAATCACAAGACTCTGTTCACAATACAAATGCTTTTCAACAAGTAGTTAAGTGGATAAGCACACTATGTCACATTCATATAATAAAATATTACTCAGAAAAAGAGAAAAACTATTGATATATAAAATAGTTTGGATCTATCTCAAAATAATTATGCTGAATGAAAAGTTTGTCTCAAGAGGTTACAAACTATATGAGAAAACAAAATTATAATGACAGAGAATAGATCAATGGTTGCCAAGTACCAGGGGTTGAAGAAAGGTGTGACTATGAAGGGAAAACAGGGAGTTTTCTGGTGTGAGGGAATGTTCTATATTGATTGTGATAGGTGTTCCATGATTCTACACATGAGATAAAATTCATAAAAATATACATGAAAATAAAAGGCTAATTTTATTGTATATTGATTTTTTTAAACTTGCAATTATGATTCCCAAGTTGGGTCCTATTTTATTACTACACCATAAATGTATAACAATCTTTGGCGGAGAAACCAAGATGGAGGCATAGGTAAGCACATGAACTGCTGCCTCGCACAACAATTTCAAAACTACAACTAAAAGACAAAATAGACATCATCCAGAACCACAGGAAGGCTGGCTGAGTGGAAATTCTACAACTAGAAGGAAAGAGAAAAGCACACCGAGACTCAGAGGAGCTGCAGGAGGCAGAGGTACTGAGATGTGCGCGGAGAGGACTCGCAGCTGAGTGCGCGGCTGGCTTTCTCAAGTGGGAGGGAGACAAAAGCTCCCGACTGTGCTGAACTCCAGTTCCGGGTGAGACTCTGGGGACCCAGACTCATACGAGGTGAAACTGGACTGTCAGGAAAGAGAAAAGCACACTAATACGCAGAGGATTTGTGGAAGGCAGAGGTACCGAGGCACACGCGCAGAGAGGGTGGGCAACTGAGTACACGGCTGGCTTTCTCAAGCGGGAGGGAGACAAAAGCTCCCAACTGCACTGAACTCCAGGTTCCAGGTGAGACTCTGGGGACCCAGATTCATTCGGGGAGAAACTGGACTGTCTGGCAATGGGCAGAACTCGAGGGCGGCTTTCTCTCAGAGGTGCTTGCAGCGATTACCACGGGACACTGAGACACAAGGGGCCTATTAGGGCAGGGGTGACAGGAAACCAATGCTGTCTGCTCTGCCCTGAGACTCTGCCCCATCCAAGCTGAGCACAGAGGCTTTTGCAAGTCTTCTCCCATAAGGGTGTCTCCAGCACAGAAGTTCTCCCAGTGTAGACACAGCTGATCCTCACAGCCAACTGGCCTGGAGGTCAATTCCTCCCAGAGATACCAACAACAATCAAGGCTTAACTACAACAAGACTGTGCACACAGCCCACAAAGAGGTGCACCAAGAGTGTCCACCTAAGGTAACTGGGGAGGCTGAGCCACTGGGCCCTATAGGACACCTAGCACACAAAGCCACTCTATCAACTCAGGGAAGCAGCCAAAATGCAGAGACAAAGAAACATCACAAATGAAAGAAATGGAGGAAAGCAAATGACTGTATACAGAGTTCAAAACCACGGTTATAAGGTTTTTCAAGAATTTTCTAGAAAAGGCCGATAAATTTAGCGAGACCCTCAAGGATATGAAAAAGGACCAATTAGAAATTAAGCATACACTGACTGAAATAAAAAATATTATACAGAGATCCAACAGCAGACTAGAGGATCACAAGAATCAAGTCAAAAATTTGAAATACAAAGAAGCAAAAAACACCCAACTGGAAAAGCAAAAAGAAAAATGAATCCAAAAATATGAAGATAGTGTAAGGAGCCTCTCGGACAACTTCAAGAGTACCAACATCCGAATTATGGGGGTGCCAGAAGAAGAGAGAGAGCAAGATACTGAAAACCTATTTGAAGAAACAATGACAGAAAACTTCCCACACCTGGTGAAAGAAATAGACTTACAAGTCCAGGAAGCACACAGAACCCCAAACAAAAGGAATCCAAAGAGGACCACACCAAGACACATCATAATTAAAATGCCAAAAGCAAAAGACAAAGAGAGAATATTAAAAGCAGCAAGAGAAAAACAGTTACCTACAAGGGAGCACCCATACAACTGTCAGCTGATTTCTCAACAGAAACTATGCAGGCCAGACAGAAGTGGCAAGAAATATTCAAAGTGATGAAAAGCAAGAACCTACAACCAAGATTACTCTACCTAGCAAAGCTATTATTCAGAATTGAAGGGCAGATAAAGAACTTCACGGATAAGAAAAAGCTGAAGGAGTTCATCACCACCAAACCAGTATTATATGAAATGCTGAAAGGTATTCTTTAAGAAGAGGAAGAAGAAAAAGGTAAAGATAAAAATTATGAACAACAAATACATGTCTATCAACAAGTGAATCTAAAAATCAAGTGAATAAAAAATCTGATGAACAGAATAAACTGGTGAATATAATAGAATTAGGGGCATAGAAAAGGAGTGGACTGACAATTCTTGGGGGAAAAGGGGTGTGGGGGTTAGGGAAGAGACTGGACAAAAATCGTACACCTATGGATGAGGACAGTGGTGGAGGGGGAGGGGGTAAGGGCAGAGGGTGGGCGAAAAAAGAGGAACAATTGTAAAAATCTGAACAATAAAGATTTATTAAATTAAAAAAAAACAATCTTTACTCATAAAAGCAACTTGAATGACAATGAAAGAATTCTGAATTGTTTTTATGCATGACCATGCAATAATTCAAAATTGGTATATTACATTCTTCATTACTGTGAATATAGTTTTTCCTGTTTTTTTTTTTTACATCCTTAGCAAACAAAAAAGTGGAATTACTAAGTAAAAAAAAAACACCTTTTTTTTTTGATGTTGTAATGAAACATGTTCACTGATAAATTAATGCCTAAGTTGCAAAAAACACATTTTCAAATCAAATTACTGGCCAAGGGAAGAGGATGATGAAAAGGAGGATGATAGGAAAAGCCAGCAGGCATGAACTTGCCCTTGAGTTTTCACATCCAAGTATCTTCATGGATTGATAAGGAGGCTGACCCTGGGCCAGCAGCTCTTAGCTGTGGAGAGCTGAAGAACATTAGTAATCTGCACAGTACCCCCACCCTCTGACACAGACACATGCAAAATTATTTTTTAATTATTACTTTAAACTCTCTGCGCTTCCTGGACTTGTAAGTCTATTTAAACTTATATTCACCCTCTAAATTTCAATGTCTAAGGCAAAATCGTAGGTAGCAATCTCATAGAATGTCTAGGTAACACAAAAAAATTCATCAGCTAAAACGAATTATAAAGATTTTAGTTCTAAAATTCACTAAAATTAGAACTGAGCCATATAATTAATGATGGTAGAGATTATTGAAAATTAAGAACTTCCTTTTCTAAGTCTCAAAACTCAAAACATTTAATTCAAATATTAATTAAATCTCAGATGTACAGAAATTTGTATGTATCATTATTTTGTTGTTGTTGTGTTTTGTTTTAATCCTCACCCGAGGATATTTTTCCATTGATTTTGAGAGAAGGTGGAAGAGAGAGGAAAGATAAACATCGGATATTTTTGCATTGATTTTTAGAGAGGGTGGAAGAGAGAGGGAAAGATAAACATCAATGTATGAGAAACACATCGATTGGTTGCTTCCTGCACATGTCCTGACCAGGGCTGGGGCTGGGGAGAAGCCTGCAACAGAGGCACATGCCCTTAACTGGAATTGAACCTGGGACCCTTGGGTCCACAGACTGATGCTCTATGTATGCACTGAGTCAAACCGGCTAGAGCTAGCATTATTTTGCATTAAAATAGGTACCATGACCCAGCCATCATGGCTCAGTGGTAGAGGATAGACCTCTGAACCAGAAGGTAATGGTTGATTGGTTGATTCCCAGTCAGGGTTGTGACTGGGTTGTGGGCTGGATCAGCAGTATGGGCGGAGGCAGCCAATGGATGATTCTCATCAATGTTTCTGTCTCTCCCTCCCTCTCCCTTCCTCACTGAAAGCAATTAAAATACATGTAAAAAAAATAAAGTAGACCATATAATAAAAACATAAAATGGGGCACACAACAGGAGTACATGCTACTTATACAAAGAGCATTAAAAAGCGTCTATAGAGATACTATAATTTTAAAAGGTAAGACGACTTCCTAGGAATCTGTAGTATTTTAACATTCACCCAGGAGCTAAAACAATCAAATTTAGTACTTGCAAGCACCTGCCCAGGGCAACTACTAACTAGTTACTTAACCTATCTGGTCTGTAGCTCCTCTTACCTATTGATTAGATCAACATCACATCAAGCTCCACTAAAATGCTGTAGTATCAATGCAGGGCAGGCTCAATTTCCTCTGATTAAACATAATTTCTATTGGTTTTGTGTGATTTTAAAAGTCAGGTTTGTTTTCTACTCTTTTAAAATAACTGGGAGCTACTGAATGTCTGTTATGTACCTTTCTGGCTCTAAATTCTGAAACACATTGCTTGTTTCACGTGAATATATACATAAATATGCAACATTTACCATAATTTTAACAAGGACTTAAGTTCCCACTTACAACACTTGAATTTTTACCGAGTCCTACATATGTGATCTAGGGCTTGTCACTTTATAAACTTTACCAGTTACCTAAGTCCTACTTTTCCAAGAAATGCCATTAAAAAAATTATTCTTAAAGATCTCAAAAATTTTTCACTTCATCCTACTAGAGCAGCAGTCAGTTTGCCACTCTGTTGACTAATGAGTTTGCCGACCACTGGACTAGACTAAATGTTATTGTGTAGTTGGAAGCTGTGAGGATTAGGCAATTGTGGCATATTGTGTGCAAAGAGGTAAAGGGTAGTATATGACAGTGGTTGGCAAACTCATTAGTCAACAGAGCGGCAAACCGCGGCTTGCGAGCCGCATGTGGCTCGCGAGCCGTGGTTTGCCGACCACTGTAGTAGAGTAATGTGGTATAAACCTATCAAAAGTGGCTTAGTACAGAAGTGAATCTCAATGGAAACTAAGTAATCTTCCTATGTAATAAAAGCCTAATATGCAAATTGTCCCCTCGACTGGGAGTTCAACCGCTATGACGTGCGCTGACCACCAGGGGGCGTCGCGGAACATGGCAGGTGTCGACCGTACACTGCGACCTTTTGCCGGCTACCTGGGGACAGGGTTGATGGGAACAGAGGTGGGATGAGAATGCAGGGTGTCCACCGAGCTCACTCTCACTCTCTCTGCTACCCTCCCCCGGGATGCCAGGGCTTGTGTGCCAGGGAAGCCCCTGCACTCAAGTTGCCAGGCGCCCGCGAGGAGCCCGCCCCACACCTGCTCATCTTCCAGGTGAGCCAGGCTGCAGCCGTCAGGACCGTAGAGGCCTATCGGGCCCCCCGTGGGTTCGCACAGGAGCCAGTCTGTGAGGTCAGCCAGGAGAGAGCGCGATGCCCACCCGGCTTCCATGCGGCACCACAGGCAGCGCTCACAGCACCTCAGCATGGGGACTCGGGTGCCATGACTCTGACAGAGGGGGGAGCGCGGGGAACCAGGGGCTCAGGTGCTGCCCAGGGCCCAGAGGTCAGCTGGGACCTGCCCTCCCACACCAGATGCTCACACTTCGATTAACAGCCAGGCCTAGGGAATTTCATGCACTGGGCCTCTAGTCCTATATAATAAAGAGGTAATATGCAAATTGACTATCACTCCAACACACAAGATGGCCACCCTCATGTGGACACAAGATGGCTGCCACGGGAGGGCAGTTGTGGGCGATCAGGCCAGCAGGAGAGGGCAGTTGGGAGGGACCAGGCCTGAAAGGGAGGGCAGCTGGGGGCAATCAGGCCTGCAGGGGAGGGCAGTTAGGGGTGACCGGGCCAGCAGAGGACAGTTGCGGGGGACCCAGGCCTACAGGGGAGGACAGTTGGGGGGGACCAGCCCTGCAGGGGAGGGCAGTTGGGGGGAACCAGGCCTGCAGGGGAGGGCAGGTGGGGGTGACCAGGCCTGCAGAGGACAGTTGCGGGGGACCCAGGCCTACAGGGGAGGGCAGTTGGGGGGGACAGGGGAGGACAGTTGGGGGTGACCAGGCCTGCAGGGGAGGACAGTTAGAGGCGACCAGCAGGGGAGGGCAGTTAGGGGCAATCAGGCCAGCTGGGGAGGGCAGTTGGGGGCAACCAGGCCAGCAAGGGAAGGAAGTTGGAAGTGACCGGGCCAGCAGGGGAGGACAGTTGGGGTGACCAGGCCTGCAGGGGAGGGCAGTTAGGGGTGACCATGCCGGCAGGGGAGGGCAGTTAGGGGCAATTGGGCTGGCAGGGGAGCAGTTAGGCATTGATCACGCTTGCAGGGGAGTGGTTAGGGGGTGATTGGGCTGGCAGGCAGAAGCAGTTAGGGGCAATCAGGCAGGCAGGCAGGCGAGGGGTTGGAGCCAGCAGTCCCAGATTATGAGATGGATGTCTGACTGTCCATCTCTCGAGGGGTCCCAGGTTGGAGAGGGTGCAGGCTGGGCTGAGGGACACACACTCCCCCCCCCCCCCCCGCCCCGTGCCATGCACAAATTTCTTGCACCGGGCCTCTAGTGGTATATAAAAGACATTTTCCTAATCCAACAGAAACGGTTTGAAAAGAGCTCTACAGCTCTTTGTCTTACCCCAAGAATTCCTGATCTCAAAGATTAGCCATATACAGTGAATAGTGGCAGCACAGAAATACAGATGCTGAAAAGCCCCTCAGCCTGATTCAAATCACAGATCCAATATTTAGCAGATGTGTGCCCTGGAGAACTTAATTACTTTGTGTATCAGTTTTTTTAAATAGCAATAATAGCACCACACCTACTTCAAGGAGGTGTTGTATGAATAAAATGAGTTAACATACACAAAATGCTTAGAACTGTGCCTAGCCTACAGTAAATGCCATACAAGCATTTTCTACTATTATTTCTTGTATTACATATTCATAATCCTATATAATAAAAGCCCAATATGCTAAGTGTCCGGTCAACCAGTTGGCCATTCAACCAATCAAAGCATCATAGGCTAATGATATGCGAAGGCTGCTCAACCACTAGCTATGATGTGCACTGACCACCAGGGGGCAGTCAACCGGTCGACCAGTTGCTATGATGTGCACTGACCACCAGGGAGCAGACGCTCCAACCAGTAAGTTAGTTTGCTGATGGGGTCCAGCTGATCGGGACTGGGTGAGACGGGCCAGACACTCCCTGGAGCCCTCCCGCGGTCCCTCCCTGGCTGGCCAACCTCCTGCATCTCTCCCTGGCCCCAATTGTGCACTGGTGGGATCCCTCAGACTTGCCTGAGCCCTCTCGCAATCTGGGACCCCTTGGAGGATGTCAGACAGCCAGTTTCGGCCCGATCCCGCTGGCCAGGCCGAGGGACCCTACTGATGCATGAATTCGTGCACCAGGCCTCTAGTATATTTATATATGTATTTGAATCTTGTTACTCGAAGCATGTTCCTAAGAGCAGTATCATGGTCAAGATCATCATCACCTAGGAGGTTGTTAGAAATGCACAATCAGAACCTACATTTTAACAAGATTACCAGGAAGTTCATAAGTTAAAGTTTGAGAAACAAGTGACATAAAACACATATGTTCCCATATTTTATATAGTATTTTCTAAACTCTCAATTGCCACTTGAGTCTTGCTTTCCTTTCTTCAATACAACAGATATTTCTTCATAACTAGAAGGAATTCTTGTAACAGTCAATCTCCTACCATTTGTATATTCAATGTAAATTTGGTGAATAAATGTTGCTCTCTCATAATATATATACCTTAAAATTTCTGTATTTCTAAACAAGCTTCTGCTGAGTTAACTTTCTAAGAATTCACCAATGACAAGTGATTCCTGATACCTTCTTGATTTTTTTCTAGACTGACAGGATTGTTCTAAACAATTACTAAACTTTTAGAATAAAGGTGGCAATCTTGATCAGAGGAATCATAACAGTATCAACAAAATAGCCACTGCAGGGAAAACTTTTTTCCTTGATGCTGTAGAAGATTCTTCTCTGAGTAATTTACTAATGTATACATAGTTAGTAATATTAGTTTAAGCATTTCACAAATTTCAAAAAAAAAATTCAATCCTCGTGGCAAAATTCCCCCACTCTTTAAATATCCAAAGTGAAGCTCTTAATTCAAAGCAATACATAAAATCTTTCCCCAAACTAACAATTGAAATATTTAATGATTACTTCCAACAAGCAAAGCAGTATGCTTTGGGGCACTATGGGGGATACAAAATGCATTCAGCAACTTTTATAATCTCTATGGGGGAAGGGAGAAAAGAGGAGCCTAATAGTAGCATTCATTTGACCTCAATACAAAGCAGAAAACAATGACTAGCAATAGAGAAGTCAGGAGTTTCAAAGGAGGGGCACACAGTGAGAATTAGGACAATACACTTTCATAAAGAAAATTTGCTACATGTTCAATCAAATAATCATCTAAATTTGGTATTGTTTTAAAAAATACATTCTTAGTTCAAATACTTAAACTCTTAAAAAAAATAACAAACCTTAGAAAATCAGGATTTTTCTATGAGTACAAGGTAATGCCATTAAAAATATGGAAGCTTTTTACCTACTGGTTTAAAAGGGAAACAAAAAGAAAAAAGTAGTATACCACAGAATAGCAATATAAGTTATCATTTGTACAGTACTCTATTTCCAATGGTTAAGACAATGAGAGATACACCGAAAGCCATTATAGCATTTAGTACTCTAGTTAAACAATGGGGACACTGACAGAATAAGTAGTAAAACACATACAAAGTATGGCAATATGGCAATTAGTCTTTTTGTTCTCTTGGGTACCATGGAAAAAAGAACTATAGTTCTACAAGATCACAGGATCTGGTGCCAAGCAGACTGAAAAACTCCAGTCTCAAAAAACCAGAGGTATACAGCCCCAAAATGATACTGTGCATTTTAATGGTGAAACACATTCTGCTTAAACAATGGTTAGATTCAGCAATTAATTTGGGTAGGTAGCCACCAGACAACACATCTGGACAGTTCAGGAATATAAACCATGATGGTTTCCATTTGAATGCTAGAAACATTCTTAAAGATTCATTTCAACAGACAATTATTGAGTGCCAGCTACCGTGTTTCCCCGAAAATAAAACATCCTCCGAAAATAAGACCTACTCACAGGTTTCCTTCTGAGTGAAATATAAGGCATCCCCGAAAATAAGGCCCCCAGGCTCTGTCTCAGAATGAAAATAAATTTACCGTAAACTGGTCGCTAGGGCCGCCCCAACTGGCATCTAGCAACCAGTGACGTTACGCGGAGTCCTGACGTCACTGCTGTGTGGAGGCAGAGCGGAGGTCCGAGTGAGCGGTGAGCACAGGGCGGGAGAGAGGAGGAGACTTTCGCAGATGCGTGTAGAAGAACAGGAGGATTAGAGCGGGCGGGACGCGGCGAAGGTAGTGAGTGCTGGTCTGTCTCTGGTGACACTACCTGATGCTCGTAGCCGCCTTCATGATGACTGAAGGTTCTCAGTCAGTGGCAGACCCTGCTCCAGCCCAGATCCAGGCCCCAGCAAGCCCAGTGACAGTCCCCAGGCAGGCCCCAGGGGGTAAATGTCTGATAAAGGGGTAGGGGGGATGTCTGATGAAGGTGTTCAGTGGCACAGGGTTGGGGGGAGGGGGATCACTTAAAATGACACAGGAGGATCAGAGGGGGCAATCAAAATGACACAGGAGGATCAGAGGGGACAATCAAAATGACACAGGAGGATCAAAAGGGGTTACTAAAATGGTAATCCCCCCTCTGATTCTCCTGTGCCATTTTGATTCCCCCCTCTGATCCCCCCTGTGTCATTTTGAGTGATCCCCCTCCCCCGACCTTGATACCCCAATTCCTTTTTTTTTACCCCTAGAAATGAGCGCAAAAAGAAAAAGCTACTCCGTGGAGTACTAGAAAGGAATCGTGGAAGACTCTTGGGGCCAAAATCTTACTGCTTTCTGCAAAGAGAAGATGTTGAGTATCCGATTGGTCCGTAAATGGCGAGCAGAGTATGGTAACCTCATTCAACAAGTGGACAAGGGAAATGCTAAAAAGCGCAAGTGTGGATCAGGTCGGCAACCATTATTTTCCGAGCTGGAAGACCTGATCTGTGAATGGGTTGTTGACAGGAGAGCAAAGGCTTTGGTTGTGAATAGGGCTCAGATTCAAGAATTTGCCCTTGCAATGGCACCACAGTTTGACATAGCCCCCAAAGACTTCAAAGCATCACAACAATGGCTGGATAATTTCCTTCAGCGAAGTGAACTGTCTTTAAGAAGATCTACAACATTGTTTAGGTTGGAAGATACTCAAGTTATTAAGCGAGCACTTGCATTCAAGTTCTTTATTGATGATGCTGACTTCTCTAAATACAATCTTTCCAACGTGATTGCTATGGATGAAACTGCAGTGTCTATGGGCCAATCATCTCAAACAACAATTGAACAGCGGGGTGCCTCCTTAGCGTACATTCCCTCCGCTGCTTACGAAAGTGCACGTGTTTCCTGTATTTTGGCAATTTGTCTGGATGGCACTAAAATCCCACCTTTAATCATTTCTAAGGGCAAGAAGGAAAAGACTGAACGTGTTTTGGGCGTTTTTATTCCTGAAACTGAAAAAGCCTGGGCCACACAAGCAGTTATAAGGAAGTGGGTTGATTCAATGCTGCCGCTTGTTATGTGAGGGAGCCAAAGAGGTCTGCTAGTCTGGGATGCAGTCAGCACTCACCGCGCTAAAGACATGAAGACATTTCTTCACGAAAGAAAAATAGATCAGATAATGATTCCCGCAGGAATGACGGCCTATCTCTAGACTCTTGATATTGCAATAAACAAGCCATTCAAAGACAATTTGCGCATGGAAATTAATGACTACACTGAAAATAGAATGGAGAGAAATCAGCGTGGAAACTTTGTGAAACCTAAACTGCAAGAAATTGTGACTTGGGTGAAGAATTCATGGGAGAAAATCACCGACAGTTGCATTGCAAATGCACTGCGAGCAGGCTACCTTGACAAGAAGTACTCATTTAAAGACAGTGCTATTGCTAAACATGAGAGATTTGGTCCACTGATTCTGAAAGAAATGGAGTCACAAGAAATTCACCAGGAAATTCAGGAATTGGATTGTTATGGTGATGTTCCAGAAGATGATGACATGATTGTCATTGAATAAATGAGTAAATTTTTGGTACTGTAGGATTCACAGTTTGTCTGGTTTGTGTTGACAACTACCGTACTACCGTACCGTATACAGGTAATAAATTTCCTTTATTTTCATTTAACAATAAATGTGTACCGTATTCTTCTTCATGGAAAAATAAGACATCCCCTGAAAATGACCTAGCGTGTCTTTGGGGGCAAAAATTAATATAAGACACTGTCTTATTTTCGGGGAAACAGGGTATATTAAGGAGCAGGAGACACAAAGATGAATGAAACAGGTCCTAGCTTATTCATTCACTTATTTAATAAATATTAAAAGAATGTCACTAGAGAATACAACAGAAAACAAGATAGATGTACCTGCCCTCAGTCTTTCAGTATACTCAAAAATGCAATTAGAAAGAATTGTAGTTTAACATAGGTAAACTTGCTAAAGAACAACACTTTAAACATGGCTCTCCTCAAGCATCAATTTCCTGTGTCCCTCATATCACAAGATTGCTATCTTTCTAACTCTCTAATAATCCCTATTTCCTACCCTTTCCCCAATAATTTCTTTTTCTTTTGAGATTATCCTACACATATTCAAGTAACTTTTCCATATCTGATTCATTAAGATTCTGTACAACTAACTCACACAGTACACCTTCCTCTTCTGTTTGACTCCTGTCAACACCTTAAGCAACTCTAATATTCAATATGATGGGTTCTCAGTTTCTTCGGGCAACTTTAAGTGAGAAAAAAAGAGAAGTGAAGATGGCAGAATGAAAAATAAGTCACAATAAAGCATTGAAAACTACACTCCTACTGAACCTTTACTCCATCTTCTCCAGTCTCTGGCTGCTACCACCCACAAAATAAAGGCCAACTCCCCTACAATGTCTTTCAAAACTTTGTCCAAGTAACTCTCATTCTTATTTCCTACAAATGCACCTGCAATCCTTTATATTCCATCTACACTAGTAATTTTTAACCTTTTTCATCTCATGGCACACATAAACTAATTCCTAAATTTCTACGGCACACCAAAAAATGTATGATATTTTTTACCAATCTGACCAAAAAAGGTATAATTTTGATTGATTTGCCATGAAAAAAAATTACCTACTCTTTGTGCTCCAAAGTGACTTAAAAAAAAATTCAGGGGAATACTTGTATATAAGGATTTCTGCTACCAATAACTAACCAATCAGATACAACCTTATTATGCGACGTGACAATAAGGTACAACTCTTATATGACCTACATATTTATGGTTCAAGACAGGGCATTCATACTGAATGGCTATTATGTGGGCTGCTGTCATTTTTTAATCTGACAATCTAAGGCAAAAGAGGTCAGGTATTGCATGTTTTAAAAATTCTTGCAGCAAACAGGTTGAAAATGGCTGGTCTACACTGATCTACCTGACCAAGGCTCATACCTACCTATCTTTTCTACTCATGCCATTTTTCCTACTGACACTATCTTTGGCCTTTGTTTATTCACATGGTGAGTCTAACAATCCTTTAAAACTCATGACCTTTTCTTTCTACCCTGCTCTGCATTCCTCAGGCACAACAATTTCCCTTCAAATGTGATTACCTCACTAAAACTGGGAGCTTTCTGATGACAACTATGATATCTTAATTATATTTTGGTGGCTGAAACACAGAAGAGAGTATTGGTGGGCCTCTGAATCTGCTAATGAAAATCTTATTTTCTAGTGCTTTTATCAACATTCTTCATAATTCACTGCAACCATTATATTTATAACATTATATTTATAACATAAATGCCATTAAAAATCTCTCTACATTCATTCACATTTACCTAGAAAGGAAGGAAAAGCACTAAAAAGCTTTATTATAGAAGCTGAGTCTAATTGGCCTACACAATAGTCTAGAGCAGGGGTGGGCAAACTCTTTGACTCGAGGGCCACAATGGGTTCTTAAACTAGACCGGAGGGCTGGAACAAAAGCATGGATGGAGTGTTTGTGTGAACTAATATAAATTCAAAGTAAAGGAGCGGAGGGGAGAGCAAGAGAACCGGATAGAACAGCCGGATCCGGCCCGTGGGCCGTAGTTTGCCCAAGGTTGGTCTAGAGCCTACCATAAAATTACCAACTTAATTTCCATATGCGATTAGTACCCTCATATAAACATCTTAATTTACCTACAAATAAACGTAATATCTAAAACTCTGGCTATTTTTATTTTCCTCTAAAACTGGGGAGACAAATTAATATATTAAAACAATAGTTTACATAGAAACATTTTCAGCAAATGAGACCCTGTGTACAAATAATAAACAGTAGGGTGCTATTCTACAAAGACTTCAATTTACAAAACAAAATCCAAAAAGAAAGTTACTTAAAAATGGAAACTATTCCCTCTCAAGGCTTCAATTTTCCTACCTAAAAAAGAGCTTAGAATTGAGCAGGATTATAAGACACAGATTCAAGTACTAAGTCCAAAACAAGTTCTGCAAGAGGAGGGATCTTTGCAAATACTTAGAAGAACAGTGCCTGGCATGAGTAGGTCCTCAATAGGCAGTTTTCTGAATGAATGAAAAGTGAGCAGGGTGAAGCTCTTCTTATTTTGCCTTCTTCCCCATCCAATCAAAGTAAGATATTATTTGAAAAATAGGATATATGGATAGAAAGATCTTGACAGCCACTGAAATAAATGTTCATTTTAGCAATAAGGAACTATTTCGAGTCGAGTTAAAAAATCAACATCTTTTTTTTTGTTGTTCAGCTGCTTTTCTAAGAGGAAAACAAACCTTCAAAGTATAAGAATTCACTTTTATAAGCTCATTTGTGAGGCTGCCATATTATTAAATTATTACTATAGAGTAATAATTTGAGAATGACAAATGAAGCATAAGCAAATCTAAGAAACCTGTTAAGCATTCTTGACATGTTAAAACAAATTTTATCTCTGACTGTAAGAAACAATTAAGAATAGAAATGTTTTTATTCTACACATATTATGGCACAGGAATGAACAATGGTAAACTGCAAAAACTATGATCCTCTTAAGTCTCAATAACCCAAAATTGTCAAAACACACTCATTATATAATCTTAGGAATCATTCAGGCTAAAAACAAAACCAACCCCAATTTCAGAAAAGTCTAGTAATTTGTTCAAGACTGTTGGTGGCAAAATTAGCCCTAAGTCCAGCTCTTCCTACTTCTTACCCAGTACTTTTCTACTGCAGCTGCTTCTAAATTATTTATTATTAAATATGGAATGCTCAACAGTGAGTAAAAGAAAAAATGGCAAGTTCTAGTTTAATGTACTATGAACTTAGAGACTGTCAAGTTTAAACCTCAAATAGAAATCTTCTAAAAGGAGATAATCCCTCCAAAACAAAACACTTCAAATATTTTACAATTTTAGATGTCAATTATACCTCAATAAATCTGTAGAAAACTTTAAAAAATATGATTCAATCCTTACCTAACCCTGCCCACAAGTAACAGAACTGAGTATCCCTATTTTTTAATTTAAAACTATCTTTTAACATAAAACACACATACAAAGAAAACCACAACTCAAATCAACAATGTTGAAATTAAATTATTTTGTAATTTAAGGTTAGCACTGAATCTTAAGTAACACTAAACACTCTGGCCATTTTTCAGTCTCTACCACAATCCTCAAACTATCTGAAATGTTTAAATTCATCAGTTCTAGCTGCATCCCTCATTTCTTCTTTCTGTGTGATTTCATCCACTTCCAGGGCTTTACATATCACT
This sequence comes from Plecotus auritus, assembly GCF_963455305.1. NCBI lineage: Eukaryota > Metazoa > Chordata > Mammalia > Chiroptera > Vespertilionidae > Plecotus > Plecotus auritus. Next base: position 27,906,474 of record NC_137776.1, read on the forward strand.
TATATGCTCATAATTCCCAAATTTACATTTCCAGTCCAAACTTCTCAGAGAACTAGATTTGCATACCCAATTTCATTGGCATCTTAAAAGTAATCTGTCCAAATGGAGCATCTTTTTGTTTTACCCCAAATCACTGAATTGTCCAAGAGCCCAAAAACTATAAATCATCTGGGATAATCAATCCATAGGCAACAATATTTCTACATCAGAAATTTTTCTTGAAATGGAAAACTTTTCTTTATCCCCACTGTCACCTGAAGTTATTACTCTGTTCCCCTCACTTCAACTCTTGAGCCTTCCAACTTTGAGCTCTCACAGCAACCCGAGTTAAAGTTTTAGAAACCTACATCAGATCATGTCACTGTCTTGCTTAAAATCCTTTCATGACTTCCTATTGTACATATATTAAGTATGAAGCTCTTATACCCGGGCTTCAAGGTCTACCACGATCTGGCTTGTTTCTCTCTCCAATTCCATTCTGCCTCACTACTAATTCTTAATTTGCCATTCACAACTGGCTCTCCCCCTCCCCCATTTTCTCTAGTCCAGAAATGGGCAAATGATAGCCTGCTATCCTGTTAAAAGAAAGTTTTCTTGGAATACTGCCCTGCCATTCATTATACTAGTATATGGTCTATTGCTGTCATTGTGCTATATAACAGGAGAGTCAAGGAGCCCTGACAAAGAATGCATGGTTCTGAAAGCTGAAAATATTGACTATCTGGTCCTTTACAGGAAAAGAAAAAAAATGTCATAGGCATTGCTTTTGCCTGGAATGCTCTTCAACCCACTTGTCTCATGAGCACCTTTTTCATTCTTCAAGTCTCAGTTTAAACATCACCATTTCCTCCAGGAGCCCTTTCTTGGCCTATGTAGTTGCCCTCATCATTTTTCTCTATCACTCTGTATGATGTTTTCTCCATTATATTTTATAACTACACACTTGTTTATCTGTTCCACGAGTGCAGGGATCAGATGCATTCTATTTACCAATATATTTCTTACACCTAAGCCAGAGCCTGTCAAATAAATACCTTCAAATGTTGAATTCAGTGATGATAAGTCTTACAAAGGACACATCTGATTTGACAAAATGATCTATAATTTAAAAATTCTTAAAACTGGAAAGTAGCAGAATGTTTTTTCTCCAATATAACCATGCTTTTAAAGCTATTTTATTTAGAAAAGAGTTAAAGAAAAATAATCCCTGTGAATTCTGAAAAGGTTTCATATTTTCTAAAATAAGACAAGCTTTTTCTTATGGCGAGACACAAAGGCCACATCACACCCTCAGTTTCACTTTGTGGTCTTCAAAAATTTACTGAATTCCTTTGAGTCTCAGTTTCTTCAAAGGGAACATTCTGCTAGAGTTAGAAAGAAAATACTACCAAGAAAGAAAAAGTAGAATTTAGCTTTTCCATGCCTGTTTCAATTTTGTGAACTCATTTCTAAAGTCAATCAGATAATTTCATCTCAAATAAGTGTTCTCCCTTCATATGCCCACTGGTAGTTTGTAACATTCTGCTTTATCAAAAATGTTCCTCAAAATGTTCATTATTCTCATCTTGAAATCAGGGTGCCAATAAACCTCAATAAACCAGCCCTGATTCCATGTAAAAATTGTATTTCCGTTGCATTTTTCAACATGAAAAGATAGGTTCTGGCTATCTAGGCCGCAGCACTAAAACACTAAAAGGTTCACTTCAGTAGAACCTTTAAGCAAAGGTTCCTTCTGCTTAAAAATAAAACACACACACACACACACACACACACACACACACACACACACACACTCACACACAAAAACCCCAAAACACTTTATACACACACACATAGACAAGTTAGGCAGTTTAGCAAACTGCTAAAAGCATAGAGAACAAAAAGCTGATGAACAGACCATGTAATAATGCTTTCAAAACACAAAAGGATATATTTGGTAAGACTGAAGATAGTTACACTGACACTACAGAACCCTAAACCACTCCTTCATCTTCTAGTCAGAAGGTGCAATGATGAGACTGCTGATACTGATTTTCATGCAAACTACTCTTACACACATTTAATCGGAAGCATTTCTATAAGTCCTATTTGGTAGAACAAGTGTAAGATTTCCTATATCAGGAGACAAACCTTTTGGATTACTATATGATGACCCTGCCTGTCAGTTAACAGACTTCTTTTGTTGTCTCCATACAGTAGTATTTACAGTTAAATCAAATAAGATAAATGGAAAACACAAAAATGTAAGCACAGATACTAACAGAATTTCAAAAAGTTAATTCAATTGAAATAGAGAATTAGCTATGCTGAAACTGGTACATTTCTTAGTCAGAAATTGACAGTTTAAGCTGTCAAATGAGTGCTTGTGAAAAAAAAATACTGAAGAACATTTTCAGATGCCGGTGCTATATCATTAATACCTGTGTAAAAGAAATAAATAATTTAGCAAATATATTTTTAATTTCTTTAGTACATTCAACTTGAATACATGTTCTCTGGAATATATTGGGGAACTGCCTATATTTTGAAATGACAGTTAACCTTAATATAGGATCACTTTAAACACCTGAAAAATGCTAAAGCTCTCGCAGTTACCATGGAATTATGTGTTCACGTTGACTTCAATTTCTACCTAACCATGTTGGAGAATACAAAAATTAATCATTTAAATACTGACCTCCCATTCTGGCCTTCCCTCCTCACTTTTTGGATAAGCCAATTCTAAACCATAGCACATTAACGACAGATGATTTTTCTGTTTCTGTGCCCAAGCTGCAAAGCACTGCTTAAAATAATAATAATAATAATGATGATGATGATGATGATGGCAATCACACATTCGATCTATTTTCTACTGAGCTTTTTCCTCACTTGGCAATTCCTCCCTATATTCTCCACAAGGGCTAGACCAAGACTCCACCTAATTTTCAGATGTATGGCTTAATTATTAGATTCATAACAGTTTTAGAACTAAAGAATCTCAGAGATATTACTGCCAATTCCATCATTTGAATAATATAAACTAAGTCCTAGAATTTAAAGGACTATAGCTTTACAAACATTGAGCCAATTTACTCGAAGCCCCTCATGCAGCCTCAAGGCTAGCATATTTATTACATCTTGATTCATTCACTATGTATACCTCAGGAGCCAATCTACAGAGAAGTCAAGGACTCAGCCTGAAACCACAATGACTGAATGTTTCATGTTGGCCATATACTAGCTACATGCATCTGGACAAATCACCAATCTCTGTGCCTCACTTTCTTAACTTGCAAAATAGGTATAATAGTACTATCTAGCTCATTGGATTGTGACCATTAACCAAGTTAATACTTGTAAAAAGCATTAGAACTGGACCTGGCACATAGAGTAATTAAGAATCATTGTGTTATCATCATTCTCTGTAGAACTCTGGCAAATGAGAACATGCCCCTCTCTTCTACCTTTACTTCCCCATTGTTCCCAACTCTCTCCACATCCAAGAACTCAGTTGCTCCAATCTTCTCTCCCTTCAAGAGCTTTAAGCAAAACTCTTCCACTCTATTTTTCTTTTTTTGTTTGATATCAAGCTCCTTATATTAGTCTTATTTTCTCATACCTATTTAACCACAGTTTGCTCTTGAAGATTCATTCCTTGGCTCTGGGATTTTCATTCTCTGTGATCTCCAACACTTATTCCTCAAGATACGTTACCAAATGCCAAATCTTTATCTTCAGTGTTGAGCTCCTACCCAAGCTCTAAACCTGTATCTCCAAGCATATGATTTTTACTTGAGCATTTTATTATTATCTCACACTCAATTATCCTCACATGTAAAATAATTTCTAAGGTGCTTGCCAACTACAAAAATTTTCAATATAATCTAAAACAAAATTTGTCATTTCCTCTACTCATTCCAAATCAGTTTTCCACTATTATTTCACAATATTTCTATTGGTAGCACCATAATTCTCCCAATAACCAAATACCATCTAGTCTTACTTTACAATTTCTGACATTATCCATTCATTTCTAGCCTAATGCTTTACTCAGATTTTCCTGGTTTTTCTCCTGCTTCCAGAGAACAACCTCCCAATTCTACATTATATAAATTCCATTTTAATCTTCCTAAAATGTCACATTATCATCTACTTAAAAACATCCAATAAACCTCCACTGTTAAGTTCAAATCCCTTAACTTGGCATTCAAGTTTTTCTCCAATTGGTTCCCAAACCATTTTTGCAACACCATAATCCACGGATTCTCATACATTATTATATACCTCAATCAAACACTAGTTACCACCTAAGTGAACATGTCTGTATAATCACGTGATACCTGCAATCTCTAGAATGCCTTCCACATTGTTCACTTATATCCCAAATTTATCATGGCTCACTTAAATTTGATCCTTTCTCATGAAATCTTATAGCCCATGGTAACTTATTACCACTTAATTATATAATGCCTCACACTGTTATCTAATGTGTGTATCATCTCTCACATCAGAGTAAAAACAAACCTATGAATCATTAGTATCATGTATCTCTTTGCATCCACCATATTTTCCTAGTAGGAAAATAACCACTGAATTGCCTGAAGAACATATCACCTGCTTTATGAGATACTAGCTACTGCTTATGTAATCCCACTTAAGAGAAAGGACTTGCAGAGGAATAATAGAAATAAAAAGTGACTATTTTGTAACCACTAGAGTAATAATGATTCATGCAAGAATCATCAATGGATGCTAAACCATCACATGGAAGTTTCTTGGGGAACAGGATATTTATACAGTCTCAAAATATATCTGAACAAATTACTTATGAATTACAAAGGGAAAAAAGGTACCTTTACAGTGGAGAAATCTGGCGGACACCAAGTGATCAAAGTTAACATCACCAATAATGGGATAAACTGACATCATGTGCCTCCTGATGTGATGCACTGAGGACACAACATCACTTATGTATTATTCCTGCCAAAAATGCATAACCTGAAACTAGTCATGAGGAAACAATCAGACAAACCAAAAACTGAGGGACAATCTACAAAAAACCTGACCTATACTCTTCAAAAATGTCAATGTGTTGAAAGACAAAGAAAGGCTGAGAAATTGTGTATGTGATCCTGGATTGGATCCTGGATCAGAAAACTGAAATAAAGGATATCACTGCTACACAGGACAAGGGTGAATTTATATGTGGACTGTATCAGGTAATAGTATTATATTAATGTTAAACTGCCTGATTTGGAACATTGTTCTTTGGTTAAGTAAGAGAATTTCCTTGTTCTTAGGATATTCCCAAATATTTGAGAGTAAATAAATCTAAAACGTATTCTTTAATTGTTCAGCAATAATATCTGTAATTTGAATAATAACATGTATCAATAAACGGATTGGACAAAAATGTGGCAAAATATTAACAACAGGTGAATCTACAATGAGATCATTGTACTATTGGTACAATTTTTCCATTTTCTCAAAAATAAAATTTAAAAAAATGAATACCCTAATACCACACAAAAACTTTTGAGTTTTTATTTATCTGTGGCATTTACATCTTATCTGACAATCTTAAAGCCAGACATACTTGCAGTGGAAGAGTTTGCTTTATAAAAACATATGTTTTAAAAAAACAAATACATCTTTTTGGAACCAAAGAACCATTTGATAATGTTAACAGCCCACCACTAATTTTTTAAAATTCACATTTCTAAAGTAAAACTCAGTTAAAATAAATAAAGTCAGTTTCAAATGGTAAAAAGTCTTAGACAAATAACAATGTAGTTTTAATATTTTCAACTATGCAGAGAAAGTGGAGAAAGCTAATATTGGTTGATTAAGCATTTTAAGGAAAAAATGATGCTCTATAATTAACATATTAATAAATAAGCATTTGTAAATTACTGAAAGTTTGCTTCCTTAACTATGATTATAGAGAATATTGCTCATAAAACACAAATTTCATCTCTCAATTATAAAAAATTCCGATTTAGTTGATTATTAAGTTTTGAGTAAGGTTTTGTAATATAACCATTAATTATTTCTATAGGCTTCCTAGAGCCTTTAAAAACAATACTTCTAGTCATAGTAAAATATAGTATAAAGATTTTCTAGATCCAGTATAATTAGTAACAGTCCTTTAAAGTTGGATACCTTATTTATGAGATGTTCGGTAACAACTTCTCTTAGTCCAGTGTAGAGCTTTTCTCCATGTTTATGCAAAACCATTGTATATGCATTTCTATAGAGCTCCTCAAAACTAAGACCACTGTTATTCTTACGCTGGATTTCTTGAATTGCATTTTTCAGAAGGTCCCAAATGCTGTTTACATATTTTTCATCCATGGTCATCTGTAATATCCAAGAGAGAAAAAGAGACAAAAACAAAAACAAAAACCAATGGTTGAAAATTTGTCTGTATTTATCTATACAGTAAATATTTTATTATATGGCTATGATGATAAAGCTGTATGACTTATAAGGATGTTAACAATCTGTTTTATTAGAAATAAAATACATTTACAAAGTTTTTAGTTGATAGAAAACATTTTTAAAAAATCCTTTAAGACCTCCCTCATCTGCAGCAGAACCCCTCCATTTAAATAAAATCACAATCTCTTGTTACTTTAGCAGAAAATGTGAAACATCTTTCCCCTAAGTTTATTTAGTAAAACACAAGCTCAGAGATTTCCTCTCCTGTAGATTTACTGAGCTCCTTGATAAAATTAAAGATTGAGGAAAGACCTGAAATTAAAAACAAAACAAACAAAAAACAAAAATAAAGCTCCACATTTTCTGTTTAACCTAGCATACTCTAATTTTCCTCCTTTCCCAGATTAGATTCCATGGTCCATCATTTGTAACTACCTTTTATGTAACATTTGTTTTAAGTCACTTGTCCCTCTCTTCCTCCCTCCAAAAATACACCATTATAAGACTCAACTGCCTGCTTACACTGAACCCATGTAGTTGAAAGTAAATGAATAAAACATATGTTCATATTCAATTCATCTCAGTTTAAATTCATGACCACTAATCACAAATAGGCCCTTAGTTTAACCCCACAATCCTACTTTTCTCTAATCTACTGACCCAAATATCCTAGATGATTTTACCATCTTTCTGGATAATGACTTGCTTCCTGTTCTGAGAAACAGGAACCTGAAAAGAAACTACAAATTCACCATATCCACTAATCTAGTTGATTGCATACCAATATAATTTGTTAGTTCTTCTGCTACTAGCAAATTAGTGCCCAATTTTTATACTCAAATTACAGCACAGGGACAAAAAACACGAGCAAATTCTAGGAACTTGTTATAAATGGAGAATTTCAGAACCCCAATCCAGACCTACAGAACCATAACTTGCATTTTAACAAGAACCCCAGGTGATTCACACACAGAATGAAGTTTAACAAGTACTGCTCTAGTTCCATAACAACTCATCTATTCAAGGACCCCCGTTAGCAATCTTCCTTCCTAGCATTATCAAATTTTTTCTCTTCTCTGCTACATAATTTCCATCTGCATTCAAAATCATCAGTTTTCCATCTTAAAAACAAACAAATCCTCACAACCCCACATATTTCTCCAGCACCACCTAATTTCTCTCTTTTCCATTTACAGTAAAATCACAAAGCAGGGAAGGAGAACAACTCTATGTTGACTGTATCCAAGTACTATCTCCCCCACTATATCTTGAAGCCCCTCTAGTAAGGATTCCCATTTTCTACCATTTCACTGAAATTATTCTTGAAGAGGTCACCAGTGACGTCCACGCTGCTAAATTTAATGGTCAAAGTCTCAGTTCTTATCTTACTTGACCTATCTAGCAGCAATTCAAAGAGCTAATCATTCCTACTTGAAACAGATTTCTCACTTGCCTTCCAAGCTATACCATCTTTCTACTCTACTGGCTTGTATTTGTCAGTCTGCTTACTGGTTCTTCTTCATCACAACTGCCAACCCTAAGGCTCAAGTTCTAAGCTTTTTTGTCCATCCACACTGTTTTTAAAAGGTGAAGTTGATTTCATCTATTCTCATGGCTTTAAGTTAACCTCAAAATTTATATATCCTATTTGGCCCTCTCTCCTAATATCGGTCATATTTTCAGCTTCCTACTCAATGTTTCTACTTGAATGCCTACTAGCAAGTCTAAAACAGAAACCCTAATCTTTTTCCCCTAAATCTACTTCTCATGCAGTCTTCTCCAAATGAGCAAATGTCCAATCCATCCTTACAATTGCCAAAAAGCTTGTAATCCTCGTTACACCCTTACCTCACTTTTAATCCAACTGGAAATTCTATTGTCTCTACCTTCAAAATATATCCAGAATCTAAGCCCTCCTCACCACTTCCATTGCTACTAGCCTAGTCCAAACCATCATCTCTCAGTTTATTGCAATAGTCTCCTATCTGGTCTCAGTTTCTGCTCTTGGCCTATAATCACAGAGCAACCAGACTGACCTTCTGAAAACACAAAATTAAATCATGTAACTCATTTCATTTTGCTTGGAGTTGAAGTTCCGACTCTATGCTACAAAGCCTTATTCGAATCTGATAATCTCTCTGACATGAGCTAGTCCTCCCTTCTTGCTCGCTCTGCTCCAGCCACACCAGCTTCCTTGCTATTCCCTGTATACGTCTAACAAGTTCACTTCAAGGTATCTGTATCTGCTACTCTCTCTGAAATGTTTTTACCCTAAATACTTTCATGGCTCATTCATGTATCAACCTCAAAACTCTGCTCAGTGTCACCTTAAAATGAAGCTTTAACTGCCCACTCTTTTTAAAATAGCAGCAGCCTCCTACTAGTGACCCTCAAGTTCCAACCTCACATTCCGGATTTTTCTTGGCCTCCCTCCTCCCAGCCAATGTCAGCTCCATGAAGACAGGGATTTTTTTCACTGTTGAATCCCTCAGCCACTAAAATCAGATCTGGCATTTAACAGGCTCTTACTAGTATACTTGTTGACTGAATGATTTCCTGCTAATCTTTGGGTAAGGAGCCCTTTTTGTGACACATGAACTTTACAAGTTCTGTATTCACAATCTGGGAAACCCTGCAACAATTACTTATCAGCTTCACACATACTTCTGACCTGAAATGAACAGAAATTACTGAACTAGTAGAATTTCTTCCAAAGAGGGCAGGAAAAAAACACCACCACAACAACGTTTGGAAATGAACTATATGCTTGATTTTGGTGATGGTTTCACAGGTAAATACTTACCTCCAAACTCATCAAGTTGCATACATTAAATACGTACAGTTTTTTGTATGTCAATCATACCTCAATAAAGTGGTTTAAAATAAATCCTCTCCAAGCCACATCTAATGGGTATGAATGTCAAAGAGAAAGGAGTAGGTAGGCAAAACAGTTCTTTCAGTCATTCTACCAATAAAATACCAGCTCAACTATCAATGAAGAGGATTCTTAAGCAGATGATTCAAACTGAGTCTTATTATTCTAAACTTTTTTGGAGAGCTTAAAAAGGAACCCTTTAAGAGAACAATGCCTTTCCTTTATTTAAATATTCAAATCCCAGGTCTACTGGACTTTTCTCAAATGGCTTTAATTGAATTTACCCCTACACCTAAACTACTATTTTTTTTGGTTAGATATCCTGATACATAGGGTGCCATCCATATAAAATATAAATAAGATGTAGCTATTTAAACTTTTCACAAATAAAAGATACAAGCCCGTGTGATAATAACAACTTTAATAATCCGTGTACAGTAGTCTCCCTTATCCACAATTTTGCCTTCTGTGGTTTCAGTTACCCATGGTCAACCATGGTCTGAAAATACTAAATGATAAATTCCAGAAATAAAAAATTCATGATTTTAAAATTACAAGCCATCTGAATAGCATGATGAAATCTGGCACCATCCTGCTGTGTGCAGCCCAGGACAGGAATCATCTCTTTGGCAGCTATCTTGGTTATCAGATCAACCATCGCTGTTTCACAGTGCTGTGGTTCATGTAACCATTATTTTATTTAATAGTGGCCCCAAAGAGCAGGTGTAGTGATGGTGGCAATTGGGTATGCCAAAGAAAAGCAAAAAGTGCTTCCTTTAAGTGAAAAGGTTAAAGTTCTCAACTTAATAAAAAAAATTTCACATGCTGCGAGGTTGTGAAGATAGATAGCAAAAATGACTCTTCTATCCATGACATTGTGAGGAAGGAAAAAGAAATCTGTGCTAGTTTAGCTATCATACTTCAAACCGCAATAGTTACAGCCACATACGTAAGGGCTTAGTGAAGACAAACAGGCATTACACCTGTGGATAGAAGATATGAACAAAAAACGTGTCCCAAATGATAGCAGCAAGAAAGCATTGAGTCTGTATGAAGACTTTAGCAAGAAAACCCCTCAAACAAATGACCACATTCACATAACTTTTATTACATTATATTGTTATAACTGTTCTTATTATTGTTGGTCCTACTGCAATTTCAGGCACCCACTTGAGATATTGGAATTCATCCCATAAAAGAGGACTACAGTATGTGGGACGTGGTTTTGTTTGCTGACAGCATATGCGGACATTACAATAAAGCAGACTAAGACACCATCCCTTAATATTAAGTAATAAACACCTGAAGCAGAAGGAATATTTAGGATGATTTCAAAGAAAGAGCTGTGTATCAACTATAAACCAGAGATAACTATACTGCCAATAGTTGAGCAAAACTTCAAATGATCTTTTCAAGCTCTATAACATAAGATCCCATTAAAGCTAGAAAACGTACAAAAAATGTCTCTACCCAGCATGAATTACTAAATATTCTATTAGAGACTAAAGAATTTTTAAAATATAAACCAAGAGGCTTCAAATATTGTACAAGTACTCTTACATTATACTAAAATCATTTCTCATATAAGTAAAAGCTGTTTTATAATCCAAGACTGCAGTAGTATTTCCTTAGTATTCATGCCTTATAGAGCACAGATGGAGCAACAGGACAATGACGTTTCTTCTGGTGACTGCTCAGGTATAAAAATTTTCAAACAAAGGAAAAGAGATTAAATAATTTATCCAAGTCACAAAGCTAGGATTAAAACTCATACAGCCCCAAATCTAGTTCATACTATTTGGCTCACCTCACATTTCACTGTGCTAACATGGTAAAGTAAGTATCACAGTGTCAGTCACTGATTATCCTGGTAACCATAGAATGGTATACTAGTAGAGAACATAGCTGTCTGAATGGCCTGGATTTGTGTCATGGCTGTTTTAAATTCACAAGCCATGTGGCCTTGAGCAAATTAACTCCTCTAAGCCTTTATTTCCTCATGTGCAAAGTGGGTTTAATAACAGCATCTATCTCAAAGAATTATCACGAAGACAGTCCTAATAAGAATGTCAGAATTTAGCCCAGCCCAGGACACAATATAATTCTTCTCATGTTGACTAACCAGTACCCAATGATAGAATCTCTTGAATTCTCATATATGGGCATCAAATGTCAGAAAAAAATATATAGCTTTTCAAGCTTAGCAAATAAACAGATATGAGCTAAAATGAAAGTACCTTAAGAGTACAACTATGCTGCCCTGGCCAGGTGGCTCAGATGGTTGGAGTGTCATCCCGTACACCGAAAGGTTGCAGGTTCAATTAGGGCGAGTGCTGGAGGCAACCAATCGATGTTTCTCTGTGTTTCTTGTTCCATCTCTCTCTTTTTCTGTCTCCTGCCCCCCCCCCCCAATAAAAAAATCAATAAAAACATATCCTTGGGTAAAGATTAAAAAAAAAAAGTACAATTATGCTAAATAAATGCAAGTCAATATAATGTAGCCTTCTTTCAGGTACAGTATTCCCCTATTTCATGTCTCCTGTTGTCAATGTCATTTAAATCATTTAATCCGAGAAAGTTCTGTCCTGGGCTCTTTTCGCTCTACACTGGGTCCCTAAGGATTTTCATTCATGGTTACAACTACTACCCACACATCTAGGGTTCTAAAATTCACAAGACTAAACTGGCAAGAGATTCTGGAGACCCCTAGAACTGTATACAAAATTTTGCAAGTATAATGTGTGTACACTTCTTTTCTGGGTGGTGGATCCCTAACTCAGATTTCCCAAGAAGTTTGGCCCATATCTCCAAGAAGTTAAATTATTGGTTTATATGTTAATTGCTCCCAAATCTATTTTGGAGCCCAGATATTATCCCTGAAGCCTATTTTATTCTATTTTATTCAACTATCTTTTGAATGTCTCCAATCAAATGCTCCAGACAAAACCCCCCTGGTAAACTCACTCACCATGCCCACCCAAATCTCCCTCTTGTATTCTCGGATTCAGTAGTGGCAATATAATCACCTAGTTACAACAAGATAGAAACATACCGTTATCTTTTTTCCTCTCTCTCAAAACCTTCTCATCCATTCACCAAGTGCTGCTAACATTAAGACAAATATGCCCCCATTCTTTCATCCTGAATATTATTGCCTTAAAACTTTCATCTAGATCACTGCAAGAGCTTTCTAACCATCATGAACGCTAATATCCTCTTGGACTCTTATCTTCCTCAAAATCACTATCAAAATAGACATATGAGCATCATGCCCTGTTCAAAATCCAGCTCTCATAAATGACAGGCCTGTGGGGGTGTATTTTAAAAGGGAACATAACAACTCTTTAAGATCTAGTGTAGGCAACTTCAACCAGTGAAAATGTAGCCAAAGTCTATGCCTACTTTAACTTCATTTTTCACTCACCACTACCTATTTTACATTTATTCCCTAACAAAATTAAACTAATAGTAAATCCGGACCACTGTCACTCCTCTCCATTCACTTTCCCATGTCTTCTTCTGCCTCTTCTTTATTTGATTCTTCACATAGCCCCTGAATACAACTCAGGTGTCATATTCTCCAGGGATCCTTCTCTGACTTCAAGCAAAGCTCATGACTCCTTCTCAGCTATTTCATAATATTTGGGTTATATCTATCATTACATTATCATAATGCTTCATAATATGTTGTATACCTTTTTTTTTTTTTTTTTACTAGACTAGGAGATACTTAAGGGAATGTATATTTTTCTTCAATGCAACTTAGAAGGCTATAAACAAGTGCTTGGTGAATGAGTATTATTTTACCTTATGTTACACCAATGCAATTTTTAAAACATGAATATTTGAATTACTAAGCACAATAACATGGAATATTTTAATGTGCTTATCTACAGCAATGAAATTAATGTTTAAACAATCTAATGTCTTTTTCAAATAAAAATTAAGTACAATAACGTGCAGCAACAAACTCAAATTTCAGATATTAATATTTTCAGATTTTTCATTCACCTAACTAAATACTTCACATGGCTACTTAATCATGAATTTTATTAAAAAGTGTTAACTGGGAGGAAACTACTGAATGGAAAAGGCCATTAAGGAGAAGATCCATAAGCTACAATCTTTCCTAAAATTAAACAAGTCCAAAAACAATACACAAAAGAAAACTAGCTTCAAGTGCAAATTCCTACATATACATGCTTTGGTTCTGGAGTCAAGTGAACATGTCAACAATGGTAGCAAAATAATTACGCTAATAATGAACTTTTAATTTCTCCCTCACCCATCCTTGATACAGAAAGCAACATTACCTGTCTCAAAATTTAAAGGCTCTAGTTTTATGTACATTAAAAAAAAGAGTTTTAACATCCTTACCTTACATATTTATGTGAGTACGATTTTAATTACATTTGATGAAACTGATTTACTTAGAATGCAATAACTGCAAATATACTCAAGAGGGACTTGGTAACAATACTTCAGCAAAACAAATGATAAAATAAAATGCACCACAGACATATACACAAATATTTAATATTTGCTAATTGTTAAGTGTATATGATATCTACCCGCAAGAAGCTCATGTACAAAGTGATCAGCCAGCGAAGCAAAAGCTCTTTTTTAAAGGGAAGATATAATTACGTATTCTTAAATTCTTAAGGTTTAGTAAAACTTTTAAAAATCAAATCAAGACTTTAATTCTTAAAAGTGACCTTCTCCCCCTTACCTTTCCCCAATCCAAGATTGAAATTCCCTCATTAGAAAGTACCAATAACAAAAATAATGCTAACAGTCTTAATTTTCTTTCACAAACATCTTACTTTTCATCTACATTACTTCAAATGATACAAAAACATAACTTTCTAAAGGTCTGAATTTGAAAGGATGTAAGTCTATTATATACTTACACATCTTAACCGTCAGGTAACTACTAAGAGTTGGAGAGAACTATAGTATGAGCCAATTAGAACTAAAATGAAGAAAACTATATTCTTCACATTCACTATATACAAAAGACAAGAAGTCTTTAGTCCCCTATGAATAATTTTCTACAAGAAATGTAGAACAGGGTGGGTGGGGGAAAAGGGTGAGAATTTGAAATTCCAAGCAATTCAGAATGACACAGCTAGAAAAAAATAAACAAGGAAAAATGCTTGATCTTAATTTTAAGCTTCAGCCTCAAAAAAGTTGCTTTGGTAAAAATATCTGAGGAATGGCAGTGTTCTAGTCAGACACAACTAAGCCATCAATTATGAAAGGAAGCTCCCTCCCAGATTTTAAGCATCTCAGAGTAATATAGTCTCTCTTCCTTTATTTTATTGTATCCTTTATAATACACAGCACAATGCCTAGATAACAGTGAAAAATGATTTAAATGCAGTCCAGTTATTGTTAATGATGATTAATCATATTTGATGACAAAGAACTATGTAATGATTTATGACATCTGCAATAATCCTATTTATCCATCAGTTAATCTTTAAGCAAACTCAACCAGCAAAAATATAGCCAAAGACCCAAGCTTTGAGGGAAAACAGCCCAGTGGGAAACATTCATACGTTGGACAAGTTATTTAACTTTCCAAACTGCATTTTCCTCATCATCTTGGGGAGGAGGAAATGGGAGAAGACACTGTATTGTGTGGCAACTAAGTAAGTTTGTGAAAGCATTTGGCACACAACACTTGCTCGATAAATATGTTTCTTTACTACGCAGGAGAGACACATATAGTCTTAATTGACTTAAAACTGTAGTTAAGAGTACTGATGTTTGATTAACTGGTTTCTCTTTGATTCCAGTGGAGACCTGAGGCGAGTGGAACTGGGCTGCCAAAAGTAATAACTGATGTCAAGGAAAGAGAAAAATATTGTCAACTGGTAAAGCACAGTAGCCTGGGACAATTCTGTGGAATCATAAACTAAGTCTCATCTACACTCAGTTGGCCTCCAATATCATTAAATTATAGAACATTAATGTGATGAGAAAGCTAAATCACCAACAGAAAGTTCAATTACAATCTGCATTTCAGATCTCACAAGAGTAAGCTGTTCAAAAATCAATTTGAAAATTTTGTACATTCTTTTCCAAAGACACAAATCAAGTTTCCAAATTAACCTATTAAAATCCATTTAAATCACACCTGATATAAAAGTTCAAATGTCTCTCTGTGAATGACTTTTGCATTTATGAAGAAATGTATGTGTAACATTTAAGTCTCATGATGACCACAATAAGAAAGATGCACTCCTAAGCATTTTCAAGGAGGCAAGCAGTTTGTCACTATCCTATATTGGTGTTGGAGTTGTTACTTGGCACCCTGAAATACATTTTACCCAGAGAATAAACCATGTTCACTTTGATTAAGACTCTTTAAACATTTTAGAGATCTTCTCTATTAAGACAATAAAAGTTACTACATCTGTAAGATCAACACTTTAAAATGATAAAAACATTTGCTGCATTTTCCCATATACTATGAAATACCAAACACTACTAAGGATCCTGTGTATAAAATTGTTCTTTAAACATTGATCTGGAAAACCAAATAATAGGAAAGGAGGACTCATATTTTGGGATAAAATTTGAAAGAAGCAGTAGTAATGTTACAGGGAAAAATACTTTATATCTAAATGCATGTCTGAGTTCCACATTTCTATCTATAATATGAAATTATTGATTTTAACCAGAAATGACAATACTGGCTTCTCTTTAGCTTTAGTCACTAAGTGTTTTGTTTTGTTTTTTTAATTTATTGTTTGATTTTAGAGAGAGGAAGGGAGATGGAAAGAGAAACATTGATTTGTTGTTATCCTTATTTAGAAATTCAATGGTTGTTTCTTGTATGTGCCCTGACTGGAGATTGAACCCGAAACCTTGGCTAATTGGGAAGACACTGTAACCAACTGAGGGACCCTGAAAGGGCCACTAAATTGCTTTCTTTTTTTAATGGGTAAATCAGTTTTTCTAAAACTATGATAATGTGTAAAAGCTCTATAAAATGTAAGGCAATAACAAATTAGTATATACTGGAATCAGCCACATACAACCCATAGGGAGAGTAAAAACCTGTGAAATAGTATAAAGTGCCACAGTTAGTTTTGTCTTTTAACTGAATGAACCTAAACTTGTAACCAAATGTGGTATCACAGCAAAAAGCCTATCATATAAAATTATTACTACTAAAATCTTCTATCAAATCTGCTCAAAATTTCTCTAAAACTACCAACTCACACAGAAAGATGTACAACATAGCTAACTTTCCCACTGCTTCATATTAAGATTTAACCATCATCACTGAAATACACCATTCTTATTTTAAAGGAAATTCTAAGGCTGAAATGGTAGGTGACTTTTGCAACATCACAGAAAATGTTTTAGGCCATGGACCATACCAGCATCAGTTCATAGATTTATCTGCTATATACATAAAAAGCCAGAGACCGTAATGCCATAATGAACCTAACGACTGGTCGCTATGACACCCACTGTGGCCAGCGAACCTGATCAGGGGGTGGGACCAGTGGCCAACCTCCTGCAGCCCCTTCCCCCATCCAGCCCACCCCTGATCAGACTCTCCCACCCCGATTAAGGGCGGAGCTGCCGGCCAAACCCCCCCCCCCCCACACCACGATCAGCCTGCAGCCCCTCCCCCTGGCTGGCCCCGCCCCTGATCGCACTACCTACCCCAGTAGGGGGCAGGGCTGGCTGGCCAACCTGCAGCCACTCCCCCCGGCTGGCCCCTTCCCAGATTGCCCCCCCCAACCCCAATCAGGGGCAGGGCCAGCCGGCCAAACACCCATGGCCACTTCCCCCAGACTACTGGCCCCGATCGGCATCCCCCACCCCATTTGGGGGCAGGGCCAGCTGGCCCACTGCCCTTCCCCATGGCCAATCGCCTGTGGACCCTCCCCCCATCTGGCCCAGCCCTGAATGGGCCCTGATCGGGGCGGGCTGGCCAGCCAACCTCCCCCCGTCTACTCCTCCCAACATGCCCGGCCGGACCCCACCTGTGCATGAATTCGTGCACTGGGCCTCTAGTGTATATATACAATGCCTTTGCTAAAATTTTTATAGTTGGAATGAGCCTAAACCCCAAGTTAAAATCTCTTCATTTTACAATTGTGGGAACTGTGGCTAAGAGGCTTATCCAAGATCACACAGCTAGTTAGAACAATGAAGAAATCCAAGTGTTCTGGCGTAAGTTTCCCTTATTCAACTCAAATCACCTGGGTGCTCAATATTAAGAAATCATTTTATAATTGAATATGCTAATCCTATATAATAAAACCCTAATATGCAAATTGACCGAACGGTGGAACGACCGGTTGTTATGACTTGCATTGACCACCAGGGGGCAGACACTCAATGCAGGAGTTGCCCCCTGGTGGTCAGTGCGTTCCCACAGGGGGAGCGCCGCTCAGCCAGAAACTGGGCTCATGGCTGGCGAGCACAGTGGCAGTGGCAGGAGCCTCTCCTGCCTCCGCTGCAGGCGGCCGGTAAGGAGCGAAGGGTCCAGGAATGCAAGAGCCCCACACTGTGAGAGGGATGTCTGATGGCTGGCTTAGGCCTGATCCCTGGGGTGATCAGGCCCAAGCTGGCAGGTAGACATCCCCCAAGGGGTCCCAGAATGCAAGAGGGCACAGGCCAGGCTGAGGGACTCCCCCACCCCCAGTGCACGAATCTCGTGCACCAGGCCTCTAGTGTTAACAATAAGTCACTACAGCCAAATACTTAGTTTAGTTTGGTCTAGAAAATAAAAGCTCTCAATTGGAAATCAGGCTTCTAAGTAAGTCATGGTTCTTTCATAAGTTAACGTTCTCTCTGGTCCTCTGTTTCCTCATCTAATAAATGAGATTAGAACAGATTCCCTCTAAAGTGCCTTATAGCTTTTAAAAACTAAAATATGAATATAAATAGCAGCAAATAAGTCACTTTATTTGACTAGTGATTAGGGTTCATCCAAAAATATATCTCTTTTGTCTCATTTGCATATACTATGAGGAAAAGTGAAATACTTTAAAATAGCTGATCTGTGTGCTTCAAAATTCATTTTACTGCTTAATCAACTTTAATATATTCTCAAAGACAAAAATTAAAGATTATATTAAAATATTTACACATTAATAATTTTAAGAAATCACTTTTTCCTAAACATATACTTACCAAGATAAATTCTTATTAACTGAAAAAAGAAATGTGTGCTATCTGCCAAAAAGAAATGTGTTAACTAATAAGTATGACAACTAATGTGCCTTTCTGATAGGTTATGACGTTGACTAAAGTCAATATACACTAGGGCCCATTTAAGCATTTTATGTACTCAAATTTTACTAAATATGTACTTTTATTGATTCAGTTTTTATAATATTCACTCTGATGAGTGGTGCATTTACCTTGAATCTAGTGAGGCCTAGACTTGCAAAAACAAAACAAAACAAAACTTCCAATGGCTAGAACTTAATTTTGATTTTATAACGAATAGTGCATTGTATAAGCTGCAGGACACCCCAAATCTGCCCCTGGGCAGTAATTTAAATGAAAACTTTAGAATTGTTTTTTCTAATACATTCCTATTAAGAAAATTTTTTTTTTCAGAATCTAGCAAATTCTTAACAGAATATGATTAAGTAGTATGGTATAGTCGGCGAACTCATTAGTCAACAGAGCCAAATATCAACAGTACAACGATTGAAATTTCTTTTGAAAGCCAAATTTT
Source organism: Plecotus auritus (assembly GCF_963455305.1). NCBI lineage: Eukaryota > Metazoa > Chordata > Mammalia > Chiroptera > Vespertilionidae > Plecotus > Plecotus auritus. The sequence continues at coordinate 27,925,490 of NC_137776.1, forward strand.
TTAAACTTAAACTTCTTCTAACGCCACTTCTTCAAAATAGACTTGCCCAGGCCATGGTATTTTGTGGAAGAGCCACACTCAAGGAGCCAAAGAGCCGCATGTGGCTCGCGAGCCGCAGTTTGCCGACCACTGGTGTAGTGCAAAGAAGATGAATTTTTGAGTCAGACATGCATCTGAAACCCAGCTCTGCCCTTTCATAGATGTAAATGTATTTCACTGTGTCTCTGAGCCCCAGATAAATTTAAAACAGGAGTAACAACATCCAAAGATTGTTGTGAGGATTTAAGGTAATTATATTTCAAAGTACTTAAAACAGAGCTTAATACAAGGTAGACATTCAACAAATTGTAGTTACTAATCTTATAAAGAAACTTCTCATATTATTAATAAATTGGAAAGGAAAAAGTATTTGTCATGATTACTTTCAAGAGGACAGGGCAAATAGAAAAGGCTAGGTGTTGCTCAGTTAAGGGCCACTTTAGATAAGAATGACTTACAATCGGTATGGTAAAGTATTCCTCTTAGCAAGGATGGCTTGCTTTTTGAGAGAAGTACTGTATCTCTAAAGAATATTGATTGTATTTTCTTAAAGAAGGTAAAGATATCCCTTTGATGTCTTTATTCCTTTGCTTAGCAGTACAACTTTATTTAAAGAGCAAATTTAGGTCCATTCCTTTCTCAATGATTCCAAGTACTAAATGAATGGAAGTCAAATTAACAAATTTTACTCAATTACATTTTCAACTTTAAAACTAACTTAAGAAAAAGAAGTAATGCTTTCTAATAGTAAAAGGTCTGGATTAGGGATTAGAAGCTCTGTTCTCAATTTCCTATTAACTTTGTCAATTTAGGCAAGTAGGACTCTGCTCAATTTAAAAAAGTCTGGATTAAGGACTGGTTATTTTAAAGCAATAGTTAAACAATTTATACTTTATGGCAACATAGGAAATGCTCTAAATTACCAGAGAGGGAGATTTTTGAAGATACTTACTTCACTCTCCCTGGGTCCTAGAGACCACATAAAGAGTCTGAAAATAACTGTCCCACATGAAACACATTATTTTTAGTTGAAAATTCTGACTTTATGATTAGAAAAATTCTTTTAAATGTCTCAGTGATGCCATCAGTAGAACACACTTTCTAACATTATTTCTTTTAATCCTCACAATCTGTGAGAAAGATTGCTACAGTACACATCTTAAAGATGAGAAAACAAATCTGGCATTGCTGGGATACCATTCTGCTGCACTGACAAAGAAAATTGTGTTCTAATAAACGACATACAAACTATTTGAAGGCTCATGGCTATGAAGATAATATGGTAGTCACCAGGATTGGGAAGGAAAGAAAAGAAACATCTTCATTCTCTGAGACCTGAGAGGAGTTGAGAATGAGTCAAGATACAGGTTAAAGAATACAACTAAAAGGGAAGAAAGGTGAAAGAACTTAATACAAGTTAACATTAGTTTACACAGTGAAGCAGTAGTTAAATTTTTTGAAGAAGAGAGATGAGAATTTAAAAATATATATATTTCTAATGATTTCAGAGAAGAAGGGAGAGGGGGAGAGAGAGAAACATCAGTGATGACAGAGAATCATTGTTCAGCTACTCCCCTGCACATCCCCTATTGGGGATTGAGCCCGCAACCTGGGCATATGGCCTGACCGGGAATCGAACCAATGGGTCTTGCAATTTCCCCCAGGAGTGCAAAATAGCCTAAAAACTATAAGCAGTAAAGGCAGATAGGTGGAATGATCCAAGATGCTTTTTGATGATATTTCTGGCCTTGCTGTGAGGAGTAGCAGGACAGAAAGGGCAACTAGAAACAGGTATCACCACAGACTGGGAGAATGAAAGGAATCTTCCTGAGATCCAAGAGGACATTAATGTGAGAAGGAAACAAGCATGTAGAATAACTGAATAATCATAGCATGCATTTTTTTATAATGCTTACTATGTGCCAGGCACTACTGTAATAAGAGTTTTACATGAATTCACTCTATTCTTACAATCTTGCAAGGTAGGTACTATTGTTCTGCCTTTTAACAAAAGAAACTGGCAGAGGTTTGGTGATTTGCTCAAGTTCTACATCTAATAAATGGAGGAGCTAGGATAGTACGCAACATTGGAGTTTAAGATTTCTAAAGTAGCAGAATGACAAGCAACAAGACAGGGTACAGATCACAAATACAGAATAGGCCAAATCTGTTTGATTATTATTTTATATCTAGTGCCTGACTCCTAGTGGGAACACACAATAAATGTATTTTATAAATGAATGACTATGCCCACATGCAATGGATCAAGTTAAAATTTAAACTAGAACATGTCTGTGAAGAAGGTATTAAAGTCTTCAACGACTGGGTGAGCACAGGTAAGTCAGGACATGGTCATAAGAAACACTCAAAAGAATAGTTAAAAAGGCCTGAGCCACAAAAGATGATGGAAGTGGCAATAAATGGCACCTGGACCCAGTGATTCAAGGATTATAAAAAAAAACACACACCTCAATTCAAGAAGGTAAGCCCGTATCCTCAGGGCGAAGCCAGATCTCAGTCGAAAAGGCTAAGAATTCTAAGAACGGGCTGAGGATATGGAGGAGTGAAGTAGTGGATCAGAATGTACAGGTGAACAGATTGGGAGGAAGCAGTCAAGGTGGAGGGAGCAAAATGTAAAGCACAGCTAGTAAACAGAAAAAACTGGACCAGAGGGTCTTCTGCACTTAATCCAAGGTTACTGCCAATGCATCATACTACCTTTACTTTCAAGTCATTATCATTTCAGGAAATTAGGCTGACTACCTGTCCGAGGAAAGTGCCATAGGATCATTAATGACCTACTTATATCTTAAGGCTTCACTTATAGCTGCAGAGTTCAAACATTTCAGAGTACTACTTCCATCGACTTAGCAAATTAATCAATTACTATAGTTTGGCTTAAATGACTAGTTTCTCATTTAATCAATCATTCAATAACCACCCACCTTGTTTCTAACACTATGCTAAGTGCTCTGTGGTTCAAAAGGGTGTCTGGTATAAACTTTGGGCAGGGACCACAACCTAGTTCATAAGTGAAACCAAAAAAGGGTGGAGGAGAAAGGGAAGAAAAATGGGAAGGAAATAAGAAAAAGTGTATTTTTAGATAAAAAGTTAATGTACATATTAGGATACAGACTAAATGAGTGTTTACTTCTTTAATAAAGTTACATACTTACTCCAACTCCAATAATTATGTGAGACTCATTATTGGAACTTCTCTTCTGAATCTATCCCTCAAAGGCCAGTAGCATTCTTTTGAAGTGTCCCAGTGGTACCAAACCTATATCCTTTGAGACTAATTTTCTTAGTGTCGTTCACAAATCGACTCTGTAGGTTTTTCAAAATTTAAGTTCTAAAAACTTACCAAAAAATGACAGCATCACTAAAATAAGTGTCTAGTATCCCCATATAACAACTTGCAAACATAGTATCAATTTTAGCATTTACACTGTGGCATAATCATAGCTACATGTTGATATAGCAATAGGTGCTGTTCTAATGCTTTATTTTCTTTACCTCACAACAACCCTGTAAGGTAAGTACTACTAGTATTTGCACGTTACAGAGGGCTAGAAGTGATTAAATAACTTGTTAAAAATAACACAGCTAGGAAGAAGTGAAGCTGACATTCAAACCCTGGCAGCCCAGAGCCCTTACTCATATGCTCAGTCTCTTTACTTTTTAGGGATATTCCTAATACATACAGTATGTTGACTACTCTAATGTAAAACTAAGTGAAAATTCCCTACAAACTATCCACAGTTTTATTCTTACAAGTAGTTGACGAAATGCAAATTAAAGTACTATTTTTTTTTTTTTACCTATGACATTAAAGGTATATGTTGACTAAGACACTAATACACAGAAGTTAAAATGACACAACCTTGAGAGGTATAATTAATTCTTAAGAGCCTCACTTTAGAGCCAAACCGGCTGGGTTAGAATCTCAGTCCTGCAACTTACAAGTATAGGGACTTTAAGCAAATTACTTAACCTCTCAAGCCCTCGTATATATAACAAATGAGAATAGTAGTATTCTATAGAGTTGTGCATTTTAAATGAGCTTATATATGCAAAGCACAGAGAACAGAGTGCATGGCACATGATAACATTCAAAAAGTGTTAGCCATTATTACTACCTTTCTGTCAATTTGGTAATAGATATCAATTATGGTTAGCCCAGTACTTCAATAATTATAAATGAGCTCAAATATTTATGTGCTGTCACAGCTGCATTATTTATAATAGAGAAAATGTGGGTTCACTAGAATTAATCAAAATACTTGGCAAAAGAAATGATTAAGCAAATGAAGGTACTATAGAGTATTACACAGTCATCAAAAATTATGTGTTCAATATATTTAACATGAAAATATATGTATAGTAAGATACTAATTTTTTAAAGGCAGTATATAAAATGATATTGTACCTCACTTTCACTGTGTGCTCACACATGTACGCCAGATTAAAAGAAAACACATCAAAATGTTATTGTCCTGTTTATTTCCAAGTGGTAGGGTTACAGGTAATTTTTATTTCCTTATTTATAAATTTAGATATTTATTAAGTTTTCTATTATGAATATACATCACATTTATAATTAGAAAAGCCACTAAAAGGAATTCTTTACTTTGACAGATGATTGAACTGTTTTCACAATATACTGATAGACACTAACTGTAACTCATATTTCATCCCAGTGACTTTTTCTTACTAGTAACACCTTTACTTTTCTGTTGACTTTACAATGGATAAACAAGAATTATTCTCAAAATTGTAATATTTAAAACTATAAATTGTCCAGAAACCTTTATAAAAATCTAACAAAATTGTAAATATCAAGATGACCTTGAATGAAAATAACAGCAAAAATTACCTCTAAGGTCTCCCAATTTATAATACAAAGGAAAGGCATACTACTTTTTTCTAGTCCTAATTATATAATCTTCCTAAATTAGAGAAATGCTGTTTTTTTAATTTAATGAATAAATGATGTGCAAACAAATAAAGCTTTCTATTTTGTTTGAATGCATCAACTCTGTGACTTATGCGTTATTTAAAAGATCAAATTGTCACATTATATTCTATACTACCAAAAATAGTTTCAAATTTGGTATTGATACTAATGATTTTCCAGGTTCCTCTGAACTGCCATCTAGGAAGATAATGCAAAATGAACATGTTATAGGTACCTATTTTATGCTTTTATTTTTCAGCTTCTAACAGCTACAACACAGCGGGCTGTCCTAAAACTACTAAAAAGGAAGAATCAGTCTAAGTATAAGCAACACTTTAATAAATATCCTACAACTTACTCCAGGATTTCTCTATAAGAAAATGCTACAGAATGAAAAACAAACTTACAATTAGTTCCCTACCCTGTGTGACTTGCAAGACTATTATTCAGCTTTCCTGTATGTATGTCCTGGTAGTTTTAAGCAACAATTACTTTCCCTAAGGAAGAGAAACCTATTATCAAGATCAAAGCTGTTTCCCCAAATCTGGCAAATATGTAGCTGGAAAAACAAAAACATTAACGGTACCCATTAGTCGTTAAGTTCTTGTGACCTTAAATACATAAAAAATAATCTTAAAACTTAATCGCTTACTAATGTCAGTCACTTTATGGGTTCCATCTAATGGTAACCTCCACATCATTCCCTGTCCGCCACACAGGTAGAGGTCTGGTAATCTCATCTAGAATTATGAAGTGGACATCACAATCAGAGATTCTTTATCATGATTAGCATACTTCTATAAACGAGTAACTGAACCCATTTCTAGATCATATTCTAAAGGCAATCACTTTCAAAATGTGTCTTAACTCTAAAGGCTAAGCCAATTAAGGCAAATCAGAAGAGAGGCTAGCACTTCCATTCAAATATATCCCCTTCAATCCAATCAATCTTTCCGAGCTCATGTGGACAAAACCCTGGACAGTACAGATGGTGAGGAATGGCTTTTCAGAGATAAGGACAAAAGGTTCATCTGACAGTAACTAATCCTACATAGTGGAACAAAAGCTCATGGTTGAGACACATGGCAACATCAAGGGAAGAAGAGTAGAAACTCCTTGGGGCAGCATTCTCTGGTCCAAATCCACTTTGTTTTCAGGGGTTTGGCAACTTATAGCCTCCTTCCTTAAAATAGTTTTGTGGCCCTTGCTGTTACTTTGGGTACCCCAAAACCAGAATGATGTTAAGTGATTTATGTACTTTGTACACTGCAGGAAAGCTTAAAAACTGGGATAAACTTTTCCTCCATCAACAATGTATAAAGACAGAAAGTTGCTTATTGTTTTCCATCTTAAAAAGAACCAATTTCTCTTGAAATCTTATGAAAAGGTCTACTTAAAATGTAAATCGTGCATAAAACTGGTATGGTGTAACTTCTATTCTTGTGAACAATGATGAAAACACACTTAAAATATGCACTCAAAACACTAAAAATGCCTGATTCTACTGATGGGATTGTGTCTGGAATAGGCTTACATGACTATAAAATGTAAGTTCACTTACCACTTGATTCAGCAATACAAACAAAACAATCCGCAAACATTTTTATAAGTTTTGCACATCAATTTTATAAAACAGAATCTGAAATGAGCACTTCAGACCTTTGGTTAAACTATAATTTCCCTTAAATTATAGTAACTATATATCCAAATGGTAAAATACAGTATTTGTATATACATATGTACACACATAAACAGTATTTTTTCTTTATGGAACATTATGTATTTTCTACTTCTGACTACCAATTTATACAGACTACAGTTAAGCAAAAGATCACTAACCTGAAATAAAAGAAAAATTTTGATGGTCTATGAATACTCATTTGCCATTGTGAAATACCATACCACTGAGGCCTATCTCTATCCTTATTAAAGGCTCAAGGAACTATGACTTAAAAATTTATATATCAAAAAACTATAATTGTTCTTTTCACTGGCAACTACGTATGATGTTACTAATTATGAAATAATAAAGTCTATGCTTTTAAAAATTAGCAGATATTAACTACTGAATATCAAACACTAGTCACAAACTTCATTGAAGGCTTTTAGAAAAACTTAGAGGGCAAAAAGTCGAGACCGAAAGGGTCCAAATTAGCTCATAACCATATGCTACTTAAAAATTCCCTAAAACACTGCCTGGCACATGGTACTCAGTACTTGTTGAATGAACGAAGGAATGGGAGGACAGGTAGGAACAAGCTAAGATACTAAGTTGAAAATACATAGGTAAAAGTAGAACCAGCCAACCAGAACATTAGCATAAGTAGATGTCAAATGTGAGCTATTCCACATTTTAGTAATAATCTGAAATAGAACTCACACTCCAAGAATAGCAAACTTTTCCTAGAAAACTTGTTGCATAAACTTATTTAAAAAACCAAATAATTCCAAATTCTGCTAAAAAGGTCAGAACTGATTCAGTAGGAAAACTAACATTACTTGCAAATTCATAACACTGTTCCCTTACATGGGAAAACATGCTAGTGGACTTCATTAGTGCTCTTTTGTCAGCATTTCTTACTTTGTAGTTTCTCACATTTACTTAGAAAAAAACTTCAAAATTACAAAATCCCTTCAAAACATTTAATACTCCTGAGTATATCCCACCTTGTTTACATAAAGCAGGAAGTCTCCACACATAGACATTACTGTTTACAATTTCACAGTCTGCATCAAGTATATTGTTTCAAATTTTAAGAATTCAGAAAGGTCAAGTTCCTTGAGTGAATTTCTTACTTAAATCCAACAACTATATTATTAATGAAGTCTTTCCTCACGCAACCTACACTTTAGAAAAATCATGCTTTAAAAAGTGAGTACACACCTCCTCCCTTTTCCTCCTCACAGGATTATGTGTCTATGATTCTATGCAAGGAAAAGCAAGATCTTTCTCTAGTTTTACTGTTTTTAAGTCTCCTGTTCAATTACTAGTCTTTCTTGACATATAGGTGTTACTGTAGCCACATGAGCAAGTATGTCCAGTTTCTCTTACACCAGTAGTTTGAAGGCTTGCCACTGATTATCCGTATCAGATATGACATCCAAAGTTAAACATTATATACTCAACACCGCAAGTGTACGACTCAAAGTAATACTAAAAAGTTTCTAAACAGAATACATTTGCAGTCACTAACACCTATAGAGTAAAGCAACCCAGGGTGGTGATTATTCATTCTTTTGGGCTTCCAGGTCTGAGAAACAGAGAACCAACTGCCCAATTTGTTCCCGCTTGCTTCTCCTGACCCTCCTATTGGCGGGGGGAAGAGGGGGATTTCTGCAGAAGAGAGTTTGTCAATTGCTTTGAAAGCTTGTGGATGAAAGATGCTATAAATACATCTGATATTACTAGTATGTTTCTATTGAGCATTATGTGGAACCACTGTCATTGCGTTGAAGATAGGTTGATGGCATAACGCTTCCTGAGGAGGGAGAGAGAAAGAGGACAGTCCCCTTCATCATCCTAAAGGTTTCACTGGCCGTCATTTAGACTGGGTTGTTTTGTGAAACCACACGTAAAAAGTTATACACAGGCCCCACACAAGGAGGACTTCGACAGTCCCCATCCCCGTGGGTCTGTGGGTCCCGGGAACCGAGCCGGGAGAGGAGTGCTAGCTGTTGGGCCTACACCCCAATAATGTGGGGAGGTGCTGGGACCGGCAAAGGGGCCCCGGCCACAGCCGACGCCCGCGGGGCGGCTGGAGGCGCCGCTACGGGTGGGGGCGCGTCGCCGGACCGGGCGCCGGGCGCGGGGAACGGCCCGGGAGGGCGGCAGTGCCAGTGCCGGGGCCCCGCGCAGCCCCGTTGCCGGGAAGGCTCGCGCCCCGCGGCCGGCGGCGTGGGGGAGGGGAGGCCGGGCCTGCGGCCTGTTGGGGGAGTTCAGCCCCGGCCTCGCGTGCGACTCTCGGCCGGGCCCCCGGCCCAGGGGTCCTGGGTGCCCAGTAGAGACTCACCGGAAAGGCCCGGATCCGCATCTTGGTGTCCTTCCGGCTGCCCGTGCCTTTGCTCAGATTCGACATGGTGCTCGTCCCCTCCCCGGTGGCGGCTGTGGGTCGCACTCCGAGGCGCCGGTGTCACATTTAAGGCGGGCGGGCAAATGAGGGGCGACGCTGGGGGCGGCGGCGCGGCCCCCGGTTGGGCAGGGGAGCTGGCCGGCCCCTGGGCGGCCGCGGCGGGGGCGGCGGCGACTTGGGCTCCGGCGGCTGGGGCTCAACTGGGGGGCTGCGCTGACGCGGCTGCTCCGCGGGGTCCCCCTCACGCCCGGCTCAGCTCCCTTTATCGCGCTCCTCCGCGATGGCGGCGGCGGCGGCGACGGACAAACATCTCACTGCGCAAGCCGAACGTCCTCCTCCTTCTCCTCCTCCGCCTCAGCGAGACGAGATCCGGCCCAGAGGGTGGAGGGGGGAGGAGGGAGGGAGGAGAGCCGGAGAGTGGAGAGATTGGGGGGAGGGAGGTGGGAGGACAGAAGGAGGCGGACGGCCGCCGCGGGGGGACGCTCAGATCTCGCGAGAAGAGGGCTAGCGCGCGATCCCGGGCGAGACGGGGCGAAGCCCGGGGGCGGGGGGCCACGGGAGGAGGGGAGCCGAGGGTTGGGGAAGTGGGAGGGACCAGCGGGGCGGGGAGGTGGGAAAGGGGCGGGGCTGAGTGCGAGAGGAGTAAGTTGTCTTTTCGATAGGGGAGCGTCGGAGACCGGGTTCTGGGCGGAGGTAGTTGCTGATTGGTGGAGTGTGGAGGTCACATGGACCTAGTGGGCGGAGGAAGTTTGGAGAGCCTCAGTTGACTGTAGTGGGCTGGGTCATGCTGGGCTGGCTGCTGCTGGGCTGGCTGAGGGCGGGGGCTGTGGCCGGGGTTAGGGCGGCAGGTTAGTCTCTGGGAGGAGCGTGGGTGCAAGGTGGATAGCTACGTCCTAGAACTGGTTCCTATGTTTTTCTAGGGCATGTGGACTAGGGATGGGTTCTTGAGCAGAAGCGAGAAAGTTGAAAGAAGAGTTTGTGCAGGAGTCACCTGAAGGGTCAGAAGTTAGGGTCCTGTATGCTTAACAAGATATTCAAATTAGATGTGCACACCCCAACTCTAGGATTGAGGGGTGGAGATATTAATCCACAAAATTTCCTTAAACTGCAGAAGCTCCAGGGCCTCCTGAATCCCTGATATTCTCTGAGGGAACCAGGACTTCTTAGTCTTAAAATTTATTTACCTTATCGTAAAATGACAACTCCTTTAATGTAGTGCAATATTTTGGTAAATGGTGTTGAATAGAAGATAGGATGACAGAAACCTATATTTAACCTAACAATCATTTTTACTACTACCAAGAGTATTGTAAGTTTTGAAAAGACAAAATTATTGTCTTTGATTCAATTTGCTACAAATTTGGATTCCCCCCCCCCCCCCAACACACACACACAATTGTAGTCAAAAGGTCTAGTTTGATTCAGCAGTCTTGAATTTTACTCTTTGCCCAAATGATGTTATATCTGGATTTCTGATGCTGTAAACAAATGTGAGTTCCCACTAAAGTTTGTGATCTGTTCATTTTAAGTAAGAGCCTACCATTGGAATGGGTATCAATATTTGGAAGCTGGGCTTTTAATACTTAAAATTAGCATTTTGAAGCTGGGGTATGTGTATATCCATATATATATTTTTAAAACAGGTAAACTGAAATGTACTTTTCTATTTGTTTACTCTAAAGTTGAATTTGCCTTAAATTTACGTAATCTTTTTTTTTATATTTTATTGATTTTGTACAGAGAGGAAGGGAGAGGGATAGAGAGCTAGAAACATCGATGAGAGAGAGACATCGATCAGCTGCCTCCTGCACACCTCCCACTGGGGATGTGCCCGCAACCAAGGTACATGCCCCCAACCGGAATTGAACCCGGGACCCTTCAGTCCGCAGGCCGACACTCTATTCACTGAGCCAAACCGGTTTCAGCAATTGACATAATCTTGATGACTAAATTTGAACATATGTTTTCATCCCTTACTTGGTTGAAATGCCCCATTTGAAAATGTATTTTCTTGTTTTGTTTTTCGTTATTAGCTAATCAAAACAGGAGCTTAAGAAATGAGGATGTTGCTTGAAGCAATGCCTGTGTAAACACTGAAGCTAAAAATAGGTCATCACGAACTGGATTGATAAGGTAAGATTGGGAGGGGCTCTGATTTAAATATAAGATAGGAGTCTTGGTTAGGAGTTTATAATCTGTATGGTGATTGAACGTCCATTTGTATGATCATTAGACTATATCAACCAATGTTTTTTATTGGTTGTACTGTCAAATGGCCCAGTTTCTTTAATATAAGAATATATGTTGTGGAGCCATGGGTTTAGCATGTGTCTTTTGGGGCAAGGACTTGATTGTGCCTGGAGTGCTTCATCTGTAAAATGGGGATAATAAAGCTTTCTTCTTGGGCTGCTATGAAATTTAAATGATTTCATACATTTCAAAAAGCCTGAGAGCAGTGCTCAACAGAGAATAGCCACTCAAAAATAGTCGGCTATTTTTTTAAAATATGTTTTTATTGATTTCAGAGAGAGGAAGGGAGAGGGGGAGAGAGAGAAACATCAATTGACTACGTCCTGCATGCCCCTTACTGGGGATTGAGCCCATAACCTGGGCAACGTGCCCTGACCAGGAATCGAACCCACAACCTTCTGGTGCCTGGGATGATGCTCAATCAAATGAGCTACACAGGCTGGGCTCACCTGTTGGCTATTATTATCATGGATAATTAAAGCCAAGATTATACTGTCTTCCTTTATTCAATATGTAAGTTTCTAAAAAAAATACTTGTATGCTTTTATAAAATGTATTTTATTTTAAACGGTGCCAGTCTTTAACACTTGGATTTCACAAAACAATAAAGTATTTTTAAAAACCTGGGGAACCAATATAGGTTTCTCCAACCTTATTTTGGCAAGTAAGGGCATTAAAAAGGAATAACTAGCATAAAATAGGTCCATAGTGTGTGTGTGTGTGTGTGTGTGTGTGTGTGTGTGTGTGTGTGTGTGTGTGTGTGTACTTGAGGCCCGGTGCACCAAATTCATGCAGGGGGAAGGGGGGTATCCCTCAGCCCAGCCTGAGCCCTCTCGCAATCCGGGACCCCTTGGGTAGGTCTCTAGGCCTGGCCAGTGATCAGGGCCTATTGGGGCTTTCCTTACCCCAGCTGCCCGCAGCTGGCCCCACCCCTGCCGCTGCCACTGCTTGCCATCTGTGAGGTGCTGCTCCCCCCACCTCCATCACCTGTCCCCTTTCTCTGCAGGTGACAGGCGTGGGGTGTGATCACTTGGCTGGCCTGGGCCTCCTTCTGCGGGGCGATCACTGGCCAGCCCTGCATACCCACCACAGCATTGCTGGCCGGTGGCCTGGGCCTCCCTCTGTGGGGCGATTAATCACAGGGCCCCCATATCAATCGCCCTGCAGAGGGAGGCCCCACCCACCCATCCAGGGCTCTGCAATTGATTCCCGGGCAGAAGGTGGCCTGGGTCTCCCTCTTTGGGGCGATCATGGGGCCTCCCAACCAATTGCATTGCACCTGCCTTGGTTGGCCTGGCGCCAGTGCGTCTCATAACGTGGTTGTCCGGAAGGTTGTCCGGATGGTCGTTCTGCTGTTTGGTCGGTCAGTCGATTTGCATATTATGCTTTATTATTATAGATATATATATAGTATTTTAACCACATAAATTGGAGGAGGTCAATTTTTGAATAAAGTACAGTTTCTCAAATTTAGCCTTATGAAGAATAGTACAAAGCTGATATTTCTCATTTCACTTTGAACCTGAGAAACCATCACAGGCCAACATTTAGTAAACCTCTACATTAAGGCATATTTCCATGTAATTGTGATGCATATCATCACCTTTTAATTTATTTGTTTTCTGCACACAGATTTTCATATGTTGGTTTTGTTTAAGCACAATTTGACTGCATTTAAAAGAATCACTATCAACTATGTCTTCCGGTAGTCTTTTAACTACAAAGACCCAAAAAAAACTCTTTAAAATGAATTCAACTGCCATTGCCATTAAGAAATCTACTGCTCATTTATTTGTTCATTTATTTCTTCATTTATTCAAGAAGTATTTATTTAATAGCTGCTATATATTAGCACTAAGGTGAATAAGACAGATGAGGCCTTCCATCACAGAACATAAAGTTCTTTTTCACCCCTTGAAATTTGGAAACCATAGTCCAAGTTGGATTTGACAACTGCCTATACACTGCAATCCAGAAATCGACATTTTTTTCTTCCTAGGAAACCAGCATCCTCAAAATGTATGTGAAACACTCTGAAGCAGCAGCAGACTATTCTCCTTTGCCCAATGATATCCCTGACTTGCAACTAGCAAATTAACTTTCAGGATATTAGTTTTTCTGCCAACTGCCACCTGATCTAGCAGAGAAAGCAGGGCTGGAATTAGAACTCACTAGATATTCTATGCCTGCCGGTTGGTATTCCTACTTATGCAGACAGTGTCTTGGCACAGGAGAACAGTGGCCCTATTTCCACTTATTCATATGGAGCTGTACATTCAAAGCTGGGAGCCCGAGTGGGCCAGCCCCTGTTCTACATCTCAGTGTAGAACTTGACATTATGCACTGTGAGAAGCCAGTGAAAGGGATAGCCTCTTCTTGGCCATGAGTTTCTAGGTATCCAGGATACCAAGCCACTTTAATGACTGTATCAGACCTGCTTGCTGATTTGATTGTGCTGATATTGGTTATTAAAACAACTGACAGCCTACCAATTCACTTACAAAGACCTCTTCAAAGGTTTTGAATAGACAAAGACTGGTAGGGAAAGATGTATGTTTTTCAAATTGGAAGGGAAAGATTTATAATATTATCACTTCCATTAGACTAAGGGCTAGATTTTCTGCATTCTTACTTGTCTCCACCAGGCAACTAAAAAGTATTGTAGGCCATTAGGTTTGTACATATTTAGAGCAGTAGCATTTGTATGAACTTTATAAGATGACGTATTAGAGGAGTATCCCATGAAACCTAACCACAGACAGTTCCATATATGAAAACAGTAGTAGGTCTTCTCCATGCCCCTTTTCCACTTACTACTTCCTTACATACATCACCAAGACAAGAAGCATATAAGACATAAGAACATATGAGACAAGTTACATCTTGAATTAAAGAAAAATCTTTAAATGTGTGTTATAAAAACCCATCTCAATTTTTCATCACGTTGTCATGCTAAATAAAATCATCTCACTGTCAGCTCTGGAAACTTTTTTGTTGGCCTGGACAGTGTTCTGTTTATTCCCCATTTTTCCAATAAATTGATATTTTAGAAATAAAAAATATATATAACCAACTAACCTAATTTAACAGAACATAACTTCTCAATTGAAAACTATAGGCTTTGCATCCATGTAATTTTATTTTGAAGAAAAAGAATTTCCTTTTATTGATAACAGTAACTATCAAGAAATCTCCAGGGAACAATTACGAATATGTATTGCTTTCATTCATGATGAGGAAAGTGTATGCTGACATAAGTCATCAGCTCTGTCTTTAAAAGAAAGTTAATTTTGGAGTTGAGATAAAGCATGGTTCCAAAGTCCTATAAAAGTAAATAGCCTAAATTTTATGATAGATTTAGTAATTGTGTACATTATAAATACAAGAGTCAACAAATGTAACAAAATAGCATTATCTTTAAACTTCTTCAATAAGCTATTTGTCTTCAGTTCACTGTAAAACTGTATTCTTAGTATATCTTGAACTAGCAAAAATAAAAATCTGAGTAAAGCAAAGGATTACTGGTAGAGATTCAAAATAACCTTTAAGAGGCTGACAAACAAAATTACCGGGGTGGGGGGGCAATTTCTAACCCCAAATTAATATAATAAATTATTTCCTAGAGATAAGTTTATTTGTAGTTACTGGTTTGTAAATCTGCTAGATCTTGAGTGGCTGGTTATTGGGCAGAAGACCCATTAGATGTGCAGATTTAAGAAAGGGACAACATGGACACCTTGTTAGGATGAAACCAACAACTCTATATCTAACCCAGTTAAAAAACCTTTTAAAGAATTTTCATTTTTGAGACCTTTAAACTTGATACATCTCTGCTACTGAAATCCTTGTTGAGAAGTGCCTATCTCTATAAGAACCTTCATCTTTTGAGAAAAGTTGCTTTAGCTGCTTTAATTGTGAAGGCAGCTTCACATCTTTTCATTAATTATTATAGCAACATTTGCCCTTGAAGGAGGTTGCTCCTATTAACAGCCTGATTTCTTATTTTAAAGAATTTTCCCATTGGTTGGTGTTGGTGGACAGTGGTGTCTACTTCCTATCGCAATAACCAAAGGATCCTGATCCTTCCCCTCCACTCTACAGATTAGCCTGGGGATGTGTAATGTAGAACCAGACAATTAGATCCTCTCCTAGAAACTCTCAAATAGGTGACTGAAGGACACGGACAGTTGGTGAGCATGCAGGCAATGGCTGTGGGTGGCCTAGGCTCTTCCCACGGAATGACTGTAGCTGTCATTCCTGCTCTTCAACTTTCCAGTGGTCCTTTGATTCCTGCTTGTTCTCCAATCCTGGTCCTCCCACCTCCCCTCATTTCTGTGACTCCAAACATGCCTCCTCCAAATTCCATTTTTGTTTAAAATAGTCAAAGTTTGTTTCCGCCATATGTCAGTCAGGGTCCTGACAGGAAACAGATGGCTCAGTCAGACTGGGAATTGGAGGCGACTTTAGTGCAGGGACTATTTACAGAAGAGTGGGCAGAGTTAGGGAATGTGATCAGGAATAAGGAAGGATCTCAGGACTACCTACAGCAGGGAGCCTTGCAGGATTTGTAAACTAGAAGGGCCAAGAGGAGAAGTGGCTACCAGAACCTGGATAGAGAATTCTTTCTGTAGCTATGGAAGAGTGCTATCTGACAAGCTGGGTTTTTAGGCGAGGACCCAAGCTACTGGCTAAGTATGGAGGCAGCCAGGGGCCAATTTACCTTGGCCTCACTCTCCTCCTACCCTGAGTTCTGTTCTGGTTGGTGCCTCCCAATGGACACAGGGACAGTTGGTGGACAGTTTCCTGCTAACTGGAAACCAGGAGGCAAAGGAGCCCATTGATGGAGCTGATCAAGGTCAGCCTTCCAAGACCCAGAACAGAGTGAAAGGTGGAAAATAGATCTAGAAAGGCAAACAAGGAATATCCATGTAGAGTGATTGCAAACAAGACTTTTGACTGATAAAGGCAAGATATACAATATTTTTTTAAAAGCCCCCTCATATTGTTATAGAATCTTTGCACTGTAGGAAGGTGCCCTGCTTTGGAGGTAAATGGAGGCTGATACCCAAGGCATGTATGACAAGTGCTGTCTATACCTGAAGGATGGAGCACCTATTTCCTTGATCAAAAATGCCAACTGCCTCAAAGCTGTGAAGCTATGGGGCTGGATTCCTCTGGGTAGTATGCAGGGCCCTTTGGCTTTTATTTTATTTTATTTTGCATTAAAACCCATCATAGACTAGCTGTGCTTTGCCAGTACAATAATATCTTAAACTATGAAACAATATAGCATGTAATTAAAAGTGCTAACTTTGGAATGAGACAACCTGGATCCTATCTAAGGTCTGTAATGTGTCAAGTGAGCCCCACTTATTCTCATGGATAAAATTAGGTTAATAATAATGCCAGCATCACAAGGCCAGTGTGAGAATTAAATGAAACAATGTAGGTAAGGTATGTAGTACACCTGTCATGTAGTTTAAACTTTAGGAGTATTAACTATTTTATGGTTAATTTCTGATACCATCTTTTACTTTTATTCATGCAGCCCCACATCATTATATTTGCTCAATCTATTTCTCAATGCCCGGTCCCATCACCCTTTATATGGTGGCCTCCCTGTCATCTATATCTGGTATCTATACTTCCATCCTCTCAATCACATCACCTACCAAACAGCATTTATCTTCCTTGCAACTTTTGCTTCTCTGGACCTGTTCACTAGCTGTCTCTTATCAATAGGGGAAGATCCCAAATGACCTGTCCTCCCAAGGAGACCCAGGAGCAATAAGGCTCCTAAAAACAACTGACAAAAAGTAACAATGATGGAAACTCTGCTTGGTCTTTCAAACCAGGTCAAAATCTTCCCCAAGGTTTAAATCATTAGGACACCCTCTTCTTATGTTGGTTAAGATTCACTTTCACCACAATTCTAAGATTAACATCTTAAATCTATTATGCTTATTTTAAGGCTAAACAATGGACTTTTAAAAATAAACACAAAGCTTGGCCGGCATGGCTCAGTGGTTGAGGGTCAACCTATGAACCATGAGGTCACGGTTTGATTCCTGGTCAAGGCATATGCCTGGGTTGCAGCTCAATTCCCCAGTGTGGGGCATGCAGGAGGCAGCCAATCAATGATTCTCTTTCATCATTATATTTCTGTCTTTATCTTCCTCTCTCTTTCTCTCTGAAATCAATAAAAATATTTAAAAAATAAACACACAAAGCACTGTATTCCAACAGTTACTTCTCTTGATTTTTTTGTACTGTATTTTTTTCTTTCCAAAACACAACATTTATAAACTTGGGCTATGGAAATTACATGCGATTCAATTCCTCATTTGTGCTCCTGCATTCCTTTCCCACCACCATGTGACTTTTGTCTGGCACAAGAGGACAGTAAAGCTGGACCTAACATCATTACAATAACTGAAAAATGAGGAGTCTTACTGTCAGTGTTAAATGCATGGCAAATTAAATGTATCCTTAAAATTTTGATTAATTGTATGATGCTATATAACCTGTAGTATTTTTTATATCTACCGATAAGAAGGCAGTTCTCTCCATAATTTTGTTCAGACTTTTAGAAGCAAAAGAAATGAACCATATAGGTCTGCTGTGATCAACTCATTCACCATTAGTTTTTGGTGAATTTACATGGCCACCTAACATTAACCAGTGATACATGATAGCAAGTGACCATGGGTAGGAATAGGGAAGAATTACAAATGAATTGAATATAGGCAACATCACTTTTTAAAACAAGGCAGAAGACTCTCCTCTATATCAATACTTGCATGTAATTTGAACTCAAAGGATATTAGCAATTTTCATATGGTTGTATCAAGGCAGTCAAGTATATGAGCAACTCAAGAAATATGTGAAATTAGCCCTAGCTGGTTTGGCTCAGTGGATAAAGTGTAGGCCTGCAGAGTGAGAGGTCCTGGGTTCAATTCTGGTCAAGGATATATGCCAAGGTTATGGGCTCGATCCCTAGTAGGGGGCATGCAGGAGGCAGCCAATCAATGATTCTCTCTCCTTATTGATGTTTCTATCTCTCCCTCTCCCTTGCTCTCTGAATCAATAAAAATATATTTAAAAAAAGAAATATGTGAAATTGAATGACTTAACAATTAAGGTTTTTGTAAATATAATGCATCTGAACCAGCTAAATTATTTTTTGCTGCAAGTAACAGCAAACCCAACTCAAACTGGGATGAGCAATAATCAAATATATTATCTCACATAACAAAAAGTCCAGGGTTAGTATGGGTTCCAGTGTGGAATATCAGGACTCTGGCCCAGCTTTGTGGCAACTCTTTTGGCCATGGCCTTAGCTGGTGGAAAGGTGGCTACAGTCATTCTAGGCATCACTTACAGACACAACAAAGTCTAGACAAGAGGAATAAGAGACACAGATTGTTTCTTTCTTGTGGATCAGTGTTATGAGCTAGGAAACTATCCCCTGAAACAGCCCCAGGAGACTCTCTCATGGCTCATTGGCCAAAACTAGATTACATGTTTCTATTGACTCACTCAGTGGCAAGGGGGAGTGGGCATTGTTTGTACTAATCGGGGTAGAATAGTGCTTGGGAGTCAACTACCACCACCTACTAGTACAGACCACATTTGTCTCTGAAGAGATTTTATATGGGGATTAAAGAGTTTGAGGGAGAATGAAGGGAAATGTGCATCTGTACGTGTGTGTGCATGTGCATGTGTGTGTATTCATGTGTGTGTGTGTCGTGTAATAATAGTGTGTTTGGCTAATGAACGGAGCATGATCTCAGGCACCAACTACAACTACATTGAAAGGATAGATAGCTCTGGAACACAGAACAGGAGATCAAATAGAAGCACATCAAATCCAGGGACGCACAGAAAGGTACAGCTTGTTTCCAAAAGGTACCATGGGCTTGCACATTTACACAGACACCTGCACACATCTTTCAGAGGCACTGGAGAAACCTTATTCTCTGCACCCTGCTTTGATTTTGATCTATAGACATGAGTAGCCACAGGCAAATGAGAACAAGGTGCTTGGTTGCACACATAGAACAGTTTGACAGGTGATTAAGAGGCCCCTTTTACTCGCCAAACGCTCCATCTAAAAACAAAACAAACAAAACCAAATGCCCCAAAACACAGAGAGACCAAACTAGCTATTTGCTTAGGTGGTCAAGATAGTTAGATATGGATTGTGCTGTGAAAGGCCCTGCATTGTCTTTCTGAACCCCCTCATAGTCCACTCTGAGCCCCCAAGCCAGCAGTTACACTATTGGATAAAGCATCAGGCTCTGTCTAAAATCTTTTCTGAAGTTAAATGCTGTGAAAAGAAGAATACATTAAGCCACCAACACCTTGATGGTCATTATTACATCATAATGTACCCGGAAACAAGCAAATTTCCTAGGTGGGCAGGATCTTCAAAAAGGGAAGAGCAACTTCTTTATCATGTTGCCTGATTTCCAACAAGATAAACAGCTATGTAAATCACATAGAAAATAATGTGACCAAGAGATTCAAACATGTCCTACTTGAGCCAGTATATGGGGAAGAAGCCATGAACTTGAGATTCACAGGCTAAGCTGATGTGGCCCTCTGGGAACTCCTCCTCTCCTGGCCTAGCTGCTGAGGTGTGTGTGTGGGGAGGATGGGGGGGAGGGGGGGGAGGGAGGGGGAGGAGGAGGTGGTTTCTGGGGTTCACTTCTTCACTTCCTGGCTCCTCTCCAAGTTACAATGGAAATTAACCAAGATGTCTCCCCAGAATGAAGTATGACCTTGGGTTCATTATAGACCCTCATTAATGGCGTGAGTGGGTATGTGAACACTTGTATTGAGATGCTTAGCTCAGAAATGTTCATAATTGATTGATGCAAAAATGTTTATCCATCATTACGGAAACTTTCAAGCTCTTGAATTACAGACATTTAGCTCCAGTCTTGACTGTTCAGGAGGAAAGGAGACCCCCAGAGACTGAAAGAGCTGGTGTAACAAGGAAAATTCCCTTCAGAATAGAAGTTAGTATTTAAGGTCAGATCTACTCTTAATTTATTACCTTTTTTGTACATTCACTTACTTCTTAAAAGGAAGAAAACATCTAAAGTACAGCTTCTGATTATTCTTACTTGGGTACAGTTTTGCAAAGGAAAGAACGGTTACCCTGGATTTAACATTTACTACATGCCTGTTCCACAACTCAGCTTTGCTCACTTCATCTATCACCACGCCTACTAACAATTTTTGTGTGTGATGGGACGTCTTTTCATTACAGTTTATTATTTTGTGGATTTGGATATACAAATGGATTTGTATGTATGACACCAGGATTGAGTTACATGTGCCCAAATAAAACAACCACCAATCAAAAACTTGATATGTTTTAGCTGACCTATAAAGTAGGATTGCCCTTTGACACCAGGATTCTAAAGGCACATCAATGCATTATGAGGTTATAGCAAATATAATTGGTGACTTGATTTTGAATATTCAAGTCACCACAAAAGAGTCGGAATATTTAAATCACCTCCAAATATAAAAATAAATCATAATTTTGTTGTATGTTAAGTTTTAGCTCAAATGGAAAAAAAAAAAGGGCCCACAAAAAATTCTGGACTCTATTTAATATATGCAGGCTGATATGTTTAGGAGGAAAAAGTACTGCTGTCTTCCACTGAGTTTCAAACATTGATAAGGAAAGCTTGTTGGATGGATATAGAAATGAGTAGACAGATATGTGCTAACACAAATCTAGTGAAATGTTAGTTATAGGATCTAGGTGGTGAGTCTATAGATATTCACTGCATAGTTCTTTCAACTTAATAATAGGTTTGAAATTTTTCAATAAAATGTTAGACAAACCATGAATGCATGGATTAAATTACTGATAGTGAGACTTCCTTTAAAAGGAGAGTCTAGGATGTGCAAGAATTATAGCAAGTCTTACAGTAAGTGAGCTTGATACATGAAAATGTAGAATTAACGATGATATTGATTAAAATTTATTGAATGCTGAGCATGTGCCAGGGACTGTACAAAGTACTTAATAAGCATCATCTAATTTAATACTCACAAGTATGAGTTGAAGTGTGTATTACTATCCTAATTTTATAGGCTAGGAAAATGTATAAGAAGGTTACATAACTTGTGGGAGGGGATGGCTGCACTAAGTGGCACAGCTGAGAGTCAAACCACCTCTGTCTGAACCTACAACCAGCGTACTTAATCACTGTACTCTAGGAAAGGGAACTCTGAATTACAGACATTTACGATTATCTTGTTCAATTTCTTCACCCCTTATTACAAATGACAGAAGGATCAGTAGTACTAGAATCCCAGAATTCCTATTTGCCCAAGGCTTTTACTACTAATCATGATGTCTCTTTAAGTTCAGTGTTTGTATTTTTCTGTTTGTTTGTTTGTTTGTTTTTACAAAATGGATTCACTATAGGATTCCTTTATGTAACAAATTTCCATAATGCACTTTAGCAGTAATTTGATATTTATACTTGATCTATTTATCTTTTTTTCAGGTGTAATATATGTCATAAATGATGGAACCCTGATTCTATAAACAGTATGTCCAAACAAGTAACATTAGGTTGAGCTTTTGAATGCACTGGAAATGTGCACATTTCCCTGGTGGGGAAAAACGCATGAAATTCTGAAATAAATATTATTGCATTTACTTGAGTGAAAATGCTATCCTATCTAATAAAAGAGCAATATGCAAATTAACCATCACTCCGCTACACCCACAAGCCATGCCCACAAGCCACGCCCACCAGCCAATCAGGAGCAAATATGCAAATAAACCCAACCAAGATGGCTATGGCCACAGAGAGCAGGAGTGAGGCTTGGGTTTCCCCAGCAATGGAGGAAGCCAAGCTTTCCGCCTGCCCTTGCCGGCCTAGGCCTCCACTCAAGGCTACAAAGTTTCAATGATAGAAGATACATAAACCCAAACAGAAATGGCGGCAGCCATGGAGCTGGAAAGAGCAGGAGGATAGGGTTGCCCCCGGCGATGGAGGAAGCCAAGCTTTCCGCACACCCTGGCCGGCCCAGGCCTCCGCTTAAGGCTACAAAGTTTCAATTATAGAAGATACATAAATTCCAATAGAAAAGGCTGCCGCCATGGAGCAAGCAGAAGGCTTGGCTCTGCTCCAGGCTACAAAGTTTCAATTATAGAAGATAAATAAACTCCAGATACCAGGGCCTCCGCTTGGATCTCCAGGGGGCATGGCCAGCCTGCAAACCACCACAGGCCCCTTGCCCAGGGCGCCTCACACCCCAAGGGAACCCCCACCCTGATCCGGGACACCCTTCAGGGCAAACCAACTGGCCCCCACCCATGCACCAGGCCTCTATCCTATCTAATAAAAGAGTAATATGCAGATTGACCATCACTCCAACACACAAGATGGCTGCCCCCATGTGGTCAAAGATCCTGCCCCCATGGGGACACAAGATGGCCATCAGGGGAGGGCAGTTGGGAGGGACCAGGCCTGCAAGGGGGGGCAGTTGTGGGCGACCAGGCCTGTAGGAAAAGGCAGTTGGGAGGGACCCAGGCCTGCAGGGGAGAGCAGTTGGGGGGGACAAGGCCTGCAGGGGAGGGCAGTTAGGGGTGACCAGGCCTGCAGGGGAGGGCAGTTAGGGGAAAACAGGCTGGCAAGGGAGCAGTTAAGCATCAATCAGGCTGGCAGGGGAGTGGTTAGGGGGTGATCAGGCTGGCAGGCAGAAGTGGTTAGGGGCAATGAGGAAGGCAGGCAGGCGAGCAGTTGGGAGCCAGCAATCCTGGATTGTGAGAGGGATTTCTGACTGCCCGTTTAGGCCCGATCCCACCAGGACCAGGCCTAAACAGGCAGTAGGACATCACTCGAGGGGTCCCAGATTGGAGAGGGTGCAGGCTGGGCTGAGGGACACACACCCCCGTGCACAAATTTCATGCACTGGGCCTCTAGTAATTCTGATAATTCTGGAATTCTTTTTCACAGCTCAATTACAAACCCATGACTTTCCTGAGACTTTTTAAATTTATTTTAGCAATGACTGATTTACACAGTGCTAACCACTTTTAAAAAGCATGAACAAAGGGAAGTTGAGCATTAAAAAGTTAAAAGGGACATATTTGTGTCTTCCACTGTATCTCTCCTTTCACCCCAACTCATGTCTTATTCTAACATGGGGATGCGGCAGCATTGAAGAAATGAAGAGATCCACTAACTCTTTTCAATTTTAAGTTTTATGCAGTTGTCATCTACTCTAAGGCTATTTAGTCAAATGTTTTGCAGCTTTGGAGTTGGAAGTCCTAGGTTTAACTTTTGGCTCCACCCACTTATTTTCTGAGTTATTTTTCCATCAGCTATGATATACTTCCCTGACAGGACTACTGTGGGCATCAGAGGAAAATGTATTGACGCTTTGAAAACAAAAAGACAAAAACTAAGAACAATACAATAAACAGTCTTTAAAATTTTGTCATTTGTTTTTACTCTTTTATGTAAGGCATAACCATGTTTCCATTGTGTAATGAGACTATGAACATCTTACTTGATTTCAGAACACAAAAAAACAATTCTCCATGGGTTTCTTGCACATCACACCTTTTCAAGTGAGGCACTGATTACTTTTATTACAGACTATTTAAAATTTTTTGTATAGATAACATATATGAAATACAGAGATAGTGTCTCTCTCTGGCACAAAGATCAGGCATGCTTACTGTCCAGTATAAAAGCTTTGGGTTCCCTAACCTCAGGGTTGCTCTCCCATAACACAGTCCACTGTATGTGAAGTTATCTATATGGGCTCATCAGTGGTGCCCTGTAGGAAACGGGCCTTGGAAAACTGGTGCAAATGATGATTATTTAGCTACTTCTATTGCTGTGTGTAATAGAGTCTTTTGTCTTTGACCCAGAAATCTCATCTTCTATCCACCTTCATCAAACTGTGGCAGACTAATTTGCTTGCTGGCAAAGAGAGTAAAATCTCAGACCTCTTTCACAGTTCTTGAGAAGAAGTTGGGTGTAAAATGGTTATAAAGATACTTCCTTCTATCATGTCTTGAGACAATTTTTACAAAATACATGTCAGCTTTTGGGGAGAACGGGCGGTACGTTGTAGTAATTACCAGTAAACACATAGACTCTGTAATGAAACTGTCTGGGTTCTAATCCTGTGTAGGGCTCTTTTTAGTTTAGGTTCCCCTAGACACAGACTCTGTGATAAGGATATGAGTGAAAACTGTTTATTTGGGAGGTGATTCCAGAAATCACTGATAAGAATTGAGGAAATGAGAAAGGGAAGGAAAGGCAACCAATAAATGATGAGTTTTCAAGTAAGTTATGACTGTGAGTAATAAAAAGTTTAGTCCTAGCTTGGGAACTCTTAGTAGCCCATATAGAACACACAACTCTTGAGTTATCCTATCTGAGGGATAAGGTACCTGCGGTATTTCACATCAAATCCCATTCATCCCTGATTGAGGAATCCTGGGAGGTGGTCAGGGTTCTAGCTCTGGCCTGTACTGAAAATAGCACAAAGTTGGCTGACAGTGGGCCCTGGCAGTTGGAAGTGAGGTGTGCACTACATTGATAAGGAACAAAGGAATAAAGTTGGCAATCCACAGCCTTTGCTATAGACATCCTCTAGCTGTATTTTCTTAGGAAGTCACTCAACCTTTTTATGCCCCTTGTTCCCTCATCTGTAAAATGGGAATAATATAGCATCAACCACATGGGGTTGATAGAAGGATTAAAGAAAAATTCAATCTACATGAAGCACTTAAAAGAAACTATAGCATTTCCTAAGCACTTAATAAATGTTGGCTTTTGTTATAGAAGAACATAGCATTTACTGATTGGTTGATATTTTGTCTTTATAATTTTTTGGTATTCTAGGGGTTGACTTCTAATTCCTTAACACTATGAAATTTTATTTTACTAAATGCCTAAAATGGTATATTCATGCTTGCCATTTATCAAGGGCCAACATTGGCTGTCTCATGGGAAGCACCAAGAAAGATGTATTTAAACCTTATTATTCCTATTTAAATTTCCTTAGAGGATTTATGGGGCTAAGCACTTCTGAACTCTTTAATTTAAAGATTTACTGCTTTGTCAGAGAAACTAATTAAATCTTATTGAAGTGTCAGTAACACAGCAGCATTAGACTCAATTTTCTATTCTATTATGGGAATGAGAATATAAAAGTGTATTTTAAACTTAATTTTCTAGTATTATGTATCATTTATGTCAGACTTCTGTGAATCAGCATCATAGTAACTATGGAATTCACCAAAACAAACACTCAAGAATTTCAGTAAGCCTGCTTAAACCTTGACTAAGGTAAAATTCTACTATTAAGCTAAGCAACATTAGTAGAAAATTACAGCTTACCAGGGGAGAGACTCATATTTATGGAAACATTTAGAGGTCTATGGATTTGCCTATTTCCTACTCTAGTACCTTCCCTGTCCTCCATCCCTTTTTATTCTCCCCAGACAGTCTTCTTGGCTTGCTCTGAATCTCTTATTTAAAGATTTTGTTCACTTTTGCATATTTCCTGAGTCTTCATATTAATGAAATTGTCTCAAGAATTTTCTCCCCAAATCTTTTTTTCATTTTTGTAGTTGTTTATTTAGTTCATCTTTTATTTGTTTAAATCTTAAGATATCTTAATGCAACATACATGTGTATAAATGTGAATATGAAAAAACCTAAGAAAATTGTAATTTTAATAAATATTTTAATGAAAGAAAAGTAACCAAAATATTCCATATAAAAACTTTGACAGTTTTAACGAGACAAATTTATACTTAGCTACTTTTTTTACATTTACATATCTTCTGTTTAGATTCTATTAAATGGTATTTAATTTTATTGTGGATCAAGGAGAGTTGAAAAAAATCTGTAAACTTTCTTTCTTTCTATTAGTCAACATAAAAAGAATACATTTTGGTTGTCTTATTGCCCTATAAAACTTTTTAAAGTAAAAAGTAGGATCAAGTTTCCTATAAATTTAATCCATATGTACTATGACATTATTTTTATTTCTTCATATTTCCTTACCATTTTCTTTCTTTCTCAGCTTCAATTTAATAAAATATATTGCTATAAGTGAATCAAATGTTTTTATCTTAAACATAGGATACTCATGCTACTAGGAAGGAAAAAATTAATGAAATTCAGCACTTAACATGCTTTTATAAAGAAAGCATAAAATAAACCAAGTTTTCAAAAAGTAAGTCCAAATAGTATTACTGGTTTATGGATGCTAAAAAAAAGTATTTTAAATATTCTTTAGTGCTTATATGTAATTATAAAAATAATATGATTTGGTAATTACCAATTGAAGTCAATCTCTGCTACATTTACTTTAAACATTTTTTCTAAGTTTCTATGAAATCTAAACATCAATCCAAATCCTCTGTAAAAAAGGAAAATAATTGCTATATTTACCTTTTTTTGAATGCCTTCTTAGATTTTAAATTCCATTTTAAAAAATTCAACATTTGTATGTTCTGCTCATTAATGCTATGGTATTTTTTGAATGCTTACTGTGTGCTAAGCTCCAGGAATACCATTATATCAGCATGCTTTCTGACCAAGCAGACAAGATAATAATTAAATAATGCCATTCCCAAAAAAGCTTGCAAGAGACAACTGTGACAAGCGCCATGTCTGACAGCTACCAGGAACTGTGAGAGCATCCACTAGGGACACCTGGCCAGGCCTAGTGAATAGAGAGAGGGCTTCCTAGAGGAAGAGACAGTATAATGGAAATCTGAGGGATGTGTAGGAATCAGACATAAAATACAATTTTAGCTACAATTGCAGGTCTATGGCCTAAGACTTACTATACAAAATTCTGTTTCCAGATTTCACAGTTAAAGTAAGGAGTCCATCATAATTAGTGAGCCCCACCCCTCTAGTTTTATCTGAGATACTCTCCCTCAACTACACTTTAACCATCTGGGTCTTAAGTGACTCTTTTAGTAATAAAACAGATTATACTATAGGTTCTATTTCTGAGAAGATTGCTCTAGGATAAAATGAAGTAATGTAGGTGAAAGTGGTTTTTCTCATCACAGACTTTGGTGCTGATACTATTTTATTTCTATGTGATCTCCATTATTATTTATTTTCACATAGCAAGTAGGAAAGGAGTTGGTGCTTTAGAGGCAAGGGTTATTTGTGCACCACAACTAAGATTTCTGATGTTCTTGCCCAATTGCTTATTAGCAAATCATTTTTAGTAAGTGATTCCTTGCTATAGCTGTCTCCTATCGAATAAAGCAGATCATCCTTTATCTATTAATAACCATCTTTCTCATTGACTTCAAACTGTTTGACTTTCATTAATAATATTGAACATATTTTAATGTTATTTTAAAAAACATCTGAGTTAAACGTTATAAATCTATGATTATAATGCAGAAACAGAGTTTCTAATGAAAGCTAAGGATTTGTTTTTGCACCACTTGAAATATTTATTGTATAAGCTTTCTAAGAAAAAATGGAGAATATGTTCAAGTAGAATTTCAGAATGAAAACATGGAATCTGGGTCTCATTGAGCCAAATGCATATTATTCTTCCACAAAAGAATGACTACAGCAAAGATGGACCATCAACATGGACAACGTAACACCAAGAGAGTAAATAAATTAATTGCTCATTTGTCCATTCATTCAATAACTTTAGCTCCAAGGATACAAAGTAAAACAAGACAGTAAGGAAGAAGTGGTTCCTGTCTTCATAGAGCTAAAAATCTAGTTCTAGTGAAATGTGGTGAACATGTGTAAGATGTATGCTTAATTTCAGGAACATGTACTAGAAAGAGCATGAGCTAAGAATGTATTATTTGTTATAGAAATAACAAGGCCATTGATTCATCAAGATGTATGCATAGACCTCAAAGCCACCCACAAGTTGTGGAAGATACTTAAGATGTTTGCATTACTTCATCCCACTCCCTGGCAAATGTCCCCACTGGGATTTGTCTAGATTCCAAGCTGAGAGGAGATTATAGCTGTCAGAAGCATGATCTCCCCATTTCTACTCAGTGAAAAGGTAAAAGAATTACCCTCAGGAAATGGCTAGGCTTCTCCTGAGGTAGGTCATCATTTCAGTGGGAGATGGTAGGCCTAGCTCAGCATGCTGACAGAGTGGAGGCCCACACCTGGCAGACCTACATGCCCACTGGATCTGAGCAGACTTTGCAGGAGCGAGGAAGGTAAAGAATGCATCCCCAACAGCTCAGCTTACAGCCAGCCTTGCTCAGCTTCCTAAAAATGACATAGGAAATGTTAGCTCATTTCTGGAAGGTCATCCACTAGAGATGAGTCCAAAGGAACCTCAGAGATTTGGGAGACTCCTGCTAATTTTGAAGTCCATAGCTTCAAAGCAGGGCTGTGAAACTGGATTAGCAAAATGAGTATTATTATCAAAGCTCAAGTTCCATCAGAAAGATAAAGCAGGCAAATGTGTATTTGGTGACACTAATGCCCCTCTTCTTGCACCATCTTTTATCTCCTCTTCCCTCTCTGATGCCCAGGATCCTCAACCACATTTAGCTGTGCAGTGCTCCTCTGAAGAACCCACTGCAGTTCATCTTCCCTGGACATAATTGAAGCTAACCAAATTTTAACTTTCAACAGAAGTTATTACCCTGCGTTATATTCCTTATGGGCTCCATTTCCTTTTTTTTTTTTTTTGGTCAGGTGAAAGATAATCTGAAAAATCCACTCCTGATTAAATTTTGTTAATGGTGATGATGAATTTAGGATCATATCTGACATATACTAGTAAATAATTCCTAAGAAAATATAAAAGCATCTGGTAATCGCTCTAGGATATACATACTAGTATATATACATATACATACATATGATATATGCCCAAACTCACCCGCATTATTGCAATTTAAATATATAATCAATAAAAAAGTTATCAAAATATTTACATATTTATAGTCTTACTAGAGGCCTGGTGTACGAATTCGTGCGCAGGAGGGGTCCGGCCAGCCTGCCCGGATTGAGGCCAGCCAGCTGGGGGGAGGGGCTGTGGGAGGTTGGCCGGCCGGCCCTGCCCCCATCGGGATGGTTGGCCGGCCACAGTGTGCGTCATAGCGTCTGGTCGTTCCAGTCGTTCTGGTAGTTCCAGTTGCTTGGCTTTTATATATATAGATTTTATGTGAATTCATCAAAATATATATTACATATAACATATAGTATATATAATGTATAGTGTATATATAGTATATACATATACTATGTGGAGTATATGTATATATTCCATTTATAATATACTAGAGGCCTAGTGCACAAAATTCATGCATAGGTAGGGTCCCTAGGCCTGGCCGGTGATTAGGGCTGATTGGGGCCTTCCAGCTGCTGGCGGGGGCCTCCCTTCCCCAGGGCCTCCCTTCCCCAGCTGCTGGCTGCCGGCCAGGGCCTTCCTTCATTCTGTACCCCCTGGTGGTCAGCGCACATCATACCGAGAGATAGAACTCCCAGTCTCCAGGTCGAACTCCCTCAGGGACACTTTGCATATTAACCTTTTATATATATAGATGGTATATATAATATAATATGTAGTACACACACACACACACACACACACACACACACATACTAACAGAAGTTTAAGACATTTCTTAAACTTTAGAGAATGGCACTAAAATTTAAAAGTTCCAGCCCTAGAGAAGAGTTATATTTGGGGGGTATAGCTCCCATTTTTTAGCTCTGCAACCTCATATTATTTCTTCATATGATTTGATTAGCCCAGTCCTTTGGCCTCAATCTGGTGTTTTATAAATAAGCATTGAGCCCAGGATGCACTGTTGGAAATTCAAGTCATGCCAGTGGAGTTGACTGTTTCTGGGCACTTGTACAAGCCTCAGCAAGAAAGATTAGTTACATGTTTTCTTTAGTGATGACATGAGTTAAATAGTAATACCCTCAGATTAAATTTGTCACCTATTCAACACAGAGTTCTTACAAAAGGCCTCAAAGCAAATATAGTCAATTAAGTGTAAAAACTGGGGAATGTTGACAGCTGCCAAGCCCATATAACATTTACACATTTTATATACTGAGCTAACACGTCAGTCAATTTGTTTGACCTTCCCGTGTCCTCTTCTTAAGAAGCTGTTCCCACTGCTTCTAGTGAATGGGCAGCAAGGCTTTTGACCCTACCTTTCTGACCACAGCTGATTGGAGCAGGGATGAACAAGATGGAGAAAGATATATACAGAGACAGAGAGAGAAAGAAGAATAAAACCAGTAGGTATAGAAACAGAGACCAGTGATCGTGTAGCTCCAGAGAGAGTGAAAGAGGAAGCAAAAGTGAGAATACACATCTTGATTCCAGAGAGCTTCTGATTCCTTTTTCTGATTCCATGGGTAGCCCAGATGTATTCCTTATCTTGATTCTGTGAGATAATCTGTGTACATAGACGGCTCATTTTCATAGCAGTGCCATAAAAAAAAAAGAAATAAAAAAAAGAATGCAAGGGGTGGGGGTGGGGGGCAATGGTAAGATATGTACACATATACCTTAATAAAAATTTGGGAAAAAAAAAGAATGCAAGCCACATATATAATTTGATTTTTTTTTTTAGTAGCCACGGTATAAAGAAACAGGCGAAATCAACTTTAATAATATATTTTATTTAACCCAATATATCCACAATATTGCCATTTCAATCAATATAAAGATTATTAATGATATATTTACATTGTTGTTTTCATGTTAAATCATTGAAGTCGGGTGGACATTTTCCTCTTATGGCACAATCTAATTTGGATGAATCACATTCCAATGGCTCAGTGACTAGTGGCTACCATTCTGAACAGTGCAGGGATGGAGCAGTCACTGGAAAGCAGCTTTGCTGTTTGGGACTTCTCTTCCCAGCTACGTTGCATCTAGGGAAGGCCAGGTGAATAAGTATTGCCAAAGGCTTTGAAGTAGACATTATGTATGTCACTTCTAAACCAAGATGGTTAAGAAGCCGGTGTGGTTTGTCCCCTTTACATCAGCTTAATGCAGTGCAAGTGAACAGTCCGTTAAACATGGCACAAGGAGGAAGCAGCATGGGTCTTTGAATCATCACTTCAAGGAGAGCCTGATATCAATTGGAAATATTTGTTTTGATGTTACAGAAGCAAAAAATTGTAATAATAAAACCCTGCTTTTGTTTGAACAGCTATACATTTTTGCATGTATTTGTTTAGCCATAAGTCTACCCTATTTAATATCCAATATTTTCATCTATTGCTATTATATAGATTTTCAATTTCTTGCATCAAGTGATAATCGGACACATACACGTGAGCACCTGGGTGTACACACACACACACATGCACACACACACAAGCACAGGCATGATAGCTAATTACTTTTGGGTTTTGCAGATGAGTGATACACCTGTGTGTATATTATCCAGGGCATGTTTAGGCTGCAAACTTTATATGGGAAAGTAAACTTCTAAGAACAAATCATTAGGAAAATATGGAAAACTAAAAATAGGACTAAAGCTTCACAACATTGGATTTGACAATTATTTTTTGGATATGATACCAGGCAATAAAAAAATAGGCAAATTAGACATCATGAAAATAAAAACTTTTTGTGCATCAAAAGACACTCTTAACAGTAAAAAGGCAATCAATAGAATGGGAGAAAATAATTGCAAACCATATATCTGGTAAGGTAATAATATACAAAATACATAGAGCACTCCTAAAACACAACAAAAAAACACGCCATACAACCCAATTCAAAAATGGGTTGGATAGTCATTTCTCCAAAGATGATATGCAAGTGACCAATAAGCACATGAAAAGATGCTCAACATCCCTAATCATCAGGTACATGCAAATCAAAACTAAAATGAGACACCATCTCACACCCATTACAACTGCTACTGTAAAAAAGAACCACTCATGTTGGTGAGAACATGGAGAGATTGGAACCTTGGGCACTGATGGTGGGAATATAAATTGCTGTACTGGTGTACGGGTGTAGCACTATGGATAACAATATGGCAATTCCTTAAAAAAATTAAAAACAGAATTTCTGCATGATCTTGCAATTCCACTTCTGGGTATATACCCAAAAGAGTTGATACAGGAGCTTGAAGAGATATTTGTACAACCATGTTCTCAGCAGCATTATCACAATAGCTAAAATGTGGAAGCAATCCAAGTGTTTACTAACAGCTGAATGGGTAAACAAAATGGAATATACACATACAGTATATCATTCAGCCTTAAAAAGGTAGGTCATTCTGCCCTGGCCTGGTGGATCAGTTGGTTGGAGCATTGTCCCATATACCAAAAGTTTGCAGGCTTGATTCCCAGTCAGGACACATACCTAAGTTGTGGGTGTGATCCCCAGTTGGAGGCAACCAGTTGATGTTTCTCTCTCACACTAATGTTTCTCCCCCTCTCTCTCTCCCTCTCCCTTTCTCTCTCTCTAAAAATCAATAAAAATTCCTAAAACTCAACAACAAAACCCCCCAAAACCCAATTCAAAAATAGGCAAAGGACTTAGTCATTTATCCAAAGAAGATACGCAAGCTGACCAATAAGCATATGAAAAGATGAGGATTAAAAAAAATCATGTAGGGCATTCTGATATATGCTACAATAGGGGTGAACCTTGAGGATACTATCCTATATAATAAAAGGCTAATATGCAAATTGTCCTCCCGGGAGTTCGACTGACTGGGAGTTCGACTGCTTGCTATGATGTGCGCTGACCACCAGGAGGTGGCATGGAATGAAGGAAGGCCCCAGCCAGCAGCCGGCAGCCAGAAGAAGGAAGGCCTCAATTGGCCCTGATCACTAGCCAGGTCTGGGGACTCTACCCATGCACGAATTTTGTGCACCATGCCTCTAGTACTAGGTATACCATAATAAGCCAGACACCAAAAGACAAATACTCCATGGTTCCACTTACATGAGTACTTAGAGGAGACAAATTCATAGAGACAGGAAGTAAAATGGTGATTGCCAGGGGTAAGAGGAAAGAGGAAATGGGGAGTTATTATTTCATGGGTACAGAGTTTTAACTTTTCAAGATGAAAAGAGTTTTGGAGATGGATGGTGGTGATAGTTGCACAATAATATGAATGCACTTAATACCACCAAACTGTACACTTAAAAATGGTTGAGATGGCAAATGTTATATTATGTGTATTTTATCACCATAAAAATTTTTATTGAAACATCTTATTTTTAAAAATCAAGAGAAGAATATGACCAAAGCCTTTAGAATCCTGAGAGATTTGATGAGCAAATATGGAATTCATCACTGCCAAGAATTTTTCCAGCTTTGAAGTACACATATAATAAAGGAGAAATAGTTAGATAATGGCACAATTATTTAATACATTTTTTTCATTGTATGAACATAAGTATGACAAAGTACTAAAGGCTCTCAAGGCACTGCATTAAATATGTGATGACCCTACATGAAACATATCTGTATTTTTGTGGAGGGAAATTCTGAGGCACAGAGTTGTTAAGTAACTGGTTTGATGTCATTTACCTGGTACTTTAAAGCATGGTTTCTCAACTTCAGCATGATTCCCATTTTTGAGCAGTATCTCTGTTCTCTACCCAGTCATGCTAGCAGCACCACTCCCCCTGTTTGGTTGTGATAACAGACCTTGACAAATGTGCCCTGGGGCAAAATAATCCCCAGTTGAGAACCACTGATCTAATACCAAAAGGTTCCTAAGGTTAGGGAGGTCTGGCAGAGCCCCTGTCTTAGAACTGGACTTTCAGAAAACAGCTGGTCAGGGCAAGGTAGAATCCATTTAGGAAGAGCTCATTTACCAAATTATCAAAACTAGTTTGGTCACAGAAACAAGCTACAGTCTGTTTTAACTCCTATCAGAGCAGCGCTAGGTGATTAAACTAGGGCTTCTCCATTTTCTCAAATGATAAAGCACAATCTATACTAGGGCTCAGGGGGTGGGGTTAAGCCTCTAGGAGGGGTACAGTGACTAGAAAGCAGTGAGAATAGGCAGTTCTTGACAAGGTAGCATTGCAAGGCAAGAATTGTTCCAGCTGGGATGAGTCAGAAAAGTATCATGGAAGAGTTGTCATCTCAAAGGGGGTATTTTAAAAAAAAGACAAACTCAATGGTTGTATGGGACAGAAACCCACTGAAATTAATTCCAATTGAAAAGGAGGTTTATTTTTAGGATATAGAGTTCTCATATACATGAGATACAGCTGGGAATGGAGCTGCAAACTGGGGAGCTGCCAAGGACCACAGTTGCTTTTTCTTTCAGTGGCTGTATAATTCTTCTCTGCATAATTTTGCAAGCATGCTCTCTTCTGTTTAAAACAAACCGACTTTCTTTGCTTACTCTTGGTCTCTGATGCTTTATAATGTTGTCTTATGCAAATATGGCTTTGGGTTGACATGGTACTAGCTCAAGAATAAACCCTATGATGAGCTTTTACATAGCTTTCGATGTTGACTCAGTGTGTTAATTCCAGATTTCCAGGGGGGGAAAAATCTCATTGTTCCACTTTTGCTCAACTATGCACCTGACATGATCCATTCCGCTTAGAACTGGAATGGGAATACATGATAAAAATAAGTCACCCACACCCATCCCTTTAGCAGCTCTAGTGGGGTGAGGTGCACAGTGCCAGTTCTCAGGGAGTTTGGTAAGATTCATCTCTAAAAACATTATCTACGATAGCTTTAATGTGTGAGTAGATTATATCAGGTTGTCAAGGGTGTTAAGCAGTAGACTGAGATTGTCAAGGATATTAAGTAGTAGACTAAGGCATTTAAACTCTCCAAGGTGTCTGTCACCTCTCTGGACACATCTTGAAAGAAAGCTGTTCTGTTTTTCTAGAAAATACGTTTTGGCTCCCAGGCTCCAGAGTCTAGTAACAGGTTAGTGTCTATAGAGAGAAGTCAAACCATGAAATGGAACAATCAGTTATAGAGCAACTGAAATATGACTTTACTTGGCAAGCTAGTAGAAAAGATAGACTATCTGATATCTCCGCTTATAAAAATAAAGTTAGTAGATCAATAGAAAACATTTAATTAAAAAAATCAAGTCAAGCAGCCAAGAGCTGTTCCACTACAACTATAAACAACAACCATAATAAAAACTAATGTTTATCAGGTTCTATGGGCTGGAAATTGGATTAAGCATTTGTGTGAATGGAGCAAGATAAGTGAGTTTTTATTCACTGTCCAGTAAATCTATATTACCTTTCTCTTTCAGAGTCTGGAATCACCAAATCTTAGAATTGCAAGGCCTTTGACAATCCAGACTAGGGGCAGGCTTCTCTAGCACTCACCAGTTACTCCTCTAACAGTTATCAGAGTCTTCCTCATAACTGGCTAACCAGCTAGAATCTAACTAGTCCAGAACCAAATTGAGCCCAGATTATGCAGCCTCTGAGTCAGAGGGCTGGACAGGCAGTTAGTTCCATGCATAGAGCGACAGTTAACTTGAATCCTACATTTTGGACTTAGAGTCCACATTAGAATATCAAAAATGTTTTGTAAACTGTATGTCTCTATAGAGAATAAAAATCTATTCTAGGATTTAATAAGCCTGCTTCTTGCTTCAAATGAAATGCTAATGGTAAACTGAAAAAGATTTCTAGTGACAATTAGTGATAATGGTGATTACTGGTATTTATACAGTCTTTCACCCAAACAGATGGCGAAGGGCTTAAGAAATGTAGTCTCTAGGCATGATTTCTCCCCTTTCTTAAATAAAAGCTCCTCTAGGGTCAACATAGTTTGTACTTAACACATTGCGTTATATTACCCATACTAAATAACAGTTTCCGGGCAATTCAGTTACTCTGCTAATTTGCTTAGCAATTAGCTCTGAATGGATTTTTACCCTGAATACATTACAAATGTACAAATTCATGTATGCCCTATTTATTTTTTCTTAGTCATTGATTTAACTTTTACAGGCCTCTGTAGTTACCGTCACATGGATAACTTTCAGGTCACAGGAGGCTCAGGTCACTTAGTGGGCCTCTCTCTGGTGACCTACAGAGTCCTTTCCTCCATTAAAAAAGCCAGCCTGTTGGATGCACAGGAATAGAGCCAGGTTTGAGATCTGTGAGTGTTCTTGGATCTCTAGGATTAATTGCAGGATTCAATTTCTTGGTATCTTTTTTTCTCATTTTATGTCAAGTTTTACAGACATAATATTAAAAAAGCATCAAAGTTTAATCAAAATGTAAGCTATGAAAGGAAACATTGAGTCCTTCCTTGCTTTCTTCTCCCTTCCCTTCCCCACTTCTCTTGCGGAAGGTGATATGGGCTTTATATTATTTACTGTCTGGTTCACATGGGTGCTTCATGATGTGATCTGGGGAAAAGGCAGGGTGATTGCTTTTTGGCCTAATAAGACTAAGATATTAATTTGGAAGAAAAGAAGTCAAAGTTATGTTAATGGGAAGAATATGAATTTCTCCTGGACCTCAGACAAAGCTTCAGAAGAAAATGAGTCTTTGTGTTGGTGGTTGGATTTGGTTTTGCCTCTTGGCAGAGAAGGTGTAGCAGAGAGTAAGTGGGGTCTGTTGCAGCCTGGAAGACAGTCTTCCACTTCCCTCTCTTCCACCCCAGGCCCCAGTCCTTCCCCTCCCTTGGGCAGACTTATATCTTGAAGTTCTCACTAAGTTTCTTGAGCATCTTTATAATCATATTTTGGAACTCTATGTCTGGTAAATTGCTTGCCTCCATTTCTTGAGGAAGAGACCAGCTCTCTCCTCTTTAGAGCAGAATATGCTGGACAGCTGGGAGAGAAAACAGAAGAGTTAATGTGTTTGACAGCCCAGGAAAGGTGATCTGGATTAGAATGCCGTAGCCTGGTGGTACTGGGAATGCCATTCTCTGCCTGGAGCCTCAGCTTCTTCCTGTGTAAAACTGGCTTAATAAGTTCCTTGAGCATCGTATAAAATACTAAAGCACTTAGCTCATAGTGCTGGGCACAGTATAAACTCTATCATATTAACTCTCATTATTATTACCACAGTTACTCAGTGCCTGGGACTGTGACATTTACTTGGTTAATTCATTACAGAGGGGTGACAAATCCTGGGAAAGATGGGAATGGGATATTAGAAGGGAAGGGGTTAAAGGGAGAGAGAAGAGATAGGAAGCAAGGGAGACCCATGCAAGGCACCCTCTGAGAGCTCGAGATGCTTCCTCATGGGGCTAATCCTGCTGCCTAGGAAAGTGAGACATGAAATCTTAGCCATAGTGAGGCTTAGGAAACCTGAGCATCTAGTTGAAGGCACCAGGTTTATTCCCACTTCCATCTCCCTACACTCCCTATTCAGTACAGAGACCGGGCAGTAAAGACCTGATGCAGGAGCTACAGATGTAGTATATTCACGGGCCACAGAGGCAGCTCCATTGTCAAAGGCATCCAAGTGTAGGAGAGCTGGGGGTTGTGTTGAGTGTAAGTCTCACTTCAAGGCCCTCAGATTAAAATTTTTTTTTTTTTTTGAAAATGCCCTTTCTGCCAAATGGTTCTGCCCATCTTTCATTTTACTTGCAAGCTTTGGCTTAGCTCTTCAAGCAGGCCTGTGCAAGGTGGCTTCAGCCAAAGGTACACGAGGCAGTGATTGTAAAAGGAAGTGGGGATGGCTCTTTTTTTCCCTTCCTCGTCACACAGAGCCCTCATCCTGAGCTACTGAGCTCCAGAAGGATCTTTCATAGACCATGAATATCTCAGAGGGACAAAGAGGGAAAAAAGTCTACCCCCGTGTTACATAATAATGCACTTCTACTGGGAAAAACTCAATTAGTATTGTCTTGGAACTGCATAGAAGGTAATGAATCCAAAGAGAAGATTGGTCTGGAAAAATAGAATAATTGAAATGTGAATAATAGGTGGTGTGTTGCACAGAATTGGAGTCTAGGATTCTAAAATGACTGAAACCTCCAACCCTCACATTTCTTATCTGTAAAACAGGATCATTCCTATATTCTCATGGGCATGTCCATGTCAAATGAAGCCACACATAGGAAAGTATTGCTATGTTAAAATTTTCACTGTCTACCTATTTGCATTTGTATTTACCGTCTGCAATTGTTTCCTTGATCTCTTTATCCCTTTTCGCACCAAGTCTTTCTTTTTTTCTGAAAGCTTAGGTTCAGCTTTTAACCCCTGCCCCTTATAAAGGTGCCTATTTACCAGATATTTTCATATGTCTTTGACTTTCCTCATGAGTGATAAGACAAACTCCTTTTGATAATACCCTTATGTTCCCCCACACCAGTGATAGGAAGGTCTATAAATTCTGAGATTTTATTGTCCTTTGTCAATTGCAACTGAATTGAGCAAAAACAATTTTCAGTCCTGACACATCTACCCCAGCTGCTGTTTGGCTGGTACATTCATCCACAAGTCACCTGCAAAAATGCATGTATTGTCCCTTGTGATTGTAGTTATCTGCCATGGCTAGAAGGATAAGTGTTAAAAAACCAGCCTCTTTTCACGGTCTAGCAAATCTGTTTATTTATAAGTGAACCTTTATATGCAATTCATATCTTTTCATGTTCACCGATGAAGGGAACACTAGCTGCCATTTTATATGACAAATCTGAGGTTCATCTAAGAATATGTGAAACAAATAAGAAAAAGTAAGCTAGTATGGGTAGATTTCTCAGAAATGTTTCTAGTATAAGTGTTAGAGTATGTGTCTAAATCATTTTCCTGGCCCTGGTACACTTTTCTGTCAGAAGAGGCCACTTCTAAGAGTTGGGAAATAGCATGATTTGGGTTTCTTAGCTTTTCTGGGAACATATTTCTTTGAATCTGGCATGTATTAGAGTTGTTTTTTTTTAAACAGCACCAAAAGGATGGATATATATGTATATATATCCCCCCAAAAAATAAGGAATTGACTTTTGTGATTATGGATGTTGACAAGTTCCAAGGTCCGGTCAGCAAGCTGGAGCCCAGGAGAGCCAATGATGTAGGTCTAGTATGAAGGCCAGGAGGCTCAAGAACCAAGAGCCTATGTTTAAGTTTGAAACATTGCATACAACATTCTAATTACAAATTATTCTTAAAATATTAATTTAAAACAAGAAAAAGCATTTCTCTAAACATTCTATAATCTAGACTGAGTCCTTAATGACCACCAAAAAGCTGAAACAATAAAAATCTAGTCCAACAATTTAAATGAACTAAGCAGAGGAGTGGGGAGTAGGTGGAGGTGGGCAAAGGGGAGAGGTATGAGGATGGAAAGAGACTTTGCTTGGGACGATGGGTACACGCTGCAGTGTAAAGATGATGTTTTATTGAATTGTACACTTGAAACCTGTGTGTTTTTGCAAACCAATGTCATCCCAATAAATTCAATTTAAAAGTTTCTATTTTTAGTTTCATAAAGATGTGAATATATTTACCCATGCCTGTTGGAAAAAAATGCTTTAATTTACAGTGTTCAGAAGAAAATGTTTCCATAACATGTAGTCAAAAATATTAAAAACAGAGTTATACTGCTTATATAGGTACAGGCAGTTTTGTTCTTTGTTTCATGATTTTAATTTCAAGGAAAATGCAAAGACATATTGTAGTTGTTCACAGTTTGAATGGTTCACAGAAAGAAACAGCTCCAGATTAATTTTTCTCCTAATTATCATGCATCTTATCTTGGAGACATGTTTATGACTAGATTTAAATCTTAACACACTCTATTAATATTTAAGTTTTGGCACCAGACACATGAAATAGTGTTATTCATGAAAACCTTGCCAAAAGCATTCTATGAGTCAAAACTTGACTAAATTAATAAAATCCTTTTCTTTTGATCATTTGAATCATCATATATCAAAATTTTGCCAGACTCTGAAATGAGTTTACTCCAAACTTCTTACCTAATGCATATGTTCTGGTCCAAGAATTGAATCCTTTCTGCCCACTTGCCTTGTTATAGACAAAAGCAACACCACTAATAATAAAGAATAGAAGCTAAATAACACACAGAAAAAGTCCTGTTCAATTTTTCCCTGCTTGGGTTACCTTTGCCACGCACTGATGAATTCTGACTTGTCCTTGCCTTACTCTGGCTCGCTGGGGTAAAGTACTCTCACCTTGCATGAATAGTCTTATTCCTTGTTTCACACTGA
This sequence comes from Plecotus auritus, assembly GCF_963455305.1. Lineage (NCBI taxonomy): Eukaryota > Metazoa > Chordata > Mammalia > Chiroptera > Vespertilionidae > Plecotus > Plecotus auritus. The sequence goes on from NC_137776.1 coordinate 27,965,963, forward strand.
ATTAAAATTATTTGTTTCAATAGCTGTGTTCTCTATTAGATGATGTGTGTCTTGAGAGTTATGTATTTTGTTCTTTTCAGCATCCAGTAGAATTCCTAGTATAGTCATGCAATGAAGATTTGTTAAATTGGATTGACTTTTTAATAGGATCTCAAGAACTCTGAGTTCGGACTTTACAGATTGTGAAATCACTCTCTTCATTACCATCATAACCTTCATTGCCAGAAGAACTGAACAGGACCTAAAAGATTGTAAAGTATCTTGCACATGGTCCTTGCACTTAGGAAGTTAATGAAGTCTATATAAGGTAGAAGTCAAGCCAGACAAAAGTAAATTCAAAATTAATATTTCAAATGACTATCAATATATAGGGTGTTCCAAAAACGTTGAATAATTATAAAGGCAGTGTTTATTAAAATACTAGAGGCCCGGTGCAAGAAATTCATGCACTGGCGGGGGCGCGGGGGGTGTCCCTCAGCCCAGCCTGCACCCTCCCAATCTGGGATCCCTCTCACAATCTGGGACTGCTGGCTCCCAACTGCCTGCCTGCCTGCCTGCCTGATTGCCCCTAACTGCTTCTGCCTGCCAGCCTGATCACCCCCTAACCACTCCACTGCCAGCCTGATCAATGCCTAACTGCTCCCCTGCTGGCCCGATCGCCCCCAACTGCCCTCCCCTGCCGGCCTGGTTGCCCCTAACTGTCCTCCCCTGCTAGCCTGTTAACCCCCCCAACTGCCCTCCCCTGCTGACCTGATTGCCCACAACTGCCCTCCCCTGCCAGACATCTTATGGTGGCCATCTTGTGATGACATGGGTGTGGCCATCCTGTGACCACATGGGGCAGCCATCTTGTGAGGGCACAATGGTCAATTTACATATTACCTCTTTATTATATAGGACATTTCCTTTTCAAAATTGAACTGTCAACTGGTAAAGTGTATATACATTGTTTGGGGACACTGTTTATGCATGTAATTAATGGAATATTAATGTGTGGGGTATGTGAAAGGATCAGATATATTGGGATTACGTCATTGTATTTTATTGGGGTTGGGTCATGTTATTGACCAACTTCCCAAAGATCAATCAGTGCTTCTTTCAACATGAAATTATTAAGCAATTATTTTGAAGGTGGAGCCAAAAAGACTTCCTGATTGGTTGGTTGTGGGTGTAACAGGTAAGAGTCAAGGATGCCAACATTTTTAACCTTGGCAACTGAAGAAATGAAGTTGCCATCAACTGAGATGAGGGGTCTGTGAAGAAGCAGGTTTTGGGAGATGATCAGGAGTCAGTCTTATGCTCTAGGTGGGCACTTGGAACCCCTCAGTAAACAAAACAAGCAAAGCTTCCAGCCCCAATCTTACATTCTTATGGAGGGTGGGGGATAAAAATGTGATACATTAGACCATATAGATGTTAGAAAGGATGAGACCTAGGAGAAAGCATAGAGCAGGGTAAGGGGACTGGGAGTGCTGGGTGGAGGTGGGGGATATGTGGAAAAAAGTGATTTCAAGCAGAGAAAATAGTGCAAATGCCCGAAGATAGTAGTTTCTAGTTTCTCCTGGGAGCACTGGGGGTAAATAACAGAGTAATGCAGAAAGAATAGAAGAGGTCTTAGAGGCCAAGGGGCCAGATCCTGTAGGGGCTCATAAGCTGTCATAAGGCTTATGCCACTCTGATTTAAACAGGGAATCTTTGTTAGATCTCCAGCTGGTGGCATGATCTGACTTAGGTGTTTAAAGGATTTCTCTGGCTGCTGGGTTGAGAATAGGCTCCAGGAAGATGCAATAGACTCAGGTGGAGGAAAGAGACTTTTAAAGATCTGATTGAAGTAATCTAGGCAAGGGATGGTAGTAAATCACTGGTGGTGGCAAGAGGTTGGATTCTGGATATATTTTGAAAGTAGAGACCACAGGGTTTCTCTAGATTGAATGTGGGGTGTGACAGAAAAGGAAATCAGGGATGACTTCAAGGTTTTTGACCTGAACAACTGGAAGGTTAGGGTTGCCATCAATAAACTAGGGGAGTCTGTAGTGAAGGAGGTTTATGGAGGAAGATCAGAGTTGTTTTGCACATGTCATTTTTTGAGACCCCTATTAGACATTCAAATGATATGAGGGCTATGAGAGAAAGGAGATCCATTAGCTGATAGGCTGCAGGGGAAACAGCAGCCTCGGGGGAGAACCAGGTTACAGTTAGAGCAAGAAAAAGAAGGGAACATTCAGAGACAGCTTGCAGATATAGGGGTTTTACAAAGGTTAGACTTTGAATTGTAGAGGATAGTGTGGGTGGGTTCCAAGAATTGGGAGGAGCAGCAGATGGGGTTGAATAGGGGCTAGAGGTTTATAGGGGTTAGAGTGAGAAAGGCCCCAGGTGACCTGAAAATCTGGACCTTATTAAGGTGATTGACATGCACAAAGAAATGGGGCTTAATGAGATTTGTTCTGGGGGATTCAAGGCAGAGGTGATGAGGCTTTGAATGTTAGAGACTGGGCAAAAGGGGTATTTGGAGCTCCCTTTTGACCCTGTTGGAGGTGAAGTCAGAGCAAGATGCTTCCCTTTGACTCCTGTTGATGTGTTTAAGAACCTCTGGAGAAGATTGAAGTTGCTCCAAGCAGGAGCCCTGTATTGTGTCCTGTTCATGCAGGGTACAAGGCATAGGATATTTGAAACCCTATTATTGTAAAGTAGTTGACTAAGTAATGTGGGGCAAAGAGAAGTCATGTGAATGCTGCCCTTAAACAAGTTGTGATGAATATATTAAAATTGAAATAATCGTTTTATCATAGTCTAAAACAATTATAACCTAGGTGAATCAGTAACAGTCACTTTGATATTTATTTCTCAGAGGAATTCCTCAAAGAGGGTAATTTGTCAGTGATGTTTTTCAGGATGGCTAGTGTCTTAACAAGAACTTTATTTTTAAAGGCACCAATTGGCAGAAAACTCAAGTTCAAGTTTCACTTTTTAATTTACTCATTGTGAGTTTTCATGTTCATTGTATGTGCACTTTTCATGTCTTTTAATATTGGTATTTATCAATCATATTTTGATAAACTTTCCTATGCCTACCTTATGTTTCTCATATTGTAGTTTACGTTAGATTAGCTGGGGGAGAAATAAAGGGATCCTGAAAAACAAGCACAAAGAGAAAGAAGAAAGCATCCAATAACCTTGTGTCTTAACTGAGAAGCAGAAGCATAGTTAATGCAAATGCCATAAAATGTTTGTGGCATTACCTGTCACTATCATCATTGAGAAAGCAATAGTGCAAACCCTGGATCTTCTCATGGGAAGAGATGTTAGAAAAGACATATCAAGCAATTTTGCTTGCAAGTACAAGGAAACCCAACTTAAATTGGCTTAAATGAGAAAGAAATTCATGGATTCCCATAACCAGAAGGCCAGACGTAAGAGATTTTCAGTGTCTTAATCCATAGACTTTGTCTCCATTTCCCTGTGCCTTGCTTAGCTCTGGACCTCCCCCAGGCCTACCCCATCCTCAGGCTGGTAGTTAATTGGAGGCAGTGAATCCAAACATATAACCCATGAACAATATCATCAGAGGAAAGCAAAAGAAAATGTCAAGAAGCTCATTCTGAAGAGCAAGGGGAAGCCCCCAGCACACCTCTTCTCATGACTCATTAGCAAGAATTCTCACCTGCCCAAATACTGACAAGAGGAATGAATTTACTCTTCAGCCAGAGTCCTGCTTGGAAGGCTTAAGTAGGGGAATGCGTTCTAGTAGACCAGTGGTCGGCAAACTCATTAGTCAACAGAGCGGCAAACCGCGGCTCATGAGCCGCATGTGGCTCGCGAGCCGTGTTTTGCTGACCACTGTAGTAGACAATCGCAAGTGTTCACCTACTTGACTTCTTCCTGTTGGATTTTGCTGAGGGGGAGTATCATATTTTACTTTTTTTATTTTTGGCATCTATCGTGGTGGCTATTACATAGTTGCTGTTCAAAAATGCCATTGAATAAATAAATTGATAAATGAGTACCCTGAAAAATGGCAAATCTGAGCTATATTTGTCCTCTAGTTTAAAAAAAAAAGTCCAAATAATCCCTTGTTTCCTGAAATTAAAAAGGAAGTCATTTGTTAGAGCATCTTATATGGAGGGAACTGAGGAAGATACAATAATGTAATCAGAACTCAAATTACATAGGATGTTATAATAGACCAGATGTCAACCATTTGAATAACATTTAGCAGTAAACAAACATAAGGGCTATATTTTTTAATGAACAATTTAGATCCTGAATCAAATGAACTTCTGAATTTCACACAATGAAAGCTTCCAGATTTTCAGGCTGCATTAGCGAATTTATAATTATTTTGCTGGCAGACGAGGGACTTGAATCATGGGTTGGCAACTTGTAGGTATTTCTAACAGATTTTGTGATTAGTGGGACTTAGAACTGCAGTGCTTGACAGCAACTCAACAGAGAGCAGCTAGCACCAGTTTTTCAGAAGGACTTCCTGTTGACACAAGTTTTCTACTATTTTCCTCACGATTTACCCAGAACAACATAAGTGATACAAATTACCGGCTTTGGATTACTGTGAGTGGGAGGAAACAGAATATTCACCAATGCTTTGCATCAGCCTTTTGGGCACCCCAATGTGCCCAGCCTAACCACTGCTGTTTTTAGGGTTGTAGCCTATTTCATTGCATCAGTGATACCTTGAAGTTTCATGCCAAACTCTATAATGTAAACAGCTCAACAGGTGGGTGATTTGGGAGGAGCCCTCAGTATTTCATGGCAACAAATTCAGTACTTCCTCATTATGGCTGCCTCCTCATCCTGATTCAAAAGAAAACAAACAAGCCAGGCTTCCACCTCAGTGACTACACCTGCAAGGCTGCTGTTTACAGGGCTGAGCGGTAACCGTGCTGCCCTGGGCCCTGATGGTCTAACCAGACGTTGCAAATTTGTTAGGCTGGCACAATGTGTGTGGTTTTTCTTTCCTTTTATAACATTTGAATTTGAATGGCTTTAGGTGAGGCAGGCTCTTCTCTTTAAGTCTCACTGTGTCTTATTTGACTCACACATTTATATTACCTGCCCAGCTCCTGTAGGCATTGATCTTGCCAAGCCCAGATGAAACCACAGAAGCAAATTGAGGCGGAACTTATTTAGGTTAAGTAGGGAAAATACAGAGCAAAACAGATGCCTCTTTACCATCCTCGGATAAAAGCAACCATTAGCATTTTCAATCATCGCTTCCAGAACTGTGTTGAAAACCGTATTGGGAGGTGTTGGAGGAAGTCATTGTGAGGATGTGGCCACTGTTTGACCTGTGTGCTGGATCTGGGCCCTCAGAGGCTCCCTTCCCCTATTCTTGGAATGTTCGTTCTGCCCACCATTCCCACAGTGGGGCCATTTCCAGGACACAGCCTCTTGAGAGAGTAAGGTGTTGAGACCATCCAGATGGCATACCTTACTGAACCCAGTGTGTTGAGACCATCCAGACGGCATACCTTACTGAACCCAGTTAAGGCCTCCATATAAACCTTTAAGATTCTGGAAATAAATTTGGAGATCTACTTGCCTTGTAGTCACCCAATATAAGCCTTGCATGTAAGTTCGGTAAGTTCCCTTGCTTATTAAACCTGCCACCTACCAGGCTGGCATGATCTGCCTTTTTCTTGGGTCTCTTTTAGCCCTCTGTGTACAGTGGTCAGGTTCAAATTTCACCCAAGAAGCTCCCCAGGTTTCTACTCAAAGAAAGGACCCTCAGAACATGGCTATCTTTACACTATTTAGATAGACCTGTGACTTTGGATTGACTTGAACTCAAAGGAGTTTCCTGGAACTACCCTAAGAATATAGTTCATTTCAATAGATGTCTAATTTTGGGGAGCAGAATAGTGTTTTCTGTATGTGCTCAAAGCACGCACTATGACACTAAATAAAAAACATCCTACTCTCCCTGTCCCAGATTTTATTCTCTAGCATTACAAGTTTTTTCATTTATTATTTTTCTTTCAATATTTATTATGTAGGTTGCCAGGATAATTTGTCTTTTTCTATCCTTATATACCTTTCTTTACTATTTTAAACTCATGCCAGTGTTTGTTGGGCAGCTACTGTGCACTGAGCACTCACCGAGCTGGGATGTACCAAGCCCTATCCAACTGGTGAGCACTTCCCTCTTTCTGATTTCTCTTTGACTTCTCACTCTCTTTTTTAAAATCTCATTGAAGCTAGAAACATGATGATGAGTTTATAACTTTGTTCTTTCATTCAACAAGTATTTACTGAGCAGCTACTATGTGCCAGGCATGGTTCTAGTTTCTGAAGACACAGCCCTGAAAAAGACAGACAAGGTCAATGTTCTCATGGAGATTATATTCTAGTGGAGGGAGACTGATACTAAACAGGTAAGCAAATGCATATGCCAGATAATTTCAGACAGTGTTAAAGTGTTAAGTTAAAAAAAAGAACAATGCGTGTAGAGGGCCCCCTGGGAAGGCACATGGGCATTCTTTAATTATTGTCAGCTGAACCCAGTGGCATCGGCAAAGCCATGCCCTGGGAACACACCTTGCCAAAAGGGCAAGGGTGTTGTCAGGTTGACTTTCATTTCAGCCCATGGTGTGGGGAAGTGGGTTTTAATATCTAAATCCAGCCTAGCACCAGGAATGCTCAGGGCCTACTCAAGTATGCAAATAATCTCCTTTGTCTTGACCTTTTGGTGAAACTTCCTGGTATTTGGGGGTATAAAATAAACACGCTGTATCAGCTCTGGGTCACTGTCTTTCCATCAGAAGAGGGCAGCGGTCCACCTGGCCCCAGCTTTTCTTTCTATCTCTGTGTCTTGTCTCTTTTTTTTATTTCTCAATCCCCAGCCGCTTCTACTCAGGAATTGGAACCACTCTCTAGCCGTGCTGGACGCGGAAAAGAGAGAAAATAGTTACAAATGTGGCATGAGGAGACAGAGATAGCTGAGATGGGATAGAAGAAAAGGAATGAAGGCTATTTTAGAAACCGTAATCAAGGAAGCAATCTCCAGGGATGGGACATTAGAAAAAACCTTGAATGAAGTGAGGAAATAGCAATAGGAAAATGTAGGAAAAGAGAGTGATGGGGAGAATGTTTACAAGTGAAGTGAATTGGATGTGTTTGAGGAGGAGCAAAGGAGGTCAGGATACCTACGGTTTAGCAAATGTGAGCAAATGAAGATGAAACTGGAGAGAGTGGGCTTTCTAGGGCCTGGCAAGAAGTTTGGACTTTATTCTAAATATGATGAGAGGGCTTCAAATGTTGGAATGATGTGATCTAATTCATGTTTTGTAAAGAGTAATTTGTTCTGCTGGATTGGTGATAAGGGAACACGCGAAAGAGCAAGAGTTACTGCAGGAATCCTGGTGATCGACAACCATGGCTTGGCCAAGGGTTTTAGCAGCTGAGATGGAGAGAAGAGGATAGATTTGAGATAAGTTTTGGAGAAGAGCTGATGGGACCTACATAGGCAGAACACAGGAAGTGAAAGAAAATGAGCGATCACAAATGAGTCCAAACTTTTGGTTGAGCATTTGTTTGTTGGGAAATCCAGGGCTCTCTCCATTGCACCACTGTTTTTTATTGTTGTTTTGTTTTCTTAAACAAGACCAATTCCATGCATTGTAGGAGACAAGCTCATTGAGATCTGTATGTGCTGTATTCAGTGAGGACCAAGATTAGGCTATAAGCAGATTTGGTAGACCTAGAGAAGAAATGCTAATCCACTACTGAATCCTTTAGATTTTGCCCCTTCTGTGAATTGGTGGTGGACTGCTTGGTAACTTTTGCTTGGAAGTGGATTACTTTGTAACTTTTGCTTCCATTGCCTTTCAGCAGCCCCAGTTTCCAGCCCTATTCCCTGGCTCCCACTTCTGCTGCTTCTTCTACATCTCAGCAGAACAGGAACCTCCTTGCAAGGCACGGCAAGTTCAGCAGAGTTCATGCAAGTCCTGCCCTGCAGGTGCTGTGGCTTCCTGGCTTGGGGAATCTGGAATACTCTCCTGGCTGCCTGAGCAGATCCATCACAGGGTTAGGGGGCTGCAGCAAGGCACAGAAGACCTCCACTCACGCTTTCTTAGATTAGGGTCTGAGGAAAAAGGGGTTGCTGCCATGGGTGTGTCTAGGACTGACACCACAGCCCTGATGCTTGGAGTTGACTCTGGGAAGCTGGTGAAGACTGGTGACAGTTTCTCCTCTCCAGAACTTAGACAAGTGCATCCCTCATCTGTAAAGGTGAGCATAGTAATAATGAAGATTGCTTCCCAGAGTTATTATGAGAGTTGTCTTAATCTGAAGGGCAGTGAAGACCCCAGGCAAGTGTGGCAAACTTGGCTTGGAGTCTAAGTCAGACTCCCCCCCGCCCCCCGCCACCCCCCGGGTTCATTCCCATCTGGATTCTGACATCAGAACAAGTTTCTTAACCTCTGTGTGCCTCAGTTTTCTTATCTCCAATAAGAGGATAATAATGGTACCTACTTCAGATGGTTATTGTATGAATCAGATGAAATATTTTGTGTAAAATGCTTCAAACTGTGACAGGCATTTGATTATAGCACTTAAAAGTAGTGCTTGATAAGTGGCACTTGATGATTGACTATTAGGAAAAATGGTGCCTGTGAAAAGTGCATTAATAGCCTTAAAACATTAGTTATTGTTTTAATTTTTACCTCCTACATTAGCCTCGCTGATTTTGTTTTCCCCAAATAATTACAGTTTGGGCATGTGAGCCTCTGAGATTCAAATGAGAGGATCACATACTCAGATGCCTATGGGGCACCTGATCTGATCTGTCTAAACAGGTTGTTATGACTGAGCATAGCCGAGTGATGGACAGCTAAATGACTATTTCAGTACAAGTTGTGTCACATTCGAGTTCTCCAAGAGAAGCTGGAAGTCTGGAATTTTTAGACAAACTCTCAGGGTTTAAAATATTGGCAGTCACATCAGAATTTCAAAATACCTTGCTGGCTAATGAAAGGTATGCTTCAGGGGGTAGGCCTGGCACACAGTCCACCAGTCTGGAAACGTCGATCTAGTAACTGGAGATTCGTTTGTGAGGTCAGCTGCAAATAGGATCCAAGAAAGGTAAGTTGAATGAGAAGATGCTTTAGGCACTAGAATCAGGTGGGTGATGCCCCACAAGTTCCTCTGGGGTAGGAGACAGGTTGGACTTGTGATGGAGGAGGATGCTGAAACGATGGACCATGTGACCGCCATACTTCAGAACCTGATGTAGGGCTGGCCCCAATGACACAGATGTCTGTGCTTTGAATATATAGCTTGTTTTTATTTCCTTGGCAGTCAGGTTACACAGAGGCAGTATTGTTTGTTTCCCACTGCTTCCTGGGGCCCGCATTGCAGCTGCTGTGCATAGCTGTGGATTCTCCAGTTAGGCAACTGCTTGCCTTTGTCTTGAGGCTCCCGTGGGCCTCACCTGATGGAGGGAGCATAAACAGGAAGACTGCTAGAGTCAGATCACGTAAGCCAGCACATTAACCTCAGCTATCGAACAGGTGCATGGATGATGCTGGAGCTGAGTTTCACTTTCAATGACCTGGACTATCACAAGGCTATTTGGTTAGAGTTTTCAGAACCCAACAATGCCAAATTAAAGGTTTATGATATTTGTAGAATGAGCTTTCATCCACTGGCAGAGAAAAGCAAAGCATAAAAGTCAGTGGAAAAGTAAAACTTAAAAACCACTACTAATATTAAAAATGAGAATCAAACATCTAATGTTAGTGTCTCTTAGGGGCAATTTTCTCCTCCCAGGGATATTGAGCAATGTTTGGAGACATTTTTGGTTGTTACAACTGAGGTAGGGCTTTGCTCGGGGCATCTAGTGGGTTAGAGGTCAGGGATCCTTCAAAACATCCTACAATACATAGGATGGTCCCCACAACAAAAAATTATTGGGCCCAACATGTCAACAGTGACAAGGCTGAGAAACCCATAATAGGGTGAAAGAAAAAAAATTCATATGAGTGGGAGGAGGTAACTTTAGAAATGAAATTAGGGCCATAAGTTAAAGGCTGCCATGCACTGGGTTAAAGGTGTGATAATAGCAAATTGTCCTCATCCATGAACTCTTAGCTGGATTAATTAAACCAATTGTATTTACTATATATAGTTTTATATATAAGGCAACCTACCTCCTTTTATAATAAGCAAATATTTTCACTCTAAAGGAGCTTAGGTTGCACCTAGAAGTCCCCAAAAAAGTGAATGTGCTGATACCCAGAACAATCACCATATAAACAGGCAGAACCTGAATAGCAAAACCTAGGGTCTTTGATCCTCCCAAGTGGGCCCACCAATGGTGTCATGGCCACCAACTGCTCCCAGTAGGTGTAGAGTTTGTCTTTGACATCTTGCTTTACTGACAGATGCTTTCAATATAAGGGAAATTCAAAGACAAGGAAACAGAAGCTGCTGAGGACTCATCACCATGTCAAGTTCAACATTACAAGAAGGTACCCCTGAATGGACAACACAGAGACACAGGTCATGATTTTCAAAGGAGAGGCTGTACCCTGAGGACAGAGGGCAACACAGAGTGGCTGGAAGGGTTGGGACATAGAGATGAAATGCTGAATTTTGTGAATGTCTGCTAGAAAGCAAGCAAGATTGGTATAATTGAGCTTTTTCTGTAAGAATGGTTCTTGTTTCTTTGAAGTATTCTTAAAGAAATAAATCATGTCTATTTCCTTACAAAGGAGAAGGGATGAGGTCTGGCATTTGAAATATTCACATGACCTGTTAAACCAGGTAGACTTTTTTCCTTGCCCAGAAACAAACCCATTAGGCAACCACAGAGGTCATATCTCCCACACGAACCGAACCCAAACCCAAACCCAAACCGGCATATTGACATGGGGTCCTTAAAAAGTCTTATTTATTAAGCTTAAATGATGTACACATCCTTTTTTTTCAGGTTGGTGATCCTCTCTCATATTTTCCATTATGAAACCTCTCTCTTCTTTGACCTTGAACAAAATCAGAAGTTTGTGTTTACTGAGTACTTACCAGATGTTGTAAGCACTTCACCTACAGCTAATTATTTAAGCCTCACTTGTGAAGTACGTATTATTATCCAATTTCCAAATGAGAAAACTGAGGCCCAGGGAGGTTAAATAATTTGCTAAAAGTAATTCAGCTAGTCAGTGAGGAGCTGGAATTTCAATGCAGGCTTCCTGGCTCCAGAATCTGTAATATACTAGTAAGCACTATCCCGTATGGTCAGAAAGCAGGATTTAGACTTCTACTAAGCAACATGAGTCAGTTTTGCCAGGGAGAATATTGAGAAAGTCAATTGCTTATTTTCCTGAGATTTCTTTGAATTCTCATTACTATCTTTGCAAGAAAAGAGGATGGCTACTACCAATAAATCAACAACAACAACAACAAAAAGGCTGTGGAGAAAGGGGAACCCTCGTGCACTGCTGGTGGGAATGCAGACTGGTGCAGCCACTGTGGACAACAGTAAAGAGTTTCCTCAAAAAATTGAAAGTGGAACTCCCATTCCACCCAGCAATCCCACTTCTAGGAGTATAGCCAAAGAAACTCCAAACACTGACTCAAAGGAATATACTGGTATACACCCCTATGTTCATTGCAGTGTTATTTACAATACCCAAGATTTGGAAACAACCCAAGTGCCCATCAGTAGATAAGTGGATAAAAAAGCTGTGGTACATTTACACAATGGAATACTACTTGGTCCTAAGAAAAAAGGAACTCTTATCTTTTGGGACAGTATGGATAGATCTGGAGATTTATTATGCTAAGTGAAATAAGCCAGTCAGAGAAAGACAAATATGATCTCACTTATATGTAGAATCTAGTGAACAAAATAAACTGACAAACAAAATAGAAATGAAGGAATGGATACATGGAACAGAATGACAGCTGTTAGAGGGGATGGCAAAGTGGAGACTGGATGAAAGAAGGTGAAGAGATTAGCCAAAGAACATATATGCATAACACAGACACAGACAACAGTGTGGTGATGGCCACAGGGAAGGGGTGGCAGGGGGCTGGGTGGAGGTTGGCAAAAAGGGAGAAAATGGGGACATCTGTAATAGTGTCAACAATAAAAATAAAGTGAAAAAAGTTTGTAGATTAGGAGACATTTAGGGGAGTCTTACTGGGTTGATGAGGCATCAGTAGGTAAGAAAATTGACTGTGTTAGATAGTGATTTACTGGTAAACTTATCAGCTGAGTGATGTTGGACAAGTTACTTCCCATCTCTGAGCCTGGGTTCCTTATTCGTAAAGTGGATAATAAGACAATCTTGCGTTGTTGTAAAGATTAAATGATATAATTCAGGAAAAGTGCTTAATGTAGTGCATGGCACATAGAAAGAGCTCAATAAGTACTACTTCCTGTTTTCACAAAGACCCTAGTGATGGGATTATAAAATGGGGGTAGATTAGTAAGCAAAGCTCAGATAAATATTTTAAAACTGTGGCATTAAATTCTGGCTCTGCCCCCGAGCAGTAAGGTGACCCTTGGGTAATTATTTGAATTTTTGGAAACTTTAATGTATAAAGCACAGGTATGACATAGTGTATGAGTCCACAATATGTGGCTATCTTTATCATTTACTAGGTGGTACTCTTCTGATCTTAAAAACAAAATCAGGCAGCACAAACAAAACTCAGGAAGAGGAAGCTAGAGATTGGACAACTAATGTGTCAATGTTTTGATATATAGCAACAGCTGTTACTATTTTGGTACAAGAAACACCACACAAGGAAGGTGGTAGGATTTATATAGCTGGAGGGGGCTTTTCGAGATCATTTGACTTTTTCTCAGTACCAAGGTAGTTAAAGGTGGCTCAACATTTCATGGATGTGGAGTAGAAAAAAAAAAAAAAGAGAGTGTGAAAAATAAAGACTGGGCTGATGGGTGTGTCATGGGTATCTTGAGAGCAGTGACAGGTTTTCCTTGTCATAGTCATCACGTGAGATGACTGCTTTCCACCTCTGGGATTTGGTTAATTTCTCAGCTCTTTCCCATGGAATCAGATCCTAGGAAGGATCGCCCTCTAGAGGTCAAACTAAATAGAACTAACTGCTGATGAGATTAGCATCCATGAGGATTTGGGAGCTGAAATTCCTAATTGGAGTTGAGATGACTTGTGGGTTCTGCAGAGGGGGAGGGACTTTGCCATGTCAAACTAATTAGCATAATTCAGGTAATTAGGTAATCCAGCTTACTTCCCCATCTGAGGCTTCCCCATTACACTCATTAAACAAAGCGGCAACTCTTCAATGACAAATCCCTTTCATAAGCAGGAAGTTCAAGAACACTAAACAGAAGACACAACAGTTAATCAGCAACAGCTGTCCCATTTCTATTTATTTACTGTCATCACTGCCACAAAGAGTGATTACTTTAACTATATGTGCATAATTTGGTTAATTTGTCAAGTCTGGACAGAATGAATTGAAATGTCAGGTCCACTCAATTTCACTTGTGCTCCTCTTACACTGCCTGTTTACAAATGTCCTGAAGTAAATTGATGAAGTGCATGTAGATAAGGTCGAGAAAGGCATAGTCACAGCTGTGGGTCTGAGGGTGGAGCATAGGGGAAGTCCTTTTGAAAATATAATTACATGGGTATTTAATAGGATATTTATGAATGCTTGAACACAGTTAAAAATGACATCCAAATTTAGGAGAAAATTTAAATTAAATTTTATTTTTCAATTTCAGTTTATTTTCAGTATTATTTTGTACTGGTTTCAGGTGTACAGTGCAGTGGTTAGATTATCATATACTTTACAAAGTGTTCCCCTGTCACCATACATAGTTATAGCAGTATTATTGACTATATTCCTCATACTCCTTTCACCTTTTTACCCAGCTCCCCCCCCTCCAGACCTCCTCCCCTCTGGCAACTATCAGTCCACTCTCTGTGTCTATGAGTCTGTTTTAATTTTATTTGTTTATTTTGTCATTTAGATTTCTCATATAGGTGAAATCATGGTATTTGCCTTTTTCTGGCTGGCTTATATCACTTAGCATAAGTCCCTCTGAATCCATCCTTACTGTCACAAAAGGTTAGATTTTCTTCCTTTTTATGGCCAAGTAGTATTCCATTGTGCATATGTGACACAGCTTTTATTTTTTTATCTATTCATCGAATAACTGACATCCAAATTTGAAGTATATTTTTATTTGAAATTTACTTCATAATAAAAGTCACACTCACTGAAGTTATTTTGTGTTGATCCACTTTGATCACTAAAGATCCAATGCATTGGTTTTAATATTAGTAACTTTTCAGCTCTGGAAAATCATTTTCAGAGCAATATAATTTGTTGAAGTTGTGTAATCTTTTTATATAGTAAATCCTTCATAACTCAGTAATACATAAGTAATGGAGTTTTGTTGTCAAGTTCTATGCTATTTAGCATCAGTGTGTATTTCTTTTAAGGTGTTATATTTCGGAGTGGATTTTTAGTTCCTCATTGAAAGTGGGTGGAAATCTGATTGGATCTTAACTAGGAGCTCTTTTAAGACCATAAATTATAGGAGTCACAAAATCAGTAAACAAGAGTTATAGTGTCAGTGAAGTAGAAATCTGAAGTACAAGTACTTTTAAGGTCAGATGTGAAGTTGACTTGAAAGATGCAGCACTTAAAGCTTAGGATATAGATTTGGATAACCAGAAGGAAAAGACTTCTTTGGCTAAACACAGAAATATTGGACAACTGACTTAAATTTAACAAGATACATGGAGAAGTATTTTTTTTTTGCATCCCAGGTCTGAGGAATGAATGTAAACCCCCATGATGGGTTCTTCAGTTCAGCACCGTGCGCAGAACAGCTCCTCCAATGCTGCAGTGCAATTGCAAACAGCTAGTCAGCCTGTGGGTTACACCACAAAAATACATGTAAACCCATTGACATTTGGCTCTGACCAACAACCAGAGGAACACACACACACGCACACACACACACACATATCCTATCTAATAAAAGGGTAATATGCAAATTAACCATCATTCTGTCACAAAGATGGCGGCACCCATAACCATAAGATGGCAGCCCCCAGTCCTCTCAGCCCTGCTGGAGTCCCCCAGTCTTGGCGGGGGGGGGGGGGGCAGCTGCTGAGAGTGGGCAGCGTGAGCAGCCTGGCCGAATGCTTGCTTCGTCGCTGTGGCAATGAGGCAAGCATTCCGTGCCTGGCCGTGGATGGGCCCCTGGGCCACGGAGTGGCCAGGCCCCGCAGAGAGCTACTGGTGCATGGATTCTTGCACAGGGCTACTAATATATATAGTAGCCCTGCGCACGAGAGAGAGAGAGAGAGAGAGAGAGAGAGAGAGAGAGAGCTATATAAGTAATTATTTCATGTTATTTTAGACAAAATAGATTGATGAGAGAAACATTCTAAATTTCTTCTGAGTGCTTAGGAGCCTCTTGAGTTTGCTCAGTAGTGGTTGGATGGAGGTAGGGGTTTAAGAAAGGACAGTTAATAAGGACTAAAAGAATAAAGAAATCTGGAAAACTGTGACTTTGGCATGGAAGTAGGCAGAGCTGGCATACATGTTTCCTAGAGTATTGACTTTTATATTAAAACACATTTTTTGTTTTAATAAGGGAGAAATGCCCACCAATTGACCTAAAGCTAAAGTGTTGTGCTGACAGGTTTGTTTCCCAGTAGTAGTATGATATTGACATAAAGAATTGTGTGTATGGAAGAGAGAAAGTAAGAAGAGAGAAAAATAGTGTTTATGTTTGGGGGAAACCATGTTTTTCTTTTCTTTTTTTTTTTCTGGAAGACAATCCTCTTACAAATCCTTTGTAAGTTTTAGAACTTATGGTCAGTTGTTTCTAAGTTGTTTGTTTTAAAATAAAAAGTTCATCTGTTGGTGCTCCATGAGTACCAGTGCTTAACCATGTGGCAGAAGAATGATGAGTGGTACCTAGACTCTAGCAGGCATCCTCAAACTATGGCCCGCGGGCCACATGCGGCCCGCCGAGGACATTTATCCGGCCCGCCGGGTGACGCTGCCTGTCCTGTTTGGCAGCCGACTCATCCCAGGCCCGCAGTGTGCACAGGAATTTGTTCATAGTTTTTTTTTTTTTTTTAAACTATAGTCCGGCCTTCCAACGGTCTGAGGGACAGTGAACTGGCCCCTGTTTAAAAAGTTTGAGGACCCCTGCGTGTGATACCTACTCCCACCCCTGCAAATGTCTTCTCTTCCTCCACTTTCAGCAATTAGAGATGACTAGTATCTACTTGCCTCCTTTCATTCAAGCAGGATGTATCTATAGAAAAGCTTTTCAAAAGAAGACATATGAATCTATCTTTTCTCTATACTTTTCCCAACCCTCATGTTTGTACTCAGCTCTTCCTGCAGTGAAGGATAATGGTTAAAAACTGGCTCTTAACTCAAGTGGAAAATGGTCCTTGACATGATCAGAGATGCTCCTGAAAATCTGTTAGCATTTCCATCAGCTCCCTGTATTTTCAGGGGTTTATAACTTGGTGGTAAAATGATTTATAAGCTCTGTAAAATAAGTTTATGAAAGGTGGGAAGTCTTTTAGACATTATTTCAGTGGCTGAAAATATGGAGAAAACTTTTTGCTAAACAAGGATATAGCCAATCTGTTAAATTTGATACCTTGAGAGAACTGAGAAAGAAGTGAGATAAATAACTCAGGAAGCAAAAATTCATTGCATGTGATGATTGCAAGTACTGACAAACAGACATTTAGGAACAATAGATACAAGCAGATATAACATGGCAGGCATATAACTTTAGTACTTATTTGATGTTCCTAGAAGAGTATATATATACATAAATATACATATACAAATATTTATTTGTCCTACCTTAAACCATTTTCAAGGATGACCATAGATTTCATATTTGCTCATATTTTGTAATACATGATGACTGCACAATGTATTATGAGCTAAGATAAGTGCTCTCCCCCCGCCAAACCTACAAAGAAATAGAAGGTTCTGGTATAATGGAACATAAAAATATTCTTTGTTCATAAATTTGGTGTAAATCTTCTAGGACCACCAGAACATTTTGTGAATTGAAAGATTCCAAATAGCTTTTCTAAGTTCCTGACTTAAATAACCAGAGGAACTAGGAATAGAAGAATCTGGTCGTTTTGCCATAATAATTCTATTGAATTTCTGAAGCCCAACTGACAGGGGTAATTTTAGTTTGGAATATACACTTTTTAGTATTGATAAAGATTAGATATTAATCTGATTGCAGAAAATTAAGAGCAATAATTGTGTAATATTATCTCTCCATATTATTTTAAGTGTAAGTTTATAGAAACCGGCCCAAAGTCACTGGTGAATTAGTAGATAATATTGGGGCTCTGCCCAGACATTTTTATATTCCTTTTTACTATTTTTGAATCCTCTCCTCTGTGAGTATGCTTCCCCCGCAACAGTTACAGCTTTTCAGAGGTCTGCCGTTATGCTACTGGACACCTTTGCACAGAATTTATATTCTCTGGGGGCTGTGCCAGTGACTGATAGGTGCAGAATTGTGAAAGCCCCAAGTATTTGTCTCGAATGGGAACCACTCTGAGTTGTCACTGACACTCCAGAGCTCTCCAGCAGGGACAGGCTGATGTCGCCCTCTAGGGACTGTGCCTGGCATTGCACCTAGCTGAGCTTCCTCCCTTCTCTTTATTACCAGTCTCCCCACTTTTTTAATCAATCCTTTGCATATTTCAACATCAGCTCTGGAGGACAGGATCTGAGACTGTGAAGGGACAAAAATCAGGAAATGTGCTGATTTATAAAGTCACATGGTTTCTCTGAGCATGTTTATTTTTGACTTGTAATAAATCATTGTGGGACAACAGGAGTGGAGATCTTTTCAATGGAAATCACAATTCAGTGGCTCTGCTCCCTGACATCCTTGTTAACACCAGGAATTTTACATCTCTTTGTTAATCCATTTAGTGGAGACCTTGGACCATTTTAGTATCAAATAACAGAAGTGTTACTTATACTGGCCAAAAAGAGAATATTTTTTGCCCACATATTTGAAAAATCAAGCAGTAGAGTTTCAGACACAGTGGAATCGAGGTGCCAAATGCCATAAATAATGACGAGGCAATATGAATATGAGCAGAGAGTTGAAGGTGCTGGTCTTGAAGATTGGAGTGAGGCCAGCAGCCAACAGCAGGTGGAAGGGCAAGTCATGTTACTGCTCCTGGAGCCTCTGGAAGAAAGGCTACCTTGCTGACACCTTGGTTTCAGTCCAGTGAAACTGACTTCAGACTTCTGCCCTCTAGAACTGTCAGAGAACACATTTCATTAAAAAATGTTTCTCTCATTTTCTGGTTTTATTTTCTTCATGTTGGCTTTTTTCTTGGGCAGGTTTCCCCTTGTGGTGACTAAGATGGCATCATGCTATCCTAGCACCTTCTGAAAAAAAAAAAAAGGCTTATCCTTTCCAACAGTTCTAATAAAGGGACTAGAGTCAATTCTTTTTGAAACATATTGGGTCATCAATCCATCCCTGAATCAGTAATTGTGGCCTGGAAATGGAATGCTCCTATTGGCTAATCTGAATCACATGCTCACTTCTAGAGCCTGGGGATCAGTGTGAGCTGGGTTCAGCTCATCTAATCATGTGGTCTCCGAATTGGAAAAGGAGTAGTTCCCTGAAGGAAGACCAGAGAGGGGGGCTGGACGTTGGTCAGGCCAAAACAATAAATGTCTCCTACAAAATTGTAAAATCTAGTGGGCTTCAGAGTCTGTTTTTTAAAAGAGGGAACAATAAAATGAGCTTTAACTTACTTCACAGTATCAAATTCAATCCCTTGAATGAAACTTAAAAATTATAAAGGATTTTACAAAGGCAGGGTAGGATTATAAGTTATCTTTCTCAGGTCTATGACTAAGGGACTATGTAAGGAAATATTACTAAAGTGTAAGTCATACCCTATTTTCTTCATTTTACCAGATATCGACTCCAATATGATTTTTAAAAAGTTTGGAGAATATTTCTTTGTGTTTTGCAAAAGGTCAGACTCAGACCATGTGCTGATGACTCTAGCAAGAAATTTCTATAACCTCTTGGAAAACTTGGGGCATTACATAGTTACTTGTCCCTGCCAAACCAGCAAAGGAATGACATTTTAAGAGCTTTAAGACTTTTGCAAAACATCACTGGAAGGGTAATAGTAGAGCAAATACCTTTGCTCTCACTTTCTTAAAACTTGAGTTTTGAGTTTTCAGCAGATAATCAGCAAAGTAGGTAATTTGCTGGGAGATAATGGAGTAGACACTGTTACTCTGAGAATTGCTCTTATGCAAGTCTACTTATTTTTCAACAGGGAATATTTCTTTGTAAGGAGTACCACATTATGGGAGGACATGGGGAATTTAATTATAAAGTTAAACAATAAACTCTTTAAATTGCTTTAATTTTCAAGGGATTCAACAATTCTATTAGTCGAGGTATATATAAGTAAATAAAACCTTGAAACATCAGAAAAACCTCCTAGAAGAGGCAAAAGATTAGAAAGAGAGTACCCTGGGGCCCACATAATCTAATGAAAAGAAGTATGAAGAAATTGACTTATAAAGTATAAGACAATTCCCTTGTTTCCCAGAAGCTTTCCCAGACCCTGGGTGCATTAGGATCTGAATAATTGTTATATTTTGCAACACAGAGAAAATATAACAGATCATTTATCTTTCTAGCATATAAAGATATTCTGAAAGGGCAAATGCTCTTGTTTAAATGCTATTTATATGTCACATTGATAGTAAAGTTAGAAGGGAGACACATACTCTCAGCATTGTGGGAGACAATGGAATATAGTCATAGTTAGTGGCCATAATCTATCAGGAATTATAAAACAGAGGGTGTTTTTCTTGACTATGTTGTTGTTATCTACTCTTTTTGTTTTTAATTCTCATCCAAGGATATTTTTCCATTGATTTTTAGAGAGTGGAAGAGAGAGGGAAAGACAGAGAGAAACATCGATGTGAGAAAAACACATCGATTGGTTGCCTCCTGCACTCACTCTGACTAGGACCTGGGCCGGGGAGAAGCCTACAACAGAGGTATGTGCCCTTGACCTGAACTGAACCTGGGACACTGATCCGCAGGCTGATGCTCTTTTCACTGAGCAAACTGGCTAGGGCACTATGTTGTTGTTATCTACTCATTTAGACATAGAATAATTAATGATGACATTCATTCATTCATTTAATAGAGATGAATGCACCTTTTCTCTGAGTAAGAAGAATGAGGATTGGCCAATGCATTGCACCACTTCTCATTCATGTGGACTTTGTCATAATATTACAGATATCTCTGACTGTGAGGTGCCATTCCATTATTATTGTTGTCCTGGTTATAGATGGTCAGGATCCTTCCTTACCCAGATTAACTGAAACATTCAGAATGGCTATATCAGTTAATTCGTGCTGTTTGATAAAATACCCCAAAACTTGGTGGATTAAAACAATGATTTATTATTTCTCACGTTTCTAAGGATGGAGGGGACAGGAGGACTCATTCAGAAAGTGCCATTCAGCAAGAGGCATTCAGCTGGAGGTCACCGGACTCACAGTGCAAGATGGCCTTACATACACATCTGGCAGATACTGGCTGTTGGCTGGGGTGACTCAGTTCACTTCCAGTCTCATAACCCCCATGAGGCCAGATTAGCTTTCTCTCAGGGTAATTTCTGGACAATTTTCCAAAAAAGGCAAATGCAGAAGCTCCAAGGTCCTTTTAGGCCTATGGGCTGGGACTTGCATAACGTCACTTTTGGCATATTTCATTGGTTAAAACAAGTCACGAGGCCAGCTCAAGTTCTGGATGTTGAAAAATCTTCTAGAGTTTTGGATAAGAGAATCAACAAAGTCCCACCCAAAGGCACAATGTGAAATGGGAGGAATTTTAGGCCTTTCAGCAATTTACCACAATGGTGATCTGACAGATTGCCATTATTTTTCAGTTAATTTGGGTGCTTTAATACTAATGACCATGGTAGAAGTGTGTTAAAAGGTTTGCTTGGAACAACATCAGAGTCCAAATCTCAGTAGAATCTGCTTTTAACAATAACTAGTTAAGGTCCTTCATAGAGCAAGTACAAGAGAATTCACAGGTTATTGTATTGGAAGGATATGTTGCATAGTGCCTTAGACCACCTGTGAACAAAGGTGAAAGATAAAAAGGGCACTTTATTTTGCAGACTCTTTTCAGACCTGAGGTGGATCAGATCAGCCTTACTCAAAGTGTGATTTAGGGATTTGAAGTATCAGCAGCACTTGAGTGATGGTTAGAAGTACAAACTTGCAGGCTCCACCCAAAACGTACTGAGTTAGGATCTCTGGGGTGGGACCCGGGAATCCGTGTTTTTAAAAAAAGTTTCCAGGAGATCCTTAATGAACACTAAAATTTAAGAAGTAGTAATTTAGATCAGACCCCTTTTGGATATAATCACTAGATTAGAGATACTTTTCTCAAATCTCTTTTCTTCATATATCTCGGGCCAATCCAATGATCTATATAAGATTGGATTCACTTAACAAAAATCATCTAGTTTGTTTCTCAAGAGGTTTGAAGCCTAGTGACTCATTAATAATTATTATTAATATTTATCCTACTACATATTTAGGAAATCAGTGATGAGAGGTATTATATTGTTTGTTTTGATTTGGGATTAGATGCATCACACAGGATTATTCCAGGAAGGCACCTTATAAAGAACCGAGGGTGTTGAGCTTTGAGAACATATGTAGAGCTCATCTTGCTCAAAGGCAAAACAAATACATTCTGGCAAAGCCCAACCAAAGAGCATTACACTTCTGAAAGGAACTTTACTGCACACAGCTGTTTGCATTCATTTTCTGAAGGAAGGGATTTAGGTTCCCTCACAAAAATAAACATGGTATTATTATCCAGAGTCCGTTTTTTCTTCTAAGTAATGAAGAGTTAACTTATTGAAGTAGAAGAGACTCATCACAGAGAATAATATTGTAGAAAAACCATTTGTTAAAAAGAGATCATCATTAATAACATTAATGATAATATCTACTTTTACTAGTAAATTCTTGAAAGGATTTTTGCTAATCAAGGGATGTATTTTCCCATTTTAAATGAGGCAGTTTTCTCAGATTTATACTTAGTAGTCCAGAAATCATTGCAGGTTCCTGTGATGTTCACTATGTTTCAGCCCCAGGCCTTCCATGACCTCATTATTTTCATTGATCTTTCAACCATGTCCAGGCAGCCACTCCTCACACTTGGAATCATTGAGAATCCCCATAGTTAGAGGAGAGTTAACTTTCAGGCTCATAGCAGGCTCATAGAGTTTGAAGACAATTTTTGATTGTGACAAAGCAGAGGGTAGGTAGGCTCTGTGGTAAACTGAAGAATCTTGCCTCCAGATTTTCACAGATCCTCTCATCAGGAGGTGAGTTGATTTCCCCTCCCCCTGATTCTGAGTTGGTCTCGCTTTGACCAACTGAATGGGATAGAAGTGATTGTGAGTTCCGATGCCTAAATCTTTTTTCTTCTTTTTTTAAAAATAATATTTTGGTTTTCAATTACAGTTGACATACAAAATTGTATTCGTTTCAGGTGTACACCCCAGTGATTAGACATTTATATAACTTATGAAGTGATCATTCTGATAAATCTAGTACTCATCTGACACTATACTGTTTATTCTCCCTTCATGAAAGACTAAGGGACACTGGTAGTGGGAAAATGGTTCCCGTGGGTTTGGGGTAGGATAACTGTCAGCACCAGAAATATAAATTATTCCCACTCCCTGGATGACCTTTTCCATTTTGTCAAAAGCTGACTCCAGCCCTAGCTGGTTTGGCTCAGTGGGTAGAGTGTCAGCCTGTGGACCAAAGGGTCCCAGATTAAATTCTAGTCAAGGGCACGTACCTCGGTTGCAGGCTCCTTCCCAGCCTAGGCCATGGTTGGGGCTTGTGCAGGAGGCAACCAATTGATGTGTTTCTCTCACATCGAGATTTCTCTCTGTCTGTCACTTTCTCTAAAAATCAACAGAAAAATATGCTCGAGTGAGGATTAAAAAAAAAAAAAAAAAAAAGCTGACTCCATCTCATCCTTCAACCTCAGTCCCTAAAAGCTGTACCTAATTATTTTCTATTTAACATTCGATGTATTTTCCTCTTAAGACTTACTACAATAAGTAGTTATTTTATGTATTTTTTGATCAGTTGGTTGGTAAACCTCTTTGCTTCCTCAGCGCTAATAACACCAGAACAGTCTAATTCACTGCAGTAATCCCAGCACTGACACCATACTTCACCCAGAGTGGGTGCTAAATTAAGATGTCCTAGATAAATAAACAGACTTTCTGCAAGGCCAGGCCGGCAGCCACATGTCTCTGAAAGGCAGGCTCTTAGAGGCAAATAGCTGTTGATATAAACCTGAAGTACTTTTGATATAAACCTTTGGGCTTTTGAAAGCCATGCTTCTATGAGCGGGGTTGAGTGAGTATTCTTGGTACCTTTAACGATATGTACATGGCCCCTCAGCTTAGAAAATGAGAGAAGTTGCAGGGATGAATCATTCTTTCATTCCACTCTCCTTCAAGTCTGTTTAGTACCATACAAAAGGTGTTGGCTCTCCTGGTGTGCTTAACTAACATCGGTATGTTTTCTGGAGTGGGCTCCACTGGGGAAATTAGTGTGCTTTTTAAGTGGGATTTTGTTTCCATTTCTTGGGTCATTCTAGTGAACCTGAGATGTCTTGGGCACTGGCTTGGGCATTGGCTAACTGGGGTATGGAAATTCTGGAGACCCATGCAACATTTTGGGATCCTTTGAGCTGGAGTCAGTCTCTAATGGGACCTGCAATGGCATTTCAAGATATCATCAAGCCCAGAGAAAACTGTTCCCCCTCTTTGCCCAGCCCAGCGCATGGCGTGTGGAGGCAGACTTATTTTAAGGCATGTGCACACATGTCCATGATTTCTGAGGCTTGGGAAGCCACAGAATAGTGCAATGAATGGTACGAATAGAGGTTTATCCCATGGTAGCTAGACTTTCTGGGCTTAAATGCTGTCTTCATCACTTAGTGACAGTATGACTCTGTGGGAGTGACTTGTCAGATCTGAGTAATTGCTTACCGATATTGGTGCCTGGGTTTACTTCAAGGAGCTAAATTCCATGCCCACAGAAGTCCTTTCCTTCTTGAACTTCTGAGACCAAAAGGCATTTATCATCTGGCAAATGTTATATATGAATATTCTCCTTATCAGGAAGACTCCAATGTTCAGGTGTAGTATTGTTTATAATTAGTGGAGAAACAATATTGCTTCTAGTGAAATCTATTTGGCACAATCTCCAGGCTTAGGGGCATGCTAGAACCAAGATGGCCCAGATATCTGGCAGGGCAGCAGGTGCACAGGTAGGCAGGATT
Organism: Plecotus auritus; assembly: GCF_963455305.1. Lineage (NCBI taxonomy): Eukaryota > Metazoa > Chordata > Mammalia > Chiroptera > Vespertilionidae > Plecotus > Plecotus auritus. The sequence goes on from NC_137776.1 coordinate 27,990,396, forward strand.
AGGCTGGCGTAGGGCCAGAGCTACAGCTTTTCATTTCACGTGATTTCCTTAGCTTAATCCACTGAGTTCTTTTTCCTAAAGCAAATGTAATACGTATTGACCAAACAGTGCAAATGTAACTGAAACCATATGGTGGAGTATTTATTTTCCTATTAGGCAAATACTGTTAATTTAAATCGTGTCTGTTGTGAGCATATTTTGATGTTAATAGCTAAAATACCTTTAACAATCAGGGTTGATACCATTCTCTTACATTTACTTCATTATTTTACTGTCATATAATGTTTAACACAAATATAATATTTGAAACAAAAAACATTTTGTTCATAGCCTTTTCAGTCAATGGCAAATTTAAGTAGGAAGCTCGAAATAAAAACGTTCAAGATTGGCCTAATGATCTATCTCTTAGTTTATTTACCTAGTTAAAAGTCAGAGTTAGCTGCAAATGAAATGATTCATATCATCAAATAACGGCTAATAGTCTCTTTGGTGGGGTAGTACAAGAGACACGAGATAAACACAGACAAATTTGTTGATAAGCTGTGTGACATTTTCACATACTGTATTATACTTTATGTAGACTTTGAATATGTTCTTCAAAACAAACATAGGCTTGTGTATTTTATTTACTCCTAAATTTGCCCAGCCGACGTGGCTTAGTGGTTGAGCATTGGCCTATGAACCAGGAGGTCATGCATGGTTTGATTCCCGGTCAGGGCACATGCGCGGGTTGCAGGCTTGATCCCCAGCGGGAGCCATGCAGGAGGCAGCCAATTAATGATTCTCTCTCATCTTTGATGTTTCTATATCTCCCTTCCCCTCCCTCTCTGAAACCAATAAAAAATATATTTTTTTAAAAAGTTCTAGATTCTTTATAAAATTTCTCTTTGGTATCCTCAGTGTGGTTTTTGCTTTTGTCCTCTGACTAATCTCAAGATTAGTGACAAAATTGCTGCTTTGTTTCCAAGCATCCCATCTCACACCTCATTATTCAGTCAGGAAGGGAGACTGATTTTTGTGTTTATTTTTTAGGAGTAAAGAACACTTTCTCATAACAGCAGGATACTTTTTGACCTGCATGTTCACCACAATTTGTACGAACCTCAGGTCAGACAGCTAAAGGAAACAATGTATAGTGTTGTGTGGATATTGTGATATGATATTGACTAGGTAAGTGACCTTTGAACCTCTGAATATTCTTGTCATGTTTGATAAGGATGAGAGTTGACATTCAGGGCAGTCAGCCCCAGATGAAGTGTTTGTCAAGAGATGTGCATTTATGAAAAATTGAGAGACACAGTTAATAAAGCATCTTGCATAGAGTGTTATAGGATTCCAAACAAAATTTAACTCAGCCCAAGTGCTTATCAGTGAGTGGCTGTGGAAATGGCCATTAACTTAAAGGCTTGCAATCTTCTTTTGAAAGCTCTGACTGTAGACTGCCTTCTAAATGGTCAAAATGTATGTATTTGACTGTAACAAATACTTTCTCAAAGTGATTTTTGCTCCATAAATAGACTTCATCGGCCTATCCCATTTCTTAGCTGATTCTGTTAATTTTACCCATTGTGTTCTGAGGTCCTTCTGGGCAGGAGAATGATGTTATGTTTCACTGGCATAAGGTAGTCTGTGTAGAAATTTGTCTGGGAAATCTTCACAAGAATGGCTGCAACTTCATTAAGGTTTCTGGACAGCTTAGCAGCTCAGCAGCTCTGTAATGGACTGTCCTGGTGGGGAAGAGGTCCTTTGTGGTCCTCTGAAGTAAACTGATGAGAAATGGCTCCAAGGTCATGGACACCTTTTGAAGTTGCTCCAGTCTTCAAACAAACAAGAAATGAACTCTTCCAGTGTATAATCAAAAAGTAGATTTCAAACATAGTTTTTCTATGGGAAATATCTTTGGGGCCATATTCGGTCTTATTTCCTATATAAATTCTCTGTTGCCACCAAACAGCGTCAAGAGGGCTGAGTTTATCAAGGGTAGGACTGCGGTATCGTGGAAATCATACGGTTTCCCAGGAAACTTGGTTTCCAGGTGCGTAATGCCACTAACTTCCTGTGCAGGGCTGGGAGTGGGAATGAGTCTCTACTTAACTTTTCTTTGCAGGCATGTCTTGCATATTCTCCTGCTCCTCCTCCTTCTATTGTGATTGCTTCTTGAGTGCTTCCTGGGTGCTAGGTACTGTAATAGATGCTTTACTAGCTCATGAAATCACTACATGCCAAAGAATATCAATATATCTCAATTTTACCAATGAGGGAACTGAGGCTTAAAGAGGCCCAGTGACCTTGCCTAAGATCACATGGGCCTGCAGGAGTTAGGGCTCAAGATTCATGATAAGCAGCATTGGTCTTAGCAACCCCTCACTTTAACAACATTGGTTCTCAACCTTTCTTATACATTGGAATCAGTGGGGTTGCTTTACTTTGAAGAATACGAATGTGGAGGTCCATCCCCAGGGATGGTGACATAACTTGTCCAGGGTGCAGCCTGGCCAATGGGAATTTTACAGCTCTCTAGTTTATTTTATTTTGCAGACAGGATTGAGAATAACTGCATTGTATGAAGTTTAGGGATTGGGAAGGGAAGGCTGGGAAGACTGAGGCACTCTCCAGTTTTGGAGCTCCAGTGTTCAGAGGGCTATCTTTCCTTGGAGTGAAGACTGAATAGATCCTTTAAATGTTAGATTCTTGAGGCTGGAACTGAACTTCAATGCAGCTCTAGGCAGGACTGGGAGAGGCCAATGGGGGGAAAAAGAGGACATATGTAATACTTTCAACAATAAGGATGAAAAAAAGACTATCCTGGGGCATAAAAAAGTTGCTGATATAGTAAATATTCAATTTATACATTAAAAAAAGAAAGACATATTAAGCACTCAAAGAGAAAGAAGCAAATATCTGGGAGGAACAGCTGAATGAGTTGGTTTAGGGCAGATTTGATGTTGGGAGTTTCTGTTTTAAGACAGGAGGGAGTACTTTTTTCCTAGATTTGTTAGCTCCATCTGGAAAGTGACATTTACAATGTGAACAGCAGCATTTTCTGATGGCATAACACAGACAGTGAACATAGCACTCAATTTAATTTATTCACATTTAATTGCTTACATGCTGCATAGAGAGACTACAATAGCTGCTACACATATCAACATCAGCATTCAACAACAACACAAAGTAATCGCTTCCATTTCTTGGTCAAGTCCATTGACAAGTCCACTGACCTCACACCAAGTATTTTGTGTGTCTTCTGGGCATCTTGCCAGAGCTCTTTGCAGGAGACTGAACCTGCGAGGTGTTGGTGTTCCCAATTCTTGGGGGCATCAACTGTTTCTTAAATTTTACCACTTCACACATCCTATTCTGTAATGGTATTTAGCTGATTTGTGGTCTGATTTGGTGAGTATTTCAAAGAACTTGAATTTTTGGAATATGAAGCTATGTCCATGGGTAACAGGAAACTAACTGCCTTAATCTTTTCCCTAAAACAAAAACAAAAACAAAACAAACCAACAAACAGAATAAGGGGAAGATAAATAAAACTTGTTAATAGCTTTTATACAAAACATTTTGCATTTTTCCAAATCACCAACCAGTGCCTACAGTGTTAAAACTTCATTTTAAATATATCATATTAGATTTTTGTTTATTTGCTCATCAATAATTCAAGATTATATGTTGAAACTGGCTCTTTAATTAAGAATAGTGAAGGGTGTTGATAAAACTAAAATTTGAAACTATTGAGAGAGCGTCTTAAGCCTGAAAATTATTAACTTGATGTTTAAAGTTGAAGAATACCATGCTGTCTTAGGCAAAAGGTCTTTTTCCCAGCCAAATTCTTTGGTTGAAAGGAAGCAGAAAATTGAGGCAATTATTTTATAATCCAGATCAATCTACAGTTATGGACTTTGAAGTAACTGAATATCCACCACATCTGGACAATAAAGGGGAGAGAGCAGTGACGATAATAACCCTGAGTTATGTGAGCAATTATCTTCTCATTTTGCCCGTTTCTCTTTTTCCCTCTAACAGTGCTATGTAGAATTTTGACATAAACCAGGATAAACCGCTCCCAGGAATAAGTCTAAAGAATATTGTTTAAAATTATTACTGCCTTTTCTCCAATTTTGTTCTCTCTCTCTTTATCTCCTTATTAGATAAGGCTATAAATTCAGTGAATGACATTTAGTGGCCTGCAACTAGGGAAATATATCTACTTCCTCCCTTGGGAGGGAGGCCAGTGGTTCCATTTATTAAGATCAATAAAATAATAACTGCTGCTACTTAGTATTTACTTCACTGTCTCGTTTATTTTTCACAAAAGCAATAAGGTAAATGCTATTGTGATTCCCTTTTTATAGAGGAGTAAACTGGCATAGGACAGACAAGGAACTTTTCCAAGACTGTGTTATTGGTTTAATGATGGAGTTGGGGTTTGAGCTATGTGAGTGCATGTCTGCCTTCTTAACCATTTTTTTAATAGCAACAGAACAGAATATGTTTATTTTAATGTGTCTGGTTTCTCCTATCAGTAAAATGAATAAAATAGCATTTGTAATATTGTTTCCATGGACTCTTCCCCCTAATCTTTTTGACAGCCTGAGATATTTTTCTTAAACGTAGAAGGAAAAGATTGCATTTCTATGGCAAAATTTAGGAAAGATTAAAATTCTATCTCTAGTTTTGGGGCATTTGTTCTTAGAAATATTGACATTGGCATTATTTTATAAAATACTTCCTTGATATAATAGTGGAGAAACTCACAAGCAAATGAGGAATGATGCCTGACTGTTCAAAAAGCCAGTTCAAACAAATTGGTCTCCATAAATCTCTGTAAATTTTTGAAAGTTATCATAAAGTAAATAAATTTACCAAAAAAAATCCAGAGGAGTAATGTCATGACATGTTACTTTGCTAGTTAATCCTTGAGAAAGAAAAAGGCAAAATAAAAAAGGAGTAAAAATAGCAACACATGTTTAACTCCTACTCAGCAGTTCTTTCTGTATCCACTGGATTTTATGCCAACCCAGCTGTTGATTTTCATTCATTACTGACTTTCTTGTTTTAACACAATCCTAAAATTGGCTCAATCTTCCAAACTAAAGTAGATTCCAAATTAGAAATGGATTGTGTTCAAGTAGTTTATTTATTGGCAGTTTGGAAGTTGGAAAATGTTTTGCTTCAGAAAAATAAGTATTTCATAAACATTGGGTAGGTTCCCAAACTATCACAGAAAATATATACATGGAAATGGGAAAATTGATATTACTATATTTCTCAGTTATCATTGTAGGTCTGTGAGAATATAATGGCTTAAGTGCAAAAAATAAAACATTATAAAACAGGCTCTGTGCAATTTTAGATTATGTAGACATAAGCCTGGAAAGATATCTATTAAAATCTAAATGATGGTTGTTCATATGTGGGAATATGGAAGATTTTCCTTTTTATACTGTTTACTTTGAATATTGCATTTATACTTCATAATTTGTGATTTTTTTGCAATGAAGATTTTGTGCTTTTTGTAACCACAACTATATATGTATATATGTGTATATGTATGTATGTATAATATTTTTAGGCCAAGGGCAGATCTTTGCTTTTCTTCTCCCTCTGAAGACACAACAGTTGGGTAGGTATTTCTTATTTTTATATCCCACAGCTGCTCCGTCAACAAACCTTATTGGCTCTACCTTCAAAATATATTCAGAGACTAACACCCACTGTTACTACCCTTACCCCTTGCCAAGAAATGATCACCTCATTGCCTACCTTACTTTTTTAGCCTTAAACCTGGTCTTCTTGATTTCTGTATTTTTTTTTTCTATAGTCATTTCAAAACAGGGCTCCTGATAAGATCTTTTTTTTTTTTTTAATGAAAAGAGCATTACTATGCACCCCAAATCACTTGGAATAAATCTGAACTTATTGGAAGAAAGTGGAAGCCCACCTTATAATTTTCCTTCATTTCTCTTTCTCACTCCATTGCAGTCACCTGCCTCCTTGCCTTTCCTCATGCACGAGCCCTGAGTTTGCCCAGCTACCTTGCATTCTGTCTTCTCAAAGCCTAGAATGTTCTCCCCATGCCCAGTGCCTGAAATCCTCAGAACACTCTCTCTGCTTTATTCAAATGATGAGGCATTTTCTGGCCATGATGTAAAAATTTCAACAGTGCTCACTCCTCTAACCCTTCTCTTTTCATTGTAATTAGTTTATTTTTCTCTTTAGTACTTATCACCATTTAACATAATATATACTTTATGTATTTTCATGTTTATTGATTATCATGTTAAAAAAGAAAAAGCCCACGTAGGAAGGGATTTTTGACAGCTACCCCTGTGGTGGGTAGAGCCCAGACCCCCTTTTTTCCTTTATTTTCCTCCTTCTACTCTTAGGAGACACATGTGCAGAGACACCTGCTAAAGTTTCAGGGCCAAAGTGGGGGTTGGAAGATAGAAATGCCGATTGTGGGGGAGGGAGGTCATGTTCTAGCAGAGTAGACAGATAAATAAGCTTGATGGTGGAAATCTTGTTCTGAAAGAGCCCTTGGCTCTCCCTACTACAAGGGGCCACTGGCCAGCTGTCCTCTTTAACTCTCAGCCTGTCTCTCCAATATTTTCTCAATCCCTGCAGTGCTCAGGTTGCTTCGAACTCCTAAATGCCAACTCATGTATTTTGCATTATAGGTTAGTTTTCTCTTTGTCTCTGAGCCATTTTGGGTTATGCCAAAAAGGGCCCTTTTTATGCCACAAAAAGGCCATTAAAGCATCTTTCTCCAAAAGAACATTTATCTCTGAGAGAGGAAGTCTGCATTCAGCTCTCAGAGTAACTGCATCTTCTCCCCAAGACACTTGTTACTATAGGGGTCCGTTCACTTATGTGGCTTTGTTGCTGCATGAAAGTTGCAAGCACAGTGTTTTATTTTTGCTGACTCTTATGTTGCTAGTTCCTAGCTCAGAGTATGATCATTAATCATGTTTGATGAGCCCTAGCCAGTTTGGCTCAGTGGATAGAGCGTCGGCCTGCAGACTGAAGGGTCCTGGGTTCGATTCCAGTCAAGGGCACGTATCTTGGTTGCAGGTTCCTCCCTGGCCTGGGCCCTGGTTGGGGCATGTGCATGAAGCAACCAATCAATGTATTTCTCTCACATAGATATTTCTCTCCGTCTTTCCCTCTCTCTTCCGCTCTCTCTAAAAATCAATAAAAAAATATCCTCAGGTGAGGATTAACACAAAATGTTTGGTAAGTGAAGACTGTTTTCCACTTATCAGAGGCATCTCTAGAGAGTGCCATTTGACCTCAAATAAATGTGTTCTTTTTGATTTCTGAAATGACAACCTAAGTTGGAAACTATTTTGGCCTACTGGCCTATTGGTTTTATTTCCCTCCCTAGATATGACCTTGCTCACCCAGGAGAAAATGTCTCAGTAGCCATCACAACAGGCACCTGAAAACTAGCTTAGGGAAGATTGGACCTTACCTGCCACTGAGAACGTACTCGGGAAAGGCTCTGAGGCTGCAACTCTTGCTGGTAAAAGAATCTTCTGCAAATGCTTTTTCTTCATTGTCTTGCTTCTTGATTGAAGAACATGTCAGTGGTTTAACCATTCCCTGAGCTTCTAGAATTCTACTATTTGGATGTCTTTTCTCAGATTTCCAGGGATGATTTGTAGCAAATGAATGGATTGGTGAGGAAGTGGAATAGCGTCTAACAATCATGATATTGTCTGTTCAGAAGACACAAAATTTAAGCTTAAAAATTCGACCTTTAATGATGCCTGGAAATGGAAAATTATGTTGCTAGTACTTTATTGAAACTAAGCAAAAGTATTATTTTTTTATTTTTGCATAAGAGACATCCATTCACTGATTCATTTTGCAAAGAATTGAGTGCCAGCCATGCGCCAGACACTTTTTTAAAGAGATAGGTATGTGGTAGTAAACAACATAGAATTCTTGCCTGCCTAGAGCTTATCCTCTTGTGTGGCAAACAGACAATTAACAAACAATAACATTCAGATAGATTCTATAAAAATAAATGAGGCTGCTGAGGACAAGGGGATAGAAACAGAGGAGGGAGGGTGTCTGCAGGGTCTTTAAATAGTATAGTCAGGTTAAAACTTTCAGGGAACACAGCATTTGAACTAAGACTTTGACATACAGAGATACTAAAACTTCAAGTGGGAAGAACATGGATCTTCTAGAGAGTCTAATTCTGGATGGCTTTCTCAGTCCTGATTCTAGAAGACTCTACTCACCCATAGTCCCTATCGCCTGAGTGGCCATAAATAATTGAACAAGCTGTTGCTAATTGGCCTATAATTGTGTGTCTTGGCTTGAGTTGGGACAATCATTATAAGGAAGCATGCTGAATGAGAGATGAAAGCAAAGAAGACACGTGGAAAGAAGCAAAAATGCCTTTCATGAAAAACTGGAAAGCTGATGAGAGGGACAGAGAGATTTGTGGCCTTCATTTCTGAGGACTTCCAGTTCCATTTCTGTCCATAAGTGTCTTCCCATAAGCTCCTTTCTTGAGGTAAATCAAGTCTTCTAGAACCATTCCTTGTAATTAAAGCAGCTTGGTTAAAAGAACTGCATTTACAGGAGTCTTGTTTTGTCTGAACCTCAGCTCGAGCACTGTGCTAACTGACCCAGAGCTTGTGATTCAACCTCTATGTAGACATCTAGTTATACCCTTGAGGCTAACGACATCGACCTCATGGATGGGTTTCATTTTCAGGAGCACGTAATAAATTATTGTTGAATCTTTATGATTTCTTGTCACCACTTTGCCATTAACTAGCATGGAAGTGTAACTAAGCTCTGCCTTATGTTTAGGTTTTGAGAGTGTCAAAAGCATTATTATTTTTTTATTTATGTTTGATGCCCATGTCTTCAGAACACAGACAGCAAATTATTATAGCCATTGAAAAAAGTGAAGGCTGCCATGGCTTTCTATAGTGTGGAAGAGCAGAAGATCAAATTTTAGGCCGGAGTCCAGGGAAAATTTAAGTTCAAATCTATCTGAGGTGATTAACTCCAAATATTGCTCATAAATGATCTTGAAATACTTTCTTTAGCTATGATATAGAGCTTCCATAATTATGTAAGAACAGGCTTCTGACTATTGACAAATACAAATGTTTCTGTTTAAAAGGATTATGAGACAATCTCTTTATACCAAGTGGTAAAAAAACACAACAGAGGAAATTATGCTGATGATAGTTAACTTATGTTTATCCTTACATACACTCCAGCTTGACTGAGTAGCAAATAGGCTCTTTGTTCATCTCCCTGGGTCACAGTAGTCTGTATCCTTTAGTTTCTTGTCAATAAGATGGAAAATATATTCAACACACAATTACAGAGTCATTAGAACAATTTTAAAGATCAATGCCAAGTGCAGTTTTTTTTTTTTGCAGTAAAGGATATGAGTAGATTGAAGAGAATCAGAGGTCCAGCAATGCTGGGGCTTCCCTGTAAAGAGAGTTTCTTTTATCTTCTTTGTAGCAAATTATCTCTTTCCTAATAGTCCTAAAGTGAGGTTGCCCAGGGAAGGAGGGGCGAGAGAAACATCCCTGAAAGTGCTCGTTGAATTTCATACCTACCAAAGGGTTATACACATTACAGGTGTTTCCACAATTATTTAACAAAGATTCATTCTGAGCCTATGCTCTGTATTCATCTATATATATAAAAGCCTAAGTGACTATTCGACTGTTTGACCGTTTGATTGGTCACTGTGATGCGCACTGACCACCAGGGGGCAGACGCTCAATGCAGGAGCTGCCCCCTGGTGGTCAGTGCACTACCACAGCAGGAGCACCGCTCAGCTGACCAATGGGCATCAGATGCCGGGCTCACATCTGGTGAGCGCAGCTGTGGCAGCGTGAACCTCTCCCATGACACTCCCCCTGCACGCCCCTCCCCTACCCAGACTGGGACTGGGATCGGGACTGTCATTGGGACTGACTGGGCATGGGCCTGTGGCCACTTCTCGGTCATGGGTGCACAGGTATCACCCTTGGATGGGTGAGCGGAGACCGCAGCAGAGTAGCAGTGAGCCAAGTGAGCAGCCGTGGCAGGTGCAGTAGGGCTGGGATGAACGGGAGTGGCATGGTGCCCTGCCTGGGCTCGGGCTTCTCCGAAGCCGCCTGCCACTTCGTGCACTACTACATCCCTCAGGGGATATTGGATTGCCAGTTTTGGCCCGATCCCCACAGGCCACGCTGAGGAACCCCACCAGTGCACGAATCCACGCACTGGGCCTCTAGTATATATATATATTTCACCAAGCAGCTGTGCCCCAGGGAGGTAGCATAACTCTGGGTCCTCAGGTGAATGATGGGAAATAGACTTCCCCGCTCATCAAATCTCATTTTGTCTCACTACACAAATCACAGAACTAACAGAAGACATTTTCAGTTTCAAGTGATTTGCTTCCAGGTCTTCTTTAATTGTTCCCTTTCTTAAAGTGAGACTCACATTTATGATTTCACATTATTCCTTCTCAAAGAATAGGTTTACATTACTCTCTTTTCAAAAGAGAATTGGCCATGTTGCTTGATCTCTCTGGGTCTTATATCCACAACTGTAAAATAAGGGGATGATCTCTAAAGTCCCTTTCCAGTATCACATTTCTATGATTCAATTGTAAGTATGAATTTTGATTAATGTTGGAAATACCTTATTAAAAACTGCTAATGATTTATACTCAAGTAAAATAATATTTTCTATCTAATGATATTAAGACAACCACATTCAAATAACTCATGGTGATTATTATGCTTTTTCATTTAATCCTCTAGTCTGTGGGATAGATTCTACCACTATCCCTATTTTACAGATGAGGAGCGTGATCATAAAAACATGTTACATCCATAGAATCACATAATTTTATAGTTGGAATAGGCCTTGGAGAGTGTCTGTTCTGATCCACTCATTTTTACATGAGGATACTAAAATTAGGAATTCTATGTGGTCAGACCAATGTTCTTTCTACTGTGTCACTTTTGTAATAGCACATCACCTATAACACAGGTACATATCACTTAAAGTAATATTCAACTGGGCTTCCAAGCACAAATTTAAATCATATTTCTTTCTGTGTTTTATTTGTGCAACAGGTAAGAGTTACCAAAATTTGTCAAACATTTTTCACCGTCATTTTCAAACTCAATGCTAATATTCTTATTGGAAGTTGCCATCCATATGCTGACATATGATATCAATTGTCTTATTAATATTATAATGTCCTCTCAGCATGTTGGCATGGCAAGCTCTATTCTTTGAAAAGTATAATCCTTGTTTTAGAATAGTGCAAGATACATAAACACCCAGCTTACTTTCTTATCAGGATAAGCATCATAGAAAATAGGTTTGCAGGAGTGTTGTTCACCTTGGAGCAGGGCAAGTGGTTTCCAACTGGAGGAAGTTTTGGGATGTCTGAAGGCATTTTTGTTGCTCAGGACTGGAGAGGGGAGGCAGGCGCTACTGGCAGCCAGTGCTTGGAAGCCAGGAAAGTTGCTGAACATCCCACAGTATCCTACACTACAGAGCTACTCAGCCCAAAATGTCAAGAATGCAGAGGTTACGAAGCCCTGGAGTAAGTACATATTACAAATGTCCTTTTTTTTTTTTTTTTATACCAGGAGAAGTTCAAACCTCCTTACAGGTTATGATTTTAATTTTATCAAATAACCACCAGACAGAACTACTCAGATCCAGAGATGTACTTGACAAAAAGGGAGAAGACCCTGATTGGAATCTTTCCAGCTTTGAAATACAGGGCCTCATCCTAGAGAGAGACTTCTCTAGCAGAGAAAAGCAGCTGGTAAATATGGCATGTCTCATTGCCAAGTTGTTCTAAATGGCATTGCCTGAAGCCTTTGGCAGATGGCATTAAGAGAGCATTGAATATTTAATTATGCATATCAATTTTATTTGAATATTCTGTGTGCAGGCAATTTAAATGTAGGATGTATTGCTCTGCTGATTTCTGACTTCATGTATAGTCTTCACAGTCAAAATTATTCCCAGTAAAAGATGAGAGATTTTATTTTTAGAATATTTTAGGTATTGACCCTGCATCTTGAAGTCTTCAACTTGTATAGTAGGTTGAATTATGTATAACATACACTTATATAGGACAGTAAGGTTCTTTGTAAAACATGGATAAGCAACAATATCTGCTATTTATTGTGTGTTTGCCAGGTGCTATAATAAGCACGTGGTCTATTATTGCAGTTAATCCTCACAACCATGTGAGACAGGTACTATACCATTTTCTTATTTTATTTTTAAATTATAGTTGACATTTAATATTATTTTGTATGAGTTTCAGGTGTACAGCACGGTGATTAGACAATTATATAATTTATGAAGTGATCCCCCTGATAATTCAATGCTTACCTGTCACCATAAATAGTTATTAAGATATTATTGACTATATTCTTTGTGCTGTACTTTACTTCCATGTGACTACTGTATTTTGTAATTACCTATTTACACTTCTTAATCCCTTCACCTTTTTCACCCAGCCTCCCAACCCTCTTCCCTTCTGGCAACCATCAGTCTGTTCTCTGTATTTATAAGTCTGTTTCTATTTTGGTTATTCATTTATTTTGTTCTTTAGATTCCACATATAAGTAAAATCATAGGGTATTTGTCTTTCTCTTTCTGACTTATTTCACTGAGCATAATACCTTCTAGGTCCATCCATGTTTTTGCAAATGGTAAGACTTCATTATTTTTATGGCCAAGTAATATTTCATTGTAAATATGTACCACAGCTTTTTTATCCACTCATCTATTGATGTGCACTTGGGTTGCTTCAATATCTTGGCTACTGTAAATATCACTGCAATGAACATAGGGTACATATATATCTTTTCGAATTAGAGTTTCAGTTTTTTTATGATATGTTCTCAGAAGTATAATTGCTGGGATATAAGATAGTTTTTAAAAAATGTTTTGAGGAAACTCCATATTGTCTTCCACAGTGACTGTACCAATTTTCATCACTATCAACAGTGCACAAGGGTTTCTTTTCCTCCACATTCATGCCAACACTTGTTTGTTGATTTATTAGTACTATAACATTTTCAAATGAAGAAAATGAAGATTAAAGATGAGTCAGGTGGCCAGTGAGTGACCAATCATTGGTAACCATATTTGTCTGACTGTTATTCATACATTTAACTGTTGTGCAATAGCATTCAAGCTTAGTAAGTGAGCATGCTTCTTGACATATACCCACTCAATGTTCTATTATGTAGCATTTAAATGCTTGAAGTAAAAGAACAGATTGTTTTTAACATGACTGATCCTCACCAACCTGTCATTCTTATCTTTCCAGGAATATATGAAAATAGTTTTAATGTTGCCAAAATATGTTGCTTAAAGATGCTAAAGAAACGTTTGCTTCGGAATTCAAAGTTCATCTATCAGTAGAAAAAGGATGAAACTTGCCACTGTAAACACCAAATTATGCAGTTATTTGAGAAGCACAATAAACCTACTGTTTAGGAGATATTTGCAAAGATGGGCATAGCCCAGAAGAGCTATGACTTTCTTTACCTTGGTGTTGCGCATCTGGTTCTGAATTAGTGGAAACAACATTGTGAAGTGTTGCTGGAGATTGTCCAGGCACTTTTACTAGGTTACCCACGTCTGTGACTTCCTCTTCCCTTTCATCTCCCAAATGTCCCCCTGAGCCCGGGGTTCTCTGATTGCTTGAGGTCAGTTTCATCCGGAGGGCTTGATTCTCTTTCTCCAGCTTATTGATCTCTGCCCGCATTTCCTGGATGACTCTCATAAGCTGGACATTAGCTTCCATGGCCTCTTCGCTGGTTGTTCTGGTTTGCTTCTCTGGGGAGACAGGTCAACTTTTGCTCACAAGCCAAATGCACAATCTACTCAGTGGGACAGGCTGATCCCACCCATAAACCTTCCTGAACAATAGATGTCATTCTTCTCTGGGCCATCTTTCAGCACCCGGGGCATCAGGCTGTCAAGGAAGGTAAAGGATTTCCATGACTTATTCATTCTGGGTTTTGTTTTTCAGAAAAGAGCTTTGCTTTGTATTTTACATTTCCTATCAATCCACAGTTCTAGAATATTGCTTTGTGTCTGAAGAGAAGAGAATGCTCCAAAATGTCCAGTGAGGAACAGGGTTTCATGTTTCTGTCATGAACTCACCATCCTGCCAGCCACTCAGTTTTTTTCTTTGCTGATCTTTCTGAGATCAGATGTTTCATCGAATCACCAACTGTCACCAGTACATTAAGACTGGCACGTAAGAATTATGCCTTATCTTCTCTATAAAATATGTTATAATTCTGTACTTTTTGGATAAATTATTCATATGACACCAGTTGATTAAGAGTAACAGTAATCATGTAAATTGCAGCGAGATTATTTAAATAAAATGCTTATAATTATATTTAAATCTCTCAAGATAAGGACAAGTAAGGTATAATCACTTTTCAGTAAGTGTCTATCTTATAAGCATTTTTGCTGTCATTTGGTTTTAAGAGTGGTTGGACAAAGGCTGCCCAAGGATATTTTGGGAATGTAAGAAAATACAGGCTTAATATTAATCTTGAATGAGAGAGACGTAAACCAGTTAACAGCGTTCATTACCTATTTCCTAAAGAGAATTCTTTGTTGGGAATGAGAAGTATGAATCTTATATTGTATACTAGAGGCTCGGTGCATGGATTCATGTACCAGTAGGGTCCCTTAGCCTTGCTTGCAGGGATCAGGCAGAAATCAGCTCTCTAACATCCCCTGAGGGGTCCTGTATTGTGAGAGGGCAGTTCTTGGGTGATGCACCCCAGAATTGGGCTCCCTCCTTTCTGGTTCTGGGTGCGTCACCTGAGAACCACTGCTGCCAAGTCACCGCAGCTCAGCAGCTCCTGCGTTGAACGTCTGCCCCTGCGTCATAGCTACTGGTTGGAGCATCTGCCCCCTGATGGTCGTTGGGCTTCATAGCTACCAGTCAGATGGTCAGACGGTCGCTTAGGCTTTTATAAATATACTAGAGGCCCGTTGCATGATATTCGTGCAAGAATAGGCCTTCCTTCCCCTGGCTTCACTCCCAGCCTCCCAGGAGCCAGCAAGTCCCCACTCCCTGGCTGCCTGGGAGCCAGCACCTCCTCTCTTCTGTCTGAAGCACCACTACAGTAGCTCCCTCCACCACCCCCCTTCTCCTCATAGCAGGCTTCACTCCGCTCTGAGCCTGCATATGCAAATTAACCTCCATCTTTGTTGGGCTAATTTGCATACTCTGATTGGCTGTGGGTGTAGCGGAGTGATGGTTAATTTGCATGTTTCTCTTTTATTAGGTAAGATATTCTTAGAGAGAAGTATCTGTTTGGATATTTAATTAATGTTTAAATATCAATGTTCTTTTGCAATAGAGTAAAAATGATTAGAACATTTTTCATGGTGATAGTTTTCTAAGTATATTTATGTTTTTGCTTTTCTTAATGAATATTTGTTGATTGATCAAAGCTGCAGGTGTAAGAAATGGTTGGAGAAAGTATTATTCCATTTTTAGTCATATAAATTTATTTTATCTATTTAAATTTTAGGGTGTGCTTACTAAAAAGTTAGTCTAAAAATAATTAGATGCTTTTGATATACAGTTGACCCTTAAACAATACTGGTTTGAGCTGTGTGGATTCACTTATATGTGGATTTTTTCCATAAATACCTGTATTGTTTTCCATTCATGGTTTGGAACCCATGGATGCAGAGGGCTAACAGTATGCATTGATTTAGCCCATTTTATATGGAACACTTGAGCATGCACAGATTTTGGTGTCCAAGGGAGTTCCTGAAACCAATCTCCTATAGATACTGAGGGACAGCTTAAGTTTTGGGGGAGCCAAACATTATACATGGATTTTCAACTGTGAGTGGGTTGATGCCCCTACCCCCTTTGTTCAAGGGTCAACAGTACTACTTCTATTTTTATTTAAGTGAATTTCAGTAAACAAAGTGGTTGTGGATATATGGAATATGGAATAAGATGCATATCAAATCTATTTCACAACTTCTCTATAATGGATTATTGACCCTAATTTCTCCTGTAGGAGAGTGTCTTTCCTACTGAGGTATTCCACTTACTTTTTAATTAAAATTACTTACATTGGCTAAAACTTAGCCTCCATGTAGTTTGGTCTTAGCACATCTCTTTAGAGAGGGGAAGCACATGTCTAATTCCTGTTTTAATGAAATTTCTTGCATCATCAAGTTCAAATAAATGTCTATTCTCTAGATAAACATTCCTAATTCTTTCAACTGTTCGTGATCTAATGTGGGTTCAAGGGTTTTGCGTCCATCATGGCCACATGTTTGAACATGTTTCCATTTTCCTATAGGCCTCTTGAACTAAGGTATCCAGGTCTAAATGCATTCTCTTGAAGTATACAGTATACTGCTATACCTTCCATAGAGTGTTTTGTGGGAAATATTTCCCGAAACTGGGCAGTAGAAATCATTCTTGGAATTTTATTCAGTGAATGAAGCAAGAGATAAAAATAGGGTTGTATAACTGTTGAAAATAGCAAGATATCATTATTTATAGACAAGTTGATTGTATATCTAGAAAGTCCAAGAAAACGAATAAAAACATTATTTTGAAATCTATTCCATGTTAAAAACAAACACTTAAATGTCAGTTTTCCACCCGTGCCGGTTTGGCTCAGTGGAAAGAGCATCGGCCTGCAGACTGAAGGGTCTGGGTTTGATTCTGGTCAAAGGCACATGCCTGGGTCGCAGGTTCGATCCCCATGGGGGGCTTGCAGGAAACGGCTGATCCATAATCCTCTCTCATCAATGATGTTTCTATCTCTCTCCCTCTCCCTTCCTCTCTGAAATCAATAAAAATATATTAAAAAAATCAGTTTTCCAAAATACTATTAATAACTACATAGAAAAAAATAACTGAAATTATTCCACTGACAATAGGATCCCACAGAGAAAAAAAATTCAGGAATTATTTTAAGTTTGTAAGGTTTTTAATAAGTAAAATCTAGCATTTTACTAAGATATGAAACTTATGAAAATGAAGTCTTTACAGTGCTCCTGGTGAGAGAACTGTATATTTTAAAGAAATAGAAAAGTTTGACGAATCCAAAAATGTTGAGGGAAAAAGTAGTATGCCCGCCTATATGTAGAATAAAATCAAAACCATGTAAAAAGAATTAAAAAGAAATACCCCAGAAGGAATACAAGTTTTATCTCTGTATGGTAAGATTGTGGATAATTCTTATGTTACCTGAATTAAAAAAAAAATCCTGTAATTACACAACAGTCTTCTGTAATGAAAAAATTAAGTAAGGAAAATAAAATAGATGTGAAAAAATGCATTAAAATGAACTGACATTACATTTGCTTGGGACTTTTTGACTTTTGATGAAGTCAAATGGCCAGTGAGAACTGGATTATTTTTTACCAACCTAGTTTTAGTCTTTAATAGTTGTCATAATAACTTTAAAATTTGACACTCGACATATGAGTGAAAGCTGCTTAGAATTAGTACATTTTTACGTAAATAATGGTGTTTGTAATATATTTTTAAAGGTGTGAATATCTTATGCAATGGAATAGGTTGGGCTCAGAGAGCCTTGCTGTGGGAAGTGGCTGGTTCAGTGGAGTAGACAGTAGTGGGTCAGATGAGAAGGAGGGAGAAGTGTTGATTGGAGTCCCATCTGGCAAGTAATTTCAGTACCTGAAGTTCATGGCAATCGCTGACAGGTAATTCAAGCAAGAAACTGGTTTGGGGATCTAGACCAAAGGATGGTAGAGTAGGTAGTTGTTGGTTTGTAGAAGAGGTATAGCCATTTCCACCATGACTCTCTGATGAAGATTTGGGCCTTTATCTTAAACTAGCAAAATCAAGACTCTGGGCTTTCTTTATAGAGCAGGGGTCTTCAGACCGCTCAGCATCCACTGGGAGTGCTTGCTTAAGAAGTAGGTCATGGGCCCTAACTGGTTTGGCTCAGTGGATAGAGTGTCGGCCTGCAGACTGAAGGGTCCCAGGTTCGATTCCGGTCAAGGGCATGTACCTTGGTTGCAGGCACATCCCCAGTGGGGGGTGTGCAGGAGGCAGCTGATCGATGTTTCTAACTCTCTCTCCCTCTCCTTTCCTCTCTATAAAAAGTCAATAAAATATATATATATTTTTTAAAAAAGTAAAAGTAGGTTGTGGGCTCAACCCTAGACCTATTTTGGACTCTCTTGCAGTAAATTGGTGAATCACATGGTAAGAAGCTCCTTAGGTTATTCTTATGCATATTAAAGTTTTACAATAATTATTCCAAAGTAGCACTGTCTAGCAGAAGTATAATGTAAGCCATATAATACAATTGCAAATTTTCTAGTAGTCACATTAGAAAGTAAAAGAAACATATTGAATTAATTTTCATTTTATTTAACACAGTATACCCAGAATATTACCATTTCAACATGCAAGTAAACTTAAAAATTGCAAATGAGATATTTTACTCCTGTTAACCTTTAAAATCCAGTGTGCACTTTATACTTAGAGCCCATCACAATTCAGACACCAAATTTTCATTAGAAATACTTGATCTGTACTTAGATTTCATAAAATGGACAGTTGAAAACATGGATTTGTATGCTTAGTGGTTGCAAACATACTTAAATGCACTTGGGTATTAGTCAGTCCTCTATATGGCAGCTTCCAGTGACCCTCTGTCTCAACAGGAGTAGAAAGTAGTGGGCACAGAGATCTCCAAGGTCTTACATGATCCTGTCTTTGGCTCTTTTTTGATTTCATATGCTCTACCTCCCCTTGCTCCACCACTCTGCTCTGCCCCAGTTACACTGGTCTCCTCAATTCTTTACACACCCCAGGAACATTCCTGCTTTAGCACCCTGATCCTGGTTCCCCTGTGATGGAGTGTTTTTGCCCCTGATGTCCACATAGCTACTTCCCTCATCATCTCTATCAGGTAGCTAGTAAGCCTCCTGCCTCCAGCCTCCAGCAGGAGGTGGCACTGTGGCGACAGATTAGGTCTTTGGCTTTTCCTACATCTGAGGACAAAATTTTAAAACAGGAGATTACATTAGCCTGTCTGCTTCCCAGACAACAGAGAGTTGGTACCAAATGCCTTCCTTCGATCTGCTTCAAATAAACGATGACACAGCATGCTCTTTTTCTGGACAAAAAATCATCCCTTGCTGGAATATGCTGTGTAGGTTAACATGTTGCTTCTGTATCTGTCAGAAACTTCAGTTTTGGTCAGTGACAGAGGATGACCGACATTAGGTCAGAACTCAGGGATTTGACTGCATCATTATCACTCAAACACATATCCTTCTGGGTGAAGATACCCAGCTCCTTATCCTCTATGACATAATAGAAAAATGTCATTTACTTGAAATCTTCCCTCTCACTTTTCAAGTAGGCATACATCCTGCTATTATAAATTATTTAAACAATGGCTGAGAACGTCTATTTTTGCAGCATTTGCTGAGAATTCACTTTGACCTTGACCTTGATATGTAGCTATTGTCAGAGTGATTTCCCAGGTGACTGGAAGCATCTGGTGTTGCAAGGAACCCAAACTCAGGAGCAGATTTGACAGTCTGCCAGTTCACCGTTACTTTGACATCTGAGTACCACACAGTGGCACAGCAGTCACGTGGGAAGGAAGGAGCAGATAAGTTTTTTATGGGAACAGCATCCTGTGAGAGGGATTTTTAAAGGTGCCATAGGTCAACTCATATGAAAGAAATTAGCCTCTTCCCTGTGCAGTCACATGTGAGATGATCTTGGTTTGGCTAGCTTTGTATGCAAGAAGAGACTTTCATAGAGACAGGTATGGACAGGAATGTCCACCATCTGATAGGCTACCACTGCCTGAGGTGAGTTTCCAATGAGAATAAGAATTTCAAAGACTCCTTAAGATTGGTATGTGTGCAAAAAAAAAATTGAACTGATATAATGGACAAGGAGATCCTGGACTTTAAGTTTCTAACTTCTGCTGTGTCACTAATTCATTAAATCATATTCATAAAATATGGGCATTGAAGAATGATAAATTAAATGTCTTACACAGAGAGGCAGGTGAAAAAAAATGAATGAAGATACTGACTTCAGCATCTACTCAGCTCCAGCCACTTGATCTGAAGGAATGCAGGCCTACTGTTTCTAGTTCCTTAGACTTTCCAAAAAACCTAACATTATTTAACTTTCTTATTTGCTTATTATTATTATTTAGAATTTAGTTTTGAACATCCGGCTTTGTTCTTTGCAGTCATCAGATTATTAAATTTAACAATATACTTTGTTTCTGTGATTACCCTGTCTTTCCCCTGGGTTCATCTTTCTTCTTGTTTTAGTGCATCCTTTTTTACCAGTTCTTTTAATGAAGGTAGGTGGGAATATAAACTATGCTCGCCAACTAGACAGGCTTTTATTTTGTCCTCACTTGTGAATGAGGGTTTAAATAAATATAAGATTCTATAACATCTATAAGGGCTTGTGAAAATTCCCGGCCATCATTGTAAATCATTGATTTTTCTTTTCTTTTTTAATTTAAATTCTTTATTGCTGAAAGTATTACATATGTCTCCCTTTTCCCCCCATTGATCTCTCCCCAGCTGCTCCTACCCCCCCAGCACATGCCCTCACACCCCTATTATCTGTGTCCATTGGTTATGCTTATATGCATGCATATAAGTCCTTTGGTTGACCTCTTACTCCTCTCCTCCCACCCTCCCCTGCCTTCCCTCTGAGGTTTGATTGTCTGTTCAATGTTTCTATGTCTTTGGATCTCTTTTTGTTCATCAGTTTATGTTGTTCATTATATTCCAAAAATGAGTGAGATCATGTGATACTTATCCTTCTCTGACTGGCTTATTTCATTTAGCATAATGCCCTCCAGGTCCATCCATGCTGTTGTGAATGGTAAGAGTTCTTTCTTTTTTACAGCAGCATAGTATTTCATTGTGTAGATGCACCACAGTTTTTAATCCACTCATCTGCTGATGGGCACTTAGGCTGTATCCAAATCTTAGCTATTGTAAATTGTGTTGCTATGAACATAGGGGTGCATATATCCTTTCTGATTTCTTGGTATATATTCCTAGAAGTGGGATTACTGGGTCAAATGGGAGTTCATTTTTAATTTTTTGAAGAAACTCCATACTGTTTTCCATAGTGGCTGCACCAGTCTGCATTTCCACCAGCAGTGTATAAGGATTCCTTTTTCTCCACATCCTCTCCAGCACTTGTCACTTGTTGATGATAGTCATTCTGGCAGGTGTGAGATGGTATCTCATTGTCATTTATATTTGCATCTCTCAGATGATTAGTGACTTTGAGCATTTTTTCATATGTCTCTTGGCCTTCTGTATGTCCACTTTCGAAAAGTGTCTATTTAGGTCCTTTGCCCATTTTTTGATTGGATTGTTTATCTTCCTTTTGTTAAGTTGTATGAGTTCCCTATAAATTTTGGAGATTTTAAATATCATCTATCAACTATGAGATTGTGAAATAGTTCTGAATGCTGCAGTAGAGAAATGCGCATGCAATGATTCAACACCCCAGGTATTTTCTTTCTCCTATTTCTCTATGACCCATATAGAAATGAAATGCAGCAGATCTGGAGGTGTGGCAGCTCGGCTAGGCTGTCAGACATCAATGCTCCCCACTAAAGTTTTCTTAAGGGAGGTGCATGTGGGTCCTTCCACACCATGCCACTGTGGCATTTGCAGTGGGTTGAGCCACATGTGCCATGGGGATCAGAACAACCAGGCCATGAGCCCCCTCACTTTGTTCACAGCTTTGCTCAATTGTCAACTCCTCAGAGAGCCCTTCTCTATCCCAGAAACCTGATCCTGTCACGCCTTACCTCCCCAGGTCCTTCTCACTTCATACATCCAGTGGACCTATTCAAGTATCAATATAAAACTAGAGCCTGGCTGGAGTGGCTCAGTGGTTGAGAGTTGACCTATGAACCAGGATGTCATGGTTCTATTCCCATTCAGGGAACATGCCTGGATTGCGGGCTTGATCCCCAATGTGGGGCATGCAGGAGGCAGCCAATCAATGATTCTCTCATCGTTGATGTTTTTTTCTCTCTCCCTCTCTCTCTCCCTCTCTCTCTCTCTCCCTGCCTCTCTGAAAACAATAAAAAATATATTTTAAGAAATATATAAAACTGGAGATTTATTCTCTGGAGAAGATGAACCAAAAGGACTCTGACTGGGCACATCAAGTTGAAAGTGTGAATGCCACACTGACAACAAAGGATTAAGTGAACATTTACCCACCGAATTCGGAAAATGCTGAAAACTTTTATGGGCAAGACAGGTTTATAATCCTAAGTTAATTTTCTCCAGTTTCTGAAACATTTACCAGCCCAATCAGAAAAATCTGTAAATATTTTCAGTTGTTGGTGCCACCCATGGAGAAGAAATTCCCCTCTCCCACTGTCCCTCTCCCTCTCCCCTTCAGCTCCTCTCTCCACCATCTCTTACTGGCTGGCTAAAATGGAGGGATTCAGTTAAGACATGTCACAAGTGCCAGTAAATACCATGGTTGGGTTGCTTCTGTGGTTCTCTTTCCAAAGGGGTGACATCATTTACCCTGCTCATTCAGTGTTTTTAAATCCAGGCTGATGGGATACCTAGTAGCTTTGATTAATGTGAACCACATATTTGAAGTTCTTAACTCAGTGGAGCAATAGCTTTAAAAGGATTCTTACCGCAAGCTGAAAACCTCTGTGTGTATTCGTTTGTGTGATTTTCTTTGAGATATTAAAGCAATTCATTCACTTGTTCATTCATTTATATATTCAGCAAATTACTTATTAAGCATCCATCTATCCTATCTAATAAAAGAGTAATATGCAAATTGACCGTACCTCTGCTACACCCACCAGCCACGCCCACCAGCCAATCAGGAGTGAGTATGCAAATTAACCCAACCAAGATGGCTGCGACCACAGAGAGAGCAGGAGGTTTGTGTTTCCCCAGCAATGGAGGAAGCCAAGCTTTCCACACACCCTGGCAGGCCCAGGCCTCCACTCAAGGCTACAAAGTTTCAATTGTAGAAGATAAATAAATCCCAACAAAAATGGTGGCAGCCACGGAGCTGGAGAGAGCAGGAGGCTTGAGTTGCCCCCAGCGATGGAGGAAGCCAAGTTTCCACCTGCTGTGGCCTGTCTTGGCCTCCTCTCATGGCTACAAAGTTTCAATTATAGAAGATAAATAAATCCCAACAAAAATGGCTGCGGCCACAGAGCGAGCAGGAGGCTTGGCTCCGCTGAAGGCTATAAAGTTTCAATTATAGAAGATAAATAAATCCTAGATACCAGGGCCTCCACTTGGGTTGCTGGGGGGCGTGGCCAGCCTGCAAACCACCACAGGCCCCTTGACCAGGCAGCCACACACACCAACGGAACCCCCCACCTGTGCACCAGGTCTCTATCCTATCTAATCCTATCTAATCAAAGAATAATATGCAAATTGTCCATCACTCCAACACACAAGATGGCTGCCCCCATGTAGTCAAAGATGACTGCCCCCATGTGGACACAAGATGGCCTCCACAAGATGGCCAGCAGGGGAAGGCAGTTGAGAGGGACCTGGCCAGCAAAGGAGGGAAGTTGGGGGCAGTCAAGCCTACAGGGAAGGGCAGTTGGGGGTGACCAGGCCTGCAGGGGAGGGCAGTTAGGGGTGACCAGGCCTGCAGGGGAGAGTAGTTAGGGGCAAACAGGCTGGCAGGGGAGCAGTTAAGCATCAATCAGGCTGGCAGGGGAGTGGTTAGGGGGTGATCAGGCTGGCAGGCAGAAACGGTTAGTGGCAATCAGGAAGGCAGGCAGGCAAGCAGTTGGGAGCCAGCAGTCTTGGATTGTGATAGGGATGTGATAGGGACATCCCTCAAGTGGTCTTAGATTGGAGAGGGTGCAGGCTGGGCTGAGGGACACCCCCCCCCCCGTGCACAAATTTCGTGCACCGGGCCTCTAGTCTAATAAACTATTCTGTGCACTGGAGACAGACAGGTTTCGTTCCTTAATAAGGGAGACAAACCAAATAAATAAAGGATGAGAAGGTAAGAGCCCCACAAAAATTCAGCCGGATTATGAAAGATCTTGCAGACCATACAAAATTTGGCTTTTAAGTTTTAAAAAGATCTTTTGGACATTGGGCAGAGCATGGGTTAAAGCAGATTTACACTAATAAAAGAGAGAAGTATGTAAATTGGCTGTAACTCCACAACGCCCACCAGCCAATCAGGAGTGAGTATGCAAATTAACCCAACAAAGATGGAAGGTTAATTTGCATACTCAGGTGCCAAGCGGCTGGGGTTGGGATGGCACCAAGCGGCCTGGGTCCCGGGGTCGGGTGCCAAGCAGCCTCCCGGGACCATCGCTGCCCTGGGAGGCAAGGACGGCCCTACCCACAGTTGCCCACAGCCTCCCGGGACCATCGCCAAGCCTGTAGCCTCCTGGGACCATCTCTGGCCCTGGCAGGCGAGCACAGGCCATGGCCCAGCACAGGCCCGGAGTGAAACATTGACAGCAAGTCCTTTCAGTATAATTGGGGCATTAGAGGCCCACAGAATGATCATTTCCTTTTCTATGAAACACATAACTCTGACACACTATTTACAATTAAATAAGTTCCATATTTTTTGACATTTTACAGCCCTGGAAAGTTACATATAATGATCAGCAAAGTGAGAAGATGAAAAGAATTTTTAGGTTTTTAAAGATGTAACTAATTTCTGTCTAGAAGACACACCAATTAAAAAAGTGATGGTTTTATTGTCCTATAGGACATTAGCCCGATTGTATCTAATTTAGCAGTTTTACTTTAGGCTTTCATCTTTGGAAATCACATTTGGAACAGCATTATCATCCTGCCAGTCCCTTCACTGAGTGAAACAGAACTTTTGTATCTGCTGTTATGTATTTGAATAAGAATTATGTATTTAACACATGCAAAATTTTGTTTTGACACAATAAAACAAAAGATTATTTGATTCTTCCCTGGAACACAGAAAAGCACAAACTTGAATCATTGGTGTGGCTTAGGCTAATTTTCCAAATATTGTTAATAAAATTCATGTCGGGATCTTCACAGAGCCAAGAATTCTTTCAGGCTTACATATTCAGTATCTCCTGTATCTCCAAGGAGGAGGCCTGTTATTCTGTGTTTCGTTTTGTTTTGTTTTTTAATACTCACCAGAGGATATTTTTTCACTGCTTTTTAGAGAGAGTGGACTGGAGGAATAGGGAGAGGGAGAGGGAGAGGGCGAGGGAGAGGGAGAGGGGCTGTCCTCGCCAGCAGTCCTGCCTCTGCGTGTGAGCTGCAGAGGAAACACCTTTTCTGACCGCTCATTGGCTAAGCTCTCTGTACGCTACTGGCAGTGTTCTTGGTAACTTGCCTAATAAGAATCCAAGAAGGTGATCTAGGGTTTTTCCACCTCAATCCTGGAGGAAAAAACGAAGGTCCGCTGCTGGAGGGACTAAGAAATGTCATATCCTGCCCTAGCTGGCTTGGCTCAGTGGATAGAGCCTTGGCCTACTGATCGCAGGGTCCAGGTTCAATTCTGGTCAAGGGCATGTACCTAGGTTGCAGGCTCCTCTCTGGCCGGGGCCCAGGTCAGGGCTCATGCAGGAGGCAACCAATCGAAGTGTCCCTCTCACATTGATGTTTCTCTCTGTCTTTCCCTCACTCTTCCACACTCTCTAAAAACCCATGAAAAAATATTCTCAGGTGAAGATAAAAAAAATAATAATAAATAAATAAATGTCATAGCCTATGAAAGAGACATCTTGAAAATGCCTAAACAAAGTTGTCATTTTTTTGTGGTGAAGGGACTGGAGTCCGTGTTGATGAAAACACTTTGGCGGCTTCGGTCGCCAGCAGTGGGCAGCAGCAGCAGGGGGGTGAAGGGGGAGGCGTCTTCCCCTGATCAGCCAGATTGCCTCCTGCAGAGGGAGGACATCCCCTGAGGGCTTTTGGACTGTGAGAGGGGGCAGGGTGGGCTGCGGCCCGAATTTCGTGCACTGGGCCTCTAGTATTAAATAACTGGTGATAAGTATGAGGAGACAGGATAATTTATGAGAAAATATTTTTGTAATTTATTACTATGTAATGTCATATAGGGACTTTCTTCTACTGGTGATATTTTAATAAGATAGTTTCAATCCCAAGCTTGACAACAATGGTCTTGTTATAACCTGTCTGGAAGGGTCCTGCTTTCTAGGTGACTGTATTGCTTATGGTATCAAAACAAATTTCATTTTCAAGAAATATTATTTACTGTGTCTGTTATGTTAAGGCGCAAAACATTCTTTGATTTATCAGAGGATGAAATGTCTCACTGTAATTTGTGATTTGTGTGGTGATGGGAAAGTCTTATTCCAAAGAGGAGAATAAATGAACTATTACTTTTTGTTCTCTTATTATTTTGTGCTAGAGATTGTTCAAAATAAACTGTGCTATTTTGACTAATGCCATTGTATTAGAACAAAGAACCTTCTTTGTTCCTCATACTATTAGAGTGGGTTTGGCAAAGAAGGGAATGAATAGTAATTTTCTCTGAATATATTTAAAAAATAAATAGAAGGTACTCTGCCAGTAGGAGAACGAAGAATGCCTGCTCAGTCAGTTCTTCCAAGAATGGCTGGCGTTCTTACAAATGGGCCCTGTAGCTGGTTCTTCTGTAGGTGTGTAAAGTGCAAATGATGGGACTAGCTGACTCTGGATGGAATCTCTGTGAAGTCATTGGCATGTGGTTTTAGGTAGTCTGGCTGGGTCAGAGGTCTTGAAATAGGGTTTCCCTGACCTCTTCCATTCCTCATCTCCACTGTCATTATGGTGGACTATTCACAGAAACAGTTTACATGCCAGCCTGTGGAAATGGGTTTACAGGAAGTAATTTGACTATGAGGCTGTTATACACATTTCTGACCTTGCCTGGATTACAACTCAATGAAAATGTGGTTGGATTTTGATTCATTTCTGGTCTACTTTTTATATAAGATTTATATCAAATTTGGTTCAATGGGTTTTATATTAGATTTGGTTCAATGAGTGTAGAAACATCCAGGTTGAAGCCAGTAAACAATCAAAGTAAAATGGTAATGGAAAAAATGAAATAAAATAAAACTAACAAGCAAAGTATACTGTCTTTGGTTGCATTTATGATTTTGCTAAAAATATTTTCTATCAAATATTTAAGCTTATTCTTGTTTTTGTTCCATTCAAATTATTGGTATCTGGAGATGTCTACAAATTAAACAAATGGCCATCTGTTTTATTTGATAGCTATTAATCTATTGAAGCAGCATTAAGGAGGGCTCCAGCTCTAGGCTTTTGTGACTGAAGCAGGAAAATGTATTACTTTATTCAGAGACCTCATTTGTGATTTTTGATAGGATGCTACATAGAAAATAGCAATGTATCAGAAAAGTGGGCTTAAAAAAGTGTCAGAAGAACTAAAGGATGCCAATAAGTGTATGTTTCTTTGTTTCCATTAAAGATTCTGTATCTAGGTTGCCATTACCATTTCCCCCATTTATTTTTAATTAAATATTCAATCAAATTATTATTATTATTATTATTATTATTATTATTGCAGTTGACCTTTTTGGATGCTCTATTATTTTTTTAAAAAAAATTTCTTGGCAGGAAAGTATTATCCTGAATTTTTAGTCTTGATTTTTTAATATAACTCAAGTAAAATGATTAATCTAAAGGCAATAGTCTGGAAATATTGGCTAGTGATGAAGTGATCCAGAAGTAGGAAATTTGGCTGGGCTCTTAGTTTTTTTTTTCCTCCTTCAGATTTTCTTTAAAAACAAATGCAGAGAACAATCAAGAACCAAGACACATTTAGCTAATTGTAAATGCAAATAGTTCACAAATATAAGCATTTAGAAAATGTGTTATATTCTAATCCTTAAGATGTTCTCTGCTGCTCTTCACTATTGAAATGGCACTTTAATGTTTTCCTATCAGTCTCTTTCCTATTTATTCTTCTGTTGATGCGACTATTGTATGTGTATAGCTTTTCCATAAAAGGCTTAAACAATGAAGGGTAGTGTCGTCCTCCAACAAAGGATGGCCAATGACCCTTTTGGTCCAATCTCAGATGTGTTCAAAACCTTCTCATTCATTCACAAGGGTGTGCAGCCAACATCATCATCATTATCTAATTCTAGAAATTTCTCCTCAGTCCAAAAAAACACCCACTTTATTCTTTAGCAGTCATTCTACATGCCCTCCTCCCTCTCTCCCTGAGACAATCATCGATCTACTTACTGTCTCTGAGTTTTCATATTCTGTACATCTTATATAAAAGGATGTGATCTCTTCTAGGAATATATCCCAAGAAACTAGAAACACCAATCAGAAAGGATATATGCACACCTATGTTCATAGCAGCACAATTTACCATAGCTAAGATTTGCAAACAGCCTAAGTGCCCATCAGCAGATGAGTGGATTAAAAAACTGTGGTACATCTACACAATGGAATACTACACTGTGGTAAAAAAGAAGGAATTCTTACCATTTGCAACAGCATGGATGGAACTGGAGAGCATGATGCTAAGCGAAATAAGCCAGTCAGAGAAAGATAAATATCACATGATCTCATTCATTTGTGGAATATAATGAACATAAACTGATGAACAAAAATAGATCCAGAGACAGAGAAGCATTGATCAGATGGTCAAACCTCAGAGGGAAGGTAGGGGAAGGTGGGAGTAAAGGGGAGAGGTCAACCAAAGGACTTGTATGCATGCCTACAAGCCTAACCAATGGACACAGACACCAGGGGGGTGTGGGCATGAGTGGGGGGGAGTAGGGGGGAAATGGCGGGATAAGGACACATATGTAATAACTTAATCAATAAAGAAAAAAAATAAAATGTAAAAAAATAAAAGGATATGGTCTTTTGTTTCACTTAGCATTGTGTTTTCAAGGTTCATTCATACTGACAATGGTCTGTCACTAAAGAGATAATGTGAATTAAAGTTAGTCACCACCATGAACCTCAGTGTTCTCCTTGCTAAAGCAGGGGAGTTTGTCCAGATGAGAGGTAGCAAACCTACATATTTATAGGACCCAGGCATGCCCTGGAAATGAGTGAAGCAGGCTGGTTGTGAAACAAACTGTGGAGTGGGGGTACTCAATCCTTCAATTGCAGGAAGCTAGCATTCAGCTCTGACTTTCTGTGCCATGAGAGAGCAGACATCTGTCCACGTCATGTATTGCTAGACCTTCACGCCTGTCAGGCAAAGTTTAAAAAGTTTAAAGATGGCAATCATTTTCATTAAAAGAAGAACACTGTTGTGCAGTACAAACACACACACATTTCTGAGCAGAATGTTGGCCATCAATGGTGGTTTGCAATATGTGGTCTGGATGATCTCTCAGGCTCTTTTAGGTTTATAATTCTTTGATTCCAGATTGCAAAAATAGATTAAAAACAGAAGCAATAAGCACAGTCTGTGATTGTATTGTGTATCCTGGATCACTTCAAACTAGAGGCTGTTGTCTTGGTTTCGCTAGAATGGATCAAAATGACTCAGTTGTTTGACAGATAGGCACTGTCTCCTTAAGCACTATATTTATCTTCAGTGAATTGTACTAAGAAAGATTTGTGTGACAATGCACATCACATTTGAAATGATACACGGCTCTCTGTAGCCAAAAACTGCTTTTTTGATTGGATTCCTCAGATCTGTATTGAATTTCAACAAAATGAAGGGACGGAAAAATCAGTTCATGTCTCAATCAATTTTATAAACTAAAAGACAGATGAGAATTCTCTTTTGGCTCCAGATTCTCCTGTTCCTGCAGAATTATGGGAGGATATTGGTGGTTGTCTGATCTCTTCCAAGCGGCTGGGATTGACATTTGCCCCCTGCCTAGTATCCTTCTTCCTTTGTTTCCTTCTTTTGTCAATAGGATATTGATTTTCCAATTAGCCACTCCTGTTTTGCACTCCTAACCTAGATCGGTGATTCTCAAAATGTGTTTCCCAGACCAGCATCATCAACATTATTTGGGAACTTGATAGAAATGGACATTCTCAGGCCCTGCCCCACTGATTTAGATGATTCTGGTGTTGCTGACCCACCCCACAGCTCCAGGCCTGATTTTTATGAACTGTGATGGGTCTGAGGATGGACATAAGATCTAGGTCAGTGGTTTTCAAATTTTATGGTGAGTCGGAATCACGTGGATGGCTTGGAAAAACACAACTTGTTGCCCCCTCCCTCAAAGTTCATGATTCTCTAAGTCTGGATGGGACCTAAGCATTCTTAACAAGTTCCAAAGTGACGCTGATGCTGCTACTCGGAGAAAGATGCTGAAGACCACACTTTGAGAACGAGTGATCTGAGCTAATGAGATTAAAGCAGTTTGTAATTTTAACATTCACTTCTATTTTTCACTCATTGTGATTTGCCAAAGTTTTTGCTTTGCAGTCAAAATTACAGTATTCTTTGTGTGTGTGCATGCATGTGTATGTGTGTATGTGTGTGTGCGCTCACACACACATGTCAGCTTTCAGAATAAAGTAGAAAATGAACAGTTTACTTTAGGTTTCCTTTACTCTCCTTTCCCCATGTCCTCTCCTTCTCTATTTGAATTGTGTTTTACATTTCTTTCACAATAATATCTGTCTACTTATATGTATGTTTACTTAATTACTTCACAGCATTGCTCTGAGAAGCTGTCAATTTAATTCATTGATATATTTTGAGTCATTTTTTTTGGTGTTAATGATAGTAAATGATTCTTGAGAACATGAATCAATTCAATGGTTCTTCAAGTCTCAATTTTTGAAACACTCAGGACAGGGTTTCACACCAGTCCTTTTGTTTTTCCATAGCTTTTGAGCACTTTTTAATACTATCAAACCTCACATCTTCCTACTGTTTTTCTGTTACTCAGGAAGATCAAATTCTCTAACACAGAAGGCAAATTCTATGCTAAATTGTTATTATTATTATTTTGTTACTCCTCACCCAAGAATATTTTTCCCATTGATTTTTAGAGAGAGTGAAAGGAAGAGAGAGAGACAGAAAGAGAGAAACATCAATATGGGAGAGACACATCGACTGGTTGCCCCCGATAGGGGCCGGGGAACGAGCCTGCAACCAAGGTATATGCCATAGACTGGAATTGAACCCTCGACCTTCAGTCTACAGCCCACACTCTAACCAATGAGTTGGCTAGGGCTATGCTAAATTATTTTTGACAGCACTAATTAAAAAGAGAAACATCTCTTAGCAAATAACTGCTTTTCTGTATTCATTTTCTCTGTCAGTGATTAATTTCACTTTCGTCTTTTATGGGCAATTTCAGAGGGTTTATCTCAAGCCAAGCCAGTGGAGTAACATCATTTTTTAGAGATACATGCAAGTAAAAAGTAGTATTTGAGCACTTTTAACAACACTTACTGAGCACCTACAGGGTAGTGTACACTAGGCCAGCAATCTTTGAGAAAGGGAAACCGCCCGGAGCCTCCAACTTGCTCGAGGTATTCATTCTAGATCATGGAATTACCCATTTCTTAGTTTATGCATTATTTAATTTTAACCATTCTTTTAATAAATAGTGTTAAAATAATTTAAAGTCATAACCCCAACTTCTCAAGTGGATTCTATTTGTTTGATATGATATTAGCAGTTATAGCTCACAGCTATTGAGGGCTATTGTTGCCAGGTTGTGTGCTGAATACTTTCTGTTCTTTATTTCACTTAATTCTTTTAACAATCCCCATGAATAAATTTATTTATTTTTACCATTTTACATGAAACCCGGTGAAAATTCTCACTCAACATCACATAGGCAGTTAATGGTATAACTGGGGTTCTCTACCTGTCCCAGAGCCCATGCTAACAGCCACAAGGACATTCCAGTTTAATACTTTCCATCTTTAATGATATAAGTAGGAAAAACAAAGAGTAATTAGTTAATATGAAATTGATCAAGGAAGTCTAACCTTGATAGTTTCTTTGGGTTACTTATTTGTTCGTTCACCCATATGTCCAACGGTGTTGGTGGGGACCCTTCGCTGTGCCAGACAGTTTGCTAGATCTCTGGAATACAAAGGCACCCAAGATGCAAGCTTTGCCTTGAAAGAGTTGGATGCTTAGATTCAACTATTTATTTTATGTCTGCCTCTATGAATTTCTCATTCCACATTCTTGAACCATGTAACATCTTAGCTGTGTGAAACCCAGAGAAGGTGTTTGTTTCTGACCTTTGGCAAAGCACTTCTATAGAAAACTTTCAGATCTGACTTAATTGCATATTCAGATGTCAAGAAATCACAATACAGAAAACATAAGTAGGGAATTCTGACAAGGAAAATGTTACTTCCTAATATTTAAAAAATATACTAGCATTTATACTTCAAAGAGCATGTCATCAAATTTGGCAAGAAGTTGCTAATTCCGATGAGGTTGCTCTTCTTTCTCAATTTCTGTTGAAAGAAGTAGAAAAGCTGCAAGTTTGATGAGTGAAAAAAATCAACAGTGGTTCAAATATTAAAACCTGTTATTCAAGTTTAATGTGTCTTTTTATCTTATTGACAACTTGATTTGAAAATCCAAACTTTAATGATGTACATATGAATAGAGCCAAATGGAAGCCATTCTGAGATGTGTAAAATAACGTTGCCATGACATCCTTCAGAAACAAACAGATGCCTCATTGTATGGGACCTTCTGCAAATGGGAAACCTCAGCCTTTCCAGAGCTGGTGATGTGCCTGGGAGTCAGGGAAGTATTGGCTTGCTTTGCTGGGCTAAATTCATTTGTGTTTTATGCATTTTAAAACATCCCATTTCATTCTTGCCAAATGTATGGTGTCTGAAAATCCCCATTTCTGGGGTGTGGCAGCTATCGATCCCCTCTTGGGGCTCTGACTCATTCCAAGCAGGACCAACAATCAGATAGGAAACGAAGCTGCTCTCCTCCTTTTAAGAGTCTCTGACTGTTACATACCCAGGTTATACTATAGAAGTCAATGAATGTTGGTTTTAAAAAAGCTATTACTGGCCTTCCTCAATTTTCCCAGTAGTAACTACAAATATCTAAGGTGTCTTTAAAGGAAGAGTAAAGACTGTTTTGCATCATCACCTGCAACATTTGGGCTTAAAATCCTATGGAAACTATTTCTTTCTGGAAAGGACTCCTATTTTCAGCCCTTCTAGATGTGAAAGGCAAAGTAAGGGGGTCACACACTTCCCAAATCCCTCAGCTTAAGAATAACCAATTGAACAAACCTAGGGGAATCCATGTCTTTTTTGCTCAGCTGTTCAGGAGGGAGGGTCTGAAAAGTGTAAACCACTAGATAGAACATGTAGGCCTGTTTGACTTCAGAAGTCCAGAGGAGTGTTTGTGAGCTGAGTTGTGAAAGGCCTCTGTCAGGGCCTTGGGTTGCTGCTTGTAGATATTTTTGTAGAATACTCCAGAGCCTTTCAGTCTGGATTTTCCTTTTACTTGACTTTTGTTATAAAGTAAAGATTCCATTTTTTTTTTGTTAACTTGATTCCTAGAAATTTATTATTATTCTTCATTACTTTAAAAAATTGTTCATCCAAAGGGAAAAATAATATTGCAGAAGACCTGTCCCTTAGAAATCCAAAGTAACTCACTAAACTCCATGCAAGTATCATGAAACAAACTTCCTCAGTCAATGGGACATTATGTCCAATAAAATATCCTGCTCAACTTAATGTCCTGTAAATACCATGATCTTGCTTATAAGTTAAAAACTCTACCTGCCCTGGATTTAGTAGTTATAGTTATGAGGTGCTTTTGAAGAAATACAAGTAAAACCATCAGCTTTGAAAGTAATATCCTTTATACATTAGGAATACATCCAAGAAACAATGACTTGATGGTTGGGTATTAATATTAATGTTAGAAAATTGCAAGTAGATTCCCTTGGAGAATCATTGACATCAATGTTATTTAAAATAAACCTTTGCTTAATTACTCAAGCTCAGTCACCATTATCTTCTTCAAATGACCTTCATGAACCCCAGTTGGGCATGTTTTGATCTATCTCTCACTCCACATCTCTCTAAGAACAACTTTATGTGCTTACTGTAGTGTCTGTCATGAGACTTATGATTTACAATGTCTCCATCTAATTAGTCTTCTCTTACCTTCCATCTGTAACCGCATGCATTTGCTACAGGGATATCAAGAGGCAAGGGAAAGACAAAGGAGGTTAGAACTTTCATGGGAATTTCCTTTTTTTTGATAACATCTCCCCATCTCCATAATTCACCTGGAACTTTTAAAGCAACTATGTTATAAATCCAAACATGCTCATCTTCTTATCCTTATCTACCCTCTTCTCATAGCTACTCCTCTCATGTGCTCATAGTTGA
This sequence comes from Plecotus auritus, assembly GCF_963455305.1. Classification (NCBI taxonomy): domain Eukaryota; kingdom Metazoa; phylum Chordata; class Mammalia; order Chiroptera; family Vespertilionidae; genus Plecotus; species Plecotus auritus. The sequence goes on from NC_137776.1 coordinate 28,024,812, forward strand.
GTCTACACTTACCATGTTCTATCTCAGGCAAATGAACTCCTGGTCAGGATGGGACTGTGTTCTCTAAGTAGACTATGGATTTTTCTCATTAAGTCTCAAGACACAACCAGAATGGTGCTATGGAGCATATGCCAAGGGTCCTCTCAGATGCTAACTCTTACCACTCCTTAAACTCCTTTTTACGCTCTTAAAAATTCAGATCCCATGTAAATTTTTTCATGTTTTTAAACTTCTTTTATTGGCCTTATACACATGAGGTTCTCTCAGTAATCATCAGGCCTTGAATGTCATATGAGAATCAGGAGAATTAGATCCTGTTTGTTTTGGAATGATGTGGGAAGACAGAGTGAGTTGCTCATATTGCTAAACTAGCACATGCCATGTACACCCCTCTGCCAAGTACTCACACATCTATTTTTATTTTCAGATTTGGACAGGCATCCCATTGCTGACAGTGTCTATAGGCCAGGGGTTGGGATGGGCATGAGGACTTGAGCATAGAGCCTAGAGGTAAGAATTGGGTGGGCAACTATAGCAGAGACAGACTCTTCTTGGGTTCCTAGACAATCCCAAAAATCCAAATGAGAAAATAGAAAGGGCAGAACTAAGATGCTGACCCAAGCAGTAAGAAACCAAGCTGGAGCCAGAATGAAGCTGAGGCAATGCTTTGATCTAGAGGTCAGCTTGAAAGCATGTAGCATAGTGGTTATAATAAGCATGCATTCCATAATTAAACTTGCCAGAGATCAGTTTGTGTGTGTGTGTTTAATAAAGCAGTGAGCTGTATTTGAGAAAAGTTATATGAGTCTTGAGGGATCAGAATTCTCACCTAAATTATATTTGATCACTTCAGTATATACAGTATTTCAATGTCTTCTAGGCCCTATCCTCTAAACTTAAGTAGCAGAAAGATGAACTTAGCTAAAGTCTCCTTATTTGAAGTTGGGCCTCTGCAGTGGCTGCTGGGGTGAATATGAAGACACTCCTGAGTTTACCTTCTGCATCTGCAGGTAGCTTTGTTCAGTTGCACTGCTGCTGGTGTTGGCTGGGGAGGCAGGCAGCTGGGGGAGGGAGGTGGAATGTGTTAGTGGTTCCCAAACCTGGCTGCACATCAATCACAATTTTGCGAAAAGTACATATTAGCCAGGATAAGCTCATAATGCTGCAATAATAAACAATCCCAGAATCTCAGGTGCCTTAACACAACACAATGTATTTCTCACTCAGACTCTATGTCCAACAAGGTTAGCAGGGACTGGTGTGTGTGTGTGTGTGTGTGTGTGTCACTGAGGCTCCAAATCCACGTGCTTCAAGATGACTGCATCAGAGATGAGATTGGGCAGAACCACTTTCTAGCTTCTACTAGTAAGTATCTGCCTGAGAAAGATACATTCCATTTCTGCTCACCTTTCAATGGTTAAAGCAAGCCCCCCGGTCAAGTCTAACTTCAAAAGGGGAAGGAAAGTGCAATTCTACCACACATTTGTAGAGATGGGATATTTGTGAACAGCCTTAGTAATTACACAACCCACAAGATTCTGACTCATTTTATCTTCTCCACATCAGTCTGCGAATCCCTTAGGTTTGGAAACCCTGGCCTGTCTAGTTTATCTTTTTGGAAGAACTGCCCTGCTGAAGTCTGAGTCTTTTTCATGTTTCTAGGTAAGGCATCATAAGAGGTGAATGTAGGGTCGCACTTAGTACATGCCCAGTCCAATGAACTACTTTTAGTAGGGACTCACCCACTCTTCATGAGAGAACCGAATGCAAAGGAACTGTATTTTTTATTTCTATTAACAACAAAATACTTCCATAATTTCACAGCCCATTGCATTTAAGAGCACATATATTACAAATAAAGGAACTCCACAAACTTTAAAGGTTAGTATTTATCAACACTTTTGTACACATACACAAATATTTTAATATAAGGGTATCTGAAATGTTATCCATATAATTTTAGCACATCATAAGTATCAACCAAAAAGGTTCTTTTAATTTTGGTAAAAACCATATATTTTACAATCTCCTATTTACATTTGAAATACGCTTAAATGTTACAAAAACATTCACTTTGACCTTTAAAATATGTGTACGAGGACTTGGTATTGAACATATTGTAACTGACAGCAAACCTAGGGTTTGCTTTTGAGCTGCACGTTCATTGGAATGGCAAATATTTAGCTTGGCTTGTTTAACTCTGCTCAAAGGAAAAAAAAATCATACGAAATGTGCAAATTCAGAGACTGGGAAATTCTTAAGCTAGCGAGGTAAAAAAATATTAACATAAAAACTTCAAATAAATTAAATCTATCTTCTCTTCCCCGAGATTAGCTGCAAGTTCAGAAAGTCCCCTAAGAGGTGCGTCTGATGCTGCAGACCTTTGCTCACATGTCTGCACTAGCTGAGATGGAGACCGTGGGCAGAGCTGGGGTCCCCTTGCTAAGTATTCGAGAGAAGGTTCGCTCCACTCCGCGTTTTGATGACTCGTCCCTGCACATAATCTTAAGACAGGACAACACACAGCACGACAAGGGAACACAACAGATAGGCTCATGTTAGTATTTCCAAACACAAAATTAAAACCCAGGAAAGTGATTTTATTTATTCCCCCCGGAAATCTGCAAATTTTGAAAATGCACTTATCAATATAGATCTGAAGACTTTTTTCCCCCAAGTCCATGTCATAGCCATTTTGGTAAGATTTAAAGTATCATCACAATATTCTTCAACTATCAAATATAAATTACTAAATGTTTCAGTAAACCTTATAAATGTATCTGAGTAATACCAGAATTTTATTTCATTCTAAAAGTTTATCATTTAAATTGTTGACATCTACCAAAACAGAGAGACATCTGAAACCTCATTTAAATGTGTTAATGGAAATATGAGAAAAATATACTTTTGTAAATGTTAATATATGTAAATAATATGTTCCTGTTATATCTGTTCAAATTATGACATGTAATCACAACAACAACAATGAAACCCTCAGAAACCTCTAAAATGTATCTCTCTAAAGAAGAGACAATGAATATTTTAAGTTTCTAGTTATGGTGATTCTCCCACCAACTCCATACATTATTATGCTTTAGCTTTATTGCTTTTTCAAGATAGAACTGCCACTTCTGTCCCCACAGAGCACCAGAATCCTCTACTACCAATTCATTCTCCTATGGTCAATGTCACAAGTTTTACTTAAATAATTTGGCAAATAATATTTCCAAAGAGGATGTCAAACTCTGAGAGCAGTATGCCTTTGCATCTCACCTACTTGGCACCATCACACAGCAGATCTGATCTTTCCTCTGTATTTTATTTTTAACATCCATTACCACCATTGACTTCTCTGTGCTGTCATCCTTCTGAATGTTGAAACAGACTCCAAGTGAGCATCTTCTATTCATGTTTCATTCAGATACCTATATTTACTACTATGGCTTTATAGAAGGAGGCTTTTAAGCTTTTTGTATATTTGTAAATAGTGTGGCATTCCGGCTGTCTATAAGGGTAATTATTGCCTGTCTGTCACTTTGATAACTCAAGCTGCTTCACCTCAACATATTTGCACAATAGTGTCCACTTCATCCAGTTCCATCTCTTCCCTTACAGTAAATGTTCTTGCACTAAGTCAGTGACTTCAGGCTGCCCTTTCAGCTAAGACTTTCCTGGACACTCTTGGAGTGAATTGCATAATTAATTCTATTTCTATTTTTATATTTCTATGTCTGCATCCATTCTAATTATGTTTCTATTTTTAAAAGTTCAGTGGTAGAATTACTCTTCACTGTATTTATATATGTACCTTTTTCCAGAATAGCTACATGAATATATAGTACATGAAGGTACACATGCATTATAGATTATGGTTCATTTCTACATTACAGGATTTACTAAGATTTGCCTACCCTTCCCTCCACTAGAGTTCAAACCCAAACATGGTCTGGTGCATTTTCACTAAAAAAAACACACCTGAGAAAAGCATCAAACAATTTTTTTGTTATAAACATAAACTGAAACAAATATATAATATTTAAAAATACTATAGACTTTACAGACCTTATCTTTTGTTAACTTTTCTGATTTCAGGAAGTTGTTCATTGCAACCAACTCAAAGCACTTACCAATGGTTATCATGAAAATAGCTTTTTTTTTGCTCTAAATACCACAGTTTGCTATGGATAATTTGTACTTATGATTGATAATGATCAATTAAATAGTCCCAAAATTAGGAATCTCCTCTACAGAGTTAGAAATTAGTATTTTGTCTTTATTTTAATCTAAGGTGGAAATGTGGAATGGCCATATTATAGAGTAAATCATTTTTTAAGGAGCACTTTTTTTGAAGATATCATGTATTTTGTGGTCATTTTCCCAGATATAAAACCTATGGACAAATCCCCATAGAAGCTCTAGATCAGGAGAAAGTTAATCTTTCCTGCTGAATGATCTATTTTGTTTACTGAATAACAAGACCTGTTCAATCCATCAGTTTATTTTCTTTGCATCAGTTTAAAGGAAGCATGACATCAAATTTTGCTTCTCTTAGCAAAGGTTTTCTGGAAAATCTATTATTTTTCTTTCCCCACCCCTTAAGCACCTGGTTCTAGTTTTTTGTCTTTTTGTTTTAGCACTTTGGAGTATAGTGAGTCTTTGTTTTGGATACAAATGAGTTCAAATATTTTAAAAAGTTGGTGAAGTATGAATTTTGTTTTTAAAAGCTACGTTGTTAATTTTAGTTTTAATTAGTAGCCCCCTCCCCATATTCACTTACCTATCAATGGATATAAAGTTGTTCTAATTAAATAAAAAACCTCAAGAACACTAGCCATTACAGGTTGTCAGGGAAAAATGAACAGTTAGGAAGAGATAATTAGACCAGAAGGCCACAAAAGACAGAGTAGACATAAGGAAAGAAAAACATACCACTTTTGCTTACAGTACTGAGGGAAATACTAGACACAGAGGAACAGAAGTTGTATAAACACGGACTGCAACAGAGCTGCCAGGGAAAAAAGAGAAAAGCATTTTTGCTCAAAGTTTCAAGGTCAGAAGCAATGTACAGTTGGAAGCAAGCATTTCTTCACCACTTTTTTCAACTTTCAGATCCATTGTTCTTTCGGTTTCACTCTCAGATTTATGAGTTCCCCAAGCTATCAAAGCATCACTCCTGAGCATTTAATTCCCACCAGCTTCTTAAGAATCCCAAACCAATACTCCCTCCTCTAAGAATCCTATCCAGAGAGATTCATTCTCTCTAACACAAGTCAATTAACCACGTCTTTCTCCAGCTTTCATAGAGGGTTTAAAATGTGGGCAGAAGGAAATGGAAAATAAGAAAAAAGAAGCATATATGAGAAAAGCAATTAGAATAAAAGAAGTATAGGATTCATTTTGTGTTTTCTGAATAGTGTTGATGGTGCTAGACCATTTAAGGAAAGGAAGGGAACTAATATTTAATGAGTGGCTACTATGCATGAGGCACTATTTGGAGATTAGTTCAAGTTCTCCCCCTTAATTATTCTGTAAAGAACACATCTAACTCCTGGAGGGGACCACGGTGATGAGATGTCAGGTAGAGTGTAAGGCCGACTCTCAGCACCTCAAAAAATACTGTGATATCGAATGTCCACATTTTGTGCACAGCCTTATATGCTGGACAGATGCCAGAAGTCATGGATGACTTGCTGGTAGGGTGGGGGGTTGAGTTTTATCCCAATTCTGCACATCTATAGGAGGCCCTGCCTCTGTAGAGGCAATCTTGACTTTAAAAAGCCATGTCTTTCTTAGTCCTGGTGTTCTTCCTGAGTATGGTGCAGAGACCCCTAGTGGCAGAACTGTGGAACTCCACATCACAGCCTGGGGAGGGGTGAGGTCTTAAAATCAGAGGTAAAGGGAATGGTAGCAAATCCTACCAGGAATCCTACCCAATGTTTCTTGATGTCTAATAGGGTCCATCTGTCCTAGAAAACCAACAGCTCATATGATTTGATTAAACATCTCTGAAGACTATGAAAAGCATCTGGGTTCTCATCTTTTTTTTTTTTTTTCCAGCCTTTTTTCTCTAATCTGATCTCTGCTTTGAGGCAAGGGACTTTGTGCATGGGGGAGAGGACAAGTCAGCGGCATGGTGCTCACATAAGGTGCAGTGACATCAGCAGCAAGAAAAGAGACTCTTTCCGGTTCTTCTGGCATTGGGGTCAAAACGGACACTTTGGATGAATGAACAGCTCAGGCCACCCCAAGGAAAGCCTCACCTGCTCATTCATGATTACGGAGAGTTCGCTGAGCATGTCCTTATAATGGGACCTCAGTTCCTCCTGGTACTCCAGCTGGTCTTCCTTGATGAGGCGTTCATTCACATCCAGGGCCTGCCCACACGCATCTGCAAATTGCCTTTAGCGACAGCAAGAAGCAAATTAACAACCAGCCACAGAGTCTGGCCACTCAAAGTGAGGCTGCTGATAGACTCTGCCACCCAGAAGGAGGTTGGTCAGGTGGCTTCCTGGGGAATTCAAGACTCCTCGTCTGAAGGATCCCAAGGAAGAACATTCCACAAAGAAGAGCTTACCTGAAGATTTCCTTCAAAAGCTTTACTTGGTTGTCAGGGTATTTCTTTGCTTTGGTTTCTTCAAGAAAAGCTCGTGCATAGGCCATGGGCCCTGCATTAACCTATTGGGGAGAAGAGAATTTGCTGAGGATGAGCCCACTTCCTTCATGGAGGAGCCCGCTCCACAGATGGGAGGAGTAGCCACTTGTGCACCAATCGTGTGGGACCCAGTTCTCTCACATCACCTCGAAGTCCACTAATTTGTTATCTGTTTCATTGGCGGCCCCCCACAACTGGCCAATCAGCTACTACAGGACACATGTGAAGTCAACATGCCATTGCCATCTTTCCCAAACTTCAGTTACTTGCCCAGCATCTCACGTGTTTGCCATATCAAATACGGTTTTAACTTTATTACTTTTTACTGAATTTATTGCGGTGACATTGGTTAATAAAATTATTAGGTTTTAGTTACAATTCTTTATTATGTCATCTGTATATTGTATGTATGTTCACCACCTCAAGTCAAGTCTTCCATCACCATTTATCCCTCCTTCACCCTCTCGAACTATTATTTTCTTAATGTGTTTGAAAACTAGATTCCCTTTTATTTACTTAAACAAATTTAAGTTAAACATCTGTGAAATCCAATGTCTGATGTGCTAGTTTTTTTTTTATTAGCATTAAAATAAACACACAACTATTAAGAAAAGACATTCCACAGAGGTGGTGGTGTACACACCTCACTGGGAACTACTGTCTATTGTATTCCACTTGACAGTCTGGCTTAGATTCTGGCCCAACGTGGCATTATCAGATTTGCAGAATGTATGCTCAGGTCCTGATCATGCTCACACACAAGAGTAGGCTCACACTAGTGAGGGAGTCCATATTTCTTAGTGCTTATAATGTTTAAAGTGACTGTGTAGCTTGTAAGGAGTAGGGGAAAGAGAAGGAAGCTAATGCTGTACTTGAGCCATCTGCAGATGTCTGTGGCCACCAGGCATGGCCAGTGTGGTGGAATGAGCAAACAGTGCTGGGTGCTTTCTGTTGCTTCTCCAGCTTCCACCTCTGATTTCCTCTGCTCAGCTGTGTGCTGAGGGAAGTTGTCCCATTTGGAGTATAACTATGGTTCTCTTGCATCCTGGCTTTTAAAAATTTATTATTATTATTAATTATTTTTGAGTCAGCCATGGGGTACACAGACAAGATGCTGGCAGGGAAGAAATCAGCCAGGTCAATATCAGGATCAGCATTACTGATTTTTCCTTTTGCATCAGGCTTCGATATAGCTCTGTGTGATACTGTTACTGGCCTGCCTTTATTTAAAAGGTTAGTATTTTATTCATTATGAACTTTTGACATTACTTTTAATTTTTAAAAATATTGCATTATAATATTTTATCATGATTACTGAGTTTTTGATGCATCCCCTAAATTTTATGCTCAAGGTGAGTGCCTCACTTGCCTCACCCTAGTTCCAGCCCCTGGAGGGTATTAAGTAAGCGCCAGGCTTCCTCCTGGCAGTCCTCTAGCAGGGACTACGTCTGTCTATATGTTTGTCTGTCATCAGCAGGCTCTCTCAGCTCCCTCTCTGCTTCCAATGATTCATTCCTCTTTCTCCTCAGTTTTCGGGCCTCGGAAGAGTAGCAGCCCCTCAGTCTTGCCAGCTCTTGTGCCTACCCTGGTTGGTTTCCTTAAATACTGCCCAGACTTGCAAATAGTCTATCTATTGTATTTCCTTTAATCGCCCACTGTGAGCAGGCCACCTGCTTCCTATCAGGACCCTGGCAGCCAAATAAATATTGATGCACATTTTATGAACTAATATGATTTCTAAAAATAGGTGTTTTTGAACAGTTTTATAAGGCTCTTAGTGACAGATATTTATAAGAGAGACACGTTATTTGTTAATGAATTCATTTGTTGGAATTTAAAACATAGAACATAGTTTATCCAAAGAAGATAGGAAAGGAGGGTTAAGGAAGAAGATATTTTATTTTCAGCTAAAGTTAAGAAAGGCTTATCTCTAGGTGTTTGGAACCATTTGTGTGCATTTACAATGAAACAAAATTTTAAAGACTCAGATAAAGGTGCTGGATGGTATCACATGCAGAAAAGTGCCTCTTACACCCTTTGTAAAAAAATAAATGTCAAGGTGTGTTGTACCAGGTTCCACGGGCCACATGCATCTCAGCCTTGGCAACGCTCACCTTCACGCTGACACTTCCTTGGAGTTTGAGCTGCAGTCGGATCATGTCCACTTCCTCCATTGTGCAGAGCTGGTTAAGCTCAGAGACTTTCTTGGACATCTCGTCGATTGCCACTTCAATAGGATTCAGCTCTGTGCTCCACTGGCTTATGACCTGGATTCTCTTCTTCACATAGGGAAACAAGTGGCTGGCTGCCAGGAGCAACACGAGAGAATGGAAAGGCTGAGGGTGAGTGCAGAGTCAGGGGTCCCCTAAAGGTACAGACCACCCCATAGGTGTTTTTTTTTTTTTGCACAGAGATCATTCGTCCCGCTTGTTTTTGTGCATATGAGTTATTGCTTGTCCTGTGTACCACGTGCCCTCCCTCCTCTTAGCTTCTGCCCCAGCTACCTTCGCCTGCCAGTCTCTTCCACGCCTCCCTAGCCATGTCCTCATTCTCAGGGCTGGATATGACCTCGATTTTGAGTCATTCAACATTGAAAAGATTATAGCTTTCACCACAACTTGCAGTTCAAATAGAAACTACCCTAAGCCACAATAAAGAATGCTTAAAGAAATACTGAATGGCCTATGTTATAGTAGCTTTGTTTTATTTTATTTTATTTTATTTTATTTTATTTTATTTTATTTTATTTTATTTTATTTTATTTTATTTTATTTTATTTTATTTTTATTAGAAAAGTTCTGTAAAAGTTTACTAAAGGAGAATGTTCCCCCTAGTTTGGATGTCACTGCTATTTGTCTGTCTATTGCATAACCCAGGATTGCTCATCTCTCACACAGCTTAGGTATCACTCGTCCAGAATGTCTTTGCTCATCTTTCCCCTCCGTCTACCTTAGGAGTCCCCCTCCTGTGCTCCCATTTAATTTCCCATGCTGTGCTCGCCTGAAATTCTTGCTTTACTTAGCTCTTTCGTCTATCAGACTGTGAGCATCTTGAGGGCAAGACTCGTGTGTTATTTCTTTGAATTGCCAGTATAGTGCCCGACACCTAGTAGGCACTTGTTGAAAGTTTGTTGACTAGCTCACAGAATAGATTTAGACGGTACTGGAAGGGATGGTGACCATCCTCTGCACTCATTTTACAGATGAGGAACCACACTTCCAGAGTGACTTAGGATCTTGCCCCAAAGCACACAATTCCGAGAGCTTCTAATCTTGAAATAACTGAGGGTAGATTCAGGGAGAGAGAAGAGTGGCCTTCCCACCATGACCTTTGTGACTAAGTTCTACAGGGAAGGGATTAGTAAAGTAACTACTGACAATTTCTCTTCTGGTTGACTTCTCAAGGGTGTCATTCTTGACAGATTTAAGGAAGGGGAAATCCTCTCCTGGCAAACGTCCTTGGTGGCACATTCGGGGCACTCGTCTGCCAGAGTGAAATGTGCTGATTTTAACTTCTCATCCCCGTGAAGGGCCTGCACGGCCCCTGGGCGGGCTGCACCTACTTGTCAGGACGGTCCTGCGCTTGCACTGCTCCTCCACACCACCGTGCTTCTTGCCCGACAGCGTGAAGGGCGTCTCAAACACAAAGCGGTTGATGTTGTGATGCATTTCAAAATCCGTCTTCCGGTCCTCTATTTCCTTTTCCTCAAAGAATGGTGTCACATAGGTCACCTGGATATAGGCATATTTGGGGTCCAAATCCTTCGGGTTTACCTATATGAACACATGATGGTGAAAGAAAGAGTGGTGAGCCTATGGTACTTTGGAAAGAAAGGCAGGGAGCTCTGTGTTCCCTTAGCTGGCATCCTAGGTGCGGGGGCTGCCCCTGTCCCCTTGGAGAAAAATGGGCATCATATCATCATAGAAGAGTACCTGCCTGGACTGTGGTCAGGCAGCCAGACTGCGGTGGAGGTAGGATTGGAGCTAGCTGGCCGAGTAGCCGAGGCTCTTCGAAACATAAGCTAGCTTTTCCTGCCCTGTCTTCTGAAACACTACCAACCTGTGTTTTGAAGACCTGCCATTCTCTAAACACATTTGCCCCTTTCATGCCCCTGTCACTGCATGTACTGGGCTGTTCAATATGCCCTTTGCTTCCAGCAAACACCTCCTCATCCTGCAGTTTCCAGCTCAAACATCATCTCCTCTGGGAAGCACTGCCCACACGAGAATGAACTGGTCAGGGAGCCCCTTCCCCGAGCTTTCCCTGTCTGACTTGTGTCTCCATGGCACTTCATTGCACTTTATTTAATTAGCTGTTTGCAGACATCGCTCTCTTCTCAGCTCCACGTGAACTGGGAGATCTTGGAAAAAGAGTCTTTTTACCCCAGCTCCTAGTTCTGGGGATGGCATGCAGTAGGTGCGTAATAGAGGTTGGCTAAAGGACTGAAAGCATATTAGAGGATTCTGAATAATATAACCAGAGGATGTAAGCATTGGCCTTCTGGAGCCACCAGAAGATTAATTAGATATACACAGGTAAATACAATGTAACTGGCAAGTCTGCTATTATCACAGAGAATAGATGTCAAAATTGGTATGACCCAGGAAGACCTCCCAGACCGAAGAAATACATTTTTGCTTTTTCTCCAAGTCCACCATTGGGCCCAATCACTTTAATTCTTTGGTTGCTATACAAGTGCAAATAACCAATGGGAAAAATAGGGAACTTAGAAGTTACTTCAATAAACACATAATGTTTTTGCCAAAAATAATCACCTAGCAACCAACCAATAAACAAACAGGCAAACACCCAAAATGAATATTAATTTTCCTCTACCTTGTTGGAATCCTGTATTATCTTCACGTTGTCTGCTCCGAATTTATCTGCATACAGCTTGAGCAGTCTTTGGGAAATCTCCGACAGACCTGTCAGCTTTGGCTCTTTATAAATAAACTCTTTACCTTCTTCTTCTTCAAAAAAACCCTATGGAAGATACATAAGGAACCACCAATTTTATTAGAAAACTCCAATTGCACATCATAGGCAAAACAAAAGTCGTTTATCCAGTCTTTTGGTTGTCATCCAAGCCACTAACTAGCACCCTATAAAGTCAAAATCAGAGAAAAGCCAAGTGAAGAAAGCAAAATATCATGCTAGAATCAGTCATTAATGGAAACACTCCCTCACCAGGCTAAAGAACCTCATGGGATATCTTAAAATATTTTCTCTATTTGTAGAAATCAATGGTAATACCTATTTGCTGCATATATTTTGGGGGAAGGATGCCCTCATGTGGCAGCCTGGGGTAGAACACAGAATCTGGAATAATTGGCATTTTTTCGAATAATTGTCATTTTTAACTAGGTCTTCTCGAAGTCTTCAAAGCTAGTACAGGAAACCCTGAGGGGCACATAAAGGTATCTACGTGGGTGGATATGCACCCACACCATCTTAAAGAGCTGCAGCTCGGGTATTGTAATCACAGAAATTGCATGTGGTAGGCTCCCAAGTACTGTTATTTAAAAAATAACTTTCCATTAAGTCTGGGGTCTGATGTAACTTGGCCATATGCAATTTCATCATTTGATTTGCTTTTCTAGTAGATCTTCTTCATTTTTTGCAAAGCTAGACCCATTAGAATAGAAAATAGTAAAGCAACCAATTGTGCCACCATTTTTATGCCATAGGAGCAAGTAGGTCTTAGCCTCTATTAATTTATCTGTCTGGTTTGAAATAGGGGGAGAGAATATTCCTTTATCTGCGGATAACTAAGTGAGGCAATCTTTATAATTCCTTCCCTTTGAAGAGACACAGGACATTTTTCTTGTGGGACACGTGGCCTTCGACTACTGGGTTAAGTCTGGAGTTAAGATTCCAAGTGTGTCTGGTTTCTTCTGATTCAGAATTTACCTCAAGGGTATGGCTGTTGAGAGCCAGCTGAAGACAATGGAGGTCACAAAGAATCTTAGCTGTATTTTTAAAAAACTGTTATTTTTGACTATTTAAAAAAGATCCCTTATATATAAAAGACATGGATGAAATGATCCCATGCTGGATTTTTCACAGCCAATGTGAGGTGAGAATAATAATTAAACTCACATCTGTATGGCGCCTTTGTACTTGAAGGCACTATTCCTCATGTACACTTGACAATCATGAACAGGGTACTTTGCATGATAAGAGGGACACCACTGTATATTTGTAGATACCAAGGAACAAGGCACATTTGCCAGCACAGATCTTGTCAAGCATGAAATTAATTGTCTGTTTCCTTATGCATTTCCCGAAATGACTTTGGGCTTTTCAAAGTCAGGAAAGTGTCTTGTTCAACATGGTATGTGTAGTGTTTAGCATGATGCCTGGTCTTTAGGGGGACGTCATTCTACATTTGTTAAATTAGTAAACTGAAGAATAAAACAGTTCTAGTGGGCATACATCCTAAAAAGGTATGTGTGCACCAGGTATAAATAGAAAATACTGTATTGCTTTAAAGAACAGTTTTTAATTGAACAATTTATTTGAGAAATGTTCAAGACCAAACACAGAAGATTATGAGTAACTTGACCCTCAACTGCCAAAAAAAAAAAAAAAAAAAAAAAAAAGTGACGCATGATTGCTGAAAGCATGAAAAGTAGCTCCCTGTTGTTGCTCTAAACTTTGTAGTGGTGGTGAGGTCTGGCCCCATTCCCACATGACTTTCAGCTGCTGTTTTTCTGTCTTTGTGGAGTTTTGTTTTATTCAAGGTCAGAAGTTAGTGGCTAACATTGACAGACTGACATATCACAGAAATAAGACTTCTGAGGCCATCGACCAGAATCCCCCCAAGGCAATAGCTAAAGCAACATTTACAACTTCCATTCCAGTGAGAAAAATGTCTCCAAGTCCCAGGAAAATATTTTCTCACCACACTGTGAAAACCAGCACAAAGAGACATTTTCACTGTGAATTCTTGCCCCTCACAACTTTCTGAATTCAGAATTAGAAGGAGTGTGGGAAGCAAGATTTTATTGTTATTACTATGACCTCTGTGGTCTTGGTCATGACCTGTGACTTTCTTTCATCCCTACCCCTAGGTCTGGAGGATGGGAAATAGACCCAGAAATCTATGGAGAGATCCTAAGGACAGTGCCTGGGACATACAGGCCCTTGGTGAATGTCACCTATCATGAGGAGAATGAGGAGGATGTCAATAAAAAAAAAGTTTGTGTCAGTAAAGCAATTTGAGTTCTGATTCATATGCAGGGCAACAGCTTGAATGAGTTTTGAGAACTTAAAAAATACATACCTTCAGCTTCTCTTGCATAGAAACTATACTTTCCTTATTAGAAAAGTCTACTGATGCTCATTTCAATATTTTGGTATGGGATTGATGAGAAAGAAATGGTGATTAAAATCTATCTACCTATCTATCTATCTATCTATCTATCTATCTATCTATCTATCTATCTACCTAACTACCTACCTAGCATGGAGATATAAACCTCTTGAGGCTATTTTATAAAACCACTAAAATGGAGCTGGATTAACAGAATAAAGTATTTCATCTGCTGTTTGCCAGGGTTGTAAGAGCGTTTGCAGCCAGAGAAATAGCAGCTCTGAAAATGTTGGCAATGCGTGCTTACCTTTTACCCAAGGAAACCATCAAAGTCAAACCCACTGAACCACAGGACACTACCTTAAAGAAGTCTTCAATTTCAGCTCTGTCCATGAAATAAATGATTTATAAACAGGGACAAAAGGTGATGAGGACCCAGGGACAGTTTTTCTTTTGTGTTAGCTACAAGGTCATGAGTGCACTGCGTTTCAAGGCAACAGGAAATGTGACCTCTGCATTTCTCTTGCTAGTTTCATTTTTTAAAATGCTTTACAATGCAATAAAAACCCTAATCTGTCTTATTCTCAGGAAACAGCACACATTCTACTTAAACAAGGACTTTGAGTCAGTAGAGTTAACTTGCATGGATTATGAAACTCTAATAGATTATGATAAAAACTAGAGGCCCAGTACACGAAATTCATGCACAGAGGGGGGTTCCTCAGCCCGGCCTGCACCCTCTCCAATCTGAGACCCCTCAGGGGATGTCCTACTAACATCCCTCTTGCAATCCGGGCCGACTGGCTCCTAACCACTCTCCTGCCTGCCTGCCTGATCACCCCTAACCCCTCTGCCTGCTGGCCTGATTTCCCCTACCTTGCCCCCCTGCCAGCCTGGTCACCCCCAACTTCCCTCCCCTGCCGGCCTGATCTTGCCCCCAACTGCCCTCCCCTGCTGGCCTGATCACCCCTAACTGCCTCTGCCTTGGCCCCCACCACCATTGCTTTGTCTGGAAGGAAGTCAGACGTCTGGAAGATGGCTGGTCGACCCGATCTAATTAGCATATTACCCTTTTATTAGTATAGATAGATTATATAGGATAGGATTGCTTAAATTGGAGAGGGGGGGAAGCCTTTTTCAGCAGGAGGAGATGCTCTTGGCAGACAAAAACACATAATCCCTATATCTGGACTGATAGCCAGCCATATGCACTATACTGCCAAACCAGTCATTAAAAAATTGAATCACTTTCTTACACCTTACACCAAACAGCTGTTGCCCTTAAAACCCCTCCTCAGCCCCCACCTCAGGTTCTGCCTTTGCAGTTCACCTAGATTTGGTTCTGATTGGTTGGTTTCTATGCCAGTCAGCATCAAAAGCCCCACCTCCTAGGCAGCACTTCACCCAGATTTGGTTCTGATTGGTCGGTTTCTATGCCAGTCAGCATCTCCGGGCCTATCTCTAGGCCTGATCATAGAGGTAGGGCTGATCAGCAGCTGCCCCAGGCTGCTGGTGAGCTGGCTGAACTGCTGACCTCTGGGAGAGAGAGAGAGGCTTGGCTGCTGGTAAGGTTGGGAGAGAGAAGCAGGGTCTAGTTACCCTGCTTCTGTCTCCCGGCCTTGCCAGCAGCCGCTGCCGCTGCTGATCAGCCCCGCCTCTCTCTCTCTCTAAGAGGTCAGCAGTTCAGCCCACTTGCCTGCTGCATGCACAGCCTGGCATTCAGTTGAGCCTTCAGTTGTTGTGGATGTTATGACCCTGGCTCTTTATATATATAGATGTACTTCAATAAACTGACACCTAAAATTATTGACCCCTTTGATATTTTTGCAGGTACTTCTGAATTTTGCAATGTTCCTGAATCACTTTTGGGATGTCAGATATAAATGCTCCTGATGATACATTTGATTGATTCTAAGGTCGTAAAGGAATGCATTGAAAGAGGAATCAGTGAATAAAAGATGGGTCAGAAAATATTAATAATGGGCTAAATGCTAAGAGAAGAAAAACTACAAGAATCCAGAGAGATGGTTCCATATACATATAAACTCAATTACATATATATGTTGTCTATATCAGTGACTTTCATATGGATGGGGAGTCAGAAAGTTGTATCACATTCCCAACTATACATGCACCATTCCTCCTCGCCCAATCCCTTTTGTATTAAGATTCTGAGATGCATCTACACCCACATAAGCATGGCTGAGAATCAAGGAATCTACATCTTTGGTGAATGGAATAAAATTCCCCAGGCCTTTCACTTAACTCATTCCAGGGGCATCTGCGGTTTTAAGTTATGCAATGGGCACTCGCTTGCTTGCTTTCATGCTAAATATCAGAGCTTAAGGATTTTATTGATGACAGTTGATGTTTGATCACTACTGCTGCTCATTATTCTGTAAATGAATATTTCAGGGACACTTTGGAGCTGCTTTCTATAGGCTGTTCTATGTAAAATTTCCATAGGCAATGATATCAGATGTTGCATCAGAAAATTCATGTTATGCAAGACTTGTGTTTTTAAAGTTCCAACTTGTTTTGTCATGTCTGGCTTATTGCAGACATCATATTAACTACTCCAGCCAGTACTGTAAAATGCAAGCATCAGTCTAGCTGGGATCCTAAAAGATTTACCCAAAGGACTTTGTGGAGGCAACAAAGGGTCTATTGCATATGCTTTTTGCATAATCTTTGAAACATGATTACAAGACATGTCGATCTAGATATTAAAAGGTGAAATTTACACGGACATAAAGTACCATCATAAAAAGGAATTATTGTTGACCATGGGGATTATGCTAATCAAGTAGTCAGGACTTTATCTTAGATCTTCGGAACCTTCATTCTGCACACGTTTGGGGCACTGTCCAAGCTTATTTGGTATTTCCTTATCATCAAGCGTGAAGTGAAGTGCACTGTCTGCTCCCGTCCAATGTATTAGTGCCCATCTCCATTTGGGTTCCTGGAGCAGGCATCTGAACATCATTTGAACCATGATGACCAAGGCTCTACAATTGCTGCTTATCAGGACGACCTCCATTAGTCTCCCTTGGTCAGGGGTGGCTGGGGTTTGAACTTATAGAGGACCCGCTTAGGCATGTACTCAGGTCTACAGATTCACAGACCATTTTGCCCTTTAATAAAATCTCAAATTGGAATTTTTAACAAAAGACAATTGAGAAGACTGGCAACATTAAAAAGAAAAAGCCAGGTGCACAATCAGTACACTTTATAGAGGAATCTGCAAAAAGAACAAAGTTAAGTCATTTGAAAATAGCTCTCCCCAATCCTTCCCCATTGCCCCCTCAGTCTATTTAGTATAGGGATTTTCAAGAATTCTTTTAGTAGGTGAGTTAAGGACCCATGGCCCCAAATTTATAAGTGAAGGTGGAAAATACTGATGTGGTATGGATGTGGGAAGGGACTTAAAGAATTACAAAAAAGTATGTACCAGACAAGCAGAGTTGAATGTGGACAACATGTGGAAATTGCAAGAATTTGTCTTTCTACTTTAATCAACAATAATTATGTTGAACCACATGAAGTTGCCATCTTTTCCCCAGGAAAGTATGGTTGAATATGGGCAATTTCATATGGTTCAAAAGAATGCAAAGGAAATTCTGTGTCACAGAGTTCTAGGTACTGGCATGTTATTTCTGTCTCTGCTTGTCCTCCAGATTTCTTACATTGCTTCTTTCTGCATCTCAGGAGACTTAACCTGACCTCCTGAGTAAAGATTTAGTCTATTGTTCATCTTCTGTGTTGGGAATTAATACCATTACCTTTGAGAATGCTCAGAGCCAGCACAATAGAGAACCCTGTTTCTCTACAATACTCACTTGGAAAAGGGCAGGCTCTTTTAGGAATCTGGGAAGGCGCCCCTCAATGGCCACCACTCCAAGTTTTAAAATTCTGAGCACACCCATGCTCTTCTTCATCAGCCGGAACACGGTGGCCTGAAGTGAGCAGGCAATACCCAATACTGAGTCTACTATCCTTATGTAGTGCCCATATTTATCTGTGTGAGTGTGTGTGCATGTATGTAGGTTTTCAGACTACATCTACTGTAGTGCAGAAGATATTATATATGAAAAATAAAGGATACATTTTTGTAATTCAGATAACTGGAGTAAACACAGTTTAGTTCGAGGAAGCAGGATGACTCCCAAATGAATGGAAGCAGGATTATCTCCCCTTTGTACCAAATGTTGATTGGCACAAAAAAGTTAAAGGTTCAGTAAAACCATACAGAAGGAAGTGTGAGAATTTTTAGAGCATGCAAATGGAGCGAGAAAGAGAGAACTTACCACAGCCTGGAACAGTCAATACCAAAAGAAGAAAAAAGTAAACATCTGCATTAAAATCTGGTTGGAAAGCAGCCTAGTTCTTTTCCACCTGTTCAGTGGCCAGCATCTGAGGCATTGGTTGGAGAAACTACCAGGCAGGCAATCTGGTTTTCATGATCAGAGTATCAATGGCAGTCACTGAAAAGAGCCTTTGAAGGACTGTAGACTCAAATGCAGGCTGGCTGACGGCATCCGTATGTCCCTGCTATGCTGCCATTCATTTCCTGGAGACTCTTTTCCCCCTATAGCCCTCAACTCCCACATCCCCTTTCTGATGCGGTTTTCTGCCATTTTTCTTGCTAATGTTTCAGCAAGGTCAAAAATGTTTATTTTTTGTTTCTTGTTCACTTTCAAGAAATCCCTTCCATTTCTCTCTCTTCCTCTCCTGCAGATCTGCACATTTCTCTGTCCCCAACATATTCTATCACTTCAGAGAGTTCAGATTCTTTTCCAGGGACCTCCCAAATATATAAATTTAGCTTCTTTCTGTAGACCATCTCCCCACATCTGTTCTTCATACTACCAGCTTTCCCTGATGATGCCATGCTGTGGGAAAACCTGAGCTGGATCAATTTCTTTTAATTTTTAACAAATTTTATTGATTTCAGAGAGGAAGAGAGAGGGGGAGAGTGAGAGAGAGAGAAACATCAAAGATGCAAGAGAATCATTGATTGGCTGCCTCCTACATGCCCCCTACTGGGGATTGAGCCCACAACCCAGGCATGTGCCCTTGACCAGAATCAAACCTGGGACCCTTCAGTTTGCAGGCTAATGCTCTATCCACTGAGCCAAACCATATAGGGTTGGATCAATTTCTTTATGGTAAATGGCTACTCAGTGACATTTTCCTTTCCAGGTAGAGAGCAGCTATCTTGACTAATTCAGAAATTAGTTTTCAAACTGTCTTCGGTGACTAGAGGAAAATATCTATTTTTTCTAGAGACTTCAATGGGAAATGATTTAGAATGACCATGCTGCATGTAACTCCTTAGGAGATTCTGAGGAGAGTAAGAGCTATGTGCAATAGTGCCTTACATGGTTGTGGGGAGAAAAAAAAACCCAGAAACAAGGTAGCTGAGAGTCATTCCACCTGTGAACAAACAAGAATGGAATGTTTATCCACAGAGTCATAGTCTAAAGTATATCTGCTGAAATATAAGAGTGTTATAAACCTCCCTGAAAAGAACAGGATGGTTCCTGGGTCTATCCCACTAAAGCACCAGTCAGAGATATTCAGAATTAACATGTAATACATTCACCTTACTTTCAGGCAAATGCTATGGCTAGCTAATATTTTCCTTCTTGTTCATTGCGTATGTAGTCAACTGAGAAAGGGAATTTTAAAATTACATTGACCTGTAATACAGGAAACAATAGTGTTCTGCATAAAAGTAGTGATAGTTTGAAAGTAGGGGAAAAGAAAATGCATGATTATAAAGTCTAAAGTTCATGGCTTTGATATGGTGGAGCCTCTAGAAATTATTTATTTTTTAGAAAGCTATGAATTTCTTAAAACATGTTTAATTTAATTTGACTTTGATATTGAGGCAAACCTATAATTAAATATTTTGGGGGTGAAATGGGAAGAAGACACTGAAAAATAAATGCTTTTCTTCTCCAAGAAGTTAGAAATCACTGTTTTAACTCAATCTGTATTAAGAGCCATGGAGTTCTCAACCCAGTACCTTCCTATGAACAAACATATAGACTCACACCCAGAGAAACACTCAAACATACCTAGACACATCCACACCCACACACCCTCAATCCTTTGGCACATGGAGTTAGACTTCTCATAAAGAATGAAAGACAGCGTTCAACTGCTCAACAGAATTCACAGGTCATGCTGCCTCTGATGAACTTACCTGCCCATAAAATGCCACACGGTAGTACCGACCAAACAGTCGCTTCTCTGAATTTACCACCTCTGCAACTTTCAGATAGGACCGGTGGATGTCATAGTAAAGATCCGATAATTTCTGAAACCATAAATCAAAGGGTCTCAAGCGATGGTACTCACATAAACAATAGGAAGTTTCTGCTTTTGAAAATAATAAGCAATGGACCCATTGAAAGTAGGATGTTGTCAGTAATGTCTGGTTTTGAAAACATACTTTGAAGTCTCTCTGCTTCTCAAAGACAGCAATGATGGGCTTGTTGACATCAGCGATGAGCTCGTATCTCTCAGACTTCCAGAGAAACTCCACACACATATATAGCTGCTCCACCAGGATATGCTGCAGTTCCTCAAACCAAAGAAAGATCTTTTATGATTGCCATTGTAGCTTATCACTGAAACTCAATTTCAAAACAGCTGCATTATCAATTTTTTCATGGTGTGATCTGTGTTCCCTATTTTTGTTATTAGCATTTACATTTAGCCAGCAAGGGATGGTGGTCATCTGGATTATGCACTTTTCCTCAGTCCCATCCCCTGATCAATTCCTTAATCTTGCCAATTTAAATCTAAGAAATGCCTTTAATTTGCCTAGTTCTTTCCATTCTCACTGTCCCCAACTTCCATTGAACCCCTGCTCACTCTGAGACCCCTGCAGAGTCTTCTAGATAATCTGTCTTCCCACTCCAATTTTTCCTCTGTGATGCTCTCCAGTCATTCTTCTTTCTAAAACATGAATATGATCCTGAGATCTCCCTGAACCTTGGTGGGACCCCACTCTATGAACTGCTGTCCCAACTCTCTAGCATGGCATTCAAAGAGCTCCAGAGTCCAGCACCAGCCTTCGTGGCAGAGCCCCTCTCTCAGCGCCCCGATGTTGACTTTGCATGTTGGCTATATCAGACCATACCACACCATTTTTAGGATTCATTCTCACCTTCCCACTTTTGCCTGTTTTGTTTGTTGCCACATCTATCAGAATGTGTTTTTTTTATTGACACCTTCGAGTCCTATTAAATGTCAAGACCCAGTGCCAAAGTCTGGAGAACTTTCATTTATGTCCCATCTATCTCCATCCCAACCACATTCACATAAAAAATGTTCCCTTTTAATTGTAGCCACATATAATGCCTGGAGTTATAGTTAACTAGAGACCCAGTGCGCGAAATCTTGCCAGACCCAGACCCTCCGCGTGTGAGCAGCTTGCTGCTGTGAGCCATTACACTGCTACCCTGAGCGGCAAGTGGGCTGGGTGGGGCGAGGGAGGGACCAAGAGGTGCTCCATGCACCTCCTGGTGACCGGTTGTTTGGTCCTTCTGGCGTTCCGGCATTATGGCCACTGGCCTTTTGTAATACAGATGGGTCTCAGACTGGATACTACCCACCCTGAAGGAAGTTTGTCTTTCTCAAGGTTCTAAACTCTTTGAGAGTAGGAATTATGCCTGATTTATCCGTCTCCCACCTTTAATTTAATGCTTCACATGTATTAGTGGTTTAATGAATGTTCAATTGAATCCAATTATATATTCTCTAAAGCAGGTGGGTAATATTATTGGAATGTTTCTAACAATGTCTTTTAAGAAAATATTTTTCAAAGTTATTTGGAACAGTTAATACAAATATGTAGTTGCATTCACTGTTTACTTGCAATGTACATTAAATTTATGTAAAACTACATGTAAAATTTCATTAGACCCATCCCCAAATTTGCTTTCTGTATTCTTACTTTCAATCTACAGTATGTAATAGGATTTTTAAAAATTAACGTGTGTAATATTTTACTTACTTGGAGGGGAGCTCTAGTTTCTTCACCAGAATCGTTGCTAAGTTATTCCCAGTTAGAAAGACTTTTTATTAGTGAAGAAAAAAACCCATGGTTTGCATAACAGAAGGTTTTTTTTTGCAGAAACTAGTGAGCCCCTCTCTTCAAATATATTTGCAAATAAACTTTCTAATGTATTTTTAAAAAGTTATGACCAGCTCACAAAAATTTCAGCATCCCTTACCACATTTACCAAAGGCCCAGAGATTTGGTATCTTATAGATGAGCTGATAATATATATTGGGTCCATCTTAGAGAAGTAAAGTTTAATTTAAATTTTCATTGAAAATGATGCTTTCTCAATGAAGTCTGATATTGATTAATCTTAGCTTAATTTTAGCCTGCATTTCATTTTCCCTTAGTCATATTATAGAGTAACTTTATTTGATTTCTGAATAAGACTTTCTCCCCACTATTTAGCTTGATACTACAAATCAATGCATCTTTTTTACTCATTTACTGTACATTGGATTACTTTGGTCTAACCTCATTGTATGGCGTGTCTTGCATTCCCGAATCTTCTTTCATTGCTCCTTCTTCTTTAATATTTGGGGTAATGCTCAGAAAAGCTGGCCAGCCCATAGAGAACATGCCTGGGGAGGACCAAGAGAAATGTAATATTATTTGAGTCACGTATTGCTTAGATTAGACAAGGCCTTGCTTCATGATGTTCCAAGTGGTAGTGTAAAGCTCACAGTCAACGAGATGGTTGGACCATGACTGTTGGTAAATACTCCCTGCCAGGCAATCAATGTCAGCCTTTTGTAATTCTGTATTATTTGCAGGTGATACCTTTTCTATAAGAAGCTGGCATGGGATTATGGACCGAAAACAAGATTTGTAGATTGATGCAGCTCCAATGTTCTGGTTTAGTTAACCTCTTTGAGCCCGTTTCTCCCATTTGTTATACTGGAGACATTGATATCTATCTCAAAGGATGGGTGAAAGGATTAGTATTTGAGAAAACACCTGGTATGGTCAGCACATTAGGATGGCAATGCTCAATACTCACTAACTTTTACTCTTTGGCATTATCTAGAAAGCCTTCTTAAAATTTTTGTTAGCATTTTGCCACCAAGATTATAAAAAGGTCATGTTCTGCAGATATATATGGAAAGAGTTTTTTTTTTTTAATTTAATTTTATTGTTTAAAGTATTACACATAGTAGTACATATATGTCCTTTTTTCCCCTATTGACCTTCAGTTGATAATGGGTCATGTTCCTAGAGGAGGGATCAGATCTGAATGGTGGGGAATAGAGTGGTTAGGAGCACAGCCTAGGGTGACAGACCAGTCTTGATCTCTGGCCACCACAAACTAACCATGAGCTCTGAGGCGGTTGATTTACTGCTCTTGATTTTCTCATTTGTAAACGGGAGGTAATAACAGCACCCAACTCATAGACTTGTCATTGGTAACTAATTCAGGTATTGTCAGTATGGAGCCTAGTGCTGTGCCTCACATGGAGCATGTGCTTTGTAAGTTACAGCTGATGCTCCTGTGGGTGTTTTCATTTTGATAATCAGTTCATTTAGCCGTAGCTGGTTTGGCTTAGTGGATAGAGCATTGGCCTGCAGACTGAAGGGTCCTGGGTTTGATTCCAGTCAAGGGCACATGCCCAGGTTGCGGGCTCAATCCCCAGTAGGAGGCATGCAGGAGGCAGCTGATGGATGATTCTCTCGTCACTGATGTTTCTATGTCTCTCTCCCTCTCCCTTCCTCTCTGAAATCAATAAAAATATATTTAAGTAAAACTTTAGACAATAAAAAAAATCAGTTCCTTGGCTATGAAACTAAATTAACCCAGGACCTGTTAAAATTATAATAATTACTGCAATCATATCCTTGAATTAAAATTCTATGCTCCGCCCTAACCAGTTTGGTTCAGTGGATAGAGTGTCGGCCTGTGGACTGAAAGGTCCCAGGTTCAATTCTGGTCAAGGGCATGTACCTTGGTTGCAGGCACATCCCCAGTAGGAGGTGTGCATGAGGCAGCTGATCGATGTTTCTCTCTCATCGATGTTTCTAACTCTCTATTCCTCTCCCTTCCTCTCTGTAAAAAATCAATAAAATATATTAAAAAAATTCTATGCTCCTACTTCTCTATAATATTCCTTCTGAAATTAAACATACATTAAAATACATAAAAATTGATGGTAGCAGGAAATGTCATGACATACTTCTCACAGGATGCTGATCATTATTACAGCTGTATTTCCTGGAGTCACCTATATTTACCTATATTCTTATTATTTACACATTGTATGAGAGGTAGTCTACTTCTTTGACTTAGAAACATTGTAACAAAAAGTATATTGAGGATTTCAAATATATATATATACTAGAGGCCCGATGCACGAAATTTGTGCAAGGGGCTTGGCCCCCGCTGCTGCAGCCGCTGCCTCTGCCTTGGTCCCCGCCTGCCGCGGCTTCATCCAGAAGGTCATCCGGAAGGATGTCTGGTCTAATTAGCATATTATGCTTTTATTATTATAGATGCTACTGCCTCATAAATGACCACCTTCCTTAATTTAAAGTTTACTAAACAAATACATTATTTTCTCAATGAGTATGACATATTCTAACATTATTTTAGGTCTAAAAGTGGGTATATAAAAGTTTTTGACTATTAAAGGTTCACACAACTTTTTGGGATCGAAGTTTCTACAGCTTCTCAAACTGACACCTCGTTTTATCAGGTTTCTCCAATTTAGTTTTTTAGCTAGAATTTGACATAGGCTTTATGGAATTGTAGAGTATCTGATTATGATTAAAAATTAGATGGGGAGGAAGGGCATGTTAAAAAAAACAATGATAACTTTGGTGACTTGCAGATAAAAATAAAGCTCAACCAGGAGTCGGCCACTGAGGAAGGCGATCCCTGACTTTTAGTGTGGGCATGAGCCATGGTGCCAGGTCTGGTCTCTTCTCCAAGGTCCCCAAATAAATGACCTCACTGTCCACAGTTCACTCTGGTCACTGGGTTCAAATGTCTTGTTTGCAAAATCCACTGAATCTTTTTTGAAAATATATACATATTTAAAAGAATGAAGAACAAATTAAGCTTCCAAAATATTGTAACTAAAGTCATTTACCTTTTGTTTGGGTACTTTGACCTTTATACCTAAAGATTTGTTCCTGTTTTTCATATACACTGAGTTTACCACAGCTTTTAGAAGATTAAGTTACAAAATATATTGTAGTTCATAAACTTTGGGTTTGAACAATTTTGCAAAAGAAAACTGATTAAGTGTGTTAACTGTGTTGCCAACTTGTTTACAGAG
Organism: Plecotus auritus; assembly: GCF_963455305.1. Classification (NCBI taxonomy): domain Eukaryota; kingdom Metazoa; phylum Chordata; class Mammalia; order Chiroptera; family Vespertilionidae; genus Plecotus; species Plecotus auritus. The sequence goes on from NC_137776.1 coordinate 28,050,128, forward strand.
TAATTATTTAGTTATCACTATAAAATAATTTTTATAAGACATTAAAGATGAAATATTTTTAAAGGAAATATTGTTAACTATTACATATTGTAAGTTGTCAGAACCAGTTTATGCTTTTAAAAAAGAAATACAAGATGCCAATTATAAGTATAGTTCTGTATATGCACTATATTTATATGTTTTCACTTCTGCATCCCTTTATTGGACTAATTTTATTATATTTCAAGATGAAAATGGATTTCTCTTGCCATTTTAAACAATCCATCAGTTTCAGAATACAATCCCAAAGGCAGACTAGCAGGCAAATTGGTAGCAAAATATGGCCATAACTCATAATAATATAGGATAAGATGCAGCTGTATTTGCTGAAAACTTTTCAGTAATATAAACTGCATAAATTTAGGATGAATGGGATTTCTGAATGCTAGGAACTTTGGGATTTTGCAGAGTAAGTAATGTAGGTCTGACACGGTTTTTGCTTCCAGGAATACATTTAAGAATTTTGTTGAAGTAAAGCTTAAGAGAGGTTTAATGTCCTCTGCACTGTTCCGTGGGTAAAGGAGCTGTTAGACCACTCACTTCCTCCACCGGGACTGGTTAGTAATGGGTTGCTATCGCAGGGGTGGATATCCTCCATGAGCAGGGATGGTGTGCAAATCTTTTCCGTTTTCCAGTAACCTATGGTAGTGCAAGATGAGGTTAGGACAATGCTACATGTTTGTGTTAATTCAAGCTTACAAAACCAGAAATCGTTAATCTAACCAAGAAGCTGACCAGTTAGCCTTGCACATAAAATAAACATAATAATGGCATGAAAGAAACTTAAAACTTAAAACTACAATGTAATTAGAAACATCTGTGAATATTAATATTGCTTAATAAAACGTAACCAAGATTAATAAATCTAAAATGAATAAATTAATTTTAAGTTGGATTTCAACATGTTGCTTTCTGGACTTTTTCTCCCTCATAAGGTTGGTCATCTTACCCTTTCTTTTCAGGTATTCTGCAATGAGGGCGGCTATATGGATGTAGCACATAGCAGCCTGCAATAAAACAAACAGTGTCAGAGGAGGATGCAGCACACATTTTACTATTTGTCTAATTAGGACTAACGTCATGTCAGAATATGTGGAGGAATCTTTTAAGTAAGAGAATTAAAAGTAATCAATTACATTTCCAAAAAAATTCACAATCAAAAATAAAATACATACTTGGGATTGTCTTTCTTGATGTAATTCTCAAGAAGAGCTGGCCTGAAGAATTCTCCCAAAGATTTATCTTCCTTAATATCTAAGTTTCTCTTTGTCTCTTAGTATTTACAGGGGAGGGCAAAACTAGTTTGCAATTGTTCATAGGAAAAAGACATGCAGGTTATGATTATTACAATAGCTGAATAAACTCTGTATTTTGCATACTCAAAACTATAAACCTATTTTTGCCCACCTGTATGTATGTATGTATTTATATATTTCCACAGCTCTCTTTCCTTGTGAAAACTATTAGCATCTGGATCTAAACTGGAAAGGCAAATGCTGCTTTCTTACCTTTGCTGCCTCCAGGAATGGTCCTCACTCGAATATCTGTTGCATTTCAAGTGGTCGCCTCACTTGGTTAAATAGTGTAACCTAACGTGTCACGTGTGCTCCCCTCCACCAGATGACATGGGCAACATTCTACTATTCTCTAACATATCCTGTCAAGCCTTGAACATTGCTGGACACCTACCAGAACTTGACATGTTGAAGGGTCCAAATGACTTCAGCTTTTCCCTTTGAAGTTTTATGAACTTTTCCATTTTTACAGCAGTTCAAGGGAAATAGAGTTTTGCATTTTGTCCTCACCAAATAGCCACCAAGCAAGGTTTTGTTTCTATCCCAGAGTCCCTTGCAAGCATTGTTAGAGCTTTAGGATTGCCCCAAATGATCTCTTCCCAAAGGGTGCATATTTCTGAGAATAAGGCAGAACTTCTCCATTTGGTGTCCGGAAGCTATCATAAATCCACCCATCATTTAAATTGACATAGAAATGTTATCTATTGATTTATAACCTTCACACAGTGGACCCTCTTCACTTACCTGGATCTCAGGAGTGTTAATTTTTACATCACCAGTTCAGATTAGCTGCAAATGAGGACAGTTGACCCTAATCTGAATTTACTCACCATGGTGGTGAGCTTCCCTATCCAACTACAATTACAGGGAAGAAGTTTTAAAACACAGACCATTAATTTATATAACTCTTAATTTCCACACACCCTTACAGCCTCAGGTGTGTGGAAATTAATTACAGTTGTCCCTACAGACTCTGGCCTTTATTTGATTCCTACATGCAAATTTAATGCACATAACATATAGTTAAGCAATATTTAGATTAGTGGAAATATATGATAACTTTTTATATTCCTGCTGTAAGTGAAAATCCAATTGAGCTTTATCAAAGGACAATGCTGATGGAGAATGACAGCCTTGGCCAATCACCTCGGACAAGTCTCCGTTTCGAGCGTGTATCTTGGCCATGCTTTCCAACCAGGTCCTCCGTAGCTCAGGGGTGCTTGCATAGGAGTTTGCCAGGCTGTACTGGAGATCCACCAGCATCTCGGGGTCCTTCTCATGCTCCTTCATCTGAGCCGTGGCCATCAAAACAGTCCTTATACGTTTAGTCAGGTCTTTCACCTCTGCTGGGAAATTGCTGTTCTTTGGAAAAGAGAGAGCCTGAGTCATAACCTGCTTAGAATTCAGAAGTGAGGCTGTTAATTGTGGTTTGTCATCTCAGTTTGGTGCATCCTATATATTGCTCATAAATATGTACATTCTTTATACATGCATATTTATACATGCATATATACATGTTGTGATTGTGGTTATACATATTTGAAGGTAAGAATTGTTGTAGGCCCTGCTTTTTGGTTTTCTAGCCCACCTCCTTCTAGTAATAGCATCTTGATTGTCCTTTGAAATGTTCTCCTCTCTGGCTCATGTGCATGTGATTTGAGTGGGTCTGCTTCATTCCCAGGCACCAGGGCTGGCACATGATACTGGCCTGGCCAATCACATTATTTGATCCCCCAGGCGACATTGATTGGTTTAGGGAGGGGCATATGACACAAAGTTGGATGGAGGAAATTCAGTACTGGAACTTCAATTGGCACTATGGAATACTTTTCCCACTCAAGGAACACTACCAGAGAGTAAACTCATGGGAGAGCTCTTCCGTAAATGGAATAAACACAGAGGAAAGTTGAACTGAGAGGTAGGGAGACATGTTAAAGTAGAGGCAGTAGGAGGAGGACATCAGAAAACATTATTTTGATCCCTGCATTTAGCCATGCCTGAAGCCAGGCATTAGACCTGGATTTTTCAGTATACTGACTAAAGGAGAAGTCTTTGGAAAGCCACGCCGCTCCCCCCAAAAAGATAAGATAAATTTGGCTAAGAATGGAATTATAAGAGAACCATTGGATTTCTGGATATTTGTAGTAATTTTTCTTGTTACACACCATTCAACCACACATCTTGGAAATTCCACTTAACAGATTATATTCTGAAAGTGTAAGAGCTGATTATCAGTTTAAAGAAGCAAACAATGTAAGTAATGTCTCAATAAACAAAATAACAAATTCGTATTTTTTAAATGAGTTAGATATCTCACAAAACAATTAGTTTAGTTTATTCCTAATTATTTAAAAATCCCACAAAGCATTTCTTACTTTCATTTGTTTGTCTCCATTAGCAAAATTATTTGTAATTGCAAGGGAATGTTGAAACCGAGAGCCTCCAATCCCAGCATCAGCTATTAACTGACTTACGGCCTTAATGAGCTGAAAGAGAGAAGAAAAATGAAACCTCAAAAGCAAGTAACTTAGAAATAGGAGTTGTAAAGAAATCCATTAGTTTAGTTGAATGTACCATTAATTTCTCCCTCTAGATCCAATGAATGATATCTCTCTGATTTAAATCTTTAAAGGCCATGCGATCCTGGGCTTTCCTTATAAACTTAAATACTTAAGGAAGGTTGCAAGAATCTTAGGATGCCTTGAAGAAAGAAATGTATGCATTTAGAATCTGGTGAGATTTGGCATCCTAGAAATAGCCCCAGGTTCCTGACTTGTGTGTTCTGTATGACTCTATTCCTTGGCAGAAGAAAGAACAAGTCCAGGTGGAGTGATGGGTTTTGCTGGCTTCTGCCCAGCTGCCCTCTGCCCATGAATCAGAACTGAATGTGATGGGTACCTTTAAGGGCAGAGTCTGGAGGAGGAGTTGGTCACTGGTTGCTATGAGGACAGTAGGCTTCTATCAATGCTGAGACAGAGTTGTGGCATTAACAATAGCACTAATGAAAACTGGCAGCACTTACTTGTAAGTGGGATCGGACAATTGACTTCTGCTTGTTAAATTCAAAATTCTTCCTCATGAAAAAGTATAAAAGTGCTGATGCTTCTGTCTGAGTTGACCGTGACCTGTGGTTACAGCACTTCAGGACTTCATAGCAGAAGGATCCACACAGGTCGGCAGGCCCTTGAAAGAACGCTGAAGGAAACTGTGGGAATGAAAACACGGGTGAGGTCAGCCCTGTTCCTTCATTGTGCTCTGTTCACTCTCATATTTTAAAATCCCTGAGAATGAAATCCTTCTTTCTTTTCTTTTAAATGAGTCTTTTTCTTTTATTTGCAAGTGGGAGAGGATATACATTTACTTGTTAAAGTCTATCTTAGTATTTCTCTCTCTTTTTTTTCTAAAAACAATCATTCTCTATCTTTTAAGTATCCCTTGTATAAATAACTAATGATAACCCGAAAGCATTGAGCCAGAGCTTTGACATGTTTTCTATTTACCCAACACTGTAAACTGCAGGGGCCCTAAGAGGTCACAGCTGTAGCTACTTCAATGTGGAACCTTTAACTTGGCATGAATGGGCTTCACAGTTCATGGTGTGCATTTTACCTAACTCTGCCACAAACACTTACTCAAAGAACTGGTGGCCAGATGTTAATTTTATTCCCTTCTGATATCCAAGCCAAAAGGCTGTCAAGGCTGTGAGCTTATTTTGAGATCACCAATCAAAGATTTGATAAAACCAAATAAATAGTCTAATAAAACCAAATAAACCAAAATAAAAGAAAACATGCCTTCTCTCCATACCAAAAGATGTAAGGATTCACATGCATTTATGATCATCCTTCACTGAGCTTTCGCTGGAAGCTGGAGCACCCTTACCTTGCATACAAACAGTCTGAGGGACGCAAACACATGCTTTAGCGCTGTGGCTGACTGGTTGACTTGGAAAAAGAGCATGTAGGTATCGAAGACTCTTTTCATTAATGAATTTTGACATTCAGATTGTTGGAGTTGTCTCTGGAAATTTAACACAGAAGTTATTTAGGATGAGGAAAAGGACACCTGTGTTCTTTCAAAAGATATTTGTTGTGAACCTATAGAATGGTAGGCACAATTCTGGGACATAAAATGCTGAAGAAGAGGAGAAGGTCTACATTCCCAGTATAACTGACAGAGCAGTGACTGGAAAAAAAGTACTAAATAAGGAAATAGAGTATAATGATATATTATGATAGAAAGAAATTGCTTTGGGAGTAGGATTGCACTTTAGATAGGGTGGTTAGGTATGACCTCTTTAATGGATGAACTGACATGTGAGCTAATGGAGTGTGCTAGGGGCAGATCTGGGAGGGCTGTCCAAGGAGGGAGGCTTGAGTACCAAGAACCTGACTTAGAAAGGAGACTGTGAGCTCAAAGTTGAGAAAAAAGAGCAGAATGAGTGGGGTGGGATAGCAAAGAGAGGTAGGAAATAATATCACAGACAGGTAAGTCATCATAGGCCCTGTAAAGCCTGTGAGATGTATGTTATTTGAGTAATATTTCCACTGAGCAATAAAATATTAAAATATGGTTATTGCTTTTTCTACCACCATGCTGAGCTTTCACCTGCAGGACTTTCTTGATGTATTCATTCTGTTTAGTGTAGACTTTATTCAGCACATCCAGCTTTTTATAGTTTAAACCTTAACATTTGTGAATTCATTAGGTGCAGCTAATGTTTTTAATAGCTTATTGATTTTTAATTAACAAAATTTCTATAGTTACCATTTTATGAAATTTTTTATAAATGGAATCATAAGTGTATATACTCTTTCTGTTTGGTTTCCTTCACTGAGCATAACTAAGCTGTATTCTATTATATGGATATAACATCATTTATTTCCTAAGCCATTTATTTGTTGATGTACATTTAAGTTGTTTCCAGTGTTTAGTTATTAAAAATAAAGCTTCCATGAATATTTGTGTACAAAGCTTTGTGTGGGCAAATGCTTTAAAAAATTCTCACCCAAGGAAGGGAGAGAGAGAGAGAGAGAGAGAGAGAGAGAGAGAGAGAGAGAGAAAGAGAGAGAGAGAGAGAGAGAGAGAGAGAGAGAGAGAGAGAGAGAGAAACATCAATCAGCTGCCTCCTGGGGATTGACCCTGAACCCAGGTATGTTCCCTGACCAGGAACTGAATCCATGACCCTTCAGTGCATGGAATGACTCTCCAACTGAGCCTCTTTGGTGGCTAGGGCTGAAGAAATGTTTTGATGTCTTCTGGATAAATTCCTAGTATTGGAATGGTGGGTTAATAAATGCTTAACATTTTATACCGACATACTGTTTTCCAAAGTGTTTGTACCATTTTTGCATCTCCCCTATTAGTGAATGAGAGTTCTTTGCCAAAAGTTGGTATGGTCAGTCTTTTTAAGTGTAACCATTCTAATAGTATGTAGTGATATCATTTCACCAAAGAAATCCAGGGGGCAAATAAGCACGTGAAAAATATTCAACATTATTAGGCTATTGGATCTAGCTGTCATATGTCTCTCCCTTTGAGAATGAAAAGTAGTGTCACATTCTTACTCAGTCATTTTGCCTGATAGTGAAGCAGGAAAAATTAGAAAGAGTATCATCAACTATTTGACAATAGTGAAATATATACATGTGTATATCAATCAAGCAACCGTCAGTCAACTTTTGATAAAATCTGAACTTTATCTTTAACATGTTTTCTAGTCACATGTATTTTGATTTATGTAGGGTTAAATAATTTCATAAGATATTTTAATACATGTTCTTGACTTCACATGACTTTTATACCTTCCATTCTAACATGTTGCGGAAGATGTTACGATCACACTCACCTGGTGAATATGAGTGAAGAGAGACAGCAGGTCTAGAATAGTCAGGCAAACCTCTGTAGCTATATTAGCCTCTGTGTCCACATGATGCACGATGTCTATTTCATTTGAGTTGCCTAAAAATACAAAGTGGAACATTCACAAAAACATCCAAGACAACTCTTTTACCCTATAAAGGACTTTCTTCTATTATTACATATTCAGTGTTTACTGGTTTTGATCAATAATTTATTAAAGTAAAATGCTTTGGTTTATTCAACTTCCTATTGGCTAAATCAAAAACATTAGACTGAGTCTTTAGTGAATTCTACAGACTAAATGTTTGTGCCCACCCCCCAAATTCATATTCATATGTGAGTTTCAATGTGATGACGTTAGGAGGTGAGGTCTTTGAGAGGTAATTAGGTCATGAGCCTGAAGCCCCATGAATGGGATTAGTGTCCTTATGAGACGAGACACCAGAAAGATCATCCCTCTCTCTCTCTCCATCATGTGAGGACACAGCAAGAAGGCAGCCATCTGCACATAAAAAGCAGGTTCTCACCAGACCTAAAATCTGTTGGTTCCTTGATCTTGGATCTCCCAGCCTTCAGAACTATGAGAAATAAATGTCGTTTAAGTCACCCAGTCTATGGTATCTTGTAGCAGCTTGAACAAAGACTGTGTGCCCTTTTCTTATGTCAGCTGTAGAGTTTCCAAAGACCAGAGTGGTCTAGTTCTGTTACTTTCTACCATTTTTCAGTAATTCCATCACTGACAAATTCATATTTCTTCCATAATCAGTCTGGGTCAAGTTTTAGGCTCCCAGGCTAATAGACCAAATGTACAGTCTCAGTGGGCAGTCTGCATGAATGGTCTTCTGAGAAAGGCAGTAAGTGCATTTATAGGATAAGGTATATATTTTCAAACAGCTAACTTTGGTCACATGTCCACAATTGCTAACATTTATATGACACAAAATACTTGTTTATTTTTCCTCATTCACAAGCTGAAATGTGGGTATCACTGTATTCAAGATGTCATGCTTACTGACATAAACATTTTCTTCTTCCCACAGAGCAGACAATAACAATATGACCGAGAGAGACCTGCATAAAATTTATAATACCATTTTTTTCCAGAGGAGCTACACTAAGCATATGATACTGAGTGTTTTGCTTTCCCACTTTGTTTCTCATAAGAACACTACAAATTTTTAAGCTCTCCATGGTGAGTGCCTCCTCTAAGAACACTCGGGACCATAGCAAGCCTGAAAAACAGTGGTCTCAGTGGCATAACAGTATTCTTTCTATTTTTGAATCATTATCATGCATTCATGTCCTACATACATCTAGAGAAAAGCTGATAACTATCTGCTCCTATTATTTCTGATTTACTTACTGCTCATGGTATTGTCTAACATCTGTAAGAGTTTGGGGTTAGAAAGTGGATTTTTGCCTCGAATTATAGGTAAAGTTTGTGATCTGGACTGCTTATGTCCTTCATGACCAGAATTGGTATTCATCCTGAAAATTAAATAAGAAAAATGGTTAAAGCAATGGACATGTGATATCCAAATGTTCATTCAAATATTCTATATTGAGTCAAATATGCCAGGAACCAATTCCAACATGTTATAATTACAAGAGTTTCATCAAAAGGTTGGTAAAGCTTGGGCGACTCAACAAGGGCTGAGCCACATATGTAGTTTACCTGTTGGAATGGCTAAACGGCACTTCCCCCAAACCTGAATAGGATTGTCTGCTGCCAGACAGCTCAGGGCATTTTATTGCCTCCTGTTGGCCAAACACCTGAACAGCTGTAGGCTATTCCCCAAACTGACAATGCTTCTGTACCCTACCCTTTGAAACCTTAACCTTTGAAGTGTATTATCTCCACTTTGCCTTAGGACAAATTGTGTTAATAAATAGCATGGGGTCCTTAGACAAGGAGTAGTCTTCAGTTCCTTTAGCTGAAGCTCCTCTGACCCCCAATGCCTTTCAAAATTATCTTTTGTCTTTGGACTCCTTATTGAATCTACGCATCAGCCCCTTTCTCCAGATTGCAGAACCCTTCTTAATGCTGGGAGAAGAACCCCAGCAAAATATATAACATTTTAAAAATTGAGACCTATTATGAAAACTATTGATTAGGCGTGACATGATAAAAGGGACTTGAATACTTTTGAAGAAATTTTATTTAAGCCAAGAAAAGGTTCAGAAAGATAGGAGAAGAATAACAGATACTGAATTTAAATTTGCACAAGCATACTCATTAGTATTTAATGAATACTGGGATTCTATAGATGTGAAGTTGACTATTGGTCAGTCAGGAAGATAGTATAACTCAATTGTGTGAAATTATAATTAGAAGGCAATATTTAAAAAGTAAAATCTGTTCTAGAACAACCCTTGCTTTCCTAGTTGTTTATATCTGAAAATTCTTCATGTTTTGTCATTCCATTTGTGTCATGTGCACAGGGGCCTGATACATGATCCTTGTGGGGCAGAGAGAACCGAGGGGACCTCTGGGAAGCTCCTTCCTCAGGGCAATGACCATGACCTACAAGGGTTCTCATTCAATGCCTCCTTGGTACTTCCAACAGGGGAAATGAATGAGCCAGTGTTACTGTGGTAGTAGGAATACTTCCCATTCTCTACTGTCCTTTAGACTATCATTTGGCCAAGATAATAGAACATGACTTTGAGAATAGTAGAAAATCGGAGATAGTCTGAAGAGTCAAGCATGAAAAAGAGGCCATGGTTTTCTCTTTACTCTGGGTGAATAAGGGCCCAGGAGATCTGACTTTGGCTCTTAGCAACCAGGGGAGTCTGGGTCATTTCTGAAGCTACAAGGCATAATGGGATCTGAGATATATGGCTTGGACCTTTGGGACTGAATTACTTCCAGATTTTGAGTCTGCTTCAGTCTTGAACTCCTGGAGGACAAGCCCTGGTTTCTAGAAGGGGAGGGGCAGAAACAGTCAGAACCTGTCCAGATGGTTTGGGGCAGGAGCCTGAAGTCTGACCTGCCAGACATCTACAAAATTTCAGTCACTGCAGGTAGGTTATCATTGTTATTAAACATGAAAAATAATCGTTGATAGTCCTCTATTCTATTACCCTTCTCAAAACACAACCCTTATGTTTTTTCATTTACTTTCTCAAAAAGAGTAACTTCAAGGAGTCCTCAGAGACAGAGTGGCAAAATTTATTCCATGATTTATTGACTGTATACCACTTTCATATTTCTTTCTAAAACTTCTTCTAAAATATAGACATTTTAAAATATTACATATTATTAAGATCCCTTTGGGAAGAATAAATCAAACTGGAGAAAATTTTAGCAAAGACTTCGTATTTAGTAGACCCAGAGGAGCTGTAAGGTAGGATTTCAGAGCAAATGTTTTCCATAGAATAGCTTAACGAAGGATGACTCCAGATCCTACATGATAATTAAATCAGTCTGATGACGAGGAAATCTAAGGTGAGCTTATGAGGCCATCCACGCTTCCTCAGTGCCTTTGACCCTTTAATGAACAATTTCAGCTCTAAGAACACTTCTAAAACACAACAATTACTGAAAATAATGGGGAAATATGACCTACATTTTACTCTGTCACTAGAGATTAGCAGCCATTAAAAGAGGCATTTGTTGGAATTATGCTTTTTCAGTTTCCAATAAATTAAGATAGTCATTAATATTCTATGCAGGGCATTGTGCTCTAGATGCAGGTAAATAAGTCATAATCTTTGCATCTTAATTCTTTATAAGCTAGTAGGGCAGATAGGGAAGTACCTAAATGTGACTTCCTTTGAGAAATGTGTTTTGTGCTACTCTACCTCTAAAGCTTCATGTTATGAAGATAGGGCTACTGTCAATCTTCAAATGTGAGGTCAACCTTATAATCTTTATTGCATTTTAAGTTTCTTCACAGAAACATAGAATTACTTTAAATCTGCATTTGTTTTGAAATGTATACATATATATACACACATATACATATATATATGTACATATGTGTGTGCACATGCATGTACAGCCACCCCCCACAAATACATGCATAAATACACATACATATATACACACATTGTTTGTTTTTTTTTTTTAAATGTTATCCATTGTTTTTTGTTTTTTGGTTTTTTTTTAAATATATTTTATTGATATTTTACAGAGAGGAAGGGAGAGAGATAGAGAGCTAGAAACATCGATGAGAGAGAAACATCGATCAGCTGCCTCCTGCACACCTCCCACTGGGGATGTGCCCGCAACCAAGGTACGTGCCCTTGACCGGAATCGAACCTGGGACCTTTCAGTCCTCAGGCTGACGCTCTATCCACTGAGCCAAACCGGTTTCGGCTACACACATTGTTTTTAAATATAAAGCAAATGTGACATTACCACTGTGATAGGAGGCCTGATGTTTGGCAGGAAGGATTCGATCCTTTGAGAGTTCCATTGTTCTGGGTGGACTGCACAAATTTAAATGCAGCAGCAATTTTCCTGTAGGAAATGTTGAAGTTTTAATCATAGCTCAGCATTTGCAAATTCACATGCTATGAAAAATGAAATCACACATTCTTCTGGAAACGGGGAAGTGGGGATTTAGTGAAGGTGCTGGGAACTTTGCTGTCACTCATGAAGAAAGAATGGCAGCACAAAGCTACTGCAGATTAATTTTTCTTTTCATTTTACTTAAAATATTTTCTTAAATTGGCACCTTCCAAGTTTTATCTCTAAAAAGGTAGATAAATTTGTTCAAAGATACATGAAATGTGACTTCCTTTGAGAAATGTGTTTTGTGCTTCTCGACCTCTAAAGCTTTATGGAGACAGGGCTACTGTCAAACTTTGAATGTGAGGCACTTTATAATCTTTATTGCACTTTAAGATTTCTAAGATATATTTGTAAATCTAACCTGATGCATTAATATATGTCATAACTCTAAAAGAACAGACTGACTTATTGCAGCTTAAAATGATTACCTTATTATAATGCGTTTTCCTAGGTATCTGAAATTTTGAAGACAGACACTAGAAAGGAAAAAAGTGACATTCTAGTTATTTTCCCTCTTATTTATACAAACTGTTCATCCTAATACATTAAAAATATTAAATTATATTTAAATACTAGAGGCCCAGTGCACAAATTCATGCACTGGTGGGGTCCCTTGGCCTAGCCTGCGTCCTAATGCAATCCAGGACCCTCAGGAGATGATGGAGAGCTGGTTTTGGCCCGATCCCTGCAAGCCAGGCTGAGGGACCTCACTGGTGCATGAATCTGTGCACCAGGCCTGCAGTATGCATACAAGATCTTCAGTTAATCTCTTCCTATCCTCCCCCCTCCCCCCTTCCCTCTGAGATTCATCCGTCTGTTCCATGTTTCCATGCCTGTGGTTTCAGCTCCTGTGTTGAGCATCTTCCCCTGGTGGTCAGTGTGTGTGTGTGTGTGTGTGTGTGTGTGTGTGTGTGTGTGTATACATATATGCTTTTATATATATAGATTGTATGCATTATTATTGATAGATAATTCACCATAGAAGCACTTAAAATTCAGCATGGTATAATGAACTATTTAGAAGGTTCCAGAAAATGAGAGTTAACTAATCAACACTATAACTTACTCCAAGATGCTGAAGAAGTCGGACACCTCTGGACTGGGTGCTCGTTGCCAGTAGGCAATCAGAGTCTCTGAAAGGAAACACCACATAGTATGAGACTCTTTGAAATTCAAAGTGTTATTTTTTTAAAGTTTTAATTTTAAAGAGTTCTCTTTACCCTCTGAAATATTCTTCATAATGTGAAGAAAACACATAAGAAGACTCCTGGTTTCGGCTTGATCTAACTTGTCAAATCGAAGTGTTGAGCCTATCAAAGACAAAGGTCTTGGGATCTAGGAATCAAAGAACCAATAAGGATTGAGTAAGAGTAAGAGATTTCTGAGTCCTAATGTGCTGAGCAAGTCTGGAAGGGAAGTCCCACCTTTTCACAGTTGTCAGTCTTCTCACTGCTCTTCTCAGTGGTACTTGGATTGGAGTCAAGACTTGCTAAGGATGCTCTGGAATCAGCATGGTTTACTGTAGAAATAGCTATTGATGAAAATGCTGTAAACACAAGCCACAGCACACAGATGATAATGAGATGTATGGGCACAGACATACAAACAGCTCTAACGATGAACCAAAAAGATGTTGATCATTGAGCAGTATTCTGAAAGATTGAGATGCCACATTTTAAGTGTCATTACAATGGCCATGCCAACATTAAGGATTTAGAAAAATTTAGACCATTATAATTGGAAACAAAGTAAAGCTTTTTCTTTTGATTTCTTAAACGGCTTTTAAGATAAAGCTTCTCTTTTAAAAATGATTTAGTAAAAGTTCACAAGGATACTTTGGGGGAAGAAATTTTCAATTTTTGACAGTATAAAAGAAATCAAGATGACATTTCCAAAACAGTTCTTAAAATACTCTTTGAAGTTGAAGGGCTATTATATCTTAAAAGGCTATGTGCAATGAAAACTTAAATATTGTTTCCAGAATGAAGCAATTTGATAACATCTGAGCCAAGTAAAAATGAAAGCTAAGTAGAAGAGGAAGTTGCTGGATGGCATTCCAAGAAATATGTAAAAAGATACTTTAGCTATATAAACAGAGTACACTGTGCCATATAGATAATGGGTAATGGATTGTGGAGTGGGTGAAAAGCACAATGATGTACAAGGTAAACATGGATGAGGGTTAAACACAAGTGTCCTCGGAAGGTGTCAAGTACCTGCTATGGAGTTTAAAACATCTTTAGAAAACGATGTGTCCACAGAGTTTGCATGTTTCATTGCTGACTGGCTGTGAAATCCTCCATTGGTGCTGAGGTCATCTCTAGACCCCTGTATTCAAAGCACAGAAGAAATTAATGGATATCACCATATTTCAACATTGTAAAGCCACATATACTTTAAAAATATATATAAAATACATATAAAATTCACTATACTTAAAATTACATGGTATTTGATTTGATCTTTTATATCCCAGCAAAGGTCTTCTGCCAAAGAAGGCAGTGAAAATGAATATAGTCAAAACCATACTCTGGGTCACATTTGATTTCATATGTGATTTAAAAATTTTTACAATATAAACTACCTTTTAGATATAGATTAAATGGATGAAATAATTATATTCATGGATTATATGTTCTATATCATTATTATCATGGGTTATCTTATATATTTTACTATTACTAAAAACCAGATTTTAAATAATTAGTATGTTCCAGTTTCTATGATAAGTGTTTTCTATTACACAATTTAACCCTCATAAGAATCCTGTGATAGAGGTACTTTATCCCATTTTATAAATAAGAAATTAGAGGCTTAGAGGTGGGATGATTTATCTAATATCATATATATAGTAACGGATACTACCAGGATTTGAATAAGGTCCGCCCCCCTTCCCAAATTCCTAAGGCACAGCACCTAACTTCTAGATGGTAGTATCTTGTATAGTAAACTGGGTCAGCAGTAGGTTCATTCATCTGGGATTTGAACACAGGTAACAGATCCCAAGAGGGTTGTTTTACAGTCATTGTGATGACTCAGTGGAGAAAGGATGACAAATAAGCCACTCCTAGGCTGTGACTATAATGAAGGTACTTGGCTATACGACAACCAGGTGGTCGTAGAACTGATACCAAAAGGTGGTGGAAAAGGTGAATTGAGGATGAGGCCATGGATGTAACAGAGGAACCTGGTGAAAACTGGAGAGAACTGGAAAACGATGCAGAGAACAGAGGAAAATGAAAAAAAGTGCTGGAGAGATGGGCTAGATAGAAGGCTTCAGTGACCAGTCTGGAACCAGTGACACTGACATGAATGTCTCAAAAACACCTAGCAGGAACTGCTAATTCTTAGTCACTCACAGATAGGTGGAAGTGGTATAAGAAAGGCTAACTATTCAAATAGACATTGGAAATAGTATGCAAACTTACCTGGTTTGATGTATTGACAGTAAAAGGATACAGGTCCTTCAGGTAAATCCTTGGCATATTGTCCAGAAGCATGCCATAGAGGGGCATGTATAAACTTGCTATCTGGGCCTGCTTTCTCTAGTTGAGAAGGGAGCCAAAAGAAATGATTCACGTAAAAATCAATGGACCCCTCAGTTTGATTATGCATTTAATGCAGTGTGCCATTAAATTGTGTTTAGGGAAGGGAGAAAGGAAGACTACTTACTGGTTCTCTGTATCGATCATCAAATGAATGCTTAGCCATTAGATTTTTTAGGACAGCTAAAGCTAAGTGCCTGACATCTTGGTCTTCCTGCAGAGCAAAGCCAACTTCTCGGAGCAGAATCCCGATTAGGAAGTGCTTGCGGCAAAATTCATTAGTGACCGAATATTCAGGCATATCTTTGTGAGGCAAGAAAAGAGATCATATTATTGAAAATCAAATGGTCACTTTATAATCAAGACAGGTTTATCAAAAAACTATCAACTCCTCCCTGGATTCAGGGATATAGTCTTGCCACAGAGATGAGAAATATGAGAGAGGAACATTCAGGAAGATAGGGTGATATTATGTGTATACTAATACAAATAATGCATGATGTCCAATATCAAGCTCCATGAAAATGGCATCCCTACAGTATTATAGCTGAGACGAGAAAAACTTAAATAGTCTGTCTGAAGGAATCAGAAATGGTCAACTGAAAGTAATATGTTGAAATGGGCCACTGAGGATGCTTAAATTTGGAAGTGCAGGTGTGTGAGCAAATGGGGGCAATGAGGAAAGAAGAGGACACTGGGAGGAGAAGTGGTAGGATTTCAATGGCACAGAATTGTGAAAGTAGGTATGTGGGGAACACAGATATGGGGAACATTAAATACAGTGCCCAAAAGAGGAGTGATGAGAATTAAGATGTGAGCCACGTTGGGACTAGTTGATGGGAAACTTAAGTATAAATTCGCTAGCTGGCATTTAGGTTTCTCTGCTATTTGCACTTCTGTAGCAATTCCAATTGCAGTAGATGATAAGTCACTCAGGGCTTTGAGATCAGTAACCCAATCAGACTTGTGCTTTATTGATTTACTAATATGGGTGCAGGATGTAAATTAATTAGATTGCAGGGAGGGATATAATACAAGAGGTTGTAGCAGTAGTGGAGAGAGGGGGGATTAGAGGGCCTGGGGTAGTAGGATCAAAGTAGCAGAAGTAATATCAGCAGAACAAGTTTTCTGAAGGATGTGAAAGAGCAAGGAGAGAGGAAAACCAAGGGAGACTGCAAAATGTTGAGCCTGAATTACCAAGAAAGCAGTGTTACAATTTCCAGTAATAATGTATTTATTCAGAATTGTCCAATAGAGTTCTTAAATGTAACTATTAATAATAGGACTAACACCCACTTACAGAGCTCACACTGTGAGTAAACACTAAGCTACACACTTGATAAGAAGTATCTTAGTTAGTTTTCAGGACAACCAGCAAGGTAGTTATGATTAGTATCGTGCACCATTGGAATATGCATTATATTCAATTTATAGGATTCTACTAATTTCAATCTTGAAAAAATAGCCCAAACCAGGTTATGGTTTATTGAAAGAAATATATCAAATAAATATATCAAATATATCAAATATAGTTACATTGAACAAGTATGCTATTACATATAGCTGGAATTTTATTTATGATACACTCTAAGGAAATTGCAGGAACTTCGGAAAATTAAAAAAAAATGAAGCTTTAGAGAACAAAATATGCAAGAATTCAAGATGGGGAATCATTTAATTATTTGTGACTGGAGAAAAGTTCAGACAATATTTTGTTTATTTTGACTATATGCTATATTGAAAATATGGCTATTTATTAGCATCTGGAAACTGAAATCTATATTCATCAATGTTATTGGACTATGATGTGGTTATTGATGCTTAGGTAATATCATATAAAATTACACTATTTACCTGATGCATGCACCTCTTGAGTTGATTCTGAAGGTGTCAAAGGATCTGGATTTAATACAAATAAAAAAAAAGTTCAGATATATCCATACCCAGATACATACGATGTTCATTAATGATGTGTAATATATACTGAAAAATTAAAATATATTGTCCTAAAATAGAAATCACTTCAATAAAGATTTGTTTTTCAAAAGAAATGCTTTAGGTTGTTTATTTCATTAAATAGAATGCCATAACAGAATTATTTTAATTCTTAGCCTTCTATTTGAGCATCACACACAGTACTTTTTGTAAAAATAATGTACTTTACTCTTTTTTTCCTCCAAAACATTAGTGCAAACTATAACAGATTTAAGGAGGGGTTTATCATCTCAGTTAGCATTTTTCATGAATATAAAAATTGCACCCTGTGAATAATTTACTCACTGCTTAGAAGTAAAGTATTTTAGGGGTAAAAGGGGTCAAAATATACAGGGTGGGGACAAAAGTAGGTTTATAGTTGTTCATATGGAGAATAATACAATAATCCTATCTAATAAAAGAGTAATATGCAAATTGACCATCACTCCAACACACAAGATGGCCGCCCCATGTGGTCAAAGATGGCTGCCCCCATGTGGACACAAGATGGCCACCACAAGATGGCCAGCAGGGGAGGGCAGTTGGGAGGGACCAGGCCTGCAAGGGAGGGCAGTTAAGGGCAATCGGGCCGGCAGGGGAGCAGTTAGGTGTCAATCAGGCTGGCAGAGGAGCAGTTAGGGGGTGAT
The DNA here is from genome assembly GCF_963455305.1 of Plecotus auritus. Classification (NCBI taxonomy): domain Eukaryota; kingdom Metazoa; phylum Chordata; class Mammalia; order Chiroptera; family Vespertilionidae; genus Plecotus; species Plecotus auritus. Next base: position 28,068,009 of record NC_137776.1, read on the forward strand.
CAGGCTGGCAGGCAGAAGTGGTTAGGGGCAATCAGGCAGGCAGGCAGGCGAGCAGTTGGGAGCCAGCACTGAGATTGGGCCTAAACGGGCCACTGGGATTGGGCCTAAATGGGCAGTCAGACATCCCTCGAAGGGTCCCAGATTGGAGAGGGTGCAGACTGGGCTGAGGGACACCCCCGCCATGCACGAATTTCATGCACTGGGCCTCTAGTTAATAAATAATAATACAAGATTACACTGCATTTTACATACTCACAACTCTAAACCTACTTTTGCCCCCACCCAGTATGATGATGGAAGGAGGCTTGACTTTGGGTGCTGAACCCACAACGCAATGTACAGATGATGTATTAGGGAATTGTACACTTAAAACCTATACAATTTTATTAACTAACTAGAGGCCTGGTGCATGAAAATTTGTGCACTGGGCGGGGGGGGGGGGGGGAAGGGTCCCTCAGCCCGGCCTAACCCCTCTCATAGTCCAGGAGCCCTCAGGGGATGTCCTACTGACTGCTTAGGCCCGGTCCCTGTGAGGAGTGGGCCTAAGCTGCAGTCTAGACTCCCTCTGCAGGAGGCAACCGGCCGATCATGGGAAGGCAATGCCCCCATCATGCCTCTGTTGCTGCCACTGCTGGCTGCTGTGGCTGCCTGAGCCTTGGCCTTAGCAGGCACTGTGGCTTGCCTGAGCCTCGGGCTGGCCCTGGCAGTCGCAGCTGCCATCCACGGCTTGCCTGAGCCTCGGGCAGCTGCTGTGGCTTTGTCCGGAAGGACATCTAGAAGGACGTCTGGAAGATGCCCATCCTAATTAGCATATTACCCTTTTATTAGTATAGATGTCACCCCAATAAATTAAAAAATTAAAGTTCCTAAATAATTTTAGTATTTTCTTCACATCTTGATGTTTGATGAGCTTCTGCTATCTAGGTTGGTGATAATAATTCTCTACCATGGTCACCCTAATATATGATTATGGTAGAGAATGGACAATATATGTATATACCAAATGTAATAAATGAAAGTATTTTCTGTAGACCATTTATGCTGTAGCAAGCATAGTAAACAAATTGTGGAGCCCAGTTCTTTCCTGCACACCTATCTCTGTGTCTTTCTGACCCAGAGATATCAGGAGTTCATAGTGCTGTCCACCTACCTGCCTGCCTTCCTTCCTTCCAAGGTACCAGTTTCTTGGTCTCAGACTCATTTTGAGGACTTGCATTCAACATAATTACACACCTTAACTGATAACTAGAAATGAATTTATGCTCACAAAGTATAACTTTTCCTCCATGTAATTTTATCTCTCCAAATCAAAGGAAAGATGTCTTTTGTAGTCAGTATGGTGAAAGACAGTATGGCTCTAGGTTAAAATTCTTTGATCTACAATCACCAATTTTATAATTTTGTTGTTGGCCTTCTCTTTAATGAAAAAGGAAATATAGACAAACATTGAGAATCATAGGGCTGTATCCATTATCACAGGCCAACAATTTCTTTTACATTTTAATCTCAATTGTCTGGGTCTAATACCCATGTGGCAAGTTCAAACAAAACAAAGATTGAGGAAACAGGAAAACAATGAACAAACAAATAAAAGTGTTCACTTTGTAGGAGCCGATAAAAGTTCTGGGAGTTATTACCTGGGATGTTTGCTGATCTTATGGGGAGACACAAAGGGATAAAGTGCTCATGCTGACACACTTCTTGAAGGAAATCAAATTTATACTGGCATAAGGTCTGAAAGAGAGACAAGCCGAATGACTATTATTTACACGCCAAGAAAGTTAATAAAACAAAGAATCTGCACTTGACTTTTGTACCTAAAAAGAAGATGCGGCTACTTTTGTGTGACCACTGGCTATTTGCTAAGTTTAAGGAGTTTTGCCCCTCCGTAGTGGTAAATGCAGGCAGCATTCCTGTTTGGGAGTTTGATCAAGGCCTCCTCAGGAAGTAATCTCATTTGTAACCTATTTCACTGAGGCATTTTATTTTTTGCTTCTTTTAGTTTATAACACACTTATTTTGAGAAAAATAGTACCTCACCAAATGCACAGAGCTCTACAACTACCCTCAGATCATAGAACAGATTGCTACAATTAATTCCTATGATTCAAGGGGGTAAAGAAGACAATAAAAAATGAAAGTGAATCTCTCTTCGTATGCCATTTGTTCTCAGGATACATTATTAATTCTACCTCTTCCCTACTCTTGCAAACAGGCCTGTCCTTTCAATAATGTTTTGAATAGCACAGTAATAAATGGAGTCCAGACTTGGTCTAAGACAACTGTAATACATGAGCTAAGAACAACCACATAAATAGAAACAATAAGCACATTCATAACTGTTCTGTTTTCACTCTCATACAAGGTAAGTAATAAATTTTTAAGACTCAGATTGTGTTCATTATATTTGCTAATATCAGCAAACAAAATAAAATATATTCCATTCACTTGAATATTACAGAATTATATTTTGTGGCAACTTCAGTCAATCATTTAAAATACTGCAATTTACAAATGATTGTATTTGACTTAATCCTTTGTACATAAAAGTGAAGAAGAGCATAATTAATTTATATGTTAATTATTCTTTATTGAGAAGCTTCTGTTTGGTCTTTGAAAAAATATATAATTTAGGTCTACTGGAATTGTATCTAAATGGACATTCTTAAAATTTCATGCATAATTAGAGAATTAATGAAGAATATTCTTTCAAAAATTATTTACAGAGAGAATTGGATGCTCAAAACCACATGATACATAATTAGGTAACTTTCCTGTTCAAAACTGCTAAGAAAAATAATATTCAGATTTCTAACCATGACATGAAAGGCTATAAAATTAACATTTTTTATTGTTAGTCGTTCTACATTGGTTATTATTTTACAACTAGAGGCCCAGTGCACGATATCGTGCAGTTAGGGGTCCCTGCACCCTCTTGCAGTCCGGAAGCCCTCGGGGGATGTCCGACTGAAGGCTTAGGCCCACTCCCTGTCAGTGGGACATCCTTAGTGCTGCCAGGGAGGTGAGAAAGGCTCCCGCCACCACTGCTGTGCTCGCCAGCTTCTGTCTGAGCAGCACGCCCTCTGTGGGAGCGCACTGACCACCAGGGGGCAGCTCCTGCATTGAGCATCTGCCCCCTGGTGGTCAGTGCACATCATAGCAACCGGTCGCTCTGCCATTTGGTTGATTTGTGTATTAGCCTTTTATTATATAGAATACCTAGGTAATTTCTTCTTCAGGACTTACCTTCTTCCCAATAAGTAAAGTTTAATGAGGAACTACTAATTCACATGCCCTGTCTCTCCTGCTAAGAGGCAGGCATGTGACCCAAAGCAGGCTGATTACACACTTCCTTTTTGGAAAGCAGATATTAAGAAGAGTGTTATCATTTAAGCAGACTTTGGCCAAATGGTTCCTTCTTGGCGATTATTCTTGTGCTATAGCTCTTTTCCAAAGTCTAGTTCTTTATATTGGTGCTATTTACTCCCAATAGAACTTCCAATAAATTTGCTTTTACTCAAATTGGAGTAAACTTCTGTTGCTTGCAACCCAATGAACCTTCACTGATAACTTGCATGACCTTGCCCAGGCTTATTTCTCTTTAGCATATGCCATACTAAACTCAGTGGTCCTCAGACTTGAAGATGAATAAAAATCACCTGAAAGTCTTGATACAATACAGACTTCAGTTCTGAGTGATGCTATTGCACTGGCCTAGGAACCTCACTTTGAGAACCACTCCTCCCTAGAGCACTGTTTCCTGCCTGTCTCCCAACACGTAGCCCCTATTTAGGCAGGGTGGCCAACTGTCCATTTTGCCCAAGACTGAAGGATTTCCAGAGGTAGGACTTTCAGTACTTAAACAACACAGTCCTGAGCTAGAGTTCTATAAGAACTGCCGCTGGAAAGAACTATTTCTTCTCCACCCACAGGACATAGAAGTGAAATGTAAACATTTCATTCTACTCTCCCTTGTTTCCCATTAAGGAAGGACTTGAGAGACTTTCTCAGCAGATAGATGAACCATTTACAAGACGGCCTCTCACTGTATAGACATTGTTATTATTATTAGTTTTTTTTTTGATGCAGAGAATGGGTAAGTTGATGTTTTACACATATATACACAGAGATCAATTTATTTATTTATACTGCCATAGCTGAGAAAGCAATCACTCCTGCACTTGGTTCTTACCTTGAGTTCACCAGAGGAGAACATGCTGATGTAATTGTTGACCATCTTAAACACAAAGCCCCGGTCCATAAACGTAAAGCAGCGCTAAAAAAGATAAAATTTCAAATTAAAACATTTTACTTTAAAGATCATTAAAGATTTTGAAAAGATAATGAAATTTATTGAAATAAAATAACATTTAACTAAATGTGTTGTATCCTGAGTGTTCTAAAAACCTCTCAAGTATTTTTAAGCATTTGTCCACATATGTCAACTAGTTAAAATGTTAGATATAGTACACCCATCAGAAAGCTACAAACCCATAATAATCAATTTTATACAACATCACTAGAAGCTTTGCAATTAAATATTAGAGCCTTTTCTTTTTCTATAGAAAGTTTTAGCTTTTACTTGTGTGTTTATTTTTTAAACAGTTACATTTTATTATTTTTCTTTAGCAAATTTCATTCCTGTACTGTACAGCTCTGGGAAGGAACAGGAGTGGCAGAGATGGGTCAGAAAAACCTTTTAAAATCTCACTGGTCTCCTTCAACAGAGGAGCTTTTCTTTCAGTTAAGGCAGCTTGAATTTGAAGAGTGAAGGTAAGAGATCCTGAGATTTCTATCAGAGAACTGCTCACTGTCTTTCTTATTCTGTTGTCAGACTCTCTTAACTGTAATGAGTGTGTAAACAGCAGGCAGTTTTGGAGGAGAGGGGCAAAAAAACCCCACAAAAAAACAAAAACCAAAAAAAACCCCCACACACAAAAAACAAAACCACCGTAAAAAGTATTTCAAGTAGGAAAGATAGATAAAAGTATTCATCAAACAGTGTTAGTTGTGACTACTCATAAAAAACGAAGATTTGAATCAATTCACATTGAGGATATCTCACATCCATTAGCATGGGAGCTTGAATGGAATTGCATCTCATAACTGTACCTTCAGAAACCTGGCGATGCTGTGGTTGGCCCTTCTTGTTTCTTCAGGGGCGTCTTTATATTTCCAAATCATGTGATCAGCTAGGACCATGACCAGATTGTCTAATTCATTTTGGTATGATTCAGGAAATCTCTGAGCCCGAGAAAGCTAGGAAAAGAATAGATCATTTCTTTATAATGTGAAAAATAGAAGCCCTTTTAATTTTAAGGTCATGATTTCTATAATTTTCATTTAATGTTTCCTTCTCCTTTGGCCAATAAAATTTTCATTTAAAAAGTAAATTATAACATATTTTAATTGCAAACTATTAAAACATGTAACATTTTTCTATGACTTTTCACATCTTTTTTTTCCATTACACTTGATATACAACATTATTTTCAGGTGTACAGCATAGTGATTAGACATTTATATAACTTACTAGAGGCCCAGTGCATGAATTTGTGCATGGGTGGGGTCCCTTGGCCTGGCTGGCGATCAGGGCCAATTGGGGCCTTCTTGCCCAGTTCCGATAGGGGCCAGTGCAGGGAGGGACTGCGGGAGGTTGGCCGGCTGTGGGAGGTTGGCTGTGGGAGTGCACTGACCACCAGGAGGAAGCTCCTGCATTGAACGTCTGCCCCTGGTTTTCAGTGTGCATCATAGTGACCAGTCGACCGGTCGCCGTTGTTTGGTTGTTTGCTTGCTTAGGCTTCTATATATATAAATGAGGTAATCTTTCTGATAAGTCTAGAACCCTAGAACCCACCATACATAGTTATTATATTATTGATTATATTACCTCTCACATCTTAATTCCCCTCTCTTCCCTTTCAGGAAGTAAATACTATTAATAGTTTAATAAATATTGTTCTAGATTTTCTTAGACACATAGTTCTCTATTTAGTTAAAAATCAAGTACTTTGATTTTTTTAAACTAGAAATACCCCAATTAGCAACTCTAAGAAATCAATCAATGATTAACTAAATGAGTACAAATATTGGCTTAAAATGTTCTCTAATAAGTAGTGAGATACAGCTAGTCTTTTTAAAATTTTATTTCAGCTTTATTGAGGTATAAGTGACATATAAAATTGTGAGGTATTTAAAGTGTAGATCATATTTTGATACATTTATATGTGCAGTGTGAAAGAATTTCCCTCATCTAGTTAATTAACATATCTATCACTTCACATAGTTATCTTTTTTGTTTGTTCATTTTTGTTTTTGATGAGAACATTTAAGTTATTCTCTTTTAGCAAATTTCATCATCAACTATAATTAACATGGTTTATGTTAGGTCCTCAGATCTTATTCATAGATGAAAGTTTGTACCAGCCAGTCTTAACTTCATGGTCTCAGCATTTGCCACAGCAGGCGCCAGTGGGACCTCAGAAGTCAAGAGATTTCTGCCACAAGATGCAAAGTGGTGTGGTTGGGAGATAACATGTGTTACATGGAATGAAACTCCATGGGTCCCTAAAAGGCCAGCATTAGGTCCAGGAATCTACTCCTGCTGCCTGAACTCCTGCCCACAAGGGAGAAATCCAGGCAGCTGAGACTTCCCATCTCAGGCTCTACTTCATAAATTTACACAGCACCTTTTTCATGAGAGAGGCAAGATTCATTCATCTTCACAAGTCAACTTTATCATTAGATTCACATTTTGCTATAGATAGAAACACAAAAATCGATGTTAGACTGAGCCTAAATTTCTAAGATTCTGAGTACCCAGCCTTGCATGCTGCAAGAAGGAAAACCATGGAGATTAAAGTGACACACAGTCATTTCTCCTACTTAAAAAGCAATGAACATATATTGCTACGGTTTACAAAGTAAATACCAATGGAACTACTGACAGCATGTTCATGAGCATAATTGTTGGGTAGCATTGTTTACCTATGAGCTTACCTGAATTTTATTTGTGTCAATCAAGTGCTGTGCCATGGATTTCAGGATAATTGCAAAGAAGAACCAGGAATTCTGTTAGGAAAAGAAAAGGCAGTGAGCAATTTGTTCTCCTATGGTGAAAAAATGATAATTCTGTTCTTTATATCATGTAATATTACAGAATCTTTATCTTACAGTGTGTTCTTTGAAAGTAAATGCATAAGAGCAATAATATGTGTGAGGATGATCTATACCAAAGTCCTAATGGTAAAAGTAAATGGCAGACATTTAAGTTTCTCTGTCATCTCAAAGATGTTTAAAACAAGATGCCAGTTTATTTGGGATGGCTAATTAAAGAATAGTCCTATGCAGTATTTAGCCATGAGGTTCTATTTGTTTCACTTATTTACCAGGTGTACTGGTTAATAATGCAGATTTTGTAATCAAAGAAAACACGATAATTTCAAGAGAAACATCAATAGTGCTTTATTCAAAATAATGTCCATCGCTAGCTACACATTTTCCCCATCTTTCAGGTAATTTGTGGATACCGTCCCAATAGAACCTTTCTTTTTTTGAGGCATTCAGAGACCCAATTTTCCACTTCTTCGCATGTTTTGAAGTGCTGCTCAGAAAGTGCGTGTGCCATCAATGGGAACAAGTGGTAATCTGAAGGAGCAAGGTCTGGTGAGTACAGTGGGTGGGTAAATACTTCCCAGGCAAGATCTTTTAAGGTGTCTTTAACTGGTTTTGAAGTGTGTGATGGTGCATTATCATGAAGCAAAATTACTTTGCCGTGTCTTCTGGCCCATTCTGGTCATTTTATGATTAAAGTGTGGTTCAAATTGATTATTTGTTGTCAGTAGTGATCAGTATTAATGGTTTCACTTGGTTTTAGAAGCTCATAATACACCACACCTTCCTGATCCCACCAAACGCAGAGCATTGTCTTCTTTCCAAAGTGATTTGGCTTTGCAGTCGATGTTGATGGTTTGAACTGGATCAACCCATGATTTTGTGCGTTTGGGATTCTCAAAATAAATCCACTTTTCATCGCCAGTCACAATTCATTGCAAAAAAGACTTTCTTTTGTGTGTTGAAGCAACATTTTACTAATGACTTTTCCGTTTTCCATTTGTCTTTCGTTAGGTTGATGAGGCACCCATTTTCCTTCCTTTAAAATCTTTCCCATTGCTTTTATTTATTTTTCATTTCAATAAATCTTTATTGTTTAGATTATTACAATTGTTCCTCTTTTTCCCCCCCATAGCTTCCCTCCTCCCAGTTCCCACCCCACCCTCTGCCCTTACCCCCCACCACTGTCTTCATGCATAGGTGTACGATTTTTGTCCAGTCTCTTCCTGCACCCCACCACCCCTTCCCGCTGTCCCCCGAGAAGTGTCAGTCCACTCCCTTTCTATGCCCCTGATTCTATTATATTCACCAGTTTATTCTGTTCATCAGATTTTTTATTCACTTGATTTTTAGATTCACTTGTTGATAGATATGTATTTGTTGTTCATAATTTTTATCTTTACCTTTTTTTTCTTCTTCCCCTGAGTGTGTCCCTTATGAATCTGAGGAGTTGTAATCTGGATGGTCCCACTCTGACCCCTGGGTACACTGGCTCTTGGATCTCCAAGGAGGTGCTAATTTAGCCTCTGCCTGAGGCCAGCCAGCAGGAGCTACAGAGAGATCAGTGGCAAGCAAAACTAAATGTATTTCTTCAACGTATGAAGAAATACATTTAGTTTTGCTTGCCACTGACTTTATGTAAATGAAATCATCCTGTATGTATTCTCCTGTGATTGCCTTTTCATTCAACAAATTCTGTTTTTAGGTTCATTTATGTTGCATCATGAAGCTGAGGGTCCCATCATGATAGATAATTAATTAAGCTGGGGACTAAGTTCACTCTTCTATAATAATTTAGAGCTGTCTTTTCATAAACTTTTTACCATCCCTTCCTTATGTGTTTCAACTTTTTGGGGTCAAAAAGTGGCTGTTTTTTGGCTTCCTCTCTGTTGTCAATATATTTATTAACATATCATTAATCCTTTTGTTGGTATATATTGTGCCTAATAAACTCAACATACTTGATTTTTATTATACTTAGAAGAATGTTTGAGATAACTCTTCTTAGACATTTATTCTGTCTTTAGGCTAAAGAACTTAACTAAGGTCCATTTTATTCTTAAGGTGATCTTTTCTGTTGACATAGACCTCTCTTGCTTAATGCTTTTATATGCTACAGTTTCAATATGTTTATACTAGAAACTATAAGAGAAATGATCTGTGAAAATCAGTGGATGTTATCACCTCCTGAGGGTGAGAGTGAACCTTATACTAACAATGAAAGAATCATCTTTCAATTCCTTACCTTCAAGACATGCTTAATTGTTGTTGAGTCATTTGATTTCAAAAGACCAGTCACATTTTTAGCCAGTTCCTCATGTATCGTTCTCTCCTTGTATGCCCTGGTCTTGAACACGAACTGAACAAAATCCAAAAAGTGAAATAAGTAATATGCTTTAAGAAAACAATGCTTCAGAAATAATGTTCCATGAATAACTCATAACTCAAAATTATCTGCTCATACCAGATTTTGTCATGAAATAAATGAAGGCCCAATGAGAAGAGCAGTACACACCTGTTCCTATTTACGACTTTGCACAGGTAGGGCCTGGCTCACCTAAGCTCTCCTTGAAACTCTTTTTGTAGAAATCAAAGGAAGAGTCAGAGTGCAATTTAGCAGATTCAAGGAAACATGGAGGGCTTTGACCCACCTACTTAGGACACATTTCCCCTTCTCCTTCCTTCCACTGGTAACAGGTGGCATGGTAGCATTTCTTCATCCTGAAAGGGTAGAGCACCCACTCAAATAGCCAAGTGGGGAAGCAGGTGCTTTCCAGAGGCCAGTAGATGAGCTCCCCACATGCCCAGGGCCTACCATCTCATGCTTAGGCACAGCCATCAAAGGATCATGAACATTGGTCATCAGTAAGATAACACCTACTCACTTTTTTATTTCTCAGAAGATTGGTTTTGGCATGCACAACTGAGTGCATGTAATGGTTTTAGTTTTCAGTTTTTCTTCATCTATTTTAAGAATATTACCATCAATTTTTACATGTATATTTCAAATATAAAATGCTTATCACTGAATTATACCATTTTACTTATGAGTTTGGTTTGCCTCAAGGGAGGTCATTTTTCAGAATATCCACGATTCAGACTTCATTACAATCAGGAGTGAAGGCAAGCAAGAAACTCAAAGCAGAGGCACATTCAAATTTGGATCTGTAATTATTTGTTTGAACTTCATAGTTCATCAACAGTTAAGTGTCCTGATGGGGCCTGACTTCTCCAAGTTCATCCCAGAAGAGAAAGACAAAGCTAAGAGATGCACGAAACTAGTTAAAGTCAAGAGTAATATGATTTTTTTCCCCTTGATCATGACTCATGTGAGGTAATGTCATAATCACCTAGTATCATGCACAGTCATTTAGGCCTAAGGGCATTATGACTAGTTCTGAACTATTCTTATTTTAAAATTTTTGTCATCACATATCAGTTCCATGAATTTCTGTAACCCAAGGCATTTTATTAGATTAACTTTAGACATACATTTTTGAAAAAGACATGGTGTATGTGTGTATTTTGGATACCATAGATGGGTGAGTTAGCAGTATTTAGCACCACTGAACTTGAAATGGTGTTTAGTTTGCTTCTGAATAAATATTAATTGCATTGAATATCACATCTCTCAAGGACATCAAAGCATGTATAGGTACCAGACCATCAGTTTTCATTACACTCCTAGTTGTGGGGCTTAATATCTATCTACATGTTAAATAATAACTTTTCCCACCAAAGGAAAAAAAAAATCAGACTCCTTGGTCAAGCTCAGACTATCAACCATGTACTACAACAGGAGTCCAATCATAGAATCATAGAGCTGGAAGTTCATCTGGTCTATCCCATCTCACTTCACAGAGGAGTAAAGTGAGGTTCAGAGAAGCTGACTGCTCAAGTTAACTATTTAACCTTGACTGGAATCTAGGTTCCCACTTGCTACTTTAATGATCTTTTCAGAGTAAAATTTTAGCTGGTTATATTTGTTAGGCTGAATTTGTTTTAGATTATGAAAATGTGTTATAGAACATCTTTAGGAATTGTTATCAGCTTGAAATTCCACATAGGTGTATTTCTGAATTTGAATCCCTTCAGAGCAAGCTAAAATAGCAGTCTCTTATTACAAAATCAAATGATCTCATCGGGATATTTCAAACATCCTGGTTAGAAATAAAGGCCATCCCAGGATGCACTGCCAATATACATCTCCAAGAGTGTCACAGATGGAGTCTGAGAGCTGATTTAAAGGTTCTCTTAAGATCTAGACTTGACTGTCACAAAAATGTCACAACACCAGTGGATTCTTAATGTAATTTTCAATGATTCCATTGGAATAAAGTATATAATAACTGCATTGAAATGGAGAGGACTTTGTGTAATGTGGACTGGAGAATTTTTTTTTTTGTCTCAGTCCCTTTGAAGAATGAAATGGGAAATTGAGGTAAGCATTGAGTGAGTGAAAGTTCAGTAGATGGTTCTGTTGAATATAAATTAATCAGCACCATATAAAAGTATGCAAAGACTCTATCTTTAAACAGAGAGCAAATTAAAAAGGCATTTATAGGTGAATCTAAGAATCTGGCTTTCTGCAAATGAAATGTAGATCATATTGAGTAAAATTAGAGCAGAGGGAAATGATTGTGAAATAACTGACTATTTTTGGGTATCTGGGCATACACTTAAAGTAAGGTATTTGGGAAACCACCTAACATTTCTGGCAGGTATTTGTTTCCTTTTACAACAGTTTTTTTTTTTAAAAGAAAAACACCCCCCCCCCCCCCGTCCCAAGTTTCTAGCACAAAAGACTGTAAATTCTTTTCTAGTCACCTTTCTAGACATCTAAAATATATGGGTATATGTCTATCCATATGTATTAGTGGAATATATTATTTTAATTAAAATGGTCTATATCTTAAAAAGATTTCACCTGTGCATAGCAAAAATAGAAATTTAGGTCCTCTATGCATCATAAAGTGAACTAAGCTATCTCTGGTTGAGTTTTTTTTTTTTTTTAATTCAAGAAGATGACATTCAGACAGGATTTATAATGTGCAAACATCATCGCAAGTTCACGGGCATTAATTCACAGGCCAACTGGAAATGAGAATATAAACTTGAAGGACACTGGAAGAAGCAGTGAACAGTTGATGGAATGGGCTAGTGGTTCATGCCGGAGGATAAAGGACTTAACATACCAGAAGCAGGTACAAATATACAGTAACTGGGAAAATGAAATAATGCCTGAGAAAACAATAAGAAAAGCTAAGAAAACATTATAGAAGAAACATAGAGCATTCAACAAACCAACAGGAAAAATCTTCCTTAAATTTACACAAAAATTTGATTTCTTATAATGTTGACGTTCAAAGGACAATATTTTCTTCTCTAGCTCAAACTTCTTGGCTGTTTTTCCCCATATAAATATTCATTTGCATATGTACATGTTATTTATTCACTTATACATTCAAACAATACATCTAGCCCATCAATGCAAAGAGAAGAAATTCTAAGTAGCTAAGAGGAATGCTTGGTATTACTATGGTGGGCACTATCCAGCTAAAGAGAAAAATTTCCCACTTATGTAGACAGGAAATGAGACAAGCCACACAGCATAAGGGCATAGGACCAATGTCCAAGTGGTGATTTCATACCTTAATGTATGACTGGACGGTATAGTCCAACTGTTCCTCGTGGCACTTGGCAACGATGTCAGTCAGAACCCTGGAAAAAACAGATGTTCAGTGGCCTTTCTGGAGAAGGCAGAAAAATTCCACTTGGTTTGTCACAGGAGTGCTTGAAAACTGGTGCTTACTAGTTAATGAATGAATGAATGAATGAATTTCAGACTTTCCCTCCTTCCCCCTACCCCTCCAATATTATTTAATATCTATAGTACCTGTTTGCCATTTCCAACCTTGATATCTCTAAAAACTAGATATAAGTAATATCTTATGGCTGTAGTATCACATTGGAGATTTCTTTTTGCCTGAGTTGAATGTGCTATTATGGTTCCTATGTTTGGTGACACTGACTTCTTGGAAAAAGGATCATTTTTAGTGCCTGATTAAAACTTAAGATCTTTAACCTTGAATGATCATATTCATTTTTAAAAGGGCTTCACTTCCAACCTAGAGGCACTATATGTTAATGCTTTTGGAAAAAGTAGTTAGGTTAAGATGTATAGTCTTTTTTTTTTCCCCACCCTTAGCTAGGACAGGGTTTCTATAGCAGTGATGGTGAGGACTGATATTTTCACATGAACACTTCCAGTTACTCCACATGGAGCTGTCATGTTTAGGAATATCTCAGAATTTCAACAGATCTATCAGCTGAAATACTTAGGAATCTTGTCAACACAGACCCATATACTCATGCTATAACAGCACCCATTGAAGATAGAGTTGGGGACTTTTAATCTGTGTCTAGAACTGGCTGGTTATAGAACTGTTAGAGCTGCCTTAACTTTCCAGAGCTTCATGGCTCCACTTTAAAAACAAGGACAAAGAGTCTGGCCAGCGTGGCTCAGAGGTTGAGCATCAAACTATGAACCAGGAGGTCACAGTTAGATTCCTGGTCAGGGCATATGCCCGGGTTGCAGGCTCCATCCTCAGTGAGGGGCGTGCAGGAGTCCGCTGATCAATGATTCTCTCTCATCATTGATGTTTCTTTCTCTCTCTCTGTCTCTCTTCCTTTCTGAAGTCAATAAAAATATTGGGGGAAAAAAAACACCATGGCTAAGGACTCTCCTTCCGAAAAAGGCTAATCATATGCCTGTGAGTTGAGAAGGTACTGCAAACATGTCAATACTAAGAGTAATTTTATTTCTGGAATGCTGTGACTAATTGAAAAACATTTGGAATAGATGATTCAATAATTCAAAACATGATTTCTCTGAAGAGGAAATTGTGATTGCAAAGTCACCAGACAAATTAGTAATGTTGGAAGAATGTGTAGTATAGACAAACCTAAAGTGAGAAGAGTTGAAGAAAAATAGAATATTAAAAAAAAAAGAAAAAGATTTGTTGGGAATGTAAAATGGTACAGCCACTGTGGAAAACATTTTCTTGAAAACTGTCATACAACCCAGCAATCACACTGGGCATTTTTCTTAGTGATATGAGAACTTATATTTACCCCAAATCTACCCCAAACTGGAAACAACCTGGTGAATTGTTAAACATATTGTGATATGGAACACTACTCAGAAATAAAAAAAAAAGGAACTATGGATAGATGCAACAACCTGGATGACTCTCTAGGGGATTAATCTGAGTGAAAAAGAAAAAAACAATCTCAAAGGGTAGATATAGAGATAGATATGTGTATAGATATATAGATGAAATATATGTATATATATATATATATATATATATATATATATATATATACACACACACACACACATATATATATATATATACACACACACACACACACACACACACTCACACACTAGAGGCCCGTTGCATGAAGATTCGTGCAATAGGCCTTCCTTCCCCTGGCTGCTGGCACTGGTTTTCCTCCAGCACCTGGGACCCGTGCCACAGCAGAGCCGAGCCTTCAGCCTTCAGCAGAGCCAAGCCTTCAGCCTTTAGGCTTGGCTCCAGCTGCAGCAGAGCCTTCAGTCTTCAGTCTTCACTTGGGCAGAGCCTTGTGCCTGCATATGCAAATTAACCCACCATCTTTGTTGGGTTAATCTGCATACTCACTCCTGATTGGCTGGTGGGCATCACGGAGGTATGGTCAATTTGCATCTTTCTTTTCAGTGTAGATATATGTATACAATTTTTTATTTCTTAAAATGACAAAATTTTGGAGATGGAGAACAGCTGAGTAGTTACCTGGGATGAGGAGTGTGGGTGGGGATGAGAGGGAAACAGTTGTGGAGATGGAGTGCTCTGTATCCTGAGTCTATCAATGTCAATATCCTGGTAGTGCTACTGTACTGCAGTTTTGCAAAATGCTGCCTTTGGGGTAAATTGGGTAAATTGCATGGGATCTCTCTGCCTTATTTCCTACAATGGCATGTGAATCTATAATTACCTCAAATTAAAAAGTTTAATTAAATATCACAAAGAAAAGTTGAAAAAGAGGTCTAGTCTTTTACTCAATGATAACAACAGATGATTAGAAATCAAGAGTAAGAAATACTTAAATTTGAGATATGTGTTCAAATGAAACGCAAGCATACATAATTAGGTGGCCATTCAGTTAAAATCAAAGTTCTGTGTAAACACAGATGAGAAAAATCTCTTCTCCTAAGACTATGTTATGGATACCTGGTCACAGTTGTACTTATTTCATCTTCCTCATTCTGGACCAAAACCTTGAAGAGCTGGTTCAAGATTATAGGCAGAAAACTCATGATCGCATGAATCTTTTCCACATTCAATAAGTTCTGTAGTAAACCAACAGGAAACAAAAGGGTACTGATTAAATTGAAAACATATTCTGCTGATAGTTTTCAGAACTTGCTCCTCATTGCATTTAGCATGGCATGCAGGAGTGGGGGCAATGTGGCAATGGGATTTTAAAAACTAATTTAAAATAAATTGGCTTTACTTTTCATTCTTATTTTGAAACACCTGCCTATGCTTGTTTATTAACCCACAGACAGAAACTATTAAGGAATTGTGAAATGAAATAATTGACTCTCTTAATTGATAAGGCATTTAAAAATCTTCAGTGATAATTACCTCTTAGTTTGTGAGTCAATGAAAATTACAAAGGTCACTTTTGCCCATTTCTCCCCCAAAGACCACTGAAATGATTTGCATGTCACGTTACCTTACAAGAGCGGACAAAATTTGAGGTAGGTGACTGAGACATATCTTTCTCCCTTTTTTGGCACTCTCGGAAAAATGCGTTCACATATGGATCCTGAAACAGTAAGAATAAAAGTGTTTATTTCTGAGGACATGTAAACTGTGTAACAATCACGGTGATGGGAGGCAGCCTTTCTGTAGGCTCAATGCCTTCATGTGCAAGTGTTTTATGAAAGCCTCAATGACAGAGCTTTCATTTCCGCTTCTCATGGAGGGCTACAGTTGAAATAAACTACAAAGCCAACTCTCCTCCCTATTTCATGCTCATAGACTTGTTTTCCTTCTCGGCTACATGGTTATGGCTGGAGAATTACTTTCCTTGGCTTTCTACCTTTTTTATTTTTTTAAAAAATTATCTTCTTTCCTATTTTTGCTCCTGTTTCTTCCATAGACTTCTATCAATTTTTCTTACATATTCCTTAACACACATGAGGAATGCATAGGGACCTTTTCAGACTTAACTGCCAGAGCTAATAAAAAACTAGGAAGTGCACACTAACGTCATGAGATGACATGACTCTTACCCTTTGTGTCCCCCCAAATCTATAGGTTGATGTTCTAACTCCCAGTACCACAGGTTATGACTGTGTTTGGAAGTAATTAAGTTAAAGTGAGGCAGTTAGAGTGGCTGTAGTCCAATATAACTGATGTCCTTATAAAAGCAAAATTTGGACACCAGACATGTGCACGCACAGAGGAACAATCACATGGGGACACAGTGAGAAGGCCAAGGAGAGAGGCCTTAGAAGGAACCAACTCTGCTGATGCCTTGATCTTGGACTTCCAGCTTCCAGAACTGTGAGAAATAAATATCTATTGTTTAAGCTACCCCATCTGTGGTATTTTGTTATGGCAGCCCCTGCAGATTGATACGCCCTTGAATGGTATTCACTGAAGAGAGTGGCACTTTGGACATTCTCTAAATTCTATGCTGAGGGGTCAGATACACTCTCTGGGTCTTTCTCTGGTATTTATCAATTCTAGAAGGCCATCTGTGGTTTGGGAAATAGCATTACATCTGGCTTGAGGCACCCATGATTACTGAGAGACGTTTTGATCTGATCTATGTGTGGTCCTAATTTGTTTCTTTTTTCTTAGCAAACATGTATGTACTAAATTTAAAGCAGCACGAAACAAAAATCGAAAAGCAGACACACAGAGAATTTAAGGAAGGAGAAAAACGTGTTCTAGGTACTTGTGATAATTTGCTTTGCAGTTTATAATTGGTGCCAGGAATATGCTCACATTGGTGTAAAATATGCCTCACAATGGGAGGGGTGAGTTTGTGGTAATGTACAATGATCATAATTATATTTGTATCGCATTTTGCAGTTCATGAAATATTTTCACATGTAGTTTCTCATTTTAATCATCACCACACCCTTGGGTAGAGAGATTTAATTGTTATCCTTTTCCTGATGAGGAAACAGCGAATTCGGGGTGAAGTGACTTGCCCAGGGTCACTAAGCCAGAAGTTGGCCAAGGCAGTTATTAGATGCAGTTCTGCTGCCCTCATGGCCTTCCCATTAGGGAAGCTTTGGCTGGGCATTGGGAGTCAGAGTTAGTTTTCAGGTAAAGGTCCAAAGTCTTTATTTCTAACATTTCACATTTTTAACACTTGGGTGTTGTCAGTGGAAGCAAACCATCTTCCAAGGAAGGTGTCATCCTGATAAATACACTCTAGTACTTTGGTGCTGGACTTCTATAGATTAGGACGTTCTATCTCCCCTGGGAGAGGCATATAATTATGCCACAAACATTGTTCCTTTTCAATCACCAGCTCTTCTGACACCCTGTAAAATGGTGAGTCTCCTCCTGTAAATATAGGAGACACCTTATGATTCCACCTGTTGGACAAGATGCTGACATTTCAGACACCATGCTCACCTGAGTATTCACTGTTGACACAACAAATGTCGATACTTTGAAAAGTGGTTTCCCACCATCAACCCATTTCATGTCACTCCCACCGTGCTGCAAAAAAAAGTTTGTTACTGTCACTGTGGCAATTTGAGAGAAAGCGGATAAATAGGTTATTTAGTATATGTTCATTTGCCATCGTGATCCATTAATCTATATATAGAGGAAATAAAAGATACAAATACACCTGGCAATATTGATGAATGAAACCAGTGTGGTATCAAGGGATCATTGCTAATAGATCATCTCTATTGGCCATAAAGTAAACAAGATATATGAAATATCGTAGGTGCACTTGATTCATAATTATAATGGATGTACTATAACTACATGGTTGGGTTAATTTAAATAGCAGAAAGAGGATAACCTCATGCCATTTAGCTCATGTATTTCTTTCTCTTAAATTATACATCATTCAATACCTTTCCACTTGCAGAATCTTGAAAGCGTAAATAATTAGGAGGCAGGCTTGTAGCTATTGGGATATTGTACTCTTGAGAAGCTATCTGATCATGTTTCATCAGAGGAAGCCACGCATATCCAACTGTGCAGAGGAACAACAAAGAGTAAACTTTTGAGTACAAACCTCCATGGGGAGGAGGAACAATACAGTTATTTATTATTTATGATTATAAAACTTCCCTAAAAATGGAATAAATCAGAGCTTTTAAAATACTCTCCAATTCAAGTCCAACAAATGACATGTAAAGCTATCTCTGATTGCTTCCTGTCAGTACCTGATGTTTCCAGAGCCTCCTTCTTTTTGGCATTTGCTTTTGCATTTATGTCACAAGTGACATGATAAAAAGAAAACAGAATATGGTGTTTCTCATGGAGTTGTGTTGGCAGCTCAATTTTCACCTGCAATGAAAGAGATAATAGTTGGACTGAGTTTAAAATAATTTGCCCATGGTCAGAGCAAGACAAAATTCTTTAAAGAATTCTTTCATGAAATCTAGGTCTATGTTTAATTATTAGTGTCAGAAGTACTGATTTAACTCTCAATCAATACCCATCCTGCTAGCAGTAATGTGTTAAGATGTTGATATTTTCACTTCTGTATTGTGGTTGATTGTGATAATTTAGAATACCTAGTATGTCTCATTAGATAATTCATGCTGTTATAGTATGGATTAAATACACACACATGGACATAACTGTAGAAAGTAAAGAAGGCACAGACTGAGGATCTATTGTGAAGGGACACAAAATGAGAGAAGAGGAATTCTTTGTCTCCCAACAGGTGTGCATGGAACCAGTTGTATGAGCATCTCTTGGGAGCTCATTAGAAGTACAGAGTCTTAGACCCTACCCCAGACATATGGAATCAGAATCTGAATTTTAATAAGATTCCCCAGGCAATAACAGGCACATTACTGAGAAACATGGTAGTAATATATGATGTAACTTAAGTATGGAGTTTATCCATTTTAGAAAATAACAAAAATATATGTAGTACAGTGAGATTGTGGTAACTAAGTAATAAGCCATTTTATGAAGAGGCCACACTGTAGTTATAATGCTTCTGGATAAACATAAAACAAAGTTGATGTAGGTTAAGAATATTCTTAATGAGAATCAAACTCCATATTCTTGGAAAGATGTGTTTTGAAACCCTCTACATTTTATAGAGCTTTGCAGTTTCCAAACATCTGTCACATACATTGCCATTTAACCCACCCCCCAATAGCCTGGCGAGTGGGATGATAGAGGGTAAACGAAGATGAGATATGTTCGCAGGCTTGGAGTCATTGAGATTATGGCCTTGTCAGTAATGAGATCTTCTAGGGCAAGGACCCACGTCTTCTGATCACCACTTCAGACTGGAATCCCAGGATCCCGCGCAGGCAAGCTGCATTCCATTCCTTATCAGCAACTTAAGTAGTTTCCAGAATAGTCAAATCAAGCCATAACGTGATATAGAGCCATGCAAATTTATCTACCAGCTTATTTATTAGTCTATCTATCTGTCTATCTATCTATCTATCTATCTATCTATCTATCTATCTATCTATCATTTTTCCATCTCTATAATTTATTTTCACATTATTCAAGAAAAAATTTAATAACCTGATTATCAAAGTGTTGTCCCTGGAACTAACAGTGGCATCATTGTCACCTGGAAACTTGTTAGACATGCAAATTCTCAGGCCCCATTGCAGTCATATGGAATCCAAAAATTTGGGGAGGCTTCCAATAATCTGCGTTTTAACAAGCCTTCCAGGTGATTCTGACACATGATAAAGTTTGCGAAGTCCTGAATGGTAATGGTTTGCAAGCTTAAATATTCTTTATATACCAGCATGCTAACCTGGTTTAAAAAAAGCCAATATACAGTTCAAATTTTCCATGATTAACAATGTAATATAATGAATTTTTCTCTTTTCACACAGGTAATAAGAGAGTCTTGAGAGTTGACCAGGGCAGGGTTTATTCCATGCCATGTTTAGAGATGGGGGGGGGGTCCAAGGTCACCCAAGTTCACACAGATTATAAGCAATAGTGTGGGCTCATAGTGTATGTATTCGTTTGTTCTTTTCATTATGATATGGAATTGATTGGTAAAAGCTATCTAACACAATCTTTATTATATTGACCAGAGAAATAAGAGAAAAAGACAACTCTGGACTGAACTAATGGAATTTGCAACATACTTTTGGAGCAACTGTCAATTAATGTAATTTCTAAATCTTGGTCAAGTAACGCAGCTGCCCAGGCAGGTCTTCAGTCTGTGGTGTGGGCTAGACTGAGTGTTTATATTGTGTGCTATCTGGCCCACTCACCCATCATTTCAGGAGCTGCTGGGGGCAGTGGAGGCCTGGCCCTTACCTCGTCTGAGAAATCCGGATTCTGGGAATGGTGCAGAACTGCTGTGTAGGCGGCTGAGGTGAAGAGGGGCCCTCCAGGTTTTCCATAAATACACTGTTTAAAAAGTTATGAGTTGAATAATTATGAGCATCTGAAATTGACCCTGAGCACAATAAAGGCCACAACTGTTCAGTTACCAATCCTGGGACCAAGATAAATTTTGTGATACTTGCAGGCCTAGGTGACATCTAAGTGCCCTTGAACTCCATTGACCTGCTGCCCTGAATTTATTATACAATGGGGTGCTGCTAAAGAAAAATGTGAAGGCTTTAATTCATGGTGTAGGTATTACATTGACACTGAACACCCAAATCAGCTCATTACCTAACTTTGATGACTAGGAGATGAGACCGCATTTGCCCCATTCTGATTCCTATGGGACTATTCAGTGCGGGCCTAGAGTTTGAGGCAATCAGCTGGGTGACCGCAGGCTTGGTTGGACCCTAGCCCCTGACATGCCAGCCCCCAACCAAGAATGCTGAGCAGGAAGGACAGAGTTGGCTCCCGGCTCCGCCATACTAAATTACCATTCGATCCCAGCCCCTAATCAGGCCAGGAGAGGTGACAAGGGCACTTCCTACTCATGCAGCTTAAAGGCTCCCTTTGCCCAAGGCTCAGGATGCATCTTCTGACATCTGCGGTATCTGTGTGATGCTTTCGAATGCAGTGAAACAGTGGCCCCACACCTGCTACTATCCTTCTTTCCTAGAATTTTCCACATGAACGCTGCTCTAACAGCCTGGTTTGTCTGCCATCTGGTCACTGCCTTTGTTTGCTTGGCTACTCCATTTCACTTCCTTTTTTCTCTCCTGATGCTAATGTGTTGTGGAACTTGGAACCTGTGGATGCAGAGAGCAGCTCGAGACTATTTTAAAGAAGTCTCTCTATAGCATGACTCACTCAATCCCTCAAATTGGTTATTGTTCTTCTGACCTTCTTAACGCAGAGAACTCAATTGGTACCTGACAGAGGGCTTTCAGAGGAGATCTCAGATGACTGTGGGGTTCATTAGCAACTGGTTTTGTCCTTTCTCTGATTCACTGCGACTGGGGAGATGTGGCCACCGGCCAACTAGAAACTATTTTCCTCCCTATTTTTATAGGTTATTTTATGTTTGAAGCCCATAAAATAAAAAGTTTATATAAAATATGAACTCTGAAAAATGCCGCCCAGTGGCAGCTTTATAGGTTAAAACAGCACAATTCATACAAACATCATAGTTTTATTGATCTTATAAAATCATGTGACCATCAAGCAGGACCACTGAAGTCCTGGAGTCATTTCCCAGCTCCTCTGGCCTCACGCACCTTCCATAAATGTGAGCATCCCATGGGCCCAGTGCATTAGCCAGAGGTCAGTATGCAGCAACTCTTCTGCACAGGCCACATGCAGGCCAGCTGGGAGGTGGCATTTAAATCAAGCATGCCAAATCAGAGGCAGGCCACTCTCTGAAAATGGCAAAGTCTTCCAGGGGGAATCTTTGTATTTATTTCACACTAGATTGGTTTCCCTTTTTCTCCATCATGAAAAGCTAAACAGAGCCACAGCCTGGCATTTCTCATAGCTCTAGTTAATGATGGCTATTCTATCAGGTACATTTAGGACATCAAAACACATGTGTTTCATTGCTTCTCTTTCAACCACTCTTGAATAAAAAGCCTCCTGGTGGCAGAGAGAACCTCTGCGCATGCCCACCCTTTAATGTTGTGTCCCCCGTGGACTTGGCCTACCTTCACGGGCTTGGCACCTTCTTCATCTGAATTTTTGAATTCAATGCACACGGTTATATTTCGTGCCTGAAATTACAGTGAGAGAAATGGAAACTATAACGGCCTATAATGTAACACCAAAAAAACAATCTAAGTACCTAAAATAAGTATCTTTGAATTAAATCCAAAACATGTACAGTACACAATACTTTCTTATGACATCCATAGTGCTCAGAAATAGCAGGATTTGGAGAGATTATATAAAAGAGAAGAAAACTCATATCTAAGAGGGACAGGCATGCTATGTGCAGAGTATCTTAAGAAACTGAAAAAAGTCTAGAACAACATTATTTAGGGCTGATTTAGAAAGTTATTGTGTCACACAAGCACTTTTAACGGGAAACTCATCATTGCCCTTTATTAAGAATTTTCTTCAAACCATTTTCTTTTCCAAAGTGACGAACTATGGTAATTTGTATTTGAACTTTCAGGAGACCATTTTAATATGGTCTAAACAGAGTGAAGACAGAGGATGATACTTAAGAACCATACCCTACCTTGTTGAAACATTTCTGGCTGTCATACTTGAGGTGCTTGGGGTAAATATACATTTGATTTTTGTATACTCTATAAGGACGGCAATACTTTGTTGAATCGTAAACAAACTCTTCCACCTCCACTGTGGGTTCTGGTTGAGCCATCATATTGAAAGGCTTGACAGGGATAAAGGACGATGTTACACAGTCTTTAAAAATCAGAAAATAAGAGTTTGTCATTTAATATGATTTTTTAAGTGAATAACACTTAACATATTTTAAAATTAATCCACTCAAAATAGAAACTCCATTCTTTTATGCCAATTTATGTTAAATTATGCTAGCATGAAAAATTTGTAGGAATTAGGCATGCTAGACAATCAAACTATATATTTAATACAATTGATGTCATAAAAACTGGTAAATCTTTCAGATAGGTTTATAATTATTTTCTTTTTGTATTAAACTTGATATAAAAAGTAAATTTTGGCTACTGATCCTTTGAGTGCACTCACCAGGTATTAGGGATTCACCCATTGCCCTATAGTGGGTGTCCATTACTAATAGTACCAAGTGGATTAATAGTATTTTTTCCCCTACAGAGTGATTTCACAACATAGACCTGACCTGAAACCCCTCTGCAATATTAGTTATAATTTATTGTATTTTTCTCTTCAGTTTTTATAATCTTTTAAAAATCTAATCTTGTAAGTACAGCTTAAAAAGACCATGAGGAATTTATAAATCAAAATTTCTCTGATAAAATAGTTTGGAGGCTGAAGTTGTGGTACTGAAAAATAGCAAGGCCTTCTACCTTCCTTTATCCCATCTCTAATCTTCCTGTATTTAAAAAAGCAAAATTATTAGCTAACTATGCTGGGAATCAAATTACAGGTTTTTTTAAAAAAATAAATTATAATATTTCTATAATTTATTTGAATTTCTCTAATGTCCCACAGTCCTGACAAAGAGAATATTTTAGCTCTCTCTTTTGTTACTTTTCTTTCCCATAGGTAATAAAAGCCACATCCCTCACATCAGAGAGAGGAAATGACTTAGTTTGTCCTCTTCTTTTTCATCCCAATCAATATAAAAGTGATTTGGAACATGGCTTAAGTTAGAATTCTCATTTTATTTCTCGTGCACGATTTCATGCGCACTGGGCCTCTAGTTTCGTAATAAGATGTTTTGTGGAAAAATTATAAAAATAAAAAACTTCACAATGCTAATGGTGCTTCAGCTATCCTGTGGCACCCATCCCACCCTGCTTGTAGTTAATTTTAGGGTGTCTGGATTCATTCTTTGCATCACTGAGAAAGTCACTAACAGGCATAATCAGAAGTAACTTAACAAAATAAGCTGATCTCACCACTTAAGAAATAAATTTTGAAACTCTTATTTATAAGTTCTTTCTTTCTTTTTTAATCCTCACCTGAGGATATTTTTTTTCCCATTTATTTTTAGGGAGAGTGGAAGGAAGAGGGAAAGACAGAGAAAAACACAGTGTGAGAGAGACACATCGATCCGTTGCCTCCCGCATACCCCTGACCAGGGCCGGTAGCCTGCAAGGTACCCACGTGCCCTTGACCAGAATTGAACCCGGCACCCTTCATTCCGTAGGCCAATGCTCTATTCATTGAGCCAAACCGGCTAGGGCTATTTTTAAGTTAATTCTTTACTATACACTTCTGAAATTCAAATTTTCATTTCACTGACATAAATAGAATTTTGACCATATTCTGAAAAAGATGAATGCTTTCTGCGTAATTACAGTCTAAAGATATTCTAGCTCTAATCACTGCATGGCCGCTGGGGGCTCTGCATGGTGCTCAGAGTAACTGACAGTGCAGGGAGGCAGAACCAGCCCTGTATTTTGAGTCATAGGAACTGGATAGAATGAATATAGATTCTCCCATTATGGGTTATTAGTCTATCATTCTATCTGAATCTGACTTTCTGCATTTGCAATCCTTTAGGGCAGTGGTCGGCAAACTCATTAGTCAACAGAGCCAAATATCAACAGTACAACGATTGAAATTTCTTTTGAGAGCCGAAAACCGACTTCTGCACATGGGCCGCAAAGTTTCAATCGCACTGTATGTGCGCGCCCGCACGTGGTATTTTGTGGAAGAGCCACACTCAAGGGGCCAAAGAGTCATATGTGGCTCGCGAGCCGCAGTTTGCCGACCACAGCTTTAGGGGTTTGAAGATTAAATAATATAATTTAACACCTTCCTCTGTGCATGGTGCACACCAGATAAGTATTAAGTTACCCTGAATATAGTTACTGTTCTACTATACTTATCTTCTTAATAAAGAAATAAGAAGCCCCAAATTTCTGTAAGGTAATAAATTCCATTTATCTCAAACTTTGAGAAAAAACCCCACACCAAACAAATCTTTGTAACCAACCATCTAACCAACTAACCAAAATAACACTAAATATTAAAAACTCTATAAGCAAACTAGGACATCAACATCATACTTGGATGCTCCAAAGGAATGTTGTCAACAACAATATCCAGGCTTCCAGGAATGGTCTGCATTTTGCTTACTCTGTCAGCCCTGTGAACGTATATAAACACACACACACACACACACACACACACACACACACACACACACACACTGAATTATTCTAGTTGTCAAGAAAAAAAAACAGTCAACTGTAATTCTGAGCTTTGATTAAGGGTAAACAGTAGGACCCCATCCAATCCTGTGAATGACTTTATGTAGTTGGTTTGATTTTGAAAACTAAATTTTATCTGATATTGCCAATACAAATAAAAACCAGGGAGGAGTGAAGTTACAGATATCCTAAAGATTGTTTTAAATTTATTTGCACCTACTTCTGATAACATTTACATGAACGGCTAAACAATATAATAATAGTAAATACAGTTTTCTGTACCAAAAAGCACTAGTATTTGAACTGGTTTCAGTGATGCACTTTCATAAAGAATCTTAAGCCTTGAGAGCTGCGCTGGCCTTTGTTACAAGTGCTAAGTGGACCAGTCTGCTTTTCTCCTCTTCACCAATAGTCAAGAAGGACAAAGAGCCTTTCCCTGATCTTGGTTCTTCTGTCTTCTCCCACCCTGTAAATGCATGCAGACACGCCCTTCCTGCCTAGCCCTGCTCTCCATTCACTCCGAGTATTGGTTCCTGACTCCAGTCCTTGCATTTCTTTCCCTCTCTCTCTACTAAAACCTTCTCGCCCAACCTCCTTTAAAGTAAAGTGAAAACCATAGTAGCCTGATAACAGCTTCAAGTGCTCTCCCTTTCAGGAAATTGACTTTGATAGGTAGAATAATTATAGTGGTAGGTCAGAGCCAGCTCTTCCCAGCTTGTGAGAGCTGATGGTTAAATTTTCAGTTATTTTGCCTGCCAATTGTTAAACACAATCATTTTTAAAAATGAAATTATATAAACTTACCATTAAACAAATTGTATTAAAGTCCAAGGTAATAAGTATACTCAAAATTCATCATTTACTAATTATTTTACTACGAGATAGATGATCCATAATCTTGAGGTTATTTATGTGTATTGTATGGTGGAAATGTTATATAATGGTGTGCACATTTCCTCCCAGCTCTGTATTTGGTGAAGCCCCATAGGTAGCTTGAAATTAGCAATTGTAGGAGAATTTACACCATAGAAATTGGCTATCAGTACAAATCAGTTTTCCCCCACTAGAGTGTCATTTGGTAAACATTTATCAGCACAATACTGAGAATAAATGCCATAGGTATGAGGTGTCTCTGAAATAATTTAATGTTTCACCAGTATTCTAGATGCCCTCTAGCAGCCACAGTGAAAACTTTCTTTGCTATATGCTGATAACAGGATTATTTTTAGAGTAATGCCTTCTGTTTATACAAGATTATCCCCAAATCTTTTGACCATTCCTTCTCAGCATTTCAAATTTTCATGCTTTAGTAATCTGGCAAGACAGTAAAGAGAAAAAGCACTCCTGATTTCCACTTAGTAGCTGTGGGAAGGCCATGATTAGGGGTTTTAACCAGGAAGTTGCTTAAGTCAAGGGGGGTCTCCCCATATAAGGAGTATCATCATAAACAAGTACTATTGGTCCAGAGCCTCCTCTCGGATTTTACCTCTCACCTTTATTTTGCTTTCTCAAGTTTAATTACTTTCCAGGACAACAAAAAAATCGGGAAAACATCCCTTATAGTTAAATAGAAATACATCTTCCCTTGAAGATACAGAAAATATTAATAATGCCTGTTTCATAGTAATATGTTATTTTGTTTTGGACATACAAAATTAATTCATAGTGGACTGTTGACTTTTAGATGGGAGAGGCAGAGAGTTAACATTTGGGAAAGGGGCAAAGGGTACAAGAATTCTATGTGTATTGGGGGATTAACAATTTAAGGTAAGTTTCTTGTCATGAAAGATCTTATCATCATAAGATAGTGAATGCATGGTGATTCATTTTTAGAATGTGGCTTTTATATTTTCCCCTTTTTAGCACTAATTTCCATCATTTTCTCCAAAAGCATTTGAAAGACAGAAATATTATAAATCATTATATTCACAGCAGTGCATTGCTCTATGAAGTTTTAAAACATAGTTTTAAAATTCCTTAACACTCCTACCATTTAGAGGCATCTATGTGCCCTTCGTTTGAATCTAGGCTCCCTTGATGGTACAAAAATGGCACTTTTGCAATTTCTTGGCCCCACCCAGTCTTAAGAAACTGGCTGTTATCATTTTCTGTCCCTTGGGGTACTTACTCTTAGAATCCAGCTATGAGAAAACCATAGTAGCCTACGGAGAGGGTCCCATGGATAGGAGCCACAGTTTCCAGCCCACAGCTCCAGTGAGTTCTCAGCCAATAGCAACTTGGCAGTTATTAAATGAGCCACCTTAATAGTAGGTCCTCTAGCTTCAATTGACCTCACCCAGCTGATGCCACTCATCTACCTATGCTCAAATTATGGACAAGGAGTAAATAAGTGATGTTGTTTATTGTAAGTCACTAAGTTTTGGGGTGACTTGTTACACAGCAATAGATAACCTACATAGTTTAATGCTCCACACTCCTTCCATATAATTTGGCCAATATACCTTTGCGGTTGTCATTTGGGCATATGTGAAGTCATGGGCAAACCATCTGCTTTCTGGAGGAATATGGACATTGAGAATAAGGTAATCAAGTATTGTTTATGCATAAATTACAAGTCAATAGTGGCAATGGAGTTGATTTATGTTAATTTTAAGAGTACAGCCCAAATCCTACCTTCTATAATCTGACACTAGTTTAAGTAGGTCCTCGGTTGAAATCTTGCTACTTTCTTGTCTATATAATGGTGAAAATCTTGAGTCTCTGTCCACATTTCCCTGGTTGTCCTTAAATACTGATCTGAAAGAAAAGAATATTTATTTAGTTTGGTATTTGGATACTGTTTACAGAGTTGTGTTTTTAAGGTGATTAAAATAATTTAATTTCCCATTTATAATGGGAAAACTTCCATTATAAAAAATTTAGAGATAAAAATACAAGAAAACTTTTCAGACAAAAGTTTCATTTAGACACTACATTTATATTTAACTTTTTACTTTTCAACTCAGTATCTAAAGTGACAGCAGCCCATATTACAACTACATTTATTTATGATTTAGTAACATATCAAACCTAGGGAAGGTGGTGAAAGGAAAGGAACATGTTATTCCTTCTTCATTATTTCCTGAGCAAGCCAGGGCCACTTCAGTTTGGGTGGTGCCATTAGGTTTTAAAAGTATAAGAAAAGGGATAAGAACCTGAACATGGACATGAGGGCCAGACTCTTGAAACATTTTCATGGAGATAAATGTGCACAAGTCCTACATTTTAGGACAAAGATGGATATAAAATGGAGAACATCTGAGTCAGAATTTTGTACTAACTAATGATACTATCATGAATTGAAGTCATTTATTTCCTTCCTTGATCCATTTCACTGGAACTGCATAGATTTAGTTAAAATATATAAATTGTTTTTGTCCAAACAACATAGTAATGTCAGGCAACACTTGCTGACAAACTAGTATACACAACACAGCTTATTTCAGTTTTTCTTCCTCATCATTCATCATACTCTGCCTCCCAAAGAAAATTAGATGCATGTGTAATTGATTTTTCTCTAATGTTGATGAAATGCTGAATTTTTATTTCTCCTAGCTTAAGGACCTTGACTAGATGATTTTATTACTCTTTATAATTTAAAAAGCTTTCAGTGTTCAGGCTGAAATGGTCATTTAAATGGATAGCTGATCATAGAGCTTTAATATATAGTAATACAGAAAATGTGCCAGAAATTTATCAGAATAATATTTTAGATTCCTTCCATCTTTTTCCCATTTTTTCTCTGTTAAAGTACTAAGTGAGGGGGGAAAAGCTCCCCTATCAGATAACACTAATGAAGCAGAATGAAAATATTTAACAAGACGATTATTTTTATTTAAAAATAATATAGGGCTTTTATTCACATGCATGGCATATTGAAACAAATATGATGTATTTCCCAATATGGGAGAAGACTAACTGAGCTTAAACAGGAGTTTTGTGTTTTTTTTTTAATTAACCAGCCTTTGCAAATATATTGATAGACATGGGTTGTGTAACTCGTTTTTGCACTTATCCACAGTTCTGTTCTAGAAATAGCTCACTTTCATTGGACACATCGTAAAGAGAATGAGGAGCATAGCACCAGAAAGTACTGCTTAGTACCAAACACCCTGTCCTTG
The DNA here is from genome assembly GCF_963455305.1 of Plecotus auritus. NCBI lineage: Eukaryota > Metazoa > Chordata > Mammalia > Chiroptera > Vespertilionidae > Plecotus > Plecotus auritus. The sequence continues at coordinate 28,097,730 of NC_137776.1, forward strand.
CTCAATAAATATTCTAACTGGCAACAGAACACAGACTGACTCATTTACACAGATGGCTTCAGGGTGGCTGGGACACTGTGCCTAGTTCCAGTTGCCGCAGTTGAGCAATGATCAGTATATGTGAGAGTCTCAGAACCATGGCATTTGGGGTATGATGGAAGAAATGCAATGTTTAGCCAAAAGAAAAAGCAGCTTGGGTGTCCCTTAGAGCTTCATTCATAGGTAGCATGAATGCCACAATGTATAGAAAGAATTGGGCATATTTTTTGTGGCTATGGGAGACAAAATATAGAAGTGATTGTCAAACAGTTTAAACATTTTTTTAAATGATTTATCTAATCATCAGAGATACAGAAAGACAGAAAGAACCACAGTGGGAGGCACTTGACTTTTTCTCACTGGAAGTATTCAAACAGAGGTTGAATAAACATTTGTTGGGGATATTATTAGACTGTGTACCTTCTCTAAGTTATAAATATAAGAATAAAATTTTACTGTAGTCTCACTTAATTTTAAAGAAAATTCAGTGTTGTGCACTGGCCCATTTAGAATGTTGCATGAAACAGAGTAAAGAAATAAAAAACAGTCTTGGCAAGGACTTAGGGCACATATTATTCTAGGGTGATATGCTCAGAGAGGGTTCCATTTAACAACATGATTTTCTCCTGAATCAATGAGTGTAAAACACCCTACCTCCTGGAGGATAAATGTTTTTTTTTTTTTTTTTTTTTTTTGCTGTAAAATGGCACCACAGCTGGTGTCAAAGATAAGAACATGAATTTCAGATAAAATGTTCACAGCAATGAGTATCTGTGTGTTGTAATGGGTCAGATGATTAGATCTGGGTAAAAATATGGTCATATGCTACACTGTCACTTCTATGTGACAGTTGATTAGTGACAGTTGATTTTAAGGGCCAAAGTGTTTTAGGATACACTCAAAGCTGTAATGTGAAACAAATGTCCATCTAGAAATATAATAGAAAGGAGAAGTAGCCAGAGAATTAGCAGTATCAGTAGGGTATTGAAATATGTCAGGAACTAGCTTATGTCAAAGTCACATGAATAACAATGAGCGTTCAATGTTTACTTGAAGCAGTTTCCACATAATAAAGGAAAATTAAAATCTTCTTTAATTATATCTGATACTTATTTTTGTGGTTAGATAATATAAGTAGTATAACATAAAACCTTTAGAAATGTATGCTAACCATTTTTCTCAGTTGCTAGTGATGTCTAAGAAGTCTAAACCATATATTTATATACAGAAATTGGTGGTGAATACGTTTCCCTAACTTACAACCGAACCACTCATCAGGCGTTCATGTAGCATGAGCTTGTGGTTTTGTTGGCTTTCCTGTCCTAGATATAATTACTTTAATAGTGGTAACATTGCCAGTCTCCCTAGAAACTTCATCTGTCTTCCTTCCAACGTATTTTACTAGAAACTTTAAAGTTGGATTGGTACTTCTCCTTACTGCTTTGTGATGGGTAATTCTTTTACTTACTTCTCACTGCCCCAAATTTACTAGAAAGGGGAACTTGTTGTGGTGAATGTGATCTCCACAGGAAAATTCATAATAATCATATGAGAATAATGACTTCTAATAATGGCTATCGTTTATTGGGTACACATCCATGCTCATTAATCCCTGCAAGAGTAAATTCGATATTATCCTTCCTCTATTGTACATTTAAAAAATCTGAGGTAGCCCTGGCCAGTGTGGCTCAGTTGGTTGAGCATTGTCTTATACACCAAGTGGTGGCAGGTTCAATTCTCTGTCAGGGCACATACACTGGTGCAGATTGGATCCCCAGTTGGGGCACATACAGGAGGCAACTGATTGATGTTTCTCTTTCACATTGATGTTTCTCTTTCTCTCCCTCCCTTCTTTCCTTTCTAAAAAAATCGTTTAAAAATTCCTTTAGCCCAGCTGGTGTGGCTCAGTGGTTGAGCATCAACCTATGAACCAGAAGGTCATGGTTTGATTCCCGGTCAGGGCACATGCCTGGGTTGCAGGCTCAATTCTCAGTGTAGGGCGTGTAGGAGAAAGCCAATCAGTGATTCTCTCTCATCATTGATGTTTCTATCTCTCTCTCCCTCTCCCTCCCTCTCTGAAATCAATAAAAAATATTTTTAAAAAACTCCTTTAAAAAATATGAGGTAAAGACAAGCCATAAGTACTTGCCTAAGTTCACTTGTCTAGTAAACAGAGTTGAGATTTCAAACCCAGCTCTGGTTCTAAAATGCCTGCCTCTGAAACCTCAGAACAATGCTGGATCCTTAAAGAAAAAATATGTTCACCATTGTAATTTTGCTATATTGGGATATTTTACTTTTGCCAAGGGATATTTTGCTTCTAGTTTCTCCAGTAGATTTTCTTGTGGGAACTGCTGAGAATACTTATCAATATCAAAAAGTTTGACCAGCAAATTATAGCAAGTTATCTTTTCTTTTTAAACTTATGAGAAGTAAAAACCATTATTTTTATCATAGAGGATTCAGTATATCTCACTGGAAGCTTTTTCATGCAAACTATCCTGGTATTAATTGTCCTTGTAGGAGAGACAGGGAAAAGGGAGATCAAGTGATAGTTATGATCTACTTTATGCCATGGGCTTCTGCACCTGAGATTGCACTTACTGCCCATGAGGCAAGTGTTGTCACCTGCCTTCTGTAAATGGGGACCGTGAGAATCAGGAAGGAAACTTGCCCAAAGTTACAAACTGTAAGTGGTGGCCTGATCTAGACCCTCTCTGTCAGACTCCTGGGCCTGATCTCCTTCTCCCATACTGCAAGGCAGCCTTACAGCACATACATTCACGGAGACTGTGTGAGCTTATATAGGCTTACTGTTGCCCAGACTCCCACATTTCTCTTCCCTGCACTTACTTATACCAACTTTAAGTAACACCTTCAAAACTATAATAAATATTGGTGAGTTTACTCTGGTTCTGCTCATCACTGGGAACTGGGAGACCAAAGCATGGCATAAGTAACTGGTTCTCACTTCATTCTGCATTTTAAAGTTGCTGCCATGGGACAGCATTATCAACATTCAAACGATTACTTAATGGGCAGTCTCATTTTGTAGTTCAGTCGATTTGTGCACTGCTGGCCATTTTTCCTTATGTCTATTCCAGGCTCTTCCTCCTTTAAGAAAGTATTATACTAATAAAGATGCACAGAGATTGAAGAGGACAATAATAATGAATGTCTGAGTAGATTCAACAAACTATTTTTGTTCTTTTTTTAAAAATATATTTTATTGATTTTTAACAGAGAAGAAGGGAGAAGGATAGAGAGTTAGAAACATCAATGAGAGAGAAACATCGATCAGCTGCCTCTTGCACACTCCCCACTGGGTATGTGCCCGCAACCAAGGTACATGCCCTTGACCAGAATCGAACCTGGGACCCTTCAGTCCGCAGGCCAATGCTCTATCCACTGAGTCAAACCGGATAGGGCCTATTTTTGTTCTTTATGCAGAGGTTATATTTCCAGGAGGATGATTCCATCATCAGTGTCGATATAACTCAGCATTGCTATCAGCATCAACTGGTACTGATAAATTCAGCTATGCTAATCAGCACCAAAATCAAAGGGAGTTTAAATGCTCAACCTGATGGCTTCTTCTAAACAACCATACAAAGACCTGCATTCTACATGCAGCTGCCTAAGATATCAGAGTGTGTTCCTCTGAGTTTTATGCACACCAAACTCTCAGGGGTGATATAATGTCAGGTGTTTGATAAAATTTATATCCTAAACAAGTTATGACTTTGATTTGACCCTACCAAGAACCCATAGCATACCTGGTCATGCCAACACTGTACCCCTGTTGTGGCCCCAATTTAGTATGAGCTGTCTTGATTGTCTTGTAAAACACATTTCTGGGGAGCTCAAAGTATTTATAAAGATGAAAACATTAGCATTATTCTAGGTGTTAGTATATTAAAAATAACAGGTAACACAGAGGTGTTCAAAACGGAAGCTTCCATTGCTGACTACAAATGCATTTCTATTCTGTTGGTTGCAATTGTCAACCTACCTCATCGCCCAAGCGAATGGCATGCGGTATTTCCCCAACTTGCTGCAGAACTGCTTGTTGGATTTGAGTATCTTTTGTGCATACTAAGGGAAAAATAAATGAAATGTGGTTTAGAACATTACTTTACAACCTGCCCATGAAAAATACTAACAAATATTTTTCTATGTTATCGTACATTGAAACTCAATGGAATTCTGACTTACTGGGCCCACAGATGCACCTCTTAAAAAGCCAAATAGTCTCTGCATTCAAACTACTATATAATATTTTTCTTTCTTTTTTAGTTTGGAAATTCAAATATAGAAAATACCCTTGTCTTCGAATACCAAAGTTTTTCCTTTCTTCTGATTTCAAAAACCTTAAAATATTGAATGGAAAGTGTTATCAAATTTACATTCACAGTCTGTCCAATGTTTTCTTTTATTTATCATGACAGAGGTCAGCAAAATTGTTCTGTAAAGGTTCACACAGTAAATATACTGGGCCATATGATCTCTGTCACAGCTTCTCACCTCTGCTGCTCTAGCAGGAAAGCAGTTATAGAAGATCCATAAATGAATGAGTGTGACTGTGTTTCAATAAAACTTTATTTACAAAAACAGGTGGCAGGGTGGATTTGGCCACACACCAAAATTTGCCAAACCCTGAATCTCATAAATCTGTTAAATTCTGCCCTAAATGGGCACGTATGCTCAAATTCAATGGTTATACATTATTTTCGCAATGTATTTCTTTTGTGTGGAAAATACAGGTTTTTATATTTATTTTCTATTAAATAGTAACATTCAATTATTAAAGAAAATGTCATAGAAAAAAATCCTGTGTTCCCACCATTCAAAGAACTTTTTGTGTGTCCTTTATTCTTTCTTTACTTAGGTCTATTATAATTTGATATGCAATTATCTATCACCCTTTTCATACAGTTTCCCATCAGCATTAATAATGTCTTAGTGGGCTGTATTAAGTTGTTTTTAGTCAGATTAATCTTAACTTTTCATTATTGTTAACACTGATCCTTAGAGTTAAAGCTTTATCCACATTTAAATTTATTTCTACTAATAGATGATCAAAAGTCAGAAACTGCTGGGTCACAAAGCATAAGCCAGGAATATATACTTTAACATTTTCCTGATGCCTAAGTAAATGCCTTAGTGAAATATTAATTCACTAAGTAAATATTTTGAGACTTAAACTTATCAAACTTGATAATTCATCAGACAATGCAATTTTATTTCTTGAAATCAATTGAAATTCTGTGTGGAAAAGATTATGCATTACCTTGTTGGAATCTGGATTCTTAATGTAAGGTTCTGCACCACTTGCAATGTTTCCCATTAGTACTTTCTCGACTTTGGCCACCAAAACAATGTCAGAATGTGGATTGCTTACAGAGAATATGGCCTGTGTACAAAAAGAGTTAGGATTAATAAACTTGTAAACATGTAGGAAGCCACCCTGAAGATATTTACAAAATCTCATTTGTTTTGAAAGAACAGCTTTAAGGAAATTTTTATTTGGGTAATTGCTCATCTTGTGTAGGATATCAGAAAGAACAGTGGGACAGCATTTTACGCCCCACCATGTGTAAGAAAAAGTGCAACCTGCTTTGGAAATTTCAGCCATTCCTCTGGAAACCCCTTGACGTGAGGTTCTTCCAATTGCAGTGGGGTGACCATGTCTATGTTCCCATTTTCCTGCACCACAGAGGCCCCTGAGAGCATCTGCCTGACAGCCACGTGGTTCAGGTCCACATGAAAATCAGCAGAAATCTTCCTGCTGTCTCTGAGGTCGTAAAGTGCCACACTCACGAAAAAGGGCTCAACCTGTGAGAAAGAGAAGTGATGGTTTTGACAAAAACCAAACAAACAAATAAAAAGATCCCCCTCAAATCCCCAAACTGCTAAAAAAATTTTTTTAATGCTACCAGAGTGTCACAAAAGCCAAAGGAAAAAGATTCAAGAATGACTTTTCAATTAGAAAAACATCAAATGAGCAGATTAAATAAAACAAGGACTAAAATAAACAAATCTATGTATATGTAATTATATACATATTATATATATACATCCATATGTACATACATGTATATGAATAATTATATATGTAATTAACTATAGGCTTCTAAGGCTAGAATATGCTTACAAAAAACATTTGTACTTATGTTTATGCTTCTTCATTTTGATTTGATGCCTATCATGTATCTGCCAATATTCTATGGTCAAGCAGGTTATACACACAAATCAAATTATGACATGGTTCATCATTTTCAGCCTCACTCATGCTGTAGATTTTGCTGAATGTTTAATAGATACTTCTTACTCTTTGAAATTATAACTATAATGAGGGTTTAGCTTATAATGAGGGTTTTCATTTAATTCCATAATATTAGCAATACTTATCAGCTGCCTTACTATTATAAATAGAATGACACGTACAAAATAAAATTCAATAAATTAATTTGGAAAAAAAGACAATTAAAAAGTAAAAGGTTTATGTTTTACCAATTTAATTTATTTCATAAAAACACCTGGTTTGTGGTAGTGGTAGTCTGCCAAGAGTTGAAAAATGAAAAAATTACATAAAAATAACTCAGGCAGGAACACGAACACATTGAAGGTCAAAGAAAAAAATCTTTATTGTTTTTCCTGAATTGTTGCATTTTGATTTTCATTTCTGCTTAGAGAATGGAAATAAATGACCTACATTGATAATCCATCAGGAATTAAAGCTCATACAGTGATTCATTTATTTATTCCAATCCAGCTTTTCAACTTAAATGTCAATTCTTACTCTTTGAATCACTAGCTTTTCAGTAAGGATTTGTTAAATAAAGCACCTTCAAAGCCTAACAAATAAAATCATAGGTTTCTTTTGTTTAGAATTATGTACTTTTCATAAAAAAATAAAAAACATGACATTTTAAATGTTCCTCTGCTGCGAAGCAGCTTTATTATTTTAGATTTTTGGAATTAATTCCCATTTTCAAAGAAATATTTTATTCTATAAAACCAACAACCTGAACTCGGTTTTCAATGACTGACTAAAAAATTACATGCTGTCAAATAGTTTCCTCATCATGTAAAAGTTTTTTTAGGGTGTTTTTTAGAAGCTCATTCACTAAATGCAGCAGTAGGTTCTTTAGCAACTTAAAGCAATATATCGATTAATTTAAAAACATGTTCATTGACTTGAAACAATAAATTTAAAAGTAGCTATATTAATAAAACAGTGTCATTGAAAAAATATGTGAAGATTTTAAAAAAAGAATGCCATTGCATAGCAAACTGCTGTTAAGGTGAGGCTGTTTTATTGATTGTTTATAACATTGCTTATAAGCACAATGAAATTATATTTTAAAAAGCAATTTCCTTGTTTTTTTTTAACATTTATGGCAACTGTAAAATAAATTAAACCTATACAGACATACAGAGCACTCCAAATCAACTTCTCCCTCTGGCTGACAGATGTGAGAGAGACTGTAAGCTGCTCTCTGAACTTCTGCCTGTTCTCTTGCTTGGGAGATTGGCCCAAATACAAACACTGAGCTTCTGAATATGGTTTTTTGTACAAATAAAGGAATCCAAGGGAAAGGAGTCATATGTCCTTGGCACTGGGAAGAAAAGCCCATTATCTTTGCGTTTCAGTTTCTAAATTTGACATTTTAATTAGAGTTAAGGACGTGTTTGTTAAAAAAAAAAAAAAAGCATTTATTTTCCTTTAATAAGATGATTAAGTGACATTATGATTTGGGTTAAATTTTCCTGATATTTCTAAATAGTAGTTTTGAAAAGCAAGTTCCTAGTGTATTTTTTTAAAATCCTGAATAAAAAAGTATGTTCTGATTGTTCCTCCTAAGACTTTTACTCCACATATGTTTCTCCTTATAGCCACCAACATCCCCCATGTTCCCACACCCAGTGGGCTCCTCTTTGGCTTCATGTTACTCAGCCTCTCAGCACCACTCCACATTGCTGACCCTTTCTTTCTTGGCATCATGATGCACTCTTTTCTGGTTTATCTCTATTTCAATGGTCATTCCTCTTAGTCTTCTTTGGTCACATCTCTATTCATCATTTAAACATTTGGTTCTTGGCCCCTTCTCTACGTGCACAGAAATTCCTAGATGATTCCCTCCAGGTCACAGCCTTGACCAGATTTCCAAGTTGATATCTCTGCTCATGACCAGTCCCTTGGTTCCAAACTTGTGTTGAGTCTGCTAAATGGATATCTCTGTTTGGCTCTCTAATAGGCCTATCAGGCTTAACATGTCCACAGTGGAATTTTTGGTCTAAATCCCCCAACTCTGCTCTTTCTACAGTTTTGTCCTCTTAGTAAATGGCAGCATCCTGCATAGAACTGCTCAAAGAAAATACCAGGGACTCATCCTTGAGATTTTCCTTTCCCTTCTCCTGTCTATCCCATCTACCAGAAAAACCTGTCAGCTTACATCAGTCAAATCCATCCATTTCTCTCCTTCCTTGCTACCCCTAATCCAAACAAGGAAATGAATTACAGACGCAGCCTCCTAGCTTCTCATCTCCTGTTTCCTCCAATCCATTCTCCTGATGGATATTTTAGAAACACAGATTAGATTGCATCATTATAAAGTACTTTAAACCTTTGAATCACCTCCTCTCACACTTAGGGTAAATGCAGAGTTCGTGCTTTCTGCCAGCCACTCACCATCACAACTAACAAGGCTCCATCTAAAAAGAGATGTATATGCATGAAGTGCACAGTTTGTAGGGAAACGTAATGATGTGTCTGCCTTCTAAAAGCAAATGGGGCCTGTTTCATGGATCTGGAAATAAGTTTTCTACTTAGAGGTGAAAAATGACAACTGAGAGATGATTTATTAGAAATTAGAATAGAATGTATTAAAAATAATAAAAAGTAACCTGCCAATATAGCAACTTTTTAAATTAATGGTAGGATTATGAGTGAGTTTTATTTTCTTCTTTGTAGAAACATTTGGTAATGTTGATGCTCACAAAATGCACTCTTCCCACACTACATTCACAATTAGCATAGAACTGTCCCCTAGAACACTGAGAACTCCCAAGAGGGCCTACTTAGTAGAAAAAGGACTCTTGTATTTATTTAATGAGCAGTGTGGTATTTTCCAAATATCAGTGAAGCACTTTTTCCTACAATTTGCATGTAGCATCTGTACTATTATTTATTTAATATTTATCTGATATTACTTCACTTGGTTCACTATTTAGTCTTGTCTTAGGCAGTAATAACTGTGAAATCACAGGGCTGGTATTTTCATTTTAATTATTTTCTAATACACATTAAAATAAACATATAACTATTAAAATAAAAATGTCAATTTAAAAGCCATCTTGAGATACAAGAAAATACAAACAGTATCTTAGGAAACTCAGAAGCACTATGCTGATTTAATGGAAAGAATCCTAGAACATAGTCCCTCTGATGCTTCTTCTTTAAGTTAACAGAAAAATTTTATGGCAGCATATTGACAATTCCATTTCAGAACTTGTGCATTTTTGTCATGTGTAAAAATGCTGTCAGTCACACTCCCTGCTACACTATATGGTGTGCAGTTTGCTTGGAATGACTAGAAACAGAAGAGATTTGACTGGGGTGGTGTGCTGTTGGTTGACTGGTATAGGAAGTAACAGAAGAGCAACTTACATTAGTTATCGGATCATTTTCATTCTCCGTAACACATCCCTGAAGACTGAAGTTGAGAGCTTTACAAATGATCATGATTCTCTTAGCAGCTTTTTCTTCAAATGGTTTGATCACAGACTCAGGTTCTAAAAGATTCTTTTTCTGAAGTTTCAAGGTCTAGAAAAATTTTGACAGTTTTACTCAACAAAAATCTATCCACACACACAAAAAATGTATAAACCACAATGGTATGGATCAAGTTTCATGTGGGCTTAGAAAGAATTCCAACTTACTTCTATATCTGGATCCATGGAGAAGAGATTTAGCCTCTCCAGGTTTCGAGTGGCTTTGACAGTCTCTTCAGTTTCTGTGAGGTACTACAGAGGATACTGTGTTAGCTCCGGTCTAAATAGCCAGATACTTACAGCCCAGCCCCATCAACATGGCGAGAAGTAGCCCCCTTAGTGTTATCAGAGTTTTAATATCATCCATTAACACTTGGCAAGTCTTATAAAAAACATGCTTTATTTTTAAAATTTTGTGTTTCTTTGCTTAAACCTTAAAAAAAGCATTTCCATGAAAGCATTAACTAATAAGCAATGCAAATTCATTTGCATGATAATGGTCAGCTTTATTACTTTTGTGAAGTCTGGATGTAGGCTGTTCTCTGAAGAATCTGTTTCCTCTGGTGTGCATTCACATGTGATAGAATTATCCAGCGAATCTTGAAAAGATACACAAAGTCAGGTTATTAAATAACACTCATGAATCACACCTTTCTCTAGCCTGTGACATTTCAAAACTAGGTTAGACCCAAGAGTGATGAAAGATGGATGTTAGTGAACAGATGCCTTTACTGTATCTTGGTTCCAGTACTCCTTACTGTTAAAAAGACATTGGCTGGGAAATCAGACCTCCTGATGATCTTTTGGGAATCTTTCCATGACACCATCCTGTGCCCATGCAAACTCTGAACCTTTACATTCTATGTTTATACTTGGTGCCGTCTTGACTTACTTCATGAATGCATACTCAAGTTTTCAAACATATGTTTTTATTTTTGATAATTGTGACTCTTAGTCATCAGTTTAAAACTCACATTCTAGCTTCTGTTACTAAACTCTCTATAACTCTTTAAACATTAATTTTCTAGTTGAATATTATTAAGTAAATCATGAATGTAAAATACCTACTATGGTACACAGTAGTGGTGTTAAAAGCAACAATGATTTTTCTTCCTCATTATCCCATGACTTGTTCACTTAAAAGCACATGATACTTAGGCTACTGGAACTTAAAGACACTTCATTTTCTAATGTACCATGATGCAGTGCAAGATGCCTTAAAATAATTTTCCTTTGGGAGAAGTGATTGACTCTAAAGGTGAACTTGTTTTCCACGTATTTATAGATCTGCTTTACCTACCCTTCATTTCACTCCTTCTCTCCCCTCTTTTGCTCCTTTCTCTTTGCCTGGAGTGAATTAGAATCTTTTGAGGGAATTAAGATGGGCAGAAAAATTTATTTTATTATAAAAATCTCTAATACTATGTCAAATTTATGGAACTTTCACATATACATAAGCAGATCTCAGTATGGTCAAAAAGCATACATGACACTCCTTTCAATTAAAAGGAAGCAATGCATATCTGCCTTCACAGAGTATACTGTTAATTAATTAAATTTAATGAAAAGCTATAAAGCACAAAATATCCCCTCCAGGGTGGCATCTCATCAGATCTGGGTACATTTTTTATACTGATGACAAATGCTTCCCAACATCATTTGCTGGGCATCAGCCTCAATCACTGTCTGTCAAGTCAAAATTGTTCCACTCACTGTTCAGTACAAGTAAGGGGCAATTTCTTGGAGCTCAGGGATGGATGAGCTAGACCTGCCAGCTACTATAGCTTCTAGGAGTTTAAATGACCCAAATGCACAGGTTACACTGCAAAGGATGGGAGTGGGTGGTGATGTGCTCTTACCCAGCCCCAGATCTGTGAGCTCTGTGCTCCTCCGACCCTGAAGGGGTCCCTCAGGGCTGATTTGCAGGATGCGGTTGAGGGTGTGGATCCATTCATCCATATCGGACTCCGTTTCAGCCGCCAGCACAAAATAGGTCAGGTCATTCATTTTCAATTCAAAGGCATATTTTCTTAGTCTGTTATTCTTTGGTACAAAAAGAAAGAAAAAACACACCAGATAAATAAGTCTTGAGAGTGGGAGACATATTTTATGGGCTCCTGGTGATTCCAAAGGTTTTCCTTATAGGTAGGTAACATAAAGAAATCTTCCAAAATAGGACACACATTTAGATGGGTATGAACCAGTTTGTGATTCTGATACAGGTATTCAACTTTTACTAACACTGTTCTAAAATCGTTAGAGCCCCCACTGTAATAAAGCAAAGCTTATATACTCAGGATAACTCAACTTTGTGTAAGTAAAACACCAACTGGAGAAGAACCAGAAGATGGGAGTATTACTATCCTGTGAAATTGTAGATAAATATCAAAGTATAAATTATTTTATGGTAATAGGGTTGCTATTCTTGGTGGCAAGAAAAAGTAATTTTGAATATCCTCTCGGCAATGTCCTTTTTCTTTGGGATGCCTTCAGACACGGTCCCAAAATAACTTGTTCCTTTCAACTTCCACAACACAATTACAACTACAAATAGGACACTTACTATATATTCGCCATCTGTATACTAGGCACTGTGCTGAACATTTTACAGTCATTATCTTATTTAAATCTCCCAACAACCTTTTTGTGAAAAATCACATTATTCCATTTAACATATGATGACATTGAGGCTTGGGCAGGTAAGTTAAAATGTGCTAGGAATTACATGGGTAGCAAGTGGTAGAGAGGGGAAATAACCTCTTTAGACTTTAACACCCACTGAGATGACCCAGGTACAAAGAAGATGCCGTCCTCCTTCCTTGCTATCTCCCTGGCACAATCACCCACCAAAGGGGTAGCTGTGGCCTGGAGCTAATAGATTTTCCATGTGCTGAGAATAGACAGTGAGACAACACAAATGCCTCAAGAAAAAGTAAATGTTGGAAATTGAAGGAGAAAGAAGAATCAGTTTAAAAGCTAAGTGTGATTCTCACTGTAAAATGTCACAGTTCAAATGCTATTTTCTACACTCTTCCAATGACAAGCTATTTGCTCCCGTCCATACTTTTGTACTATTGTCAAAAGTATTATTTCCTTGCCTTGTAACGGCTCACTTGCAGGCTAGCTCCTTCATTCGTCCATGAGATTGATTAGAGCAGAGCTGGCTAACTGTCCTCAGTGCTCAGTGCAGTGATAACATTCACTCACAAAGAGGTGTCTATTGTGTTTGTATTTTGTGTCAGGAAGAAACAAAGTCTCTGCCCTGGCAGAACAGGGTGACAGGCCTTAACCAATTAAACACAGTGTGATATTAAAAGATAAATGTACTTACATTTTGTATGAATATATTGAAGAAAAGGTATAACACCAAGGTATTAATATTATTTTTGAGAACAGAATTGCTTTTGGCATATGCGAATATAGCTGGTCTCATGAAAGCACAGGGCAGGATGACTTTGGCAAGTAAAAGTCCAGAGCTGCATTTGGAAAAAATTATTTTGGCTGCAGTGTAAACAGAACGAGGAGTCACCAGAAGGCAGTGGCCTCAAACTGCTGTGTGCAAAGCCAGCATCCAGGCAGCTTCTTTAAGAATGCAAGTTCTTAGAAGCCGCGCTCCCCCCCGCCCCCGGGGGAGTGGGCAGACTCCCTCCATACACCCTCACACAAGCTTCCTGGGCTTCTGTCCAAGGAGGTCCATTGAACCTCCTGTGACCTCAGTGACACAGAGTGCCTAAGGACAAAGACAAGTTGGCTGATAGCACATATAAAAAAAGAGAGACATGTTTCTTTAAAAAAAAACACACAAAAAAACAAAAAACAAACAAACAAACAAAAAACACACACAAGAAGAGAAATAGACAGGAAGGGAAAAAAACTAGAAGTGCCCAGAGTTCAGGACCTCCCTTGGCTAGGATATTGTTAATTATTTGACAATTGCAAATGCAAGCCAATCTCGTGCTGTCTTGAAAACAGACAAGTTAAAGAATCTCCTTGACTAATCAGATGTTGTAAATCAGGAGAACTGGGAGATGCAGCTATGCAAACTGCTAGTACTGGGTCCAAGTTAAAAGTGGATCAAGCTGCAAACTTCTTTCCAATGCTGATGCTAAGAAACTAATAAAAACTGTAGAAAGAAAACATTATGAAATATTTAAAAAATGTTTGATTTCCTAAATTCATTCTGTACATCAAATAAATTTAATATTGTTGCCAAGTTGAACAATATTATTACAAATATTTTTTAAAACTTTGAGGAAATTATAATAAGCCCTTGGTTCTCACAAAGAGGTGTTTATAAATAAAATAAATATCCTATTTACAACTGCTCAGAAACAAAATTATTTTTTTTAAAATTTGGAGAGAAATAGAACCGCTTTCAGTGTTGAGAGGTTTATGTTGGAGAGGACTAAGATGTCTAAAGTGGTTTTCTATCTCATTCTCCAAAATAATGGCATATCAACTAGCAAAAAAGAAAGGACAGAAATAGAAAATCAATGGAACATTTTAATAATCTTGAAATGCAATAGTTAAGTCATTACAATGGTATTCAAAAAGTAATCATATTCTTTTCACTCCCCCATGTTCCCCTGTTTCCATGAAATCACTGTTCTTTGTGTCCACTGCAACTACTTTGCTCATCTAAGCGCACCACAGCACACCTACACGGCTTCATAAACAATAGGAAACTGAATATGGCCTAATGCCATCTGATGTGTTTAATGAGTTGTAGCAAACTGGTCTGTTTCTACAGTGTTCATCTGGAAAAGTTTTAAAATAGATACTCCAAGGACGCCACTAAAGCTAATGGAGGACTGAATATTGAAGAAAGAAGTTACCCAAACAAAATATTCCATCACACCAGTAATGGTGGTAGCATCTTTTACCGAATTTTTCAGAAACAAAAGAGGAGTTTTAAAAGGAAACACACAACATCAACTCCAGGTTACTGGTATTGCTGGCTACCACACGTGCAATTCTGTCTATTCTCTATATGTTTATTTATTCATTTATAAACAATATTAGGTACCTTCTATGTGCCAAGTACATAGCATTAAAAAACACATGTAAAGTGCTTGCCCTCCTTGAACTTACGTTCTAGTGTAATGGAGTGTCAATAAACAAATAAATAGAACTATCACATATATACTATGTATCCTATATAATAAAGAAGTAACATGCAAATTAACCCTTATGCCCTCACAAGATGGCTGCCTATGACGAGGCCAGCAGGGTATTAGTGAGGGACGACCAAACGACTGAACAAGCAGGCTGTGTGGGGTGACCAGGCCGGCGAGGGGGCCGTGAGGGGCGACTAGGCCAGCAAGGGGGGGCATTTGGGGGCAACCAGGCCAGCAGGGGGGGCAGTTGGGGGTGACCAGGCTGGCAGGGGAGCAGATGGGGGGCAATTAGGCTGGCAGGGGGGCAGTGAGGGGAGACTAGGCTGGTGGGGAAGGCAGTTGGGGGTGACAAGGCCGGCAGGGGGGGGAGGCAGTTAGGGGTGATCAGACTGGCACGCAGAGGCAGTGAGGGGCGATCAGGCCAATGGGGGGGGCAGTTAGGGGTGACCAGGCAGGCAGGCAGGTGAGTGATTAGGAGCCAGTAGTCCAGGATTGTGAGAGGGATGCCCGACTGACGGTTTAGGCCCGATCCCCGGGATTGGGCCTAAACTGGCAGTCAGACATCCCCTAAGGGGTCCCGGATTGGAGAGGGTGCAGGCTGGGCTGAGGGGACCCCCACCCCCTATGCAAGAATTTTGTGCAACAGGCCTCTAGTAATGTAATATAATGCAATATATCATCATCAGAGATAAGTAGAATTTCACTCTTGCATGTATTATCAGAATCTAATGTTTGAAATGAGTCATTTATGCTTTATTTTCACATATGATTCTTCTGTTCATCCTCCCACAGGCTGGAAGCTCTTTGAAGACAGAGGCCACATCTAATTCATATTTGGCTTTCCCACAATTCTTTGCATATAGAAAGCATTTCAATATACTTTTGCTGAAGTAAAGCCTACATCTAAAACGCACTGTTTAGAACTGCACATAAGCACATCTTTATAGTGTTTCCTGTGCCCATGTGGCTTACACAGGATAAATGTATGTGTTTACGTATGCAGGTATGTCCACTTCATGTATAATAACCAAAGGATTTTCTTGGGCATCTTTCTGTAATTTTGGACAGTCCTATGCCTCAGATCTAATTTTGCCATTTATTAGCTCTGTGACTTGGGAAGGTATTTTATCTCTCTGAGGTGTTTTTTTTGTTTGTTTTTTGTTTTTTTGTTTTTTTGTCTGTTGCACACAGTTTATTTAACAATATGATATAAGAAATGAGTTGGTACTTTATCATCCTATACAGTGATTAAATCTTCCTGAATTTTCTTATTTATAGTAATTATAGTGCTTGCATGATTTACACTAGAATTACTTTTCCTAATTTCAAGTTTCATATAGAAGAAAGAATGCTCTTTATTAACATTAGCATGGTCTAAGAGAGTGATTATCCCTATTTTTTGTCTAAAACCAGTTTTATCAGAGAAACAAAGCAACAATTTCTCCATCTTCAAGACAAGAGTTTGGCTTAAGCCAATTTGTATAGATAGATGTGTGTGGGTGTGTATGTGTGTGCACGTACGTGCCAATGCCTATCGTCCAGGGGTAATACTTGGAGAATGTCCACAGAGTTCACAATAGAAAAAATCTTCCCGTAACGTCAGAAAGTTGTTGGGATACATTATAAGCTTGCATTATCTCAAGAATCAGTTTCTGTTTGTTTGTTTTTTAATCCTCACTCAAGGACATTTTTTCCATTGATTCTTAGAGAGAGTGGAAGGGAGAAGGAGAGACAAACACCGATGTGAGACACATCGATTGTTTGCCTCCTGAATGTCCCTGACCAGGGCTAGGAGCCTGCAACCGATACATGCCCTTGACCAGAATTGAACCCGGGACCCTTCAGTCCGTAGGTTGATGCTCTATCCACTGAGCAAAACCGGCTAGGGCTTTTTTTTTTTAATACATTAAGGTAATAATAATGTGAAATTTGAGGTAAGATTGCTAAAACACTTGATTGCTTCAATTTTTATGTAAGAGGGAATAAGGATAGCTATTTAATCAGAGTAGAAAGAATACATGTCTTGAAAGTAAGAGTTCCAAATGGGTCTGTGGAATTATCTGCTGTCCTTTTCCACAGTAGTCCGTGCCAAACTGAATATTAAGGACAACAGTCTGAAGATCAAGAGGTTGCAGAAGAGCATTGTCTGTTAAAAGCACTATGTCTGTTTCTTAAATTAAGCTCTTGGGAATCAATGTAATCCTTGTCTTTGAAGGAAACCTCCTCTTAGAAGGAAGATGATGTATATGCACATTATAAATTTACTATCTCATATCTAATAATAAAGATAATATTTATGAAGTGTATCTTTTGAGCTATATGATTTACATGTTATCTTATAAAATTCTTTAGTTCAGTGGTTCTCTAATGCAGCTATACAGGTGGCCATTTTCCTCGAATATATAAGACTTGCTCTTGCCTCAGGACCTTTGCACGTGCTGCCCTGCTCATTTTTTTTAATATATTTTATTAATTTTTTACAGAGAGGAAGAGAGAGGAGAGGGATAGAGAGCTAGAAACATCGATGAGAGAGAAACATCGATCAGCTGCCTCTTGCACACCTCCTACTGGGGATGTGCCCGCAACCAAGGTACATGCCCTTGACCGGAATCGAACCTGGGACCTTTCAGTCCGCAGGCCGACGCTCTATCCACTGAGCCAAACCGGTTTCGGCTGCCCTGCTCATTTTTGAGTCTCTAGATCAAATACTTTCTCTTCAAACATACTTTTCCCACTTCTGTAAAATTAATCATCTTTTCCAATGTCATCATTTGTCTCTCTCCCTTCAGTATCTCTGTTTATTTTCTTTATTCCAGATTTCACCAACTGATTCTATTGTTTATTTATCTCTTTGCCTATTTTCTATTTTTTCTTCCTTTATTGAAAGTAAGTTTTGTGAAAGCAGGAATCAAGGTTGTCTTGTTCTCCACTGAATCCCTAGGGTCTAGAACAATTCTTGGCTCATCTCAGATACTCCACAAATATTTGTGGAAAAAGTAACTGATGACTGGATGAACATACTCTTTGATTAAAACAAAAACCCAAGAGGAAAAAAAGATTCCTACTCACCTGCACCACACCTGTACAGGAATCCAAAAAGATGCAGCCTTTGGGTTCTTTGGATATTTTTTCATCTTTGTAAAAATTCATGATGTAGGAGCTATCGGGCAACTGAGTCAGCTGAAAGTAGCGCTTTTTGAATGACTAAATAATGGAAAAGATACAAGAAGGTAGTTGAGGTTACAGTGTGCTGTTACTCACAGAAACTAGCCTTTTTTCTAATTCCTTCAGGAGAGCGACACCTGTAGGGTGCTGTTTGAGAGAAGGGCACACTCCTTTCTCATAAATAAAATATGACACAGAACATAAACTCAGTGCAAATGGCTCTCCTCTATGCTCTGACCGAAGGAGGGGCGTCAGGAAAGGTGGCAGACACAAAGATGCGGCCTGATGTCTCCTTACCCGCACAGTAATGGTATTGTTCACGGTGCTGTTGAAATTCCCCTTGTAGAGCCAGCCAGACTTGAAAACTCCAGTTCCTCCCGCTCCCCCACCGCCCTTGGAAGACGAGTGGGAGGTGGTATCCTGTACAAAAGCATCATTAGCATGACTGCAATCCTTTGTGAATCCCAGATCTTCGGCACTTGCACTTAAAAACGAGCCTCCTTTTCCTCTCTTTGACTCATCGCAAATAATCATGTTCCATTTCAAAACAAACGTGACTCATTTTGACTAAAAGCCCTCATACAAATAGTTACTGCAGCTTGATGAAAAACTGCTCAGAACATGGAACACTCAAGTGAAAGACAGGCACTAATTATCCTCATGTTTTAAACATTTCACTTTCAACAATTTACTTACTTCATCCTTATCAGCATCTTCATGGTCAACCTCAAAGGAATGTGAAGGAAGTTTCTCTGGCTTGTACTCTGCTCTAATATTAAAACAAAAATAAAGGTTCTGATTTGTCATTTGAGACACGGCTTTCATTTTCAGCTGTTTCCTGGGTAACAACTACTGTGTTTTTTAATAAAATAATGTAACCTTGTGAGGATCCCATTTTCTTTGGAGGTATTAACCTCCCCCTACACCTGGACATCTTAATCCAGCAAATAAATCTCTATTTTAATCCATGGAGTTAATATTTATGCAGATTTACACACGGAATGGGACGAAGGTGAGCAGGACAATTTTTAGGTTTGATGGTTTACTAGTATATTTTCCTCTTCCACATGCTGACGTGTTATTTTCATCACCTTTCTGCTTCACCTTTTTATGACATGCCCAAGGTTACAGGCAGTCATTTGAAGAACTGTGTTCCAGAAAACAAGCCTGTGCTCTGGCCACTAGGCTGTGCTGCTCCCCTAACCATGGTCTCCCCAAAAGTCTGCGCTCATTATTGGCAATTGTGTTCACTTTGTGAATTTCCATGGTAGCATAGAAGCACCTCTGTGTCATAGGACACCGACAAGCTCAGGGGAGCGAGAGCATACACCTGGCTCTATACTCGGAAATATAAGACAGAAATAAGTTTTCCTTGGCTCGATTCTGTCTCACACCTCATGGCTGAATGGAAACTGGATATTATCATTCAAGGTTCAGATCTTTATGATACCTAGCTACACACTTTTACATGTAGAATTTGCATGGTTTATTTGTGTTTTTTAAGATCACATATACTGTGTAGAAGCAACCTCTCAATCTGACTATTGAGAGGAAAAAGCCCAGTGGCACATTCAATATTCCCATCACAAAGAGACTTCTGTGTTGAAGGTATTTCAGAGAGCATCACTCAGCCAACTCCATTAGTCCCTAACAATATTCTTGCTGACCTATGTTCATAGAAAAAAAAGTGCAGACCTGTGTGTGTCAATTTAGATCCCACTGTGGGGGTGGGGGTGGGTGAATGTCTTTTCATTTCTGGCTTTTCTTAATTCTGAGTTTGCTTGTCTTTTTTTAAAAAATGTATTTTATTGATTTTTTTACAGAGAGGAAGGGAGAGGGATAGAGAGTTAGAAACATCAATCAGCTACCTCCTGCACACCCCCTACTGGGGATGTGCCTGCAACCAAGGTACATGCCCTTGACTGGAATTAAACCTGGGACCCTTGAGTCCCCAGGCCGACGCTCTATCCACTGAGCCAAACCAGTTAGGGCACTTGTCTTTTTTATAACAGCCATTCTAACAGGTGTGAGTAGGCAGCTAGTTGTGGTTTTTATTTACTTTCCATTGTCATGTACCTGTTGGCCATCTGTATGTCTTCTTCGAAAAAACATGTCTATTCAGAGCCTCTTCCCATTTTTAATTAGTTTTGTTTTTTTTTTTTGCTATTGAATTATATGAGTCCTTTGTATATTTTGGATATTAACTTCTTATCAGATATATGATTTGTAAATATTTTCTTCTATTCAATAGATTACCTTTGCATTTTGTTGATAGTTTTCTTAGCTGTGCAGAAGCTTTTTAGTTTGGTGTAGTCCCACTTTATATTTTTGCTTTTGGTTTCAGTGTCAAAAAACAAAACAAAAACAACCATTGGCAATAATAATGTTAAGGAGCTTATCCCCTCTGTTTTCTTCTAGGAGCTTTATGGCTTCAGGTCTTACATTTAAGTCTTTGACCCATTTTGAGTTTTTTTGTGCATGGTGTAAGACAGCAGTCTAGTTTCACTCTTGTGCATGTGCTGTCTAGTTTTCTCAACACCATTTATTAAAGAGTTGCTCCTTTCCTCATTGAATATATATCTTTGGCTCCATTGGCATCATACATTTTTATTTCATTCTGGAACCACAAGTTCGCGATTTTTTTTATTCCTAATGTGTGAAGGCTTTACATTTCACATTTCTCCAGTAACTTCCTATAAACAGACACTTAAAAAAGTGGGGTTTTTAAGCTTTAATAATAATACAATTTTAAATTTAAAGAACAAAAATGAAGGAGATAGGAGAAACCAAGATGGTAGCATAGGTAAACACCTAAACTGCTGCCTCGCACAACAATTTCAAAATTACAACTAAAAGACAAAACGGACATCATCCAGAACCACAGCAAGGCTGGCTGAGTGGAAATTCTACAACTAGAAGGGAAGAGAAAAGCACACTGAGACTTACAGGAGCTGTGGAAGGCAGAGGTACAGAGTCGCAGGCATGGAGAGGGCTGGCAATTGAGTACAAGGCTGGCTTTCTCAATCAGGAGGGAGACAAAAGCTCCCGACTGCTCTGAACTCCAGATCCGGGCAAGACTCTGGGGACCCAGACTCATACGGGGAGAAACTGGACTGTCTGGCAGCAGGTGGAACTCGAGGGCGGCTTTCTCTCAGAGGTGCTTGCAGCGATTACTACAGGACACTGAGAACCAGGGGCCTCTTAGGGCAGGGCTGACAGAAAGCCATCGCTGTTTGCTCCACCCTGAGATTCGGCCCCATCCAACTGAGCACAGAGGCTTTTGCATATGAATGGCCTGGTCCTTTGAAAACTAAACTTACCTAACAAACTGCAGCTGAGTCTGTGAGACCCAGAACATCCAAAAGAAGGCCCAAGGCTCCTCAGCAGCTTGCATTGCTTCACAGCTGGGCCTCATCTGAGCACCTCCAAAACCCAAACAAAGAAGAGGAATCTGCAGATCTCTCTGTAGCTCCTGTTGGGTGGCCTCAGGCAGAGGCTAAATTAGCACCTCTTTGGAGATCCAAGAGCCAGTGTACCCAGGGGTCAGAGTGGGACCATCCAGATTACAACTCCTCTGATCCATAAGGGACACACTCAGGGGGCAGACTCAGTGAGCACCAAAGCCCCACTGAAGCAAGTCTTGTCTCATAAGGGTGTTTCCAGCACAGAAGTTCTCCCATCATAGACACAGCTGATCCTCACAGCCAATTGGCCTGGTGGTCAATTCCCCCCAGTGATACCAACAACAATCAAGGCTTAACTACAACAAGACTGTGCACACAGCGCACAAAGAGGTGCACCAAGAGTGTCCACCTTAAGTAACTGGGGGAGGCTAAGCCACTGGGCCCTATAGGACACCTAGCATACAAAGTCACTCTATCAACTCAGGGAAGCAGCCAAAATGCGGAGACAAGGAAACAGGTCACAAATGAAAGAAATGGAGGAAAGCAAATGACTGGATATAGAGTTCAAAACCACGGTTATAAGGTTTTTCAAGAATTTTCTAGAAAAGGCCGATAAATTTAGCGAGACTCTCAAGGATATGAAAAAGGACCAACTAGAAATTAAGCATACACTGACTGAAATAAAAAAATAATATACAGAGATCCAACAGCAGACTAGAGGATCGCAAGAATCAAGTCAAATATTGGAAATACAAAGAAGCAAAAAACACCCAATCAGAAAAGCAAAAAGAAAAAAAGAATCCAAAAATATGAAGACAGTGTAAGGAGCCTCTGGGACAACTTCAAGCATACCAACATCAGAATTATGGAGGTGCCAGAAGAAGAGAGAGAGCAAGATACTGAAAACCTATTTGAAGAAATAATGACAGAAAACTTCCCCTACCTGGTGAAAGAAATAGACTTACAAGTCCAGGAAGCGCACCGAACCCCAAACAAAAGGAATCCAAAGAGGACCACACCAAGACACATCATAATTAAAATGCCAAGAGCAAAAGACAAAGAGAGAATATTAAAAGCAGCAAGAGAAAAACAGTTAATTACCTACAAGGGAGCACCCATACGATTGTCAGCTGATTCCTCAACAGAAACTATGGAGGCCCGAAGGGAGAGGCAAGAAATATTCATAGTGATGAATAGCAAGAACCTACAACCAAGATTACTCTACCCAGCAAAGCTATCATTCAGAATTGAAGGTCAGATAAAGAGCTTCACAGATAAGAACAAGCTAAAGGAGTTCATCACCACCAAACCAGTATTATATGAAATGCTGAAGGGTATTCTTTAAGAAGAGGAAGAAGAAGAAAAAGTAAAGATAAAAATTATGAACAACAAATACATATCTATCAACAAGTGAATCTAAAAGTCAAGTGAATAAAAAATCTGATGAACAGAATAAACTGGTGAATATAATAGAATCAGGAGCATAGAAAGGGAGTGGACTGACAATTCTCGGGGGGAAGGAGGTGTGAGGGGTGCGGGAAGAGACTGGACAAAAATCGTACATCTATGGATGAGGACAGTGTGGGGGTAAGGGCAGAGGGTGAGGTGGGAACTGGGTGGAGGGGAGCTATGGGGGGAAAAAGAGGAACAATTGTAATAATCTGAACAATAAAGATTTATTAAAAAAATAAAAAAAATAAACTTCCAAAAAAAAATGAAGGAGATAAACACACACCTCTTTTTTCACTGAATTGCAAGTTTTCATTTTGTAACCTCAGCAACCCATAAAAAGAAATGATCAATTTTATTGTTAGCAGACATAGGAGAATTCTCCTAATATAGGAGGTATGAAAATGATTTACTTCTAATAACCTCAGAAGGCCTAAGTAAAGTGTCTGTTCCCACTACTGACCTAAATACATGTAGTCTTCAGTGGGGAGTGCTTAGCTTTGTAAAATTATTTTAAAAACAGTTTTGCTAATCAGTGTTACAGTCTTCATTATTTCAGGGGATATGTGAGGATTATATTTCTGGATTATAGTCTGGAAGTTCTGATTTTCATTTTGAACATATATATATAATTTTTTTCTTTAAACTTTCTTACTTTATGGCAGCCTTTTCTTCCCCATTCATGGTATCAACTTCCACTTCCTTTAGTTAAAGTAAAAAAATTTTCAACAATGTTTTGGTTCCTATTGCATTTCTTCTCTCACGATTTTTTTTCTTATGCTCTATGGGCATTCCAATTCAACAAGACTCTGTATTTACTGAAGGTGCTTTCTCTGTTGTTTTAATAGAGGAAAAATACCACCAATATTTTCTTTCTTTTATTTTATTAAATTTATTGGGGTAACATTGGTTAATAAAATTATATAGGTAATGTTGCCGGTGGAAATTGGGTTCTTCCATGAGATAAGGAGGAAAGCATTCCAAGGACCCACTCATGGGAGATTGTGGTGTGGCAAGCTAGCTAACTATATTAACAGTTTCAGGGGTACAATTCTATACACATCATCTGTATATTGCATTGTGTGTTCACCACCCAGGCTAGTCTCCTTCCATCACCATTTAGCGCCCCCCTTTACCATCTTCTACCTCCTCCCATCCCCTTTCCCTCTGGTAATTACTATAATGTTTTCTGTTTCTATGAGCTGTTTTTTTCTTAATCCCTCCACCTTTCCACCAAGCCTCCCAAACCCCTTCCCCTCTGACAGCTATATTTATGGCATCACAAATATAAGAAAAGAAAAACAATGTTTGGGGATAAAACCACTAAAAATTTCAAAAGACCTAAAGACAGTGGAGTCATTTATTTGAAAGGCTAGCTAAACACTGTTCACTATACTTCATATGCAGTGTCCCAAGAGGTTGGGCACAACCTCCAAGTTGTAACCACTTCTCTGAACTATTTTGGAAAAGAGGAAGACTTGACGTGAGAAAAAATGCTTTGCTTTTCAATTGCACCTATAAAACTTGTGTACTAACAACCAGATGTTCCGAATTACTCACGCACACCTGTGTGATGGCACCTTCTTAATAAGCAGTTGCAGAAAGTTATCTATTAAGAGTTACCTGACTCTAATGGAATGCCCAGAGATTTGGTAAAAGTTAATGTTCACTGTTGTTGTTTTTTTGTGTGTTTTTTTTTTAAAATCATCTGCTGCTTTGGAGGAACATTGGGTCTTCATAGTAATGCAACTCCAGAAGAAATGACATCTCCCTGCCCCCCTCACCCCTCTCTTTTTCCTATTCTCATCACTGCAATCCCTTTTTCCATAGAGTAGAACAAGTAATCTTTCGAAGAGGTAAAACAGATCATGTCACAGTCCTGGTTAAAAATGTCATGGGCTTCTGTTGCAATGAGAGTAAAATCCAAGCTCCTTTCCAGGGCCCACAACGTCTCCTGCCTAGGTTTCCAGAGTTTCATTTCTCTCCTCTCTTTCCAACCCTCAGCTCCAGCCTCCCTGACTATCATTCTGCTCAAGTGACCATGCTTGTTCCCACCTCAGAACCTTTGCCCATCCTGTTCCCTCTAGGAACCTTTTCCCAAGATCACAGTGCTGGTAGTGACTGCTACTTCAGATCTGAGCTCAAATGCCACCTTCTCAGAGCCATTGCCTAACTCTTCCTTCCAATTCTGCATTTTGAAGTTGAGAGTACTTTCAAGTATCCAAATCTGGAAAAGATGTTTTTTGGGGCAAGGGAAATCTTCAAAAGTGGTACCTAAGTCTGAGCCATGTGTCCATGAAAAAGTTAGATGCCATGGGTATCATCTCAATATTTCACTTGAGGAAAGTGTTAATAAAAACATATCTATGAATTATCTCAAGTGTTTTTCTGGGTTATTTGCATCATTTTAATTTGATGAACCAATGCATTGAAAGATCCCAGTTTATTTAAATTCCTTAAATTTTAGCAACTTCAATCCCATCTAGGAATCCTGCATTTTGAAATTTGCCATTCACTCTATTTACTTATCTGATAAGTAATTACTGCACACCTAATATGTGCTAGGCATTCTCCTAGGCCTGCAGGGGATTCTTCAAGGAAACTCCCTGCACTTTGGGGATTTTTATTTCAGTGGGGACACAAACACTGAATCAGTGACTGCTTGAGTTCAGGTGAGCTTCTCAGGGAAGCTGACGTTGTGAGAGTGTAAATAAAAAAGTCACCTTCTCCTAAAGGCTTCATTTTTCCCCGGAGTCCAGAAAGAAAAGGAGGTGTTTATTTATCCCTTTTAGCTTTTCTTAGGCATAAATCAATTCTGTAGAGGTTGTTTATTTTAGTGATTTAAAAAAATATATATTTTTATTGATTTCAGAGAGGAAGGGAGAGGGAGACAGAAACACCAATGATGAGAGAGAATCATTGATAGGCTGCCTCCTGCACACCCCCTACTGGGGATCGAGCCCACAACCTGGGCATGTGCCCTTGACTGGAATCGAACCTGGGACCCTTTCGTCTGCAGGCTGACGCTTTATCCTCTGAACCAAACCAGCTAGGGCTATTTTAGTGATTTTTGACATCCCAGCATGAAGATACACAGAACCAGTGGCAAATCTGAACACTGTATACAGAATATTGTTAGAAAAAAAGTTTGATCCAAATTGTAGTTTTCTAATCTTATGTCTGCTATTGAAAGGACAGCTCACAAAAGAATGATATAACAATATCTTCAAACTTTGTTCAAAATTAAATAAGTATATTTATAGCTTATTCCCAATTTTTGTCACTATATAAACATTGCATTGTTGAATAAAATATTCTATTGTGATTCTTATTTTTAAATTGTATAAAATATTATTTGACACTAGATTAACATACATGTGTTCATAAACAATGGCAGAACTTAAACAAAGAAATATTTTATATATGGGAAAACCCAAGCTCTACTTATAATAGGTTCTTACCGAGGTAACTGTCGAATGTCTCCAGAATATTGTTCATATTTGTAGTTTACCACGTACCACTGGGAACTATAAAATTTACAAGCCTTAAAGAAAAACAACAACAATAATTAAACAATTACTAGAATATAGTTCTCATGACGTCTGGGGTCATGTTAAGGTATGTATGTTAGTGATGCTAAGGTAGGTAAGGGGCTTGCTCATTATAATTTCACACTTTCCAGTGAAATGACCACCTTTCCAAGACTCTTGGAGGAGGAACCATTGAACGTATTTCTTCTATTTTGCTCCATCAAGGAAGACCTAGTTTATCACTTGCTGCAGCACACCAAGGACATGTTGTTAACCTCAAGTACCATCATTTCTCAGCTGTCCTTGGCAAACCCTTTTATTACTTAATAGCTTTTAGTAGAGAAAGATGTTATTTATATATAATCTTTTCATCATAGTTTTAGCCCATTTCTTCTTGTTTTTGCATTAGTAACTTTCCTTTTTCTCTTTATATCAACACTGTTGTTGACTTGAAATCTATTTGCCAGTTTCCCTAAGTGCCTTCTAAGCCCAGCCTTCTTCATCACTGTTCATAGATTTTACACATATACCAGTATGTGAACAAAAGATGATAAAAAACTATTTATAAAAAAAAACCACATAAATATTAACAACACAAAACAATCTATATTCAGACAGTCCTCGGGTTATGTTGGACTCGCCGTACATCATTTCGTGGTTACATCACCATCTCCCATTTATTTATAAAAAAAAAGTTCCGTCATTTTGACATATGTACATATGTGCTTTATGTTTTTTATTATTTATTTACCACAAGTAAAGGTCAGGAATTGTTATCTTTTAAATTTTTTTTACTGTTTCACTTCATTACTGCTGTGTATGTGCTCCATGTGAGTGATGTAGGTGCTAATGTAGGTGGGTTCCGACTTACGGTGAAAATCACATTACGTCGCGCCATAGGAACAGATCTTTGACGTAACCTGAGGACCTAACATGCTATATAAAAGGCTAATATGCTAAGTGTCCAACTGTCCAACTGGTTGCTATGATGCACACTGACCACCAGGGGGCAGACGCTTAACGCAGGAGCTGCTGTGACACGCACTGGCCATTTACAGAGAAACAACAGCGCAGACCTGGTGCCAACAATGCAACACTCAGCTTCCCCCAAGTAGGACACAGGCCCTGCCACCACCCCGGAGTAACAACCCACCAAATCACAGCTAATGCTGCCAAGACCCCATGGTGTAAAATGCGGCCCACAGCCCAGTCCAGTCCTGCCTGGA
This sequence comes from Plecotus auritus, assembly GCF_963455305.1. Taxonomy (NCBI): domain Eukaryota; kingdom Metazoa; phylum Chordata; class Mammalia; order Chiroptera; family Vespertilionidae; genus Plecotus; species Plecotus auritus. Next base: position 28,125,437 of record NC_137776.1, read on the forward strand.
AACAGTGGCTGTAGGTGCCGGATAATGATGTCACATAGCAATGCCTGGCTTTCTCTCCCTAGCAACCAGCCTCTTTGAAGTTTCTTCAGCCCAGGAACACAACTTTATAGCCAGGTGGAAACATTTTACACTTTAACCAAATGTCTGTGAAGTGTTTTCCTGTGCCTCATCTCACTTGATCCTCCCAATGTAATGGAGTAGGTAGATAGGAGACTTGGTGAAATCCTATTTTCTTTCTTTAGCCAGAAAATGAAAATTCAGAAAGCTTAGAAACTTGACCCGACTGAAAAGTAAGAAATGGTGGACCTTGGAAATGACTTCAGGTTTTCTCACTGTGCAGAATATAGTCAAGCACTACTGCAGTTAAATATTTTACCTTTTGTTCTCCCTGCATGATCTACAATAATAATCTGCTTTGTGTTGATATTTACTTCTGTGTTGCTGACAATTACCTGAAAGAGAAGTTGGGGTGCTTCACCAGGCTAGAAAAAGTTTAGCTAAATCAGAAAGAAGGTCTAATTAAGCAAGTTTATCTCTATATATAAAGTTCTCGCTGGCACCAATTGCACGTGTGTGTTTCGCTCTGTCATTGTTGATTGTGAATTTAGTTGACACTTCTATTATAGACAAAGGGTGAATAGTGATATTAAAATATTTCTTCCAATTAATCTCCTTTCAATGTGCAGAAATTCGTGCACTGGGCCTCTAGTTATATTATAGTGTTCTATAGTGAATGATTTTATAGTATTTACTGATGGCATATATTTCTCAAACACCTACCATGCACTTAGCACTGTATAGATTATGGGTTGGTAATGGGGCTTTCCCTAGGTGGCTTTTAAGATTCCTTTTGTTTCTAAAATTATATGACTCTGGAGATTAAGCTACTGTTAGGATTAGATGAAAATTTTGTCCTCTAGCATCAGTGGGAGTATGAGGAGCAATAAATTTGATGCAATGTGAAGAATAAAGATCTGTGATTGTTTTTGTGACCAAGAAGGGACAGGCAGGATCTCTTTGTGATAACAATCAACTCAAGGTGCAGAGGGCTGCAGAACAGGGAGCATTGACACTGCTTTTGCAAAAACAGAAAGTGGGAGGGATGGCCCAGAGGATGGTGTAGAAAGGTTGATGAGAAACCCAGGATACAGGCACAAGATGTACAGAATATGCAGAAAGAGGGGAGGGGAATTAGGAGTCTTCAGTTGCTATGGGTTTCTCTGGCCTTGAACTTTCTTAGCACCATAGGTTTATTTGTTCAGGGAAACACCCACACACAAACCAGGGACTGAGGGTGAAACAATACATGAGACTGGGACAAAGACAGGAGTAGGAGGATGAGGGCAGGGCCTGCAGGAGAAGAGAAGAGCTTAAAAACAAAACAGCAACAAGGCCAACAGACAAATAAAAGAGAATTCAGGAGATCTGTAATGACTAGACTGGGAGAGATGTGAACAAAACTGAATATTTAGCTAATATTTAATTTCTTAACTTGCCAATTCCTTAGCCAAATATGCAGATCACATGTTTCTGAATGTAAGAGGAAAACTGAACCCTGATATGAAACTTGGCTAACAAGTTCCATGTTCATTTAGGGATGCCAGGGATTCAGGTAAGAAGCATATAGACCCACAGTATCCCAAGCCTTGGAGACAGAACTTTCATGATTATAGTTCTTTCTTACCCTTTCTCACTTAACGCTCTTTTCTCAATACCTTGCTGTAGTTCTCAAATGAAATAAACGTATTCTAAAACATAAAACAAACAGCATAAACTCACTCCCTTTTTGCATTCCTTTTCAATCTTTTTTTCTGATACATAGCTTTACCTCGTTCCCCTGTACGTATATATTAGAATTTAAATAGCTTTTTGTTCACATAATGGCATATTCTAAAGATTTTAAAATTTGCTTTCTGAATTCTATGACCACTTTAAAGAAGTAGAATAAAATATCATACCTTAATTTATTAACCCAGACTCCTAGTTTGGAGCCATTAATTAGCTAATTCAACAAACATTATGGAGCCCTTACTGTGGCCTGGGGTTGTTCTAAGTGATGGGAACCTATCAGTGATCAAGAGGCTAAAAGTCATTCCCTCTTGAAATGTATCCCTTTGTGAAAACATGGTTAATAAATACCAAAAAAAAAAAAAAAGTAAATTGTGCAATATGTTAGCAGATAATGCCATGAAAAATAAAACAGAGGTGGGGAAGGATAGAGCTGGGGCAAGAGGGTTAATTTAAATAGATTGGTTAGGATATTACATTTGCCATTTGAGCAAAGTTTTAGAGAAAAGGACAGAATGAATAGTTACCATGGCTACTTGAAATTTTGTGCCATGGTCGAAAAAAACACTTCAGTGTTTTCTTCATGCATATGGTCCTCCCATTCTCCCCCAAGTCCCACCTATTTTGGATTATTTTCTTAGTAGAATACTCAAAGTATGTTTTAAATTCTTGATTATAAAATCGCCAAACCAATGTACATTCTTTACTAGAGGCCTGGTGCATGAAATTCGTGCACGGGGGTGTGTGTCCTTCAGCCCAGTCTGCACCCTCTCCAATCTGGGACCCCTAGAGGGATGTCCGACTGCCCGTTAAGGCCAGATCCTACCGGTAGGATCTGGCCTAAATGGGCAGTCGGACATCCCTCTCACAATCCAGGACTGCTGGCTCCCAACTGCTCGCCTGCCTGCCTTCCTGATTGCCCCTAACCGCTTCTGCCTACCAGCCTGATCACACCCTAACCACTCCCCTGCCAGCCTGTTTGCCCCTAACTGCCCTCTCCTGCAGGCCTGGTCACCCATAACTGCCCTCCTCTGCAGGCCTGGTCACCCATAACTGCCCTTCCCTGCAGGCCTGGGTCCCCTCCAACTGCCCTTCCCTGCAGGCCCAGTCGCACCTAATTTCCCTCCTCTGCCTGCCTGGTCACCCCTAACTACCCTCCCCTGCAGGCTCGATCACCCCCAACTGCCCTCCCTTGAAGGCCTGGTCCCTCCCAAATGCCCTCCCCTGATGGCCTGATGACCTACAACTGCCCTCCCTTGCAGGCCTGGTCCCTCCCAACTGCTCTCCCCTGCTGGCCATCTTGTGGTGGCCATCTTGTGTCCACATGGGGACAGGATCTTTGACCACATGGGGGCAGCCATCTTGTGTGTTGGAATGATGGTCAATCTGCATATTACTCTTTTATTAGATAGGATAGAGGCCTGGTGCACGGGTGGGGGCCAGCTGGTTTGCCCTGAAAGGTGTCCCTTGGGGTGTGGGGTGGCCTGGGCGAGGGGCCTGTGGTGGTTTGCAGGCCGGCCACACCCCCCAGTGACTCAAGTGGAGGCCCTGGTATCTGGGATTTATTTATCTTCTATAATTGAAACTTTGTAGCCTTCAGCGGAGCCAAGCCTCCTGCTCACTCCTTGGCCGTAGCTATTTTTGTTGAGATTTATTTATCTCCTATAATTGAAACTTTGTAGCCTTAAGCGGAGGCCAAGGCAGGCCAGGGCAGGCAGAAAGCTTGGCTTCCTCCATCGCCGGGGGCAACTCAAGCCTCCTGCTCTCTTCAGATCCATGGCTGCCGCCATTTTTGTTGGGATTTATTTATCTTCTATAATTGAAACTGTAGCCTTAAGCGGAGGCCAAGGCAGGCCAGGGAAGGCTGAAAGCTTGGCTTCTTCCATTGCCGGATAAACCCAAGCCTCCTGCTCTCTCTGTGGCCGCAGCCATCTTGTTTGGGTTAATTTGCATACTCGCTCTTGATTGGCTGGTGGGCGTGGCTTTGGGTGTAGTGGAGGTGTGGTCAATTTGCATATTACTCTTTTATTAGATAGTACTAGAGGCCTGGTGCATGAAATTTGTGCACGGAGGGGGGGTCCCTCAACTCAGCCTGCACCCTCTCCAATTGGGGACCCCTTGTGGGATGTCCGACTGCCATCGGGCCTAAACTGGCAGTCAGGCATCCCTCTCACAATCTGGGACCACTGGCTCCTAACTGCTCACCTGCCTGCCTGCCTGATTGCCCCTAACTTCCTCTGCCTGCCAGCCTGATCACCCCTAACTGCCCTTTCCTGCAGGCCTGATGTCACCCCCAACTGCCCTCCTCTGCTGGCCAATTTGGTTCTGATTGGTTGGTTCCTATGTCAGCATCAAAAGCTTCGCTTCCTAGGCAGCCATGGGCTCCCCACAGCACCCAGATTTGGTTCTCATTGGTTGGTTCCTATGCCAGTCAGCGTCAGAAGCTCCGCCTCCTAGAAAGCAATTGGGTCCCCATAGCACCCACCTTTGGTTCTGATTGGTCGGTTCCTATGCCAGTCAGCATCAAAAGCTCCGCCTCCTAAACAGCCATTGGCTCCCCACAGCACCCAGATTTGGTTCTCATTGGTCAGTTCCTATGCCAGTCAGCGTCAGAAGCTCCACCTCCTAGGCAGCCATTAGTTCCCCACTGCACCCACCTTTGTTTCTGATTGGTCAGTTCCTATGCCAGTCAGAATCTCCAGGCCTATTTCTGGGTCTAATCAAAGAGGTGGGGCTTAACAGCAGCCCAGGCAGAGGCCAGGAGAGAAAGAAAAGCCTGGCTGCTGAGGAAGATCAGAAAGAAAGAGGGAGAGAAAGAGAGAGATAAGTACACTGATCAACAGCTTCCACTGAGGCTGCAGATCAGACCCTGACTCACTTTCTGGGTCTCACCTGGGCAGTCAGTGCTGGGTCGCCCGGCTGCAGCTGGGAAACCCAGTGCTGACTTCCAGATGGTCTGTGTTTGGTCGCAGGCTCGGCCCCTTCCCAAGCCTAAAGCCTCTGCCCCAGGCTTTAGTCGCGGGAAGCGGGCACCCCCCCCCACCCCCCCCCCCCGCCCCTCCCATTGCAGGCTCAGCCCCTTCCCCCCCTCCCCCCCATGGCCAGCTGGGAATGACCTGGGTGCTGAGGAGGTTCCCAGGACCCAGGTATGTATGCAAATTAACCACCATCTTTGTTGGGTTAATTTGCATACTCACTCTGATTGGCTGTGGGCATAGTGGAGGTACAATTTACATGTTTCTCTATTATTAGGTAAGATAAGCAAAATGCAAATGGAAGGTATATCATTGAGTCAGGAGCTATAGGGCTTCCTTCTTGTTCTACAATTAGTACTCACTTCCAACATGATTTTGGTCAATCAAAATTTATTTATTTGGATTTCAGATACAGCTATTGCACATTTAGAATATTGGAATGAATTAGAAATTTCTGCCCCATAACATCTATCTCTATGCTTTCTGATCTGGAGGTTTTCGTAAGATGCATTGACTTGTCTTTTTTTTGTTATGGATAGTACCTATATTTAAGCATGATAAACATGTCTACTCATGCATATTATATACAATATCCACAATGTGCCACAGGCTTAATACTGAATAAATATGAGATGTGCTAATCCTGAATTTCACTGGCCAAAAATGAATGTGGTACTTTCTTATATTAGTGTGCTATATTAAAGAACTACCTCTTTTTGTTTGTTTCTATTGGAGAGGCAAGTGCTTGTTAGATCCTGTACTAGGTTCTTTACATATCATCTTAATAAACACTCAAAGATATTTTATGATTCCCATCTTATAGATCACAGGGGCAAAGAGAACCTCAGATCTTTGCTCATGATCCTACATGTGATTTCAAACTGGATTTGTCTGAATCTCAAAGTTTATTTAGCTAATTTATGAATTGCATGATGATTGCAGACTTTTTTTTTTAGCACAGCTGGACCATCATTCCAGATGTTTTTATGGCATTTTTGTTTCTGTCTTGGAATCAGATAGATCTGGTTTTTAATTTTGGTGTTAGCTCAATTAAGTAACTTAACAACTCTAAATTTCTTTATCTGTCTAAATAATACCAACTTTAATAGGATCAAATAACACAATTCCTATAAAGCACTTAGCATAGGTTAAATACTTAAAAAATACTTGCTTTAAAAAATCAGTTTTTCAGAGTTTGACTTGATCTATAATTCACATTCACAGCAGTTGATGATAACTTGTTTTTCCTGATTTATAAAAGCAGAGTTCTGGGAAGATGTATTAGCTCTGATTATCAAAGAATCTTGTTTTGAATCAAATCATTTATGAATTTATGGGCCAGATTTAATGTATCTGGTAGTGGGTAGATGAGAATTAAGGTTACACTAGATAACCCTTAAGAATCCTTCTAAATCTATGATTTCTCTGATTCTGAGAAAGCCGGAGCATTTTACAAACACACAAATGTTTCCCATACATAGCTATGGCATCTTGGAAATGTTATGCATGGAAAATTACTCTCTATTCTTTGTTCCAGCCCACACAGTCACTCTAAGAAGATCATTAAGAACTATGATAATTATGACTACAACTCCTCTTTGTCCAAAATGTAAGCTGAAGTGACCTGTTGCAAATTCAAAGTCACAGGCTACAACTGTGCTTGTTACCATAAGGCAATAGCTCCATTTCCTCTTTGCTAATGACCAATCCCACAACACCAGTTTCAAAATATCAACTCCTTATCCCCTTTAAAAAGGAGGCTGCTATAGTCTACTTCAAAGGTGAAGTATACTGAGCTAGTTAATTTTTCCAAACAGTAATGACCCAATTCACGTTTTAGTCATTTATTCATTTACTTATTCTTTACTTATTTAAAATATATTTTCATTGATTTTTAGAGTGAGAGGAAGGGAGAGGAATAGATAGAAACATAGCCCGTAAGCCGTGCATGTGCCTTGATTGGGAATCGACCTGGCAACCTCTTGGTTCCTGGGTTGATGCTCAGTCGCTGAGCCACACCAGCTGGGCTATTCATTAATTATGTTTGTTTGTTTAGCCTTTATATTAGCATCTCTGCCTGTGGCATGTAGGCACAAAAAAGCTGAGCCAAGTCAACATACATAAAGGCTTTTATGCCATTAGGATAGTGTTTCCTAAACTCTATTGTGTTCCTGAAATTTTTGAGGTTGCTAATTAAAATGCAGGTTCCAGGGTCCCACATGAATCCACTGAATAGGATGGAATCTGTAAAGGCAGTGGGGGGTGTGGGGGGCTAAATCCATCATTCCACCGGAGTAACAGTGTGGCTTGGTCCTTGTCATGCTGTTAGTCTCTGAGATGAAAGCATTAGGGTCCTAGCTGTATACAGTGAAGTCGAGTAAAAGAGATCACCCTCCAGCTTTCACTCAAGTGGACACAACCTTTGAAACGGGCAGGGAACATATCAACTCCAGTATGGCGTTTTATTTATAGTGGATATTCAATGTATAGTTGTTGATTGAATGAGTCTTGTATATCTTTTTTCCCTTAGAAATTACTAAACATGACCTTGAAAGTTCTCCAAATCTAAATATTTTAGAAAAGATTGGACAATTGTAAAGAGCAGCAGATTACCGTAAAGAAAATATTTCATTTCTCCCTCTTCTCTTTAGAGAATCATTAGAATCAATTCAAATCATGTTACCAACCCAAAGAGCAATTTTGGTTTGACAATATAATTTGTCCATCTCTGAAAATGGCTATTAGATTCTGGCCACAGAGTAATAAGCAGGTAATAAATGGCTTTTTAGATGCAAACTTGTTTTTCTTTCTAGCCATACAGGTTTATTTAATTACATGTCTACTTTCTTGCCAAAAAGATTTATGCAACCACAAAAGGTGTTCATTTTGGCCCTTAGTCACCACTGGGATTAATTCTATATTTGTAAACTGATTGTAGTAACTTTCATATTCATGCCATTCTTTATATAAAGTTTAGAAGTAAATATGCCATTGTATAAATTTTGAAAATGTAGCATCATGAAATTGGGTGAATTTAGGAAAATTATGTATTGAAAGGGTTGCTGGATAATTTATTATCCATATTGAAACACTTCAAATTCAAAAGTGATGCTGTTAACCAAGCCAACAAGTAGAACATGAAACTATTTTTGCAAACCAGGTCATATGGGCACTCAATACATTGATATTTTAGAGGGGAGAAAAAGGCACTGAAAATATTTTTTCTTTAATTGGATCATATTATGTATCCCTTTAAAATTCAGTAGTTTCTGCAGTATAAAAATAAGTTAGTAATATTTAAAAAAATACTTATACTATACTCTTGGGAGAGAATTAACAATAATGGGTTTGGACAAAATAAATTATGTAAATATAGATATGACTCAGTTTTAGAAATCATGGTACAATCTTTTTTAATGGATTTGATTTGATTGTCAAAAATATTATTTGATATTAGGTAGTGGTAGCATGTATATAAATAATGCATGTGGAACACAAAACAGAATGTCATATCAAATTACAACCATAAAAAATTATTTTAAAACTATTTTCTCACTTTGAATTATGGAATAGCCTAATTTGTTTTGTTTTTTTGTTGTTGATTCTAAATTGAAAGTGGATAAAAATATTTGGTTTGTTTTTTTCAGAATGTGTTGAATTGAGGTGGTTGAAATTAGACTTTTATAAATCACACCTGTGCCTGATCTGGGACCAGACACACTAATTTCCTAGCTACATCTCACAAGTAATCTGTCAGGATATAAATATTGGATGGTACTAAAAACCTTGGTAATATTATGATCTAATCATTCTTCTCATGAAAGGCATAAAATCTGGGTTGTAATTCAGTATAATTGAAATATTAGGTGAAAACATAAAGTGGTTTATTTATTATTCTAGCACTCCAGGGTCTCCAACTTGCACTTCTGTCTTTTTATCCATGTACCACAAAACATTATAGGATACTTTTTATTGTGGAGAAGGGGAAGTCAATTTATAATTGGAACAGTTTTGTATATTTAGAAACTAGACTATATTATTCTAGGAACTTTGGTGACTAGAAAATTAATTTCTTCACGGTTGTTAAAGTGAACCACAAAACCATTTTGTTTTCATCAGTGTTTTTTATATATATTTTATCTTAATGCCACTAAAAAGATAATGCATTTGAATTTACCTTAATCAACTTTCATATGCTTATTATCTTTAATGTTATACATTAAGTATAAAGAAAATCTGGTGATCCATTTTGTTCTGGCTATGACAGAAATAAAATCATATATATGTGTAAACTAGTATACTAGTATATATGCATATATATATATATATATATATATATATATATATATATATATAAAATCAGTGGCCTGGTGCACAAAATTTGTGCACAGAGGGGAGGGGGTTCCCTCAGCCCAGCCTGCACCCTCTCCAATCAGGGACACCTTGGGGGATGTCTGACTGCCTGTTTAGGCCCAATCGGCAGTCGGACATCCCCCTCACAATCTGGGACCGCTGGCTCCTAACTACTCCCCTGCCTGCCTGCCTGATCACCCCTAACTGCCTCTGCCTGCCTGACTGATTGCCCCTAAACTCCTCTGCCTGCCTGCCTGCCTGATTGCCCCTAACTGCCCTCCCCTGCTGGCCTGATCTCGCCCCCAACTGCCTTCCTTTGCCAGCTGATTTGGTTCTGATTGGTCAGTTTCTATGCCAGTCAGCGTCTCCTGGCCTATCTGTGGGCCTGATCAGAGAGGCAGGGCTGATCAGCAGCCCCCACGGAGGCCCAGAGAGAAACAGAGACATGGCTGCTGGTGAAGCCTGGAGAGAGAGAGGCAATGGCTGATCAACAGCTGCCATGGAGGCTGTGGATCAGAACCTGCATCTCTCTCTGGGCCTCTCTCTGGACCTGATCTGCAGCCCCCTTGGCAGTCAGTGCTGGGTTGCCATGGCAACCCAGGACTGACTTCTGGTGTTTGGTCGAGCCCTTGGTCGTTTTGGACATTACGGACCCTGGGTTTTTATATATTAGGATATGACTAAGTTAAATATAGAATAATAACAGATTTTGAGGATATTTTCCAATAATTTTTTTATTATTTCAGAGCAGAAGGGAGTGAGGGAGAGAAAGAGAAACATCAATGATGAGAATCGTTGATCTGCTACCTTCTGCATGGCCTCTACTGGGGATCAAGCCTGCAACCCAGGTATATGCCCTGTCCAGGAATTGAACCATGGCCTTCTGGTTCATAGCTGATGCTCAACACTAAGCCTCTCCAGCCGGGCTCCATTAAATTCTTGAAGTCACAATATGTAAGTGGCTTTACTTACAAATTTACTTTTAAAAAATACACACAAAATGAAAAGTCCCTTAGCCTCTAGTAAAACCTTCATCAGTGAATTAAGAAAGAACCCCATTCTTTAAAACAAAAAATCAAAATCATTTTATTTTCATTAATTTTATTAAGAAAAAAACTAACTTTTTAATTTGGGGAGATTTTTATAGTTGCATTTTCCCTGTATCTTCCACTGAATTAATTTGTACATGTAGCCCTGGTGTCATATCAAAGACATTAGTTCTACAGTGAGCAAAACCATGCTTATCATGCTCTGGTCTGAAGTTAATGAATACATTAGAATCATTCATTTGCTATCCAATGGTTCAGAATCAGGAAACAGCCTTCATTTTTACTTAATTTATTTATGCATGCAAAAAAACCCAGAATCACTTATTCAAAGATTTATTCTTACTTCAGGGTAAGTTTGAGTGTACATAATTTTACATATTAGATTTAAAATTTTTGTATAAAGTACAGAGGCATTTTGGTAAAAAGAATGGTTTCTTTAACACTGTACATAATATGCTGTCCAAAATTAAACATAAAAGACATAAAGTTATTTTAATTGTAAAAGTAAGAATGTTATTCCCTGTGTTTTCTTGAACCAAGATAAATCTCATTGTAGTTAGTTATATTTCTTTTAAGAAAAATGGGCAGCGTGAAATACATTTAAAATCATGGCCAATCCCTCTGTCTGCTTAATTTTCTTTGCTATGTCTAGGACTCAAGTTTTTAAATATGTCTTTTACTTCTCTAGATAATACAGATTCTACCTTGTATATACATAATTTTCTCTTGAATTAGTTTTATACCATTTGTCTGGTTCCAAACGGTGGAAGAGGAAGAAATTTCATTTTCAATATTATACTCATTTGATCGTATCATGTTCACAAAATTTTGTTTCTTAATAAATTAAGCAATATTATTATACATAACTTAATAGCCTACTGAACTATTTTTAACTTTGGTATGCAGAAGATATTCTGCTGAAGAGTTCCAATATTATTTGTGGGTTTATCTCTGCTTAAAATTTTCCTCCCTCAGTAACCTAGCACTATCTGGATGAGGGCAGTATATAATTGTGTGTGTGTGTGTGCACGCGCGCACACACACACACATACAGATAGGTAGGTAGATAGATAGATAGATAGATAGATAGATAGATAGATAGATAGATAGATAGATATTTGCTTCTATTCTTTAATGTTTTCATAAATCTTAAATCCTGGAATATTTTATGCTTGACTTGGAGTCTTGGATTCACGACTTAGTCCTCATTTTGTCATTGCTCTACTCCTGCAGCTGGCTGATTTCCAGAATCTGCCGAGGGCTTTGTTGGCAGAGTAACTTGCCACCTGAGTAGTTTGTCAGTATTTTTCTCAGCCATTCTGCTGAAGTGGTCCCTAGACGGTTGCTCCCTGTTAGGCCCCTGTATCATTCTCAATTCTCTGCTCTCTCATCTTCTTTGTTTCCAAAGTCCAAACCAAGAGCTTATTTTTAATTAGTATTCTGTGTTTCTGGCTTTCTACTATCCTTTTGTACATATTCAAAAGAAAACTTTGTTCTAGAAGTTTTGGCTTAGGAAGTCTTCATCCTATTTATAGATCCTTTAATTGCTCCCTCAAGCCCTAGTGGCAGGAAGTGATGCTTGTTTTATCAGGGAAGTGTCTGATATTTTTTATGGTTATAGATGTTGATTTTAAGTCACTTAGGAGGATCAGATAAAGACACTGCTCCCCAATTGTTATTTTCCAAATGTTTTCATGTTATTGCTATATTTAGTTTTAGAAACACAGCATTGGGACTATTAATATCTCTATTTAAAGATGGAGAAACCAAGGCAGAAAGCTTACACGTTTGTCAAATGAAGGACATACTACCTTGTGAACAGTACAAATATTCTCATCAAGTCAGTCTATTTAAGGAGCATGTGTGTCTGTGTGTATGTAACGAAAGATATGAGTTGCAAATAATTTCTGTAGTTAAGTATTGTCTTCTGGCTTTATGGTACCATTTATTATATAAATATTAAAATTTTTATTTGTTTAAATTTGTCCATTTTTCATAAGTTTCCACTTAAAATATTATCCTACAATTTTTGTTTTTTCCATACATATCTGGAATTAATCACTCAGGTTTTTAATATTTATCTGGAGTTATTTTTTATGTGTAATGTGAGATAGAGAATCCTAACTTTATATTCATCCAAAATGGTGAGCCAATTTGTATTTGTTGAATTGCTCACCCTTCCCTAAAGAATTTCAAGTGCCATATTTCCCATTTATTAAGAAACCATATGCACTTAGATGTTTCTAGATACTCTGTTTCATTTCACTGGATATTTGTTTATTCCAGAATATGAAAAAAATTGAAAACTATCTCAATTTATTTTCTAAAGCTAGCATTTCTCTAATACCAAAGGGGGGAAAAAAGAAAACGACAGCCAGACTCCATTCATTAATATTAATGCAAAAATTTAAAATAAAATATTAGCAATTCTAGTGTAGTAGACTATGAATGTAATAATGCAACTGGAACGAAAAGTTTATACCAGAAATGCAAGTGTGGATCCACAGGATAGCGACCTACTAATTCTATTATAGTGCTTTATAAATTTAAGTAGAAGAGCTGTTATATCAATAGACTGAATATGCATTTCAAAACCTAAGTAGTAAGTGATTATAAGGACGGTAGAGACAAAGAAAGACCCTTTTTAGACATTTCTTTTATGCCAGAAAATGTTATAAAATACCAATAAGACAGGATGCCCAATATTAGCATTATTATTCAACACTGTTTTAGAGACATTAGATAATAAAATAAGACAAAAATTAAATAAATGATATACTTATTAGAAAAGAAGAAATTTTATTTGCAGATGATATGGCTACACATCTAAAACTTGAATAACTATTAGGATAGGAGAGATTAGTAAGCTAGTTATGCATATTTGAAAATTAATAGTTTTTAAAAGCTAGCAATTGACACTAAGAAAAGGAAATGGATTTTTAACATTCCACTTATTTTTAGCAAAACTATAAAATACACTAAAGTGAACTTAACAACAGTGTTACAGATCATTATGAAGAACGTGCAATATTTTGTGAAGACCATGCAAGAAAACCTGGTTAAATATTCCCTGTTAGGAATTCAATGTCCTAAACATTTCAAACCCTACCTAAGTTAACATTCATGTACTGCATGATTTTGTAGACCTAGTCTCAATGATTCTAATTTCCTTGAGTAGAAAATAATTTGCCAACTCTTTTTTTAAACAGTGATGCCCTAGTAGATATCAAAATTTCCTCTAAGGAGACTGTAAATAAAATATTATAATACTGACATCACACTTATTATTTTTATTAGTAAATATGAAAATAGTACACTCAGATTACCTGATGTTATCTAACTTTGCACTTTTTTTTCTACCTCCTTAAGATAGACTCTGTAATTTAATGTGAACTTTAGAAAATAAGTATAAAATCATGGAATTGGAAAAAAACACAGGTAAATTTATGGCAAAAGGTGACCTGAATTGAATAGTACAATATAAAGATATATAATATATATACATACACATATACACACATACACATATAATATATATACATACACAGATACACACATGTATATGTAAAAAAGAATAGTATAATATAAAATACAATTACTCAGCTTGGTATTAATATGTACAAAAATAAGGCTAACTTATATTCATACAAATATGATTAGGAGCTGTGAAAGGGTTTTGCTGTTGTGTGTGGCTTTAACTAAATCCTAATTGGGATACATTACTTTATCAGGATTAAAGACTGCATTTAGACTTCAATACTTTTACTTTGACCTGTGCTTGGTTAAGTTTTATCATTGCTTTTTCCGTAAAGGAAGGATTGGCTTCATTTATTTATTCAATAACCACCTGCTAGTAGCTGTTATGTGTCAGCCCAGTGGTCGGCAAACTCATTAGTCAACAGAGCCAAATATCAACAGTACAACGATTGAAATTTCTTTTGAGAGCCGAAAACCAACTTCTGCGCATGGGCCACAAAGTTTCAATCGCACTGTACGTGCGCGCCTGCACGTGGTATTTTGTGGAAGAGCTACACTCAAGGGGCCAAAGAGCCACATGTGGCTCGCGAGCCGCAGTTTGCCGACCACAGTGCCAGCCCAATCCCTGCCCTAAAGCAACCTGCTCTCTGGTTAGGAGAAGCAGCAGTGCTGTAGGCCTTCCCTACATCCTTCAAATGCAAGTAGATGACATTACAACAGGTTTCTATCAGTCCTTTCAGCTGCTCACATTAATATTTCCATAGTTAGTACTTGAAAGAAACATATCTCTTAAAATAGAAACTCTGTTATAAAAAATTCTCACATAGTATGGCCTTGCCTATAACTCAGTCCAAATAAGTAAAATAAAATTAAGTCTGCCTATTAAGATTTTTAAGTTAAGTAAAAACAAAACAAAACAAAACAAAAAATCCAAAAGTTGAATAGTCAGCAGATAATGAAAAATGATTAACAGGAAAATGGAACACATCTTCAGGTAATGATGATCAAAAGACATCAACTAATTTCTATTGAAAAGGTGAGGAAGACAATGATAATAAAGTTGTATTAGTAACTATCTGGGGGAAAGAAAGTTTTATAAAAGAAAGAATTGGAAGCATCACATTTACCTCTTTCACCAGTAAACTTTCTGCTTTGTGCTCTGCATCTTCAGGTACTGTTGAGTACAATGTTCGGATATCCCAAGAAACTGTGGCCGTCTGAGAGAAACAATGAAAAGAAATTAAGCCCTCCAACTTAAAAACATTGTGCACACCACTATACCAAAAACACAGCAGGGAGGTCTTTTCCATCTTAGCATTTAAGGACAAGAGATTTCAGACACTTCCTTGGTTTTTGCCAATTTATTCTCCAGGAGAGAAAATTCAAACTCTCCTTTATTACCACTTACCAGCATTATTACAATTACTGTTTATCAGTGAAGCTCATGATTTTAAGCTCGTTCCTTCCCTGCAGAAAATGAAAATTTGGACATCTGTTTATTGTGACTGGTTCATTTTTTTTTTAAATATATTTTATTGATTTTTTACAGAGAGGAAGGGAGAGGGATAGAGAGAAACATCGATGAGAGAGAAACATCAATCAGCTGCCTCCTGCACATACTGGGGATGTGCCCGCAACCAAGGTACATGCCCTTGACAGGAATTGAACCTGGGACCCTTCAGCCTGTAGGCCAACGCTCTGTCCGCTGAGCCAAACCGGTTAGGGCGTGACTGGTTTATTTCTATTGGTATCTTTTGTTGTTGTTGCTAATGATAAGATAAATATAAAATAAAAGAGAAAATATACAAAATCATTATTTTAATTCAACTGTAAATAATCTCTTGAATATAAACAGAATAAATTTAGCCGTTTTTTAGAACTTTGTGTGTGTCTGTGTATAACTACAATTAGGGATGGGAGGGAAGAAAGGGTGTTCAGTATATCTGTACCTTGAAGGAAACAAGTCATGTTTCTGGTGTCTTTTTTGTTATTGTTGTTGTTAAAATGAACAAAGTATTTTTCAACTTCAATGCTAAAAACCTTCTATCAAATGAATATACATGAACTGAAAGTATAGAGTATCTCTTAAAATAAAACATCTAACACAGAATTCAGTTTGTTTCTTCTTTATACATCTTCAGTTCTATAAAGCTGGGGAGTAGGAGAGGTTGTAAAACAGGTACTTCCCATCACCAGCTTCCAGCTCTCTTCAGTCTGTGCTTCTTTTGATTACAGGGATGCTGGAATAATGAGTCTGTTCACATATCTGGTACCAACCATTGGGGTCTTTTATTTTGTAAATTCCCAACCCACAAATGATTAATCAGATATAATAAAGTTCATTTGAACTGTTCTAGAAAAGGGGTGTTTTGTCTAGACTAATTATTGGAACAGATGAAAGTCTCAAACCCCTCCCTATTTGGGGGAAGATGGGAAAGAGAGGGGTCCAGGGAATTTAGTCTTCCGGGTTCACAGCTGCTGTAAGCTCTGCCACCAAGGGCAGCATCATTACTTTTCTTCCAATCCTAGACTCTGTTTTCTTCAAGTCCTCTCTTTCTTCACTCCTGATGTGAGCTCCATGAGGGCAAGACATTTGGTCTGTTTAGTTTACTGCTATAACCTCAGTGCTTGGTTGGGGGCGTACCTACTGATTTGTTGAAGGTGTTGAGCATGTGTGAGTATGCATACGTGTGTTCTGTGTGAGCATGCGGTGAGTGTATGTGGTGTGTGAGTTTATCTGTAAGGGGAACATGGGCTTGAACACTGTGAAAGAGGAAGAATGTCATGTGAGTCTAATAAGATCACAGACTAAAAATTAATGAGAACACTAAGCTCACGATACATCATATAATAGAAAATCAGTGCTCATCCTAAAATACAGCTATGGACTGAGCTCCCTTGGTCAGTGCATTTGCCCTAGGATTTGACTGCAGTTATGTGAACAGTTAGGAAGTAACCATCAATTCAAGCAAAGTGCAGGTCCACACACAGGGAGACATCCCTTCCCATGGGAAGTATGATAGGACCAACTTAAGATTTATATTTTGCATTTTTTCATTCCTTTTGAATTTCCTCTTTCATCTTGTTTCTTTTATGTTATTCACTCTGTTAGATAAACAGCAAATAAACCCTATTAAAGTTTGGAGTAGAAGACTGAAATGCATGCTTAAATTGAGCTTTGCTGGATTTCAATTATTTGGGGATAACTTATTTCCTATTTGGACAGATAATTCACAGATACACAGTGTTACTTGTTTGGTTTCCAGAGGACATTACATATTGTAATCCATTGACAAGATTAGGAATTTTTTTTCTCTAAATAACTTTTTTTTTCTAGATTTCAGCCACTATTTTATAATAAAAGCTTTATATAAAAAGTAAAAGATTCCTCTTTTTCATTATGCACTATAGTCTCCTATTGATTTCGTGCATTTTGAAAAAAAATAATAGCTGTTCTAAATACTCTAAGTGTGGTGGAAAGTAGAGTAACATGGCCCAAATGTAACCTTCCTGTTCAGTTACACTATAGTTACACTATAGTTATACTTAGTCCCACTAAGATCATTGCTCTGTACAATAGAATGAATACTGAGCTAGTTTAAGAAGCTTCTTTTTCTTAATGGTAAGCTTCTGAAATGTGAGCTCAGGTTTTCAGTAATAATAATTACATGGCAACTTGATTCATGATGTCATGTAGTAAAGATAGAGCCCCCATACCTAAGCTAATGCTTATATGCAATGTATGAGGTTGGGAATTCATTCAGGATGGGGTCCTAAAAACAGATCATGTGTACAGTCATGTCTACAATGGTTATGAGTGATTCCTGATGACCTCTGGTTATGAAATGATAACTGGGGTTGAGTCACCCCAGTTTAGATTTAGAGATAAATCTAAAACATTCTTTTACAACATGCATGGAATTATAGCACATCTAATACTTTGCAGAGAATACAGAAGATACAAGAAAAGGAATACACGTTAAAATAAATTCCCATAACAGGTTATTGGTCAGTTACATTTTGTGGTAACACTGGAGAACCTGCCTGAAAAAGCAGGAAGCCACCAGTTTCAACTGCAAGAATTATGGTACTTCTGCTTACATTTGACTTCTATAATGTGTCTCCTTCGAAGCAAAAATAAATTGATCAAATAAAAAAAGAAAAGTATAGAGAGTCATATTTGTTAAGGTTACAGAGAATTTCTTTTCTGAGAATTGGATGCTTTCAGACCATGACAAATTGCCTTGGCCACAGCAGACTTCCTGTTCTCTTTTATAAAGCATCTGGTCGACAATTAGTACAGCGCAATAGCATGAAATGGATCTGAGACTGGCTGGAACTCAGCCGAGCTCCTCTTCTGGAGGCAGTTTTACAAGCGGCCTATTGTGCAGAGATTATGCATTTGAAAATAAAAACTATCATTTTTATTTATGAAACAATGCATGCAGGCTTGTTTGTCATTTCAGGCCCATACTATTCAGACAGCGTAGACTACGCCCTGTCACTTTCTGGTTCCTCTACTCTGCAGTGGGTTGTCTTGGTGGCTTTGCCACAGCCACCATTCTGCTGGCTAACATGACCACAGAAGACTTCATTCCAAGCACATCAGGGCCATTTCTCAATTGACCAAAGGCCACTGTCAAAGTCTAAAAAAGAGGCCACTTATCCTATCCTGGGCTGAGCACAGCTTCCTGTAACAGCATTGCAGATCCCAGCTGTTCAAAAAAGAAGACAGAGATGCTGGTGTCAGCAAATCAATCAGTCCCAGCCTGAGAAGTCAATGGGCCTCACAACAGGGACTGTTAACTAACAGTCACGATCAATCCCAACCCAGCACGTGTCTGAATGTGACCTCCACCAGAATTTCTCAGACCGAGGCACGGACAGTGCCTCAATTTTAAGCAGGAGCTTATATTACACTAATTGCTTGAAAAACATTTTTTTTTATCACATTCAGAAGAGTATTGTTGTGATTTCATTTTTTTTATTTTTAAATACATGAGAAAATCACTTTAATGCCTTCATTGTGCTTTATAGGGAAGGTGTCTTTGTTTTGTTGAAGGTAAACTGCATGGGGGATGCACAGACAGTGAGCAGTTGGCCATCACTGGACAGTCATCCTCCTCTAGCCAAGGTGAGCATGGGGACCTCTCCGTCACAGGATCTAAGTGTATAAGGAGGGAGGTTTGGAGACCTGATTCAAGTTTTACTCTTAGACGGGCAAACCCCTGAGCAAGTCATTTCACTTCTGTTTTGCAACTCATTTCCAAGTCTTCAAAATGTGTCACCTCCTCTAAGGAGGGGAGGTGAGGATAGAATATTCTATGTATGGAAAAATGTTAGCATGAATAGAACCCAGTTCTCCAATATACAGATACTTATGCACCAGGACCTCCCCTCAGCAAGGACTCCCGGCCGTGGTCTGAGCTCTCTCCAAGGTTGCACAGTGAAGAAACATGCTGGCTGTGAGGCCGGAAGACATGGCCCTGTCATGACCCTGTGTCGAGCCGCCTCAGACACAAGCAGCCCTGACACAGAGAGCCACCCTGCCACGACCCTGTGACGAGCCGCCTCAGACACAAGCAGCCCTGACACAGAGAGCCACCCTGCCACGGCATCTTCTCTCCTGGCTGCTCACATCCCTTCTTCCATCCGGGGCTCAGTCCTGCACCACCCTTGCCCATGCTCATCCACCTCTCAGAGAAACCCTTTCTTTCCTTGTTCTTTTCTCATCTCAGGCTTAGGATAGGTGCCAACTCCATTTGGAAATCTTCTCTAATTCATGCAACAAACATTTTCTCTTCTCTGAACTATATAGTTACCACCTACAGCTTAACTATAGAATCTTTAGGGCCAAAAACTCTGCCTGTGATTAGTTAAGTCAGTCATTGTACAGGTGTGTTGTTTTGAGTATAAATCACATTAACTCTGCTTTGAGGACAAATTATAAAAATAAATTAAATGCTTTGCCATGTTCTTCAGGATATTTTGTTTAATTGTTTTAAAGAATGAAATACTTGAGTGCAGACATATATTTTTATGATTGTTTAGTGTCCTATATCTGGTTTAAGTATATCCACAGGGCTGTGAACCATCATCGATATTTAATTTTAGAACAGTTTCATCACTCCCCCCTCAAAACCCATACCATTAGCAGTTACTACCCATTCTTCCTTTTTCCCAACCCTTGTCGATTACTAATCTACTTTCTGTCTCATGAGTTTTCCTATTCTGGACACTTCATGCAAATGGAATCATACAATATGTGGCTTTTTGTGACAGGCTTCTTTCACTTACATAACGTTTCAAGTTCATCCATGTTCTAGCACGTGTCAGTACTTAATTTCTTTTCAGGTAGAACTGTTTATCCATTCACCATTTGATGGACATTTGGGTTGTTTCCACTTTGGGGTTATTTGAATAATGCTGCTATGACTCTAAGTGTCCAATCTTTATTTGGACATATATTTCTAGTAGGATGATCCCAGGGCAGTCTCCACACGTTCTCACTGAACTGAAATACACACTCTAGACTATTTTACTACAATGCCAATTATCCAATGGCACCACTCACTGTGGGATTCGGGGATATTAAAATATTAATTTCCCTCAAGTTGTGCACCTTATCTTTCTAAGAAGCAGCTGGCCACAGCATACTATTTAGACAGAAATTCTAATAATAAAAGTCAAGGTGCTTGTGTTCTATTTCCATCTTTACAGTTACTCTCCATCCTTGAATAAGAGGCTTTTCAAATCTCAGCTTCATTAGCTTGTAAATGAGAGAGCTATTATAACTTAGAAATAACATAGTTTGACAAAGACTATTACTTAGCTTTTAAATCACAATTATAGCATTCTTGCACGAACACTGGGAGTCACTTAGGCTCAGAAGCCAAGGATTAAAAAGAGGTTGAGCCCAGCCAGTGTGGCTCAGTGGCTGAGCATCGACCTATGAACCAGGAGGTCATGGTTCCATTCCCAGTCAGGGTACATGCCCGGGGTGTGGGCTTGATCCCCAGTGTGGGGCATTCAGGGGGCAGCTGATCAATGATTCCCTCTCATCATTGATGTTTCTATCTCACCCTCTCCCTGCCTCTCTGAAATCAATACAAAATATATTTTTTTAAAAAAGAGGTTGAGATTCTTATAACATGTTAGGTTGTGTCTCAGTAAGAGAAGCAAGAAAAAAGAACCCCAACAATCTCATGACCTTTCTGCCTTTCAAAAAATGAAATAAAATAAGACCTTTCTGCTTCCTCTCACCAAATGACCCATGTGGTTGAGTCTGGAAATCCCCATTACCAGTTGCTTTTTATAGCCAAAAACATACTATGAAACGAACAAGCCATTGGTATGCTAAGAAATCAGAATTCACTCAGTCTTAACAGCGAGCCAATGAAAATGGCAGGATGTACTGAAGAGCCCTGAGAGACTAATTCTGTAATGAATTAGGGATTTGATAAGAAGGAGGGTTTTGATAAGACGGTGTAACTATCTAAACAGGCTATTTCAGGTGTGCAGCATAGACCTTTGACTTTGACAATGGCATTTCCCCAGGTTAAAAGCATAACCTTGTTTATATTGGTGATATTCACAACTTAGCTCACAGAGATGGGCCATAAGGCTGAGCTGAACTAGAGGAGTTTTACAGGTGTGGGCAGTATTGAAATATGCTTTCCCACAGTGTGAGGTGCTGCTAGCTTTCAGACCTCTAAATTTTCTTATTTATTTACACTTTGTAACTCCCAGAAATGATTCCACCTCAGGCTCGGTGTCCTCCACTTAGCAAGAGACTCATTTCTGGCTTTCTCACTTTGTGTTCTGCTATTTTGTATCTGCCTCTCCTTAAAGGGAACCACTTCACAATATGATTCAGGGTGTCCTCGAAACTGTCCTTTAGCTTTTGTTTTTGCCTTCCTTACTCTCCTTGCCTAATTCACTAAGCAGCAATTTGGTGACTAAGTTCTTTACTTTTTTGGTCTTAAGTTTCTATTGCTACCAGCTTCAAAAAGATAGATGAGAAAAACAAGAATAGCAAATATAATTATTGAAGTAGTACATGTTTTTGAATGTACTGTTAATGAGTGCACCGAAACTGCTTATTTCTAGTGAATCATTCTAAGTTATACAGGTCATCGTGTCCGCTCCCAGAAACCCACGCACCAGGAGAAATCGTTTCTACCTGGAGTGTCAAGATAAAGGTGCTGCTACTTCAGTCCCTTAACCTGGAAGAAGATGATTTTAATTCAGTGTTCAGCAATCTTAATTGAATGCTCATGAGTCAGACCTTGTGTTGAGTACTTGAAATACAGTTATAAATGGATTTCTCCCTTGCCTAGTAACAAAAAGCATGTGCATAAGTACATTAAGTGTTATAGGGAGGAAATGAGCCAGGCACTGTCCTAGGTGGAATGAGTCTCTGCAACAGGGGTCATGATCTTAGTGCTGTGTTTTTTTTTTTAATATATTTTATTGATTTTTTACAGAGAGGAAGGGAGAAGGATAGAGAGCTAGAAACATCGATGAGAGAGAAACACCGATCAGCTGCCTCCTGCACACCCCCTACTGGGAATGTGCCCGCAACCAAGGTACATGCCCTTGACCGGAATCGAACCCGGGACCCTTGAGTCCGCAGGCCGATGCTCTATCCACTGAGCCAAACCGGTTAGGGCTTTAGGTGCTGTTTTTCTGAGGTGATTTTTGAGTAGTGTCAAGGAGGAAAGTATATTGATGATCATTTTATTCCTCATTACTTCATTCTCTTTATTCTCACGTTTCCTTTCAGAACGGCCGTTTGCTTCGTGAAGGAATGAAGCTACATTCTAGAATAACAACCTACATGTTTCTCACATAAATACCTACTTTTGTTGTGCCAAGTGCCGCTCTTGTTTCTGGGGGCCTTGCAATGACCAAGGTAAAAGACAGTCGTCCTAGTACAGGCTACACTGACAGCAAGAAACACCAGCAATGGCAAAGCAAACTGAGATCTTTCTAGGCAGTGACACACTTTACAAAGAGAAGCAAGAAGGCTGATGGGGTAGGTAACACAGTGCGGGAGTTGGGTAATGGAGGCTGGAAGTCAGGGATGCGTCTTTGGGGAGGGAGTACATGAACTGAACCGTGAATGAAAAACAGGAACCAGCCTGCAAAGGAAGTAAAGGCCCTGTGAGCTTGGCAAGCTCAGGCAGCAGAAAGAATGGAAGGTAGGTATCCATGTAGTGAGCAAGGGAAACAGGTTGAGGAGACAAGGGCTCAGAGATCATCAGGAACCAGCAGGCTGGGACAATAACAAGAAGGAGCTTGACCGGACTCTCAAGGCAATGGGAGACCACTGGGAAGTTTTACCCAGAGGACTGGCTTATCTGATTTGCATTTCTAAAAGCTTTCTTTAAATGAATCCAAGTGAAGGCAGGGAGGAAGCAGCAAGACCCTTTAAAGGCCACTTCTGGGGATCCAGGCCAAAAATGATGATGCTGACGGCTTGGGCCAAGAGCTTGGATAGACAGAAACGATGTAGGAATTCTTGACACTTCTTAACTATAAGCATTCTTAACCAACTTTATGTTTCATCCATATTAGGGCACACATGTCTTAACCACAGGGCTCTTGCTTTTCCTGTCAGCCTCACTCGTCTAGGAGTGCTGTTCTATATTCAGTGCCTTGTGTGTGCTAAGTAAATATTGATGAAACAAACCAAGTAATGAATCATGTCTGCTCTCAGTGTGGGTGCTTGGAAATGTGGAAACACAGAAGTGAGCTGAGTTCTCCAATCAGTGAGACACAGTTGGGCTAAGGACCACTGGAAGGAGGGTGAGGAGCTGGAGCTGTTCCCTTCTTTCCATTCTGTGATACGTTAGGATTGGAGTGGTCATCTACTACCACTTCCCACTGGGGGTGGGTGGGGGTGGAGACTGTCCACACACAGCCCACAGAATCCTTACCATCGATCAAGGATGAGCCTGGGAAATGATCCTCTAGCCTGGTGAACAGGAGGCTTACTGTTAGTAACCAACACCCCTGACATGAGACATAGGCAGGGGATGGGGCAGACAGGGGCAGAGAGTCTGTAAGGAAGGCTCTTTATTCCACATAGAGGAAGAGGGAAAAACCCCAACACATAAACACAATTCATTTTAGCAGGACTCTGTATAGCAGATTCTATAAAGGGTCAGGTAAATTGTTTAGGGTTCTCTACCTCTGCTGCAATGACTTCACCTCTGTTGAAGTCTGCAGGTATAGCATGAAAGCAGCCATTGCAACAGGTGAATAAAAGGAAATTATTGTATTTAAGTAAAACCTTATTTATGGATACCAAAAATCAGAATTTTATATAATTTTTATTAGTTACAAAATAGGCTTCTTTTTCCCCCCTTCAACTATTTAACCATTCTATGAAGGAAATACAACAGGCTAGAATTAAAAAAAAATACACATAAAAATCATTCTTACTTCACAGGACATAGAAAATAGACAGCAAGCCACCCATGGGCCACAGTTTGTCAACTCTTACTCTGTAGAGCAGGAGGGAGGAAAAACGATCCATCTGCATTTTGTTAAAAAGCTGGCAACTTCATGCAGTAATATTTGACACCATCCTTTTATTTGGCAGGTGCTTAATGTAAATGAAAATTTAGCTGTTTTTCTGAGAAGGCATTTTCTGATAAGGGGGACTCCATAGCATCAGATGTCTCTTGAACACCTGCTAATTGGCAGTTAGTTTCCCAACTGTTCTCCCAGGTTCCTCTTCACCCTGTTATATGCTCTAATAACACACACCAGGTCACTTGTTCTCCTTGAAACACTCCAGTGACTTGCCACTTGCATTTGAAGATGACACAACGGCTTACCTTGTCCTTGCCTGACTTCCTCTCTGACCACCCTCTCTGTCCGCCCTCACCACTCTTCAATCTCAGAGAGCTCTCCAGGGGCCTTTGTAGCAGCTTCCTCAGCCTGAAACACCCCTTTCTTCCCTCCTAGGTTTTAGCATGGTTGGTCCTCCTCAATTTAATCTTGTTATTGGTGCTGTCCATGACCACCCAGTCCAACCTAGTTCTTCTAGTCAGTTTCTATTGCATGGCCCTGTCTCATTTTCTTCCTGGAACTGCTCTTTATCCAAACTATCTTGTTAATTAATTTGTTTACTTTTTTTGCCTTATTCCTCCCAGTAAAAGGTAAGCTCCATTAAAACAAGGAAATTTCTGTCTAATCAATGCTGATGCCCCATTCTGAGATTCATGCCTAACACTCAGGATTATACATTTGTTGAATGAATAAAGAAAGGACATAGTCTGAGGGGTGACAGAATGTTATACCCAGAATTGTGCTAGTATATTACCCCAGTGGGGAATTAGGGTGACTGTGTTTGATAGGGGTGAGGGTTGGATAGGGGAGGAAGAGTATGGCCTTGAGAAATGGACAAGGACCAGATGTTGGAGAAGCCCTTGGGCAATGCTCAGGGGTTTGCCCTTCATTTTGTTGGCTATGGGGTTGACTGCACAGGATAAAAGAATTCAGTGTGTTTACTGGAATGTTCACTTTGGGAAAAGAAAAAAAGTATGTATTATGTGCTCTGTTTATACCTATAGGACAGCAAAGGTCATACCATAATCAGATCATTCTTAAGTGAGTGTGAAAGATACCAAAAAATGAAGTCAAATTCAGTGAAAATGTTTCAGGCCATCTACTCTCTTCTTGAGTTGGGGGAACTTGGTATAGCTTTTGACATATTTCTGAATAACAGAGCTAGAAGAAAAAGTTTTCCAAGTTTTGAGGGTTTTTTTGTGTGTATGCTGTTGTTTGACAGAAAAAGGCTGTTAACTTTGCCTTCAGTCTGAAAGAAAATGATACAGAATTAAAAATAAAACATGGGTCAACTTTGTGTTTGCAGTTCAAGACCCAGTGGCCTGATTCAACCATGGAAATGAGATCTCTGCATGAGATAAGCTTCTCTTAAAGTGTGTCAAAAGTGGGAGCCATTTAAAAAATCTGAAAAAGATTGGGAGAGTTTCCTTTTCCTACCTACAAATCTATCGCCTTTCTTCTATTCTTCTTTGTACTTGGAACGGAAAGTTAATGTCCATAATACCTTCTTTTTTATTGAGCCATGGAGGAAGGTGAAAACAATGAACCTTTAGAAGCCAGAAGCCAGATCTGCTTCCAAAGTAGGGGAGGGAAGGGAAGTCTGAAGCTGTTTGAGGAAATGTGAGCTCTGAGGCCCAATGGTTATTTCACAGGATGACCTCAGAGCCGTCTTACATCTGCTTTAAAATGCTCATGTTGGTGATGTCGGAGAGTACCTTTCTTTTAGGAAAAAACAGGAAAATTTACCACCTGCCCATGGAGATCTATTTCATAGTTAGATATTTACTAGCAATTTATAATGTTTAAAATAACCACAAATGGAATGGTTGGGACACATGGGTGCTCAGCATCCATAACTTTACTGTGTTTCTTTCCAACACACATTTCATTTTTATTCATTCTGTTTACCACCCCAAGAGTGGTCTCTGTGCCAGTGAACATTGTCCTAAAAAGGGCATATCCAAAATCACAAAGCCCTCCATGAAGATGCACCTGCCTATCTTTCTTTTCCCACAGGCCTTATCATTTCCTTATTAAAGGACACCCAAGATTAAGAGCGACTTTTAAGAATTGCCTCTTTTGGGCCAAGAGAGTCCCACCTTTGTCATCAGTTGGTTACAGTTGCTTGGAAGCTTTTAGTTAGGAATGGTCTGAAGGAGGAAGTAGGCCAGGTAGGACAGTGGTTTGAAACCCATACATTGGCGGAGATACAGGACTAGCTGGACCCAGGCAGTGCCCTGTGCTGCTCCCTTTCCAAGTGGCCACTGTGTCACTTAGCCCCCATCTTCCAAATTTATGAGGTTCTTGGGCACTGGAAATTGCTGGATGTGGACTACCACTGCAGTGACTGTAATGTAGGGTGACCACAGGGAGGGCTGGACTCCCCTAACCCTCTAATCATCTTGTGGGCCCTCCTGAACTTAGATGGCTTGAAAGGAGCACACTTACCGAGAAGTCGTCACTGGGGAAGAAGAGGAGATCTCGAAGGGGATCATTCTGATATGTCTTTTCAAGTTCTTCAATGATAGTTTCATAATCCAAAGGCTCAGGAAGCCTGGGTTTTTCTTGCTGTAGAAAAAGAAAACATAATATTAACCACTGACACATATAATCTTCTTAATGCCTGGTTGGATTTCATGCCTTAGTATCACCAAGGCTTTGACATTGTGCAATCTCCCAATAGCTTCACAGAGACTCCCGGCATTTAGGACAAAGCCACACAACTGTTACATCCAGATCTCAAATAATAGGAGAAGATCCTGAAATATGTGACATCTCATTCAGTAATTCAAGCTGTTCACTAAGTCCTAGCACACCCATAGACTATAATTCTATGTAAACTTTACCTTTGTCAATGGGAAGAAAGGTCTTCTGTTACTTGCTATAGTATTGTGATGATCATCATCACTTTTGCTGAATTAGATACTTCCTTGTGAGGTCTACTTGAGTCTATTTCAAAATGTTGGCAGCCTGCTAGCAATCAAAGTATCACAGGCTATCTTAGTTGTCACTGAAGCATGGATCCTGTGTCAGAATTAATTGCTTGGCTCTGAGCCTTTTTGCCTTGATAGAGAGAAGCTGGATGATTCTCTAATAGAAATGAACAACATAACTATTATGGGCACAGTGTGGTGAAAATCGAGAAGAGTCTGAAAATAGCTTTATAATCACACTGCATTGAAGACGTGAAGCTGAAGCCCTGGCTGTGTAGCTCATTGGTTAGAGCAATGTCCTGATGGGCCAAGGTTGCCAGTTTGATCCCCATTCAGAGAACATACAAGAATCAACCAATTCATGAATAAATGAAACAACAAATAGACCCCCCTATCTCTCTCCTGCTCCCCTGGCCCCCCCTCTCTCTAAAATTAATAAAAATAAAATAAAATGAAAAAGTCCTGAAAAGAACGGCACTGCCTTCAAATAAGCTGCCCATAGTACCAGAAAGATAAAGACAATGCTATGGGAGACGGTGTGATTGTTTCATTATAGGGTTGGTGTGTTTAAACGATGGAGCCCAAAAGAAAGAATAACACATCACAGAACATAAAACCAAGGACACAACTAAGTTCCCTTGGCCCTATGATGATTTATATTAACACAAATGAGAAGCAATCGTCGTTTGGATTATTTTAAGGCTCGGAAGCTGGAGTGGTCACCATGAAATGTGTATGCTAAAGTGATCTTGTAAATAAAAATAAAATTTGTTTTCTTTTTCATGACAATGACATCAACAGTTTCCCACTACCCTTGCTCCTCCCCAGTTTGCAAGGCACACAGATTTAGCTTCCATTTCTAAGGCCTTCTTTGAAAGATCTCTGCTGCTAAAGCCCCAGAAATCTTTATTGATGTTTTAATAATTTCTAATGCACTCCTCAAAGTAGCCGTCAATGTTTATTTTGATGATTTTTCCAAATATAAAAAGTGAAACAAAACAAAATGTAACACAATGGGCCAATAATAAAGATTTCCATGTACTTTCTGCATAAAAATAAAACAAAAGAAAAATAACCCACTTTATAAATCCTTAAATAAACCAAGGAAAATGTAAAGTGAATATTTTCTCTGGAAAGGGCCCTTTCAGCAAGATTGATAGATGTAGCAAATAAAATTCAGAACTCCATGCAATATTTGAAGAAAAGAAGAAATTTAGTTGCCCAAAATAATCTATTTAGTGAAAGAGCTGTAAAACTTTCAACATTTTGAAGTAGAAGAAGTAGAGACACTATGGCATCAATTCGAGAAATTAAAAACGAAATCTTCCTAAAATCAGTATCTTTTGATAAAAATTCCTTTATTTAGACTTATTTTAAGTTACAGTTCCCTATTTTCCCAGGCAAAGGTCAATTCTAAGGATCACAAAATGATAGCTTAAGAGACATGCAGATTCCAGATGTTTGGTTTGGTGCAAACATTTATTTCACTTTATTTTTAGTTGGCTTTGAATGCCTTTCAGGGGTGGTATTTCACTCCAGTTCAGCTAAGGATCTCCATAGTCCTTTTCTATTACCTCTTATCCTGTAAAACCACACATTGATTTTACCAACTGCCCACAAGGTCTTCAAGTATGAAACACCTGGCTTATTCTAGAACCTCTTTCCCACCCTAATATAGTTTTTGTATATTAAACGAAGCAAATAAAATAGAATGTATTGTAAAAGCATCAGACAGTTCTTATCTCAGCCACAGATTTGGTTGGTTATGTCCCTTTTCTTTCTTGTGTTTTCAGCTTTAGTGTTTGAGCCCTTTGGTCTCATAAGCTGGTGGCATAACTACTAGCACTTTCCTTCTCTCATTTCTTTACACCACCATGTGAGAATGTGGCTCCTTGTGTGTTGCAGTTGATAGATTTAAAGGCAAATGGCATCAAGATGTTTTAAGAGGCCTCCTACAATCTTGTTTGCACTGTCTTTTAAATTTCATCTCCCATCAGCTACAAACTACAGCATTAATAAATAAGCTGGAGACTAGCAGACCTTTAAAGAAGACATTTTACTAGGGCACCTCTTCCACCTAAAGTGAATGCCACCTAAATTCACAGAAAAATTAGAGCTCACAAGTCACAGGTTATCAATAAAACCATAGAAAAACTAAGTCCTAAACTTTCCTTGTTATGCCCAATAAAAGGCATAGCTTACAACAGATGTAAGCATCTATTGGAGGGTAGATTTTCATTTCAGGCTAGGACATACAAGTCAATCAGTAAATGACATTTACTAAGACTTTCCTGTTTAAAATGCTGCACTGAGGTTATTTTAACACAAAGTTACAAAACCTAGCCGATCTGCTTCATCTAATGTATTCAGTCTTGACCTCTGGGCAGAGATATATTACGTTGAGTGCTATCTTTTCAGAGAACTTGTTAATCAATTCAGGATTGCTTGTGTAATTTTCAGGATATTCAATGCTTTGTAATTTTTGTGGACATGATGGTTTTTGTGGGTTTTTTTAAATATATTTTTATTGATTTCAGAGAGGAAGGGAGAGGGAGAGACAGAAACATCAATGATGAGAAAGAATCACTGATTTGCCAAAACCGGTTTGGCTCAGTGGATAGAGCATCGGCCTGCGGACTGAAAGGTCCCGGGTTCGATTCCGGTCAAGGGCATGTAACTTGGTTGCGGGCACATCCCCAGTGGGGGGTGTGCAGGAGGCAGCTGATCGATGTTTCTCTCTCATCGATGTTTCTGACTATCTATCCTTCTTCCTTCCTCTCTGTAAAAAATCAATAAAATATATATATATTTTTTAAAAA
Organism: Plecotus auritus; assembly: GCF_963455305.1. Classification (NCBI taxonomy): domain Eukaryota; kingdom Metazoa; phylum Chordata; class Mammalia; order Chiroptera; family Vespertilionidae; genus Plecotus; species Plecotus auritus. The sequence goes on from NC_137776.1 coordinate 28,155,412, forward strand.
AAGAATCACTGATTAGCTGCCTCCTGCACACCCCACACTGGGGATCAATTCCACAACCTGGGCATGTACCCTGACCGGGAATCGAACTGTGACCTCCTGGTTCATAAGTCAACACTCAACCACTGAGCCACGCTGGCTGGGTGGACATGAGGTTTTAAAATGCAAATAATAATGATATATTTCATAGCATCTAGAGCCTGGGATCTGGCAGTGTTTGCCATGAATGCATTATGATCTGTGATGGTGAGAATCCAGGCTATGGATGCAGTAGTTCTCTCTGAAGCAGGAGAGCTGTTTTGTTCAATATTTCAGTCACAGAGACAGATGTATATAAGGATGGTGGGATATGTTAATTTCTCACTACAGCTGCTTGCAGAGACACTGAGTAAAACTGGGAACTGAGCAGCATTGATTTATAGCTTTACAACGGCTGGGTTTGTCCCTCCAGAATTTAATGTGCCTCTTTCTTCTGGAAATGCACCAACTGGGAGGAGGCATGTGCCAAGACTGCCCTGAATTGGATTGGGTTTTTATAGTGCTTTTTACTCTCACTCTCTTTCTCTCAAATCGGTAATGAATTTCATTAGGTATTCTAAAACCACTCCAGGCCTGGGAAAAGGCACCCACCAGTACCTGTTATTATGCAGCAGGGCTGGTGCTGCACCACAGGGGGAACGGGCACTATTCTTCCTACACAGTATTAAGGGATTTGTTTGCTCCACTTCCCCAAATCCACAGCTCTCCTCTAATTCAACTTCACAGCAGAATAATGGGATCCTGTCACCAAAACAAATGCTCTCTTCCTTTCTACTTATTCCTCACTTGGATTACCAACATAACGTCTAAGTCCTAGAGTTGGTCAACCTGCCATCTTCATAACAGCCAGTACTGCCAAGAGCCCTTTAATTGGTTTGGAGTAGTCGCTGGTCTATGCCTTAGCTAAAGATTCCAATTGCAAGAACATAGTGTCCATTACAAAGATCTGAATTGTTTTCATAATTGTAATTAAGTACCAAATGGGTGAAGAAATGATGCTGAGGACTAAGCATTTGAAGTATGTAACACTGAACAATTAAATGACTAAATCATCAACCTAGACCTGTCTCCAGAATAGAAATACGTTCTAACTAAAAAATTAGCTGGACTATGGAGCTCTGCTGTAGGAAAGTCCAAAATGAAAGGGAGAGTGTGATTATAGGTTTTCTGTGTTGAGAGGCAGCTGAGAGTGTAGCATGCACTCTAGAATGAATGTTATGGGGTAATATTTGTATGTCTTAGAACTGTACCACATCCACAGTGCTCATCACATAAGTGCTAAGTTTTAAATTTGCACTAGCCATGGGCTTAAATCACTTTTATTGTAAATTTAATGTGTACAAAGAGCAAAGAGTAGGCGCTCAATAAATATTTGTTAATAAGTTAATATCATTTCATGCAGGAATTCCTTTTCTGGGACTCAATTTAAAAAAAAATCACACCTATAATCCAAAATTTATATAAAATTGTCTTTGCAACATTATCTTTATAACAAGATGGGGAAAATATATTCACCTTAATCCAAGATAGATAAGAAAAGCAGGCTGGCTGGTAGACGCTATATCCAAAAAGTGAAGACACCAGAACTGCTGCTCAAAAATGTGTGGTTTACATTTTTCAAAGAATTGTGTGTCATAGAGAGAGAGTTAGTGCTATAATGGGCTCTGGGAAGGGCATTGAAAATAGGGTAGGGTTGGAATGAATCAATAAATAATTGTAGCACATGCAATGGTTCCTCCTTGTAACGCTTCATCCTTCATTACAGTTCATGAATCCACAACATTTTGTATGAGTGGCTCTTGTGGGAAAACATGAGGAGGATGGGGTCCTTGATCAAGATACCAAGCATTGCTACAAAAGAAAAGATAACAAAAGGGCACTATCTCAGTAGGAAAGAAGGTCAAGTTCATCTTGACACTGTTTTTCTAGATTCACACATATTGTGACATTAGAGTTTGGATCGGGAATACCTAGATCTATAATGGGTAGTAAGGAATGAAGGACATGGTCAGCTAAAAATGGGAAACAATACATTATAAAGGATAAGGAATGATTAGGAAATTATGGTACATCCTTGCTAAGAAATAATACATGACCATTAAAACTAAGTTTTTGAAGTTTGTAATAATAAGCAAAATTGCTTATGTATTATTGTTAAGTAAAAGTGGGACTAAATATTGCACACCAGAATAACTGTGCAAGATTTTAAAAACTTAAAGAAAAAATATTAGAGACATAGATCCAGATATTATCAGTTATTACATTCGGATGGATGATGACATTTAGGATTTTACTATTTTGAATTTTCATATTTTCTATAATGAACATGGATTGCTTTTATCATGGCAAAAAATGAACTTTGTTTTTCAAGTTATCATGCCTCCATGGAAACCCTGGGGAATCATTGAATTGTAAAACTGTTTACCCTTTGAAAACCCACCAGAGAGGGAACCTAGAAAATCCCAGTGGGGACTTCACATGCAAGTTCAACCACTAATATCTTTAAGTAATTAAAAAAAAGATACATAAACACCAGGGGAAGGAGACTGGGGAAAAATTACAGATTATGTAGGTGAACTAGAAACTAATGTCAGCAAAAAAGGGAAGAACAATTAGCAATGTATTTACTAAGTATTTTGAGCTCTGTACGGCACCATAAAAATCTGGTAAATCACTTAAACACCTCTGTGTACCAGTCACTGTCGCAAAGGATTCCAAGTCAGAATCTGTATTTGGAAGTTAGGATCTTTTACCTACCAGCTGCATAATTTGGACAAGTCATTTAAATTGTACTTAGTGGGGTTGAGTCCAATGAGTCAAGGGGCAATATGCTGCTTATGGCAGTGCTGTTATAAGGATCAAGGAGATGGAGTATGTGAACCATCAAATACATGCCAGACAAATATAGATTTGCCTTTATTGGAAAATAATCGAAAGCACCTTACAAGTTTTACCCCAAAACATACACCAAAACCAAGTCAAATTAATCAGCCAATTGAACTAATTACACTAAATTCTTCATGTACCAAGAATTGTGCTCCATGCCTATATAGTTTTCATCTAAATTTCATTTAAAGAAACAAATTTTAATAACTAATGATTCTGTGGAGGCAAGAGAATAACAAAAGGAAAAACACTGAAATTTAAAAATCCTATATAATAAAAGCCTAATATGCTGTCTGATTGTTTGACCAGTTGTTATGACATGCACTGGCCACCAGGGGGCAGATGCTCCAACTGGTAGGTTAGCTTGCTACTGGGCTCCAGCGATGGGGACTGGGTGAGACGGGCCTGGTGAGATGGGACAAACACGCTCTGGAGCCGTCCCATGATCCCTCCCCAGCCTCTAAAATATTTCTTCTAATTAATTTCCTTTCAATGTGCACAAATCCATGCACTGGGCCTCTAGTAAAAGATTAAAGATCAGTGGCTCCTCCATGGATCTCCTGAATCAGGTTGGGGCTCCTCTGTCCCCCACAGGTAGAAAGAAGAATGAAAGTGACTTTGAAATTCTACTTTTTTCTTTTTCCTTGAGAAACAGCCTAGGAAATATTTTTATGTATTTACACCTCTAGATTCAAAAAAATATTAAATTTAGCATTGGTTTAATATTAAATTTATTAGCTGTGCAAATATAAGTATCTAGATAACAGTCAAGTTGTAGATACTTAGAATTTGTTTCTATAGCTCTTACCTACACATATGCAGGTCAAGCTTGTTAGGACAGGTTAGTTAACAGGATCACTAAGGACTCATCAGGGAAATATTTGATGTGATAAGGAATGAAGAATAATCTCTATTGCAAATCCTTTGTGTTTGGGGCCCATATGTTTGTGTTCTAAATTTTAAGTGTAATTAGGGAGCAAGGCTTTGGTTACTCATCATTAAGGTCATTTTAATTTGTTAATCTGAACTAGTTGCTCTCCTTTTCAGGAAATCTGATCTTTTTAAGAAATATTTATTATGGAAAGAGATTTTTTTTCCTATTTTAGAGAAGTTTATATTTTTCTGCAACATGCAATGTATCCTGTGATGCCAATTTGGACTTCCTTAATCACTCTTGCCATTTTTGAATATCTGAAACTTTATTCTAATTTGAATATTCATAACAGAATTAATCCTGTATCTTGAAATGCTTTCTTCATTTTACAAAACTTTGCATCCTGGCTAATGACTCAGAAAAACAAACCAATCAAAATAATTACCATAGGACCAATACAGTAGGCTCTACCATGTTAATTCTTTAAATATCCTCTTGACATCTTGGCACACAGACAAGCAAATAGCTAAGAATAAGGATCCAGGGGGATCTTTAGAGAGACCCTAAAAAGAATTCCAATCTTGAGATGTCCAAAACATATTCAAAATTACACAGCTGGTAACTAATTTCTGCATTATCAAGATAACTGATGAATTTTCTTAGAGGAAATAAAAGATCTAAATGACACATGGATTTTTTAGACCTTAATTTAATCCAGGCCCCTTTGGCCTTAATGCAGTTGAAACGGAACCAACTTCCACACTATTTGTGCTTAAAACAAATGAGAAAATTGGAGAGAGACCATGCAGCTGGATTCACAGCCATAGCTGTCAGCTTGTGGTCGTGTGACAGATTCAATTCAGCCTTTCATCAAAGGGAGTTCCACTGGACAACTTCTCAAATGTTGGCGCTTCAGAAAACAAGACTAGCTTTTCTTACCAAAAAGGAAATGATTAAGTAAAGAATAAGCCATCTTATGTTGACCCTGTAACCTTCTCTCTGTTTTGACCAACTGAGTTTCGTGAGAATGGAAAAACACTAGCTAAATCAAAGTTAGGAATTCCACAGCTGGGACAGCTCAGATTAAGCCGAATTTGGAAATGGTTCCCTTGGTAACAAAAAAAGGACATAGATCTCAGAAGAAATCAACCAGTAGTTGAGAAATCAACCAGTAGTTGATTTCTTAGTCCATTTCAGTAAAATAAACCCAGTTTAACTTGGTAAATTATAAAGCCCTTTGCAAATATATAAAAAGGATTAATCATCATACTCAACATAAACATGGTAGGTAGAAAAATCAGAATAGTCTATTTCGTTAACCCTCAGTTTCATTAGGAAAATCAAGGTGACCAACAAACTTATAGTATCTATAATAAAAGATATACTTCCAAGTTGAATTCAGACCTTTGGAATCTTTTTTTTTTTTTTAAGGAAATTTGACCATGTATATCTTTTAAGAGCACATCAATATCCATGTGTTACATTGTAACAACTTATAATAAAAAGAAAGTAAAAATGGCTACTTTTTCATCTAATACCAGAACTTATAAAGAAGTAGAAAATATCCAAGAATATCCAAATCAAATTAAATTGTATGTCTCATTTAGTTTTCTAGAAACACTTGAAAGATAATAGATATTAAAAATACATCACAACCCAATTACAAGTCTGCCTGACACCAGGGAAATTAATGCCTTGGAGCAAACTCCTGGGAATTTTAGATTAATTTGTATGAAGACTGTGATGAAAGCTGTCACTGGCACAAACTCTGATACTATTTTAGTATCAACAGTCACACAAATAAACTTTCACTAACAGGTCAAGTGTGAGGGGAGTGTTTGTGTGTGTATATATATATCTAAACATACATATCACATACATGAATTTAAAGAGATATGTCAGGAACATGTACCTATGTTTTCAATAAATCTTCCCCTAGCGAGAGTCAGCTCATTCTTTTATTTCCTTTCTTATTTTTGGTTGCTTGAAACTGAATATGTATAGTGGACTTCTGTTGTCTTTTGGCCTATGTAACATCTATCCTGTATGTATGTATGTATGTATGTATTTATTTACTATTAGCATTTACTTTCCTTCCGGTGACTTAATTCTCTCCCTGTCCCCATAAGGAGCAGTCTTGCAATGTCTGACAATGAAAAGGCTCCTGCTTTTCTGTGATCAAGGGCATGCGACCCCAGTGTGGCCCATTCAACACTTCCCTCCAGAACTCTGAATCTTGAGTGGAGAGATACCAAAAGCCACATGATTGCCCATTAGTCCCAAACACCAAGACCACCCATTTCCACTGCCCTGAGGTGTTCTACATCCATCCCTGTTCTTTCCCAGCCTGTCTCTCCAACCTTCCCTCTGTTCTCTTATCTGGACTGTGCTTATTTATCTGAGTGGATTTCTTCTGCTTGCAGCTAAAGAAATCTAAGAAAATATAATACAAGGAACAGCACCTATAATATGGGACTATTATCTCCTCAACTTGTCTTTATTTGGATTTGAATGGTCTTAAAGAAGAACCTCTTGTAGCCGATGACTCCTTCAAGTTCAGGAATTTAGGTTCAGTAAACTCATGTATTGCTAATGAATTCCAATGTCATCTCATTCTATAAAACATATATCAGGCATCACAAATCCTGGGTACGAGGTTACTTAAGTACCTGCTTGGTTTCCTAAAGTGGTAAACTCAGTGCAGTCCTATCTCTAATGTACCACAGTCTATCTTACCCTTCTCCTATGACACCAGAATAACTGGGGGGCAAAAAAAGGTTATTTCCATATTTACTGTCAGTGCTGACATTCCACATACTACAATTTTCTCTCCCAGGAGGTGCCAGGTTGTATTGGAAGTACTGGCAGCCCCCTAGATTATATGATTAACCAGGCATCTCTAAGCCATTGCTGGCCCCAAATTCTTTTCCTTTATTGTGCCATTTTCATTATAAGAGTCACATTTGCTATTTTTGTTACGTTAAAATACACTCATCTTTTAAGTATGTTTGTTTGTAGAAGTAACATAATTACACTAAATAATTTCATACTAATAGTAATAATGAAAACTGTCATTTTTCTGATTTACCCCATATATGCTAATAATTATTATTATTTTTCTACAACTACTATCATGATCAAATGGCAAGGACCATGGTAAGTATTTAACACTTTCTCCTATCATATCAAGCCTAGAAAAGATCATCATTGCTTTATTTTACAGATGAAGAGACTTGGATACTGAGGACTTGCTGAGCAAGTTGACAGAAGAACTGATATTTCAACCCAGCTCAGCAGGAAGCCTGTGGTCCACTCCATTCCTCCACTCCACTCCACCAGCAAAGGTCATGTCCTTTCAGGAACAGACAACATCAAAGCTTCTTTTTTTTTATTTACCTGAGTGAAGATGCTGAAACAGAGCTGTAGTTTTGAGGACTATTCCTGTTCCCTTTGTGAGTTCTGCAGGGAAGGACATAAAAAATCTAGGGGCTAGTATGAGATCCCTGGTCACTTCAGGGAAGGCAGTGCTAAGGACAGAGACCAAATAGTATGTATAAGAGGGTAAGGGGGACCAAGAAAATGAATCAGATAGTAAATGTTAGATAACGTCTGTGGCAAAAACCACAATGGAAATTGCCACTAATTGAGGGAATCTGTGAATTCAGAAAGTTTTATACCACTGCCACCACCTGGGAAATAAAAAAAAAAGAGTTGTTGGGATCATGATGCTACTACTTCCTGTATACTGTGGCATTCCCTGTTCTGACAAATGGTTAACCTCCTGCTCAGAGAGTTGTAAAGGGCACCTTCATGGAGTTAATTCTGCTTGGTATGGCAATTGTCCCCTCCCCTCCCCCCCTTCTCTCCTGGCTCATCTCTTCCTCCTCTCTTAGCAGTCACTCTTGAGGAAAGTGAATTCATTCTTGGTTAAGTTGCAGGTACCTCTCCTGAATCCATTTGGAAAGCATCCTTTCTCTGCAGCTACCTTGCACCTGAGCTGGCTCTGCCCTCTTGCTTAGGCCTTACCCTGAGCCCTTTGATGGGGCCTCAACTCTTAGGCCAGATCAAGTTTCAGCTTACACTTCTCCATTTCGGTGGTTCAGATTGAATTTGACCCCTGCCATTACTCCTGCTTTTTTGTATTTTCCAACCTGTTCATTTGTAGCTTTCATCCCTAATTTTCACCCTTTCAAACCTCATTCAGGCTCATTTCATTGTTTCCTGCAGCAGCCATCCTGCGACCCCATCCTGTGCTTCCTTTCAGCTCACTGGCTCATTATAAAATAGCCTAAATAAGCAATTGAGAATGTTTGTATAAAACAAACAGTAACAGTAATGTAAGGAAGCCCAGATGAGCGGGGGGAGGCTGTTCACCTTAACAAGGAAGAATAAAGGATAAAAAATAGACTTGAGGTGGGCCAGAGTTGCTCAGTGGTTGAGGTTCCACCCATGAACCAGGAGGTCATGTGTTCGATTCCTGGTCAGGGCACATGCCCAGGTTGAGGGCTTGATCCCCAATATGGGGCGTGCAGGAGGCAGCCAATCAATGATTCTCTCTTATCATTGATGTTTCTATTTCTCTCTCCCTCTCCCTTCCTCTCTGAAATCAATAAAAATATATTTACAAAATAGACTTGAAAGATACATATTATAAAATGATGTATATGAGATGTATGGTAAAGACATTCAGATCAGATCCTCTATCTATAGTTTTTAATTTTCTATTAAAGTGCTCATAGGCTATTACTAAAGAGGGGAGTAAGAATTTTTATGCATATTCCTAAATTTTCAAGTCCTGCAGATTTAAGACCTACAAGCCAGAAAAAAACTTAAAAATATCAAACACTTTTATTTTTCTGATTGTACATGATTGATAAAATAATTCAACTTAATCATGTACTTAATCTTTCCAAATTAAGACTTGTCACTTAGGAAGGAAACTATCATTCTTATTGACTTCCTATGTACTAGAGATCATTCTGAATGATTTGGATTAAAAAAAAAAAAGACAGTTAAAAAGAAAACCTCCAACTATAGAATACCACATATATTTCAAAATTTAAGAGTTGTTCTACTTGATCTAACACATTTCATTTTTCCTTGAACTTTTCTTATAATGCAAATGCACTCTGTGATAAGTGAATTAAAGTAGCAAAGGCATTTCTTAGACAATACACTTGAAAATTGGATTCATAAGGGAAACTTCCAAACCAATTAAAATTTACAATACAGTTAAACAAACAGCTTCAAAAGCATTTGCAGAAAACGAAATAGACAAAATTGTCAATCTAGGTCAAGAGAGTATCAAGTTTGAATTGTATAACCTTTCAGGAAGTCAGAAACATCTAATTAAACATTCTAGATTACTAAGAAAGTAAACCATTTATAAATTTGCTTTTTTGCAAGAAATCATTTGTAGAGTTCAAAATTCACATGATCATTATAAAAACAGATAATCTATAATTAATCATCTCCAAGAATCATTATTTCTTTTTTCACTACAATGTAGGAGTATATCCAAAAATTTAAAAGAATTTATTATTTTACTCTCTAAACAAACTTTAAAGCCTCATCTTCCTTTGTTGGTCATTTGCTCACGTGAATTGCTTTTTCATTATCACCTATCAAGTCGTCGTCTCTGAAGCCAGTTGAAGGATGTTGGTTTCAGGGGTGGGCAAACTTTTTGACTCGAGGGCCACAATGGGTTCTTAAACTGGACCGGAGGGCCGGAACAAAAGCATGGATGGAGTGTTTGTGTGAACTAATATAAATTCAAAGTAAAGGAGCGGAGGGGAGAGCAAGAGAACCAGATAGAACAGCTGGATCCGGCCCGCGGGCCGTAGTTTGCCCACGGCTGGTAGCCTTTAGAAAGTTTAGATGGTTGTGTTGTAGAAATTCCAAAAGAGCTTTGAGTGGGTTTTAGCTCAGCTGGGCTTAGGTGGGGGCAGAAAAAAACACGGTCTTTCTAACGCAAATCCCATCAACACAGAGCAGTCTAGGACCCTGAGCACTCAGCTTGATGCAATTCAGAATTGTGTCTACTCAGTAGCCCTGTCACTGAAAAAGGTTCCCAGGAGAAGGTGTCACCTCCCAGTGGCTTCATTTGTTGCAGTCACTGGAAAGGCAATCTCGCTATAATTATATTCCGCTTCCCTTCTCCTGGAAACATAAATATTCTACTTGGCTTTATTAATACTACATAACACTTATAATTTTGATAGAGTTCAAATCATGTTCAGAATGCACAAGACCAACTTGAATTCCAGTAAGTAATCTTAAAATAGGGCAGGTACTGTTATGAACACTTTATGGAAGAAGAAACTGAGGCTCAGAGTGACATTAAGTAATCTGCACAAGGTCGTCTAGGTGGTAGGCGAGAATGTGAGATAGAATAACCCCCTAGGGCTCCAATTACACGTTTCACTTTCTTGGATTAACTTTTTTTTTTTCCCGTAAGTGTAACCCACATCTCAGGATGATACTTTGGATGGATTGAGCAATCCCTTACTCTACAGAAGAGACAACCTGTGAAAGGAGATAAGTCTATCTTACAAAGACTCCAAGCAGGCAACAGCAGTAGGAAAGTCCCTAGTGCCTTCCACAGAAGAAAGCTAATCACTGTATGAATGATCTTAATTAAATGTAAATGCATTGCTACTGAACGCTGTGGGAAAACACAGCCCTTACTGGCTGCTTTTCTCATAGTACTTAGTAGTAATACCTTCAAATTCAATTAAGATAATTCATAGAGTGATTAGCTTCATTATACGGGGAGACACGAGGGACTGTCCTGTTGCCAAACTGTATGTATGGTCTGTATGAGATAGGCCTGTTCCTCTCTTGTGTGTTGTTCTTTAGTGAACACAAGAAGAAGTAAATCTCACGGTGACATAACCCACGGAACTTCTAAATTCCACTGAAAGGCAGTGAGGAAATTATGGTGTTTTTTTCTGGACTGGTCTAAAGGTTAAATGATCTCAAACCAAGTAAGGTTTTCAAATACTTATCCTTTTTAACAAGCTGGTAGTAAACAACTGATGAAGCTCTTATGGAGCCAGGAGAGAAGACACAACTGGGCACTCATTTTGGGTCAATGGAGACCAAGGGGTTAGGTTCAGGCCCCTGAATATTCCAGCTGTGAAATGCTGCCTGGAAAGTCCCAGGTGTAGCCCATGGGATAAAGGTCAAGGGGCTCACTTGCCTGTGTTTCCCAATGGAATACATTTAGTACTGAGATAATGACTGAGGAACCAACAAAACAACAACACAGCACCAATACTATGAGCCGCATGTCTGGTAAATTCCATCTACTTTACATTGCCACGATATGGATGGTGAGTATACAGAGAACCACTGTTACTTAAGATGTAGTATTCTGGTTCCTGATTTCAGCCCAACAAGGGATGACTATTCATTAATTTGATTATTCATATTCATTAAATGACTATTCACAAAGAATCATTATATTATCATTTACACAATTTTTTTTAAAAGCTGCTCTGTTTCTAGATGCTTATATGAACAAAAAGTATATTTACCCCTAGTGGTCCTCAACTGGGGACATCACTCTCCCTGTCCCAGGGGACATCTGGAAATATTGGAGACCTTTTTGTCACAACTGGGGAGAGCTTGCCACTAAATCTAGTGGGTGGAGGCCAGGGATGTTACTAAATATCTACAATGCAGGTAGCCTGGCACAACAAAGAAATCTCAGATCCCAGATAACAGCAGTGCTCAGGTGAAGAACTCCTACCCTGAAGAAAGCAAGCAAAATTTGAACACCCCGTAGAATAAACATTTCTGTAGAAAGAACTCCCAATCATGTTGTTGCAGCCATTTATAATATACAGTGAGCCCTTCACATTACATGTGGTTCACTGCAGGCCTCCAATACTCAGCTGCCAAATGTTCTAACAGATAGGCATCTTGAATTCTGTAATAAATACACATTTCCGGAGCCCTCATTTTGTTTACAGACAATAAAAAGGCAGAAACATTTTAACAGTAAGCAAACCACATCTTTTTAACCTTTAAAACTTACCAATTTCTACTCTCTTCCCTGGCTCATGTAATCAAATACTTAGTTACATTTTCTTTCACCTTTTGCATTGTTCTAAGAATTCTAAAACAAATAATGAGTGGTATGTGATAAAATACAGCGGTAGTATTTTTTAAAAACACAACTATATACAAGTGATCAACTGGGTTCTTCATTGAGGCACTTGTAGGCTTTTTAAAGAGACAATTTTCTAGTATTATTTTAACTATTTAAATCCTCTACAATATGTTTTAAAATATTACTGGGAGTAATTCCAATATTCCAAATAGTCTAATAATATCTTAGCTACTTATATTGTCTATCAATATGTTTTAAAATAATGATAATAAAAGGATATTTATGAGCCAAACTGAAAATTTGATTGTGTCTAAGACTTTGCCCACAGCTTATATTAGAATACCACCCCAGAGCTAATCTTAATTTTTTTTAAGTATTGAAATAAAGCTGAAAAGCAAACAGCGACATTTGGATACCTACAGAACCAAGCCTGTGGATTTCTTCTTGATTTACTCTTCTCACTGTACGTCTCTTCTTCCAAAATTCACTGGGCTCCCGTTTGAAAACCTTTCCTCGGAAGCTCATTGTATTGCTGTCATTTGATTCGCAAAATATTTAAAAATGTCAATTTTGTCAAACCTCTTCCTTCTGAAGCCTCACCAGGCCTAACGATTCTTTCTTCTCTGATAAAAAGGGAAATGCTCATGCTACATTAACATAACTCACCCCAAAGGAAAAGAAAACCGACAAGTTACCGCTTCCTGTAAGTAACTAACTACCAGCTGTTCAGATAGGCTTCTGTGCAAGTATTCTCCTTAGTCACCTGCTTTAGAGCAAGACAACAACACAAGGGGACTTTGGACATCTAAGAGAATCGCTCATAGAGAAATAAACCAGACGCTGTAAATCCACCCATGAAACCAAATCAAGATTGAATCAAAGAGCTAATTTACTGTAAGGGTCTATGTCTGCCACTTAAATGGCCATCCAAACTTTATCAGTCTGGCTAGATCCAAAGGTAAACTATAATAATACACCTGAGATCTGAGACATCTGTTTAAGGCAGTTGCTCATGAAAATGTAGTTAAATTAGTGGTTTTCCTAGAGGGTTGCCCAAGACAATTAGGGAACAAGAAGAAAATATTAGAATTGTATTTATATTGTTTATCTAAATAAAGAAAATTGACTTGGACGCCTTGGTTTTCTGTGCCAAAAGGTCACAAAGGTTCAAATAGTTAATTCCCTAATCTTTAGAGTTTTGCTCATTTTCTCTGGGGTTGTGTAAAAGTGCAACTCTTTCCTCAAACCCACCAGAATGTTCCTTCCTGTTTAATTTTTCTTCATAGCACTTAGCAGCATGCCACACTGCTGTACATTTTACTTATTATTCAAATTATGATCTGTCTTCAACTATGCTCCATGAGAGTAGAGTCTGCCTCATTCACTATGTCCTTCAGTGATTAGAACAGTATATAATTAAGTTTAATGAAAAAATAAATGGGGAGTTTACATTGATTGTGCTTAAAAATGAATCTTGTCCCATATGCATATTGTTTTGAAATATTAGTTATGATAAGAACTATATAATTTATAAATAAACATAGAATATGGGAGTATAAGTCAACATTTTCCTACGAGGTGCATGAGATAAATAGTTGGAGACCACAGGACTAAGAAATAATTGACTAAACTTTAAAAGGTCAACTCTAAAATCTACTGTTGAATGAGACAGTTATTCAGTTTCTTCAAGATTCTATTTGGTGGAGCCCACCAGCTTGATGTAAGCGCTAAAGGAACATTTCCTTGTCCATGAAGCACAATGTGGGTTATGAAGATAGTTGAAGGAATATTTCCACTGAGGACTGATCTCCATGACTATCTTGGTAGAAGAAACTCTCACCAACTCTCCTAGGAGGTGAGTCTTGAGGAAAGAATCCTATGAAGTGTGCTCGCTCTTAAATCAGGGAGGGTCAGTGGAGAGCACTTTTATACAGAGCACTGTATGATGTGCAATGTGGATAGAAGCAAGAAGCTTAACCAGGAGAACAATTTCTGTGTAAGAGGTTCTCAATGTTCTGGGAGTTTTGAACTTTAAGAAAGAAAAATAACAAGGCTGTTACCTAGCTCACAAATTTCACTCATGTCCTGGTTGGAAGGAGAATTCAGGCTACAGGTGGAAAGGGGTGACCAACAAGAGGAGGGAACAATGTGTAAGCAAGTTGTGGTTGGTGCAGTGGCTTTTGTTCCAGAGCCTGTCTTCTTTCTAGTGCTCAGCATGTTGAATGGGTGGAGGTTCAAGGAGGCTACCCTACGTGATTCCAACTTGCAAACCAGAAGTGAATGGTCCCAAAGATCCTGGGCCTGTTGCTAATTTCTTTCGAGTCTTTACTCAGATGTTTCTTCCTCAGAAAGCCTCCTGTGACCATCATTTTAAAACTGTAGCTCCTCCCCTAAATACTTCTGATGATCCTCCCTTGCTTTTTTTTTTTTTTTGTCATAGAGAAAATGGAATAAGAGATTCTTATTTCACCCTTAGAAACCATATGTGCAAGCACAGTTCTGATTCTGTACTGAAGATAGTGAGCCTCAGGGAAGGTCTCACTTAACCAGCTAGTTCCAACAACCATGCCCTTAAATAGATGTCATCGGCTTGTTGAGTAAGCTTTCCCTTTATCTCAAATACTTTTTTACTGATGCAGGAAATTCACTTTTCCCCCAATAATAACTAGATTTAGCTGAAGCACATAATATATCTCAGACATGAGCAACTCAGACATCTCTACCTTGTTGTGGGGCAAGTAAAAAGAGATGCTGATCATTACTTGTTGAAGTATGGAAACTGAGGAAGCCTCTTTCAAAAGCCATGAGAAAAATAGCAAGATGCTATAAAAACAACACCTGGAGGGGTAAACTATATCATTAATCTGTAACTGGCTCAAGTAAGCAACCAGGAATTCCACAGAGCAGAAGCCCTTTGACCCAGGGTCATTCAATATTTGGGAATTCCACTGTATGTCTTTACCCTAAATAGATCTCACCCTCTAAATAACTTTCACATTTGTTCTATGAGCAGGTATATTAGAGTACATACTGAGATTTCAGATTTACTTTTTTTTCATTATATGATACTAGAGGCCCAGTGCAGGAATGTGTGCACCAGTGGAGTCCCTTGGCCTGGCCTGGGGGATTGGGCTGAAACCAGCTCTCTGACATTCCCCGAGGGGTCCCAGATTGTGAGAGGGCACAGGCCAGGCTGAGGGACCCCACTGGTGCACAATCGGGGCCAGGGAGGGATGTGGGAGGTTGGCCAGCTGGGAAGGGATCGTGGGAGGGCCTTTGGGTGTGTCTGGCCCATCTCGCAGCCCATCTCGCTCAGTCCGGATCTACCAGACCCCAGCAGCAAGCTAACCTATTGGTCGGAGCGTCTGCTCCCTGGTCGGTGCACATCATAGCGACTGGGTCAGGGGTGGACAAACTTTTTGACTCGAGGGCCACAATGGGTTCTTAAACTGGACCGGAGGGCCGGAACAAAAGCATGGATGGAGTGTTTGTGTGAACTAATATAAATTCAAAGTAAAGGAGTGGAGGCGAGAGCAAGAGAACCCTCTGCTCTTTCGGCTCCGTGGGCCGGATCCGGCCCGCAGGCCGTAGTTTGCCCACGGCTGGGTCAACTGGTAGACTGTCTGCCCCCTGGTGGTCAGTGCACATCATAGTGAGCAGTTGAGCTCCCTTAGCATATCAATAACATATTATGCTTTGATTGGTTGAACAGCCAACCGGTTGACTGGACATTTAGTATGTTAGGCTTTTATTATATAGGATTATGAGTCGGCCTCTGAGTCACCTAATGTCCTGGGGTTAGACAGTAGCTGGAAATAGTATTTTACAATCCCTTTTGGACTGTGAATCCATTTGAGAATCTAATAAAAACTGTGGATTTACCAGAAAAGTGTAAATATCAGAAAGTGTACATGCAAGGTTAAAGGTCACAAGTGTCAAAGTCCATCTGAGGACCCTCATACCCAAGATACTGAAAATTCCTAACTCAGAGTTTTAGAAGATTCAGAAGTTTTAGAAGGAATACTATCTTATCACAAGGAATTAAAAAATCTTGAGCAACTCTTAAAATGACTTCCTCTCTTTCTAATATTTGCATCTAGTCTCTCTATTCCTCTTTAGGCGCCACATTTCTTTATCTGCAGCCCCTCCCACTTTGTGACTTCTGCAATATGAGAATGACTCAATTCTCCCCTGGCTTAGCTTTTATTGCAGCCCCCTTAAATACTGGCAAAGGGAGGCACTGTCAGGCAACATATGGGGTTGTCAGATAGCCATAAATGCAAAGGAAAGGAAGATCCAGCAACACGAAGTGGTGTTCCCTGGATGGCACTGTTGGAGAACTCTACTGAGCTTTGCCTTCCTTGATTTCAGACCACGTCTATTTATCCAGCATCCTGTTATACCCCACACCATTCCAACAAATTCCCTTTCTGCTGAAGTTCAGAAATATGTTGGCAGTCAAAAAACCTAACTAGGACATTGGGCAAGAATGGACAATAATGAGAAATTCCTTGTGGCTCAACCACAAGCAATCATTGGGAAGTTCATTAGAAAAGAAATCTGATACCAATAAATAGTCAGAATTCATGAAGTACTATTCTCAAGGCATTGCTGGGCTTCATAAGAAGTACATAACATCCTTTCTAGCCTTAAGAAGCTTGTACCTGCAGAGGAGTTCTAGAATTTTAACTAGTCTGGGAAAGCTTTATAGTAAAGGTAGAACCTAACTATTAGATGAGAGTGAAGTAGATGGGAAAAGGGTAAAAGATAGTCTAGGGAAGGGGAATAAGGCATAAGATAGAAACATTGAAATCATAGGATCTGCAGTCATCTTGGACCAAATCCTAGGTCCACCACTTCCTGACTGTGTATTTCAGCCAATCACTCACTGTCTCTAGGAGTAAGCTCTCTCTTCTGTAAAATAGGGATAGCCTGGTAGCCACCTCAGAAAGTTGTGAGAATAAGTGAGATGACTCTTTTAAAAATGTCATCACATTGCATGGTACATAGTAAGCATAACTATTAGTTGTTACAAAAGCTAAGAGGCATGCCAAAACAGGATGTTTAAGGAAAAGTTGGATGTCCAGCCTGTCTAGAGCCAAGGGTTGAATAAGAGAGAAGAGGTAGGAACTATTAGAAAAGAGAAGTCAGGGGCCAGTCTATGGAGGACTTTGAATGCTGAGATAATGAATGTTTCCACTGTATCCTGAAAGCCATGGGATACCCCTGGAGGATTTTTTAAATGACAATTAAATTAGTGCATTTGGGAGATGCATTTGGTAGCTATATGCAGCCTGGATTTGGAAGAATGTGATCCATAGACAGTTTGCATTAATCCAGGTGTGAGCATAGAGTGGTGGGGGGCAGAAAACTTGGCAACAAAAACAGATTACAGGGAGATTTCACATAAAGACTTGGCAACTAAATGGAAAAGGATAGCTGAAATTTACTGAGCAGATACTAGGTGATGGGTGCTGGTCTAAAGTTTACAGTACCTTATTTCAACCATGCAACAACCCTGTGAGGTAAGTATTATTATTGTGATCAGTACCCCAGTTTTACAGAGGAAGTTACTTGGGTCCTGAGAAGGGATGCAACTGGCCCAAAGTTCCAAATCAAGTAAGTAGCACATCTGGGATCTAAACCCTGCAGTCCGGGTTCACAGCCCATGCCCTTAACCAGAAGAGAGGTTCACAGACGTTAGCAGGTTTATGAGGTTGGCAATCAAGAAAATGAATAATATCACTGAGGAACACAGGAAGGTCAGAATAAAGGACTTGCTTTCCTACTAATGTTGACTTAGAGACATATTGAGTATCAGAACAAGAAGAAAACAAATGGGCATGTCTAGCACCATTGTTATATGTGTGCCTCGAGCTCAGGAAAGAGTCAGGCCTACAGATGTGAAGCTGAAAACCATCAAAACAGTTAAAATTGAAAGTCCAAAAATAAATAGAATTCATGGAGTACAGAGCAGTATGGAATTGAGAATACAGTCATTTTTCTTTCTTTTACTTTTTACCTTGTTATTGAGTTTATTGGAGTAATATTGGTTAATAACATTATATAAGTTTCAGGTGTACAGTTCTATAATATATCATCTGTATATTGTATTGTGTATTCATCACCCCAAGTCAAGCCTCCTTGAATACAGTCTTGAAGTTCTTTTACATATGACAGATTCTAGGCAGTTTATGAAATTGAGAGGCCTAGAGATAAAGGGGAAATCTACCAGGGCAGCGCAGCATCCAGATGCACTGGGGAGAGGAATTTAAGGAAGGTGGTGCATGGCATCTGGGCTGAGATCCAAGTAGGACCCAAGGATGTCCAAAAAGATTCAGTGTGAGAGATAAGCAAGGTGAAAACTAAGGACCTTGCAGTCTTGGATTCAGACAGATCTATGTTGGAATCCTCTTCAGCCATCTATTAAATGACTTCCAGCAAGTTACTTGACCTCTGTCTGCCTGTTTCTTATATCTACAATGAAGCAATTAGTTGTAACTTATGGGGCTGTTGTGAAATGTTAGTACCTGGCATTGAGGAAAGATACATATTGTGTGTATGTATATATAATAGCTAAGATTCCTATATGTACCTATAATGTAAACTTTTATTTATTGAATATAACTGGTATTTACCAGGTCTACCTAGGTATATAATCAATGTATAGACACACCTATACCATATGCATATATATGTACATACAAAATACACAAACACACACACACACACACACACACACACACACACGCACACATATATATATATGCGCAAAGTTTGGTCCCATGGTGTCCAGGCAGAGAAAGTAAGTTTTCAATTTTCAATTTTCAATAGATGAGAGTTTGGCTGTTTGGAAGTTAGTGAAGATGGTAAGAAGAAATAAGAATCTGAGTGCTAAGATGTCAGAAATTTAAGAAAAGGTTCTGCTAGTCTGCATTACTTTTCTATTGCTGCTGTAACAGATTGGCACACATTTAGCAGCTAAAATCAACACGTATTTATTTTATCATAGTCTTCATGGGTCAGAAATCCAGGTACAATGTATTTCAGCCGAGTCTCTTCTTGGAGCCTCAGAGGCTGAAATCCAAGTGTGTTGTTGACAGAATTCATTCCTTTCAGTTTTTGGACTGAGGTCCCCAGTTCATGGCTGTCTATCAGCCAGGGGTCATTGTCAGTGTCCAAAGGCTGCCGGCATTCTGTGCTCATCTTTCTAAGCCAGAAGCAACAGGTGGAATCCTCTCACACTTGGAATCTCTCTGACTTTTCTTTCTGCCTCATCTCTCTTAAACCTCTCTTAATGCTGCACCTAGTTTAACCACAGAAAAGTCTTGGCTGTTAAGGCCTCATGTGAATTGATTAGTTGTACCAGATAATACAGAATAATTTCTATATCTTAAGGCCAGCTGATAAGTAATCTTAATTAACATCTGCAAAGCCCCTTCACAGCAGTACTAAGATTAGTGTTTGATTAAACAACCAGAGAGTTTGGGAGGGGGGCATCTTTAGAAAACTGTCTCCTACACAGTCTTATTCTGGACAACAGTTCGGCTTTGGTGCTTATCTCTTAAGAATAGCTTTAACATCAAGAATGTACTGAGAAGATGGTGTAGGTGAAGACAGACCTGGCTTTTGAGGGTCGTTTCACTGAGCATGGCGGTGGAATGCAGGTTGCAGTAGGGCTAAGAAATAAGTAAGAGGAAATAGAATTGTGGCTGATAAACAGCAACCTGGAAAAACTGAGCAGTGAATTAAAGGTGAGAAACAGAATGGTAGTTGTGGGGATGGACAGCAGAACCAAACAGACAAATCTGGAAGATGAAGAATGGTAGAGACGTAACCAAATATAGAAATACAGACAAAGGCAATAAGGCAAAGCAACAAGTTATGAGAAGGTAATCTCTAAAACGTTTAAATATGTTTGTACAACAATTCAATAGGCTGTAACATCAGCAAATGGAATCCACCTTGAATCTAAGAAACCAAAGTATAGAAACTTGCATTTCGTTGACAATTGATAAAAATTACCCAAAAAGTACCATTAGAGATGCAGAGTAACTGAAAACTTGGTGTTTAAGACTTAGATAGCTAACATGACGTCATAATTGAATCCACAAAACCTAATTTGAGCAACTGGTAAAGCACTTCCTCTTCATTTCCACTGCTTTCTTTACTACCTCTTCATTCATTCTTCTCCTTATTCCAGTTTATTTTACCAGTTGAGCTTTTCAGGATATACTATGGCTACTTCTTCATTGATAGAAGATGTCTAAGTAACTCATTTTATTTTTTTCTCTTCCATTTCCAATAGATTCCCCTTTGCCGGAGGGTTTGCATGCTGCCCAGCCTTTGTTTCCTGGGAAAAACCAGGCTGGTCCACAGTGCATCTCTGGGTTCAGTTCCCACTGTAACTTTTTTAAGGGAAGTAAAGCACAGTGGCTACTTCCTCCTTCACTGTGGTCTCTCCTGAACCTGGCCCTAGGCAGAAGTGCTCTTCAAGTTAGCAGCACTGAGCCTCGCTACTTCTTGCTACAAAAGTCAGCACTGAACAGCTCAGTGTTGCTGATGGGAGAGCCTCAGACCTCTCTAGGGGAGTTTAAATGAACACTACAAACCCTCCTATGTCTAAGTGTGGAGTTTTTCCTGTTCACTAACCTCAAATTCAAATAGCATGACTTTTAGTAAAACGTATTTCTAAATTTCATGGAAAAGAAAGTGGCATGCAATCTAAATCGCACTGAGGGAGAATGCAGAAATGCCAAAAATAGAAACAGACTTTAGTTATGTGCATGCGTATATGTTATGTACTATGTGTGATGTGTGTGTTTGTGTTCTTGTTGTGTATGTGTGTATGTGATAGGCCTAAGTGATCTATATGCATTAAAATGATTTATAGTATTCCATCCATAGCCCTTCAAACATGTATGAAGGTGTAATGATATTTGTTTATATTATTGAATTTAAATAAGTCTCTGGAATAAGAATTTCCACTGAATCAGCGTTTAATGGGGGGGAGGTTAAAAAACTAATTTCTTACAGAATTTAGTGAACCTTTCATAGAATCATTAGCATCTGTGAAGGGGTAGACTTTCTTCTTTTCAACTTTATCATTGGCCACAGACTTCCATTGGGAAAAACTTTGTAGCCTGGAGATACTCATACATCTTGCCAATAAGTATCTTAATGCAATATTTAGTAAATGAGGAACAGTGATTTTAGTGTTTTCCCTTTTCTCAATTTCCTGATGAGTATTTAGGAATGATTCACCCATTTGAAGTTCTTGCTACCAATGGCAAAGGCATCCAACCATCTTCAAGAAGTCAGCTTTAGCTTGGTCTGGTGCAAAGTGGGAAATCTCTAGAAGAGGCAAGCGTTGTTCTAACAGAGACCGCCCTTTCATTCCATCCCCGCTACCATGCTCAGAGCCAGGGCCTAACATCATGCAATTACAACAAAAATAGACAGCTATTGTATGATACTAGAGGCCCCGTGCACAAAATTTGTGCATGGGTGTGTGTGGGGGGGGTGTCCCTCAGCCCAGCCTACACCCTCTTCAATCTGGGACCCCTTGAGGGATGTCCGACTGCCCGTTTAGGCCCGATCCCAGTAGGATCGGGCCTAAACGGGCAGTCGGACATCCCTCTCACAATCCAGGACTGCTGACTCCCAACTGCTCACCTGCCTGCTTTCCTGATTGCCCCTAACTGCTTCTGCCTGCCAGCCTGATCACCCCCTAACCACTCCACTGCCAGCCTGATTGATGCCTAACTGCTCCCCTGCCAGCCTGTTTGCTCCTAACTGCCCTCCCCTGCAGGCCTGGTCACCCCTAACTGCCCTCCCCTGCAGGCCTGGTCCCCCCAACTGCTCTCCCCTGCAGGCCTGGGTCCCCCCAAACTCCCCTTCCCTGTAGGCCTAGTTGCCCCCAACTTCCCTCCTCTGCTGGCCTGGTCACCCCTAACTGCCCTCCCCTACAGGCTTGATTGCCCCCAACTGCCCTCCCTCGCAGGCCTGGTCCTTCCCAACTGCCCTTCCCTGCTGGCCATCTTGTGGTGGCCATCTTGTGTCCACATGGGGGCAGCCATTTTGTGTGTTGGAGTGATGGTCAGTTTGCATATTACTCTTTTATTAGATAGGATAGAGGCCTGGTGCATGGGTGGGGGCCAGCTGGTTTGCCCTGAAGGGTGTCCCGGATCAGGGTGGGGGTTTCCTTGGGGTGTGGGGCGGCCTGGGCAAGGGGCCTTTGGTGGTTTGCAGGCAGGTCACGCCCCCGGGTGACCCAAGCAGAAGCCCTGGTATCTGGGATTTATTTATCTTCTATAATTGAAACTTTGTAGCCTTGAGCAGAGCCAAGCCTCCTGCTTGCTCTGTGGCTGCAGCCATTTTTGTTGGGATTTATTTGTCTTCTATAATTGAAACTTTTTAGCCTTGATTGGAGACCAAGGCAGGCCAGGCTGCAGGAGCTTGGCTTCCTCCATTGCTGGGGACAACTCAAGCTTCCTGCTCTCTCCAGTTCCGTGGCTGCTACCATTTTTGTTGGGATTTATTTATCTTCTATAATTGAAACTTTGTAGCCTTAACTGGAGGCCTGGGCCAGCCAGGGTGTATGGAAAGCTTGGCTTCCTCTATTGCCGGGGAAACCCAAGCCTCCTGCTCTCTCCATGGCCGCAGCCATCTTGGTTGGGTTAATTTGCATACTCGCTCCTGATTGGCCGGTGGGCATGGCTTGTGGGTGTAGCGGAGTGATGGTTAATTTGCATATTACTCTTTTATTAGATAGGATTCTAAGTTTATGTTTCATACAAACAAATACAGCCTGGATTGTTAATACCCTTTAAAAAGTCACACAGCTAATTTTTCACTTAGAATATAGTGTTCTTTTCCCATAAAAAATAGTCAACCCTAAAGCAACATAATTCTCGAGCCACAAGAATTTTTCAAACATGCAGTACCTGACTATTTAGTCGGTGGCACTGACTATTTTTCTCTTAGATTGTCAAATTAAAAAAAATAAAATGACAACAGCCAACACAACAATAGCTGTCTGGTGTGACTAAATCAAAATTATACCTAGATTTTTTGTCTGTGGCACACCAAAAAATATGTAATTTGTGTGCTGCAGAAATTTAGTAATTAGTTTTTGTGTGCCATGAGATGAAAAAGGTTGCAAGTCACTGCTTTATCTTTTAAGGAAGACAGAAAGATGTTCTGGGTTGAGGCAGATAAGTTCATAAATAATCAGTTGAATGTACACAAATATAGCCTCCCAAAAGATGGGAGCTGAGGGACTTTGAATCAATAGTATTTACCTTTGATCATTGAGGGACAATTGCCCATAATCATTTTCCCCAAGGGACATCTGCATCCTCTCTTCTGGCTGGCTGGGATCCCATACCAGCTTCTCACTGCTGGCAAAGTTAACTACAGAGGAGAGTTACTTCTTTTGAAATAAAATAAGCACCCCAAATTGCCCTCCTGTATTCATTCCAGTTGTTAATTATTGCTGTCAATACAAATGTCCCAAATGTCTAATAACTACCCTGAAAATGACACTGTACACAAATGTTATGATAAGGCCAAGGTCTTTCATATCTGTGAAGCTCCCAAAGGAAAGTTGGTAATTTGACACTAGAGGCCTGGTGCATGAAATTCATGCATGAGGGTGGGGGCCCCTCAGCCTGGCCTAAACCCTCTCCAATCCAGGACCCCTCAGGGGATGTCCAACTGCCACTAGCTGGTCGCCTGCCTGCCTGCCTGATCGCCCCTAACCACCTCTGCCTGCCAGCCTGATAGCCCCTAACTGCCTCTGCCTGCCAGCCTCATTGCCTCCAACTGCCCTCCCCTGCCAGCCTGATCACCCTCTAACTGCCCTTTCCTGCTGACCTAATTGCCCTCTAACTGCCCTCCCCTGCTGGCCTGATTGCCTCCTAACTTCCCTCTCCTGCCAGCCTGATCGCCCCCTAACTGCCTTCCCCTACTGACCTGATCACCCCTAACTGCCTCTGCCTCAGCCCCTGCCACCATGGCTATGTCCAGGAGGTGTCTGGTCTAATTAGCATATTACCCTTTTATTAGTATAGATTGGCATTACATGGGTTTTAGTCTTGTGGTGGGCTTTTTACTGCAGAAGGATGTGTCTTAACCAGGGAAGGGCAATGAAAGGTTCTCACCTAAGCAATTTTAATGAGGGAACAAATTGTCATGTAAATACCAAATCCTGAGCAAGATGCAAACATTATTCAGACCAAGAACTGTTGGCTAGTGGATCTGATAGACTAGCGGAAATCTGTGCAGCCAGTCTGCCCCCAAACCATTTCTTTAATGGCATCATAATGCATTCCGATCTTGTAAGGTGACAGAGGAGACAAGTGAATATACTTTGATTTAAACGTTTAATGACTTGCACTGTAGAAATTGGAAAATAATGGATGGGACTTGGCTTTTCAATCAAGTTTTTTATGTTTTGCAGAGAATTAATTGTTGGATTTTCTTTGTTCAGCTGTGAGCACTGCAGTAAATTCTTGACCTTTTGATGTGTTGTAGCTCCAAGTCCCCAATTAAAGGACACATTAACCTCTCACTATTTGTTCTGCATCTCACCAGTGGACCAGAGGGACTAAAACAACAGGAAATGAGGATTGGGTAGCTCTGCAAAGGACACCAGTATCTATTTAATCTGGCTTATTAGAATGGAAGCCAATGCAGAGAGGCTCTGATTCTTTGCCAAACATTTCTTGGTCCTGGGCCAGGGCCAGGTTATCAGTGACAGCGAGATCAGTCCCAGAGTCCGTGTGGGAGATGGTGGCACACACAAAACAATCCATAGAAATACCAGAAGGCAGAGACTAAGGGTGAAGAGGAGAATACCAGTAAAGAACATGAGGTCTAGGTCAAGGAGGAGTTCATATAGGCACAGAGACCTAAGTCAGGTCCTGAACATGGTGGGACTTGGTAAGAACTCCCAAAGCAGATCTTCACCAATGTGTGCAAGAATCACATGGGAAGGCTGTTGAAAGGACTGATTCCTGGGCCCATTCCAACTCCTCGTAGGGTCTCATAGGGGGTTCGGTAATCTGTCAATATGAATATCACCCAATGTCTAATAACTACCCTTTGTTACAAATATCCACATAACTTATCTGAAGATGCGACATGGACCACACTTTAAAAAACAACCTGGAAGCTAGTTCACCTGATAGTTTTCTTAGGCAGAGAGTCAGATAATAATAGTTGCCTGTGGGTCACCACCTTCCGATGCAAATTGTTTTGTATACTAGAACAAAATCTTATTTAAAAAATCAAATATTCTCTTCCCCTTATGGATATACAATCAGGCCGAATGAACTAACCAGCCACATCAACCTGACTGTTTGGGGGACTGGGGAGAAAACCCTCAGGTGAAACCAGCCGTAGAAAACTGGGCTTCAGTTATATCCCGCCCACCCTTCACTTTCACTTCATTTCTTCTTCATTGGCCATTTCTTACTTGGACTTTGTAACCCTGGTCATACTTGTCTCAGTTGTTATCTAAATCAGGTTTTCTCAAACCTGGCACTATTGACATTTTGAATCAGACACATAGGGGTTTGTCCTGCGTGTTGCAGATGTTTAGCAACATCCCTGGCCTTGACTCCCAGTAACCCTCCACTCAAACACCCCCTGCTATGACAACCAACAAAGACTTCAGAAATGGCCAAAATTCTCTGGAGGGTGGGCAAGGAGGAAAAATTCACTCCTGCTTGAAAGTCTCAGATCCAAATTTTACTGCAAATTATTCTCCTTCAATATTTCTTTGATGACAGCTTTCAGGCCCCAAAGGCACTGCAAGTTCACTTCAGACCAGGGTTAGCTCCTCTTGAAAGCCAAGTTGATAACCCCTTGTTCACAAGAACCTCAGAGCTACTGGCCTTAAAGTCTGTCTGCTCTCTCACTTTTCTATATGCCTCAAAATCCCACTATTAGAATTAGTCTGTGAGTCTAGGTATCTGTTCCTATTATGGGCTATCCCTATTAAAACGCAGCTATTTTTTGCCTGGAAAAAACCCAAAGCCATGACAGTCTTCAATAACTTAGCACATCACAATAGGCAAGCTGGCCACCTAGGCAAAGCCCCAAGGAATTAGAGAGGAGGAATGGTATTGTAATGGTGTGAAGGATAAAGTTGGGAGTATGGTGTTTGCCATTGTGGGTACAATCACTGTGTTTTGATTCCGGGCCTTCCCAGTTACTTGCTGGAGGCCTTTGGACAAGTTGCCCAACCTCTCTGAACTTGAGTTTTCTCATCTGCAAAATAAGGATAACCATAGTGGGTACTCCATTGAACACTGTGAGGCTTAATAAGAGTATATTTATAAAGTGCTTAGCACAGTGCCTGGAATATAACACAATGCCAATGAAGTCAGCTCTAAGTTTAATTGTGTCCAGGAGGTGATCTTAAGTGGGACTGCTAGTGTGTGAAAGGAGTCACAAACGGTCCTAGTGTTTGTTCTCTGTGCATCAGAGGGAGAAGGTGAGAGCACATGAAGGGCACTAGCTGCTTTGCAAGTGGCTTTGAGAGGGAAAGGACATTCCAAAAATGAAGGGAGTGTCCAGAAGACCCTCTTGGCTTGGATGTGGATAATTAGGTTAAATAACCCTCCTCCCATGCACACCCCATTCTTCCACAACTGACCTCTTTGTGCTCACTGGGTCTTGCAACACTGGCCATTTCATTTTTCAATCCCACTGTGTACAACTACAAAAGCTTCTAATTACCCTATTTCTGGCCTCTCCCTTCATCCCACACAAAAGACCCAAATGCCAAGGAAGTTAAGAAAGCCAAGATTTAACCAATATCATATGCTTTTTTATCTTTTCATGGTTACTTTTCTGCCTAAGCAGGACTGTAAATTCCCCAAGCAATAAACAGTATCGTCTTTATGTCTGAACTGCACTGCATTTCCTACTGGCATGTGGCAAATACCAACATTATAATTATCAATTCAATGTTGCAAACAGGAGAAAAGGGCATTGCACTTCTTTTTGCTCTGTCTTATCCTTCTCCCTCCTCACAACTTTCCAAGACCACTGCAAGGTATTAAAGTACACTGACAAGGAGACATTTATTCTGACTTTGTTACTTTTTGCAAGGGTGTCATAGATCCGGAAGGGGATCTGTTACCTAGATGTATTAAAGGTCTTTGGCAGCATTTAAAATTGGCATCCCTCTTGCTTTGGTTGGCATTCAGAAACCAGTTTTGTGGTCACTTCTTATCTCTCTGTTCCCATAAGTGCTGAGTAGAGACTGCCATGGACAAGTCCTCTTCCTCTTCTGGGCAGAGAGCGTCTGTGTTCAGGTGAGAAGAGCATTGGTTGGCAGTCAGGAGGCCTACATTCAGGAAATCAGTCCATTCACTGGCGCCAGAGCAACCTTGGGCAAAACGGTCATCTCTGGTCCTCTGTGTTCTAACGTCTTTTTCATCCCCAAATTTCTATGTTTTTAAGTAAAACAACTTGTATCATCCATTCTGCCAGGGTGCTTAGGTGCTAATAACGACTTGGCTGAGAAAAATAAGCTTTTTCTTTTTCTTTTTAAACCTCAAGTGCCAACTGGAAAAGAAAATCTTTCATCAGAGCATCTCTTTCTCCACCTCTTCCAGATGCTCCCTGATTCTCGCTCCCTGTTCCCAGCTAGATTTCATGTCAGATTTCATTTCTAGCAAATAGCTGCGCCTTCTTGCTAGATGACCTTGCCCTTGACATGGTTTGTAAACAGAGCATTGAAAGAATTTAGCACTGTTTCACACCCACACATTGCATCTAACTGATATGATCTTGGTTTAATATGAATATTCAGATTTTTTAAACATATAGTTCCTTTGGCCTTGAGTGTAGTAGCTACAAAAACAGAAGTCCACTCTGGAAAACCAGTCCTTTCAAAAATACCTGATCTTCAGCTTTGTCCCCCTCTGCTCTTTGGACTGGTTTCATGTGCCCATTGCCAAGCCTGAGTCTTTGTACAAGAGCTGAGTTTCTGATGTATGGGGAGAAAAAAGCTGAGTTAACATGGGCACGGTACTTAGTCTCTTTTCCCTTATTGTTGTAACTGAATCCTGTACCCCCTCACCTTCTAGAGGATTTAAATTAAGTGCCCTGATCACACCTGGACAAAAAAGACTCTTTTTGCTGAACTTAAACCTTGAGAAGAATGGCATAAGGGAAGAAAACACCTGAATTTATACCAAAGACTGGCCTGGACCCTGCAATTGTAGTTTAAGCACCCTGCTCCTTCCTGTGCTTATGAGGGCCTGCTATTCAGTTCTTCCTTAGGTCACAGGGGCTACCTCCGCCTTCTCTCTTTTTTCCCCTTCATTTAGCTAAGACCATTTTCTGTTTGCAACCATATAACACTTACAACCATCTGTGTATTTGTTCTGTCAATGGGTACAGATCTTGCACTAAGTATTTGATAGTCATAAAAAGAAAACAATTTCTTTGCCTTTACAGAGTTTAGAGGAGGTAGTCTGGCAAATGCTATCATGGGAGGCTTGCATTAGAAAGCACTAGAAGTCAAACAATTAAAAATCTCATTTACCCACAAATTTCTTTCTAAGCCCTAAAAAACAAACAAATCAACCAAAGCTCATTTTTCCTTCTCAACACAATTCCACGTGACTTTATCATCATGTTAATAAATCATCATCCACCAGGGATGATAAAATCAAGGACCAGGTACTCATTTTTTACTTCCCTTATCCCTCATCTGCATACCTAGCTCATCACTAAACTCTAATGATTATATAATGTCTCTTAATCCTCCTTCCATTGCATCAATTTCCTTGTCTAAAGCCAGGTTTGACTGCCATTCCCCAGCTCAGAAGCCTTAATTGGCATTGCCCTTGTCAATATTGGTGTTTCCAGATGTGTGCTCCAGAGCTTCACAGCATGTGAGCCAGTGTTCTAGATCAGAGACATTTCATGCTAAATAAACTTGAGAAGCAATGGACTGAACAAAGGCCTCCCTTCTCACTGAAGAGCTCCTCAGGGCTTTACATCGCCAATGGGCAACGTGATGCCCTCAAGGAGTGTGTACTAGGCAGGATTTCCCAAACCAATTTTTGCACAGCAGCATTTTCATATAGAGCATTTATTGTTCTGTGTCACACAGGCTGGGAAATGGTTATCTGCAACCAGCATATGTGTTGAGACAGAATTTAAAATAATTTAGAAAAAGAAGACCACAGTGGCATCTTCTCTGGGTCCACAGGAATTGCAGGAGCTTATGTGAGGAGGCAGGACAGGCTGAATCAGGGTAGGTGCCAGGTTGCTTAGGTGTTAAAACAGAGAGGACAGCATGCTGGATGGCTAAAAGGTGCTGGCGGCCTCAAGGTAAGACCTCTGCCCCTCCCCCAATTTTGGCCCCATTCCTTCTTCAGCCATGTCACTAGATGACATTGCTCTTGTCATCTCCCCCAGGAGTGACTGTTCAAAGCAGTATAACCAAAATACTTGTGCACTTCACTTAGGCAAATACATAACTTAAATAAATACTTAAAACATTTCCTTAAACTGAACAAAACTTAATATCTATTTAAGTATGTGGTTCAGGGTTGATGGGGCCTTTGTGAAATCCCAGCCTAAGAGGATGAGGCAGGAACATATTTTCATGGTTGTGTAGTAAGCACTGAAGTCAGCATGGAAAATAATCCACCACCCAATTAAGGTAAAAATATGGATATCTGAATCCTCCCTCCAACCCACCTTCTGCCTCTAGCCTTCAATAGCTAGTGATAGCTCTGGTATGGTTTGTAAACAGATTTTTAAAAGGATTTGCTGCTTTTCATGCATTAGTATACACATCTTCTATTGGTATTATATTGCTGGAAATTTAATTGTCAGATATTTATAACCACACTCCCCTTTTATTGTCTTTAGGTCAAGAAATGATAGTCTGACTTGTTATTAATCAATTATACCTGTGTAAATCTTTCTGAATCAGGATCTGGAGCGCACATTTCTCGAAGTCAAAATATCATTTTCAGCCTTACACTTATTGACATTAATATCAAAATCATTTTCTACTCATATTGGCCAAACATATCCTACATATTCTAGGCAGCATTCTCACTGGCTTCTTGAAGTCAGAATGCTGAATTAAAGTGAAACTCTAATAAAAATTGTAAGAATGACAAGCAGGCAGCCTATGACTCAACTTGGTCCCACAATTGTGTTTTTCTGCCAATAGTGTTTTAAAATATTTGAATTAGTTGCTAGCATTTAAAAATTGGAAGATTTCACATAAAAGCCCTGCTTACTAGTTTCTTTTGGAAAATTCAAGATATGACTACATTGATCCTACCTGCTGACATGGGAACAACTGCCCAAGCAGAGCAGTAGCCATACCTTTGGGTGGTCCATGCCTTCTCTTGTTTGCTATGCTCCCCACCACTCTCATACATCTCCATGTCTAGCCTTCTTGGTCTGTAGGCATTTGAATTTGAGACCTTTGACTTATTGTCCCATTTAAGGCCATGTCTTTAGTAAGATAATTATAACTGGGAATCTGCTCTAAGCCTTACTTGCTCCTTTTACGTTAGACAACAAACCTAAAAATGTCTACTGTCCATATATTTGCAGTAAATCCAGGTCTATATCAGATCAATCATTTACTCCTGATGATTCCTCAAATGTGGATAATATATCAATGTCTTGATTGTAGTAATAAAACTGCTTCTTTTCTAACACTTCTACCAGAATGCCCCCTCTTTTAACGCATGGGGCAAGATAATATTCTTTGCATTTGCATAGAAAGCATCACAGTACACTACATTTCTTTTTCAATTTTTCAAAATAAAACTATTTGGATGCCAAGTCAGCTCTTTTGAGAAATCAATGTGCAAATCAGTGGCATGGTTCAACACCTCTTCATGTAAATGATGGGAACTTGATGCTAAGCAAAACTTCTAAGAAGTGATATTTGTTTTAAAGAGGAAATAAATATTTTGTCAAGTAGTAATTTTATATTAAAAATGAAAAAATAAGAACTTTAATATGAAAGGTGGTCATGATGTTACTAAGTTGTTTATCTATAAATTTAAAATGATTCTTACCACATATTTTTAGAATACGAGGATAAGGCACTGAGCACTTGGTCATTTTATTCATTCAATAAAATAAGAATGACAGATTAGAAATAATCTCAAAGACACCTGATATTTCTAAAACCCCATGATGTTATGAGAGGATAGCTATGAACGATTAAAGAATAATTGTTACAAACATTAGATTTCTTCTCTACATTTACCCTTGGAAAACTAAGGGAATACTATTCTTCCTTCTCATATAGATTCCCTGTATTGGTAATCACATAAATCACGATGAAAGACCACAAGAGTCTTTTGAATAATTTAATAGTTTCATGGTACTATTTCCAGATGTGCTATGGTTGCATTTTTTTCTTACGCTTTGAAAGATGGTCAATAGAGGATTCTTCCATACCTTACAGTCCCTAGCACTATACCCTTGTATTGACATTTCTCCTGCTAATGTCAAAGGAGATGATTTAGCAATGGATTTATCCCAGACATCTTCCTTCCAAAGCACCAATACCAATTTCTTGGCTATCCACAATTTCCACAGCCATGGTTTCCTGCTGGACAGCTGATGTCAGGCAGTTGCTCATTCCTCATGACTCCAGACAAGTACTTTTCTGGCCTCTCTGTTCTCAACACTAAACCACACAACTTTAAATTGTCCTAGCCATATAACCCAAATATGATGCCAAGACTTTCTCTGCTGACATCTCTTGTAGCAAATAACAAAAGCTTATAGCTTAGCCTCATTGTTCCAATAGACAGGTGGACTGTACATCAAATTCTGCCCTCTACAAAAAAACAAAAGCATGAAAAAATGTAGAGAATCATAAAAAAATGAAGAAGGTCAATAGGAACCGAGCATTGCCCCAAGCTTTTCTTAAACTGTGAGAGACAAGTAACTGAAAATTTTGTTTTAGTGTAACTATAGAATGGGAATTTTTATTTCAAAAACAACAGAAATGATGATATGAGGAGTTGAGAAGTGGGAAAGTCAAAGTCAAAGTTATAATGAATAATTGAAATCCTCCAGGTCAAGATTCAGACACAAGGCTGTCTGCCATTTACTTGTCTGCCCTCATCTCCCACTGTGATTCTGTGTATAGTCCACAATCCAGCTCTCCTTGGACAGATTATTGTCTCCTTTATTCCTCTGTTGAAATCTCATGGAACTTTCTTCACACTGCTCTTGTAGAAATTACTTTATTTCTCTTTAGATTGTATTCCTTTAGTACAGGCCAATTGCTCTATTGCTGTGACATCTTCTTAGACATAAAATTAGTTGCTTAGTTACCTTTCTATCTATTCGAAAGCTTAGCTTCAGAATTTTAATACAGCAGGTGCTCCATAATTACTAAGATTTACCTGCCTTCCCTAAAACGTCTATACAGTGTATTCAACTATGAAGTCTAAAGCACTATTTCTTAAGAATTTGTTTGAAAATACTTAAAGAAGAAACTTGAATTTTACTCATGCATGCAGGAGGGGCCAGTGGCATCATATGAAACTTTATTTTTCCTTCTCACAGGATTACTTTCAGAGAAATAAATTTCAATCCTATCATATTTCCTGTATATAAAATGTTTTTTTCCAAAGAGCCATGTTTAAGTACCAAGTGAAATGCTACCTTGGAAATTGAAATATATTATTAATCACATTACTGTGGCTTCCAGTGAATGTAATTACTTACTATCTATAGCGGAGTTCAGCTAATTGATCAGCATTACCGTGTAAAAACACAAGTGGGGACAACAGACTGTCTGCCGCCTTCAGCTATTTGGCTAACATAAAGTGCTCAGCATATATCATCCACTCTCCACTCAATCTTTCCCTCCAAATTCTTTTGAAAGACATTTCTGAAGGGCCTGCATATTCCTGACACCTAAAACATATGTGCACACTAGGAAAGTGTGGAAGGAGGCTGCCCCAGTGATGGCTGTCTGCTTACATTCACCATGGAAAGATAAGCCTATCTGATAACAAGCATGCTCCTTCGCATTAGCGTGATATGACACATGGTGCTCTGAATATACAAAATGAATGTCGCATGGCCTGTTAATTTATATAAAACTGAATTTCTGCTTTTCTGCAACTGTAAATTCCAGAGTGCAATTCCCAGGGCAACAAAAGGGAAATGTTTGCTTTACTCTTATTTTCTAGAAATCTTAAGTGTTTATTTCCTCCATCTGGAAGTCAATGAAGTACTGCCTCTGAGATGTGAATCATAAAACCAATTACACAGTCTTTAAATCTGAGTAGTTATCACACAGCATTCCGGAGACAAAGCGGACTAAATCTTCTTCTAAAGATGCAGAAAAATGCAGTGTGACAAAGCGTACTAAGGGTTATATAACCAGTTTCCTTGGAACTAGACCTTAACACTTGCTGGGTTTATGGCAAATTATATTTTACCAAGGCTGTGAATAAACATGAATAAACGCTGCTCTGCCAGCTAGCTCATGGTGATAAAGTTAAATATCGCATCCTAATTACGGGTATTCAGGTAAAAAATAGATGTTCACATTAATTATATCTGTGATGCAAGAAGCAGAAATTATACATATCTTTGCAAACCCCTTAGGTGTAAAATATTGTTGGTGCTAAAACAAGTAAGAGCTCATGAAATGACTCTACCCATTAGGCACAGATCATTAGGATCAAACAGATAAAATTCCATCTATCTTCCAGTCTTGTCCAGTATTAAAAAGTTTGCTTTCATTATAATCTACATAATATGTAAAAATTGCAGTGTTTGCCCAGTGGCTTGGCATTGGGTAGGACATAAGCAAAATATTGTTTTATAATCAGGTATCTGAATGTGCCATTATATTTGGTGACTATAACAGAAAGTAGGTTATTTCAGTGACTATAATGGGTCTTATGAAATAACAATAGGAAACCAACCCAAAAATTGGTTCTGTGTTTACCGTCTATCTTGGGTTATAATACTGTTTAACTTTGTGGTTAAAAATATCTCTTGATGAGCCCTGGCTAGGTGGAACATCATCCTGTACACCAAAAGGTTGCAGGTTCAATTCCTAGGCAGGGCATATACCTAGGTTTTAGGTTTGATCCCCAATCAGGAAGCATATGGGAGGCAACCAATCAATGTTTCTCACATAGATCTCTCTCTCTCTCTCTCTCTCTCTCTCTCTCTCTCTCTCTCTCTCTCTTTCTCTCTCTTTCTAAAATCAATAAATGTATTCTCAGGTGAAGATTTAAAAAATTCCTTTTGATGAGCTAAATACTAAGTCATATAAACACATCTTGTAAAAAATAAAACTACATATAAGTAGGTGGAAATAATTAATTGCAGGGGCATGAGAGAAGTGTTAGAATGTGTGGAAGAGGTCTGAGTAAATTTCCTCAACTGTTTTCATTTTTTATCTTATACAAATATGCAAGATTTACCCTTTCACAGCATACACTTACTTTACAATTTAAAACATATTAAAAAGAAAAACTGAGAAGCTTTATTCTTTCTTGGGTTTACCCTTCTATAACACATTTTCTAATACTTATTCATTAAACTTGGGAGAAAACATCTAGATAAAAATCACTAGTTAAATTTTGAATGAATTCATCTAATACCTTTGAAGGTGGAGTCAGATAACCACAGGCAAGTAAAACAATGTTAAATTATGACCATGATTACGCATGAAATTCAAGCATGCATGAAACAAAAATGGCAAGGAGAGAGCTAACAGAAAATGATATATTAAGCATTTTTACTGATTGTAATAATTCCCAATGTAGTATTTAAAGAATTTTTACTAATTTAAATAATTCCCATGTGGCATTTACAGAAGAGGACCAGAAAATAACCTCTAGGAAGTAAGAATAGTTTATGCTTTGGATTTGTTAAACCACAAGAAATATGAATCTAAGCCCAAGATAATCATCTAAAGCAGGGCGGGTCCTGGAGTTAAGTCTTTCTCTGATGGATTTGCTATAGAAAGTGTGGGGCCTGGCCCTGCCAGGTAGCTCAGTTGGTTAGAGCATCATCCTGATATGCCAAAGTTTCAGATTCGATCCCCAATCAGGGCACATACAACCAATGAATGCATAAATAGGTGGAACAACAAAGCGATCTCTCTCTCTCCCTCTCTCTCTCTCTCTCTCTCTCTCTCTCTCTTTCTCTCTCATAAGTGAAAATATGAGGCCTGGGTCTCAACTCCATCCAAGACCCCTACTTCTCACAACCTACCCAGCCACTATTCTCTATTTTCTGCTTCCAGTGTGAACTTCAGCACATCACTTCTTTTAATCCACTTGGTACTGAGTATTTGGTATTCTTCAAAAAATGATGCTACATTGACATTGCGGCTAGAAGGTAAGAGATGAAAGGAGATACCATCTGCTGAGATATATAAATTCTCTCAAATTTTTGTCCTCACTGGTTTTATTCTCCCAAAGGTTAGGAGCTTCAGTCCTAAATGGCTAAATAAGGTGGTAGATTGCTATTTCCATCCACACACGGCTCCTTTAAAAACTCTGGCTACCAGGCTAATAAATATAATATCACAGTAGAGTCCACATCCAACTACATAGCTACAGGGCATGCACACTTGCAAGTATTAACTGGTTATATGGATATAATGAGGCTGAATGTTTAAAGGCAACACAAGGTTACAAAGCTTGTTTACTCTTTCAATTGTAAATTTTGTGAAACCTAAATACTGAACAGTATTTGTGATGAATATTTAATTTTCAAATTGAAAATGTTTTATAAGTATACACTGGATTTTGGTGAGTTAGTGTGAAAAAAACACAATGTGCAATATCTCATTAATAATTTTATATTGTTTATATGCCAAAATAATAAGAGCTTGAGTATACTGAGTTAAATAAAATGTATTATTAATTTCACTTTTTTTTTTTACTTTTTAAAATGTGGCTCCTAGAAAATTAAAAATTATATGACTTACATTGTATTTCAAATATAAAGAGCTACTTTATATGCTTTAATATCTTCCTCAATAACATGGGAATAAAAATAATTTCCTCCAGTGGTTGTTGTGGCAACAAGAAAAGATAACTGCAAAGTTCTTAGCAAAGTACCTGACAAATAGCTGGAAGTGCTCTCTAAATAGCTATTATTTTGTGAACACAATTTCCATCTATAGTTTCTCTGACATATAAAGCAGAATTTGGAGACGTTCTGTTCTCATAAAGTGCATGAGAGCAAAGGAGGCAATTGATAACAGAAGGACCAAGAGCAGGAATTCTGAAAATTTACCAAATGAATCCATGTATTCGTTTTACCTTACAGATTCCTACTTTGTAAGCTTTATGACCCATCAGATATGGCTTTCATTCATTCATTCACTCATTCGTTCATCAAACCTTTTACTGAGTATCTACTTCAAGAAGAATCTAGATTCTGTAATTTACAATTTATGGATTTCTTAACTGCTATAAATATGTAATAAAAATATACTCACATCAGAAAAAATTGAAGTAAATTTAAAATGACAAGATACAGACTATTTTTCATCTCTAAGGTGATAACTTCAATTATCCCTACAGGACTTAAAATGTATTCTTTCATTCTTTCCTCCCTCTCACTTAATTTTCTACTTTTCTTTATTATTGTGTATTTTATTTATTTTAATAATATGTTTATTGATTTCACAGAGGAAATGAGAGGGTGAGTGAGAGATAGAAACATCAGTGATGAGTGAGAATCACTGATTGGCTGCTTCCTGCACGCCCCACATTGGTGGTCAAGCCTGGAACCCTGGCATGTGCCCTGATGGGGAATTGAACTGTAACCTCCTGGTTCATAGGTCAGTGCTCAACCACTGAGAAACACCAGCCAGGCTATTATTGTGGTTTTAAAAATCTAAACCTCTCTTTTAAGATGTTGTATATTTTTTCTTTTGTTTATTATCATTTCTAAAATTGGCATAATTTGGAGAACTGGAAAGATTCAATATCCATTTATAAATGATGAAAAAAAAGAGAAGAAACTAAAAGTTAAATTTAAAAGTTAAATTTAAAAGTTAAATTTCAGAAGAGTAGCAATTGGTGGATAACACAGAAGAGAGTCTCAAACATAAGTGTACTTTGAATCATCTATTTGTGTGAAGAATCTATTCAATAAGTATTACAGTGCTCCAATAGATAAACTAACCTTGAATTTCCATTTTCTCATATTCTATGAAGTACAAATTAAGTTTTCTTTTAGCAATTTATTTATTTTTTTCAAAAATAACTCTTTAAAGTATATTATATTTGTAAACTTTTCTTAGTTTCAACAAAACAATGAAAGAAATCACAATAGCTAAAATTTAGTGAGTTCTTACTAAGTTCCAAAAATTATTTTAGGTCCTTTACTTGTATCCCCTCATTGAATTCTTATGATAATCCAATGAGACACTATGGTAAACATAACAGCAGCTACATTAAAATCCCAGAACCTGTGAGTATGTTATTTACAAGGCAAGGGGGAAGTATTGCTGCAAAAGTAAGGATGGTAGTCAGCTGACCTTGAGATAGGGAGACTATTCTGAATTGTCCAGGTAGTCTCCTGTAATCGCAAGGTCCTTTGTAAGTGAAAGAGGGAGGTAGGGTCAGTGGTAAGAGTCAGAGACATGTTTGAAGATACTATGTGCCTGGCTTTGAGAGGGAATAGGGCCTAGAACCAAGGAATGTGGACAGCTTCCAGAAGCTCGAAGAATCAAATAAACAAAAATAACCAAAAAACTACAAAAATATCCCCAAACAAATTCTCCCTTGTAGCCTCCAGAAAAGAATATAAACTAACTTGACAATTTTAGTTCAATGAGACTCATTTCAGATTTCTGACCTCTAGAACTATATTAAATATGTGTTGTTTTAAGATACTAAGTATGTGATAATTTGTTATAGCAGGAATAGGAAAACAACAGAGATAGGTACCCTCATTATCCCATTTTACCTACAGGAAAGCCAAGAGAATTTAAATAATTGATCCAGTGATCACACTGCAAGCATGCATACACTTTTGCATAGGAATCAGAGCCATGCACTCATGGCAACAGAATAAAAGTTAGGACTGTGTTGGGTCTCAACTTCCTCAGGAGCTTCCAGGGTGTGATTTGAAATTGACCCCATACATGGAAGGCAGAGACCAAAGAAAAAGACAGACCACTCCAGATTGGTTGGTGACAGGTTTAATTTTATATATCTATATCTATCTATATATTTCTATATTTCAGAGAGGAAAGAAGAAGGAGAGAGAGAGATAGAAGCATCAATGATGACAGAAAATCATTGGTCACACAGGGAATCAAACCATGACCTCCTGTTTCATAGATTGATGCTCAACCACTGAGCACACTGGCCAGGTGGTTGGTGGCAGGTTTAATAAGCAAGGGAACTGACTTAGGAGACTTGTCTTGGGTGGCAACAAGTAATTTTGTGCACCCACTGGCCAAAAGTTAAAAGTTTATATAGAGACCTTAACTGGGTTTAGTCAAGTTTCCAGTCCAGATAGTCTCCATCACCATATTACTATCTCCAGTAGGTGTCCCTGGGCAGCTTCTAGTACGAGAAAGGGAAGCAGCAGGAACATTCCAAACACTGGGGAGGAATGGGGAGCCTCCAGTTGCCTGAGTCCAGGTCTTGGGTCAATCTTGCATCCATGTCTTCTTGATGACCATTCCCAATAGGTTGGCACATGGCATGTTTTCTCTTTTTCCTTCTCCAGGTCTCAGTTACATTGGCACTTCCTTAGAAGAAGCTTTCCTTGACTACACTGATGAGATTGTGTGCTTAAAGGACACAGTCTTAAGTAAGAAAGAAACTCTCATTTGAAGCACTTGTCATGACTACAGTTTTATTTATTTTTATTTTTAAAAATATATATATTTTATTGATTTTTCACAGAGAGGAAGGGAGAGGAAGAGAGAGTTAGAAACATCGATGAGAGAGAAACATTGATCAGCTGCCTCCTGCACAACCCCCGCTGGGGACGTGCCCACAACCAAGGTATATGCCCTTGACCGGACTCGAACCTGGGACCCTTGTGTCCAGAGGCTAACGCTCTATCCACTGAGCCAAACCAGTTAGGGCATGACTACAATTTTACATTTGTTGGAGCCTTTCCCACCAAACTGTAAACTCCATGAGAGTAGGGGGCAGTGGCTGTCTGGCTATTGCCATCAGATCTATCAAATTCGATGTGCAGCTGTCCCTTGGTGGTCTACTGAATTTCTGATGTTTAGACCATCTTAGTATGACAAACTCACTTGATGTATATTGCATTTGTTGGATGTAATCTTAAAAAATAAAATATAGCCGAAACCGGTTTGGCTCAGTGGATAGAGCGTCGGCCTGGGGACTGAAGGGTCCCGGGTTCGATTCCGGTCAAGGGCATGTACCTTGGTTGCGGGCACATCCCCAGTGGGAGGTGTGCAGGAGGCAGCTGATCGATGTTTCTCTCTCATCGATGTTTCTAGCTCTCTTTCCCTCTCCCTTCCTCTCTGTAAAATATCAATAAAATATATTAAAAATAAAATAAAATAAAATATATTTCAGCAGAATAAAGTAGATTATGGGAAATAAATTTCAAAAATCCTAAACTTTACCCCTGAATAAATCAGCTCCATGGCAATAAAATCTGAGAGAATGAAACAACTATCCAGAGAAATTTGCTGAAGCTTGATGAAAATACTGTGTACATATTTAGTTTGCTAAAAGATTCATTTTATCCTCAATTGTGTTACTCGGTTTTCACAAGATTTCATTATATTGATTGAAGCCTGGTCCTTGAGGTTAGCCTTATAATCTACTCTTCTAGAAAACACAGGAACAAACAAAACAAGCACAACCAAGTTTTTTGCATTTTTTTATTTTTGAAAGTTAAGGGATTATTGTTACCACCATCAATTTGTTGAGCCTATTTTCCTAGCCATATAAGTATATATTATTACTTGATAATACAATCTTTTTAATCTTCATACTATGGCTTCACACTCAAACATATCTACTAGGAGTACAGTGTTCTATATATTTACATATATATTTATATCTATGTATGTTTATATATAGTTGAATTTGCCCATCATTTTTAGTGTTTCTGCATATTCTCCATACACACCCGATTTTTCGTTTTTTCTTTATCATTGTGGTGATTTAAAATTTTAAATATTTCTTTTTAGATTTTGTATATTTTTCTTTATTCATTATCATTTCTAAATTTGTATCATTTGGAGAACTGGGAAGATGCAAAGTTATGTATAAATGAGATGATACTGGATATAATTTGAATTTACTAAACCTTTATGTCAAAGATTTGCGATACTAATTACTAAGCCTTCAATCACATCCAATTAATACTTGTACCCAAGGAGAAGCTCCAATTCATTTGTCCATTTTCTGTGGCTTTGAGATTCAGTTCAAAATTAGTTCACGAGGAAAAATGACTGCCAAAGATTCTCTGTGCTATTAAGCCCCACCTCACACCCATCTACAGCAAACCATTTAAAGTTACACTCCATTCACACAAGCTTCCTTCCCAGGGGGAATCTTATTAGTATATTCAAGATTCAACCTCACTACTAGTAAAATGAAATAAGAGCATTAACTCAGAATTAGAATGCTTAGAAGTTGTTTTTTCCTTATGCAACTATTTAAAAAGATGAATTGGGCAGAACATGTTAAAATCATTATGGTAAAAAAGTGTTATTAAAATAGGATATTTATTATAGAGCAAGAAGAGAGATCATTTTATTTCCTTTGAAGTAATTCTCACAGTTTATCCCTCTCTGGTCTTCATTTTATTCACAGGACACATATATAAACAATACATTTTCCAAAAATATGAAATAGCTCAAATTATTATTAACTGCAAACGGATTTATATACTGTATTATAGAAAATTATAAAAGTGAGGTCATTTATTCATTCATCAATCATTTAATTGATATTATGTTCTGTCAGGTATTATATATTGTTCCTCAGAACTTAGACTTGTATATCTAATTTCCTATTTGATATTTCCATATATAGATTCAACAAGAATCTCAAACATAACATTTTAACTTAGATTTTCTTGCCAAATAATTTTCTACAGTCTTTCCCATCTGAATGGCAGTTCAGTCTTCAGATCAAAAACTGAACAAATAAAACAAAAAACAAACAAAAAACTCTGAACATTAATCTCTGATTCCTCTCTTTCACTCATATGTTCAATTTGGAAGTAAATCCTACTGACCCTACTTGATATATATACATATCCCACCACTTCCCACAACCTCAATGGTGATCATCAGGTCTTTTGCTGGGATCACTGAAACAGTTTCCTGGTTGATGGTCTCCCTGCTTCAACGCTTGATCCTCTGCAGCCATATATCCTGTTTCTACCCTGCTCAGGGCCTGTAAATTAACGAACTTATAATTAATCTAGTACTTACTATCCACCAGGTACTGGTCTAAGCTTTTTGCAAGTTTGAATTTACTGAATTTTCAAAATAACCTTTCACAGTAGGCACAATTATTCTGTATTTTTAGCAACGAAAAAACAAAGGCACAGGGAGGTCAAGTCATTTGTCAAGATCACACACCTAGTAAGTGGCAAAGATGGGACTCAAACCCTGACATTCTGGCTCCACATTCCATGCTCTTAACTTTTGTGCCTACTCCCTCCAATGGCCTCTCTTCTCACTCTTGGAAAAAAACCTAAATCTTCCTGATGGCCTGCCATGCCTGCCATGATCTTCCCCCATTACCTCAATGACCTCATGACCTCACCTCCTGCTACCTTTTCCGTGGCTATTGGTCACAGTGGCCTCCTCACTGTTCCACGCTCACCCCAGGCTTCTTACCATACTGGGACTTTCACCTTGGCTGTTTCTTCAGCCTGAGACACGTCCCCACCAAACATGGCATGGCTCTCTCCTTCACTTCCTTCCGGTCTTTTCTCAAATGTCACTTTTTCAATTAGGATGTTCCTAATCCCCCTTATTGAAGATCTTACTAATATACCTAGACACTATTCTAAGCACTTAACGTACATTTTACTTCACTAAACCCTCACAATAGCTGTGGGCTGATGGAACCATTACCTCCATCTCACAAATGAGAAAAAAAGAGCCACAGATGTTAAATATGTTAAATACCATGTAGAAGGCCACACAGATTCCAGCCGAGTTTGTGACTCTAGGGTCTGTGATCTTACACACACACACACACACACACACACTTTGCTGACTAATGAGTGATGAGAAAAAAATCCATTTGTTCAGAAGCTTGGAGCCAGAGTGAGAAGAAAACAAGCATTTTAGGTTAAAGGAGGATAAGAGGTGGAGAGTCTGGATTATCTATTTCCGGAGCCATGTTTCTCAGAGTGTCACCCATGGTGCCCCTCCATCAGAATCACCTGGGGGTGCCTGCTAAGAGTGCAGATTTCTGGGCTCCCCTCCAGACCTTTGATATGGGGGCCAAGTGCTCAAAGATTTGTATAAATAAAAACTTCTAAGTGATTTTAAAACATATTCAAGTTCTCAAAATACTAACTTGGAAATTAGGAAATGTTTCACCAACTTAAGTTTATGCATTAAGCATCACAACCCTAACAAAGCATTTCCATAAGAATGAGATTTGCAAAATATACTATCTTCATAAAACTTTGCAACTTAGGGCAGTGATCTTTGGTGGGTTTGTTCAATGGTGGATTCCAAGTACCTAGAAGAGTGATTGGTTCATAGCAAGTCGGTGATACAGAGTTGTTGAATGTGTGAATTTTGGAATGGCCCAGAGGAAACCTT
The DNA here is from genome assembly GCF_963455305.1 of Plecotus auritus. Lineage (NCBI taxonomy): Eukaryota > Metazoa > Chordata > Mammalia > Chiroptera > Vespertilionidae > Plecotus > Plecotus auritus. The sequence goes on from NC_137776.1 coordinate 28,198,141, forward strand.
CAAGATGCACACTCACTTTGTTTGAGCACCTATGACTCTGAGTGGTCCAAAATTCCCATCAGTCTTCTCATAAACAATAGTTTTATCATTATCTCCTTATAGGTGTGAACAGTTGAAATTATACTGGCTCTTGGAACCCTTGATTTTAAGTGTGGCTTGAGGCTCTGGCATTTAGCTCTGTGTGATATAAATCTTTCTGACCACCCCCCCATTTTCTTCATCAGTAAATTCATCATCACCTCATTTGATATCCATAAAGGTGGTAAAAATAGGAAAAGCTTTGAGAAAACAAGGGATTGTTACTAAGTGAATTAATTATTTTTTATTTCTTAGTTACTCGGAGATTTAACTTTTTTTCAAATTTCTAGCTGCAAAATTTTATGGTTTAATTAGTACAATTAGGAAAAATTGGCTTTTAAAGATTGAGATGGCATGATTAATACTCATAGGTATAGAATATGTTAATGTTACTGACAAGAGTCCAACTGAAAAACAAAGGTCTCAACTCTTTTCAGATTTAATTTGTGAAAACTTATAAGAGTAATGAGCAAGAAATTATTCCTAATTAGTGTTTCCTCTTAGAGATAATCAGAGCCAAATAGTTCAAGAACAGTATTGCTTTTCAAAAATCAAATATTGTTTTGTTAAAGAAGTTAGCATAAAATGTTATAGCTTAGCATTCTGTCACTCAGAGGCTCAGGCCAAGCCAAATGACTTTCATTTAAAAACTTTTAGTGTAACAGGTATTTTTCATTCATTATTCACTTGATATCTGAACACAGAAATCTAAGAGAAAAAAGTCGATTGTACTGAAACCACCCAGACTTCAATGCCTCCTCAATTTTGGAAACTTTGGCATACTACCTCTACCTCAAATGGAATTTCAGTGACTAAGCAGATCTCTTCCTGAACCTGAAATGAGGAAAGGCTTTATCCTCCACTTTATTCTTGCTGATCAAACAGATATACAAAGGAGCAGCAACACTGTCTATTATAATGAAAGCACAGACGAAAATGTCATTAGGCAAGTGGTGAGAAACAGCTTTCTAATTAAAGCACCATGCATTCCACAAAATTCTCAAAAACTTTATTCTGATTTTATGCCTAAGTTAAGCATTTTGGAGAGAACTGGAACCTCCAAATACCTTGAAGTTAGAGCTAACTACCAACATCTATCCAACTTGATGGGTTACATGTGATATAAAAAATCTGCTTGGGGCTACCCTTTCAAAATAGAATTATAAAATAAAATCCACTTCAACCAACTCCAAAACTTTCTGTTTTTTTTCTGCATAGATGTTAACAATAGCATACAAAGTGTTAGGCTGTAAAGAATTTGTAATAGAATGATAAACTGCACATTTTCATAACAGATCTAAGTGAAAGAAAATCAGTTCTCTGAATGATATAAACAGTTTTGAACAGTTTTCCTCAAACATTAAAGCGCATTAGTAACCTCTAGGTCATACATTTCTTTCTATAAAGCTAAACACCCCCAAATCCTCAATTGCAACCTTGTTCTATCATAACAGTTCAATCAAGTGCGGCTGCTTTGCCACAGATACCATACCATTATGATGAGGGTTCTGGGTCTGCTCATTTCATCGTCACTTTCCAGAGGCAGAATTTCATGGGACGGTTCCTCCTGGCGTCGGCTACAAATGTGTGGACAGCTCCTCTGGACCACAGCACGAAAAGCTTGTAGCAGAACAATGCTGGCAGTGCAGCCCATCGCTGCATCCTGCAGCCTACGAAATAACTTCTATGTTGATGCTATGTTTGCAAAACAGTGGCTCCTTGTCCCTGAAAACAGCCCACATTGCAGCTGCAGCCAGCGCAGGCTCCAATCACTTCCTTGAGCTCTGGTCATCTGATCAGCACCAAATAGCTTGGATGCGGAGATGGGAAAGATTGAATTCACTGAGAGTGAACACACTCAGGAATATTAGAGCATTTTGACCAGAGAGCATGTCTCAGTTCATTTGGAGAGCATGTTTCCTGTTCATTACAATGATTCTCTTTGATTCTAGTTTCAAAGATCTGAGTAAATATATGTTTCCCACTGAGACAATGAAATAAATCACTTTTTCAAACTAAACAACTGAAAATCTGACTTCACAGTGACATTTTCTCCAAGGCAAATGAGTGTCATGTAAAGAGTGAAATGATTTTTGTTAAATGTGAATACTTCATGAGGGGAAAATTCTGCTACACACCTCACTAAGGGATTGAGGTTTTACTTTTCATAGCTCAGAAGTTCCAGAAATAAAACTGGCTTATCCCAAATGTGGAGTCCACTGAATCAAAAACAATTTATCAAAAGTATGCACGCATTAACCAAACCCATGTGAGTGACACCACTGTTCCTCTGCGACTTCCTTTCAATAGTGTGGTTGTTCTGTTCCCACACACGCTGTTCTGCAGCCTAATACATTTTTATATTTACATAGGCGGCTTGCAGGGCTGAAAATGCCTATGACTGAGGTCACTCAACTGATAGAGGTCACTCCAGCTGACCCCTTAGAAAAGCAGCTGTAAAGCATTTTCACATCCTATCAATAAGAATTCAAGTCTTTGGGAAGGACTTTGGTAGTTACGAGTCTAGTATTCCCTGGACTCCTGAGAGACTAGTCACTTAGGAGGCAACCAGAGAGATGCTTAGAAGTCACGTGACCTGCTTGGATTGACTTCAAGATCTAATGGTCTACTGTAACAGAATAGGGCGGCAGGGGATGCTTGCACTAAAAATATCTCATGGAAAAAGGATTCTGCTTACAAATGAGCAAAGTATGAAATCCCCAATAGGATTTTCAAGTCAGGATCTTTCTGTCAAGCCAATCCTCCCAGGGTAAATCTGAGAGCCAAAATAAAAATGTTTTCTTGGTTTCGTGGCTTCTCAGTGGGGAGGGTGCTGCAGGACGTTTGGAGGTTTGTTTTGCTCTAAGTCTCGGTCACTCTGGCCCCAGTAAACTGGGTTTCACAGAAGCATCTAGCATAATCCTCAATTAGGCATTAATTGCTCAGCAATCTGTCACAATACAGCACCGTTTTAATTAGTATGTCTGCCAAAGAAGTAAAACATTTTTTCTTTTTCTTTTAAGAAGTACTGGCTGCCAATAGTTTCTCATCTCCCTCTGTTTTGGGCAAACATATTTTAGTGCTGCTGGAAAAAGGGAAAAATGCTAATGGTGCTGGCACATCTTCTTACTCCCTACGGACCTTTGTCAGAGTGCCCGGGTGCTAATCCAAACCATTTTTACTCTAAACAACTAGAGCATTTACTGAAGAGAGGTTACAATTTCGCCTGTCTGGCCTGTGTGTATTGAATATCTATATAAATGGTGTCCACCAGAGACAAAGCACAGATTATAAGTGTGCCTTTTCAAACATGATTGCTCCTCTGGACTCGCTGTATGTCAGTGCCCACCCTCACCCACTCACTCCCATGCCCATGACAGCTTAGCCCTCTCCATTCCTTCCTTTGGGTTCTTGTCCTTTGCTCATGACTAACTCCAAGGCAGCAAGGCACTGACTGGAGGTGCTTAAACAGTCCAACAGCTCCAGTTGGCAAGAGGACCGAGTGGGAAGACAGATCCCTCAGTCGTGCACCATGGCTTGGCACAGAGGATGCACTTCACATCCCAAACTCCTTTCCAGCCGCCTCTCTCTAAATCTGGCTAACCTCTGGGTGGCTTTTGGAGTCAGATGTTTTGGCAGATGCCAAAGTCTTTGGGGAAACAAATGAGATGCTTTCTAGCTATTAAAGTCCTGTTTCCATCGATCCCCTCTTTGCCTCTGAGGAATTCATCCCTATTATTGATGGACTGATGGGGGACTCTCAATAGTCTTTCTCTTTCTCTTTCAACTTCTATCATCAAGGAAAGGGAACCTCCAAGAATTAGTTTCTTGGGAATTCAATACACACAGTTGCCCAGTGGACAAGAGACCAAAAGGATAAAAACCAGCAAAGTTGTAAGAAAGGGAATGGTTCTGAGCTGTCAGTTTCCCATAATAAATTAAGCGATGGTGGGTGGGGTATGATGGGGGAGGAGATAGAAATCAACCCAGACACAAGGCCATGTTTCTGCTCATATTTAGCATATAGGTAGATACACAGAAAATATTTTTAAAAAGAGGAATCAATTCTTTATAGATGCTTGATATTTTCACCTGCAGTATTAATAACATGAATCATTGATCTGGCCTTTAAGCATCAAATGTGCATGTCCTTACCAATCAATAACTTTTGGAGACTCTCCTTTGTCTTCATTGGCCTCCTTCCCATAACTGGGTCTTATTTCACAATTCACTAAGATATTTAGTAAATATAAAATGCTAGAAGATTTTTAACTTATTGTTACAGATGAGGAAATATTGTCAGTATCATTTGGAAGACTAAATTTCTCAAGGAAGTGGTGGGAACTAGTTCATTCTGGGTTATTAAATGATACATATATATGTATACATTTGTGTATACATGCATATACACACACACACACTTATATATATAAAATGATGTTATTTCATGTATATGTTCATCCACTAATCACTTAAGAAATCCAAAATTTATGTACAGTGAAAACCTTTATTGCTCCAAATCATATATGGATGGCCATGTTGTGTAGACATGAAGTAGCCTAGTGTATATAGAAATGGAAGAGTGAAGAGAGATATTAGTGATAAGGAACACCTGGGAGAAAGTTAAATATAAGAAAAGTAAAGACCTTTGAAGAGAAAATGGGGGGGGGGGAGGAGAGAAAGATGCAACAGATGTAAAATCATAAAAATAGCCTTCATTCCAGTCTCAAGGGACTGCTCACCAAATGCTCATCTCTTTTCAATAAGTCCTGGCAAATAAATTTAGCTTTTAGAGCTGTTTTCAAAACATGTTGAACTAAGAATTATTTGATTTTACTTGTTGCTATTTCTGCCATTGGAATAATACATCCAAAGATCTTTCTACAATGGTCAAGGGAAATACATATTTGATTTAAATAAATAATTCCTATTGTAAGCATTGGGCTTTCCCAGCTTTGTTAAATTATGTAAGAGCTATATGTCTAAATGTATCTTGAGATGTAGACCGTGTTGATTTGGACTATGTTTGGACAGAATGGACTATGTTTGGACAGGATGAGTCCATGTTTTCTCTCACTCAAAAGACCTGTACACATACCCTGAGGCCTCGTTTCCTCAAGCATCTTGCCAGACCTACATGGAGGGAGTGAGGTCTTCGGCCATCTTCACATGGCAAGTACACTGGAAGCTAAACATGAGCTCAGATGAAACGATTTTAATTGAGAAATGAAGTGTAACATGATCAGCCTTTCTTGCTTCTTGCATGTCCCTGGTACTGTCTAGCTTCATCTCATCGTTCAACACACAAGAGTTGCTGGTTACTATTGCACGATGCTAATAAGATGGTGATGAGAACTTATTTGTGAAGAGAAGAGTATGGTTGAGATAGAGAAAGGTTCTCAACCCCCGCCCGCCAAGTTAAATTAACCCCACCTTTCTCCCTGCTTCCAAAACACCAAGTTTCAGGAGCCTGTGGGTACTGGCTCCTCACTGCACCTGCATGTCCCAGAAGGACATGGTTCCCACCACACTAGCAGTCCAGATGCCCTGACTTCTAGTTCAAGAGGGTAGATGGAGTTCACTTGTTTCCTCCCCTCCTTCCCAAAGTCCAAGCAAAATGACAGCAATACAGTGTAAGAGCTAAGATATTGCTTACAAGAGAGGTGGGGGGGAGGTCTTTCAGCCAATGAGACTTTTTGGAAAGTATTTTTTAAAAATGAAAAGTGAATGTGATCACACTGATCCATAACCCCAAATAAAGGATTAACAACAATGGACACAGCAGAGGATGGCTCAGAAAGAGTGGCTGCAGTTCTCAACAGAGCCCTGAAGGGCTCCAAGCTTGGGGAAGGCAGGCACTGGAGGTGAGAGAGTAATTCATCTGCCCTGCCCACTATCCCCAGGACACACAAAACAGCACTAGAGCACCTGACAACCACTCTCTAAAGATGGGCAAATGCTTCCAGGATACCTGGCATAGGTGCTGGCACCTCAGAGAAATGCCCTCATTAGTTTAGCACTGGCAGGTGGAGGCAGGGTATGTCTCTAGCCTGGCTGCCTAGCTCACCCTCTCTGAAATAAAGACTGCATTGGGGCACCTGTCAATCTACTAAATCATCAGTCAGTTGTCAGTCTGGTAGAGTAAAGGCTAGGGGCTCAAGTCTAAGTAGATCCTTGTCCTCAATGGCAGCCTGAGGAAGAGGCAGGCAGCAGAGGATAGCAGAAAGGCTCACAGTGAGCTCTGGACTGAGACAGACTCATGCTGTTCTCACAGCTCTGCCACTTAGAAGCTGTGTGATTGTGAGCAAGTTGCTTAACCTCTCTGAGCCTTGGTAGTATCTGCTGTAAGATGGAGATAATCCTTGACACTTGTCAAGATACTGGTAGGAGGAGAATGACTTAAAGATAAATATAGAATCTGGCCCATAATAATCATTAAGGGAGAAAATGTGATGCTGCCTCTGCTAATGGTAATAATGGAGGATTGGTCTCCTCCCTCTCAGCCTCCAGGCTCAGTTTCAACATGACACCGCCTAGGGGAAGCCTCCCCTAAGAGGCGTCGCCTCACAGCCCTGAATCTCAGTCCTTATCACTACTTCTTGTGGTTTCCTTTCTAAAACACAAGCTGAAATTAACTTCTGATGAATTTCATTTTTAAATGATGTCTTCCCCTCTCTAGGGAGCTTAGATTGTCTTTACTGGGTTTGCTATATGTCCAGTGCCCACAATGTAGTAGGTGCTCAAAGAACGATAATAATGATAATGACACCAATTGATAAAGCAAGCTCTTCCCTAGCACTTACTATGTGCCAAGCATAGTTCTAATTAATATGCACTTGTATTAATTCATTTCACCCCACTCTTTGAGATAGTTCTCTGATCTTCCCCATTTTACAGTTGAGAAAACTGAGGCACAGAGAAGTTAAGTGACTTGCTCAAAGACTCAGCCAGCTAAGTGGCAGAGCTAGGATTTGAATTTAGCCAGTCTGACTTCAGAGTCTGAGCTTATAACCAATTCTGAATGTCAAGTCTGTGCCAAGTAAGCCTTATATATTCCAAAGTAGATTTATACCAGACAATTTTGGCACATTGCAGGGTGTAGCGAAGCAACTCCGGAAAATCCTCTTTGAGAGCTGATATGCCTCTCATAGGAAAATCAGTTTCAGAAGTTAGCTAGCACTCTTAGTTGACTGTTTCAGGTGATAATTTAAATTGCATTTTGATCGGGATTTCAAATATTTTAAATTGTAATGAATTTGATGATGAGAACTTTAAAAAAAATGTTTTGTGTTTACTGTGTGAAGTGTTCACCTATCCACATTGGCTGTAAAGCATAGAGGTGGAATATAGAAATGTATTTGGCTCCCCCTGTAACTCTGATGCAACATCTGTTCACACATGACACGAGATGTTGGTTAACAGTGAAATGTCCCCAGAAAAGAGGCTACTTTGGGTTCAACAAGAATGAGGCCATCATCCTGGGACACCCTTTCAGCTGGACATGGATGCTGCACAGGGAACCAGCCATCTGCCTCTCCAGCAAGATGGTGGACAAAACTACCCCCACAGTCTTTGCTGCACCTTCCTTCTCCACCAGTATATTCTGTATAGTCGTGTGATGGGGAGAACCTGGACACCAAGGCAGAAGGTAGAAACCTCCATCCAGTTATTTAAGCTGGAGGATCTTCATGTGGGACCTCAATGATTGTGGGACAAAACATTCAATCAATAGGTAATAAAAATCAACTCCTTCTCCTCCTCTTCCTTTTCTACTTTCTCCCCCAACCCCAGCCCCATCATCATCATCATTGTCATCATCAAGGTCTAAATCCTGTTGATCTTGTTTGTAAATTTTCTAGAGGCCCAGCAATTGTTCCCAAGTGAAAATGACCTCAGAGAAAGAGACACACCCCAATAGATTAAAGACAACTCATGATTTAGCCCCGAGTTAAGTAAAAACCAGGTCATGGATTTGGCCATTTTCCAGGGCAGGGATTAGTGAGAATCTTTTTCTTCTCTAATTTGAGATGGGTAAATCCCCTCAGGTATAAACCCAATTAAATGGCTAGGAGGGAGTTAATCAGTGCTCTCTTGGATAAACCCAGTGCAATAATTCTCCCTGAGGCCCAGCTGTCCTTCATCAGCTTGCATCTCTGCCTCTCCTGGTGCAACTTCCAGTCAAGAACTTAGGACTTCAGTCTATTTTGATCATAACCAATGGCCTCTTCCCCCCCCCCCCCCGCCCCCACATCTGTGATTTGTCGAATTCTCTTCTTTTAGTATCTCTCTTCATTTTCACTTAATTACAGTGGCCTCCTGGTTACAGGCTTCCTTCCCACTGGCTGACATTTATTGAGTTGTACAATTAATCACTTTGGAAACCAACACAGTGTTCTTTCATTTTTAAAAATTCAGGCATTGTTGTCAAGCCCTTTTTTTCCTTCATTTTCCTACTTCCAGCATTGGTGCCGTTCCAAAGCAGATCACTCTTTTGTTGGTACATTTAGATGCATCAGAAAATTCTCCTTCATTTCTCCTAAGGCAGCTTCCTCAGCAGCAGCTCCCTGCAGAGTGCATGGATAACTAAAATGTTCCATTTATACCATACCTTCTATGTTCGATTGCACTCTTCTCAGGTCAGAATAAATCTTTCTTATTCTTAATTGCAGCAGTTAGGCAAAGCCTCAGGAAGCAAGTTGCCAAGGTTAAATCCCTGTTGAGACACTTACTACCTTTGTGGCTTTAAGCAAAATTTTAAACCATAGTTTCCTTGTCTGTTAAATCAATGAGTACTCATGAGGATCTATTTTCCATGTAGGTGCTTGGCACAGTACCACGCACATGGTAGGTCATCCATACATTTTTGTTAGTGTTACTAGAAAAAAGTAGATCACAGGACTTTCAGACATTGTTTGCTTTTTCCACCCTCTACAAGTGTTTTTGTTATTGTTTGTTTTGTTTGCTATCCCCTGACTCTTTGTTTAGGAACACACAATGTGCCCTGGGTGATGGAGGAATGGGGATGCTGGGCATACCTCCTCTGTGCTTTGAGATCAACCCCCATGGTAATGTAAGATAAGGTCCATATAAGAGCTTCCCAGTCTATTTCCATGAGTAAACAAATTCAAAATAATATCTCATTTACATGGAGATCACTCATTTTTCAACCTCAGTTATTCTTATGACAGCCAAGTCCTGGGAAGCAACAGAAACAATTGCTTCTGAGCCAGAAGGGGACAGCACCTGATTCATTAATCTATGAAACACACTTTCAGCATTTACAGCCACCTTAGGCAGGAGTCTAAAGAACTTGCTGAACTAACCTTGAAATGGCCTTTGACCAGAAGAAATATATTCTTACCTGCTCTGGTCCAGTTGACATAGGGAGCAGGTGATTAGAATAATGTCCCTGCTGAACATAGGAGTTGTCTAACTTCTTCAAAATATTGTGGTGGGCCCAGCCATTAAGCCAGCTCACCAAGACTTAGCTACTAGCTAGGGTTTGGGGCTGTTTTCTATTTAAGAGCAGAAATACAAGCAGGAGGAAGATTCAGATTTCATAACAGAGAAGAACTGAATTTTCATTATAGAAAGTAGCCCCTTTCCTCCCCTTCATCCATTTTGACCCCACCCAACAAGGACACAGGAGCCCAGCCTGGCACTGAGGGAGAGATTACAAATGCCCAGCCTAAGGTCTTCTTCCCACCGGTCAGCCTAGACTACATATTTCTTATTGGAGCAGGAACCAGAAAGCAGCCCAGCTCAAGTGGCCCAGTTCCCAGATGGCAAAACTGAGTCAAATGAAGACTGTTCCCAGGGCTACTGGATTATGTGGGGCATAGATCCCAGCCACCATGCTGGTGTTGCTTCTACTTTGAAAAGCCCTTAAACTTGGCTGTATTCAAAATTTCCCAGTTTGACTGTACTAGTATGTACCTTTAGGCCTTTAGAAATACATGTGTGATCATGATATAATATGATTCTATTACACTCCTCAAAGAGAATGCAAACTATCCTAATGCAATCTTAATAAAGGCCCAATCCCCAGCCAACAGAAGGATGAAGAGAAGGAATTTCCTATGATCACACTTCAGTTTTTAAAGCACAATCACTACACATCCATGAATAAAGATTCTGACAATTCAGATCACTTTTAATTCATCTGCTATAGAGCATTTATTCTTATAAAAGAATAGCCTATCAATTTGTACTTAGACTACTTTTGTAGGAGCTAATGCTAATATAAGCTTGAGAACCAAGTTTGACTAAAGGCAGCGTATATGTTGGTTAAGGGAGACCCTGCCAAAATTCAGCCTTAGAAAGTGAGGTATATCTCTTAACTAGCTTGATAATCTTCAGCAAGTCACTCAACTTTTCTCTGCTTTCACACCACCATAGAGAACTGTTGTGAGAATTAAATTAGATAAGATATGTAAGAGTACACATGTGATTGCCAACAACTATTGTGGAGCACTGCTCCAAGGTGAGATCACACCTGGTATTGATGGTTTCAGATTTCTTCTGTTTCCATTGAAAGGCTGACCAACATCCTCTGACAAGCTCTTGGCAAGATGGTGTGAGATTATGGGGCAATGTTGGCATGCTACTGTAGTCAGGAAGTGAACATTAGGGCTTTGGTAATGGAAGCATGGTCCACTGTGTGAATCTCAGTAAACTCATTGCTTTCAGGATATGGAAAGTGACCACTGTTGCATTTTAACTATTTTGTGTGTTTTTTGTTTTGTTTTAGAGAAAAAGATATTGTATTAGCTTGAAGGTGCATTGCTCACATTCTTGGCCACAGACTTGCCTTAGGATGAAAAAGACACTATTGATTTTCAAAATTTAATTTCTACAAAATCCAAGTCTATTTGCATTAGGTGAACTTATACCTGGCATGGTGGTTCTCAAGCATGTTAGACAGTTATATAATCGATACCATTTGCTTCACTAGAATCAATGATGGGATAGTTTGAATCAACTGGTAAACTGTCCAAAATAAAGTGGTAGGCCATTAATTTGCCTAACCATTTCTCCTTCAATAAAATTCTTACTCAGTTTTTTTTGTACCAAACTGCTCATGTCTTCCATCGCTAAAAATAAATTTAAGAGTCCTATCCACTCAAGTGAGCACCCAACTCTCTCCTCTCCATTACAGCCAAGTGTGGTCAGAGCTCACTCTGTATCTGATGTTTCCCATCAGGCCCAGTGGAGTAGGTATGGTGACTGCCAGGGGTGGGGCTGGGTGTGAAAGAGGATAATTTACCTGGTGTAACACAAAATACCAGAACTAAATCAGCAGCATTGAATCCTAACTTCCATCTAGGCATGACGGGGACTAGGAAATGGATTCAGGCACAGTGGTTCACATGTTGGCACATGGGGTGGGACACTGTGTCCAAGTCCTGGCTCAGCCATTAATGGCTATGTGACAATGTATGAGGGACTTAATTTCTCTCAGTGTCATTTGTAAACTGAAGAAAGTAAGTGTAGTAACAGGATGACCATATAACTGACCCTCCGCTGCTATAAATAATTATGCTAAGACAACAGGCATAAATCAGGACTATGCACAGAAAAATCCCTGCATGCTCACCTTGGTAATAATTTCTAACTTGTTTGGTTGCTGTGAAAAATCAAATAAGATCATCCATGTGAAATTATTTAACCAGGTGTCTGGGATAATAGTGCCAATAATTTAGCAATGTGAGCAGTGTGTTTGTGTATTTGACGATTCTTCCCAACTGAAAGTGTCTGAGCATGTTTAATTTAAGGTAGGTTAGACTGAGCTATGATGTTCAGTGGGACAGGTGTATTAAATGCATTTTCCACGCACAATATTTTCAACTTATGATGGGCTTATGGGAACATAACCCCATTGTAAGTGGAGGAGCCTCTGTCTTCTGGTTATTACAATCACTAATGGATTTGTGCTTTCCATGTGGAAGACCAAAGGTGAGTGCTTTAACAGGGGAAGAAACAACCTGCTTCTTCCACCTCTCTCTTCTTTTTGCTCTGTTTGTGGTGAAAGCACATACATGAAATCACTCTTTTAATAGATATTGACATGAACAACACAGTATTGTTATCTATAGGCACAATGCTGTGCAGCGGCCTCTAGAACTTGTTCATTTTGCATCACTGAAACTTTATACCCACTGACTAGTTACTCCCCATTTCCCCTCCCCCAGCCCACTTTTTTAAAATATAAATTTTATTTTTAGAGCAACCCAGCTCACTTTTAAACTGTATTGTTTTGAGCACTTCCTATGCAGAGCGCATGGAGAGTAATGGTGCCAAGCTTGTTAGAAGCCCGTAATAATTTTAACACATCCATAGTGTCTTGAGAGTATCTTTGCCAAAAGTAGGACAGAAGGAAGGGGTTGAAAATGGTGAGGAGCCATGGTGTCTGTTCCCTTCCTTCAGAGAAAGGCTGACCCAAACAGTGTTCTAGCCATTACTCGAAAGCTAGAAATTGTGTTAATTTGGCATTGAAGGAGTTAATCTGCTAAAATGGTTCATTGCAGCTTTGTGTCCATGGGCAGCCAAGGATTATTATGGGCAGGGATATCTTATCAGTATTTTAAAGTTATTAGCTTCAAAGTTGTTAGTTCTTCTAGTAATAGTACAAGTCTTGGTCATCTTTCAGGGTATATGTATCTACCAACAAGTATATAGGAACCGATAATAGGTGCTGGGACTTAGGTAAGCCCAGTGAGGCTTACCAGAGGTACGTGACAATATACAACAGGGTTTCTACAATAGAGGTTTTTTGTGTTTTTTTTTTCAATTATAGTTTACATTTAGTATTGTTCTGCATTAGTTTCAGATGTAACAGTGATTAGACAATAATGTACATTAAACTGAAAACTTTGCACAGCAAGAGAAACCATCAACAAAACAAAAAGAATCTACTGAATAGAAGATATTTGTCAATGATACATACAATAATGGGTTAATGCCTAAAATTTTAAAGAACTCCAACAATTCAACACCAGAATAACAAACAACCCAATTAAAAATTGGGCAGAAGACATGAACAGACACTTCTCCAAAGAAGACATATAGATAGCCAATAGACATATGAAAAGATGCTCAACATTACTAATCATTAGAGAAATGCAAATCAAAACCATAATGAGATACCACCTCACACCTGTCAGAAAGGCAATTATCTAGAATAGCATTTTATTCAAAGAACTATGGAAGGACAGAGAAGGGAAGTTAATTGGCAGGTAGTTAGATATGGTTTCTTAGAGACAGGTGAGTTGCATCATGAAGGATGAATAAATGACATGTGGGGAGGAAAGTGGGAAAGTGTTTCAAACCAGAAAGGCTACTAGTATGTTTCTCATAAAGGTATCCTCCTATTGGAGGCAGATACCACTTCTCTAGTGGATGCTGAAATCTCTCCATACAAGTGCTGCCCCTGGTGTCCATTGTGAGAAGTGCCTCAAGTGCAAACATTCATCCTTTTCTCCATATTGCCCTATATAATTATGAATGACCAAACTGCTATCCTCAGTATTATTTAATTTTAGTATCATTTCTCTAGGTTTTTGTAGCTAAAAGGCAGAGTGAATAAAAGTAAGCACAGACAAATAATTGTAATAACAATAATAATAACAACACAAGTCTTTCTCAATGAGTTTACACAGAAGTAAACCCTTTGACAGACAAGAAAAAGAATTTCATTCGTTTGGACTTAGTGGCTGAGATTGGTCTACTATTCAGCTTTCTTTAACTGCTGAGTATACAAAGATACATAAAGTATTTTAGTGAGTACTTATCATATTGGAAGGAAGCCCTGGCCTGTGTGACTCAGTTGATTGTATATCATCCCATGCACCGAAAGGTTACAGGTTTGATTCCCAGTCAGGTCAGGGCATGTGCCTTGGTTGTGGGCTCCATCCCTGGTGTGGGAGCATGCAGGTGGTAGCTGATCACGTTTCACTTTCACATCGATGTTTCTCTTTCTCTCCCTCTCGAAATCAATTTTTAAAAATATTTTTAAAAAAGGAATGGGAAAGAATTTCAGAAGCTTACAGTTTTTTATTAGAATTTGGGGTCAACTTCCAAAGGAGAGTTTGAGCTCCCTGACAGTGGGAAGTGAGCCTTTGCTCCCCATTTTACCAGAAGATGGATCTTAGGAGCAACATTACCTCTGGCACAGCAACTTTCTCAATTAGGATCTGAGAAAAGACCTACAATCCTGAAATTATCCTTTACTGATTTTACTGAGTTCATGTTTAATCAAATGAACCTTTTGTTTACAAAAAGCACATCCAAAGCATGCAGCTACTTTTCATTTATTTTATCTTAAAATTGAAAGTTTTAGCTAATAATAGTCCTGTTCCAAACTTTATGGAATAGCGTTGTTAGTATTTCATTATCATCCTTGGGGGAGAGAAGCCGTGTTTTCTTGCATAAAATATTTAAAGTTAACTGGAGTCCTAATTCTGTTCCTCAGGTCTAACCAGAGAATTCACTATTGAGTTCAGTTAGATCTACTAAAAGTAAATATAATGACAAAACCAAGAGCTATTTAGTAATCATCGAAGTGATGATACCTAACATTTCCTGAGTGTGTCCTATGTGCTTAGCATTTTCTCATTTAATCTTTAATGTAAGATGAATGATTATTCCTTGTATGGGTAGAATGGTGGCCCTCAAAAAGATATGTCCACATTCTAATCCCTGGAACTGGTGATTATGGCCTTATTTGGTGAAAGGCTTTTTGCAGATGTAATTAAGCTGAGGATTTTAAGATGAAATGATTTTGGATTGTCTGGATGGGCCCTAAATCCAATGATAAGTGGTTTCATAAAAGATAAAAGAAGGGAAGACACAGAGAGGAGGATAGGGTGATATGAAGTTGGATTAGAGATTGGAGTGATGCAGCCAGTAGCCAAGAAATGCCTGGAGCCACCAAATATTGGAAGAGGCAGGAAGATTCACCCCTACACTCCTCAGAGGCAGTGCAGACCTGCTCACTACTTGATTTAAGATTTCTGGCCACCCAGTTCTGTTGCTGTAAGCCACCCAGTTTGTGGAAATTTGTTATAGTAGCACTAGAAAATTAACACAACCCTATTATAAAGCTGAGAAACCTGAAGCTCAGAGAGGTTAAAGAACTTCCAAAGGTCACAGAGCTAGCATTAATATATGGTAGAGCCTTGCAAACTCATCTTTCAGACTCAAGAACCTGTGCTCGAAGCATAAATAAAGCCATAGACCTGGCTTAACAGTTTAGAGAGCACTTGATTGCCTAGAATAAACAAGAATGTCAAGAGTGTGCTGATGAAGTTTCAAAGCAACCCCTTCCTTCCGGCAGCTTCCTGCCTCCAGAATCAATTGTTTCCATTTGAAGAGCCCTTAGGGTCTGTCCATCAGCAATTCAGTCCACGTGTAGCCCAGCTTCCCAACTCAGGGATGGGTAGTTCTACACCTGACCCCAAAGGAGCAGACCTGGCCTAGCTTTATTTCTCTAATCATATGTATGATCTCCTTTATTCCTCCTGGGCAATAATACAATAGGGAGTGAATGTTAAATTAAATCTATAAAGTGCTTGCAAGCAATCAAGCCCCTTCATGAAACTAATTTTAGAAAAGAGGTCATTAGATATATTGGAGTCAATTTAGAGATGAATTGAGAAACAGAACCTCATGTTCTCTTTAGAAAAATCTCTTGTGTCAGGAGATAGAATTTTTATTACCTTATATCATATGAGTTCAGCTGTCACTACCTGGCCCCCACCCAAGCACACCCAAACACACACACACACACACACAACAAACTACTAGTACAAGTCTCTAGTGATTTTATGCTCCAAGGCAAATAGGCCACCACCTCCATCCCCACTGGTGGAGAACAACAACCTGGAAGTTCATAAAGATCAATTTTGACTTAATATGATAAATAATATTCTAAAAATAAAAGCTGTACACAAAATGGAATTAACCATCTTGCCATTCATTCCATAATTTCTTTTTTTTTAAAAATATTTTTATTGATTTCAGAGAGTAAGGGAGAGGGAGAGATAGAAACATCAGTGATGAGAGAGAATCATTGATTGGCTGCCTACTGCATGCCCCCTACTGGGGATCGAGCCTGCAACCCCAACACATGCCCTTGACTGGAATCGAACCTGGGACCCTTTAGTCCGCAGGCCAACTCTCTGTCCACTGAGCCAAACCAGCTAGGGCTCATTCCACAATTTCTTGAGTGAAGATTGCTATCCATGGCAGATCCATTTTTTCTTCTGAGCCAGTAGTGAACCAAAACCTTATGGTGACTTTATGACAATATTCATCGTTTAAGAAGATACACAAAAATACAATTATTAACATTTATGATTTTAAATAACAAAATGTCATTTTTTTTTCTCAAAATTTAAAATATTTTCCACAGGCTGACTAAAATCCACTGGGTAACTACCTAAATTTCCTTAGAATTAGCAGTTAGGAACACTAGTATCACTTCCTCTACCAAACTGTACAGAACTATTGTTAGGTAGCAAAAATCTTATCACAGAGCTAGTAGATCATGAAAAAAATAATCATGAGCAGCTCTCTAATCTTACAAATGAGGAAACTAAAGTGTAAATGAGGTAAGTCCCTTCTGAGGGCACAGGTCCACTAAATCGTCCTTAGTATCTTGTCCATTAAGCCACTAGCTGCCCATACTAAATAAAACACTATCACCTCCCTTCTCAAGCTGCATCTCATTTGTCAAAATGATTAAACAAAGTACATTCAGGAAGTTATGCATTTACCGTGTTAAAATAAAGCTCCACAGACAGACGTAGATTTACTAAAAGATTCCAATGTCATCTAACCTTCAGCCTCAGATAATATTAAGGGGCCAGTAGCTAATGTTGGAAAGACCAAGTCTTGAAGTGAGGATATAGCGCCCTCTAGGGAGAACTACTTGAAAAACCATGTCTACTCCTAAAGGGGTCACAGATGGCTGAGTTTAAATAGTTTGGTTATTAAACTTTCATGTCCCCATAGAAACTTTTCTACTAAAACAATTATTATGTTATTAGTTAAGATACAATATTCTGTCTATTAAAAACACTAGTCATCAAATCAAAATATTTAAAATAGCTTATATGAAGCTCTATAAGAATGAAACCTAGGCGGGGAAGCTGTCTGAACAATAAAATACTCTCATTCTGCTGGACAATAGAACATGATTTTTCTGATGAAGTTAAGTAGTAATAGAATATAACAGAATATGTGTAGAGTCCAGGTTCTTACGCAGCAAAGAAGTCTTTCCAAATGATCGGGTTCAAAGATTTCATGTCAATGAAGATTACTACAGAACCAAGAAAAGATGATGTCGCAGTAGTTGCCAAAAAGGACTTACGGCTTTATATGGAAAGGAGAGAAGGCACAGGTAACATTTTCTTTCCTTGTTTCAGGGAAGAAAATTAAATAAAAGCATCACATCTGCTACACAGATAAACCTGCCAGAGGTATTCACACCAGAAATCCCAGCTTCCTAAAATTATTCTCTTTCATTAGCCAGAGAGGGAAAAAGTTGGAAAATCAACTTAGTTTAGAGAATAAATGAAAATCAAATGAACTTAGCTCTTAAAGGGAGTCAAATACTGAGATCAATGTCACCAGCCAATGAGAGGAGGAACAGGGGTCTGCAGTTATGACTTCAGTATGTGCATACATTTCCTATCTAATAAAACTTGTATGATATAGTTTTTTAAAGGAAATGAATCCATTTAGTCCTGATCTTTAATGAGTAAACAAAACAGCAGATTCCCTGTCCTTTAGCAAAGGAACTTAGCCAAGTCAGGTGCGGGGCTGGGTGGGTAGAGTTAAATGAAAGAAAGACTTGGGGCTTGTTGGGACATCTGGCTATGGGGGAGAGTCCACATCAATAGGAAAATTTCCATAAGCATTATAAGAAATCACCCACAATGCTAGGCTCTGAAAGAAAGGTTGGGTGCTCTCAGCTCCAGCATATGCTTACGTACCCAGAGTCAACATGGCCTGAGCTGCTCTTTGAACTGAACCCCATTGAAAACAGTGAGGGGAGCAAGCTCAATGCAGACCTGCATTTGAATGAAAACTAGCTCCTGTGCGCCACCTGGAAGGAGGAAAATAAACTGCCTCCTAAACTTATTGAGGTGGAAAGAGGACTTGAAAATGGCTTTTCATCGTTTTTTTTCCTATCAGTAACAATTCAATATTATGCATTCATATGCCGCATAACAATGTTTCCATCGATGGACCCCCATATAGGACGGTGGTCCCACAAGATTATAACAGAGCTGAAAATTCCTATCATCTTGTGATGGGTGGCCATGGTAAGGTCAAAGTGCAATGCATTACTGTTTTGTGTTGTCTTAGTCTATCAATAGTGGTGCTTTTAGTTAGAAATGCCTGGGGGCCCTCACCCAGGTCCCTGAGATTCCCACAGACATCTCCCTCTTCCAAACCAATGTTACAATTTCACCCACCTTGTGGTTCTTAATAAGACTGCAGGTCTCCCTCCAACAATAATCATTAGGAAACTTTTAAGTAAAAAGGGTTTATTTTTTACAGGCCTTGGAGCACACAGCAAGGTCTTAGGTAGAGAAACACTGAGGGCATGGGCCTGGAGTTCTGCTTTTACTGAGGACAAGGGTGGAGCCTAGGGTTTCCAGGTTCACTCTTAATTGATGAATTTAAAACAGAAAAGCAGTACTTTAAAGCTAGAAGAAAGTTGCCCAAATGGTTTATTTATTAAATCAACCAAGATCTCTAAAACAAAAGGAGGAGGCAACCTGCCTCCTTATCTAATGGGGTGGCTGGCAGTGAGTGTATTCTACACAGCCTTTCTTGAAGTGGAGGCCTCTCTGAAGTGGATGTAATGGAAGTTTAAGTCAGCCACCTGAGTTCAAAAACAAAGCCAACTGTTAGGGCTTACACTACAATTATGTGTTTGTGATGAAGCTGGTGCTAACAAGCTACTGCGCAACCAGGCTTACAAAGTATAGCACGTAGAATTACAGCACAGGCTATGCCATCTAGGTTTGTGTAAGGGCGATGTCTGCACAGAGACGAAATCAACGACATTTCTCTGAAGGCATCTTGGTCATTAAGCAGCCCATGACCGAATCTGGCATTTTTCCAGATTTCTGAAAATGAGAAGGCATTCCTTCAGAATTTGTAATTCACAATAGGTAGGGTGAAATTGCTCCCTTGGTCATCTGAGGGTCATTGGCATCAATCCAACATCAACAGGAATCCCCAATTTGGGGTGCAGTGAAGGAAACTTTATTCAGTGCAAATAGTCAATTGTGACACAGCACAGCTATGAAAATAGCACTACTGTTAGACAGGTAAAACATTCCTGGGGCCAAGCCCCTCTCCCAGTAAAGCAGTCGGTGAGGTTCATTGCTAGCCGAGGAAACACAGTTTCCAGTTAGGGAAAGTGTGCTCTCAGAGCCTGAGAGGAGCTGACTTATATAGACAGATGTCCCCACCCTTAGGCCCTGATTGGTTCATCCTCGTGCAAATGAGGACTCCAAATTCTAACAATTAGTTTGGTCCAAAAGGCACAGTTTTGACTGGTCAGAATGGAGCTGGTCAGTGAAGAAGCTGATGGGACATAGCTGCACAGCTCCAATGGGAAGGGCAAAGCCTCATTCCTATTGGTTGAAATGGGATTCCAGGAACTCCTTTACAAGGGCTGGCTCAGGCAGTAGAAACACAGTGCAGGCAGGCAGTTCAGTACAGGCCTCTCCCTGAGGAGCAGTTTGCATGAGAGGCCCCTGTACAGAATGGCTGCAAGGCTCTGATTTTTAAATGTGATCCCAGTTAGCCACCAGGAGTCCTTCTTAGTAGGGTCTACAGCTCTAATTACACACACACACAAGCTTGAAGCCAAGACACTTCCTGGACTTGCCACAGGTTATAGTCAAGGCTGAAGCCTCTTGGTCAGGTTTCTTGACCCTCCTCTGGACCAGACCATAATGGACAGGAATCAGATGTGATCCTTTCACACAAACCAAAGGCTAAATATCCTGAATTATTTCTTTGTTAAATAAGGAGCTTTGGACATTATTTGGAGGCACACATAACAACCAGGGAGGATACATAAGTCATCCAAAATCTACTTCTAGGTTCATTTTATTTCAATAATAATTTCATACTAAATTCCATCTGCTTCCACTTTATTTTCAAAATAAGAAAGAGGGAGAAAATTCCCCAATCCTTTAATCTGCTTGTGTAACATCTGTTTTCTTAGTTTCATACTTAGCTTTCAAAAATTACAGCGCCAAAAGAAGTTGGCTTTTTATCAGATAATTTAAAAAATCTATTAGTAGATATTAATATTAAAACTAATACATAGGGCTCCTTAGAGTTGACAAGGCACTGCAGTTTACAAAGCATTTATCTCATTTGATGCTCACAACTAAAAAAAAATATATAATGGTTACCATTATAAACATTCACTGTATAACAGATAAAATGTACTTGCTCTTTAAAATATAATACATAGACACAGACAACAATGTGGTGATAGCCAGAGGGAATGTGTGGTGGGGTAGGTGGGGTGGGCAAAGTGGGGATAAATGAGGACGTAAAGAGACTTTGCTTTGGGCGATGGGTGCACGATGCAGTGTGCAGATGATGTTTTGTTGAATTGTATACTTGAAACCTGTATGGTTTTGTGACCCAATGTCACCCCAATAAATAAAAAAAAAGTTAATCTTCACAAAAGCTCTTTAAGACAGGTGTGATTGTTGTCCCCATTGGTACAAAAGAGAAAACTGAATCTTTGAAATGTGTTGTTAGTTGCTTTCAGTTCAAACACCAGCTCCCCAGGACCATGAGTGATGTCATACAGTTGAGATAGAAATCCAGTACAAGCTGCAGGGCTGTGAGTGTGTGTGTGTGTGTGTGTGTGTGTGTGTGTGTGTGTGTGTGTGAGAGAGAGAGAGAGAGAGAGAGAGAGAGAATAATAAATAATAGGTGAGAAAAAGTAGATTAGTAATTCAGGAAATATTGAGCTTTCCAAGCACTTAAGAGCCTTACATATTTTCCTTTTTTCTCCTTCCTGTGTACTTTAGCAAATTGCCACTTAGACAACAACCAAAATACAAAAATCTTTAGGAAAGATCACTGTCCAGTTCCTCTTTGTGAAAATCTTTTTTTTTTTTTTCCATCAGACTCATCCCTCCTGCTGGTGGAATTCTCCTCCCTTGCTCATCTGCGGATTGGGCAAGCCCAGCATATGATACGCTCTCCATGATGAGAGATGGCTGCAAGCCCAACAAAAGAACCAAACCCACCCTTCAGGGGAGTTTGGCTCAGCTCAGCCAGGGTAGGAGACCACTTGGCATGAGAGGGCCGATGCCAGAGTTTCGTCAAAGTGCACAGAAATTAAATAACAGCTTCATTTCCTAAGGGAAAAAAATACCCCCTTTCTATTTTAGGACCTCACACATCCCAGCATGGAAAGTATTTCTGTTAGTGAGGTTATTCTGTTGTAATGATGAGATTTTAAAGATATCTACCACCAGGAAACAATACTTTCAAAATGTTGGTTGTACTTGGGATTCTTTCCTCCTTAAATTTATATTGTATCAAACTTCAGGATTAAACTGTATTAAATTATCATCTTTTCATGTTATTAAATTATAGCATTTTTAATGAAATCCTTTGCTACTTTTTGTAAAGGAATTTCCTTTCACTTCATTGGAATTTTTAACCACCTAAGCTGTTCTCAACATAGAAACACCCAAAATATCATTTCAAAATTTCTCAATGTCTCCAAAAATACATATGACAAAATCATTTCACAACTGTAAGAAGTAGGTAATATCATTTAAAAATTCCCAGAAGTCAGAATACAAAGGCTATTTTTAATAAAGAAATACAGCTTATAAACTCATTGGAAACAAAATGCAGAATCAACATTCTCAAATAAAAATGAGGAATTTAAATCAACATTTAGCCTCTGGGAATTCTTTAATGATATCATCTATTTCCTAGGGTAACTAGAAATCATGATAGCCTAAATGGTCTTCTTATATATCTTTTGGAGACAATGAAAAGTTTTTGGAATGATATTTTGAGAGTTTCTGTTTTGAGAAAAGGCTTAGCTGCTGAAAATTTCTAAATAAGGAAAATTTTCTTACAGAAAAATAGAGATCTTTTTTAATAATAAAAAATGCTATACCAGTGATCGGCAAACTGCGGCTCGCAAGCCACTGTTTGCCACTCTGTTGACTAATGAGTTTTCTGACTACTGTGCTATACTATTACTATAGGATATCATTATATATTATAGTACTAGTGTAGTTACTAAGAATATTTTCTGTTTTGTAATGGGTAAAATTAATCAGCTTGCATTTATTGTGATTAATTACTGATGGGTTCAGGTTAATGTCTAAAGTCTTATTTTTGAGATATATACAATTGTGGCTTTTGTTTGTCTTCTTTTCACCTATTATATGTTTGGCTGGAATGGTGTGTTTTAAAATCTTTTTCTCTGCTGGTTCAGAAGCTCAATGTTTTTATTTCTCCTCTTAATTAACTATAGCTGAATTTATCATTTTTTATGCTTTCTTTTTTTTTTAATCTCCTATTTTTTTTCTGAATTTTGTTCTGTGATATTTCAGTACTGTCTTTTAATACATTTGTTCGCTCTGAACTGAGTCTAGTCTGAAGTTTATTCCTTAATTTCAGGGGATATAATTTCCATTTCCATGATGTCCAATTGGTTCATTTAAAAACACTATATGTTCCTGTTTTTTTTTTTTATTCTTTATACAATCCTAATTCTTCCTTTACCTCTTGAAGATTCTAAATTAAAATAAACTCCTCCAATAAAAGGGTACAAAAAATACTTTAATGTGGCTACTATGTAATTGGCAACTGATCTTAAAATTTGCCTTTTCTCTGAAAGTTAAATAAAAGATTTATCTTTTCATGGGGAAGGGCAGTCTGGGTGGGGTAGGAGGTAGTTTCAAAGTGACCACTTTATGATAATTTGCGATTTTCTCAATTTAGCATATGATACACAATGTATTACAATGGTCTGTTTTTATTAAAATTACTGGATATTTATACTAAATAAAAATATGAAAATTAAACAAAACACATTTTTTTAAATTTTCTTTTTCCCACAGAAGCTAGAAGAGAGAGAGCCACATGTATTTCATTCTTCCTATGAGAATGCTACAGTGTATGTGGTTGACCCGGAGGTCACCGCTCTTCAGAAGTGGCAGCATTTTACTATACTTTTAAAGAGGTCTTTTCCAGATGGCACCATTGTTTCCAGGTAATCAGGGACAAGTCATCCTTTGATTGTTGACTTAAGGGGGCACTTTTCTTAGCATTTCTCTTCCTCATAGGTTCTGGAATTCTAGTCTGCAGACTAATCTTGAGTCAGAATATGAGGCCACCCCACTTTCCACCCCAACCTAGTGACTCCATCACATGGTGACCAGAGAGACCCAAGATCCAGGCCAGTGCATGTCTGGGCCAAGGCTGAGAGGCTGTGTTTTAGGAATGTGGTTACTAGGATTGGGACTGGAGTGGCTGCTTTTTCTAGGGCTTTTCAAGGGCAGTGGAGCCCATTCCAATGGCTGGTTTCTAGTGTTCAGCCTCGTTTCAGATGCCTGCCTTCAATGAAGAACAGTCAGTACTCACTACTTGGAGGCAATCCCCTGTTCTCCTCTACTTCTGCCTCTAGTGATTTCTTCTTTTCAGCAGCCCTCACTGTGTTGTGTTTCTATTTCATTTCTATTTTCATTTGAAAAATTATTTTTATTTCTATACTTGGTAGGAATAGAAAAGGTGAAGGGGAAACTTTGAAAAGTCAACTAAATAAAATAAAATGTCACTAACTACAAAGAAAAGTAATTGGCTAAAATAAGAAAATTTTGGCCAAAAATTTTACTCAGACTCTTTAAGTTCCAGTTTCCCCATCATAGAGTTTGTGTGAGGTTTAAATTAGATGGGCTTAATTTGAAATTTTCTTAAATTTTCAAACTCTAAAGCCATAAAACATTAGGTACCACTCAATGCTGCTTCACTTAGAGTCAGGGGGCTTTAAACATGGTTAGGAGGTTAGTCACTAGTCTATAATTTGTTTTCTAAATGTCTTATTATGACATTTTCTATATAAAGTGTGCAAGTAAAAACTAAAAATGAAATAGTTGGTCTACATGTCAAGATTTTCTGTTTTCATCTGGTCTTTTACAACATATAAAACTTCCTAGAGCTTATGCTAATAACAAGTCATTTTAAATAATCCTATATAATAAAACCTTAATATGAAAAATCAACAGAATCGCCAAACGACTGGTCACTATGATGAGCACTGACCACCAGGGCTGCAGATGCTCAACGCAGGAGCTGCCCCCTGGTGGTCAGTGCGCTCCCACAGGTGGAGTGCCATTCAGCCAGAAGCCGGGCTCAGGGCTGGCGAGCGCAGCAGTGGTGGCAGGAGCCTCTCCAGCTTCCAAGGCAGTGGGAGTGGGACTAAGCCAGCAGGTGGACATCCCCCAAGGGGTCCCGGACTGCTAGAGGGCACAGGCCAGGCTGAGGGACCCCCACCCCTACAGTGCACAAATGTCATGCACTGGGCCTCTAGTATATTATAATTTGCACTTTTTTTCAAATCCTTTAAACAAAAAATAGAAATTATGATGCTTTGATTTGAGTAAGGAGGCAAATATCTTACTTAAAATCTAGTAGGTGGGGTTATCTAAATGTACATTCTTTCCCAAATAGCAAATCTTCTTATTTACATTTTTCACTTTCCAAGCTCAAGCCCAAATTAGAATGACTAAAATTAAACCAAGAAAAGCTTTTGAAAGGATCTCCTAATCAAATATATTATTCAATAATATCATTTTTAGGAAATGACAAGAGTGAGCGGGTGATTCGGCCCAGCTTTGGGCCTTTCCTCTGCATTTCGTGAGTTTAGGACAGAATTATCCATCCAGCTTTTTTTTTTTTTAAGATAGCTTAGCCACAGTCTTAGCTAAGAATTGAATGTTATATGAAGAGAAATAGAAATAAAATGATATTGGAGAGAGAGAGAGAGAGAGAGAGAGAGAGAGAGAGAGAGAGAGAGAGAGAGATTGAGTGATTGAGCAGTTTGACCTGGTATGCCATTCGGGTAAAACATCTAAGATAATTATTCAGCTATTCAGCAGGAAGACTTCTCCAGTTTGTCCATTTCCTTTTAGACATCTAAACACCTCTTAGTGATTTTTTTTCTGCTTTGTCAAAAAAGACAAAATGTGGATAACACTGTCTAGCCAAAGAAGCCAGTAACTGGAGATATGCCAACTAGTAAAAAAAATAAATAAATAAAAATAAAAAAAATAAATAAATAAATGCTGGCCTTGCTGAATATGTTTAAGCTGGCTCTCTCATTTCAGATCTCCACTAACAAACTTAGGTTAATCATTGATGACATCACATAGAAAATTGAATCAAGCAGAACCTTGTGTTGACTGAGTTATCCACATAATTCTGGTTTGAGCTATAATCTATTTATAACTGCATCTGTTCTTCCTAATTCCTGTCAACAGAGAGTAGAGGACTTCTGGTCGCCAGCCCCCATCCCTTGCCTTTCAGTCAGTTCCTTAGCTGGAGTCACATGGACACACAGTCCTGGTGGCCTGGCCCCCAAGGTTAGAGCTATCCCACAGTTTCCTGATAGACCGATTTTCTACAACAAAAAGTGAGCCCTAACCGGTTTGGCTCAGTGGATAGAGCGTCGGTCTGCGGACTGAAGGGTCCCAGGTTCGATTCTGGTCAAGGGCATGTACCTGGGTTGCGAGCACATCCCCAGTAGGGGGTGTGCAGGAGGCAGCTGATCGATGTCTCTCTCTCATCGATGTTTCTAACTCTCTATCCCTCTCTCTTCCTCTCTGTAAAAAAATCAATAAAATATATTTTAAAAAAATGTGAGCTTCAAGGAATATTATACTAACATGACAACTTGTTTTTCAAATACAGTACTCATACACTTTCCAAAAAAAAGGACAGAGTATGAAAAAATATTTTCATAAGTATTATTTTTAAGTATTTAGTTTCCTTCTCTATTCTGCACATCCTGTCAATCATGGGGGCTCAAATTCTCATCTGTTTCTGAACAGCAAAAGGAGAAAAGCCATGACCCAAGGGTTGGTGTGGCATGAGCTGCCATTCCTTACAGGACTGAATTAGGAGGCTGGATGAAATGAGCAAAGTGTACCCCATCTTAACCCTCAGTCTCCCCTCAGATAGAGTATTCAGCTGGTTTTGCAGAAGGGCTACAAGCTGTAGCAATTGGGGAGTTCTAGGCCTTTCCAAGTGGTCATGTAAATCTATATAAAGCTCTGTTATGAATTAGCAGTAATCTGTTTTTGAATGGCTGTACTTTCCCTAAACCCTTCTTTTTGAATTGTTCAAGAACACTTTGGTGAATATGTAAGAGAGAAAACAACCTTTTGGTTTGGGCTCCACTGGAGACCGATCATCTAACATTTTGTTCATCAGGTTCTGTGCTGGGAAGCCCTCCACATCCTCGGGACCCCTGCTATTACGCGTGGGATTTCGAGAGAGGAAAGGCTGTCAATCTGACCACATGATGTGATTGCTTCCTGAACAGATATGGAGAAATACCACACTCCCCGACTAATACTGACTCTGGGTTTCCAAGATCTGAAACAGACTCTTATGGTTAACTATACAGAACACAACTGTGAATTTGGGGGTTGGCAACTTCAAAGCTCAAGAGAGCATGGTTTCGTTTTTTCTTTCCTGGCTAAGATACAAATCCTCAAGCCAATCCCACTTCAGTGCCCCATGCTCTTGCCTGGTTTTCTTCTTTATTGCCATTTTTGATACTCCTGGCATCTGCTCCCTGTTGGCTTCTGCCATTTGGTTCCAGCTGTTCAATGCCTACAATTTTCTGTCAAGCACAGTGGCCAGGCCCACATTTCTCTGACACCACATCTTCCACTCTGAAGCAGACAGTTTATTCTCTCACCGCTGGAAGCTCCTTCGGCAAATCCAGCCCTTGGCTCTGGCTTAGGTATCAGGCTGGAATGTCAGGGTGAACACAAAGACGAAAAGTTTTTAATGTTCAGTTCTCATTCTCAGAGCATGGTCTACTGATTTCATGATTATTAAGCTCAGGATCAGCAGCCAAAATATGAATATAAGTCAGGCAAGTTCCCATGCTTTCTGTCGAGCTATGTGACCAATTGACAAAGCTAAACCCACAAGCTGGAGCCCTGAAGACACGGTGTCAATTACAAGCTTATCTGGGGACCATATGTTGTTCTTATGCCCTAATTCCTTATGAATCTAGCTCAGAGTCAGACACAGAGACTCAGCACACCCACAGCTATCCTGCTGGGTAAGACAGAGCACTTACCTCCACGGCTTCTCATAATTTGAAACTGCCGAAGTTTAATGTTGTATTTCTATTCCAGAACACTCACCTTACTAATGATTTCTAAGTGAATAGACTTGAAATCAATATTAGAGCATGTAACAGTTTTAAAAGGGCAGTCATAACAATTGTGACTATATGTCCTGGGCATTTTCTTGAGAATAAGACACATTTATGTTCATCTGCTGTCAATATACTCTACAGAGCAGAACAGATGAGTCATTGCAGAGACCAAGAAGAAATATGGTGAGCACATTGGTGAAGCTCTAGAGATCTAATGAGCTAATCATGAAGCAAAGGATGTACTTTCTGCCAAACAACTTAACCCAGCGACACGTACTTTAAAAGCAAATTTCCCCTATATTTTATTTATTATGATTGTTCACCCAAAATCACACTTTATTAAGTTATTTGGATGAACAAAAGTATCAATGATTACTGTGATGTATTCTGGGGGGTTTCTATCCTCTGAGTAGAGGTAACTATTTTAAGATTGTAAGGGAGTTTGTCAAGTTAATGGCAATCGTGAAATGGTGTGATTTTATAAAAAATGTGTTGTATCTCAACCTGAGATGAATGAAACAATACTTACTACCATTTAGGATAACCTCCACCTTCAGAAATCGAATTTCTGATATACACAAGAGAATTTCCTCCTGGTAAAGAAAATGAAATTGATTCCCAAGAATCTTGGGTTTCAGACATGCATACATCCCTCTTGCAGGTCTATGAAAACAGCTCCACAAATGTGATGGAATGCTTATGTGACAGAGAAATGTATTGTTTATATTCATTGGTTTTAAAGCACATCTGCAAAGATACAACCATGAGCATTTTTTTTCCAGAACTACGCTTGGAGGGAAGTTGGGTAAAAGTTAAGGGAGTCTGCTGGAGGTGAAGATTTGGAGAGTTTTGCCTCATGGTGAGCAAACAATATGGCAGAGACCATAAGTGTCTTGTTCATCTGTGTCCATCAGAGAAGCTGACAGTAGTGCTGGGCAGCTGGTTAAACAGCGAGTAAACCATTATTTCATCAATTTTCCATTCTACGAAAGCTAAGCAGAAACCAACACCTCCTCACCCAACCTATGGCCCGACCGACGCACGCCCAGAATGCCCGTTTACGATTGTTTCCTCAGTCGCTCTGATGACTGAGATGTCTGCTAAGTGACTGGCATGTGGGTAGCCTATACAGTGTGGAGATGCTGGACAAAGAGATGATTCACATTCCAGACAGGACAGGGGTGGGACAGTGCGAGATTTCATCATGCTACTCAGAATGGTGCAGAATTTAAAACTTATGAATTGATTATTTCTGGCATTTTCCATTTAAGATTGTTGGACCGAGGTTACCTGTGAGTAATTGAAACCACAGAAGGCAAAACCTTAGATGAGGGGGGCTACTGTACTGCTAAGGTTGAAGACAGGCCTGCCCTGGATTAAGTCCCTGCATTTATGCACCAGGAGATTAACAGTAGCAAAAACAAAATGAAATAAAATGGAAACAACCACAATGTACATTCATAGTAATCACTGTTTTCAAAAAGTATCATCTCCAGATGCTACATTTAGAGGCAAAGTATGAGAAGGGAGGTCTCAGAGGATCTCGCCCCAAATAACTTGTTAGTCATAGAGGGAAGTGCTGAGAACTAAATGCTTGTGGTGCCCAAACTTCATATGTTGAAACCCTAACTCCCAATGTGATGGCATTTGAAGATGGGACCTTTGGGAGATAATTAGGTCATGAAGGTGGAGCACTAGTGATGAGATTAATGTCCTTATAGGAGACACCACAGAGAGATTGCTTCTCTCTCAACTCAGTACCATGAGAAGATGCAAACAAGGAAGAGGGCTCTCCCCAGATACTGGGTCTGCCTGAGCCTTGATCCTGGACACCCCAACTTCTATAACTATGTGCAATAATTCTTTGTTGTTTAATCTGCCTGGCCTGTGGAATTTTGTTATATTAGACTGAGCTAAGGCAGGTACCTAGTAACTTTACAGAAGATAAACCTGGTAGACACCATCATAATTAAGTGACCGGTAACAGGACAAACTGTCCCCCAACAGGCTGCACTGAAGATAACACATGGCTTCTGTGACATGCCTGTCCAAAACAGCAGAGTTTGGATCTAATCATGAGGGTGCATCAGTCTAAAACCAGACTGAGTACCAGTCCACAAAGCAATGGTTGTGTTTTTCAAAAGGTCAAGAAGGAAACTGTTTTATATTAAAGAACACTAAATAGTCCTGATTTGGCTCAGTGGATAGAAAGTCAGCCTGAGAACTGAAGGGTCCCAAGTTCGAATCCAGTCAAGGGCATGTATCTAGGTTGCAGGCTCGATCTCTGACCCTGGCAGCAGTCGATGTGTCTCTCTGACATCGATGTTTCTCTCTCTCTGTCTCACCCTCTCCCTTCCACTTTCTCTAAGAAAAAGATCAATGGAAAAAATACCCTTGGGTGATGATTAACAAAACAACAAAAACAGCAAAAGAAGACTAAACAGATGTGACATCTAAATGTAATGTAATCCTTGGATCCCGGGACCAGAAAAAAAACACACTCACACACACACAAAAAACGGGACAACTGGTAAAATCTTACTGAGGTCTATGGATTGATGAGATACTATTATTACCCATGTTAATTCCTTGATTTTGATAATTGTATTACAGGTATGTAAAATAATGTAATATAATTGCTTTTTACAATATATACCTGAAATATTTTCAAGTAAAAGGGCACCATAGAATTTACTTTCAAATGTTTCAGAAAAACAATATTGTGTGTATGCATGTGTTAGAAAAACAGAAAGAGACCCAGGGGAGAGAGAATATTTAATTTCACATGTGATAAGATGTTCATACTGGGAAATCTAAAGGAAGGGTATATGAACTTCTTTAGACTATTTTTACAACTTTTGTAAATCTGAATTTTGTTCAAAATAAAAACAGTAAAAGAAAACAGCGAAGCAGGGGACTGATGACACATTTTGTTTATGCTTCTCTGCAGGGAAGGGAGGAGCTTAGGATGAGGAGAGGCAGACTAAGATCTGCAAAAGTATTGCTCATGGACATTTCATAAACAATAGTTTCATTTTTATTCTTTAAAGAGTAAATATATTCTAGATATTCTTTCCATCCATGAAATATATCATAATTCAAGAAGAGAAAACCAATATTTGCCACAAGCTATGGGTACCCAGTGTAATTCGAGTTTACTAGGCGTTGGACTAAGAGATTAGGGAAGGATGCCTTGAGGAAATGATGAGTGAGAAAGAGCTGAGGAAGGAAGGTGAAAGGAGCTTTCTGGACTGGAGAAGACCTAACATAAGTAAAAGCCGTTGGCTCACAGGAGCATGTTGCATGCCAGGTGCTTAAAGGTGGCCACTGGGCCTTTGAGCCGGGGAAGCAGGGCAAGGTTGGGGTTAGAAACCATTACATCAAATATCTTTAATGTGAGCAATGGGGTATTTGATGTCTTCATATTTCCCCCAGTAAACTGATAATTCATAGAAAATTTAATGCGCAAGTTATAACTCACTACAACTCCAAAAAAATTAGAAATGGTAGAAATGTTCAGGAGCTAAAAATTCCACCGAGCAATGATAGAGTGTGCACTTAGTAAAAGAAAGAAATCACAGACCTAAAATGCAATTTTTCCTTATAGTCACATCATCTCATTGAAAGGTAATAATTAAAATGGGTCTTTTAAAACCAGAAACTATTTTATTTTTTTAAAAAGTATTGAACCTGAATGCTGGGCTATTTTTTTCCAAGGCTAGCTAGTACTTAAAGCATCTAAGTGAGGAAGAGAAAGATAATGTCATAATGTTCCTCTTATAGTATGATGTTTGCAATGCATTTCCCTTTCAAAATGACACGGAAGGGTTAGAATATTTAAAACAACTTTAAATATGTACACACATTTCTCCATCCATCTAACCAAGAATCGTTTATTATATTAAAACTCTTTGACTGTCTGGTGGGGTGAGACACTAACTAAATAACAACCACCAAAAGTAACTGACATATTTAAGAAGTGCTACAGAAATGCAGGAGAGAAAGCAACAGTCTGCCTATGGACTCTGGGAAGGTGATAGGTGAAGGAAAAAGTGAGTTAGGTCTTGAAAGGCAAGTAGGAAATGATCAAGAAGAGCAAGAAAGAGTAGTCCGAGCAGCTGGCAACATCAGAGTGCATGGCACACTTAGGAAATGCCCAGGACCTTGAGTGGCTGTAGTTGAGTGGAGAAAGTTGAAGAAGAACCTATTAGAAAGGGAGGTGGGAAAGGTAGATTGGATCCAGATGAGATTTCATGTCTTGGGGCAGTAATAAGGGTATCAGCAACACTCAGTAAGAGATGCACCTTGATCCAAACTGTGCTCATAAGATAATGGAGGTTAAGTGTGGAAAGTGGTGGACACCCGAGACAGAAAGGTGACTAGTTAGAAGGCTGGAAAAGAACCTCAAAGACATTGCAAAAGACAATCAAGAATAAATCATGAGCTAAATATTTAACTAGATCATTAAGTTCAGGGAGATGTTTAAAATATTTAGGGGTTAGGATTGCCAGCACTTGGCACATGATATGATGTGGGCTGGCAGGAAGTGGAAAAAATTAAACATGGTTTCAGTTTGAGATTAACTGGACCAACTCAAATATAAAACTCAGGAAAAAAGAAAATGAGATTTTATGAGGCAAGAAACTGTGTTAGGTATGGATTCTGTTGAGTTTGAAGTAATGGAGGGACTCTAGGATGAAGACACCCATGGCCAGAGCTCAGAATCAGAGTGCAAAGTCCAGGCAGTATTGGAAGCATCAGTGCACAGGGAGAGCTGAACCTGTGGGAGAGGATGGATCAGGTGGGAAGGTGGTTTCAGGGAAGGCAGAGAGAAGAAAGTGTAAGGCTTGATCTCTGGTGAACCCCAACATGGAGTGGTTCATTTTCCCTCAAGGTGTGCCATGAACTGAAAATATATTGAGGAATACTTGATCCATTCTTCTAGGACCAAAATGCACTGAGTCGCTGCCTACTGATGAATCTATATGCCATTTTGAATAAAACTGCCCATGTTAAATGATTCATTTAACTATTAGGTTACATGATGAAAGATAGAAGTTTCAACCCGTCTTTCTGAGTAATGGTCATTGCATTGTTGTACATAAATTGTAGACTTGTCTGACTCTGACACACAGAGTATGTGGTCCCACCCACCAGGCTCACTAGATACTAGAGAAAATATGGAAAAATTATCCAGAGTGGAAGGAGTGAGATCTACCTAACCATGGATCTAAGCTATCCTCATATAAACAAAATGACGAGACCTGGTCAGAGATGAGGCCCTAAACAGATGTCAGACAGATTCCCCTGAATGCTCAGAGCAGGTTCAACAACCGTCCCCTTTGGTGATAGTCTATGGTCTCCTGAGTCACAGTTGTATTCATTCCACAGGGACACAGAAACAAAAGGTGACTTTCTCCTTGGCTGGATGTCGACAATGAACATGAATGTAGCTTAAAACACTCTTAGGAATGTTATCATTTGATCCTCATGAGAATTTTGGGCATCCTTATTTTACCAAAAGAAAAACTAAGGTTTGTTAATTTGGATCAAAGCTACACAAACAGAAAGGGTCAGGCTTTGGAACTGAACTCTGGTCTTCAATAAAAGATTGCTTCATCCGCTTAATATCAGGATAAGAAAACAGTGCTTAGGAAGAGTTTGTCCCTTTTAATAATCCATCCAACTGTGTTTTTGGTAGGTTCACCAAAGTTGTCCAGATCCCAATCCCTAGAAGCTAGGGATATACTACCTTTCATGGAAAAGGGGACTTTGCAAATGTGACTAAGATTAAGAATCTGAGATGGAGAGATTATCCAGTTGGCTTAATGTCATCACTTGAGGAACAGTGAAAGAGGAAGGCAGAAGAATGAATTAGAGAGATGAACCTGTGAAAGACTTGACTCACCATTGCTGGCTATGAGGATGGAGAAGGGGGCCATGTTGAGGAATGAGGTGCCCTCTAGAAACTGGAATGGCCCTCAGTTTACATCCAGCAAGGAAACAGGAAACTTGGCCCCATTCATGGGAAACATATTCTGGCCAACAACCCAGATGAGCAGAAAACAGTTTTTCCCCTCAAGCCTGCAAATAGAGATGTGACCCTGCAACACCTCGATTTTAGCCTAACAAGACCCCTCGGGAACTCCTCACCTACACTAAGAAGGGATAACAGAGCTGTGTTGCTTAATCCACTAAAGTTGTAATACTTTTATTTTTCATGGCAGCAATAGAAATCTAGTGACTGTGTTTGTATCTACAAAGTTGCAGAGGCCCAGACTTAGACAAATTGTGATCACTTTCTAGGGCACTGATAAATCACATGCCATCATTCAGATCACTAGAGGTGGTGACAAAAGGTATCATGTCAGTTTACAGGACTGACCCAAGTCCAAGGGAACAGCCGCCCCCTCACCTGCACTCACAGAACCAGAGACACACACAGGTCACAGGGGCAGCAAACAGCAGCTGATACTAACCTCACATGCTCAAGAATTAAACCTTGCATGTACACTCAGGTTTATAAATGTATGTATATCTGTTGATTTTAAGGTTTATTCACTTTTATTGGAGAGCCTCATAGAAATGTAAATTCTAGACTTTTATTTTCTGATAATAAATTATACTTATGACTGCAACGGTGAGCTGGGCTGAAGGAAAAAAGGTATTGGGTTCAAGATGACCCATGGTCTTGCTCTGTGACCTTGACCATATCCACTTAAACCTCTCTGTGACTCTTTCCTTATCTGCTTCAGACTAAATTTTCCTTTAGGTCTAAATGTTTATGATTATAGGATGCCAAGAAATGTAGCACAGTTTATTTTTTCTTATTCCCCACATACATTTCAAGTGGAGTTGGTATACATAAGATCCAGAAGAAATAATTCCTGGCCAAAATTTAGCTTAAGTCACTTAACACATTAAAATTAAATATAATTTTAATATTAGCTTAAGTGTGTCTCAAAGAATATTTTTATGAACAAACAAATGTTGCAAATAAACATACCAAAAGTTGTTACCAGTGAGTGGTAGGTTATGGGTGATCATTGGTGTTTTTCTTCATTATTTTCTATATTTTGAGTTATTAATTTAATAAAAAGCAACAGAAGTTTAAAAAGTACAAATGTAAAGAGAAACTATTCAATGGAAATCAAAATTTAAAAACAACAACACAGGGCATAGTTATTACAATACTCTAAAACAGTGTCAGGAAAACTCCCTGACTTAAGAAAAAGGAGCTGAGGTTTTAACAACTAAAATAGCCCTCACATTCACTGATAAAATCATATAGTTCTGGTGATTTATTAAGAGTTTCCTTGAAAATATAAACCACTCTCCATCATGGGACTAGGAACGGACTGTTGCTGTCAAAACACTGTCACCCACATTTCCTGAGTTTTAAGCAATCATTTTCTGCACCCCGCTCAGAGTTTTATTCTGCTGCAGCCTCATGACTTTGAACAACATCAGTGGGAATGACAAAGATATCCCCAGCCAGACAGTGAGGCCTGTGTGTGCCACCAAGGAGTCCCCAAGGTAAGGAGCTGGTGTTGGAATAATGATAACGCCTCTTTGGCAGACTCTTATTTACTCAAAAGTAGGCATTCATGCCAATCAACATTTAATTTTTTAATCTTTGAGTAGCCTTCTGAACTCAATTTCATTCATTTTACTTCAATTCAATTTGTGACTACTTAGCAGATACTACATGCTGGTACTTCATCACCAAAGTAATTCTTCTCAAACATACTTAAGAATTTGTTTAACTCAAATCAGGCACTTAGATTTCCTTTTGCCTAACCTGTACTTTTGTCATCTCCAAGGGTGACATTCCTTCTTGCATTTAATAAGCATTTAGTAAACACCTACTATGTGCCAGATATTTTTATGCCTTGGGAGTATGGAAACAATAACCACAGTGACTATCCTTGACTACCCTCAGAGTATTGGAAATGTGAGGACAAAAACCATACTTCATCCTCCTGGTCCTGCAGGTATCAGGGACAAGTGTCATGAAAACCATGGGGAGGTATGCCAGAGATCAGACAAGCTATAGAAATCAGCAAAATCATGAAAAGTTATCTCTGGTGCCTCTAGTCTCCCATTTCTATTTCCTTTTATCCTACTGGGTCAGGGATCTTTTCAAGGAACACCTGCTGGGGAATGGATTTACATTTTGTGGTGAACTTAAGTCAACAGCCACTTAGTGTATTTAAGGTTAATTTCTCTTCTTCCCTTCCCTTCCTTTCCCTTCCCTTCCCTTCCCTTCCCTTCCCTTCCCTTCCCTTCCCTTCCCTTCCCTTCCCTTCCCTTCCCTTCCCTTCCCTTCCCTTCCCTTTCCTCTTCTTTTCTTTTCTTTTCTTTTCTTTTCTCTTCTCTTCTTTTCTTTTCTTTCCATTTTTGTTAATCCTCACTGAGGACATTTTTTTCATTGATTTTCAGAGCTTGTGGAAGGAAGTGGGAGAGACACAGAGAGAGAAACATCAATGTGAGAGAGACACATTGATTGGTTGCCTCCCTCACACACCCGCAACCGAGGCCTGTGCCCTTGACAGAAATTGAACCCGGGAGCCTTCAGTCCACAGGCCAACGCTCTGAGCCAAACTGGCGGGGACTAAGGTTAATTTCTAACTACTGAATGAAATGCCCCAGACCTCCTTAGTGATCAGCTTTCTAGGAGACCAATCTGGGAAGGAAGACTCTGCTGTCTCTCCAACACCTCTGAAATCACACTGTCAGGGACCTTTTGCGGGTGTGAGAAGGAGGTGATAGAGGTAACCACCAAAAACAGAGACAAAGAACTAGAAAAAAAGAGCAGTTCTTGCTGCTTTTTCATGGCAGGGAGGAGGCCTGAAGCTTGGAGGACAGTTCAACCTCTCCCTGCACTGGCCTGTGTTCCAGTCATGTGGCTGCTGAGAGGCCCTTGGCACAGACATTACGCCAGAGAGCTGCAAGGACAAAGGGTGGGCATGGGAACTGGACAGCTCACTCTCTAAAGCAGATGGGCCTTACCATTCTCTCCAGGAACAGAAAGAAGGAAGTGAGATTGCATGCTTGCCTGCAAGCCTGCACCAGGTCTGAAGAACCTGCTTTGCCCACCTTCATCCCTGTTGGCTGCCCTATGGCCAGTTCTCATGCAACTAGCCCCTTCATCAGGTATAAACAGTCATTCCTCTGATTACATCCTCAAAAGACCACTTTATGCAACCATTTTCATCGCTGAAATACAAATATGGTTGTAGATCATTTGGACTAATTCTTCCAGTTGCTAAAATCAGATATCTTAACCAACAATGGTGTTATTACATTTTTTAAAAAAATTAATCTTCTATGAAAACCTCTTAAAAAAGAATAAGAATTGACTAGATTTTTAGGACTAAAGCATCTTAAAATATCTTATTGTCCAACCGTCTTGTTTGAAAGATGAGGAAGTAAAACCCAAAAAAGACTTGGCCAAGGTTACACAGCCTGGAAAACACTGCTTCTTAATGACAAAAAATACATTTTTCTTAGTTGATTGGCTAACAGCCACATAATGACTTTGGCATCAAAACACTGAAGGTAATGAATGAACCTTGACTGTTAGCATTCAGAAAGTTCCTGAAAGAACCGTATGTGTGCATTTTGGTATGACAATAAATTTTATTAGTATTAGTGACACATACAGAAAAAAATATATAGCTTTGTGTATAGATATACTTGAAAGTAACCTGGAATACTTTCCCTTTTACAATAAAACCCATTTTTGAATAAATGTCTGATTTTTAAATAAGTATAAAAATATGAAAAGTAAATTACTTTAAATGTTAGTTCTCCATATTTGAATATTCTTCTCAAAAACATTACCGAGTTCCAACATCACTTTCATTTTTGTGAAGATTATTCAGCTATAGTCAATTTCCACTTTCTCATTCTAAAGAGCTGTGACAAAGGGACTTTTAAGAGCTAAGCAAATAAACAGTGAGTGTCCAAAAAAGCAGTGCCATATTTCATTGAATGGTGAATTTTGTTAAGTTTTTTGTTTTCTTGTTTGCCAAGTCGAATGTTCATGCCCATGCTCTCTTTTGGAATGTGTGATTTGAAAGGCCAAAAGTCATTGGTCATTTTGACAGCCATAATTAGTCACTTAAATTGGTAATTACTAAAATAATGATATGAAGAAAAGCTCATTGTACTGATCATAAATGGTGTCTTCTTTTTAAACAGACACCCTCACACCCCCACCAGATCTAGTCTTAAACTCTGCCATTTTGGCGTTTAACTAAAATTAATAAGCTGCCAAGCATCCCAAATTCTACATGTCAGGAGAGGAAGTGTGCTGAAAATGAATTACAGAAACTGACTATTTTCACATTTAGCAGCACAATTAAAGGAACTTTTGATGATTTGGACCCATTAATTCTTCTATTCTCAGAGGCAGACATTTCCACTTCAATCCAATTGACAAATATTAATGTTTTTAAGAGCAAGTGTTTTTCTCCGTTGCTACTAACTCAGTCACATTCATCACACTTTGTTATTTCTACATCATTTAATGTAGGTCACCACATCAAGTCCAGCAACCACAAGCATTTCTTTCCAGCCCCAGCCCACTGACACTTTTGTGAAAGATAAGAGGCACGCAAATCTCACTTCATGGGGGGAAAAACCCCCACATTTGTAAACATGAACACTAAAATCAAGACTACAAAAGACAATGCAGCAGATATAATGCTGCAACCCAACTACTCCATGCTCATGGTGCCAGAAGTGCATTTCTCTAGAAAGAGGAGAATCAAAGGCTGCCTTTTCAGAGTTAAAGAAGGCTTTGTTTGTGAAGCCTAACCTTCTCTGTGCCAGTCCTGTCCTTGGGAAGTGACTGAGCACTGTCATCGATTCCAAAGTCGGTGCCTCTCTCGATATCACGTGTTGCTGAGATGTCATAAATGAAAGATTGGTAAGCAGAGCAAAAGTAGTAGTCACAGTTATTCTCTCATTAAGAAACTTCTTTTAGAAATCACTTCCTATGGCTAGCACTCTAAGGTTCCCTTTTCCTCCTTGCTCTCTCACATGGATGCTAACTGCATGTTTAATGAGACCTGCCTGCCTGCCTGCCTGGTGGAACTGGCCAGCAGCACTGGGTGGTCCTGAAGAACACAGACTGCCTGCATGTGACTCCTGGATGCATCACTCACTCATCATTTGATCTGGGGTAAGTTCCTGATTTCTGAGTATCTCTTTCTTCATCTAAAAAATATAAATAAAACTCCTTTGCCATAGGGTTGTCATGAGAATCAAAAGAGATTGTACAAGTAAAACACCTGGCACAGAGGAAGTGCTCAATGCCTTTCTGTATGATTGCATTTCTACCACGTGCCAAGTAAAGGATGAAGATGACTCAAGGAGCAGCATTAGTAGATACTGACAGCCTGGAAATTTTTAAGTCATAATTCCTCTGTGATGTCTCACTGATGCCTGTGCATCCAGCCCACTCTTTCCTGACTTTCCTTAAGCACCTCATCTCAGTGAGAAGGAAGACGTCTCCACCTCATTTCCTTGTAGTAAATACAGTACAAAAGCAGTGACAGACACAAGTTCCCTGCTCTCAGTTGCACTTACATTGAAGGCAAGAAGGTTGAAAAAGAAAAACAAGAAGTTAATTAAATAAAAATATCAACTGAGGTAGTGATCAGAAGTCTAAGGAAAACGAAGCAGGAGAATGGAAAAGAGAAGGCAGCAGCAGAGAGAGGCTGAGGAAAATACTTTAATATGGTGATTCAGGATGACTTTCCTGATAAGGTAACATTGGAGAACCTGAAGGATCAGAGGAAGAGGCCGTGAGAACTCGGGCAGAGAAATGGTCAATGCAAGAGCCCAATCATCGAATCCCCTAATTTTACAGATCAGGAATCTGAGACTCCAAAAAGAGAATTGACTTAGAAAAGCATCACAGGTGATGGTTGGAATTCTGTTCTCCAGACTCACAGGCTTGGACACTTCCCGTACCAGCTCCCATTCATTAAACTCCCAAATGGCCAAATTGTTCAAAGTACAAGAGAACACTTCAGATCTCGGGTAGTTAAGAAGAGGAAAGAGCACCCCAAGATAGGGGTGCAGGACAGTCAGTCAAAGGACCCTGTACCACATTACAGCCTATGGGCAAACCAATGTCTTTAACTCCATGGAATGCCATCCTTAGGACATTCAAATGTGAACAACAGAACTCATTTATTCTCTGAGGCTCAGTGAGTATAAGAGAAAAGAAACATTTTCATGACTTTATGATTCTAGCAATCAGATTTTCTGATATAACCAATTATTTTCATTAAGATAGCAACGTAAGTCTTATAAAGCAATAAGAATCTTCATTAGTTAGCAAGATTCTGCTTTAAAATTCATTGGTAAGAGGGGTAACACCTACCACACACTGCAACACATCTTTAGGACTGTAACCCAGGGTGAGACCTTCTGCATATTCAGATTGCAACAATTTCCTGTACGTTATGGAATTTTTTTCTTAAACTAGAAGCTAAACCTAAGTTCACACTACAATTAAGGTGTTAGATGAAGCAGAAAATATAATGCAAAATAAAAGGGACTTCCCTAAAGTTACTTCTCAAAGAATCAACCCTATTTTCATTCTTAGTTGGTCTGAGTGTTATCTTTGCCTCAAGGGACTCTTTCAAAGAATTGCAGAATAAACCACATTGTACTGGACCCTCATACAATCCCCCTTCCTGACAATATACTGCCAAAAATGGCTGATGTAGCTTATTTTTGTGTTTCTCAA
The DNA here is from genome assembly GCF_963455305.1 of Plecotus auritus. Lineage (NCBI taxonomy): Eukaryota > Metazoa > Chordata > Mammalia > Chiroptera > Vespertilionidae > Plecotus > Plecotus auritus. The sequence continues at coordinate 28,238,466 of NC_137776.1, forward strand.
ATTTTACTGTGCTTAGGAATCACCAGAGGATCTTGTTAAAATGCACATTCTGGTCTAATAGGTCCACAGGGGAGCTTGGATTCTGCATTTCTAACAAGCTTCCATGTGATGTCAATGCTGCTGGCCCACAGAACACTCTGAGTGATAGGGTGTATCTCTGCATCATGCTGCCCTTTATGAAAAATCACAGAAAATTTTCTCTCGTCTCATGAGTCTCAGTACAAGTTAAAATTAATCATGTCTACGGCGAATTATTTTCTTTTACCTCATGAACCTCTCAGTCTCATGGATGATCATGTTTTCCTGTTTGACTTGACCACTAGGAAGCACCTTTAGCAAGACTATAGGACTTAACACATGTATTTTATTTACTGATCCTTCTCCATTTAACTTCTCCTGACTACATCTAACTTTCCTAATATTGCTTTTTGTTGTCCATAATATTGCTTTTTACCCTCTTATTCACTACATTTTTGTTGTTGCTGTCTTACATCTATCTTTGTAAAACACTTAGAATCACTCCTTTGAATACGATAACATGTGAGTAAAGGATTCCAACACAACCCATTTCACAATGGAAATATGTGCCCAAGGACACACAATGCATGGACAATTTTCAGGCGCTTGTGGGAGTGGGGTGAAGTGACTGAGCATGAAGAGGGAGCTAGTCCTAGAACAGAAGTGGACTTGAGAAGAATTAACTCCACCCTCTTTCAGAGTTTGCTTATGGTTTTGCCAGATAGATGGCTGAGTAAGCTAATATTTTAAGGACTTGACAACTGAGCTCCCAGTTGCCTTGGGAATATTTGTTATTATTACTGGTAACTGGAATAGACTATGCTGTGACTTCTAATCTCAGAAGAACATTGAAGTGAATGCTAATAGGTACTCTAAAATACCAATGGGGCAACAGTTATTGTTCCTTTGGTAGAGCTATTGATCCAAAGGCCACATCAACCAAAATCAAATCCTCATGTCTTCCAATTTAGAGATGCTGTTGGAAACCACTACAGAAACAGAAGGTAACCCTTTGCTAGTTACTATTCAGGTTACGGAAGATATCACACATCAGTCACTTCACTTAGAGCAAGGTATTTAACCCTATGTCTCTCAATGATCTCCCCTGTAATTTGTAACATTATTCCTCATAAGATTGCTCTGAATCTTAAATAAAATACTTACTACTATATTGGGCACTCTGTAGGTTCTCAAGAAATGGTTTATCACAATACATTGATTACTACTCTTTTCTTATGCTAGGCCTTAAAGAAAATGGTGAAGAAAAAGACAGCCAAACACCATACAGGTGTACTCATTCTTTCAGTTTTTGGACCCACCTAGAAATTTTCTTTTTACAGTTGTTTCTGCAATGCCTTTGAGAACTCAAAAACATTAGTTGGTACAATCAATAATATTCAACTTTGATCTTGTCTACTAAGTCCATGTTGACTTCTTCACCAGGCAAGGGACTTTCCTCACGTCAAAACATAAAAGTGTGATTTCTGCTCAAGTGTGTGATTTCTGCCAAAGTGTAAATACTCCTGTTATGAAAAGCCCTGTCCAAAACAAAACAACGAAAGACAGCTGTGAGTGCCAAACAAGCAGGCCTTTACTTTGCATAGGGCTTTTACCTCTAGACATGGACAGTAAAACAAGTGTTTCATTTTTATTCAATTCACTTTTTGCATCTTTTCACTAGCTCTTAACCCCAGCATGACTTTTTGTTAACATCTAGAATTTCCCACTCACTTAAAAAAAAGCAAAACCTCCTACTCTCAACTATTCAAATATCACAAAGTTAAGAGGAGAGGAAATTCTTCCTTCTAGGAATTCCTCCTGGTCTTGTAAACATGTTTTATGTCATTACTTCTCTACCAAAGATCTTTGGTCTGTTGAAGGTTCTGCTTTTTATTCAAAGCTCCTTAAAATATCAAACAAATTTTGTATCATTGGGGAACAGAGGAAGTGACGAAACATCAAATCAAAGCAGAGGTATGGATTTTTGTGCTTACACTAAAGTCAATACTATCCCCTCTTTACCACTAACCCTCTCTGGGTGGGTATGGAGGGACAGAACATGCTGGTTAAGTACAGTCATTTCTGGCAGGATGTTTCTTAAAAGTTAATAAAGTTAGATAGAACTCACAAATGAGTTGCAGAGGAATTTTTGTGTCATAACAAAGTAAATGCCTTACATGTGTTAAAGAATGAATGAAAATAAAGTGGTATGTTCTGATTTAGGAAACACACAAGAGGCTTTGGGTAAAATCTGGCCAAATCATTGGTGAACCTTCACTGTTTCTTAGGCATCCTTTACTTCATCTGACCAACCTCCTCCTTAGCTCTCACCCTCTCTGTTACTCCAAATTTCCCATTACTCTGCCTCATCCAATCACATTCTATGAATGAAACTCTAGTCCGGCTGGTATGGCTAAGTGATTGAGCATTGACCCATGAACCAAGGAGTCACCTGTTCCATTCACGGTCAGGGTACATGCCAGGGTTGCAGGCTCAATCCCCAGTAGGGGGCGTGCAGGAGGCAGGCATCGGTGATATTTCTTTCTCATCGATGTTTCTATTTCTCTATATCTGTCTTTTGCTCTCTTTCTAAAAATCAATAAACATATATTTTTTTTAAAAAATCTCTAGTTCTTAAAAAAGAGACAAATATAATTTGTTAGCAAAGACTAATCTATACTTTAAAGTATTTTTCTTTTAAAATTCTATCAAATATAATACATATGTACACAAGTGTACAAATCCTAGGTTTATAGCTTAATAAAATTTAGTAGAAAGCCATCTAAATGAACTAATTAGTGCAAAAGTACAAATATACTTCATACATTTTAAAAGGGCTTCTTACCAACAAAAATAATAATAATAAATCTCTAATTCGTGGCATTACAACTTGAGGCCAACATGGTATGTACATTCACCCAAAGTAATAAAACACTCAAGTCCCAACATGAGAGAAATGTTTCTAATTATTTTCTAACTGAAATTCTGCTCCAGAGAAGCTTACTTTGTGGAACTACCATGAACAGAGTGTCAGCAAATTAAACTTCACTTGATCCTGAGATTGACTTTTGCATGAATTATGATTCACTTATTTTGTATAAAAAAACTTTTGGATAACTATAGAGAAAACTTCTCTTTTCAAAATGTATGGTTTTTTCCCATAATTGTTCTTTATTATTATAATTTCTTCTTTTATCTTCTTAACTTCATTAAGATATCTTTGACATATAAGAATTATATATATTTAAGTGTATAATGTGATGGTTTGGTATATGTTACATTGTGAAAAAAACATCATAGTCAAGTTGAAGAGCTTATCCATGACTTGTACATAGTTACCACTGTGTGTTGAGACGATTTAATTAAAGATAGATCCTCTTAGAAATTTCAGCCCAGCTGAATGTGGCTCAGAGGTTGAGTGTTGACTCAGGAACCAAGAGGTCACTGGTTTGATTCCCAGTCAGAGCATCTGCCTGGATAGCAGGCTCGATCCCCAGTAGGGGGCATGCAGATGATTCTCTTTCACCATTGATGTTTCTTTCTCTCTCTCCCTTCCTCTCTGAAATCAATAAAAATATATTTTAAAAAAGTTAAATCCTCTTAGAAACTTCAAATATACAAAGCAGTATAGTTGAGTATTGTCACCATGCCATACACTGGATCTCCAGAAGTCATCTGTCTTGCATAACTGGAAGTTTGTATGCTTTAGCCAACATCTCTTCATTTCTCCCTTACTCTCACCACCCCTCCCCCGGATCCCATCCCAGCAATCACTCTTTGCTTCCCTGAGTTTTAACATTGTATATTCCATATATAAGTGGGTTCATGCAGTATTTGTCTGACTTACTTCACTTACCATGTCCTCCAAGCTCATCCACATTGTTGTAATTGGCAGGATTTCCTTCTTTTTAAAAGTTGAATCATATTCTCTCTCTCTCTCTCTCTCTCTCTCTATATATATATATATATATATATATATATATATATATATATATATATATTTCTTTATCCATTCATCCCTCAACACACATTTAGGTTGTTTCCATATCTTGACTATTGTAAAAATGCTGCATTGAACATGGCAGTACAGGTATCTCTTTGTAATTGTTATTGAAGAGGGAAGCAAAACAAGGTGAGTCTCCTGCATAGAAGCCTCATGCAGTGTCTTGGCTTAAAACTGAAATCAAATTTGCTTTGGTATCTCCCTCAGCTTTCCTCAGCAACTGCCCTACGTTGGCTCCCTCAGTGATCTCACTCAGCATCCTTTGCCCTCTGCTCTCCATAACCCATACACATTTTGAAGCTTTCCTGTCCTGTATGTCTATGTGCAGGGCTGTGTTACAGATATATATAGACATAATATAGACATCGGGATGTATGCCATTCTCAACCATTCTTATTGGATAAAGTAAAGTCCTAACCCTACAACAATATCTCTGTAACCTTTGGAGCATTTCAGTCCCTAAACAGACATTTCAGGAAGGACGCTATGAATCTAGCAGTGACACAGTTTTTTTCAGCACAACTTTCTAGTATCTCTCAAATAGTTTTCAATAGATGACAGCTGTTCCAATCAAGCAGTTCTTGCCTCTACAGAAGTGGGCTACCCATAATCTTCTTCCCCCATCCTATTCATTTTCTCCCTTGATAATCAGGATTTGAGGATTTGAAGTAACAAACATAGTCTTAAGGGATTGGCTCAACTTAAGCCAAGATCAGCCTCCACTGTGCAGTTCAATTACAAGGCTTTAGGTTCATAAGGGATGAGCTGCCATACAGAATCCCACCGAGTTTGGGTGCCAACTCAGAAAACTCATCACTGGAAAGCATGGAAAGCAAAGACCAAGCGGCCAAAATCACTGCCAATAGTGCCTGACTAGATATGTAAGATCCTATGACATGTCTTGGCAAAAACTAGTTCAGGAGTGTTGGCCAAGGTGCTGAAGTGAGGGGAGGGAGGCAGGGACACCTTTGTTGGTGAATCACCCCCCACTACTCATTTTAAGACCTTGAGCTTATTCATTTTGACAAGATACCCTAGGATTTCAAAGGTGACATGAATTTGGAGAAAGTAATGTGTGTGTGTGTGTGTGTGTGTGTAGAAAGGTATGCAAGATACATATTCTTTATAGAAATTCCAGCATGAAAAACACTCTAGGAAAACCCACTTAAAAACAAAAAATTTAGAGTTGTTTATTCTAATCGAATGCTCCTTATTTCTCTGCACTTCTCTATCAAATCATTACTAACATTTGGCAAAATGAATCATTTGCAAAATAAAGCTATTGTAAAGCAAATGGCAGAGGATGACAAAGCCACCCTCCTGAATAATCACTCAGAATTAAAGATTATTTTCCATGCATGCCTAGAGGTTTTCTTATTATCTCTACTTTTACTTGAATTGAACCTTTTCTTTCAAATGCTCTTTTAGCCAGTTTATCCTTCCTGCCCTGAAAGTGTGCACGCTGATATCAGCACCACAGGGTAGGCTAACAGTTGAATCACCTCTGAGTAACTGCAGGCTTCGACCCATGGTAAATGAAAGAGAAGGCACCCTGGGCACCCAGTGGGTTCACAGTACAACCACCCCTGCCCGAATGGGCATCCAATGCCTCCTTCCTCTGCCAGGCAATTAGCTTCCGTTCTGTTCAACTTTCTGAACTCTGGCTTGAGAGAAAAGTCCTGGCTGTGGGAACTGGCTCTGGGCAGCTCTTGGCTCCCTCCTGATGGGTGACTGGCAAGAGTAACACTTTCTTTGACACTCTTAAAAGAAGCCGTTTAATTCCTAATGATATTTCCTGGCAAAAAGGAAAATGCAACCCACCACATGGGATTCCGGTCCAGCAAAGGCAAGCCAAGAGGGCGGTGCGGCTGTTGAGCCCAGGTCTTGCTGTAAGGCTGTTTCCTCTGGCTTCCCTTTCCCACCGGGGTTGATTTATTTATTTATTTATTTTTCTCCTGACACTTCCAGCCCAGAGTGTGACACCTACTGGAATTTATGAACATCTGAAGAGGGACGGATATGATTTCCGCATCAGGCGAGAACGGCTGGCTTCTGCCCCAGGATTTCCCGCGGAAATCACCCAGCATTTAGAAGGCTTTTCAATGAGGAAGTAACCAGTAAAGCGATCTTGGCGGGAGAGCCCCGCGAACATTTTAGAAAAATACCAGAAACCATTGGCTATTTAACCCACGTCTCCTCCAGCGTGTTCGCCTTGCCCTTTCTGGAGTCGTAGAAAGTGGTCTGCGTGTTCCCTCCCCCGCCCCCCGTAGAGGGTGGGCGATGCGAAATACATTTATGTCCCGGATTGCATTGACAGGGGGCTCCCAGCTTTGGCCCCAGTGAGGACCTCCGACTACCACCTCCCTTCCCTGCGCACCAGTCCCTGGGCTGAGGGGGGGATGCGCAGAGCTGTGGACCGAGAGGTTCGGTCCAGTAGATTGCCCCACTCCTTGGGTCCCCGGCACCCACAACCTATCGCCCCCGCGATGCAGTCCCGCCACCTCCCCACCGCCTCACACCCAGACACATCCTCTCCCACGCTGCGCTTCTGCTGCCTGTGCGGCTGCTCCTCCGAAGGTCCCAGGTCCCCCAAAGCGCCCTGTTCTCACGCGTCGGTGGCACTGCCTCGCAGAGGTGGCTCCGGGGACGCGAGAGAGCAGAGGCGGCGCGGGAGGGCGTGCGGGGGAGGAGAGCGAGGAGCGGCGGAGACAGGGCGCGCTGGGTGCTGGGGAGGCCCGGCTCGGGGTCCCTGGCCACCCGGGGCGCGCGGGGAGGCGCGGAGGACGCGCCGCACTCACCCGCTGCTGCTGCCGAGTGCTGACGGCCACGGCGGCGGCGGACGCGGCGCTGTGCCTGAGCTCGGCCGCCTGCCCGGGTCTCAGCAGGCTCCGTGTGAACCTGCGGGTCCGCTCGACAGCCATCGCCGACGCACCGATCCGCTGCGGCCGGAGCGCGCGTCCCGCCGGCCTTCCCAGCGCCAACCTCCTCTCCCCACAGCCGTTCAGGAAGCGGAACTCGGCGCCTTTCCCCCCCTCTTCCTCGCTGAACTCGCTAGAGGCGGGTTTTTCTCTCCTGCAACCCCACTCCCCACCCCCTTCTCTCCGCAGAAGCTTCTCGACGACTTTCCAAACTCTGCGCTCCTCCCGGCGCGCACGGCCAACTGGGCTAGCGGCCCCGGCCTGGCGGCGGCGCCTTTGCCGCGAGAGGCGCGGGGCGCGCGTGGGGCGGCTGCAGCCCACGCTCCCCGCAGACTCAGCTGGCCGGCCGGGGCTGTCCCCGCCACGTTAGGGACGACGGACGACGGGGAGGGCCTGGAGCGGCCGCCGTGGGGCTCCGGGAGGGGCCAGCCCAGGGCCCTGGTCCCCATTGGGATGCTTCTCACAGTGGAGCTCTGGCCACTTTTACTGATTTGACCCCTGCTTTCCGGGGCTGGCGAATGGGCGCGTGCGGAGCTCAACTCGCCCTTCCACCCTTAGGAAGGGGTGAGAGGCGCTTTCAGGGTCTGGTATCTGGGCCGCATTGCCCAACCCAACCTTCAGAGGCTCCTTTGCCCACAGTCCTCACTCAGGGCTTTGGAACAAGATTCCAAATTCATGCATGCCTTCAACCAGTGTTCATTAAGCGCCTACTACGTGTCAGTTCCCATTGTTCTGAAAACTGGGGAGAAGAAGGGGGTCTTGCCAGCCCCCTTCCTTTGGGGTTGATAACTTTTTGGGGTTGGGGGTGGGAGGCAGCAAATAACCAAGTCCACAAATAAAAGAATACAAGTGCAGGGACAAGGGAGATTAGATAATAGAAGCTAAAATCAACACATCAGGGTAAAGTGGTAGAAGAGGCTGGGGCGGGGTGGGTGGGTATTAGAGGGATGAGGAGGCTAGAACCAGCCTGTGGGGTAGTAGGTCCTGTGGGTCAGGGGTAGGGGGATGAGGGTGGACTTACATTTGTGTTGCTGCTCTTCTGCTCCCACTTTTGCCACACACCCGTCTGCCCTGCAGTTGCAGCTATCTGATTAAAGTCCTCCAGGATTTATCTTCCTGAGTCACACCCAGGGTGGTTCTCCGACTCCCTGTGGGGCTGAGTAGGAGGAAGAGCAGAATTGTCCTGGCCCCAGGATACCAGTCTGGAGAGATCTGCCAGCCACTGCAACTATTCCAGGTTTTTCTTGGCAGCTTTTTGTAGATCTGTGACCCCGACGTTTTTCCAAAACAGTATATATTTTTAACACAAGGCCACACTTGGATATAAAGAATTCTTAAACGGCCAATAAATGCAATTGCATCCGCTCTCTGTTATCTGGGATTCAGTTAGCCAGAGATACAGCTTGGACATTATTTAAACACATTCTGGAAATCAAGTTGGGCAGAGGCTCTGGAAGATCTGGGAGGTGCCACTGAAAGATCAGTTGGTTCTACGACGCCCTTCACAGGAAAGTACTGTGTCTTGCACTGTGTGCCTTCACGTTGCTGCACAATATGGAACATCACCTTCAGGGTGAGCAAGGTAGGTGGTTGCCTCTGAAAATCTCTGTGGAAGTACTCCTTCCAACCGCTCTCTCCTCTAACAGTTGTGAATGAACATGAGCTTCCCAAAAGGAGGTGTCTTAGTCCTTGTCCCTGAAGTGCGCCTGGCACATAGCAGGCACTTTATAAATATTGGTTTGTGGATGACTTTTCTGAGGGCTTAGATGGATTGGTGCAGCCAGAGGGCTCAGAGTGCCTGAGGCAGGGACAGACAGAAAGTAGAAGAGAAAGGTGTGCTGGGAGGGATGTCTATAGTAATTGAAAATACCTCGTAATGTATTCTAGGTATGGCAACTCACTGAGCTAACGCAAATTAATGAGTAATCCACACAACCCAGTTTTTAACTGTATCAAGTAACAGAAAATCACCTGTACTTCTTTTATTATTATGAATTTAACTGCTGCCAGCTTCAGGGGGTCGCCAGAGCACCTGTGTGAGAATATTTGACGAACAAATGCCTATTTGCCAAACCTTGTATGATGATCATCCCGTGGATCACACTGAGAAGGAGGGTGTATGTATGTGACCTTTACACCCTGAGCATTTCAATGAGGACACCCACTGGGACTCTTGTCAGCCCTTGACAGTCATGTGGGTTTCAGTTAAGGCCCCTTCTGGATGTCAAGAACGGTTCCATCACACACAACCCTCCTCTCCCCGTAGCATAGACAGACATTCTTAGCTTCAGAAATATGACTTCAGGTCTGCTAATTTGGCACTCTGAATCTCTGCTGATCACATCTCTCAGTTCCCTGGAGATACTTGGCTGATGTACTTTGTAAAAGTAAATCTATGAATATATCATGAAGACCCTAATATGAACTATAGACTTTGCGTGATTAAGGTGTGTCAATGTAGGTTCTTCTATTGTAACAAATGTACCACTCTGGCTGGGGACGTTGATAATGGGGACCTGGGTATATATGTCTGGAGGTAGGGGAAATATCTCTATTTTCCTCTTTATTTTGTTCTGAATTTAAACTGCACTATAAATAAAGTTTTATTTTTTAAAAAGAAAGCAATGTAACACAACAATGAAAAGACTAATTTCCCAATGGAACAAAGGGAAAAGCATGTGATCATAACATTTCTCCAATGCTCAACATCATTAGTCATTAGTTGAGCCAACACTCAACATGAAATCAAAATCACTGTGAGATACTAGAATGAGACACCACATCCACTAGGATGGCCATAATGGAAAACAGGGACATTAATAAAAACAGGGAAATTAATAAGGAGATGTGGAGAAATTGGAAGACTGTTACATTAGTGGTAGGAATGTAAAACAGCACAGCCTTGTGCTCGCTTCGGCAGCACATATACTAAAACAGCACAGCCTTCTGGAAAAAGATTAGCCAATTCCTAAAAATGTTAAACAAGTTACCACATGACCCAGCAATTTCACTACTACAGAAATGATATTCACACAAACACATATTCTCACAAAACATATGTTCACACAAAAAGTTGTATAAGAAAAAAGTTGTAGAAAAATATGAACAGCAACATCATTCATAATACCTAAAAAGTAGAAACAACCCAAATATCCATCACTTGATAAATGGTTACACAAAATGTGATATATCCATACAATGAAATATTTTTTGGAAATAAAAAATGAAGTATTGACATGTGTTACAACATGAGTGAACCTTGAAATCATTTTGCTAAGTGAAAGAAGCTAGTCACAAAAGATGACACATTTATGATACCTTTTCTATGAAATGTCCAGAGTAGGCAGATCTTGAAACAGAAAGTAGACTAGTGGTTGCTTAAGGATTGAGGGGTTGCAGAAGATGAAGAATAACAGCTAATGGGTACAAGGATTCTTTCTTGAATGATGAAAGTTTTCTAAAATTAATTGTGGTGGAGGTTGCACAAGAAACATATTATAGTTGTTGGTTTTGGTAGGGAGAACTTGGCAGCTGAGGGACAAAAGTGTCTATATACTATATATATAATATATACATATTTTACTATACATTGTGTACTTATTGAATTTTGTATCACATGTATTATAATAACCTATTCACAAACAAATAAAAATGCACCTTTTTCATTTTAAGAGATACCATTATAGAAACATGTCCATCCTGGTTCCCATTTCTCAGGGAACAATTAATGAAATGAGTTGTATCTTCCGTGATCTCTAATATTGTAGAATAGTGGTTGAAAGCACATGCTATGGACTTCAATTGCCTGGGTTTAAATTTTAGGTTTACTTTTTCCTTCAACAAGTTAATTAAGATCTCCAAGCCTCAGTTTTCTTATCCAAAAATTGGAATAACAATAGGTAGCTGTGAGACTGCTTCTGAGAGGGTCATGGTTGTTCAGCCCACTTATTCTAGATGGCTCATTAAGCAAGCTCCCTAAATCCACAGAATAGGTATTTTAGAATCAATCCGTGATATTATTTTTTCCCATGACCTCAAAGTCAATCTTTTACTCTTCCGTATTTTCTATTATTAGAGTGCATAGCCTGCAAACAAGTTTTACCAAGTTCTAAATCTCTTCTTTAGTTGAGTTGGCATAGACAAAGTCATTCAATCAAAAAGAAGTAAGACTACTCAACAGATATTCATGGAATACCAACTGTGGACAGGATCTCACCCTATGCCATGGAGGCATAGAGCTAAGCAAATGGCCTCTGCCTCTGGGTGGCTTACTTTCAAATAGAGAAACTGACTAATAAACATCAGTGGTGTAGGGTTATTCTTATAGATAAAATTCTTTTTTCATCTTTAAGGTAAAAAAAAAAGCTGATCTCAACATGAAATTTTCTAGTCCTCCCACACCCTTTCCTTCCTTCCTTCCTTCCTTCCTTCCTTCCTTCCTTCCTTCCTTCCTTCCTTCCTTCCCTTTTTTTTTTTTAAATGCTCATCTGAGGATATTTTCCCATTGATTTTTAAAGAGAGTGGAAGAGAAAGGGAAATAGAGAGAGAAATATCAATGTGAGAGAGACACATCAATTGGTTGCCTCCTGCATGCACCCCAATCAAGGCCTGGGCTGGGGAGGAGCCTGCAACCAAGGTACTTGCCCTTGACTGAAATCAAACCTGGACCCTTCAGTCCGCAGGTGCTCTATCCACTGAGCCAAACTGGCTAGGGCCTTCCTTGCCTTCTTTAAAGCTCAAGCCCACATTCTCCTTATTGAAAAGCATCAGTGGTTTTCTTAAGATGCGGTAACCAGTCATTACCTGCCCTGGTACAGTTCAAAGCTCTCTATAACTAGAAATATGAAATTGTCAGTAGCTCTCTCCTGCCATCTTTCTCTATGACTTTGCCCATGGATGATTATACTGGTATTTTGAGTAGGAAAGGCTTCAGGAAATTTTTCATAACAATAATAAGTACAAAAGTGAAGACTGTAATATCTTCTCCAGAACGCCTAAAGGTGTAATGGTGTGAAAATTTAGTTATTAACCCAGGAGTCTGAAGACCAGGGTGTGAATTCAGGTCTTGATACTCAGAGATCATAGAGACTAGAACAGATACCCCTTGCACTAATTCCATGGCACTGAACCACCTTTTCTGAGTGATCTCAAGTCCAATGCACTCTAAGTTTCATCCTGGGCATGAGCATGTCTCCAGTTTTGACTTGAGTTTCACAATTTACAAAGTACACTCACTATAGCATCTGATTCTCAAATTGTTCATCTTAAAAGGCAAATGGGAATGTAACATTTCCCCCACTTTACATATGAGAAAGCTGAGCATTTAATAACATGGAAATTAGAAAAGGTATTTGCCCATACCTTTTTTATTAATAAAGTAAGGTATGGGCAATCAGAAAGGATATATGCACCCCTATGTTCATAGCAGCACAATTCACCATAGCTAAGATTTAGAAACAGCCTAAATGCCCATCAGCAGATGAGTGGATTAGAAAACTACGGTTGACATGTGTTACAACATCAATAAACCTTGAAATCATTTTGCAGCAGCATGGATAGAACTGGAGAGCATTATGCCAAGTGAAATAAGCCAGGCAATGAAAGAAAAATACCACATCATCTCACTCATTTATGGAAAATAAAGAACATTATAACCTGATGAACAAAAAGATAGATACAGAGGCAGTAAAGCATCAAACAGACTGTCAAATTACAGCGGGAAGACTGGGGAGTGTTGGGGAGGGGGGGAAAGAGATCAACTGAAGGACTTGTATGCATGCATATAAGCACAACCAATGGACACAAGACACTGGAGCGGGGGGGTGGGATGAAGGCATGAGACAGGGGATAGGGGAGGCTGGGGGAAGGTCAATGGGGGAAAAGGAGATATATGTACTACTATTTGTAATACTTTAAACAATAAAATAAAATTAAAAATAAATAAATAAATACATACATAAATACATAAATAAATAAATAAAGTAAGGCATGGGAAAAGAGGTCCACAGAAGCAGGTGTCTTGCTTTGACACTTTAGTGACTATAATTAGGGTGGGTAAGTTAAAATAATTTTATTTGGCAATTAAAAATATATAACTCATCTTATTCATCAAAAAGAAAGAATCCTATATAATAAAAGCGTAGTATGCAAATTGTCCCCTCAACTGGGAGTTATCCGGGAGTCCAACCAGGGGGCGGAGCCTGCTGGGGGAAGGGAGGGATGCCCCGGCTGGCTGCCGGCAGCCACTAGGGACCCTACCAGTGTACGAATTTCATGTGCTGGACCTCTAGTCAGAATTATAAAATAAAATAAAAGGAAAATACTCCGCTTTAAGCATTTCTTTGTTCCCTAGTATTAAGAAGAAAAAATTAAACTGAATTTATATTCAGTAGCATTTTGGGCTGGATACTATTTCATAAGATAGATTTTTCTTCACCTTGCCAAGGGAATATTAAAGAGCAACAAGAAAAACATGGTTTGGAAGCAGTGATATTTATTAGTCCTTGCCAGCGCCAGAGCCATTTGACAACACTGAGCTCCTCCAGTTGTTTATTGGCAAAGGTATTAACATTTGATATGAATTCGATCCTCTGTTTAGAAGACAGATTACTCCTTGGGATAAAATTACACTTAAGGTAATATTATTTGAATTGGTAACTCTGCTAGGCTGTATATTTTGTCCCCAGTCCACATAAAGTGGATCTATCACTGTTAGTCCACAGGAATCCCCATTAGTGGGGCAGGGGGCATATCTCAAAGAGGGGCACATGGTTGAATGATAAGAACAGTTCCCACTGGAAACCAGTCTCTGGGTTCTCTATTCTGCTTTGAATTTAATTTGGAATCTGGCCTTAGGGAATTAATGTCCTGAGACCTTTATTTCTCCATCTGAAAAAATGACTCAGAGGCAGATTTTGGGTTGATATGAAGAGAAAATGATTAGTAAATATAGGATGAGAAGTTTTTAATTTCTTACATGCATAATTAAACTCTTGTACTTTGCTCTTCTAGGCATTTCCATTTTCTCCTCCTCTTCATTGTGTTGATGACTCTAAACATCCACTGTTCTTGCAGAAATCCACTTTGACATATAACAAATTATAAGATCACTGGAGGGCCAGTGCACAAAATTCGTGCATGGGTAGGGTCCCTAGGCCTGGCTGGCAATCAGGGCCTTCCTTCCCCCAGCTGCCAGCTGCCAGCCAAGGCCTTCCTTCGTTCCACACTGCCCCCTGGTGGTCAGCACACGTCAGAGCGAGCGGTTGAACTCCTGGTCGGTTGAACTCACGAGGGGAAAATTTGCTCGCCTTTTGTTATATAGGATTATTTATTTTACTTTTAAAAAAACAACAACATAAAAATAAAGCCAATTTTCTAATATTTTCTTGAGCATTTTTGCATCTATATGCATAAGTGAGACAGGTTATCTTTTCTTTTTGGAACTGACTTTATTACATCTTGCCAAGAATTTTTCTTGCTTCCTAAATGGACTGGAGATATTTCTGTCTCTTCCCATGGCCTACAGTCATTTAAATATCATTGAGATCATTTGTTCCCCAAAGATTGAATAGAATCCAGCTGTGGAGCCATCTGGTCCTGGTGCACTTTTTAATGGGAGATCTATAATCACTTTCCAATCTCTGCTGAAGAAATTGTACTATTCAAGATGTATACATCTCTTTTTAATCCTTAGCAACTTATATTTTGCTAAAAGTATCATCAATCTTTTTCAGAGTTCAGAAATATTTGTCTTAGAATTGCACACAGCAATGCCTTACATATTTATCTCATTATCATATATTCTTTTTAATTTTATCATAAAGATTTTAACATGCCTTAAAAGTATCCAGAAATACCCATATAACCTCCTGCTATCATATATAATAAAAGCCTAATATGCTAAGTGTCTGGTCATCCTTTCAACCAATCAAAGCGTAATATGCTAATGATATGCTAAGACCATTCAACCACTCGCTATGACATGCACTGACCACCAGGGGGCAGACAGTTGACCAGTCATTATGACGTGCACTGACCACCAGGGGGCAGACATTCAGACCAGTAGATTAGCTTGCTGCAGGGGCCCAGGCCGATTGGGACTGTGTGAGATGGGCCGACCATGCCCTGGAGCCCTCCCGTGTGTGGTCCCTCCCAGGCTGGCCAACCTCCTGAGTCCCTCCCGGGCCCCAATCATGCACTGGTGGGGTCCATCTGCCTGCCTGGCGTGTGCCCTCTCACAATCTGGGGATGCTGGAGAACGGTTTCAGCCCCATCCCACAGGCCAGGCCAAGGGACCGCACTGGTGCACAAATTCACCAGAATAATTTAAAATTTAAGAATTTTAAATTAGAGAAATCATGACTTTTTATCTCTAAATAATTCAGCATTTATTTCCAAAGTGTAAGAACATTCTCTTACATAATTGCAGTATTTTTTTAACACCCTGAACTCAATTAACAAAATTCTCTAACAACTTTTACTACCCAGTTCATATTCAAATTTCACCAATTGTTTCCAAAATGACTTTTCTTTTATAACTGACTTGATAAATCCAGAATTTAACCACAAAAGACACATTGATTTGCTTGTCATGTCTCCTTAGTCTTTATTCTAAAACCATTTCCCTCTCCAATTTTTGATGACATTGACTTATTGAGGAGACCAAGTCAGTCATCCCACATGTCTTGTTTCTTCTTACTAACATTTAATTTGTTCCTTTTTATCTAAAGGGTTTTCTTATTTTTAATCTTGAATTTTTTGCTTCCTCTTTTTTTTCTTAATTGGGTCCTCAATAGAGGATTATCTATTATATTGGTCTCTTCAAAGAACTGGTGTTGACTTGAATTAGTTTGACTATATCTTATTGTTCATTTTTTTTATCAATAGGGTTTGATACTCTCTTGATCAAGATAAGAATCTCATATATTATGTAATAAAAATAATAATATTTAAATACCTAACAACTTAAATCTTCATTATGGCAAAAAATTAATAAAAAAGTCAATGGGCAAGTTATATAATTGGGTAAATATTTGTAATAGAAATGAACCATAAAGGTAAATATCTGTAATATATAAAGATTTCAACTGACAAGAAAAATATCACAAACAGGCAAATTCCTAAAAGAGAAACTCTGAATGAAAAAAAAAAAGGGGAAAAAAATCTACTCATATTTTTTGTCTATTTTAAATTGGGTTCTCAGTCTTTCCCTTACTGATTTTAAAATCTCATTTACATATTCTGCATATGAGTCTTTTGTCAATATTATGTCTATATGATTTGTTTTACTATTGCACATTGCTAATAGTGACCAGAAGTGATGGCACAACTGTCATTTTCTTCATCTAGTTCCAAGAACGTTTCACCAAATATCTATTTAACAAATATCAAGTGACTATTTTCCATAAAAGACAGAGGATGTGTTTTTTCCCCTTAATAGGCCACCCTATAAGAAACATATCAATACTTAGTCTAGGCTTGTAGAATTTTTCAAAGCCTTAATTCCATACCCTGATTAAGTAGGCAGAAAACATGTTTTGGGTGGATCTAATGATGTAAAGACACTATTTTATTTCCAGGAAATTTTTCTTTTAGCAACTTTATTTACATTGTCAGAGTGCTTTCTCAGGCATGTGGTTTTGGTGTGCACTTGAATTTGCCCTAGCCCACTTCCTGTGCTTATGCTCTGCTTGTTTCTGCTCTTGCTGCAGTAAAAGGAAGTGAAATAGAAATATAACTGCATTGCCCAGAGCTCAGTTTTTGAAAAGGGATAAGTCAGAGAGAGGGAGGAAAGCAATGCAAACCGTGTGCGCTTTCCCTAAACCCACAACAAAAATGGCAGATTTACAAGTCTTGAGGATGTCTTCATTCAAATGAAAGCCAGTGGGCTTTTGTTCTTCCCTACGTGATCATTATAATTTATTAACGCAACTAGATTTGGGTTTTTCATAGCTATATCTTTTAGCAATTTCTCATGTGTAGGCTTTAAAATGTTTCCATTCTGAGCTAATCATGAATATTGTCCCCTTTCTCCTTGTTTATTTGCTAAAGGGACAAAAAAGGTGTAAAATCGCTATTTTGTAGAAATATTAAAAGCAAGCAGAGATTATTATGCAACTATTCTAAAAAATCTTAATAAAGTCAAAGTACTTTTTGTATATTTTTAAAGGGTACCATTGGCATCGTCACATGCACAAAGCTCTAAGCTCACATTAATAAGAGTCCTTTTTAGTCTGTCTTCTATTGAAGAAATGCCTGGATGGAGCTGCTTGACAACATGAGCATGACTCTTGAAGCTCAACAAAAATATCCCATAAAGACACAAACAAGGCTTCTACTACCCTTTTCAGCTGTCATTGACTATAAAATGTATTCAACCAACGTTGAACAGTTAGTTTATAAATCTACTTAATATGCTTTAACTCAATTGTTGGATATGTATTTTCTGGTTAGATTCACATTTTAGGCAGGGATAGAGTGGCTGATATATGGATGTTTAGTGAGTTGGTAAAAATTACTGGGTGTAAGTGAATTAAGGAATTTCAGAGATTCAAAGCTGGAAGTGGTCATGGAAATTATCTAAATCAGGTTTGTTTGTTTATCTTTTCTTTATATTGTTGGCATTGTTTGCAGGAGGGGAAGTGAAAACCCAGAAGCTCAGTGTTGTATATCAGATCAGCTAGTTAGTGACAAAACTATTTTGTGCAAGAGTAAGAGTACTATTCAGATATACTCCTAGTCCAGTGTTTATTCCAATATAACCTGCATCCAGAAACATGAAAGGAAAAAAATCACAGGCTAATGACATTACATTGAATACCATTCTTGTGAACTGTTAAAAAATATAGCACAGAACCACTGACATCATGGTCCTATCTATAGGGTCATAGGTGGGGCCATCAATATCCATAATTCCTGTTCCCACCAATTTTTTGTCTGGCTTTTCTCCTATTTCAAGATTTAGACCAGAAATCCCCTTTCTTTAGGATGTTTTTCTCCCTCCCAATCTGTTAGATGTCCTTCCACCTGATGGAGTAATATTGTCTCTATGTTATACCAGGTAGTGTGTTTTTTCACTTGTTCTCTCTTCCATCCTATCTAATAAAAGAGTAATATGCAAATTGACCATACCTCCGCTATACCCACAAGCCACGCCAACCAGCCAATCAGGAGCGAGTATGCAAATTAACCCAACCAAGATGGCTGCAGCCACGGGGTGAGCAGGAGGCTTGGGTTTCCCTGGCAATGGAGGAAGCCAAGCTTCCCGCACACCCTGGCCGGCCATGGACTCCACTCAAGGCTACAAAGTTTCAATTATAGAAGATAAATAAATCCCAATAAAAATGGCAGTAGCCATGGAGCTGGAGAGAGCAGGAGGCTTGGGTTTCCCTGGCAATGGAGGAAGCCAAGCTTCCCGCACACCCTGGCCGGCCATGGACTCCACTCAAGGCTACAAAGTTTCAATTATAGAAGATAAATAAATCCCAACAAAAATGGTTGCAGCCTCAGAGCAAGCAGGAGGCTTGGGTTTCCCCAGCGATGGAGGAAGCCAAGCTTTCCGCCCGCCCTGGCCTGCTTTAGCCTCTGGTCCTGGGATTCATTTATTTATCCTACCGGGATCAGGCCTAAACGGGCAGTCGGACATCCCTTGAGGGGTCTCAGATTGGAGAGGGTGTAGGCTGGGCTGAGGGACACTCCCCGCCTCCCATGCACAAATTTTGTACACCAGGCCTCTAGTTAATAATAACTATCATCAAAAATCCAGTACCTACCATGTGCCAGACATTTGATCAGGAATTTTATGAAAGCTATACTGAGCTCTTGGAAAAACCCTCCATATTAGGTATGAGTATTCCCATTTTTAGGAATGGGGAAGCTGAGATTCAGACAGGTTAGATAATATGACCAAGCTCATATACCTAATGAGCAACAGAGCCAAGATGGAAAATCATATTTGTCACATTCCCCATCTTATGTCCTTTCAATGTGTCATATTGACTAAATTCAGGGTCAGAAGACTGTGGTCATGGATACTGGACTTCTCTCATCATTCATTCCACTCCCCTTCTAGCTTCTGAGATTGGAAAGTTCAACCTACATTTTTCATACTCTTTTGAGTCTGGGATTCTGGGTATGACACAAAGTGCTAGCGAAATCTGGAAGGCAGTAGTGAGGTGCCAGCCATCTCCCAGATAGTATGGTAGCTGGGAAACAAGGTAGCAGGGTTGTGAGTGTATAGAGGCAATTGTGGAGGCCAGACTTAAGGATCCAGTGTTGGTGCCCAGCCTTGAGGTTGAAGAGGCATCTGTGGCAGTGACTGTGATAGTAGCCACAAAAGCTTCCTGATATCTGGGTCACAGTGATGAGGTGGATCTGTATTCTTAACAATAGTCCAAGAGAATCCCTGAATTGGGGCTCTGTTTACCCTTCTATACCCAATTATTTTGTAAAACTAAATTTCTTCTTATTCCCAGAGTGATATAGTGGTTATTTCTCATATCTGTTGCTATATTACACAATGATTAAAAACTTTGTGGTCTAAAACAACAATGATTTATTATTTATCATAATTCTGAGGTTGGTTGAAATCAGCGGGCGTTCTTCTGCCTCATGTGGTTGGCTGGGATCAGCAAAGAGCTCTGTTGAGGCTGGAATATCTGAGGCAGCTTCACATGTCTGCTGAGATGCCTTAGTATTTTTCCTCCTCTCTCCCTGTGGTCTTTTATCACTAGTCTGAGCAGGAAACAGGACCTGGAATTCATTAGCCAAATTAGAAATTATGTATAATTCTGTATCTAAGCAGGAGAAATACAACTGGCAGAAATCAAAGAAAAACATAAGACCAACATAAAGAGGAGAAAAGATTAAGGTATGAGGTAGTTCTGCCAAATCTCTCATTTTCCCATTCTAATTATGCAAAAATTTTATCATCTATTTATGCTGCAAACATTTATTTATTATATAATATTTGAAGTAATCATGCTAAGTATAAGACAATGTCTGTCCTTGAGGAAATAAATAATAGGTTATAAGAGTATGATAATAATCCACACAGAGTGACATGGAGGGAATCACTAGCTCTGCTAGGCATTCAAAAAACAAACCAAGGAAAGGTCATTCTAAAAGAAGGTCTTGAAGGCTGAGCAAGAGTTTGACAGAATGAGTAAATTTGTTTGAAGAAAAAGGGGAATAACTAAAGTTATGAAAAGAGTTTTGTGGCACAGAATTCTGGTTGAAATAATAATGGGATATGTAATTGAGAGTGAGGATAACTGAAAAATTGTGATAAAATATATGTCTGTGTGACTCTGTGTGTGGATTATTTTATAATATACAGACAAATATTTAGTAGGGCTATAGATTTGAACAACATCTACACTAATAAAAGAGAAACATGCAAATTGACTGTACCTCCACTATGTCCACAAGCCACACCCACCAGCCAATCAGGAGCGAGTATGCAAATTAACCTAACCAAGATGGCTGCGGCCACTGGGTGAGCAGGAGGCTTGGGTTGTCCCCAGCGATGGAGGAAGCCAAGCTTCCCACCCTGCTCTGGCTGGCCCTGGTCTCTGCTCAAGGCTACAAAGTTTCAATTATAGAAGATAAATAAATCCCAGATACAAGGGCCTCTGCTTGGGTCACTGGGGGCGTGGCCTGCCTGCAAACCACCACAGGCCCCTCATCCAGGCCGCCTCATGCCCCAAGGGAACCCCCACCCTGATACAGGACACCCTTCAGGGCAAACCAGCTGGCCCCCACCGGTGCACCAGGCCTCTATCCTATCTAATAAAAGAGTAATATGCAAATTGACCATCACTCCAACACACAGGATGGCTGCCCCCATGTGGTCAAAGATAGCTGTTCCTATGTGGACACAAGATGGCCACCACAAGATGGCCAGTAGGGGAGGGCAGTTAGGAGGGACCAGGCCTGCAAGGAAGGGCAGTCGGGGGGGACCCAGGCCTGCAGGGGAGAGCAGTTGGGGGGGGACCAGGCCTGCAGGGGAGAGCAGTTGGGGGGGGACCAGGCCTGCAGGGGAGGGCAGTTGGGGGGGACCAGGCCTGCAGGGGAGGCAGTTAGGGGCAATCAGGCTGGCAGGGGAGCAGTTAGGCATCAATCAGGCTGTCAGGGGAGTGGTTAGGGGGTGATCAGGCTGGCAGGCAGAAGCGGTTAGGGGCAATCAGGAAAGCAGGCAGGCAAGCAATTGGGAGCCAGCAGTCCTGGATTGTGAGAGGGATGTCCAACGGGCAGTCAGACATCCCTCGAGGGGTGCCCAGATTGGAGAGGGTGCAGGCTGGGCTGAGGGACACCCCCCCTTGCATGAATTTTGTGCACTGGGCCTCTAGTATATATATATATATAAAAGCCTAAGCAACCATTACGACCAAACGACCGGAACGACCGGTCGGCCAGTCGCTATGACATGCACTGACCACCAGGGGCCAGACACTCAACACAGGAGCTGCTCCTGGTGATCAGTGAGCTCCCACAGCCAAACTTCCACAGCCAGCCCACCTCCCCCTGTCCTACCCCCATCTGGCAGGCCCTGTCCAGCAGGCCCCCAGGCCTCTGCTGGCAGCTGGCAGGCCCCGGCCAGCCCAGTCCCAGTCGGGACTGGGTGAGACTGCCCAATAGGCCCTGATTGCCGGCCAGGCCTATGGATCCCACCCATGCATGAATTTTGTGCACTGGGCCTCTAGTAATTAATAAAGACCTACACACATGTAGAGATAACTGTGTCCAACTTCAAAATATGTATTATTTTTTAAAATAGAATTTATTTTTTAGAGCAGTTTTAGGTTCATACAAAATTGAGTGCGAAAATTGACAGATTTTTCCATATGCACCAGGCCCACAAATTTACAGCCTCCCCAACTATAAAAACCTGCACCACAACACAACCTTTATTACAATAGATGAGTCCATATTAGCACATCATTTCACCCAAAGAATGTAATGTAGTTTACATTAGCATTCACTTTTGGTGTCGTGTTGTTTATGACAAGTGTCTAATGACACATATTCACATTATAACATCATACAGACTAGGACTCTTCAGGTTATCTATCTCTTCTGTGAATTTTGGCAAATTGTGTCAAGAAATCTAAGTTATCAAATTTGTGGGCATAGAGTTGTGATCTGTAATAATGTTTCTTTTTCCATTTCTGCTATTAGTAACTTGTGTCTTCTCTTTTTTCTTGGTTAGCTTGATTAGAGGCTTATCAATTTTATTGATCATTTCAAAGAAACAGCTTGTGTTGCATTGATTTTCTCTAGTGATTGCCTGTTTTTAATTCCATGATATCTGCTCTTCTAATTCTTATTATTTCTCTTATTCTTCTTACTTTGGATGTAATTTGCTCTTCTTTTTCTAGTTTCCTAAGTTGAAAGCTTAGATTATTGACTTTAGGTCTTTCTTCTATTCTTAAATGTACATCCAGTGCTATGAACTTCCTTCTAAGCACTGCTTTTGCTGCATTCTATGAACCTTGATAAATTTTCATCTCATAAATTTAAAAAAAATACCCATAGAACACATGTAAAAAATTAACAGATACTTGAACAAAAGGGAATAAACCAACTATATCACAGGATTTGGATTATACAATATTTATTACCATTCTCAATATAAAAATGAAACAAATCAACAGCAAAGGTATAATTTTAAAGTTCACATATGTCTTAGAATTAGGAAACATACTTCTAAATAGTCTAAATGTTTTTAAAAAAACCATAATGGAAATTAGAAAATCAGTTGAACTGACCCATAACATATATGAGTAAAATCTGTGAGATATGGTTAGCTCAGCACTTTAAGGAAAATTTACATTCTTAGATACTTACATTAATTTATAAAATCTAAAAATTAACAAGCCTAATACCCTTTACAGAAATGAGAAAAATAATAGCAAAATAAAACTAAGAAAAATAGAAGGTAAGGAATAATAAAAATGATAGCACAAATTAACAAGATAGAATACAAACATACAATGGAGTGGTTCAAAAAAGCCAAAAACAGTTCTTTAAAGAGAAAGAAATAAAATTGATAATCCTTTGGCAAGACTGATGAAGTAAATAGAATAGAAAGCACAACATTAAGGTTAAAATAAAAGCATGTAGTAGATTATTAGAAGATATAATAAACAGAAAATCACTAATGGCCTAGCAGAAACTAAAAAGTTAATAAGCAAATTAGTGGCAAAACTGGAAAATTTAGATAAAATGGAAAAATTTTCTGGAAAAATATAGCTTATTGAAATTTAATAAGCAATAGAAAATCACAATAGTCCTATGATCATTAGGTAAATTAATTGAGTTACTTACTGAAAGAATATTCAGGGCTGATTGACTTTACTGGGCAGCTCTAACATTCAAAGAATAAATAATTACAAAATTATACAACATCTTACAAAGATGGTTTAGCCAGTGCAAAAATGGAAGAAGGGAAAGAGGGTAACAATGATAGCAAAGAGGTATGTACTTTTCAGGGTTGAGAAGAGGTGAGAGAGGCCAGACTGTGGCTGAGGCATCGGAGTAGGCTATTGAGCTCCTTACACAGAACTCCAAAAAGTTCAAGTTGCAATCTCAGAGCGATCACTCCCTTTCTGGCTCAGATCTTTCTAGTCCAGGTATCAGCTTTTCAATGTGGAGCAATTTTAGCCTAATCCCTCAACAGCATGAGTAGGATTGTTCTTTGAGTCCTATTGAAAGGTTAAAATAATCTATAGACTCCTTGGGGCAGGAAGAGGAAAAGGGTCTTTCAGCAACTAGAACAGGAGAGAAGTTTTTGTCTCAATAGCTGATGCTGCACATTCTTACTAAGATAGATGATCTGATAGTCCTATTTCTTATCTTCAATATGTGTTACATATATTTTTTTCTTACTTCTGCAGCTTCGTTCAAAGTCATTTCCTTGGCTTGGAATTTCCTCTCTGCTTATCTCACTTCCAACCATTATTCAAATTGCAGCTCAAGTCATCTTTTTTTTTGATCCTTCCAGAACCAGACCAACAGACCCTGCTTATTTAGCAGTAAGGGGAGGTTGGTGGGACATGTGGGGAGATGAGGCGGGGTGTGGGAGAGATGGATAGTACCCCTTGGGGTGTTTTTCTTAACCACTCCCACCTTGAATAATTTTCATTTTTGTGGCAGGAATGATGTCATTTCTCCTTGTAAATCCTTATGTATCATTTTTATCCAATGTACATTTATGGAATGGTTATTGATGAAATATACATAGTCATGATTGGAATTTGACTACAACAATTTGAAAATATTTTATATTAGGAGCTTATTTTGCATATCTTAAAGGCACATAAAATAATTTATTATTTTAATATATCTGAGGAAAAGGTTGTATCATTTTCATGTATCATGATATAATACAGGTGTAAGTTCTTTGAGAGAAAAATCCCTATATGGTACATATATTCTTAATTGAACATAATATTAACAGGACTGAATATTGATGCTATATTCTCTATGTAATGTAATGTTTTGCTGATAATGTATTAAATACCTACTCCCAATATTTCTAACATTATCCTTCTCATAATAATCAATAAATAAAAATAATTAAAATGTATTATTAAGGTTAGCATATTCAAATGGGGCTGTACCAAATTCAGATTTCTCATCCTTATTTATGCAATAACTGACATGAGAAATACTAGGCATATATAACTTAGTGAGCTCAATAAGCAACAATGACCCCATACATTTGTTGTATCCATTCATTCAACAGATACACATTATGAGCCAGGCAATGTTTGACACTGGAAACAGAAGGAACATAAGATAGGTATATATATATCCTCCTTTCCAGGAATCCACCATAGTTAGGGAAGAAAAACATCCTATAAGGAATTGCACAATGATTATGGGTTATAATTGTGGCAAGAGCCAAAGAGAATTAGCAAGTGTTAGGAGAGTGTATCATAGTGGAACCTCTGTTGGTCTCCTATAGAGTTGGGGATGCCCTGTATCTTTAATTCTGTATCTTGAGAGTCTGAAATCAGAGTTCGGTACACCTGTAAAACAGCTGCTGTCAAAGTACAAAACCAGAGACATGGGAGAACATATTCTTGACTTTCAGAATTCAGTGATTTTAAGAATGATAGCTGTACACTGGCCTTTGAAAGTAAATGAACAGTTAAAGGCATATTTAAGCTATTTGCCAATGTATTTTAAAAGTAAAAATTAACAATATTCTAAAATTGATAGTTCATATATCTCCTTGTCAAGTACCACCAGTCAAGAATGAATTCATGGAAAGATGGTTTTGGAGAAATCATCTATTCTGATCCATTGCTGCTTAAACTCCAGTTGAGGTAGATGTTGCTAATACATGAAGATATATTTTCAAGGTTTTAGAACAGCATACCCCAAACCTTTTATTATTTCTCCTCTACAGTTGATTTTGCTTACTGATACTCTAATTATACAACAGAAAAAGAATTACAAAGCACATTTGTTTTTAAGAAATTATTTGCATCTCTGCCCGACCATGGGATTAATGATCTCTTTTGATGAAATACAACTCATTTCATGATAATCCTAAAAAGTAGCATGCCTTCAATATCAACGTGTAGTAAAAGTATGCCTTCAGAAAAAAAAAAAAAAAACTTATTTGGAAACTTTTATTTTTATAAGTCTGTTGGTTTCCTGTAGCTGTTTTACCACAAACTTAATGTGGTTTCTAATTCTAACTAAAAACAACACACATTTATCTGTTTCCAGTTTTGGAGATGAAACATTCAGTTTCACTCAGCTGAAAGTAAGGTGTTTGCAGGGCTACACTCTCTTGCCTTTCTCAGTTTCTAGCACTGCATTTCTTGCTTCCCTTAGCTTATGCCCTCCCTCTTCTTCCATCTTCAAGGCCAGGAGTGCAGATCATCAACAGTCTCCCTGCTTTATCTTCATATCACTGTCTCCTCTCCCTGTCTGTGTAAGATCTCCTTATATGAACAGAGCGATAGCATTTAGGGACCACCCAAATAATCCTATATAATAAAAGGCTAATATGCAAATTGACCAAACAGCGGAACAACCCGTCGCTATGGCATGCACTGACCACCAGGGGACAGACACTCAACACAGGAGCTGCCCCCTGGTGGTCAGTGCACTCCCACAGAAGGAGTGCCACTCAGTCAGAAGCTGGACTCACGGCTGGCAAGTGCAGTGGTGGTGTCGGGAGCCTCTCCCTCCTCCGCGGCAGCACTAAGGATGTCTGACTGATGGCTTAGGCCTGCTCCACGGGGAATGGGCCGAAGCCGTCAGTCAGACATCCACTGAGGGCTCCCGGACTGCGAGAGGGTGAAGGCCGGGCTGAGGTATTCCCCCAAGTGCACGGATTCCATGCACCAGGCCTCTTGTCCAGGATAATCTTCCAATCTCATGAATCCCTAATGGAATCACATTTATGAAGATTCTTTTTGTCTTATAAGGTAAAATTCACTGGTCCAAGAGTTTAGAAGATAGATATCTTTTGTATGGGGACTTCCATGGGTTATGTTTATAGCTTTGTGAACAGCCCAATTATTTTCAAATTTTTCTTTGGTTTTATTGAACTCCCTAATAAGAAGTTTCGTCCCCTTGTCTCCACTTGGAGGAAGGTTGGTTTGTTCACTCTTTTGCCAGTTAAATAACAGTGACAGTCACTAATCATGTTGGCATTTATAAAACGGGATTGGCAGCTATGATTTGATCCTTTTGTCCAGTGGTGATTTTTTAAAAATTTGTTTGCTTGAGAGTATTGATATAGCTATATCAATAATAAAGGAAAAATTGTTAAAATATCCATGCAAACTAATATTATACTACTTTCAAATTCTAAGGAATTACATCTTTTTCTTGGGAAGCAACTTTGATTCTATCATTTTATGTGTATTCTTCATGTTTCCATCTAAAACTCTGAACTAGAGTGAACTTATTATCCTGTAATAGGCAATTAGTGAGAGAAGCTACAGAGAGCTGACAGTGGTTTAGAACTTATCCAAAAAGCTGAATAGATCTTTACTTTTTCCCCTAAATATGCATCAGTTGAGATGCATTTGGTTTAAGATACAGAAAATCCAACTCAAATTTGCAAAAACAATAAAAATGATTTTTTTCAGTAACTAAATGAAGGTTTATGCAGTTAAGTCAAATGGTTTCCATGTTTTATTTAACAATATTATGGAGGATCCTATCTCTTCCTCTTCCTCTACTTTGCCTTTCACATCATCTTTTCTTTTTTTTTATGGACAAATTCAAGCTACCAAAAGGACACTAAAATTGAGAATAGTCATATAGAATTGTCTCTTAGTAGCTGGTACAAAGCCAGCACTAGCACACTGTCTGTTGAATCCCTAGGTAAGAATTCAGAAATCTTTGGATTCGTTCATCTGATTTATATAGGTTACTAATCATAAGTGATTTTTATCTATGCTCTTACTTTAAATTTAAGAAAGAATAGAAATTCTAGGTTGTGATAGAATGAAATTGAAGAAAATTCTTTTTCCCTTTTTTTAAGAAGTGTCTGGGTTAGGCTTATTTTTGCCTACATTATGGACAGAAAAACTTTACATCAAAGATCACTCACATCACTTCAAAGTAATTGGCATTTGGTTGGTGTTAAAATTCATTACATTGCCCAAATGCATCTTAATGTCCAAACAGTGGTTTTATACAAAGTTTTGAAGCCATTCGTTGCTGCTGTCATAATCTATTTTTAAAATACTGACAGGCTTTAAAACATTTCTGCCTTATCCAGGTGTCTTTTCTGAAATTACTGAATTCCACCAAGTTTATTTTTCTTCTCAGGAGTATTATAGAAAGTTAAACTATGTCGTGGTTCAAGGGGTATTTGATATGCCCTTTGTGTTTAAGGTTAGCTGTATTATTTATTTATTGTTGTGTAAAAACTACCCCCATATTTTCTGGATTAAAATAGCACACATTTATTATCTCATAGTTTCTGTGAGTTAGGGACCCAGGCTTAGCTTATCTGGGTGCCTCAGATTCAGAATCTCTTATAAAGCTGCAATCAAAATGTCGTGAGGATTGGGGTCTCATCGCAAAGCTATACTATCGTAAGATCTAATTCCAAGCTTATATGATTGTTGGCAGAACTCAAGTTCTTGCAGGAGGTGACTGGGAGCCTCAATTCCTTGACAGTTATTGATTCCTTGCTCTACAAACCTCTTCAATATGACTTTTTGCTTCATCAAAGCCAAAAAGGGAGAGAATCTACAAGCAAGGTAGAAGTCACTATCTTGTGCTATGCAATTATGAAAGTAACATTCCATCATCTTTGCTATATTCTACTAGGATCAAATAATTGGGCCAGTCCACATTCAAGGAGAGGGAATTACACAAGGTCATGACTATGATGTTTCCATTTTATTAATCAACCTGTTTATTGTGTTCATGTAGTGCAAAGATGTTTATAAAGTGTCTCAAATAACTATAAGAAATATGAGGTTAGATTTTAGATTCTCCATTAGATCAAGAACTAGGCCTGGCTGTGGTGGCTCAGTGGTTGAGCATCAACCTATGAACCAGGAGGTCAGGGTTTGATTTCTGGTCAGGGCATATGTCCTGGTTGTGGGCTTGATCCCCAGTAGGGGGCGTGCAGGAGGCAGCCAATCAATGATTCTCTTTCATCATTGATGTTTCTATCCCTCTTTTCCTCTCCCTTCTTCTCTGAAATCAATAAAAATATGTATTTTTTAACAAAGAACTAGGACAATTCACTCCTAAAAAGGTATATTTTTAATCCTTAGTGGGAGAAGGCAACATAAAGCTTTACTGCAACTATGCCCAGTAGAGCTTTTTTTTTTTTTTTTTTTTTTTAATATATTTTATTGATATTTTACAGAGAGGAAGGGAGAGGGATAGAGAGCTAGAAACATCGAAGAGAAAGAAACATCCATCAGCTGCCTCCTGCACACCTCCCACTGGGGATGTGCCCGCAACCACAGTACATGCCCTTGACCGGAATCGAACCTGGGACCCTTGAGTCCACAGGCGGACGCTCTATCCACTGAGCCAAACCGGTTTCGGCTGCCCAGTAGAGCTTTTGACTGGTCAAGTGATAGCTGAAGAACAACTGGAGATCTAAAAGATAGCATGTGCTGTGTGGCAGGCCTTTCTGCACCCTGCACACACACCTTCTCAATACCTCCCTCTGTCTAGCTCTCTCACAGTTGGATGAGGAAAGAGGTTTTATACTCGTTGGCACAACATCTGGAATTATGCAAACCAAGACATTGGAAACATATTCTGCTCTTGGATTCTATGCTTCTTGGCACTAGTCAATTTGCCTGAAAGAATTCTTGAAGAAAAGTACAGCCTGGCAGAATTACTATTTTCCCATCTTTAAAATATGTCCACAAATCATATCTGAAAAACAAACAAACATATAAGTTTGTAATGGCAAAATCAACCTTTGGTGAAGAAGATTTTATTCCCAACATAAATTTACAGGCACTAGAAAGCAAACTTAAACAGAGTTATGTTTAGAGTATTTCATCAAGTACTAAGGGGCCTTGCAGAGGTCCAAGTTCTTCCCATGGTCCTTCACACTGTCCCCAGATGTTCTAGTTACCAAATGTGTCACTTTGAAAAGGTGACTTCAACTCTCTCAGCTATGAGCGCCTCCCCTCTACAAACTGAAAGCGCAAACTTTTATCATGGTTGTGTAGTTTAAGGGACATTAAACTCATGAAAGCACAGAAGAAAGTGCTTTATCTGTAATTTCTGTTTCCCATCCCTGCCGGATATGCAGAAATTCCTGGAGGCACTCTTGATGGAATTCTTTCATATCCCTTTGCTAGGTAAACTTTGCATCTTTATTCACTTCAGTCTCCTTTGGGAAGGGTCATGATGAACAGGAAGTACTCAGAGCAGATAAAGGTATGAGCTAGGGCCAAGGAGGCAGCATAACACCACCTAACTTGGAAAGACATCAACCAGCAAAGCTGTCAACAAAATATTTATAACACAGATGGGAAAGATTTTAGAGAAAGAAAAATAGTTTACTCTGGACTTGGAAGAAGGGGAGGAAAGACATAGAAACTCTCATTTGTCTTTTCTCCTCCACAGTCTCTCTTATCCCAAGAAAACAATATAAGCCTGGGGAAGGTCAAAGGTCAAAGGATTGAAAGGATTTGGACACTGTGTCTGTAGGGTGGATGTGAGGGTTGATATTGTGAACTTTTAAACTGGGGGTGTTTTGTTTTCAAATAACTGACCCCAAGTCAGTTATTTTTAAAATATGTTTTTATTGATTTCAGAGAGGAAGGGAGAGGGAGAAAAAGATAAAAACATCAATGATGAGAAAGAATCATTGATCAGCTGCCTCCTGCATGCCTCCCATTGGGAATTGTGCCTGCAACCCAGGCATGTGCCATTGACTGGAATTAAACTCGGAACCCTTCATTCCACAGGCTGACACTCTACCAACTGAGCCAAACCAGCTAGGGCTAAACTAGGACTATTTGGGGGACCTTTTGGATGTTTTAAACTGCTAACACCTTCAGGGTTTCTGATTTTCACATGGGTGCTTCTTCGTTTTATGGGGTGGGAGGTAGATTTGACCTGGATGAAAACAGTGCCTCTGGAAAGCCAAAGCTACAAAGGTTGGATCCTAGGAAGACACTGGGAGCTGGGTGTTTGGGGCTGGGTCCAGGAGTCAGAGCTCTCGGTCTTTCAGATTGTGGCCTTTGGTGTACTGCTCACCAGCTCTACAGGAGAGGAAGCAGGGCTTTGGGGAGCCTCTGGGTACAGAAAAAATGACTGGAGCTTACTTCCCTTGTACAGATTAAGGAATCCCAAAGGTCACTTGTGGATGAGATTGTTGAAATTCATTTAATAAGCTTTTCTTTTCTTTTCTCCATGTCTTAAAGTTGTAATGGTTCATTAGCTTTCAGGGTATAGAGGGGTTTTTTAAGTATCAAGTCTTAGAAACAGAACAAGGAAAAATATAGTTCTGAAAGTAAATGGAAGCCTGCTGAGTTGTTCCAGACTAAAGTAAATAACACTGCCTAATTTGTGGGAGGCTCTTGCTTTCCTAATGGAGGTCTCTAGTGCCCTATTTTTATATGAATTATATATACAAGGTGCAATTAGACTCTGAAAGTTATTAAGGAACAGATTGCTCTGAGAACTAGGATTGATTTTAATGAGTGGTTTGCATTTTGTTCTATATTGCCTTTCAAGCTCTAATAAATCTCTAAGTCTGAAATTCTATTGGCAAAAACTATGAGTGCTTATTTTATTTCACACAGGTAAGATAATAGTGCTTCACTGTCAAGCTGAGAAGTAAAGAATACTGGGCTAGGAGTCAGATTCTTCTCAGGCCTCTGGGCAAGTTTCCTTGTCTCTATTGTAAGATTAGATCAGCTGTTTCCAAATACGACAGCTCCGGGCAGAAATGAAAGGTGAATGAGTGAAGTTGGGCTTGATGGAGTGTGTGCCATGGGTGACTGAATATCTCTGCAGTGGTTATGGGCTTTAATTATTTAACCTAATCCCTGCTCCCATTCATGCTGTGATTTTGAAGTTCCCACCATTAAAGGGGCAGTGTACATTCCCCCATTCCTTGACTTTAGTTTAGCCATGTGACTTTCTTTGTCCACTTGAAAGAGATAGACATGAAGACACATTAGTTATGAACCTAGACATTAAGAGGGATGTGTGGTCCCTTGCTCTTTCCATTTCTGTCATTGCCATGAGTAGAAGCTGTCTATCTAATCTGCCACTGGTGGAGCAGAATGAGAACATGTGGAGCAAAGCCAAGCCATCCCAACCCCAGAAGAACCCAGCCTAGCTTAGCTGAACCCAGCTGACTCCTGGACATGTGAGCAAAACAAATGCTCATTGTTGTGTGCTGCTGTGCTTTTGAGGTTCTCTACTATGCAGCATAATCAGGGCCATAGAACTAATTTGCTCTATGTACTCTGGATGAATTGCCTTCTCTGCAACATGAGGGTGTTAGGAGAGGGCTGGCTTCCCAAATTCAGATTGCCTTCCAGGCAGGAAGGAACAGTAAATGAGGGAGAGAAGATGGTGTTGGATACCATCTAAAAAAGGTAGCTACCACTCAGCTCCAGCCAAAAGTGATTGTTCAGAAATCTAGGTGTTGTGTTGCCAAACCCACCTATTTTTCAATACAAGCTATAAATCTGGATTTTTAAATGTGAAATCTCAAAAATTTAAGTTGTGAAACTAAGTAAAATTCTTGTAGAACTCTGTATTGGCAGGATAGATATCATAGGGTCGCCCTTGGCAATATCTGAGTTAGAGTCCATATGTAGGTCACCATTAGCTCTAATGTTCAGTAATCGCTGTTAGTACTCAATACATTGCAGGTCTACTGTGTGCACCAGCTTACCCTGGGTGGATTTGCTTTATAATGAACTCAGCAAAGTTTTGATTAAAATATATCATAAAACATGCTTATTTTGTCCCCAGTAGAATAATAGAATAGCTTACTAATGTGGTCACAGCATAAAAGCTAAAAACAACAAACAAAAATCCAGACAAAATAAAAAATAACCAACTACCTAAAATCTTCAGCTATTTTAAAAGGTTGAAAATAACCAATCTAACTATATAATCACTTTATTTTACTAAAGGGATTTTTTTTTTTGCAACTTTAAAATCTATTCTTGTTTCTCAGGACACTAATTTTTAAGATGATCTATTGTTATTATATTAAGTATCTAAGGTCTACCTCTGTAATGTAATATGTGTCTATCAGAGGACAATAGAAATTGTGAAGTCCTTTAAATTACTTTCTTAATAAATTAGCCATCAACTGGAAGAATGGCCTGGTGTCTCGTTAAAGGAAAGGAAACCAGGAAGCAAAGCCTTAATTTAAATCTTCATTAGCTACTGATTAGGCCAACACGAGGGCTTCCATCTTCGGATTTCCTAGACTGAGGATTATAAACCAGGGATAATTAAATGAGGAGAATATAACTTATTCACAGAGTTATTGATTAGATTAATGATTATACACACAGGACTTGCAAAATAGAGATTGTGTGTGTGTGTGTGTGTGTGTGTGTGTGTGTGTGTGTAGTGTCAATTTAATTTTAAAAAATTTACTTAGTCCAATCCAAATGCATATTGGATCCAGGGCAAAGCACTGCAGAGAACACAGATGAGGCTCTGGAATAATGTGCAATTAAATAAATGTGCAATTAAATAAAGACTAAATTGAGAAGGCAGCACCTGGGGAGATTTCATTTTATATTCACAATGGAAGTTTAAGGTATATTAGTTATTGTTGCTCCATACTTCATTATACTTGGAAAATCTTCTCTCTATGTTATGTTCTCTGACTTTATTTTCTTTGATGGTTTTCAGGATTCCTTAACCAAAAAAGGGAGGGGATTGCTTAATACTTATTGAATGCCAGTGATGTGGTAGATTAACTTATTTAATCTGCACAATAACCCTGTGCGGTACATTTTTAACCTCATAGCCTGAACTGAGCCATCGCTGGGCACATAGTAGGCTCTCAATAAACATTTATCAAATTAATTAATGAGCCCAGTTGGTGTGGCTCAATGGTTCAGTGTCAACCTATGAACCAAGAAGTTACAGTTCTATTCCCAGTGAGGCACATGCCAGGGTTGTAGGCTCGATCTCCAGTACAGGATGTGCAGGAGGCAGCTGGTCGATAAGTCTGTCATCATTGATGTTTCTCTCTCTCTCTCTCTCTCTCTCTCTCTCTCCCCCTCTCCCTTCCTCTCTAAAATCAATAAAAAATATATATTTAAAAAATGAATAAATGAATGAGTAATTGAACAGAGACTTAGAACTGACACATACAAACTCTTTAAGAACTCAGCCTACCAGTGAAAGCAGACATACCAAGATAAGAAAATGTTCATTATAATAGTGTGTAATATTAATTAAATAATTTAATTATTACATTAGCCCAATAACTATAATTATAAATAATTAAATGGTACTAATTACCAGTATAATAATTATTCTTACCATTATTAGTATTATATTTATATTAATTAATAACAATGTATAAAATGCTTGGGAGTGCATAGAAAGGAGCAACTGATCCTGAAGGGTGGAGGGGCTGATGCTGAGGGGGGTGGGGTCAGAGACGTGATGTGGAGGTGGGATAGGAAGTGCACCCTGGGCTGTGAAAGTGCATGCAGAGTTCAGGGAGAGCACAGAGTCCCAAGGAACTTTGCATTGAACAAATTTGACCAGTGAATTTTTTCCATCCTTTAAGTCTTTGGTTTTTAAATCTAAAAGTTGACACTCTAACAATATTTTATCTAGTTTGGATTCTTTTCAGTAAATATGATTCATTAAAAAAACCCCACTAAAGATATATTTAAGAAAAATGGTAAAAACAATACACCCCCTTCCTTGGCTATGATAAATCAAGGAGCTCCTCTCACCAGCCTCACAGGCTGCCCGTGCTTTCTGCATCCTGCGTTCCCCTACCTTCCTCTCAGTCCTCTCATGCTGTGCAAAGACTGCTCCAGGCTATGTATCTGCAAGTCCTTAAAATGCTACTCCATTGAAATGTTATTGTACCTTCTACACCCTCTGCCTGAAATGCACTCGCCCTCCCCCAGTCTCTCCACCTGGACATTTCCTATTCATCTCCCATGTCATAGCTTCCAGGAAGATTTCAATTGCCTAACTTGTAGTCATGCCCCTTCTCCACACTCTGAAAGCACTGTGTGCTTCTGTTCCCACACATCCTGAACCCTCTACTTCGAACCCTGTCTAATCTGCAGCAGGACAATTTTCATCTGTTCTGGTCACCAGTGTGAATCATCTGCATTTATCACAGGGCCTGAGCAGCATAAGCATTCAGTCATTTCTTGTGAATCTGTGTCTTCTTTCCCATCTAGTATATTGCATGATTTGGAACTTAGGGCAGCTGTATCTGAATTCTCAAGGGTTACCGCATCAGCCCAGGGCCATTCTGTGAATGTGTTTACATTCAGAGGCAAGCATAGCAAACAAGGATCCAGATAGATAATCTTTACTTTGTTAATAAAGTCAGTGGAAACTGTTTGACTTCAAGAAATGTATCTTTCTTCCTCCTTCGGCCTATTAAATGTATTTCCACTGGGATGCAAGTGAAATATTTTTTTCTCTCATTGCAAACAGGATTGGTCCAACATAGAAAGGAAATTTGTTGGTGGTTCAACAATGGAATCACTTCCCATGAATTGCCCCTCTGCTCAAAAACATGATTTCTGGAGATGTAACACAAGGCAAAGAAGGACTGAGGTTCCTAGGTACCTGCCTTATATTATGTTGGGAATTTAAATATTAGATGGTGGTTTGGATGAGAGACCTTAAAAATACTATACCTGCCTGCAATATTAGGACTGTTTACTAGCCTGTGAAGCACGAATCACAGCTTGGTGGCTGAACCAGCCACAAAAGTGGGCTGGGCTGGAACCTAAAGCTCTTCCATGTGAGAAAAAACACACAGATCTGATCATTTCATTCTCAGCGGCTTTTTTCCAGGCAGCAGTTCAGAAAATGTTCAATACACTGAGTTCAAACTCAGAAAAACAGGCTGCCTCACTCAACTCAGCCAAGATCTAGATCAGTGGTTCCCAACATGGGGTACACACCCCCCAGGGGGGCAATTTGATTTTTTAAGGAAGGGAACAATTCAAGAATGAGTTATTAACTGTGATTTTTTTTTTGCATTTCTTATGGTTCTAGGGGCCTCATATACAGTATATAAATATATATTGTGTCATATTTGTGCATTTCAGTTCTCTATTATGTTTTGAAACTTTATTTGCTATTTTTTCATATCACTTCATATTATTATTTTTTTAACAATTTCTTAGTGATTTCTTCCTCAGTAATTCAGCTGTCCTTTTGATCTTTTATTTTTCTCTTTCATGGATGCCATGTTCTTTGGAAGCTCATTTAGACCAAGTTAATGGCCTTTTAGGCTTCCTCCAAGTGAATAGGAATTCACTTTTTTTAATAATAAGAATTATATGTCACAGGGAGGGCATCAGGATTTTAAAGATGCTTAGGTGGGGCATAGCTAAAAAAGGTTGG
The DNA here is from genome assembly GCF_963455305.1 of Plecotus auritus. Taxonomy (NCBI): domain Eukaryota; kingdom Metazoa; phylum Chordata; class Mammalia; order Chiroptera; family Vespertilionidae; genus Plecotus; species Plecotus auritus. The sequence goes on from NC_137776.1 coordinate 28,274,472, forward strand.
GAACCACTGGTCTAAATGTTGCATCTGTTAGAACTTAAAGAGATCAGCAATGGCATTGCCTTTTGAAATTCAAGGATGTCAAAGGCAGGGAACAATGAGGTCTTTGGGATGTGTGAGGTAGTTGAAAGTTTCATATTTTAAAAGTCATTAGCCAATTGCACTTGTCCTTATATCAGGAAAATAGAAATTTATTTTTTCACAAAAATGTTCATGAAGAATATGCACAAAATATGCACAGACGTTTATAGCAGCTCTGTTCATAATGGCCCCAAACTGAAAGTAACCCAAGTGTCCCTCAATGAGTAAGTGATTGAGTAGACTGAGGTGCATCTATACCATGGAATACTGCTCAGTAGGGAAGATGGAGCCAATGGTGCATGTGACAGCTTGGATGAATGTTGAGGAGTTACGCTGACTGAAAATAGTCAGTCTCAGAGGGTTATATGCCATATGATTCCATTTGTATGGAATTCTTGACATTACAAAATTGTGGCGATGGAGAACGGGTTGCCAGTTGCCATGGATGCAGGATGGTAGGAGGTATGGCTGTGGCTGTAGAAGAGCATCACCAGGGAAACAGTGGTGATGGAAGGTTCTGTGTCTTTTCTGTACACAAATCTTGAAATTGCATAGAGCTACACACACACACACACACACACACACACACACACACAGAGTGTGAACATGCAATACTGATAAAATCTGAATGAGCTCTGCAGACTATGCTGGTGTCAATTTCCTGGTCTTGACATTGTACTCTAGTTGTACAGGCTATTGTCATTGTGGGAGGCTGGGATACACGGGACCTCTCTATATATATTTGTGTGTGTGTGTGTGTGTGTGTGTGTGTGTTTACGTGCGCGCAACTTCCTCTGACTCTATGACTATTTCAGAATAAAAAGTTATAAGAAATCATTTTCCCATTTGCAACGGTTAAAATTTCAATGGAATTTAGGGAAGTGGAACACAAGTCTTCAATGTCATTTTTCTTTTGCTTTCTTTCTGCAATTGGTGATTTCTAGAACTTTTACATGGGTTGAGAGAATTTAGATTATAACTTGTGATATTGTCAGATTTTTATGCATATACAGTGTGGGAGTTAATAGTTGATCTATTTATACCTCAAATCAAACAAACGAAAATCCCGTGGATTGAACAAATAAACGTTACAGTCAGGCTTGCCTACCTTAGCAGCTTTGCCGGTGAAGGGTGCTGGAGTATCACAGGCACCACGTTGTGAGCTCCTGTACCTGCTCTCAAACATCGCTGCCATGTTTCCTTTGGCATTTACTTTGCATTGGCTTGAACTGTTTATTCCATATGGCGGGTGCCCTTTCTGTACCTGGTCTTTGCTTTAGTGAACCTAGATCTGTGTTCCATGGGCTGATTTTGAACTATAAATATGGGTGGAGCTTTCTGACAACCCCTGTGTGAGCAAGAGGGGTGCTGAACATGAAGCTGAGGACTCCACTCTGGGGCCCGAACCCAAGTGACAGCCTTTGTTTCCTGCCTGTGGGGAAGTGCAGGTGGCTCAACAGGAAAAGCTGCCCAGTAGGCAGACCTCAGTGAATAGACAGTAAGGTGTTTAGGCCCCGTGTTTGCCCCTTTGCCCTCTGTTAAGTTTCTCTCCGTGTCTAGAGCAGAACAGCAGCCACCTCCACTGCAGTCCCCTCCCGTATATAGTTTCCTCCCTTTTTCAACCATCAACCACTTCAATATTCTTTCAGGCTTCCAACATGGATAGCCTTGCTGATTGATACACCTCTCCCCTTTTTTTATAGTTTTATATTTATTCTGAAAGAGAGTGCTTGAGTACTTTGCTTTCTGTCCACTCTGTTGGAGGGTGGTAAAGTGGTTGGCATGGCTGCTAAGTGAGCCAGCCTGTGGTATTTGCCACTCAAGAGTTGTAGGTAACACTTTAGGCAATTTTGCTGTCAGCTTTGCCTGAGATCTGCAGCACAGTTGACGACTTCTTCCCACATCCTAGCTTTTCCTTAATGAATTTGTCTGTGATTTCCCATATATCATGGCTTGGAGTTACAGGTCCAGTGTCCCTTTAGATGGAGCCTGCATTTCTGATTTTCATTCTCTGCGTCTGTCTCTGTTTCTGCTGGGGAGGGTGCGTTGATGATTGGTTTCTTAATTTTTCCATCTTAGAAGTGGAATGTATATGTATCGGATAAGAAGGAACCCACACACATATTTTTTAATCTGCCACCTGGAAATGGTACTTTCCTTTTAACTAAAATTGAAATTCCATCTTGAAGTGTTTCTCATTCAAAAAGGCTTCCTAATCAGGCAGCAAGCAGTTATGTGTTGGGACACCTCCCTGATAATCTCTTTTCTCTGAAAAAAAAAAAATCCTTGATGATTATTAAAAACTTTCAAATGCTGGCCAACTTTGCTGAAGACATATGTGTTAACTATCTTCTTCCTTTCAGGTCTGGGAGAAAAAAAGACATTGATGCTTTAGAGCCTTTAAAAACCTAAACTTCCTAGGAAATGTCTCAGTGGCATAGATTATTTTTCTGAATCCCTACACTATCTGTTATCAGAAAATTGTAAATTCTTAAGATTGCTTTAAGCTGAATTTTCAGTGCCTCTGGATGTAAGTTGAGATTGTGTTATCTAAAATAGCTGCCTATTACTTACTCTACAATTTAATTAGTTCAGTCCTTCATTCACTCACTTAACAGCATGTCAAAAGTAGTCGAGGATCAGTGAACTAGCAAGAAATCACCCCGTCCCCATAGTCACTGATCTTACTTGTTGACTGGGTATCCAACATTCTCTTATCATTTAATTCTCACAATTACTGAGAGATATATTGTCTTCACCTTATAGTTCAGAAATATGAGGTTAAATAACTCACCCTACATCATAGAGTCAGAACCACATCCAGGATCAAATATAAGCTACTTGGCAATGTTGATGCTTTAATTTTTATTATAATTTATAATTTTATACTTGATTTATAATTAATATTAATCATTGGACTAAAACTATGGCATGCAGACCTTTGAAAGTTTTATTTGTCTGTGTCTCTACTTTTTATTAACAAGAAAGATGTTATTAAATCATTTTAGATAGACCTACATGTAAATAGCTTTGCTTAATTATTATCAAATAGTTTCTTTATAACAAAATCATATGCATTTATAGACAGATAAGATGATTCATAAAAGTAGGAAAAAGAAAATAAAAATGATATGCAATATGACACTCAGAGATGACCACTATTTCTATTTTCACATATAGCCATTTTGACATATTTCTACACACATTGTTGAATACATTTTATAGAAGTGAGTTCAAACTATGTACAATATTTTGTAAATTTTATTTTTAATTAACAATATGCTGTGAATAGATTGCCATACTGATAAGTGTAATTCCATATCATCGCTTTTAAAGATTCCAAAGCAGTCCATTGGTGAATGCACAAAAAATTTATTGAACCAATTTCTTATGATTGGACAACTGAGTTTTAAAAATTATACACTAATGTAAAAATGCCCTGTGAAATATCAAAATGTATTTATCTTTTTGCATATTTGATCATTTCATTAGGATAAATATCTAGAAGTACACTATCCATCATTTTTAACTTAACTTTTAAAACAATCATGAGTAGTTAGGAATAATATTACAGGTATCTCCCTTTACTTTTTTAGTCAAAATAATTTAATTTTACTATAAAAAAATTAGGTTTTATTTTATAGTACTATTGTTTTCTTTATTAAAAAACAAAAACAAAACCTTCTCTTATACTAACATGGAGTAAAGAGATTAGTTGACAGGAAAAGGAAGGACAATAGTGGTTTTAAAAAGTGACTTTATGACAGCATAATGTTTGAATAGTTCATTCTACTCTCATTTTAATTCACATATTGTAGGGAATGTAGTTTTGTTTTGTGTTTTTTTTTTTTGTCAATCCTCATCCAAGGATATTTTTCCATTTATTTTTAGAGAGAGTGGAAGGGAGGGGAGAGTCAGAGAGAGAGAGAGAGAGAGAAAGAGAGAGAGAGAGAGACATGGAGATAAGAGAGACACATTGATTGGTTGTCTCCTGCACATGCCCCAACTGGGGCTAGATTGAGCCTGCAACCAAGGTGCGTGCCCTTAACCAGAATCGAATCTGAGACCTTTCAGTTCACCAGCCGATGCCCTATCCACTGAGCCAAACTGGCCAGTGCAGGAATGTCGTTTTTAACAATTCCAAGGAAAATAAAACTTTACACAAAATGATTTAAGTACTTTTTAAAAAAACTAAATTTATTGGGGTGACATTGGTTAAAAAAGTTATATAGATTTCAAGTGTACAATTCTTTTTGTTTTTAATCTGCACCTGAGGATATTTTTTCCATTAATTTTTAGAGTGAGTGGATGTGAGAGTGAGAGATAGAGAGAAACATTGATGTGAGAGAAACACATTGATTGGTTGCCTCTCACATGCTCCTAACCAGGGCCAGAGCCTGCAACTGCAACGGAGGTATGTGCCCTTGACAGGAATTAAACCTGAGACCCTTCATTCCGCAGGCTGACACTCTACCCACTGATCCAAACCGGCTAGGGCTCTTATTAGTTGTGTGACCTTCAACAAATTACTTAACCCCTCTAACATTCAATGTCCTTCAGTTTAAAATGGGGAAAATAATAATAATGACCTTATGAGTTTTGTGAGCATTTAATTATCTAAACTATGGAAAGCACTTAGCACAGTGTCTGGCATTTAGTAAGCATTCTACAAATATCACTATGATGTGACATTCGGATATTAATAATGTTTTTTTCTGAGGTATTTGCTAATAATGATGCACTGTTTTTAAAACTAAAAATTTACTACATTTCATGTAACAATGCTATTAGTAGCTCCCAGAGAATTAAGGCTGCATGAAAGAAGGTAGGCTCTCTTTTCTGGGAGCAATTATAACAGATTACAAGTATCTATGTGCATGTGGGAGGTTGAGGCACCAGCCTCACTTCCTGATGTGGGAAATTGGTATTTAGTGGATGAGACTTGGAACATGCAGGGAGGAGAGAGTCAAAGGACACAGGTTTCCAGCCCCGATAAGCCACCACCGAATGACTCCTTGAGGCCAGTTGCTTTACCTCTCACAGCATCAGTTGTCTCATTTCTAAAATGCAAACAGTAGGAATAATCTGAGAACCAAATGAGATAACCTAAGGTGCCTGGCACACAGGAGGGGCTCCATATAATTTGGTTTCTTTCTTCTTTCCCCTTCTATGTAATTGCCTCATAGGTGGTTCATTATCTTTTAAAAAAAAATGAAGGAACACCAAATGAGGCCTATTAAGCCAGCTTAATTCCAGATTTTTTCCTTTAGTTTCTTACTTCTGAACTAACTCATGCTATTTTTATAAATTTAAATTTACTAATACTTTATATGGCTGAAATATCCTCCTGAAATTGGGGTTAGCTTTCTTTTTCATGTACAAAATGATGAGTCTCACCCTGATGTAAATGTAAGAAATTCAATCTTTTATTTTTTTTAACTATTGCTAAATTTCCAAGGTTGCTTTCACATCCTGTTTGTGGTCTGTGACACTTCACTTTTGATCCCAGGTGTCTTGGACCTCTTGGACAGCACCTGGCCAACTCATCACTGTATCTTCCTGGTGCTCCAGTTCTCTGGACTCTTCTCCCTGTCCCACATGGTCATAACGCCTTCTCTTGAATCCTTAAGGCTTAAGACCAGCATGAAATTAGTGGTTAACAAGCCTTTGCTGAATACCAGACTCTGATAAGTGCAGAGTGTTACATTATACAATGAGAAAATCATTCAGATGGGATATTAGACATGATTGTCTGTAAAGTCCAGAAGCTGAACTTTATCACAGGGAGGAGGTTGCTAGTTTCGCCATCTCCATCCCATAGGCCATGTCCTACTTTGGTTGCTGTGTCTCATTAGTTCCCCACACTCAGTGTCCATGGACTCCCATTTCCCAGCTCACCACCAGAAATCCCCAAATCATTTTTATATGAAATTAACATCTTGAGCTCAAAAGGATACCCTTCCCCCCTCTCTTTAAACTTAATTCTACAGAGCAGTTTAGCTCCCTCTGTTTCCACTTCTGCATTCCAGATGATGCTACAGGCCCCGCCTTTCCTCACTGCAGCCCCTGTTCCTGGCACAGTCCCCTCCTCCAAAGGCAGAAATGGTAGCTGTCAGGCTGTGCACGCACATGTGCACACACTCCATTGAGATTCATGTCACTCTTTACACTGTATGGACTTTATGCTTTCAGTACACAACCACATATTGTTATTAAACCATCCTCTTAAACCTGTTTTGCATTAAAAATAGATTTAAAAATGAAAAGGTTTTACAAGTTCTGGAAGTTTAAGTATCTTGCCAAACAATAAAAAACTCTTAAATGTGAGAGATTAGAATTAAACTTTGTTCTGTCTGATGCCAAGCTCTTTACATAAGCTACACTAAGTTGTATCTCATGGAATTTTCCTTTAGAATGTCATAAAGGCAGAGTACTCCCCAATAGAGTATAATAGGTAGTGAATATCAGTAAATCAAGTAATTGTTTTCAAGTAAGTGCTACTTCTGCTTTAAAATGTTCATAAAATTATAGATATACACAGTAGGACTTTCTACTCATATAGAGGAATATTTTGGTTTCAAAGCTGCTGAAATCAGATGTCCAAGTCATCTGTCACATCCATGATTCAGAGTCCCTTAGGCCCGAGATTACCCAACAGTGGTACAGATGAAATAGATGTTGCATTGTTTATGAAATGCTCAGTATAAATGTTGGCAGTCAAGGCTAGATTATGGGAGACTGTATTTCCTGGTGCCTCTTCCAAAATGCCAAAAACATGACAACTGTTCATTCTCAGTGCCTCTTGAGAGGCAAGCATTTTATAGCCCAGAAATCAACCCCAGAAAGGCAATGTTCAGAATGTAGGAGTGGATATGACTGTATCTCCAGCCTGGGAGGTAAGCCATCTTTAATTTTTGAGTGCTGATATGATGGGAGGGGTTCTGCTTGTGTATTTCCTTTGGAACCCTGAACTCTACCCTGTGTCACAATCACATTAGCTTTAGTAGAACACCGTGTCAACCTCCAGAGAAATACAGTAATGCCGGATCCTCATTTACCACTAATGCCTTCAGCATATTAACTGTAATTGATTCATGTCCAATGCACTTCAACATAAATTACAGTAGTTGGGTAATAAATTGTGTATTCATGTATACCAATGCTCTGTCCAAAATATATAATGCATCATTAGATTAGAAAATTAACAACTTTTTTTTATCTAATTTTTAAATAATCATTTCTAGATAATTTTGTCACCGCTTAATTTTTTTTTTTTCAACAGGTCACCACAAGGAGAGAAACTAGGGAAAAATAAGCTTCTAGAATGATGGGGAGTTTATTAAAACTCTCTGAATATTTTTTTCATAGAAGGAACTTTTTATGGCATAATGCTGAAATCAGTAATTACTGGTGGGGTCCCATGGCAACTGGATAATGTTTCAGTCCAGAATTTTCCTAATCAACATTTGCTAGAAAAAAATAATTAATAACTGCCTAGAGTTCTGAAGTGTACACTTAGTTGCATACACATTTTTACCCACATTTTGTGAAGTTAGAATAGATTGGTATATTGAATCACAAAGCAGTAACAACAATTGCTTTCTCCTCTGGTCTGGCATATAAGGAAACCACAAAACAATGCATGCACTGACCCCGCAGGTGTGCAGCCTGCGCCAGAACAAAGACACATTATTCCCCCGACTCTTGCCAGTGGTATCATCATTTGTGCTGAGGCACAGAGATGTAAACAAATTCCAAGTGCCGGCTTTGCTCTGCTTCCCCCACTAGGGAGCTTGAATTGGGTCAAAGAGCAGTCAAATGAGAGGGGGGCTGTAGGCCAATTGTAGCTGTCAGCTGATATATTGAAAAGGAAGAATGGAGAAAATAACTGGAGACAGTGTTTTAAGGTGATGATGAAGATTTTGCTAGAAAATTCTGTTATATTTTCTTCTTTATTTATTTTCCATGCAAACTGATTATTTTATGACTGGGAAGCCCAGGCATGGATTTCTTTTTCTTTTCTTTTTTTTTTTTTTTTTTTAAATGTTCTTATTGATTTCAAAGAGAGGAAGGGAGAGGGAGAGAGAGATAGAAACATCAATGAGAAAGAAACATCAATCAGCTGCCTCCTGCATAATCTGGCAACCTGGGCATGTGCCCTGACCGGGACATGGGTTGATGCTCAACCACTGAGACACAGCGTCTAGGAAAGGGTTTTCTTTTTATTAGAGGGAAGAATTATTGTTTTCATTTCTCCTGTTTATGAGTGGTTTATATTTCAAATACAGTTGACAACCCCACGGGCTTTATTGGCTCATTTAAAAAGTTGTAAAACAGCAGCCTCAAGGTTATCTCTTTCTCCAGTGGTGAACCCAACAAAATGTCAACTGGAATGGTTAAATTTAATTTTTTTTTAAATATATTTTATTGATATTTTTACAGAGAGGAAGGGAGAGGGATAGAAAGCTAGAAACATCGATGAGAGAGAAACATCGATCAGCTGCCTCCTGCACACCCCCCACTGGGGATGTGCCCGCAGCCAAGGTACATGCCCTTGACCAGAATCGAACCCGGGACCCTTCAGTCCGCAGGCCGACGCTCTATCCACTGAGCCAAACCGGTTTCGGCTAAATTTAATTTTATATCATGACCATTAGGTAAGCCAAATTTAATATTTTATCACTGAGAAGCCAAGAAAGTCTGAGGGCCACTGTCATATAGTTTGATTATACTTTGGCAAGTAAATTGAATGTCACTGTGGATTTTATAGATGTTCATGTTTAGCTTCTGTATTCCTTTCTCTCCACAGTTTATAGAATCCTGGAAATTATAAATTGCAAACAATGTTATTATTATGTAAATCATATTTCTAGGTATCATTTTTTCAGCGGCCACAAATAATATCATATTTCCAATAATATTCAAAATCATGATGATGGAGACTACACATGACCTCAATAAATCTTAGCCCTTTTCACAGTGCTCAATGAGAATTTTTGTGAGTTTCCTGTGGTCTGTGTCACATGTGTTTAGCCCTGTATAAGCTTTCACCAATTCCTCCCCCTGCCCCATAATCAATTCCATCATCATTGGCAGACAAGAAACATACAATTGACTGGGTCCTTCACTTCTGGATCCTGTCTATCACTAATCCCTATTGACTTTTGTACCTCTCTCAGATCTCTAACATCTCAGCTATTACAGCATGCTTCAGCCAAATCCCCACAGCTACTATCTGCTTCGGTAAATCCGGGGGTTTTTCCTGAAACATAGAAGGCTATTCTGCCCACACTTACTGTAGTTGAAGGTCCTGGGGATTAGCACCACCATCCATCCCTCCATCCCTCAGCAACCCTTAACCAGTGACTCTCAGGAATTTGTGTAAAAATACTCCAGATCCATGACTTCTCCAGTAGGATAACTGAACTGTTTCCCAGAATTTCCCCATGACCATAAGCTCTGGTTGCCTATGGTAATAATTGGCCTAATAACACCCCATTACTGACTGCCTTCCTTTTCTCATGTTACTTCCCCAAGCTCACTTGTATGCTCTGTGCCTTCCAAATAAACTACCTGGGCTTAAATCTTGTCTTAGAGTATATTTTTGGGACAAACTATGAAAATCCACATTCAAGATGTATCCCAAATTTATTAACCCCCTTTGTTATCACTTAACAGAGCCTCCAAAATAATAGGAGCTTAGATGTCATTGCCTATCTGCTAGACAGTGTTTGAGCCACTGGTTGAACTGTCTTACCATAAAAATACCTACTAAATCAGTTCATAATTTTTTAAAAGTGCCTATCTATGAGTGCTCAAGAAGATGATGAAAAGAGAGAGTTCAAAGAATGAGAAAGGGGTTCTTCCATATGGGTCATGCATAGTTAAGCTCAAATTTATTCTTAGAGTATTATTCTGAATATTCTAGTTCAGTGGTCAGCAAACCACGGCTCGCGAGCCACATGAGGCTCTTTGGCTCTTCCACAAAATACCACGGCCTGGGCGAGTCTATTTTGAAGAAGTGGCATTAGAAGAAGTTTAAGTGTAAAATATTTCTCTCAAAAGAAATTTCAATCATTGTATTGTTGATATTTGGCTCTGTTGACTAATAAGTTTGCTGACCACTGTTCTAGTTAGTCAATGATATCATCTACAGATAATGGAATTTGCTTTCTCCTGAGCAATGTAGACTTGCAGTGTTTTTCAATTGCAGAGACCAGTCTTCCAGATTAATTAATTCTAAATACTCTTCTCTTGTTTCTGACCTTAATAGAAATGCTTCTATTCTTTCAACATTTTGGTTTGCCTTTTGTCACTTATTGTTATCTATAAAATATAGACAGGATAAAAATAATCTGAATTCTGTGGAGCCGGAGCACTCGCCTCTCCAGGGGATCAGGCCAGGGCCGGGCCCAGGGACAATAGCACTGAGAGGCAGTGGAGTAGGCCTCAGTCCCACAGTGGCCACGGACCCACCTCCCAGCCTCCAGGTGTCAGGAGGAGGCAGCAGGGAAGAGGCAGCAGGGAGTGAGGGGGAGGAGCCTGGGGCAAGGAGGCAATGATCACAGCCCAGATTCCTGCCAGTTGACTGGGGTTCGCAGCGGGAGCAGTTGCTTATCCTGGATCCTGGTCAACCGAGCAGTGCTCCCACTGTGGTAGCGCACTGATCACCAGGGGGCAGCTCCTGCATTGAGCATCTGCCCAGTGGTGGTCAGTGCACGGCATAGTGACTGGTTGACAGTTTGTTCTGGTCGTTCCGCCATTCGGTTGCTGGGATTATAGCAACATATAGCAAGATATAATTCTTTTTCTAATTCAACCATCTTTGCATTCTGGGGATGAAGTCCATTTAGTCCTGGTGTAGTTTCCATCGAATACCTTGAGCAGTCTTCCAATTCCTGAGACAGGTTTCTAAGTGCTTCCTGAGGGTTGAGCAGAGGTCCTCAGGAGCCATAGCAGGGGAAGGGAGTACACAGAGAAACTGAGACTCTGTCCACATTCTTCTTCAATTGGTGCTTCTTTGCTCTCATCTGTTTCATATTTTTTCATCTTTATATTTGGGGTAGCTACAAAATGTTTGATAACTTGCTTTCTGCTGGAGACAGGGGACAAAGGTAGGAGGAGGGGAGGAGGCTCTCTTCTTACAAATCCCTCAGCTGGCATAGCCATTTTGCTAACATGAGCTGAAGGACAAGAGGAGCAACTTAGAGCTATGAAATCACTAATTTTTGAATGGATCCTGTTAGAACCTATTTCTGATGTTGTCTTTATGTGAAAATGATTATTCTGTTCCTATTGTTTAGTTCATTTCAATCAGGCAGCCAAATGTGGTCTAACTGGTGCTTCTGCTAAAGTTTTAAATCCTTATTCTGGACTCTTTTTCCTTAGTCAGTATATTAAGTGTCCAAGATTAGCAATTGCTCTATAGTAGTGCTATTTAAAGAGGAATATCTGAAAAAAAAAAAGAAAAAAAGATGGTGGTTGGCAGGACGGAGGTGAGGGAGAGGAAGTGAGTGAGTGAGGGTATGATAGGAGAGTGTGTGGATGTGCGTGGTGTGTGTGTGAGTGAGTGAGGGAAAGTTAAATCTCGCAGGAGCAGCAGGGGCTGGCAGATAGGCTCTCCTTGACAAGGAGAGACCACCACCGCTGCGGGCACTCCCCAGATAGCAAGACTCCAGCATGGAGCCCACGCCATCTTGAAGGGGAGAACGGCCTTTTTTAGGAACTCATCAACACCACCAACCAGACAGGCCTTAGAACTGCCCCGCGACCCAGCAGCCACTCCAGCCAAAATCCTGCTACCCCAGCTGCAGACCCGCGGACCCTGGGACGACCACCTCCAAAGGTGCACCGCTCAGCAGCAGTAAGTGCAACTCCCCCCCTCCCACCCCGCCCCTGCAGGCAGCCAGGGCACTCCACTCCAGATTCGCACTTATCCAGCCTTGCAGACAGCCAGGGCACTCCACTCCTTAGGCAGTGCTTGGGAGCCCCTGAGAAGTCCCCAAGGGTGTGATTCTGCACAGACAAGGGCGTGCAGCCCCACAGTAGAAATTCTGAATTCCCTCTTCCTGGATAACTGCCCACATTCACCCTGCCGGCTCAACTGCGGTGCCAGGACCCCTCAGAGTGCATCAGAACTCTGTGCCCAGCAAGCGCACCTCCACAGAGGTGAAGTTCCAACAGGCAGGCATCCTGAGCCCATCTACCCACAGGGCACTAGTGGGAGCCACTGTGAGCTCTCCCTGGGTGCGATCTTGAACAAGCAGGGGTGTACTCCCCCCCAGCAGTAGAAGTTTTGAATTCACTCATCCTGGATACTGGCCCACAGGCGCCTCAATTGCGTGGCTACACTGCCAGGGCCCTTCAGAGTCCTTCAGTGTGCCTTGCTGGCAAACGTACTGCGGGTGCTCCTGTGAGCCACCACTGGGAGTAAGCGCCTATCCACCACAGGTGCAACTGCAAAAGCTGGGTCTGCCCACCCCACGACTGCAGAACTCTGGGCACCACAGTCATGTCTTTCCAGAGAGCAGGCCCCCTGAGCCCCATCACCCCAACAGATGGTTACTGGGTGCCACTGTGAGTCCCTGCTGGGCACGCGTGATTTCAATTAAGGGTGCAAGACAGCAAATTTTGGGACACTCCCCTCCACAGCGGCTGACTCCTAGACATGGCAGTTGTGCCTCTCAAGCTCCCGGGCCTACATCAAGAGAACCCAAATAGCTTAAGTAGGGAGTCACACTAGATTTACAAGCCCAGGAGAACTGAGAGATTACGCCAGTAGCACCATCCCCAAAAGAACCTGGGTAGAAAAGCAATTGGATCTACAATTAAAACATTACAGGAAAACATGGGAAGACAAAAAAGCAATCCCCAAATGAAAGAAAAAGAGGACCCACCAGAAAGGGAGTTAAATGAATTCGAGGCTAGCAGCTTATCAGAGATAGAATTCAGAGTAATGGTTATAAGGATGTTTAAATGGAATGATGACAAATACACACAACTCAATGACAAATACACACAACTCAATGAGAAATATAAGGAGCTGAATGAGAATGTCACCAATATGAAAAGAAACCAAGAGGAGATGAAGAATGACATAGCTGCAATAAAGAACACAATGGAAGGCTTAAACAGTAGACTAGAAGAGGCTGAGGACCGCATCAGTGAATTAGAAGACAAGGTAGGAAAAAACACACAAACATAGCAGCAACTGGAAAGAAGACTTAAAAAACAAGAGGAGAGCCTAAGGGAGCTTTGGGACAACACAAAACGAAACAACATTCACTTAATAGGGATACCAGAAGGAGAGGAAGAGAAGCATGGAATAGAAAACCTGTTTGAAGAAATAATGACAGAAAACTTCCCTGATATTGGCAATAAAAAAAAAACTATGCAAGTCCAAGAAGTACTTAGAGTCCCAAACAAGTTGAACCCCAAAAGACCGACACCAAGACACATGATAATTAGATTAGTGAACACTAACGACAAAGTAAGAATCTTAAAGGCTGCCAGAGAGAGACAGAAAGTTACTTACAAGGGATCTCCTATTAGAATATCAACTGATTTCTGAACAGAAACACACCAGGCAAGAAGGGAATGGAATGAAATATACAAAGTGATGCAAAGCAAGGGACTGAATCCAAGAATACTATACCCAGCAAGGCTATCATTCAAAATTGAAGGTGGAATCAGGGCCTTCACAGACAAAATGGGCTAAGAGAGTTTATCACTACCAAGCCAGGAATGAAAGAAATGCTAAAGGGACTGCTGTAAAAAGAAGAAAGAGAAAGGCAATAAGAAACACAAACACTAAGGAAAAATATGACAACAAACATGTACTTGTCAATAATAACATTAAACGTAAATGGATTAAATGCACCAATCAAAAGACATAGGGTAGCTGATTTCTGTCTACAAGAGACCTACCTCAGAGCAAAGGATTCACACAAACTGAGAGTAAAGCGATGGAAAAACATTTTTCAGGCAAATGGAAATGAGAAAAAAGCTGGGGTTGCGATACTTATATCTGATAAAATAGACCTCAAAGTAAAAGCCATAATAAGAGATAAGGAAGGCCACTACATAATACTAAAGGGAGCAATTCAACAGGAAGATATAACTCTGGTAAACATATATGCACCCAATGCAGGAGCACACAAATACATAAAAAATCTCCTGGAAGATATCACGAGAGATTGACAACAATTCCATCATAGTAGGAGACTTTAATACACCACTGACATCACTGGATAAATCCTCTAGACAAAAAACCAGCAAAGAAACAGCAATTCTAAATGACACACTAGATCAGATGGACCTAATTGACATCTTCAGAGCATCTCACCCCAAAGCCACGGAATATACATTCTTCTCAAGTGCACATGGGACATTTTAAAAAATAGACCACATATTGGGTCACAAGCAAAGTCTCCCCAAATTCAAAAAGATTGAAATCATATCAAGCATTTTCTCAGACCACAATGGCATATTAGAAATAAACTACAATAAAAACATTCCAAAAAATTCAAACACTTGGAAGCTGAATAGCATGCTACTAAACAATAATTGGGTTATCAATGAGATCAAAGAAGAAATTAAAAACATCCTGGAGACTAATGACAATAAAAACACAACATTGCAAATCCTATAGGACACAATGAAAGCAGTCCTGAGAGGGAAGTTTATAGTTATACAGGCCTACCTCAAAAAAACAAGAAAAAATGATAATAAATCATCTAACTCAACAACTCAAAGAATTAGAAAGAGAGCAACAAGAAAAGCCCACAGTGAGCAGAAGGAAGGAAATAATAAAGATCAGAGCAGAAATGAATGACATAGAGACCAAAAAAAAAAAAACAAAACAAAAAACAAACAAACAAACAAACAAACAAAAACCAATACGAAAGATCAACAAAACCAAGAGCTAGTTCTTGGAAAGGATAAACAAGATTGATGAACCTCTAGCCAGGCTCACCAAGAAAAAAAGAGAGATGACCAAAATAAACAAAATCAGAAATGAAAGAGGTGAAATAACAACAGACCTCACAGAAATACAAAGGATTGTTAAAAAATACTATGAACAACTCTATTCTCACAAACTAGACAACCTGGAAGAAATGGAAACATTCTTAGAAAAATACAACCTTCCAAAACTTACTCAGGAAGATTCTAAAAATCTCAATAGGCTGATAACTATGGAAGAAATTGAAGCAGTCATCAAAAGCTTCCAGCAAACAAAAGCCCGGGGCCAGACGGCTTCACAGGGGAGTTTTACTGAACATTCAAGGAAGAACTAAAACCTATCCTCCTCAGACTATTCCAGAAAATTCAAAAGGAAGGAACACTTCCAAGCTCCTTCTATGAAGCCAGCATCACCCTAATACCAAAACCATATAAAGATAACACAATGAAAGAGAATTACAGGCCAATATCCCTCATGAACATAGATGCCAAAATCCTCAACAAAATTCTAGCAAATCAAATCCAGCAGTACATCAGAAAGATCATACACCATGACCAAGTAGGATTTATCCCGGGGATGCAAGGATGGTACAATATTCGCAAATCAATAAACGTGATACATCACATAAACAAATTGAGAGATAAAAATCATATAGTCATATCAATTGATGCAGAAAAAGCATTTAACAAAATCCAACACCTTTTCTTGATAAAAAAAAAAAAAACTCTCAGCAAGGTGGGACTAGAAGGATCATACCTCAACATAATAAAAGCCATATATGACAAACCTACAGCCAACATCATACTTAATGGGAAAAAACTAAAACCATTTTCCCGAAGAACAGGAATAAGACAGGGATGCCCACTCTCACCACTCCTGTTCGACATAGTGCTGGAAGTACTAGCCATTGCAATCAGACAAGAAGAAGAAATAAAAGGCATTCAAATTGGAAAAGAAGAAGTAAAACTGTCCTTATTCACAGATGACATGATACCGTACATAGAAAACCCTAAAGACTCCATCAAAAAATTATTAGACTTAATAAATGAATTTGGCAAGGTAGCAGGATACAAAATTAATGCCAAGAAATCTATGGCATTTCTATACACCAATAATGAACTTACAGAAAGAGAGACTAAAAAAGCAATCCCATTTACCATTGCACCAGAAAAATTAAGATACCTAGGAATAAACTTAACCAAGGAGGTAAAAGACCTATACGTGGAAAACTACACTACACTGAAAAAAGAGATAGAGGAAGACATAAACAGATGGAAGAACATACCATGTTCATGGATTGGTAGAATCAACATCATCAAAATGTCCATACTACCCAAAGCAATCTATAAATTCAATGCACTTCCCATTAAAATACCAACAGAATATTTCACAGACCTAGAACGAACCTTCAAAAAATTCATCTGGAATAAAAAAAGACCCTGAATAGCAGCAGCAATCCTGAGAAAGAAGAACGAAGTAGGGGGGATCTCAATACCAGATATCAAGCTGTATTACAAAGCCACTGTTCTTAAAACAGCCTGGTACTGGCACAAGAAGAGATATATAGATCAATGGAATAGAATAGAGAACCCAGAAATCGACCCAAACCACTATGCCCAGTTAATATTTGATAAAGGAGGCATGAACATACAATGCAGTCAAGACAAGTCTCTTCAACAAATGGTGTTGGGAAAATTGGACAGATACATGCAAAAAAAAAATGAAACTAGATCACCAACTTTCACCATACATAAAAATAAACTCAAAATGGATAAAGGACTTAAACATAAGATGGGAAACCATAAAAATACTAGAGGAATCCACAGGCAGAAAAATCTCAGACATATGCTGAAGGAACTTCTTCACTGATACTGCTCCTAGGTCAATGGAAACTAAAGAGAAAATAAACAAATGGGACTACATCAAAATAAAAAGCTTTTGCACAGCAAAGGAAACCATCAATAAAACAACAAGAAAGCCCACTGCATGGGAGAACATATTTGCCAATGATATCAATGATAAGGGTTTAATCTCCAACATTTACAGAGAACTCATACAACTTAACAAAAAGAAGATAAACAACCCAATAAAAAAATGGGCAACTGATTTAAATAGGCACCTTTTGAAAGAAGACAGAAGGAAGGCCAAGAGACATATGAAAACCTGCTCAAAGTCACCAATCATCAGAGAGATGCAAATCAAAACAACAATGCGGTACCATCTTACACCTGTCAGAATGGCTATCATCAACAAATCAACAAACGACAAGTGTTGGCGAGGATGCGGAGAAAAAGGAACACTTTTGCACTGCTGGTGGGAATGCAGATTGGTGCAGCCACTGTGGATAACTGTATGGAGTTTCCTCAAAAAACTAAAAATGGAACTCTCATTTGACCCAGTGATCCCACTTCTAGGAATATATCCCAAGAAACTAGAAACATGAATCAGAAAGGATATATGCACCCCTATGTTCATAGCAGCACAATTCACCATAGCTAAGATTTGGAAACAGCCTAACTGCCCATCAGCAGATGAGTGGATTAAAACACTGTGGTACATCTACACAATGGAATACTATGCTGCAGTAAAAAAGAAGGAGTTCCTACCATTTGCAACAACATGGATGGAGATGGAGAGCATTACGCTAAGTGAAATAAGCCAGTCAGAGAAAGATAAATACCACATGATCTCACTCATTTGTGGAATATAATGAACGGCATAGACTGATGAACAAGAACACATCCAGAGACTGAGAAACATCGATCAGAACCTCAAACCTCAGGGAAGGAGGGGGTCGGTGGGAGTAAGAGGGAAAGATCAACCAAGGGACTTGTGTGCATTCATATGAGCCTAATCAATGGACACAGACAACAGGGGGGTGGGGCATGAGTGGGTGGTGGAGGGGGTAATGGGGGAATAAGGACACATATGTAAAAAAAAAATAATAAAAATAATAAAAAAATAAAAATAAATAGAAAATAAATAAAAGAAATAAATAAAAGAAATTGCGAGGTAACCAGAACCCCAGGAACACCTGAGAATGTCTTTCTTGCCTCACTAGCAGTCATCAGCTGTACGATAATATTACCTGGGGCAAATGGGGAAGTATTTTGGACTTATGTTCATGACCCTTCATGGGCAAGAGCCCTTACGTGGGCTGATCCCCCACCTAATGTAGTCACCAATAATACCAAACATCTTGGTCATCCAGGAGGGCCATGGTTGGGGCAAGGAAGTATAATTACACAGGGGTCACCACCCAGCTTCCCTTTTGTATGACACAAAGTCAAAACACTGCTCCTTTGTGTGTAAAATTAAAAAGAGGTTTCTGGCTTGCGTGGACACCAACGGAAGGGACTATCACTACTTGCTCCTGGGAGAGGTGCAGAAAATGTAACTAAGACCTTGTCTATACAAAAAGAAATTGACAGCCAGTTTGAAATGGAATTGCCATGGCATAGAGCAAAGAACATCCTTACATGATATTATTCTACAATGTCATTATAATTTTTCCCAGATTTGTATTACTCCCATTATCTACAATAGTACCTCACACCGTTGGGAATCAATAAAAAATCATCTTTTTGGTGCTTGGAGACAAAGGTAACACATCTCTTGATATTTTAGAATTACAACAGCATAATGTACAATTATCCCAAACAAACTTACAAACTAATTCTTTGAATGTCTGGCAGCAATTTAAAAAGGACATGAAAGGATGTAATCCCTTCCACTGTATAGAGGGCCCCCTGGGAAGGCACCAGAGCATTCTATATTGGCCCCTCTCACCCCTTTGGCCAAGAGGGACCCTCTTTTCACAATCCAATTGCCCACAGCTGTTGCCTGAGCTTCTGTTCATGCTGAGGTTGAAGCCTCGTGGTGGCTGGTACCATGAATCTGTCTCTCACCCAGTGGGGTGAGCTAGGCCCTCCCTGGAGAACAAACCTGGGTTCCCCAAGATATGCAATCAGTGCCAGGGCCCCGCCAGCAGGCGAGGGGATCCCAAGGCAGGTGCTGGGCGTGGAGGCCACGGGGGCATAAGCTACCAAGGAGACAGAATTGAACCTCACACCACCCTGCTTGGCCCCGGAGGATGGCTGGTTAGCCAGAGACGGGTAAGATTCCTCAGGGAAGGAACAACCTAAGACAGGCACATTCGCAGAGGGCAATCAGGAGAGTACTTGGGGGTTAACAGAGGTGGGGCACAGACCCTCACCCCCCCCAACTTTGCAGGGGCCTGAACCCTCACCCCTTCTGAGGGAGGTCTCCTGCCCCCATGGCTGCTTTGCTTCCCATGCCCAGCTCAAATCGGGACCCAGGTAACAGACAGAGACTTGGCCGACAGCAGCTGCCTTCTCACTGCAACAAGACTTGAGTTGTCTTGTACCCATGGTGTGGGGAAGTGGGTTTTTGATATCTAAATCCAGCCTAGCACTAGGAATGCTCAGGGCCTACTCAAGAAGGCAAATAATCCTTTCCACTAATATTTACAGGGTAAAATAAGATTGTTGTTAGAATATTAAATTTGACAGTAAAATAGTAGTCAAGTTCTCAGACTAATTTAAATTGGCTAATTGAAATAAGCGAATATTCTAGAAAAATTAATGGTACTGGACAAAAAGCTGTTCCTAAAGTGTTAACTAAAATTTTTATTGGTAGTAAATCTCATGCTAAAATTGTGTAACATGTAATGAACCTAAAGCAGTCATATTTTAGTGCAAAAAATTAAAATTTAAAAGCTATCAAGACTACATTGTAAAATTTCCCAAACCTCCTAATATTTAAATAAAAAAGGGGGGATAGTAGAAGAATATCATGTAAGGAAAAATATCCTGTAAGTAAATTACATCTAGAAAATTTTTACTTTAGAAAATTAACTTTCATTTGTAATGCTAACAGCAAGACACACATGAAAAACACACATGGTGTCAAAACAAGCCAAAGGAAAATCGTTTAGGCAAAAAATGAAAAAGGATCCCAAGTCAAATTTATAGAAAAGATTCTGTATTAACTTTTGGTCGAGAATATGTTTGTATATTTTCAGAAAACAACTCCAAGACCATGTGGATTCCTGCAACAGAGAGGAATTGACAGGACTGCTCCAGCCATGAAGACAGAAGAGAAACAGTCCAGAGATGGAAGACGCTGATGACGCCTTGCCATACTAGCAGTCAGTAGCAGTGCGTCACTGCAGGTTGCCCAGGACCAAACCAGAGAGGGTCGAACCTGCATTACCACCATTTGTCCACCATCCAGAACTGAAATATCATTGCTGACATGTACACATAAGAACTGTTTGACATTGAAATTGGGACTCCAAAGAACTGTTGGCCCAGAAAGAAACTCACTACAGACTGATTCATTTGCCTCTCAGCATAACCATTATTGCTTGTCTCGTTTTTGGCTTTATAAGTGTATTTCTAGTGTCACATGATCTCACTCATCTAGGGGAAATAATGAACAAAATAAACTGATGTACAAAAACAGACCCAAAGACAGGGAAGCATCGATCAGACTGTCAAACCTCAGAGGGAAGATAGGGGAGGTTGGGGGTAAGGCAGAGAGATCAACCAAAGGACTTGTATGCCTGCATATAAGCCTAACCAGTGGTCACGGACAACAGGGGGGTGGGGGTATGAGTGGGGAGGGGTTTGGGATGGGAATGGGGGGATGAGGACAAATATGTGATACCTTAATCAATAAAGAAATTAAAAAAATAAAGAGGAATATCTGACAATGGTGTTCCATTTATTCTATCAAGAGCTATATAAGAGTTTTGAACTCAAAGAAAACACAACAAAATTTTTTACCTGCATTGAATAAATAGAACTATGAGATTAATTGTGACATTAGCTGATATCTACTTATATTTTCAATAATTCCATTCTTAAAGACTGAGCATGTCCTATGGGAATGCATTGGCTAAATCTCACTTAATATTATAGTCCCAGATAATAGGGAAAAGTTTAACTCAACTAACATTTTCCAGATCATCCTCATTCTATTGTTTACATCTAACAATTTTTCATTTTTGGTAGGTGGTATTTGTTTTCATTGTACCACAATTCTCAAAGATGAATCAATATATAACATTAATTAAGTGAAGTATAAAGGCAGTGATGAAAATAGTGTCTATGAGCAAAAATTACCTTCTATATGCCAAAAGTGCCCAGGCCTTCAGTGAATATGAAATCTGTACAGGTGAACTTGACAGTGCCAAGGGCACTTGCAGGTGTAAAGACCTTAAACAAGCAGAAAAATGGAACTGAAATGTGGGCAATTTGCATACGCCTTCCATTTCTCCTAATCCCCACTGTTCTCTCTACTATGAACATTGTGGTTAAGCAGTGGCACAAATTCTTCTATTATGAAATGTTTCCACAAAACTGCCTACTGACCTTTCTGGCAAATCAGTCAACGTATTCTAGATCCAGTAAAATAATGATTAATCAACTTATTGTTTAAAGAAAACTGCAGGTGGTACCATCAAGGTTGCATTACTCATTGCAAAACGGGCACAAGTCACACTATTGTCAAGAAGCTGGTAAAACCACCTTCAAAGTGAATGAAAAATATTATACTTAGAGGAAAAGCAGAAGGAGTCACAGGCAACTTTCTTTATCAAAGGACACTGTTGGGCATAATGTACCATCACTGATGTTTCATGTGGAAGTGCAACTACTGTCACCTGTGCCTGCCAGCAGATATTTCCCTTTGGGGGTGGGCCAAATCAATTGTCAGAGACTGACATATAAATACTTGGGAGTTCACTGACCATTCAGGTAGATCTCTAATTTGGCCCAGGTCTTTTTACCTGGTCTCAGAACCTGGCTAATTTCCCTGGACTGTTTTTTTTTTTTTTTTTTCTAATGTCTGGAACTGCACAGCCGCTATCTCTAATTTATTTCTATTCAGTACAGTCCAAGTAAGAAAGAAAACTCATAATATAACTGCCCAGTAAGATGATTTTAAGTAGGAAATATTTCTCTTAAGTGAATAATAATTAAAAGGTAGATAAAATGATTACTTTTGCTTCCTCCACTTAGTATTTTAAGGTGCATGGGAGGTAGTCTTCCCCTGAGTCTTTCCTGGTCAGTGACTGACAAGGAATGTGTGGGCTCATTCCTGCCAAAGGTGGGACTCCTCTAACGGACCCATCAGTGTGGCCCAAACTTTCTTAGATTGACACGGCAGCCTGACTCTTCCTACCAGTTCTCCTTCTTTCCCCTCTCCTTTGATGGTGGCAGTATTGCATCACTGTCTGAAGACTGCCTGCCTACCCTGGATCTTCACCTCCATCCTTCACAGGATGCTCCCAATAAATCTCTCCTGTGTGGAACCCTGTCTTTGTCTCTGCTTCTCAGAATATCTGCACTGATGCCTATGCGTGTATTTATTCATTACACAAACATTATAACATAAACCATAAACATAGCTTTCTTGAGAAAGAAGAGAAAACTAGAAAACTATCAGTCTGTTACCTTCCACTTCTTTTCCATGTTTATAATGATGATACTTTACTAATTATTAATTACTGTTTAAAATAATTTTGAATTATTTTTTGCCATTTTATTCTCGTTTCTTTTACTGCTGGTTAGTTTTCTTATACTTTATTATAGCCAATATAATGTTTTTAAATCATTTATTGTCATTTATGTATCATGTCCTTATTCCAAATAGTGCTGATGAAGTCCATGCTGCAAGAAATATTGTTGATAAATGACCCCCCAAAATGAAAAAAAATATTGTTGAGCAGATACTGAAGTTAAGACAAGATGCTGCCCATCCAAGGTTCTGTTTTCTTATCTATAAAAAAGGGTATATTAAAGGCACCTCAAGAATTTTGTGAGGATTGTTAAGAATGATCATACTACTTAGTCATTAAATGATGTTATTATTTGGATTATTTTATTATAGTTCTTCTGGACAAGAGGATTTTAAAATCTTATTTAATTTCTCACTTTCTAAAGCCACCAAAGAACTAATCTTTTGTCACTAATATCTTTCTTTAATCATACACCAGATATTATTCTCTTCCTTTTTGTTCTTAA
Source organism: Plecotus auritus (assembly GCF_963455305.1). Lineage (NCBI taxonomy): Eukaryota > Metazoa > Chordata > Mammalia > Chiroptera > Vespertilionidae > Plecotus > Plecotus auritus. The sequence goes on from NC_137776.1 coordinate 28,297,563, forward strand.
AATGAAATAATTCTATACCCAACTTCTAATCTATGACTCCCTCATTCATTTCTAAGGTTTCTACATATACTTTACATTTAAAGGGAATTTAAGAAAAATTCAGAAGTTATCCTCAACCTATCATATTAAAATTTTTCTTCTAAATTTTTGTTCTAGGGGATTTTTTTTAATTCTGGAAATTAAGACTTCAACTAATTAATTGCATTGATTAAAGTTGAACTGAAAATTGGAGGCTATCATAAGAGACTTGCAATATGGAAAGGAAAACTTCACTCAATGTGAAGTCCCTACAGGTGCTTTTCTTTGCTGGGGATCATCTCCGTGGGAAACTTTCCAACCAGGATCAGCCTCTCTTCTTTAATTCTTACTTTTGCCTATTCCAGAAGCTCTAAAGTCTATCTTTCAGCTGACTAGAATAATCATAAAGTCTCATAAGATAATTGTGTGTGTGTGTGTGTGTGTTTGCCCCTGAGAGAAAGCTCTCTCCCTCAATTAAAAAGCATTTTAGATTATGAAACATATATTTAACATCCCATGGTTTCCTCACCAGTGTCCAGGGAGTGAGTGAGTTTGGGTCATAAGAATTCACCTGTGACCTTTGCAGGAGCAGAGAAAAGTTTACCCCAAAGCCTTCAGTCTGCTTCCACCTAGAGTTCCACGAAACACGTATCTGGCCATTTTACAATAGACGTTTTGTCCTTTTTACAAAACTGTCTGATATTTTAAATATTCAGATGTAGTCCCAGAGCTTCTATCTGGTTAAAACAGATCCTCAAAATGACAGTCTCCCCTTATACAGCGATTTTCATCTATGCTCTGTCCCCACCATAGTTTTATTTGGTTGAAATATGAGCTTCCTTAAAGTGAGTCTTTAACTAACCAGGGATTGGTTAGGGGCCAGGTTATTATTTTCTAATTTGGGATCTTCATCTATATCCCGCATTAAGAAGTATATTATAATATTCATACATTCTGTTGCAAAGAGTTAACTAGTTGATTTTCTAATTGAGAAACAACACTGATGCTTTGTTTTAGGCTAATCCCATTGGGTTACTATAATCTATTATAAAGCCTGCAGGATTTAAAAGGAAACATGTATAATATGTTTGTTACTGCCAATAGTAAATGTTTTCTCATTTGTAGTTCTCTAGTCTGGCGGTAGGTCGCAGCAGAGGGCTAGCTTTAGTTTCAAAATAGTCTGCTGAAAGGAGTTAAAATCCTTTCTTTTTCCCTGTTTTCCTTCCTCCTGCCTCTGCCCCTTCTCACTCTACTTCGCTTCCTTCCCACCCATCTTCCCTTCTTTTCTTCTTCCTCCCTTTCTTTCTTCCCTCCCTCCCTTCTTTTCCATTTCTTTCTTCTTACAACATCAGCATGATGCCCAGTACTATTTTGTAAGTGGAGGAACTGGTTCAGTAATAAAATTACATGTCAACCTTTATTTTTAAATAATGTCGATGATACCCACTTTCTAATTGTTTAAATACTAGGGTGGAGACTAGAGTAATAACCACAGGAAATTATGAACTTACAGTTTGATTAACAGAGATAATAGCAAAGACCCGATTTGGTTTCAAATATACAAATTATTAAGATTGCATTTCACTCTCATAGCATATGCAAATGACCTCCTTTTTGCTACTCCATTTGGAAGTGTGGAAATGGGAAAAGGCATTTCAATCATAGCTCTCATCAGTTATTCACTGTATCAAGGCCTCACAATTGTGTTTCTTTCTTTAATGTACAAGTTAGCAATAATCTCACAGCTGTGCTTCATAGAGTGAAATATAGAAGCATCTATATTGAGATTTTAAACACAGAGAACATAAAAAGAAGGAAAAAGTATCAAAAGAGTAGTACTTAACCCACTATAAAACCATACAAAAGAACTAATGAATCTCTCTCTGTAAGGTTCTGTAGAGTGACCAGCTGTAAGACCTGGTTTATATTCCAAAATGGTATCACAATTCCAAAAAGTGATTATTTCAAGTTATAACACTTGGAGGTTGCATAGCAACTGGTGGTTGAAATATCTTCATTAATAGAAAAGGAAGAAGAGGAATAGCATAACATTACCAGGATTAATGAACTAGGGTTATATATATATAATAAAATATATGAGGTAGTTCAACAGAATACGGGGGGCATGGATCATTCTAGTGAAGGAGTCTATAGGGAATGCTTAACCGTAAAAAGCAACCAGACTCATGGTCTTGGAAATAAATGCTGGAAGCAGAAAAACAAATGAAAATAATATTAAAACAGCAGTTCTGTTACACCAACATGGAATAGCAAAAGAGACCTCACAATATTTTATTGAAAATACTTTGAGAAGTCTGTATCTGAATAATAGGTAAATGCAGAAAATGGGTAATACAAATAATTATCAGTTAAAAAGAATGAACTTTAAACACAAAATAATCCAAACACAAAATAATCCAAAGTGCATAAATAGTACAAATGCTGAAGGTAAAAGGTAGTGTGCTTTTATCTGAGAAAATCAACATGACAAAAATACAATGGCAAATGAAAATCTAAAAGTTAGGGGGGATATGAACTGATAAATGTGAACTATGAACTGATGACATAGATTTATTCCAAGATACATAAACACATTTTAGAATTTCAAGAATAAAGATATTATTACTTGATTAAATAATAAAAGTGATATTAATATCGTTGATGGCTCAGGAACCATAGTATTTTTAGGCAGCTGTGCTTTCTAATACTCCAGGGACTCTACATATGATTCACTTGAACAGTAGAACAATAAAAAGTTTTGCCAATAAAATCTGCCCACACCCCATCACAGCACTTTCTCACCTATATCCACTGTGAGGTAGGGGAACTATCTCAACTAGACAACTAGTCACTTTTGTCCCTTGTCCATCTATTTCCCAATTAAGCTGCAATAGCTTTTTTATTTTTTAATTCCCTAGACCATGATTCAAAAACTTAAATTCTAGAATTTATGTCCTAGATAAAGGAGAAGAGACATTCCTTCACTTTTGTGACTTGTAGTCTTATTCTAACAAAGGTTATCTTTAGGTCCAAGAGTCTTTCTGAAAGGTTATTTGTTTAACAGAGATATTCTAACTCAATTATCTGGGAATAAAGGAAACAAAAGAAAGCCATTATGCAAATGTAAGCAATGAAGGAGACAAAGTTTCTTGAATTTTAAACCAATTTATAATTAATATCAAGACTCTCTTTGCATGTCATTAATATTATCACCTCTAAATGATGGGAATAATTGGAAAAATATAATATAATAGGGCATAAATAGAGGTAAAATAATTTCACCATTTTCCCTATGATGATACAGTTATAATATGAAATTGACTGTGGAAACTAGTCATAAACTGTCCATTGTGCTTAGAAAATCCCTGCTTTATTGAAGAGATAAAAGTAAGTAGATAAAAAATAAATATCGTTTTATCTATGGATTGTTCCTCCTCCCCCAAAATCCTAGCGATAGAACTTCTCTAAAAATTTTGTTAAGTTTAACTTTGGCCTGGCTGGCATGGCTCAGTGGTTGAGCTTTGACCTGTAAACCAGAAGGCAACTGTTAGATTCCTGGTCAGGGCACATGACCTGGCTGCAGGCTTGATCCCTAGTGGGGTGCGTGAGGAGGCAGCCTATGGATCAATGATTCTCTCTCATGGTTGATGTTTCTATCTCTCTCTCCATCTCCTTTACTCTCTAAAATCAATAAAAATATTTTTTTTAAAAGATAAGGACTCTTTTTTTTTAAGAGTTTAACTTCATTTTATGATGTAAAGTTAAATGGTGTATCCTGTGATGTTAGGGTGCTGTTCTCAGAATATCCATAAGAGGGTGCTGTAGACACACCTCTCTACAAGGGCGAGAGGCCTCTAAGACACTCAACCGGGTTTTCTTTCCAGGCTACTAGACTTCATTACTAGGGGGCTGTTCTCAGAATGTCCACAAGAGGGGAAGGTTTTAGTGCCCTGGCTCTGAGGGTACTCTGAGGGAGTCTATTTTCTTTTCAACTACTTGCTAGCTCTGTGACCCTGGGCAGGTGTCTTCAGCACTCTTTGTCTACCCACCTGATGGGAATATTAGAGGGTTGCTGGATTTTTAGCAAATACAAATGCAGAATATTTCATTTAATTTGAATTCATATGTATAATTAACTTTTTTAGTATAAGTATGTCTTAGATATTGCATGGCATGCTAAATTCAAATTTAACAGGGCATCTGGAATTTATCTGACAACCCTAAGTTATAGGTGTATCTGCCTCATAAGGTTCTTATTTGGTTAAATGCAATGATGTGTAAAATACATTTAACATGATGCCTATCACTTAGTACACACCAGTTATTATTATTTCTAATTGCAACTACCATTTAATATTAGACACTGTATTAGTTGTTTTTACATTTTATGATTCAACTAGAGGCCTGGTGCATGAAATTCATGCATGGGGTGGGGGAGGGTGCCCCTTAGCCCAGCCTGCACCCTCTCCAAACTGGGACCCCTCGAGGGATGTCCGACTGCCCGTTTAGGCCTGGTAGGATTGGGCCTAAACGGGCAGTTGGACATCCCTCTCACAATCCAGGACTGCTGGCTTCCAACTGCTCGCCTGCCTGCCTTCCTGTTGCCCCTAACCGCTTCTGCCTGCCAACCTGATCACCCCATAACCACTCCCCTGCCAGCCTGATTGATGCCTAACTGCTCCCCTGCCAGCCAGATTGCCCCCAACTGCCCTCCACTGCAGGCCTGGTCACTCCTAACTGCCCTCCCCTGCAGGCCCGGTTGCCCCCAACTTCTCTCCTCTGCCAGCCTGGTCACCCTTAACTGCCCTCCCCTGCAGGCTTGATCACCCCCAACTGTCCTCCCTTGCAGACCTGGTCCCTCCCCTGCTGGCCATCTTGTGGCAGCCATCTTGTGTCCACATGGGGGCAGGATCTTTGACCACATAGGGGCAGCCATCTTGTGTGTTGGAGTGATGGTCAATCTGCATATTACTCTTTTATTAGATAGGATAGAAGCCTGGTGCACGGGTGGGGACTGGCTGGTTTGCCCTGAAGAGTGTCCTGGATCAGGGTGGGGGTTCCCTTGGGGTGTGGGGTGGCCTGGGAGAGGGGCCTGTGGTGGTTTTCAGGCTGGCCACGACCCCCAGCGACCCAAGCAGAGGCCCTGGTATCTGGGACTTATTTATCTTCTATAACTGAAACTTTGTAGCCTTGAGTGGAGGCTAGGGCAGGCCAGGGCAGGTGGAAAGCTTGGCTTCCTCCATCGCTGAGGAAACCCAAGCCTCCTGCTCACTCCATGGCCGCAGCCATTTTTGTTGGGATTTATTTATCTTCTATAATTGAAACTTTGTAGCCTTGAGCGGAGGCCAGGCAGGCCAGGAAGTTTGGCTTCTTCCATCACCAGGGAAACCCAAGCCTCTTGCTCACTTCGTGGCTGCTGTCATTTTTGTTGGGATTTATTTATCCTCTATAATTGAAACTTTGTAGCCTTGAGTGGAGTCCACAGCCGGCCAGGGTGTGCGGGAAGCTTGGCTTCCTCCATTGCTGGGGAAACCCAAGCCTCCTGTTTGCTCCCGGGCCACAGCCATCTTGATTGGGTTAATTTGCATACTCACTCCTGATTGGCTGGTGAGCGTGGCTTGTGGGTGTAGTGGAGGTATGGTAAATTTGCATATTACTCTTTTATTAGATAGGATTTCACAACTCTGCTGGATTAGGGTAACAGACTCAATTTACAGTGAGATAAACATGAATCAGAAAGTTTGAAATGTACACATCTGTCTGGGTTCAGGAACTGGGATATTTCAAGTATTCCACCTTACCTTGCTTTAGATTTTAGCCTAAAAGACTCTGAACTGAACCTAATACTGGTATAGAGAGTGTTACAGCTTAATGGAATATAGTTTAGTATCAATTGTTAGTATCTTAAAACTTTAAAGCTTCACTGCTCTCTCCCTTTCACCTAATGACTATGTATAGGAGCAGAACTGAAGAGAGAGAGAGAGCTCTACCCAGAAAATGCAGCCACCCCTTCTGAAAATATGTATTATGGTCTCTGTCCTTTCAATTCAAAAGATCATGGAGATTAATGATCTGCTGTGTAATTGTAGCATTTTAGGTGTGCATCATTCACGATCCTCCTTATTAAGAGTGAAGTAGTCATTGGATATTTTTGAACTAAAGTAGATGGTCTTATATATCAGATCTGGATGCATATTTAGAAAGGAGCCAGTGGAGTTTGGACAAAGGGATAAAAGTGAATCTGGACAAGTGCATTCTTCTCATGTTCCTGATTGCTGGCGGTGGCCATTGGTGAAGAAGCTGCTCAAAATAGGGCTTGGAACTTCCTGGCCACTGAAGCTATTTGGTTCCCTTCATAAAAGGGATTTCAAATCTTAATTCACTTACTGTGAGATAACTAAGTGCTCATATCTAAAGAAAGCACTACTGTCGTCAGCAAAACCATGCCATTACCTACAACCTTTCCTGTAAAGGGCTTGAGTCATCTATGGAAACAAATTCCTTTTCATTCCTGAAATGATTAATATGGAGACTAATGTCAGGGTGACTGAGGGAGGTTTCACTGGTGCTCTCTGAAGCCTCCTTTTTTTAAGGGTAAGGGTGGGGCCACAGGTCAGATTTGGAAAAGGTGGGTGCGTTGTTTGGAGGCTTACTAAAGCTTGACACAGTGACTGGATGACTGCCATGTTCCTCAAGGAGGCCAAGGGTATACACCATATCACATCTGCGCCTTACTCTGATTTGTGCACAGGGGTGACTTAAATTCAGAAGATGAATTTGACACTCAGGGCTGGAGTCTCACCTCTCTCCTGTGTCATTCACTACTTGGTTGATTTCTCTGCAACTTCTTTCCAGCCAGAAATGCTGTGATTTGTATATTGTCTGGCTGCTCAATGACCTGTCATACTGCAAGACACACAGTAATTTCCTGGTAAATGAAGATTCAGTAAAAGGACCAGGCATACCCAAATCAGTCTCTAATGGATCTTTCTTTGTCTGGAGTCTCACAAAAATTATTGCTGATTTGCCTGATAGTCCAGGTAGTTTCTGTGGATGGAATGTGGGTAACAAAATGTAAACCATCTAGAAAATAGGATGGTGGACATTGGGGAATGGTTGAGTTCTCTTTGTAATGTAATAGTTGTTAATATTGCCACCCCTTCTCTCTCCTACCCAAACTAACCTCTAGTATTTGTGGGGCTAAGAACAAGAGTTACAAACTGAGATACATATATGCTACTTACCTATTTAAAGTACATAAATCAAGGTAAAATAAAGTTAAATATATTCTATTCTATTCTTATAATTTGACAGATAAACGATAGCAAGGATTCATTTTCAACCTAAAAATGTTTTTTATAGCAAAATGTTATCAAAATATTATAAATTATTCATTTAAATTGTTATAATATATGTCTTGGTGTTCTGTTGATGGGGTAGTACAGTGGTCGGCAAACTCATTAGTCAACAGAGACAAATATCAACAGTACAACGATAGAAATTTCTTTTGAGAGCCAAATTTTTTAAACTTAAACTTCTTCTAATGCCACTTCTTCAAAATAGACTCACCCAGGTCGTGGTATTTTGTGGAAGAGCCACACTCAAGGGGCCAAAGAGCCACATGTGGCTCACGAGCCGCGGTTTGCCGACCACTGGGGTAGTGTATCAATCTGGCTGTTCTGGAAGCAGAAGCTGAGACAGGTCTAGGAATGCAAGAAGTTGATTGTGAAGTGATGCCTGTGAAAAACAAAGGAGCAGAGAGAAGAACTGCATGGGTAAGGCCTTCAGAAAGCAGTGCAAGTCTATTATCTGTGGGAAAAAAAATACAGAGCAAGCAAAATTGGGTAGAAAGCCTCAGACCATGAAGTAAACCTGACAGTCTTAGCCCATCCAACAGAAAACCTTGAAGCAAAGCTTCCCACTAGGAGAGCCCCACACTGGACTGAAATGGCCAGGCCCCAGGATGAGCACTATGCTTAGTCACTGGCTGGTGGCTTTCTGGGAAGAACTTGAAAAGTGTGGTTGGTCTTGAAGGCTCCAAAGCTGAAGGCCTCAGCTAACTTCATTCCTTGTAGCTGAATGTTATTTTTTTCGAGGGAAGCCCCTGCTGTGAACCTCCCTGGCCGCCCCATTGAAACCTTGCCCTGCACAGATACGGTCTTCCATGTGGGTTTGAGAAGCAGCTCCTCCAGGATTCTGGTGGGCTTCTCCTGAGAAGATCTTAGAAGAGGGAGATCAGTAGATTCTCTCTCCCACAACTGCAACTGGTCTCGGGTCTCCCAGTGGTATATCTACTATCAGCAGCTATCCCTTGGCTAAATCCCTCACTTTTATCGAGAACCTTCTGATCTGCTAACTATTTCACTAAATTTCACTTCTTTGGAGTGTCAGTAGACCTGCTGTGATTTATTTTTCATTCGTGGAAATGATGAACTACATATGCTTTATTTATTCCTGGCATTGTCTAACTTTTCCCACTAGAATGAAAGATACATACATCTCAGTCTGACTGAGATACATATATGCCTTTACCTACAACCTTTCCTGTAAAGGGCTTGAGTCTCATATATGTATCTCAGTCTGTTGTGCTTATTGCTGATTTCCTAGCACATACAACAATGTCTGGCACATATCTGGTCCAAAATGACTATTTATTAAATGAATGAATTGTGGAAAGCATGAGGATTGAGAAAAACAAGTATTCTACCTTTCAAGTAGCTTTGATTTGAAGAGGAGAGTAATCTTGCTATCAGTTTTTGTTTAGAGAATTAAAATGTTTTATTCATGGTTAGTTCACATGTGTGTGTGAGTGTTAACCTGCAGACATCCAAGACAAAGCCTATACCTGTTAGAAGGGACACGAAGTTCTCTCCTCTCTTTTTGTTGTTGGAAAGATTCTAAGTTGAGTGAAAGAGCAGTACACATCAGCACTTTTAAACTGTAAAAAGTGAATGGGTGTTTCAAGAGGTCAGTCTTGCTGATTAAGGTTTAAATATTCTCTTGTCTCTAAAATATGCCATATTTATATGGTGTTACCCTTTGCATTATGTGACCTGTATGCCAGTTAAAGACAGTTACAGTATTCTGTAATTCAATGTTCCTTAAGTCAGAGTGAAATGATCTCTTTACAAATGAAGTTTGAAAGTAAAATTGTGCTTTGCCACTAGTCTTAATTCTTAGTAAACACACCTTGAAACTTCCCGATGACTTGAGTATATTATCTTTCATGGATGTCGCAAAGGTCAGAGAAAACAATTTCCTTTTTAAATAGATCCCTTGTGAACATCTCATATTTGATTTGTTTGGAGATGAGCCTTTTAATGCCTTTCTGTCCCTTTCCCTTCATGGCTAATAAAAAAAACGTATATACTTTAACGGTTGACATGTTTAAAAATTTTTTTTCTGCATAATGACAATCACATTCTGAATCACTTAAAAATGGTTACTTCTACTCATTAGCATATTGGTCTCTGGGTATATTACCACATTACAAAAAATCTTGAACCACATTAGGTAGAAAAATATGGAAGAAATTTAGTTTAAACTAAGAGTCAGGTACACGAGAACAACATTTTATTATTCATTTATTCATTCATTCATTTGTTCATTCATCCAAATAGCAAATTATAGAGTATTTACTTTCAACCAGGCTCCCTGCTAGGCATTTAGGCAATAGAATTTTATTCATAGAGCTTTTCTTGAAAAGGTGAGTTTAGTGGTGAGAACAGATATATAAACATGGTATCTATAATAATAAAACTGTAATATGCTAATTAGACTGGACGTCCTTCCAGATGACCTTCTGGACAAAGCCGCGGTGGCGGGGGCCGAGGCAGAGGCCTGTGGTGGTGGGGCCGAGCCCCTTGCACAATTTCATGCACCAGGCCTCTAGTGTCCTATAAAAGTGGTCCCTATACACATGCTCTTCTGTAGTTTTTCATACCCAAGAACCAATTTGAAGAAGTTTTTCATTTTATCACTCACCTGTTTTAACAATATTGTGTAGACTAACCTCGGTGTGTCCACATTAGAAACCTCTTTTTTGCTGCTGTTTGATTTAAAGGTATCTTCCATTGGGAGGTCCAGGGAAATAAGTCACCCATTGTCCAACGTTTGCTTTTAGTCTCTGAAAGAAGAATCAGCAGGAGTTGCAGTTGGGAAGAGCACCTGACTCCATTGCTTGCAAGTGTAGGCGACATATAAATTCACATACAAAAGCCCATTATGAACTTTCTCCCTTGTCTTCATAATAATCTGTACTCCTCCTAGAGAGCCTGAGATGTGGCATCATTACATTGTCCTGACAAAAAAAAAAATCTTTGAAAATTTCTTTATTCATTTCATTTGATTTTGCTTTCATGTGTGATGTTGTGGGCTTTTATTCAGTACCATAGCCTCAGGTGTCATAGACACACAGTTGAGGCTATAGGTTTGATTTTCAGTTTCCTTAAGCTTCAGAACCCAGCTGAGTATTGGCCACTGATGAGACAGGACTCAGGTGGTATTGTTGTCAGTGTTTCAGGTTGGGCAGAAGGACCCCCAATGAGATAGACATATATTAGAAATATACTTACAGCTGTGTAAGGGTTGTAGAAAAAAGTACATTGAATTCTTAAAGATGGCATTTATCTTTAGGAACAAAGGATTAGGGAACTATATCATATATCTGTCATTTAGAAAGAAGATAAAATGTTAGAAACCATAATGGTAATTTCATGAGAAGGCTTGAAAACATTTTTTATCTTGTATAAATCATTAAAATCTATATATCAATTTGTATTAAGGTTGTGAAAAGAGTTTTTAGGGGTAAGATAGGAGTTTTTAGGGGTGAAATAGGCAGGTTTAGGAAATTTTAGAAAATTAAGGGGTCCAAGGAAAAAGCACAGGGCTACAGAGCTGCAAAGGGTGCATTTCCATAGAGTAAGGGAGCTAGAAACAGCAGAAGGCACATTTCCATAGAATAAGGGAGCTAAAAACAGCAGAAGGTCTATATTTATAAAATAAAGAGAAGGAAGCCCCTCATTCAGAGAGGGAAGAAGAAAGCCCAGAGGGAATAGGGAAATAATAAGGAAGAAAAAGGAGGAGAGCTTCACATGTCCCATGTGAGGTTTGACCTTTGAGCTCTGGAATTGCTATAGTGACCAAATCAGAAAGAGATAGTGACCAGTCAGAAGGGATATCAAGGCACAAAGATCTTCAGCCTTTATAAACCATAGGAAAAAGGGACTCAGTGGGACTGTTTCCCGCTCCCCTTGTGGGAGACTGTGCTTGTTTCTCAATAAATTTCCACCTTTGCTATACCACCTTTCATTCATGGTTTCATTCTTCGACTCCACTGGACAAGAGCCCAGGAACCATCATGCCCAGGGGAACACTCTATGTTTCCAGTCCAAATTTTCCGTTTCAGTTGAATTGTGGACTTCATACCAGAAATTAGAGAAATGTAAAAGTAGGGTCAAAGTGCCATGTGAAGACTTCCCAAGCCCGGCTGGCATGGTTCAGTGGTTGAGTGTCAACCTATAAACCAGGAGGTCATGGTTTGATTCGCAGTCAGGGCACATGCCCAGGTTGCGGGCTCAATCACCAGTGTGGGGTGTGCAGAAAGCAGCCAATCAATGATTCTCTCTCATCATTGATGTTTCCATCTCTCTCTCCCTCTCCCTATCTCTCTGAAATCAATTAAAAAAAAAGACTTCCTGAAAGCAAAATGCATGAGCATTTCATATGTAAAGATAAGGCACAGATGAATACAGGTGAATAAAAAAGTTTCAATTTAAAATGATTATTTGTATGGGATGCTGAATAGTGTATTTACTAGACTTGAGGAAAAGGAGAGGTGGTTTCACCTTAAAGTTTTAGAATACAAAGATTTCTACATTTAAATGTGGATATATAAAAATTACTACTGAGGTAGAGAAGAAATCATTAGGGAAATTTGGTAATAATATCAAGATAGCATATAATGGAATACTACACAGCTGTAAAAAAGAAAGAACTTTTACCATTTGCAACAGCATGGATGGACCTGGAGAGTATTATGCTAAATGAAATAAGCCAGTCAGAGAAAGATAAGTATGACATGATCTCACTCATATGTAAAATCTAATGAACCAAATAGATCCAGAGACATAGAAGCACAGAACAGACTGTCAAACCCCAGAGCAAAGGCAGGGGAGAGTGGGTAGGCGGGAAGAGATCAACAAAAGAACTTGTATGCATATATGCATAACCCATAGACACTGACAATAGGGTGGTGATGGCCTGGTGTGTGGTGCGGGGGTGGACTAGAAGAGGGCTGCAATATAACTTTGGAGAAAAGGAACTTTGATTTGTTCATTGTTGAGTTCTTAGTGTCTAGAACTGTCTTCACTAGGGATGCATTTGTTGAATGAAAGAAGGAAGAAAGGAAATGGGAGAAAGAAAGGGAGAAGGAAGAAGAGGGAGAAGAAAAAACGAGGATGAGAAAAAGAAGCATCATCAGAAGCAGTAGAAGAAACAGAAGCAGGGGATGAGCAGGAGAAAGAAAGGAGGAAGATTTTACATCTCTCTAATTACCTAACTGGCCTGGATTCTAGAATCTCGAGATATGTGAATTTTTGTTCATTCTGCTTTGGTATGTCAAATCTCTGCTAAGGTGTTTTCTTGTTGTTTTGATTGTTTAAAGATAAGGTCAAATATGTTTGTTTAAAATAAAATCCTACAATTTATTTTTTTGGAGTTGCTTCTTAGTTAGCCTTGTCTTTCTTTAATTTCTCCCATATTTGTAAAACTCAGTCCAACAACTTTGCCATCTTTTGGTTGTCCCTGGTTATCTTCAGCCTTGTCTTTCTGATTTCCTTCCCCATTACACAGATTTTCTGATTTCCTTCCCCATTACACAGATTTTCTGATTCCTTTCCCCATTACACAGATTTTCATCCAGTCATGAGTAGATGGTGAATTTTCAGAGAATGAATAAATTGAAATCCATATCATATTTATGTAAATTGTATATATAATGCTGTTTAAAGACCATTCCTTTAATGATTTCTAAATTACTTTAGTATATAAATCATTGTACTTGATATTTTTGTGATACATTGTATGCAGGGTAAGCAAAGGTCTAGTCTTGCACCAAAGTAGAACAGAGCATTTTGCATATGGCAAGATGAGAGGGATTAGAAACCTCCCTGGATCTTTTGCCTTGCTCCAAAATATCTCTCAGTCCTTTCTACATGATGCCTTAAATATATTATTCCTTATTGAAGAGCAAAATTTCTGCTAAAATCTTCAAATACGTCATGTAGGAGATGCCATGTTAATTCATTATCAGTCATTAACAATTTAGCAGGAATTAGATAACATGGGAGGACCATGAGAAAGTGAGAAAGATGGTGGCTAAATTTGATAACTTAGAGAGTTGGAGAAGGTATGGGCATAAAAGCAGTGGCAGGGACAGAACCCCAGAAGGAGAGCTTTAGTAGAAGTAGAGGAAACAGGTTCACCTGAAGACACTCAGTTCAGGGTTAGTAAGGTTGTGTCTGAATGTGTTAACAATTTTATATGGAAATTTAGCTGTTGTTTTCTTTGATTCAACAAAAATGTTGGACCATAGATTTATCCCACCATCCTCTCCTGTGAGTCTTTGAAGAATAGTTTTCTGCCATCTAGAAAAGTAGGGCAGCCACATGTTTTGTTTAAGGACAGTTTGGTAGGGTAGAGTATGGAGATACCATTTTGAGTATAGATCTCTACAATGACACTTAATCTCTATAGTGATATCCTATATAATAAAAGCTTAGTATGCTAAGCATCCAGTCATCCAGTTGTCCATTCAACCAATCAAAGTGTAATATGCTACTGATATGCTAAGGCTACTCAACTGCTCACCATGACATGTACTGACCACCAGGGGGCAGACACTCTGACTGGTAGGTTAGCTTGCTGCTAGGTTCCTGCCAATTGGGACTGAACGAAATGGGCCAGACACACCTTGGAACCCTCCTGTGGTCCCTACCCAGCTGGCCAACCTCCCGTGTCCCTCCCCAGCCCCGATCATGCACCAGTGGGGTCCCTCAGCCTGGCCTGCACTCTCTCACAGTCCAGGACCTCTCAGGGGGATGTCAGAGAGCCAGTTTCGGCCCGATCCCACAGGGAACCCACTGGTGCATGAATTCATGCACCGGGCCTCTAGTATTGGAATAATTATGCTGTTTAGGGACAACATTCAAATGATTGTGTTTTGCTCAAAACACAATCCTTTGCATAGGAAACTCTTTGAGTATCCAACTTATCTAAACATGATTCTGGTACATTAAGCATACCACATAATTTTAAATTGATATAAAATGAAAACTACATGAGTCAGCAGTTGTTAGATTTTTACCACCAAATAAGTTGGTAAAACCCCATTTTAATAGGTCAGAGAAATGCACTGTACTGGCCACTATCACCCATATCTTTCTATGTTTTGTATTATCTGAAATATAATTGCCCAATAGCCCAATTTCCCTTTAGGACATTTGGTTTCCTTTTGAGAATTTAAGAAACAGGGACTTCCTAATTTTTCAAAATACACTAAACCAGATTTTACTTAATTCTGTAAATTTGGTTATATGTAGAAGTTTAAAAGTAATATTAGCACATGTCTAGATTTTCTATCAATCTTTCTGTTTAATAATCAGGGGCAATGCTAAAAATATAGGTGCCAACAATTTTGAGTGAATTCTTTTCAGTGTGGGTGAGACCCTGACATCCATATGGACTTATCACTCAAGTCTGTTTATGTGTTCTCCAAAATGAGCCTGTTAAATGAGCCCTTAATTTTGTTTTAGAAGCTAATATTAATTGTTCGGGAAAATGCAGATTAAACTCTCAACAGCGCATTGCTGAATTTAACACAAAAAGGTTGCTGCATGTTGTGCTTGGGTAACATGCATGTATTCAATCAAGTAATTGAGTGGAATTTGGATAATTTCTGCAACTAATTTTGAAGCTTATGATTTTTATGGTTTGACCAAAGATTTGTGGCATGCATATGCTTGAATTCTGCTGAAATAGCTGCTTAGTCAAAGCAGCCTTCCTAACCAGACGCGTCATTTGTTTGCTTCATTTCTTCTTAAGACCTGTGAGGGGTTTCCAAGCTGTCCCTCTTGTAGCAGATGGAATACTCACAGGAGTCCATCCCTATAGCAACCACAGCTGCACCGGGCAACCAACGCTCTACTAATTTCCAAATAGCGTGTGAGGCCACTGGAGTCTACAAAACCTTCCTTTCTCCGACTGTATTACCTGCTGAGTTATTTGGATAATGTCTAGTTTGACCTGTATCTAGGATAAAATGGCTATCTGTGTACAAGTTTAAGTGAATATTCAATCTAAAAATAGAATTATCTGAGGGGAAACATTTTTTCTAGGTGTTTCCACCTTAAGTCATATACTAGTATTCTAAGTGCTTGACTTATATCTTATAAATTTATCTGCCATAGATAAATCTACACCATAGTCATGTGGTTCATTTGATTAGACCTTTGATAAAACTATGGGCCATGATAGTATTTTCATGAAGATTTGGCAGCTATTATACTGAAGTCTGAATTAAGTTCAATATTGAGTAGGTACTCAGGGCAATGGAAATTCCTCTTGGGTTGGCATTCTCCTGGTCAAATATTTTTCAATGTTTAGAGACCCCATTAGCAACCTGTATAGTTGCAAACAAATTGGATAGTGACAGTTTAGACTGTGCATTACAAAAAATTGTTTGATTATTCCAATTTAATCAGCGTAATGAGTTCTTGTTTTGGGTCTAATGACAAGTACTTACGTTGATTTTGTATTTGAAGGGTATACTGGTGGGAATAATTGTAATAAATTGTAGCATATGATCAGTGTTAGCATTAAAGGTGTAGTGGGTATGACTGTGCCATGCTGTCATTTTTACTAATATCCATTGTCTTGCTTTCACTACTCTTTCCCTGTTCTTCCTCCTGAGCCCATCTATTTGAACTAGTCTTGGGATGGAAAAATCTCCATGAAGGCCAAGTGTACTTTTAGCATTGTGCATTCATATACCATGACTGACACTATTTTATGAGAAACTGATGCATGGAAGAAACCTAGGGGACAGATGGAAACATTTAAACCTCCCGCTTCGGTCCCCATAGAGTTAGGCATTTGCCTACCCCAAAGAGTAGATGAAATGTTTAGAGGTTTTAAAGAATAACCTTTGAAAACCAAGTTTCTGTTCTTTAACTTAACGTTACAACTAGGTTACAATATATTGAAATGAAATGGAGAATATCATACAGATCATCTCTGTGTAATTCCAAATACACACTTGCTTTGTACCCTAGAGCTCACATATCCAGGTGGCAGATGGGATTTGCATTTTCCCTATGTTTTTGGTGTAAGATAACTACAGTTTTCATATCATGTACACACTGCAATATGATTGCATATGGCTTCATTGAGAATTTCATATTTATAGGGTAAAACTATACAATAATATGAAATATGAAAGGCTGGAATAAAAGATTGGGCCAATCTTGGATTCCCTCCAGGAGGGTTTTGAGCTCCTGGGAGTGGGCACCAAGGTACTCATCATAACATGATTTTGTTTATAGCATGGACCATTAGTGTGGACCTTGAGGATGACACTACAGGGAAGCTCTGATATTACAGGGAAATGTTTTCTTGCCAGAGGATTGTATCTGCTCCCCACATGCACATTCGTTATGCTTCCAGCTGTTCTGTTATTATCTCTTAATGCCTGAAGGCTGGTGTATTTAGGAGCAACTCTCTCCAGAGTGAGAGGTACACAGAGACAGGTGCCATAAAATCCAGATCCTTTCCTTGTTGCCACTGCTCTGCAGAATCTTCACTTTTGCCTGCCTTGACCCTGGGCTCTCAACTATTTTTGTGAATACTTGACCCTCCAATATCTTGACCTTGCCTTCCTGGTTCCTTCAAGTTCTGACAGCCTGGAGCTTGTTGAATGTACTTAGATGCCTCTGGCTTTCCCAATACCTATATTTTCTGTTTTTCTTTGATTAGGTTTCTTACCCTACTGCTACCTGAAATCTGCATCATGTGCTTTCTCCAGAAGCTATACCCTCAGTGCCACACTCTCTTCCTGTTTGCACTCATAGTCTAAAAGATGTAGTCTTTTATTTAAGGTGTATAGTCCTGTCTTTATTTTTTCAATTGAATTTATTGGAGTGACATTGGTTCACAAAACCATACAGGTTTCAAGTGTATAACTTAACAAAAAATTATATATATATTATTGATTTCAGAGAGCAAGGGAGAGAGAGAGAGAGAGAGAGAGAGAGAGAGAGAGAGAGAGAGAGAGAAAACATCAATGATGAGAATCACTGATTGACTGCCTCCTGCACGCCGCACACTAGGTATTGAGCCCACAATCCAGGTATGTGCCCTAACCAGGAATTGAACCGTGGCCTCCTGGTTCATAGGTGGATGCTGGACCACTAGGCCATGCCAGTAGGGCTCAAGTGTATAATTTAAGAAAACATCTTCTGCACACTTGTGCACCCATCACCTAAAGTAAAGTCTCTTTCCAACCCCATTTATCCCCCCTTTGCCCACCTCCACCTACCCTCCCCACTCCTTTTTCCCTCTGGTTGTCACCACACTGTTATCTATGTCCATATGTTATAGAACATGTAGTTTTTAAATGGCTAGAACAAGAATGAAAAACAAACCTTGGAGCAGCTTTAAATGAGTTGGAAATGAATTACCATGTACTTACTGTATCATTAAAACTTGTTTTTCTTGAAGAACTTTATAAGATAGTAACTACATTCATTATTTATAATAACTTAACTATCATCTAAGCATTAGTCACTTCAAAAATTTGGGTGAATCAGAAGAGAAAACTGGTGACTTAGGAGTTGCAATTAAGTTCTTTAGAGTGTCATCTAGAATAAATGAATAGGACTTTTTATCGTGACTAGACTGATAAAATTATAGGTGCATTCTAATGAATCAGTTCTCTATTTTGAAGCGTATATAATTTTAAGTGTTTAGACTTTGTAGAAGTACAAGTTTTGGAGTTGGATAAGCATATGTGTAAGACCATGTACATATAATTATATACATGATTAAATTAGAAGGATATTGTCATATTTTTTATCCTCCCTTAAGCTGGACAATTTTTTTCAATTGGAAACTCTCTTTGTCAGTTTTGGGGAATGACCTCTGAAAATAATCTGTAGTTTCTGTAGTTCACATAAGAAAAATAGAAGCAAACAATCTATCTTTATTAATACTTAAATCAAACAAACAACTTGTCTCCTATTGGCATACTTGTATTTTTCCATTCTTGTGCTTTCTTTCTGAATTGTTGAAGACTTCAATTTGAAATCTAGAAGCTTATAATATGTGACCAAAAAATGTAGAATCACTTAGCTCTTCCTCTCAGCCACTATCCTCCCTGTTATAAAACTTGGGTTCTGGTTTGAAGTCATTCTACTTGCCTTCGGTGCTCCAGAGTTTGTCTCTCGGAAGTCTCCCAATTTTACAGTGAGAAGTCAGTGCTCTTTCCTCAGTGAGGTCTAAAATGCAAGTCCCAAACCTTCAGTATGTTGAAAATATGCAAGGGCATCTCCTCCCTTAACCAGAATCCTCTCCCGTTTCTATTGGCAATATATGTAAGTGCATTTTCAGTTCTGGCATCTGATCTCAGTTGTTGACTCAAACAGCTGCCTGAACCACTTGGGTTAGCTCCACTGTGTACCTCAGTACCCCAGTCCAGAGAACACCAGCATCTATTGGAGTTCACTGTTTTTTAAGAGACATCCAAAATGACTTGAAATTGTAGTAATTGCTATGCACTGTAGTAGTTTGGTACTAGAAATACAAAGTGAGCACAGGATCTCTGGTCATCTAGACCTTAGTTTCTGGATGGTTATAGAAATATTAATTAAATAAGGACACAATAAATGTGAAATTAGAAACCAAGTTAAGTGTTCCAAGGGAAGAGGACATTATACTCAAAGATAACTGAGATGGAAAATGCTCCCCCGAGGAAGTAACATTGAGTGAGATTTGAAAAATGAGGAGTTAGCCCAGCCAGCGTGTCTCAAAGGTTGAGCGTTGACCTATGAACCAGGAGGTCACTGTTCCATTCCCAGTCTGGGCATATGCCTGTGTGGTGGGCTCAATCCCCAGTGTGGGAGTGCAGGAGGCTGCCAGTTAATGATTCTCTCTCATCATTGATGTTTCTATCTCTTTCCTTCTCCCTTCCTCTCTGAAATCAATAAAAATATATTAAAAAAAAAGAAAAATGAGGAGTTAATTGGGGAAGGGGAAGGGTATATCAAAAGTAACCCAGGCTCCCAGAGGAACAGGTTATGTGGTAGGAGGGAGAATAGTTGGCAAATGGGTTTAAAGAAAGATTTAGCACTGAGAATGAATGGGAGAGCATAAAACATGAAAGGTAAATGAGTCACCCAGGAAAACAAGGTACAAAGAGGAATATATAACATGGAAGATCTGGAGGAATAACTGTTAAAGAATTGAACACCAAATGTCAGGGAAGCTTCTATCAATGACTGAAACTTAAAGCACTAGAACAAGCAGTTCTCAACAGCTTACTGGTATGCAAAGGATTGGAAGCAGGGACTTGAATAGCTATTTCCATAACAATGTTCCTAGAAGCATCAGTGACAATGATCAAAAAGTGGAAGCAGCCTAAATGCCTATTAATGGATGGATAGGATAAACATAATGTGGAATATACACACAGTGGAATATTACTTAGCCTTAAAGAGGCAGGACATTCTGATATATGCTACAACAGGGAGGAAACTTGAAGACATTATGTGAAGTGCAGTAAGATAACCACAAAAGGACAAATATTGTATAATTTCACTTACATGAGATACCTAGAATAATCAAATTCATAGAGACAGAGAGTAGAATGGCTGCCAGAGGCCAGTAGGGAGAGAGGAAAGGGAAGTCAGTGTTGAATGTTTAAGTGTTTCACTTAGATAAAAAAAGTTAGTGTTTAAGTTAGTTTCAGAGGGATGAAAAAGCTCTGGAGATGGATGATGGTAGCACAATTTGAATGCACTTAATGTCACAGACCTATATGCTTAAAAACCATTAAAATGTTTAATTTTATGTTATGCCTATTTTATCAAACCCCCTTTCTATGCCCCTGGAAGTAGCCTTCAGCCAAAAATGAATGCACAGTTAGTGGATAGAAGCTTCAGCATTCTCTCTCAAAAGAATATTTATGTGTCTGGAAATAGTAAGAGGTGGTAAGAATTCAGCATAACCCTCCAAGGTGACCAATCAGTCATAGTAATTATATGGTCTTTAGGCAAATGGAGGCTGATAATTTCACATAGAAGATGAAGGAGAGACGACTTTTGTTGGTAAGGCAAACTCAGAAAAACCTGGGGAGTAGGTCAAGGTTATTAGATTAATTGAAATATTTCTGTTCTAATTATTAATGTCCCATTCTCTTTTTATCAATGCCCTAACTTTAATGTAAGAGCCTTAAGACTATAGTTCAATATGCATTCTCATTCAGCTACATGGTCAGACTTCAGTTTTCAGAAATCTCACTTTATAGTATCAAGATATAAGGAATTCTTTCATGGAAGTCATACAATCTCTGTAGTACTCTATTCTGTGACGTGAAGTGAGAATGTAAAACCTGAGTTCATCAGTTTCTTTCTCCAAGCTCTCCAGTGCACTTGTATATAGTCCCATCTTTGCAAAAGCCACTTTGTCTTCTAAAGCTTTGCCTGGTGCAGGCATTGGACACCAGGCAGCCATAGCTTATAATAGAAACAGCATTCTTCCCACTTAATGTGAGGGATCACCCAATGTCTCAGAGCAGACACTGTATCTCTGTGCTCCAGCCCCATTTCCCTTGTTCTTGAAATACTCTCTTGTGTGTGCTGTAGATTGTTAACTGTGAATACTTGTGGCTCTCTGCCTGAGTTCTCTGTTTTTCTTCCTGATTCAGGAGCACATTCAACCTGCATTCAGGGCAAGTCTAATGGCCTGGAGAATCCATGACCCTGGAAGCAGTTGTTAAGCAAATATGAATGGGCAGTTAGTGGATGGAAAATCCAGCATCCTCCTTCAGTTGGGCTTACTCTGTGACTCCCTTGTCTCTAGTACCACTGTTATCTCTCCAGCTGCTCACAGCAGGAAAGTCTCGATAAAGGACTCTTTAAATGGTCTTCCTTTCCCTGGCTTTCTCATTTCCCTGGGATCACCTTGCATTAAAATGTTTGCCTCGGGGTCTGCTTCTGAGGGAAGGCCAGCCCCCATGTGCACTGCCAATGAGGTCACTACTCTAAAAAATCTAATCTAACCTACAAACCAAATTCAGAGTCTCATGTTTAAGCTTTGTGCCATGGGACCAATCTACAACCTATCTAATAAAAGAGTGATATGCAAATTAACCATCACTCCGCTACACCCACAAGCCACACCCACCAGCCAATCAGGAGTGAATATGCAAATAAACCCAACCAAGATGGCTACGGCCAAAGAGAGCAGGAGAAAGGCTTGGGTTTCCCTGGCAATGGAGGAAGCCAAGCTTTCCACACACCCTGGCAGGCCCAGGCCTCCACTTAAGGCTACTAAGTTTCAATTATAGAAGATACATAAATCCAAACACAAATGGCGGCAGCCATGGAGCTGGAGAGAGCAGGAGGCTGGGGTTGCCCGCGGCGATGGAGGAAGCCAAGCTTCTGCAGCCCTGGCTGGCCCAGGCCTCTGCTTAAGGCTACAAAGTTTCAATTATAGAAGATACATAAATCCTAACAGAAATGGCTGCCGCCACGGAGCGAGCAGAAGGCTTGGCTCCGCTCCAGGCTACAAAGTTTCAATTGTAGAAGATAAATAAACCCCAGATCCCAGGGCCTCCGCTTGGGTAGCCAGGGGGCATGGCCGGCCTGCAAACACCACAGGCCCCTCGCCCAGGCCGCCTCACACCCCAAGACAACCCCCACCCTGATCTGGGACACTCTTCAGGCAAACCAGCTGGCCCCACCCGTGCACCAGGCATCTATCCTATCTAATAACAGAGTAATAGGCAGATTGACCATCACTCCAACACACAAAGTGGCTGCTCCCATGTGGTCAAAGATCCTGCCCCCATGTGGACACAAGATGGCCACCACAAGATGGCCAGCAGGGGAGGGCAGTTGGGAGGGACCAGGCCTGCAAGGGAGGGCAGTTATGGGCAATCAGGCCAGCAGGAAGGGCAGTTGGGAGGGACCAGGCCTGCAAGGGAGGGCAGTTGGGGGTGATAAAGCCTGCATGGGAGTGGCAGTTAGGGGTGACCAGGCCTGCAAGGGAGGGCAGTTAGGGGTGACCAGGCCGTCAGGGGAGCAGTTAGGCATCAATCAGGCTGTCAGGGGAGTGGTTAGAGGGTGATCAGGCTGGCAGGCAGAAGCAGTTAGGGGCAATCACGAAGACAGTCAGGCGAGCAGTTGGGAGCCAGCAGTCCTGGATTGTGAGAGGGATGTCCAACTGCCCTCAAGGGGTCCCAGATTGGAGATGGTGCAGGCTGGGCTGAGGGACCGCCCCCCCCCCCCCCCCCCCCCGTGCACGAATTTCATGCACCAGGCCTCTAGTATATATATAAAAGCCTAAGTGACCCGCTGACCGTTCGACCATCTGACTGGTAGCTATGACACACACTGACCACTAGGGGACAGACACTCAATGCAGGAGCAGAAACCACAGGCATGGAAGAGACTGATGAATCTCAGAGGGAAATGGGGAGGGGGAAGGGCAGGAAGAGATTAACCAAAGATCTTATATGCATACTAGAGGCCCCATGCACTGGTGGGGTCCCTCTGCCTGGCCTGCATACTCTCGCAATCTGGGATCCCTCGGAGGGTGTTGGAGAGCCAGTTTTGGCCTGATCCCCGCAGGCCAGGCCGAGGGACCCCACAGGTGCATGAATCTGTCACTGGGCCTCTAGTTCTAGAGTAAAATCTTTGGTCAGTCAGGATTTGGTCAGGGAAACAGATATCACTCTATTATTATGAGTCTTAATTATAGGGGTGTATCCAACCATTAGAAAGGTTGCAGAAACAAGGATTATAGAAGTTACCAGCAAAGGCCAGGAAAGCTTTTACTGAAGAACAGAAAAAACAAAACAAAAACAATGATAACTGCTTTTAAGGATTTCAGTAACACATGTGCTTTTCAAGAGCTTGTTAGAAGCTATTGTGCCTCTCACAGCTGCCCAGGCTTTCCCAATATGAGAAAAATGGGTTTTTCACTCTTCTGCCTTTGGAATATTGTATGAGTGTCTGTTACCCATAAATTCTAAACATGAAAAAGCATTCCAGGAAATGTAACTCTTCTTATTCAAAGGCAAGTTCTTGGAAGGGGCAATAGTGATGTTCAGTTGTTAGTGGCCCATCTGGAATGATAAGCAAAGTCAGGAACACAAAAAGCCTGAGTGATATTTTAAATATTTGTGTTTCTATTTCAAGAGCAATGGGAGAACTTTGACAGGCTTTAAGAAGGGCATGCTATGGTCATTCTTGCATTTTCTAATCCTTGGCTGTACTGCAGAGTTTGGGATGGCAAGAAAACCAATTAGGCAAAAATATAGCTTTAGTCCAGAAAGGTATGGACATTTATTTGGGTAGGCTAGTGAAATTATAGATAAGTAAACAGAGGTTAGGGTTATCTAGAACATGAGAGAAATTGGACATGATAATAGATTG
Source organism: Plecotus auritus (assembly GCF_963455305.1). Lineage (NCBI taxonomy): Eukaryota > Metazoa > Chordata > Mammalia > Chiroptera > Vespertilionidae > Plecotus > Plecotus auritus. The sequence goes on from NC_137776.1 coordinate 28,321,292, forward strand.
AGTTTAGGAGATGTAAATGATCAGACTATGAGAGCTATTGGTTTGTCATTTGTTAAGACGGGGATACTAGGATGCAGCCAGTTTGGGGCACGGTGGCTGGTTTGTGGGTAGATTATGATTTTGGTTTAGGCCAGTGGTCAGCAAACTGCGGCTCGCGAGCCACATGCAGCTCTTTGGCCCCTTGAGTGTGGCTCTTCCACAAAATACCACGGCTTGGGCGAGTCTATTTTGAAGAAGTGGCGTTAGAAGAAGTTTAAGTTTAAAAAATTTGGCTCTCAAAAGAAATTTCAATCATCGTACTGTTGATATTTGGCTCTGTTGACTAATGAGTTTGCCGACCACGGGTTTAGGACATGCTACAATTGAGGTGCCTTTGAGGTATTGTTCAGGATGTTGAGCAGGCAACACACCCAGTCACACTCTGGTTTGGGAGGGCTTGCCAGGGTGCCCTGTGTCTCTTGGCAGTTGCTCATTGCTGGCAGCAACCAGGAATGGTAGTGGTACCCAATGATTGCTTCCATCTCCATTGTTAGCTTCTTGGGGCCATGGATGCTTTCCTTTACAATAATTACTAAAAGCAATAGCTCTCAAGAGCCTCCTTTTAATGCTAGATGGCCAGAAAGTCTGGACAGTGGTTTTTATATTCCCAGTTATTTCTCCTTCACAGGAAACGTTTTTGCATAATCGTTGACTATTAGCTTGGCATTGTTCCTTCAGCCACTTTTGCAGGGCAACCACAGTGGAGTCTTGCTGAGCTGTCTCCAGGCAGCTGTTCATGCAAAGGAGGGACACCTCAAAGCACTCAAGTTTAAGTGAGGGAAGACGGTAGAATATCATCTAGTACTACACAGCACTGCTATTCTCTCTGTCCTTTTATTTATATCCGAGGGCAGACTGGCTCAAGTGAGCTGTCATTCTCCTCAGTGGTGCTTTTCAGGGACTAAATTGACAATTTTTCTTTTCCACCTGGCTTTATTTAGCTTAGGTAATGGAGGTGTCTGGCAAATTCATATATCACTCAACTTCCCATGGGTGTGGGGCATGATCTACTCTATCTACAGGACACTGAATGATCTAAAGCTTCTCACATAACTTGTGTAAGCTCCTAGGACAACCCTCAAATTATAAAAAATTTTCTATTATTGTAATTTTTCTGTCAAAGAGGAAGATTTACCTCTTTTGCCAAGACATTTATTTACTCAATTATTTATTTATATAAATGTGGACTTAGGCACAGTTATTTTATGCTTTGGCTTATAATCCAATACTACATTATCTGTTGCACAAATTATTCCTATTGTCTTTGAAATGCCTCAATCCTTTTTTTTTTTTAAGTATTTCCTCACTTTCTAGTACTACAAGATATTCGACATTCTTCCTGTTCATTCTGTGTGTCCTAATTCTAGGATTGGCCATTTCTCTAAAGAGCCTTGGTTCCTTTAATTGGAGAATCATATTTAGAAACCAAGATTTGAGCATGAGCATCATTTTTTTTTTCTACGTGAATTATTTCCTTTATCTTATCTTGCAGTGCAGGTCTGCTGCTCATGTATTCTACCAGCTTTTGCACATCTCGTGGCTCTTACCTTGGCTTCTCCTCATGGTTTTCTCACGTGCACGTGCTGATCAGTACTGAGCTGGAGACTAAGGAAACCTTCTGCAGGTCTCCAGAGCTCTCTGTGCAGCCCCCTTCTTGCCAGGTAGCTGCCTCCATTCTGGTAATCTGCCCCTCAAATTCGAACTGCCCTTAATTCTCAAGCTGGTTAGCTCAAATCAGAGACTGTCAGAGTTCTGTTTTGATTTTCTTTTCTTTTCTTTTCTTTTTTAATCCTCACCTGAGGATATGTTTTTATTGATTTTTAGAGAGAGAAGGGGAGAAAGAGAGAGAGAGAGAGAGAGAGAAACATTAGTTACCTCCTATATGCCCTCTGACCAGGCATTGACCCCACAACCTAGGTATGTGCCCTGACCTGGAATTAAACCCCCAATCTTTTGGTGAATGGGACAACGCTCCAGCCATCTTAGCCACCCTACTAGGGCAGATTTTCCTTTTTTGCCCTCCAGTGTGTACACACTCCAGGCAGTAACTTGTAGTAATCAGAAGGCTCCCACTATTTGCTTCCTCTCCCTCTGGGATCACTAACGAAATCTACTCATTGCTCAGAAATGACTTGTCTGACAGTAGTTCTGAACACGACTGTTATTTTGTCTTTTTTAAAAAATTATTATTATTTGCTTAAGGTATAAAGACAAGTTGGGTCCCTGTTACTCCATCTTTTCATCCTTTGGGAAATTGTTATAATGTACAGATTTTGCTAGCACAATACCTATTACTGCTATTTGCTGCAAACTTTCCATCACGTTATAAAAATCTATGATGTCTTCAATACAAATGTTATGCTCCAATTCTTTTTAGTGTCCAAACTTTGCAATTGTCTTTGGGGTCCCAGGAAAATATATGGAAGTAAAGAGGTAAAGTAAAGGGAATTTAAAACATGCAAAACTATTTGCATATTTTTATTTTAGAGAGCCAGTAAACCTTTTCCTGTTGCTTATACAAACTCTAATTTGAAAAAAATCTGAATATATCTATTAATTAAAAAATAACATGGTGCCGAAACCGGTTTGGCTCAGTGGATAGAGCGTCGGCCTGTGGACTGAAGGGTCCCAGGTTCGATTCCGGTCAAGGGCATGTACCATGGTTGTGGGCACATCCCCAGTAAGGGGTGTGCATGAGGCAGCTGATCGATGTTTCTCTCTCATCGATGTTTCTAACTCTCTATCCCTCTCCCTTCCTCTCTGTAAAAAATCAATAAAATATATTTAAAAAAAAAATAACATGGTATTATTTAAAATTCTCTGCAAAGCCAAAACCGGTTTGGCTCAGTGGATAGAGTGTCAGCCTGCGGACTGAAAGGTCCCAGGTTCGATTCCGGTCAAGGGCATGTAACTTGGTTGCGGGCACATCCCCAGTAGGAGGTGTGCAAAAGGCAGCTGACCAATGTTTCTCTCTCATCAATGTTTCTGACTATCTATCACTCTTCCTTCCTCTCTGTAAAAAATCAATAAAATATATTTAAAAAAAATAAAAAAATAAATAAAATTCTCTGCAAAAATAAAAGATCAAATAAAGCTGTGCCTTTTGATATATATGTGATATTCAAAAATTACTATATAAAAGGGAATATTAGGAAATACAGAAGTTTTTTTTAAAAAAACTGGAAATAACAAGTTAGCAGTAGTAATACAATATATCAGTTATCATAATAAATATGAGTTAGGCCCTCAGTTCAAAATTTTTAATTTGTATTAAGCACAAAGCCAAGAAACAAGTACCTTGTTATTTGTAATGAACAACACTTACAAAATTAAAGCAAAGCTAAATTGATAAAAGAATAGGTAATTAATATCTACCAAACACCAATAGAAAGCATGGAGATGTGGGTGACAAGATTAAACATGATTGTTTAAATAGGACAAAGTGGTTGCATTCTATAAAGATAAAAGATACAAACCTCAATAGAAAATTAATAGTCATGTGTAGGGGTTTTTTGCATGTGACAAATAGGCATCATAAAACAGAAAATAAGAATAGTTAAAACCCAAAGGTTTGGTGGATTAGAGAGAGAAAATAGATATAGAAGAATTTGGTAACAAAATTTATGTATTTTATTTAATGGATGGGTATTTTAAAAATAGATCATATTCAATTATATAAGAAAGCTCAACATAATTCAAAACTTAGTAGTTTTATAAATCCTCTAATAAAATGTGCTAAAGCTCAAATTAATGGGAAAATTCAAAAACACATTAGAAGTCTCAAGCCATATAGAAATCAAACATTTAAACAAACTGATTTTTTGGAGGGGGTAAATAAATAATAGAAATGACAACATCACATCAAAACAAAAGGTTAAGTTAAATTTTGAGAAAAATTAGTGTTTTTTATTATTAAATAAGAAGAAAATCAGTGTAAGTAAAGATTTGATCTATAAGATAAGAAAGACAATTAAAGTAATCGTGAGAAGTAATAAAAAAATCAGAACTTATAGAATTTGAAAATAGAAAAACAAAAACAAATTATAAAGGCATGAAAAAGCTTGTTCTTAAAATAAATTCAAAAGAAATTGTTTAAAACTTTAAATAATCTAATGAGAGAAAAAATGTCAAATAAAATAGATGATGTTTTAAAATGTAAGAAAATTTCTTGAAATCAGTGCTGATACATTTGAAAATATGTGATATCATTATAAATGAAAATTTCTTCCTAAGAAATTCGAACACATTCTTCACTGAATCCAAAAATAGAAGCTTACTAAGTTGGCAAATTAAAATTTAAAAGAGGATACATATCCCTAAAGAAGTTAAAAGGAATCTTTAGAAATTCCAAGTCACAGCACCAAAACATAACTGAAGGCTGCATGCAATGGACTGAATGTTTGTGTCCCACCCCAAAGTCATATGTTGAATTCACAACCCCCAATGTGAAGGGATTAGGAGGTGAGGCCTTTCAGAGATAATTAGGTTAGGAGGGTGTAGCCTCCTTAATGGGATTCCTGCCCTGATACAAGGGACCCCAGAGAGCTATCTTGGCCTCTTTCCGCTGTGTGAAGACACAAGGAGAAAAGAGCAGTCTGCCACACAGGAGAGCTCTAACCATGCTGACACCCTCATCTCAGATGTCCAACCTCCAAAACTGTAAAAAATAAGTTTCTGTTGCTTATATGCCACCCAATCAATGGCACTTTGTTATAGAAGCCTGAACTAAGACACTATCTGAGAGAGGGAGAGAGCATGAGACTGACAACTCAAAGAGAGAGAAGAAAAAGAGATATTCAGTAACCCAGAATAGAAAAGATATAATTGCCTTCAATTAGGTGTTGTTCCTGTCAACACTCCCCATATAAACTTCCTGCACGCAAATTTTTGTCTCAGAGTTTGTGTCCTGGGAACCCAGCCTTACATAGTTGATGCCAAGAGTGGTCCTAGAAAGCAGATTCAAAGACAGAAATTTGGGCTTGGATTACCCCTGGTCAGCTGGCAATTCGATGGGATGGCTTCACTGGTAGGTGGAGACCGATGGCCTCTGACATGCTGTCACAGAACAGTTGTTCAGACACTCCCTGGCCATGAGCTGGAATGGGACGTAATGCATTGGCTGCTGAAATAGCTCTTAGGGTTGAGAGGTTTGGGGATGTAGCAATTATAGAGGCAATGGAATCAGAGTACTATTGATACGCTGGACAGACAATGAAAGGTTGATGGTGATTAATCAATCGTGTAAGGTAAAATGTAAAAATCAGAGGGCCTATTTGGCAGCATATAAAAAGAGTCCCACATTTTGCAGGTAGGGCTAGAAAAAGCTGAGCATCAGACCTGGATATGATTATAAAAGTAGCAGAGCTCCAGAGAAGGTTGCCTTCTCATCGTTAGCAAGTCTGCTATTGCTAAAGTCAGGGTTGTGGTTGGGAAAGTCTGGATTCTGAGAACTGAGATGGGGATGCCTGAAATGAGGATACCAGAACTTTAAAACCTCAAGATACCCCCTAAGTCCACTGAGTCTACAGAAATGGTTCACTCCTGCTATTTAAAGTCTCCCCTGCCTGCTTGAGGATCTGAGGCTGCTGCCTTCAAAGTCAGGATCTACCCTCCCCTTTCCTTCTGGATGTCAGACTAACAACTGGAGCTACCACCAGATAACACAGCCAGTGTATTCTAGTATATTCGGCCTAAGGAGGAGAAGGGTTATTTCCTGCAAGAGCTGCAGAACCTACTCAACTGAGAACGGCAGGAGGCGGGAACATGTGCATAGGACTGGATCCTGAGGTGCTGGACCATGGTGGTGGGTGAGAGGCAGGATATCAAGTTGGGAACAAATCAATGGCCAGAGCAAAGGAGCACTCTCTTTGGCTCTTGCCTCTCTTGTCTTTCCTGCTTACCTGCACTCCTGTGACTCCTGTTGCAGGGGCTGCACTCCCCTGCGCCCATGTGGCTCATGGCCCTGTGGGGCCCCCACAATGGACCAATGGACTTTAATAGATCTAGTAGACCCAGCTGCAGCATGGAATGGAAGCTCGGGACAGGGACACTGGCCTTGCTTTTGGCTCTGCTGGACCCCCAGCTGCCACTCTGTCAGGACTGGTTTAAGGGATGTGGGACTTTGTAACAGGAGGCATGTAACTCCAGGTTGAGGGTGGGGGATGGGAGTTTATAGCCAACTCTTCTTCAAACACTGACCTTGTAGCCCCTTTCCTCATACTCCTTTACTCTTGCTGTCACTCTGATTCTTTGTAGGCATTATTTTTTTTAAAAAAAAATATACTTTATTGATTTTTTACAGAGAGGAAGGGAGAGGGATAGAGAGTTAGAAACATTGATGAGAGAGAAACATCGATCAGCTGCCTCCTGCACACCTCCTACTGGGGATGTGCCCGCAACCAAGGTACATGCCCTTGACCGGAATCGAACCTGGGACCCTTGAGTCCACAGGCCAACTCTCTGTCCACTGAGCCAAACTGATTAGGGCTCTTTGTAGGCATTCTTAATAAGTTCTAAGGCATGAGTCTCTCTATTGCTCCTCAAGTCCAAAGTCAATAAATCAAGTGCCGCTTATTTGTATTACAAAAGAATTCTTATTGTATAAGAAAGTTTAACAGGGTTCTCTTAAAAACTATTCATTGCTGATCGTGGTTTAATTTATAAATTCATAATACCTGCACTGCACATTTTAGGTAAAGCCAACTCTACTTTTATACAATAACCTGAAAAGCAATAGTAAGAAAACAGCATAGAACTGGCAGGAAATTATTCAAGCAGTTCATGCCTGCCTCCCCAAGTCAGTTTCAAGAGAATAGTGAAATCAAGTTCCCCGATAGGAAATGTGTTTTGCTGAAGGACAATGAAATCATGTTAAACTTAATGAGAATGTTTTAAAATTGTTCCTATTTCCTCCTTCAGGTGATGCTTGAAACACATTTATTCTATTCTCCTGATACTATGACAGGAAAGAAATTGTATTATTACTTCTACTACCCAGGGAAAAATAGCTTATTAGCTAGTTTTGACTTTTAGACTTTTCTCAAATCATTCTCATAGAGCACATTTCTCAGTAATGCCACTGCATAATTTCCATTATTCTTAAGGACTCTTCCAATGATCTGAGGACTGATGCTTTTAATTTTTACTTTACAAAACACATCTACTACTGTGACAAAGTCTCTTCACTGTTCACTGTAAATTTCTCCTGAGGTATTTTTTTTTGTTTAAAGAGGCATCTATAATAATAAAAGCATAATAGCTAATTAGACCGGACAGCGAACAACCTTCCGGACGTCATTCTGGACATCCTTCCAGATAAAGCCGCAGTGGCAGGGGCCAAGGCAGAGGCAGATAGGGGCAATCAGGCAGGCAGGCAGAGTGGTTAGGGGTGATCAAGCAGGCAGGCAAAATGGTTAGGGGCTATCAGGCAGGCAGGCAGGTGAGCAGTTAGGAGCCAGTGGTCCTGGATTGCAAGAGGAATGTCTGACTGCCGGACCCAGAGGGGTCCCAGATTGCGAGAGGGTGCAGGCCGGACTGAGGGCCTCCTTCCCCCATGCACATGGCCTCTAGTAAATAAATAAATATCCATCTAACAGTTAAAAATGGACTGAAGTCAAATTGACATTTATGCCTCCAATAAAAGAGTAAGTGTATAACTATTTAAGAAATTCTTTCACAGAAAAATGTAGCTCCTTTATTTGGTCCCCAAGATACTTTAATGAGGATAGTACTCTGGCTTTTATATATATACTAGAGGCCCGGTGCACGAAATTCGTGCACGGGGGGTTTGTCCCTCAGCCCAGCCTGCACCCTCTCCAATCTGGGACCGCTCAAGGGACATTCCTCTCACAATCCAGGACTGCTGGCTCCCAACTGCTCACCTGTCTGCCTTCCTGATTGCCCCTAACCGCTTCTGCCTGCCAGCCTGATCACCCCCTAACCACTCCCCTGCCAGCCTGTTTTCTCCTAAGTGCCCTCCCCTGTAGGCCTGGCCACTCCTAACTGCCCTCCCCTGCAGGGCTGGTCCCCCCCAACTGCTCTCCCCTGCAGGCCTGGGTCTCTCCAACTGCCTTTCCCTGCAGGCCTGGTCACCCCCAACTTCCCTCCTCTGCCAGCCTGGTCACCCCTAACTGCCCTCCCTTACAGGCCTGGTCCCTCCCAACTGCCCTCCCTTGCTGGCCATCTAGTATCCACATGGGGGCAGGATCTTTGACCACATGGGGGCAGCCATCTTGTGTGTTGGAGTGATAGTCAATCTGCATATTACTCTTTTATTAGATAGGATAGAGGCCTGGTGCATGGGTGGGGGCCAGCTGGTTTGCCCTGAAGGGTGTCCCGGATCAGGGTGGTGGTTCCCTCAGGGCTTGGGGCAGCCTGGGCGAGGGGCATGTGGTGGTTTGCAGGCCGGCCACGCCCCCTGGCGACCCAAGCAGAGGCCCTGGTATCTGGGGTTTATTTATCTTTTACAATTGAAACTTTGTAGCCTTAAGTGGAGGCCTGGGCCAGCCAGGGTGTGCGGAAAGCTTGGCTTCCTCCATCGCCCGGGGGCAACCCTAGCCTCCCTCCTGCTCTCTGTGGCCGTAGCCATCTTGGTTGGGTTTATTTGCATATTGCTCCTGATTGGCTGGTAGGCGTGGCTGGTGGGCATGGCTTGTGGGTATAGCAGAGAGATGGTTAATTTGCATATTACTCTTTTATTAGATAGGACTAAAGGCCCGGTGCATGAAAATTCATGCACTGGAGGGGGGGTCCCTCAGCCCAGCCTGCCCCCTCTCACAGTCTGGGAGCCCTCATAGGTGAGAGGCAACCCAGTGATCAGGGGAAGGCAATGCCCCATCACACCTCTGCTGCTGCCACTGCTGGCAGTGCAAGCCTAGGCTGACCCTGGTTACCTGATCCTCGGGCAGCCCTGGGTGGCTGGGCAGCCACCATCTGAGGCTTGCCTGTGCCTTGGGCTGGCCCTGGGCAGCTGGGTAACCACCATCCAAGGCTTGCCTGCACCTCAGGCCAGCCCTGGGCGGCAGGGGGCTGAGGGGACTGGGGGACTCTGGAGGCAGGTGTGTGGAGCGGCTGGGCCCTCCTGGGGGTGGGCCTGGCCTTGCCGAGTGCCTGTCGCCCTGGTGGGGTTGAGAGGACTGGGCACCACCATCTTGTGGCTGTGGGCCCTGCCATATTTGAGGGTGTGGCAGTCAATTAGCATATTTCCTCCTTTTTGGCTGTGGGCACCACCATCTCTGAGGGTGGGGCAGTCAACTAGCATATTCCCTCCTTATTGGCTGTGGGCGCCACCACCTTTGAGGGCGGGACAGTCACTTAGCATATTCCATCCTTATTGGCTGTGGGTGCCGCCATCTTTGCGACATCATGAGGTTCAATTAGCATGTTCCCTCTTTATTAGATAAGATATTTGTATTGATTTCAGACAGGAACGGGGAGAGAGAGAGAGAGATAGAAACATCAATGATGAGAGAAAATCATTGATTGGTTGCCTCCTGCATGCCCCACACTGGGGATGGAGCCTGCAATCCAGGCATGTGCCCTAACCAGGAATTGAACTATGACCTCCTCATTCATAGGTCAATGCTCAACCACTGAGCCATGCTGACCAGGCTGGCTTTTGATATATAAACCAGCTAGATTTGTTGGCACCATATGAATTATCTTTTTTCTCAATTTACAAACTTAAGTGGCAGCCCTTTACTTCCATCCTATAAGTTTTCAGAGGAATGGAATCCCATAGGTGGTTCTTTATGGTCATTGGCTGTTCATAATGAAATGCACTTTTTTTTTTTTTCTTTTTCGACAAACTTGTTAATTGCCGTCATTTTTAGATGATTATTTGGATTGGACTATTAATAAGCTGATCAACAACAAAAATTTCAAATCAGAATTAATAAAGCAAGGTGTGTGCCCTTCTTCAAGAAAGTAGTACAGCATTTCTGGATCAATTGCTCTTGTCATTCGAATAAAAGAACATCTTTTCTGTCTACTTGAACAAAATGAATGGAATTGAATCTACCCCTTTTGATCTTAGCATTTTCAAAGTCATGAATAAAGAATTTTGCTGGGACAGAATGAGATTTATGCTTTCCAGACTTGACCTGGGATAGGTCAGAAGACAGCATGCCAGAATGAATACCACATTGAAAAATCTACCTATTACTGTTTGCATTTCCTATTAACATGACGTTAGCCACTGGGGATAAAGGAAGTGAAACAGAACTTATAGAATTAATGAAAACTTTCTTGAGAGTTTAGAATAACCAAAACTCAAAACTTCTTGAAAGTTCTTATTCCACTCATTGAACACCCATATACTTTAAACAGAAAAACTTAAAGAATATATTTATATTAAAATATAAACTTCATATAGAATCGAGTACAATATTCACAATCCCCAGGATATTTCAGGGTAGACGTTATTTTACTGTGGTACATTATGTTAGGAGGTTTGAGTTATAAATATATTGCAAGGTTATTCTGAAAATAATAGGCATATAGGACACAAAAAAAAGTTACCTTGCCCCTAGTCTTGAAATGGTTTTTAATTTATATTTTGAAAGGCAACTTCTTCTTCCCTAACATTTCCAAATGTTATTTGTACAGTGAAAAATTATCATCTTTCCTTATAAAATTGATAAGAAGTGAGCACTATTGGGCTTGCCCATAAAATATACTAACGCTCGTTAAATTTAAATAAATCCAGTGCCTAAAACATTATTAAAGAAAAGATGACATGAATGAAGAAATGTCTGAACCAGGTCAGTGACCATAAGCCACAGAGGAGCTGTGGAGGTAGCACAGGCTTCTCTTATTTACTCTAATTCCCAGTTCCGAGATTGAGGGCCCCTGGTGCCCAAGGCTGCCTGGAGCAGCCCTCCTCTGTCTCTTACAGTATTGCTCCAAATGCATCACTGTTGCCTGGTAGAGTTCTCCACATGGTTAAAAATGCTTAACTGGCAGCAAGCTTGCATAATTTATGATTAGAGGGTGAAAAAAACAAGCCTTTGTTTAGGGGATGGTTTTATAATTCAATGAAAAGTCCACGTTATCTCATTAGTGTCTCATCATAAACAGGAATTTCTTTCCCTCATTCTCCATATGACTCTCTGTCTGCACTCTTTTATGGGCAGTTAGTAAGTAGGAGTGGTTGAGTATGATTGATCCATAGAGTCTGTCAACCAGTCCAAGTGGTCCAGGATTAGGGATCATTTGAGAACACTCACACCAGAATGCACAGAGTTAATCTACTTTTCAGAAGTACTGCAAGTAATTACTGGTCATTTAGGAAATACTGAAATTTATTCTGGTTAAACATTAGTTTTCTGGAAGGTTTTAGTTTTACTTCTACTTACATAATTGCATGCCGGGAACTTGGTATGAGTGTGCCAATCTGTATTCAAGTTTGCTTGTTCTGTGGTAGCTGGAGAAATGTGTCTGCAAAACTCCCCTTTTTGCTTTGCAGCCTGCTTCTGCCATGTTGATGGATAAGGTTTCACTTTTCACATGGCTGGGAGGGCATAATTAAATTGCTTCTTGGAATAAAACAATGGCAGAAAAGAAAAGTTAGTTATTGAGTCCTTGCTATAAAAAAAAAAAACAATTCAATGTGTTTAATAATTTTACACAAATGAAGTGGCATTTGGATATTTTAGGATAAAAATATTTTTATATTTTATACCAGCAAATAAACACCCAAGATTTTTGCCTATTAATTAGTATGATTACTTTGAATTATGAGATAATTTTACAGAAAGCAGTTGAATGTTTTTTGTATACCAGGACCTCAGACTATCTTAATCTTAAAAGTGGATATCTTAGATTGGTAGATAATAATTACCTGTTATTATCACAAGGATTATGTGGAAATGGGTGCTTAAAGCCCTTGAAATATTTTACTCTCTTCAAGAAATAAAACAGATATTTTGAACTATTTCACATTAAATCATTTTCTGAAATGAATAGATATCTAAAAGCAAATGCTTTCCCTACCTAAATTATTGATATCCAAATTACTGAGCTCTACCTTTATGTCTTTATTCTATTAGTATTTTCATACATAGGATATATTAAAAGGAAAAATAATGAGCTCTCTAAAAAGCAGATATATTTAAACAGTCTTAAAACTTTAGTTATAAAATGTGTATAAAATAAATGTAAATTTTTAAAATGCTAAAAGGACATGCTATCACGTAATGGATCAGAAATTCATTACATGGTACTTTAGGAGTTTCTAGGCTGCCTGTGGAAGTGGAGCAGGATGGGAACAACTGATCATTTGCTGCTTCCATTTTCAGAATTTTAACCTTGGACGAACACCCAGCAAATGCACTTAAATTACAGGGACAGAGCAAGAGACAGGAAAATGTTAATCACATTTTATATACTTTGTCAAGAAATGAGGTATTCTGCCTAAATAAGTGTTCTGGATAACTAAGCCTAAAATAAAATATTTAAACACCGTCAATTAAAAATAACTTAAAAATATTGTATTCACTTGTCTACCTTTTACAATAGTGAGAAGTCTAACCTGATGTCTTTGAGTTAACAGCTCAGTGTGGTTCACATGATGCTCTCTGAAGATCCCCACCTGTCTCCAATAAGCGGTACCACCTGGTCCTGCCGCATTCCAAAATTACATTAAGTCTCCTCAGAATGTGTGTTTCCCCTTCAATTAGTGTCAGATTTCTTTGCAATAATAATGCATTAAAAATCACTATTAAAAAGGCTAAAATCGTGATGTCCATGCAAATGTAAAACGAATACTCATCAAAGATTTTATAATTTATTAATTAATGAGGGAATCAGAAAGACATTCCAACCTGCTCAAGGGGAACTTCAAAGGACGCCCATGTGCATAAGCAGTCAGAAATGTTGAAATGAATTTACACAGAAGTGAAATATCCAAAAGGCAATATCAATTGTTTTCCACTTTACAAAAATATTTTGGCTTATTAGGTTTGGCTCAGTGTATAGATCATTGGCCTGCTGACTGAAGGGTCACGGATTCAATTCCAGTCAAGGGCACCTCGGTTGCAGGATCCTCCCAGGCCTGGGGCCCTGGTCGGGCGCCTGCAGGTGGCAACCAATTGATGTTTCTCTCACATTGATCTTTCCCTCTCTCTTCCACTCTCTCAAAAAAATCAATGGAAAAATATCCTCAGGTGAGGATTAAAAAAAAAAATCTTTTGCATTACTATTAGTTTTATTTACAATTTCTGAATTTATAAAAAAAGCTCAAAGACTATGAAAGGCTGAGATAATCCAAAGGGGTGGACTGAATAAGACACCGATTTATTTTCTTTTTGCTCATTTCAAAGTCTTTTACAATTTCCCTGGTAAATGAAATAAAAAAAATATTTGCTACAGCTGACCCTTGAACAACATGGATTTGAACTACATAGATCCACTTATATGCAGATTTTTAAAAATAAATATAGATTATTCCCACAATAGCCTCAGGTTTTAAATCTGCTGATTCAACCAACTATGGATTATAAATGATGTTTTTGATTCTCTGCTGGGAATCTGCAGATGCAGAGGACTGACTGTAGGTATTGTTCAACGCCGTTTTGTGTAAGAAACTTGAGCATCTGTGGATTTTGGTATCTGCAAGGGTCCTGGAACAAATCAACTTCCCATACTAAGAGAAAACTAAAGTTTGGAGGAGTAAAATCTTATATGCAATATTTTGACTGCACAGGGGTTGGCACCCTTAACCCCTGTGTTGTTCATGGTTCAACTGTATTTACTATTCAGGCACTGTTCTGAGAACTTTACATGTATGAATTCATTTTGTCTTTCAAGAATTATTTTATTATTAATTATAATAGCCACTACTGACAATATGAGGAAATATCACTGCTATCCCGATTTCACTGATGCCATAGCTCTCATAAGTAGGAAGTGGTAGGATCTGACCCCAAGTCATTTGGCTCCACCTTCGATCTTTATGTTATAGCTGATACTATCCTTGGTGCTTTTAGTAGGCATATTGAAGTGTAACTGATTCTAAATATTTCTTAGGAAAATCTTTAATTTTGCTATTTACAACAAACTGAAATGATTTCCACATTACCATGGAAAATCACATATTTAAGACTCTGCAGCCAATAGCCTTAGTTACACGCAATTCACTCTGCTGGATTTGGAATGATGCTTCATTAGGCAGCTCCAAGTATTTCTTCTAAACGAGCAGGTATGACTTTGAACCGTGTTTTTAATTTTAATTATATCACTGAGTTCCTAGTAAAATGGAACTAATCTTCTGGATTTCACACAATGTTACTACATTGTAGTAACGGATGTAGACTGCAATAAAATCTGTTTTATAGTTTAAATTGTATGATGAACCTTAAAATCTTAGATATACTTTTAATGGGGAATAACAAAATTAGGATAAAATAATGTACCACCCTTCACATAAATTCAGTATGCTCAGGTCATTTTTATTAAATTAATAATATCATATAAAATTATTTCCTCCACAAATGGTTCTCAAAACCTGGCTATGAATCCCTGGGGGCTTTTGAAACTCCCCTAGGAGATCCATCAGGTAAAAGTTATTTTTTATAATAATACTAAGATATTATTTGCTTTTTTTTTTCACTGTGCTGACATTTGTAGATGATACAAAATCAATGGTATGAAAAGCTTCTGGCAACTTAGTATAAAGCAAAGTAGTACTAGTATGGTAGGGAAACAAGCAGTTTCATTTTAAAATGTCCTTAATGATGCAATAAAAATGATACATTTTGCCCGGCCAGCATGGCTCAGTGGTTGAGTGTTGACCTATAAACCTGGAGGTTACAGTTCAATTCCGGTCAGGGCAGGTGCCCCGGCTGTGGGCTCAATCCCCAGTAGGGGGGCATGCAGGAGGCAGCCAATCCATGCTTCCATCTCATCACTGATGTTTCTATCTCTCTCTCCCTCTCCCTTCCTCTCTGAAATCAATAAAAATATATTAAAAAATAAATACTTTATTAAATCTCTACACTTAATTATACATCTTTTAAGTTCTGTGTGACAAAATATAAACACTTCTGCTGCACACCAAAAGTATGTTTATCTGAAGAAAAGACACATATATGATTGAGTAGTCAGCCCAATTCCACATTTTTCTTTTGCTTGGAACACCTTTTTCACTTAACAGAATGACTAGCAGACAAACTATGCATATTCACACTTGAATATTTGGTATATCTTTCCTCTGAAGTAAACAAAATGAACTATCTCTGCAAGCAAAATAACTGACTACATAATGCTAGTGTTAACATTCAGGCTTTTATGTAAAAATAGAATTTTGAAAACTTGTATGTGTTATGAACCTTTTGATGAGTCTGATAATGATATTGAATGTACTTATAAAATTAATAATGTAATATCTCATGAGAAACTATAATGTCCAATAATATAAAATATTTAGAAATCATATCTATGAAAAGTGTAATTTTATTGTACCCATACAAATAATGATAAGGAAAATTTAGCTGTTCTGAATGAGAAGAGAAGCATGTGAATCCTACTTTTAGTTAATATTTCTGTTACGAATGCAATTTGGGTATATATATATATATATATATAGAGAGAGAGAGAGAGAGAGAGAGAGAGAGAGAGAGGGAGAGAGAGGGAGAGAGACTTAAGTTCCACTTCAAAGGGAGTGAATTAGGGCTCAGAGAAAATCTGCAGCATGGTAAAGCCCAGTGGGCTCTTTGTCCTTTCTTTGAACCATAGCATTTGAATATGTTTATTAAAAGTTAGCTAAGGAAGGCTGTGAGATTTGGGGGAAGACAGACTTTTGGGTTATTTTTCTTTATAAAATAAAGTACAAAGTTGCAGTTTCTTTAACACTGCAAATTAATCTCCAATCAATACATAAATGTTATTATAAATATACTAGAGGCCCGGTGGATGAAAATTCATGCACTGGACTGGGGGCCCCTCAGCCTGGCCTGCACTCTCTCACAGTCCGGGAGCCCTCAGGGGCGGGAGGCAACCCGGCGATCAGGGGAAGGCGATGCCCCATCACACCTCTGCTGCTGCCACTGCCGGCAGCACAAGCCTTGGTCGGCCCTAGTTACCTGAGTCTCGGGCAGCCATGAGCAGCCGTGGGCAGCTGGGCAGCCACCATCCGAGGCTTGCCTGTGCCTCGGGCTGGCCCTGGGACACTGGGCAGCTGCCATCCGAGGCTGGCCCTGGGCCACTGGGCAGCCCCTGGGGGGCTGGTCTCGGGCTGATCCTGGGCCACTGGGCAGCCCCTGGGGGGCTGAGGGGACTGGGGGGACTCTGGAGGCAGGTGTGTGGAGTGGCCAGGCCCGCCTCGCGGGCCAGGCCTTGCTGCATGCCTGCTGCCCCAGCAGGGCTGAGGGGACTGGGTGCCACCATCTTGTGGCTGTGGGCACTGCCATCTTTGAGGGTGCGACAGTCAATTAGCATACTCTCTCCTTATTGGCTGTGGGCACCGCCATCTTTGAGGGTGGGACAGTCAATTAGCATATTCCATCCATATTGGCTATGAGTGCTGCCATCTTTGTGACAGCATGAGGATCAATTAGCATATTCCCTTTTTATTAGATAGGATTATTGTGGTTATTACATCACTATATATTTGTCAAAGCTTTCCAAATTTTATACTTCAGAAGGAAGAATTTCATTGCATGAAAATTTTATTGTATGAAAATTATACCTGACAGAACAAAACTAGTTTTTAGAAAGACCAAATACTTAGTGTTACCCACACAAGTTTTCTAGACTTTATGTTGGGGCTTTCATGTTAAATGAGTTAGGAGGGGCCTGCTATTGAAAATATGGTAAGAAAACATACCTCCTCTCCTTTCCAGGAGTAGAGGAATATTCTTACATTCAAATACTTCCACTTATGTAATGTATGATGTAAGACTTAACCAGTATCTTGATTCTACATAGGTAATTTTAATAAGTCATTTAATACAATCCCCTTTATTTCCTATGAACTCAAGTTAACTTGTTTTAAAAAATATTCTTTACAAACTATGCAATAGGTCTTCAAAATTCTCTTAAAGTATTCCCTATAGATTTCTTGGCTTATATTTAATTTGAAAGCTGTTAAATAATTTATTATCAATAAAAATCTTGTGTATTTAGTTGGTAAGCCTTTTGAACACATTCACATGTCTATAAGGGACATGACCTTTGCAAAACAAACTATTATCCTCAAGAGCTTTTGATCAAATGGTACACTGTAGCCATAACAGCTGCCATTTAAACATCTTATGATAAAAGGTCAGGCACTTATTGAAATACGTGTGACTAATGGGAAAAAGTAACAAGCAAGAAAATGCATTTCTCTTTCCTTCTTAGCAACTTTCTACTTTTATAGAAAGCCACACAAAAAAATGAGTTTAATTCCACTTGTGTTTATGTTACAATTTTCTTTTTCTTTCTTTCCTTTTTGTGTTTTTTTTTAAGTTATAGTCTGTAATCATTTACCAAGTAGTTCTCTGTGGATGTAAAAATACAGATGCCTAGAAGATTGGTTGAAATGGCCCAAATGCATCCACCATTTAAACACTGCATAGGAATTTTGAACAGACATGAAGATCTGAAATCATATAGAAGGTAGAGGACAGTCAATTATAAGTTTACTAGAGGCCCGATGCACGAAATTCATGCAAGAGTAGGCCTTCCTTCCCCTGGCTGCCAGCACTGCTTCCCTCTGGCACTCGGGCCCTGGGCTTCCCTCGCAGCCCTGGCTTTGCCTGGACAGCCATTTGGAAGGGTGTTCGGTCTAATTAGCATATTATGCTGTTATTATTATAGACTAGAGGCCTGGTGCATGAAATTTGTGCATGGGGGGGGGGTCCCCTCAGCTCAGCCTGCACCCTCTCCAACCCGGAACCCCTTGGGGGATGTCCGACTGCCGTCTAGACTGGCATTTGGATATCCCTCTCATAATCTTGGACTGCTGGCTCCTAATCGCTCACCTGCCTGCCTGCCTAGTTGCCCCTAACTGCCCTCCCCCCCCCCCCGCTGGCTTCATCACCCCTCATTGCCTCTGTGTGCCAGCCTCATTGCCCCTAATTCCCCCCCCTCCACTGGCCTGTTCGCCCCTAACTGCCCCCCCTGCTGGCCAGGTCACCCCCAACTACTGCCCCCTCCCTGCTGGCCAGGTCACCACCAACTGCCCCCCTGCCGGCCTGGTTGCCCCTCATGGCCCCCCTGCTGGCCTGGTCGCCCCATGCAGCCTGCTGTTCAGTTGTTTGGTCGTCCCTCAGGCCAGCCCTGGGTGGCTGGGCAGCTGACATCTGAGGCTTTCCCGCTCCTCAGGCCGGCCCTGGGCGTCTGGGGGCGCTGAGGGGCTGGGTGCCACCATCTATGGCTGTGGGCGCTGCCATCTTTGAGGGCATGACAGTCAATTAGCATATTCCCTCCTTATTGGTTGTGGGCACTGCCATCTTTGTGAGGGCATGATGGTCAATTAGCATATTTCCTCTTTATTAGATAGGATGGGCAAACACACAGTTGAATATACCTCTTAAAGAAACTTCTTATATTTTACTATTTCTGCATTATTTAATCAGCTGACATTAAAGAAAATCTAATAAATCTTAATGACAGGAAAACTTAGCACAGCTTTCCCACTTCTTTCATACTTTTGTACCTTATTTGTAGAAGGTAGACTTGGAGATGGGGGAAATTCTTCTTGGATATCAAAGAGTCTAAGGTGTTCTTTTCTTGGTCAGAAATGGGGATGTATTTTCATGAGGCAACATATTAATCAGTCACAACAGTTTATAAAATTTTTTTATAGATGGCAGTTTTTCCCAAAGATTAGTAAAAGTGGTGATCTAATCAGCCCCATCATTTACTGAATAACAATATGTGCTCACATCAAAGATAGATATTGATATCTATTTTCACATAATAGGTGCATATATATATTTGCACATTCTTTGTATTTATTGTTTTTATAAGTGTTAAAATACAGGCTGAGACAAGAGAATATGTAAGGAATTCAGTGGCCCCATGAGGTACACCAACATAAATTTAGATTTAAATTTGAGACAAACAAATAGAAAGGTTTTTCTTTAAAAAAAAAAAAAAAAGCTCTTCTTTCCCGGCCCACTCAGACATTAATCCCTTTGGCAGAGCTATTCCAGCTATTCCCTGGAGCAGTGGTCAGCAAACTCATTAGTCAACAGAGCGGCAAACCGCGGCTCGCGAGCCGCATGTGTCTCGCGAGCCGCAGTTTGCCGACCACTGCCCTGGGGTGTCTGTAAAGCGGTTCCTTTCTAGTTAATCTGGTTTAATCAGATATCTGGCTCCCTTCTTTTTGTTAATAACTAACTAACTAACTAGCTGCCTGTGCTCACAATTTGAATAGTAATATATGAGATAAACAGCCTTCATCTTCGCATCTGTGTTCATTCTTTCTTTTTTTTTTTCTCTGAGATTTGTCTTAAAGCCTTTCCTTTAAAAAGAAAACCAGCCACGTGCATTTTTGGTCTCTGATGTCTGGATCTGATTGGAGGTTGAGATATTATTAGCTTGAGTGGTAAAGAAGAACTTGCATTTTATGCCACATGTCCTCCCCACTGTCCCAAAGGAATTGAAATAATACTTGATTATACTGAGGTTTCATTGTTGAGCTCTGCTAGAAAATCACTCAATTGTCAGTCTATGATTGTAAGTATTTTGTGAAACAATAAAAATAAGGTAGACTTTGTGGCAGGTCAGTGCAAAATAATTCTTAATCTTGTGATAGTAATCATGTAGCTAATGGTATGGGCAGTCATGAATATCAATGAGCCTGATTTCCTCAGAAATAGCAGAATTTCAGTGCTCTTATGATAAGTGTAAAACATCTAACATAGAGGGATAGTACAATAAAGGACAAATTAATGGCTAAGGACTATTTATGGGTAAGGCTGTGAATTGTTTATCTGTGTCATCAAAAGGTCATACTGATTGACTATTGTCTGAATGATTAGCTGTATGACATAACACCTGTTTTCTGTGTCAGGATATCACTGTGATCAAGAATCAGCTGTGATATGAAAATATAGGTTTTAGACTTAAGTAATTACTAATGTATTTATTAGGTGGAAATGAATGTGATGCCTAAATTCTCTAAATGTTTCCTCATCTTTAAATTGAGATTAATAATATTCCGTGGGCTTGTTTAGACTAGTAGTTCTCAAAGGGCCATCTCAGGAGCAACTGGGAACTTGTTAAAAATGCAAATTCTCAAGTCTTTTCTCTTTTAGATCAACTGAATCAGAAATTCCTGTGATGCCAGCAATCTGTGTGTAAACAAAACAAAAGAAAACAAAACCCTTTGGGTACTTTTATGCACATTAAAGTTTAAGAACAATTGGTTGGAACTGGTTTGACTAGAAATACACAATAGCACACCATTACATAGTGTATTTTTACCTTTTAGATATGATAAATATATATAACCTCAAGAGCATAGGCATTAGTAAAATGTAGTTAAATAATTAGTTAAAGATGGTTTTGGAGTATTTATTACCTTTGCTTTTAATATCACTTATTTAATTGTACATATGTGATTTAATTATTAGTAATCACTGTTTTAACATATAGTTTGCAAAGTTCCTGAAAATTTGACAACTAGTTCTCCCAATTATGTAGGAGCCAGATTGAGCACAGCATTTGGGTAGTAATATTTTCCTCTCTTTATCTTCAGTTTGTTTTTCTCTCCCTGTTTTTTCCTCTCTACCAAGCACAGAGATGTATTGGAGAGGAGTTTATGGCAACCTGAACTATTCCTCAAAAAACCCACTATTCCAAGTCGAACTGCAGTAGATACTTTAAGGAGGGAAGTTAGGCAGAAAGATGTGGTAGACTAGTAAGTTGAACCAAGCCACCAGAATTCTATTATTAATAGTTTTTTTCTATCCCAATTGATGAACTTTGCCATAGATTATTACAGCACATACATAAGGAGCCATCTCCATCATTGCATTATGGGATTTGTTCTAACTCCTCAGTGATAATGAAGGTCAGTCTGTTTTAGAAATGGAGATATCCTGATCACAGAACTTGCTAGTACATTCAGAAAGACCCAACACATGCCCATGTAAACTCAGCATGTTCAAAGAGCTGTGGTTAAAATAGATATCGGATGCAAAGTTGAGAAGCCATCCCTCTGGAAAATGTTCTCATCACAAGAAGAGTCAGAGAACCGGCAGAATGGAAAGGGCACCAGTTGGCAGGCATGAACTTCTATCTCCTTGTCAACACCCAGCTTCTATCCTGCTCCTTTCAGCATGCGTTTGCCACTTGCTAGAAATAGTAAACTAAACAAACCACCGAGGGGCTGCCATCACAAAGGTAGCTGAGCAGGCTATGTAGACACACTCAACTGGAGTTCCTGGACATTTATTTCTCCTTGTGAAGTTCTTGGATCCCATCCTATTGTAGGCTTCAAAACCCCAGTTCTCAGCCGGGCCAGTGTGGCTCAGTGGATGAGCCTTGACCTCTGAGCCAGGAGGTCACGGTTTGATTCCCAGTCAGGGCACATGCCAGGGTTGCAGGCTCGATCCCCAGTGAGGGGGCGTGCAGGAGTCAGCCAATCAATAATTCTCTCTCATCATTGAGGATTCGATCTCTCTCTCCCACTCCCTTCCTCTCTGAAATCAATAAAAACATATTAAACAAGAAACACACACACACACACACACACACACACACACACACACACACACACACACCTTGTTCTTAGATTTACATCTGGCTCTGGGAACTTGGTGGCCAGCCATGGGGTTTTAATTCTTAATCACTTTTGTGGATGTGTGCTTTCTCTTTTCTTTTTGGTATTTGGATGTTTTGCTTTCTTGGTTTGAGCTCAGCTATGCATTTTAATTTTTTAACTAGGTTTCAAGAAGCATTTCTCCATATATGGAGTGGATGGGTGGCTCCCCTATTTCTCAGCCCATCCTTTTGCGGAATTCCTTTATTTGTGAGGGTCATTTCTATGTGGGATGAGCATATAATCTACCATCCCGAATTTTTAGTGAAACTGGGCACTGTTAATAATTATTCTGGGATAATGGAGCTGTGTTGGTCAGGGTAACCTGTCACCCTATTTCTATGGAAATGAGTGTGTCAGAACATTCTAATAGACTATGTTTCAGAGGAAGTCTTAATTGGTCTATTCAACTGAAATTGCAGGAAATCTTGGAAACAAAGAAACTTGAACAACAGGGTTCCTTTGAGGGCATTTAAGGATTGAGGCTGCCTGGTAATTCAGAGTCCATATGCAGTCTGTACTTTCAGACAACTATATGCTATATATAGTAGTTTCTGTTCATTAAACTCTTTAATACAAATCTGTACTAGGGTAATTGGGAAGAACGGTCTACAGGGCAAGACAAGCACTATTTGCTTCAATATAGTCACTATTCCCCAGGTTGCCATTTAGTAAATAAAGTGTGAAGTTCATAAAAAATTTGAATGGGTTCTTTATCATAGCTTCAGGCTTCTTGGAAGACACCAACTCACATAAAAGTCAAAGGGAAATAAAACAGCATGATTTCAGAATTTTTATAGTGGTGCTCTGAGTTGGTTTTGCTAACAAATGATGTCCCTGTTCTTTGGAAGAAATATATCTTATAAGGGATATTTTTAACCCCCATCTGCTGACATTCTTGCTTATCTATCTATCTATCTATCTATCTATCTATCTATCTATCTATCTATCATTTATCTATCATCATCCATCCATCTACAACCTCATTTCATAACAGAATTTGAGGTGGAAATAATAATACTGGCCAGGTGTTCAGCAGAATTATAATGGGAGTAGGAAGTATTAGATGATATTATTACCACACAGGATTTTAGAATTGGTGAAACCTTAAGAGATTATATCATTTTCTGTGACCTTAATTAGGCAATTTAACTATTCCTCATTTCAGGCTTAGGAGAAAATGCTTGCCTTCTCTAATCAGCTGACCTCTTTTATGTGTCCCTATTACTGCAGCTGGTCTTCTAGGTCATTTTCAGAAGCTTGGGCTACTCATAGCTACCAGTAATCACAGCACCATTGTCTCTACAAGATGCAGCAGTTCCAAGCATGGTAATATGATTTCATACACCTGTACAGAATGAACCTGTGATGCTGGAGGAGGGCTCCTTCCAAGACCTTCATTCAAAGATAGAGCTGTACACCAGCTTCTTCAGCAGTAACAGGACAATATCTGTCAGTGGGCATGTTCTTTCCTTGCCCTGAAATACATCACTATCGTTTCATCCTTGTATCATTCAAATTATTTTTATTCTGCAAGGGCCACTTTCCCTATGGCCCACTAATTCTACATTTCAGAATATATCCCCAAGAAATAATCCCAAATGTGAAAACTATTTCTGAACAAAAATGCTTCCCTCCGAATTTTAAAAAAATAGCCAAATATGCTCTAACCAGTTTGGCTCAGTGGATAGAGCATCAGCTTGTGGAGTGAGGGTCCCAGGTTCGATTCCAGTCAAGGGCATGTACCTTGGTTGCGGGCACATCCCCAATAGGGGGTGTGCAGGAGGCAGCTGATGGGTATTTCTCTCTCATCAATGTTTCTGACTTTCTATCCCTCTCCCTTCTTCTCTGTTAAACATCAATAAAATATATTTTAAAAATAGCCAAATATTAGGAAATCAACAAATAAAGGGGGATTTTATGTAAATTATGATACAATGTGTCATATTAAATATGGAAAACCAGAAGAAGGAAGAACAGATCATTGTAATGCTGGATGATTTATGTTTTCCAGAATGGTCTTTGCTATTTTGTATGACATCTATGAATTGCTGTTTGATTAAAAAAAAGAGGTTTCTAAGAAAACATGATACTTATAGCACTATATAATAAGATGAAAAACTATAGCCTCATTTTATTTTATTTATTTTATTTTTAAAAAATATTTCTTTATTGATTTCAGGGAGGAAGAGAGAAGGAGAGAGAGATAGAAACATCAATGATGAGAGAGGATCATTGATCGGCTGCCTTCTGAACATCCCCGACACAGGGGATCAAGCAGCAACCCAGGCATGTGCCCTTGGCCAGAATCGAACCTGAGACCCTTCAGTCCGCAGACTGATGCTCTATCCACTGAGCCAAGCCAGGTAGGGCAGCCTCATTTTATTTTAAAACATTTTATATATATCATGAGTTTTGCTATATAAAATGTAATTCCCTTTTGCATTGAAAACACAGGATAAAATACATTAAACTGTTAACTAAGATTCTGTTTTCTTATCCTTTTGCATTTCTAGATTTTGCAATTTTTAATGAGCTTTGATTATTTTTGTAAATTGTAAAACCCACACATTTTACTTAATGTTTCAGCTGAAGGTCTCTCTTTTCTCAGAGCAGCCTTTCCTTAAAAATTTGCTTGGCTATAGCTACTCTGTTTCCATATCACTTTAAACGTAAATCTTTACATCATTGGTCACACTGTGTCTTGATTTTTTAAGCATGATTGTATGCCCCAAGGCACTCAATCTGTCATTTACCCTTAAATGTTTAACCTCTAGTATATTGTCTGTTGTGGTAGACATTTCAATATAAAGTGACACAATGGAATATTATGCAGCCATTAAAAGGAAGGAAATCTTATCTTTTGTGAGAGCATGGATGGACCTGGAGATTATTATGCTAAATAAAATAAGCCAGTCAGAGAAAGACAAATATCATATGATCTCACTTATATGAGGAATCTAATGAACAAAATAAACTGACAAATAAAATAGAACCAGAGGCATGGAAATATGGAACAGACTGACAGCTGTCAGAGCAGAAGGAGATGGGGGGACTGGATGAAAGAAGGTGGAGAGATTAGCCAAAACATATATATATATATATATATATATATATATATATATATATATATATATATATCACATTGACACAAATAACAGTGTGGTGACAGCCAGAGGCCAGAGGGAAAGGAGGTGGGTGCTAGGGGGAGGTGGGCAAAGGTGGGGGGAATGGACATGAAAGGAAACTCTGCTTGGGGTGATGAGTGCACAATGTAGTATGCAGATGATGTTTTACTGAGTTGTACACTTGAAACCTGTATGGTTTTGTGAACCAATGTCACTTCAGTAAATTCCATTTTGATCTTTTTGGGGGCTAGCAATAATTAGTAGTATACTGTACTCTCTCATGAGGCTGGGCAGTGACAGTGAGCTGCAGCTCCCAGCCAGTTGAGTGCACCATCATGAGGATCAACAGTCGATCCTCCGCTGTGTATGCATGTGTTTGATGATTCTGCCCTACTGTAGAAAGTGTTCTGAGCATGCATAAGTTAGGCTAGGCTAAGCCACGATGGTCAGTAGGTTAGATGTACAGTATTAAATGCATTTTCAGCTTAGTGATATTTTCAACTTATGATGGGTTTATCTGGACACAACACAGCATAAGGCAAGGAAAATTGATAATATATATAAAATGCTGGGCATTATAGCTAACATTAGTGCATATTCAGTATGTCTGATTTTCTTTGCTTCAAGGAAAGTGTAAGACACCTTTTCTGATTTTTACAGTTCCTTTAGTGATCTTTGTCATATCACTATTCTCAAAGACAGTCAATAGTTAAGAATGAACAGCAACAAAAAGGCTTGAGTAAGAAAGATGAATAATGCTTAAGAGAAAAGTAAATAAAATCATACCTACCTGAAAAATATCACCATTTTACTCTTGTGTTTCTCATTGTCTAAGCAGTGGTAGGCAAACTCATTAGTCAACAGGCAAACCACGGCTCACGAGCCGTTGATGTACAATGAAAACATCAATATAGGTGATGTATTTCAAGATTTCCACAAAATATTGGGTCATAGATGTAGATGGATAAAACTTCAAAGCTATATTCTAAGCAATAACTTCCAAATCCTGCTCAAAACTTAGAAAAAATATTAAAAATACATTTTTCAAATCATGGCTGACTGTAATTAAAAAGGAGAAATTTTCAATTATATTAAAAACCTCTACACAATATAGTAAGATTTTTAAAACTGTAAGTTCTATTTGATTTTAAAAAATGAATTGGATCCTTCTCCCTTCAACAAATGAAACATCATATTTGCTTTGAAATAACATATTTTAAATTATTCAGAAAAGCAAGATATAGCTTTGGCATATTTTCATTACAAGAGTCCAAATAACTATCTCATAAGAAATGTCATTTCCAAATTAACATTTATAAAAGATGAAGCATTTTAATATTTCCATCTCAAAATTGGTTTAAATATGCTGTTTTTTTTTATGAAGACTGATATTATTATATTAAGTTTCTTATGTGATCATGATCTCTTCATATAGGTTAATCACATTCCCACAATCAAGTAAATGTCATCAATCTTCTAGAGAAGGAGAAATGTAATAAATATATGACAAGAAAATGTCAATCTCTTAGTTACCAGACTCACACTGACATTGGGTGACTTTGGGTCTCAGGTCTTCTTATGGGCCTACATCAGTATCTGCAATTGATCTAATTCATTCTGTCATTAATATTCAGATAAATCTATATAGTTTATCATCCTAATTGCATCACAAGGTTTGAAATTGTAAAGAAGAGTTATACAGAGAAACTAGGTTGTCATATTTAGAGAACCTCTGTGTGTTTAATAATAATGATTGGTGGTTTGAGGTGTTCCACTTCAGTATGAATATTATCTGTTATTCAAATGAGGTAAAATATATTTGAAAGCATATTTCATATTGATTTCTTTATTTCTGTAATCCTTCAGGAAACTCCAGTGTTATGAAAGTATTTTAGTCTTTTTGTAAGCTGTCTAAAAATTACAAATTAATTATATTTAACCTCAAATGCTTTAATAATTGATCCAAAATAGTTAGCATGATTCCTGCTATCGATTATTACTAAAAGATAGCACTGAGCTAGTAATTAGTCCTTATTGAATAAGTAGTTCCTGGTGCAAGCCAAGAAACACAGTGTTTTTACTAAAAATCTTGGATGACCTGTTTTTACAATCCTATACCCTGGAACAAATGGTATACTGGATCCTAAGGCCCATACCTAGATATTGGCCTTGGAACATTTTGTGCAAACCTCTTAAGGGGATTTGTGCTGTTCATCAGAGAACAGGTGGCCAAGTATATTTTTTTAAGCATTTGAAAGGTTAGATTGAACTGTTCTTTTGCTCTCCATCACAATGAAAAGCAAGCAAAAATAGCTCTAAATTATAGCCTAGATTATTCACTTCGGATATTTTAAAAGTGTAACCAGGTAGGTATGGCATAAAGAGAGGTAGAATAGTCAGGTGGGAGGTAGGAAGTGGGCTTTAAGAGCATAGGTGGGTGAGTCAGATGTAGATTGTTATTCTTTGCCAGTTACCCACTATCAAAACCAGACAAGTTCTGTGTAGGCCAAAGAGATCTCAGAGTACTAACACTGTGTGGCAAAGAGTTAGGACATGAAAACCGTGGCCTTGGTGGTCATGGAATGTGCCTCTCAGATCTTAGACTAAGGGAATAAAACTGGCTAAGGGTCTTGGATGGTGGCTCTGAAATCTACTGCTCTTTTAGTGCTAATGACTGAATATGGCTAGAATATAGTAAAGCAGGACCACTCCCAGGAGATGGAGAAGGGTATGGTGTGGCTCTGTCTGACAGGTGACTTTGGCTCAATGACTCAACAGTCTTTCTGAATTTTCCTTAAAACTGCACTGCAATGAACATAGGAGTACATATATTCTTTCGAATTAGTATTGCAGCATTATTTACAACTAGAGGCCCAGTGCACAAATTCATGCACCAGTGGGGTCCCTTGGCCTGGCCTGTAGGATCGAGCTGAAACCGGCTCTCTGACATCCCCCGAGGGATTCTGGATTGCAAGAGAGTGCAGGCCAGGCTGAGGGACCCCATAGGTGCACAATTGGGACCAGGGAGGAACACAGGAGTTTGGCCAGCCAGGGAGGGACCACAAGAGGGCTCCAGGGCGTGTCCAGCCCATCTCGCTCAGTCCTGATCGGCTGGACCCCAGCAGCAAGCTAACCTACAGGTTAGAGCATCTGACCCCTGGTGGTCAGTGCACGTCAGAGCGAGCGGTTGAGCGGCCTTAGCATATCACTAGCATATTATGCTTTGATTGATTGAACGGCTGACCAGATGACTGGACACTTAGCATATTAGGCTTTTATTATATAGGATAGCCAAGCTCTGGAAGCAACCCAAGTGCCTATATAAATAAACAAGTAGACAAAAAAGCCCTGGTACATATATACAATGGAATATTACTCAGCCATAAAAAAGAACAAAATCTTACTATTTACGACAGCATAGATGGGCCTAGAGGGCATTATGCCAAATGCAATAAGTCAATCAGAGAAAGACTAACACCATATGATTTCACTTATATGTGGAATATAAAGCACAATATAAACAAGCAAACAAAACAAAAGCAGACTAATAGACAAAAATAACAGACTGATGGTTGCCAAAGGGGAGGGAGTTTGGCGGGAATGGGTGAAAAAGGTTAAAAGATTGAAAAATACAGATTGGTAGTTGCAGAAGAGTCACGGGGATTTAAAGTACAGCATAGGGAATATACTGTAGTCAGTAGAGTTGTACTGACTATGCGTGGTGCCAAGTGGTGCTGGAAGTGTTGGGGAGGAACATACGATTGGCCACTATGCTGTACATCTGAGACTAATAAAAAGTAATGTCACATATAAAGTGCAGTTGAAATAATTTAAAAAATTAAAAAAAATGCATTGCAGTTTAAGAAGCTTCCACCCAACTTTTTTCTTCCTTCTCTCTTTCACCTGGGATCAGAAGTGCATTGTGATCTGATATTCTCCCAGTCTCACCGAATTTTGTCCCCATTTTCTTCACAGATGTTTTCCCTAAGATTTTCTTACTCGTGGAATTCAATCTTGACCTCTGCTTTTCAGAGGACCTCCATTAACCAAGAAGCTACTTGGTACTATCATTGAAATTAATATGCTATTTTTACTGACAGTAATAGTTGAATTTAGGGATATATTACTTGGGAATTCTGTAGAGATCTTTATTGATAGAAGAATTTTTAAAAGACATTGAATGTATTAAATTAGGGTATTCTTAAGTAGGGTGATCCTAAGAACAGGTAACATGAGCCAAAGAGGAAAATAAGTTCCATTTATAGTGTGCCTCCTTTTCTTTCTTCTTGGTTATATTCCTTTTCTCTTTGAGAGTAAGCTTGAGCACTTTTTATCACACTTTTCTGCTGCTTTTTACTTTCTTCGCAGTTTAGTTCTGTTTCGCTTTAGTAAGAAAGCAATACATTTATTAATCTGTTTAAAAAAAATAGGGAGAGAGAGAGAAGAGAAAACCCTAACTCATTAGAGAACCACCAAAATGGAAAGACTTGTAAACTTACTGGGTAAATGTTCCTTTAAGATTCTTTCCAGCCTTGTGATTCTAAGTCAGGTTTAGTTGTTGGACCAGGAGTTAAAGATGGGTAGAGGTGAAGGGGGACGCAATTCTATCCCATGCATTCTGACTCCAAAAGCCCAGACCATTTATAAGAAATGATTTTTAATTCTTTTCTTAATTGCTCATGAATAGTCACCACTTCCATGACCATCCATTTCACTCTTAAATCATTTTGATAATTAAAAAGCATATACCTAAATCAAATGACAAGATCCTTTATTAGGACCTCTTAAAATCCCCACAGATGCAGAGAACAACTCCATTCGATCCTTGAAGATTGTAATCAGGTCACTCTATAGTATTTTTGTTCCAGTATAAGGAGCCAATTTCATTCATTACTTGTGTATTCATTTCCAAAGTAATTTTAGTGCCTATTATACCAGATTTTTTTTGCCAATTTCATTACTTCCATTTGTATTTCTTGGATACCCTCCAATTCTATAATCTTTAAAAGGCTGATGACTAATAATAGACACACTATTATAATAAAGATCTGACTTGCCAAAAGGATTAGATAATAAGTCTTTCATTTTAATGTTTTGTTACCACCTGAAATATTACCTCACCTCCATTCCTCCTATCCTATCCACCAATATCAACTCTGCCCCAATCACTAGAAAACTTTGTGCTGATATTTCTCCTGTTAACAAACACAGCTTCCAGATCTACTTATTTCTATACTACATTTAATAATCTTTTTAGTGGATTGCAACTTATTTTATTTTGTACCTTTTAATACCAGCATCTGGTTAATTTGTTCACAATGTTTTTCTTTAATTTCTTTCTTTTTATCAAATTAAAATCAGCTTGATATAAAATGAAGGCAAAAATCTAAGCTCTAGCACTTACTAGCTGAGTGCCCTTGGAAAAATGGTTTAACCTCTCTATTTCTTAATCTGAAAAACAGGGACAGTTATACCTACATGATAAATTCAATAGGAGGAAGGAAATGATTATTAGCACATAGTTAATATAAAGTAAATGCTCAAATATTAGTGTTTTTTCTTGTAGATGTGGAAGTTATTAACTTTATCTACACTAAATTGCAGTAAGTCAAAGCTTAATTTGAGAGGAAATTTAGTTGAAGGAAATCTTCAAAAAACTCTGAAAAGGAATATATTCTTAACTTTTTTGGAGAAAACACAATTGATGGACTTAGAAAACAAGGATTCAATATCATATTCTTCTTATATTTGCTTTAATTTAGAGAAGGGCCACAGAGAAAATTTGTTTTCATCCCCCATTTAGACATCTGAGCAAATATTCCAATATAGAAGAACCAAGCATTTACTTTTCTTTAAAAAGAAAGAGATACGTTTTTCATTAGACTAAGGGAAAAAAGACTGAAGGAGAAAATCTCAGAGAAAAGAAAACCTCACAAATGTGGGAGAGCTGCCTGCAAATAATGGAAACATTGCCACATGGAAGAGAGACCTATTTGTTCGAAGTGAGCCAAGAACCATTGTTGGTACAAAAACAAAAGGAAAGCAAACCAGAGCAAATATCTTTCTAACCCTGAAAGACATTCAAAGGTGGGATGGACCATCTCAGGATGGGTTAGTTTCAAATCCCAGAGGCTGCAAAATCACTTGGTGGTATCCAAGCATTAAAGATTAACCTCATTAGGTCCCTATTTCTCAAGCTCTAACCTATAATGTAGAGCTGAAAACTCTCCAAATGACTTTCTAGAGACCATTAGAGTACGAATTCATGAGGAATGGAGGGAGAGAGAAACCTCCTTGCAACTACTGAGCTCTTACAGAGATGGAATAGAAAAGGAACGGGCGAGACACCACACATTTGTCTTGCCCATTCTTGCATCCATGGTTGGCAAGCAGATTTCTAAACGCACTTACTCTTTTAGGTGGTTCTACTCTGTTGAAGGCACTGGAGAGGGAATAGGAAGTAGAACAAGGTGGTCATGGTTCCTTTTGAAGCATAAAGATGCGTTCAAATAGACACGATTGACAAACCAATACAGAGATGGTTAAATAGAATAATTCTCATTTTTGAAAGTGCAATGAAGGAAATAAGTGAGGACTCCGATAGACAAAAATGGGAATGGGGGTCAAGTAGTCAGAGAAAATTTTTCTAAGGAGCTGCCATTCATTAATATGGGAGTTTTACAAAATAGATAACAGCAAAGAAAGGAAAAGAAGACAGAGATAATAGATAGATAGATGATAGATAGATAGATAGATAGATAGATAGATAGATAGATAGATAGATAGAAAACCAGCTATGCAAATGAGAAAAGAAGATCATCTGTGAGGTCTTTTCTTAAATATGAAAGAAAACCACTATGATGACAAGATTTGCTCTGTGCGAGTCTGGAGTGGTAGTCAGGGTCTTTTAAGAAATTAATATTATTCCAATAGAAATAGAAACTCTTGCAGGGGTTTAAGAGAAAAAAAGAAAAATTTATATTTTAATGAGATTGGTTTTTAATTTGTTCACTTTTTATTTTGATAAGCAAAGTCAAACAAAAAATTTGCAAGAATGGTACAATGAATTTCTTTATATTCTTGACCTAGACTTGTGATTTATATACTTGGTTTCTCTTTTATATAGATTATTAGTAGTAGTAGGATTGAATTATCTTAATGTAAGTTATAAACTGCATGACACTGTTCATCTAAGTATCTCCAAAGAAAAATAAACACTTTCTCTTAAATAACCCCAAAGTAGTTACCAAATTTGATAAATGTAACATTGACACACTGCTATTATCTAATATATGGAGCATATTTAAATCTCCCCAACTGTTTCTCTAATGTTCTTTGTGAAAATTAATCATACTTTTGGGTTCAGGATCTATTCCCTGCATTTCAATGTCATGTATCCTTCATGTTCTTTGTTCTAGAACATGTCTCTCAGCCTTTGTCCTCATGGCATTGACTTTTGAAAAGTCTAGTCTAGTTGAGGTACAAACACAAAGCTCTTCCATTTGGGATTATCTGATATTTCATCATGATTAGCTTCAAGTAATGGATTTTGGCATTAATACCACAGAAGTGATGTCCTTTTATAGGAATAATATAGAAATGATGACATTCTCACTGCAGCACATCAGGAGACCTATGATTTCACTTTGTCTTATGAATTGGTGATGCTAACTTTGACTATTTGGTTAAGATTTTTATATCCACTAGATTTCTCCACTGGAAAATTATCATTTTCCTCTTTTCTAAGACATACTTTAAGAATATGTAAATATCTTGTTTCCTATTAAACTTTTATTCAATGTTATTTAGCATGCATGATAACTCAATTTAATCAGTTGTTTGTATGATGTTTAATTTTTATAATTCCTTCATACCTTTTATATTAGTTGTCATTCTCATTTATTTATTTCTTACTTTTAAAACCTTTTATGTATTTACTCATTTATTCTCAATATGAAACTATGGATCTTGATTTTATCAATGGGTTATAATATATGCCATTATTCATTTTGAAGCTCAAACTGTCCCATATTTGGCCAGTGGAGCTCTTTCAAGCTGCTGCATTTGTCCTTTAAACATGTCTCCATCAATTTTTGAGTTCTTCCTTAATTTGAGGCATAAAAATTTTCCAACTTCATTGTGGGGTTTTTCTGCCTGAACCTGGTTCTTTTAATAGAGAGTGGTGTTTTGAAATAACATCTAGATAAAGAAGTTCATTCTTGCAGCTATGTGAGGAGTGCATAATATTGCAAGATGAAGGTAATTCATAGACTGTGGCAGTCATCTGGGTGAAAGATCACAATGGCCTGGTCCAGGGCCATGGGAATGGAGGGATGGAGATAAGAGGGCATATATTAGGTATATAATAGGATGTGTAATTAGATATGAAAATTACTGACATTTGGACATTGAGATAATTGGATATTGAGGTGAGAACAAAAAGGATTGAAGATAATCCTAGGCTACTGGAAGCAACAGTTGGTGAGGTGTGTTTATTGCTCACCTTTGATGTCTCTTGTGGGCTCACATGTTGATGATTCTATACCTTGGCAGCTGGGTGTTGTGTGCTTTCTGCGGATGTGACCAAACTTGCATCAGGATTTGTGGGGTCATGATCATGAGTTCCTATGGCAACCTCTCAGGGTATAGCTGCATGATGGCTCCAGTGACTTTCATAAACAAAAGCCTCTGGAATCGACTGCCTGAAGATAGATGGAGGTGACTCAGCTGGTGCCAAATAGTATTGGGAACTTTAGTCTGGCCTTTAGAAATAGGGAATTAACAAAGGGAATATTCTCAGGGCTTCTTGCCTAGTGTTGTGGTGATATAAGTTTTAAATTTGGTGAAAGAAAGTGCCAGTTTGTGAATAATAGAAGTTGATTGTCCTCTTTTAAATATGCTAGAGGCCTGATGCATGAAATTCGTGCACAGGGGTCGGGGGGAGTCCCTCAGCCTGGCCTGCGCCCTCTTGTAATCTGGGACCCCTCACTCCTAACCACCCACCTGCTCGCTCCTTACCACCTGCCTGCTCGCTGCTTACGGCTTGGCTCGCCGCTTCTTAGCGCTGCTGTGGAGGCAGGAGAGGCTCCCATCACCGCCACTGCGCTCACCAGCCATGAACCCGGCATCTGGCCAAGCGGCGCTCCTGCTGTGGGAGTGCACTGACCACCAAGGGGAAGCTCCTGCATTGAGCGTCTGCCCCCTGGTGGTCAGTGCACGTCATAGCGGCCGGTGGTTCTGGTCATTTCAGTCATTCTGCCTTAATGGTCGCTGGGCTTTTATATATATATAGATAGATAATTCAGAATAAAAACATAAGTATTAGGAAAAGCAGCAAGGAGAGAGTTATACAATTTGTCTTTGCAAATTATGTGATAATAAGCTTATCTCCCTTTATTTCATAACTAGGAAATAAGATTTGATTGGCATTTATTAAGAAAACTTCAAAAGGAGGGCCATTTATTTAATCATCTCTTCTCTTTTTTAGTTTGCAGATAAATAAATAATAAGCTTTTAAATCTATTATCAAAATACTACTATACATAAAAACTTCTCTTGTTGATGTTTTATGTAAAGACAGTTATTTTGATTTTTATAAAAATAAGATCTTCCATGTGTGTAAGTTCAGAGAGAATTTTCTTGAGAGGAGAGATGATTCACATAAGTAACCATGCAGCTTTTTAGACTATTGATGTTCCTTTGGATCTAATCTTCCTTGTTTTGGGGGCATTAAATTCTTGTCTTTTTCTCCCTAGATATCTACAGTAGTTTGTTGATTTTGTAGCTCAAAGCAGTTTTGTGCCTCATTGCCAGTCTCTGCAAATCCCTGAGTTACCTGGCCCAGGTGGAAGTCCTGAGGAAAGAAAAGAGGATTATGGGCTGTGTATATTGTGAAACCTAAATTTAGGGAAATCAGCTGATAGCTAACCTTTGTATTTTGTCATGATAAAATAGATTTAGGATTATAGAATACAAAACATGATTCTACTATCTTAGCCTTCAGATATACTAAGCTCAATCACTTCTCAGCTACAGGGGGAAGAACAGTAGGATTACATGAGATTGAAAACAACAACAACAATACCCTCTGCTTGCATGGAGATGCAGAGAGATTGAAGACAGAAAAGGTGTTGCAATTTCAGGCCAGGAAAAATGAATCCCAAAATATCAAAAAAAAATGAAGGTGTAGTCAATGTAGAAGGTATAAATCTAAAAGATTTCATAGTAAAAATTTATAGAAAATTATGCTTGATTATTTGTAGGAAATGCTGAGGGAAAACAAGTTTTAAAAATAACTGCAGTTTCTACTTTGTCCAAAGTTTCATAATTAGTGTAAGTCAGAGTATTACTTTACTGGAGATGCTGTACTCAATTACCAAAAACTGGGTGCCTTAAAAGAATAGAAATATATTCTCTTGTAGACCGGGGGGCACAAATCTGATTAAGGTGCAGCTGGCTACACTCCGTTCCAAGGTCCAAAGGGAGAATCCTTCCTTGCCTCTTCCAGCTTCTAGTGGCTCCCAGTGTTCTTTGGCTTGTGGCTGCATGACTTTAACTGCCTCTGTCTTCACATGGCCTTCCCTCTCAGTCTTCCTGTGCCCTCTCCTGTATTATGAGAATACTAGTCATTGAGTGTAGGGCCAAAAACTCTCATTTGCACCGAAGTCTATGGGAGCTACATCCTGTTTCTCTCTCCTTCATGAAACTTTCCCTGAGGAGTTGTCTTCTGCTCCTCAACCTTATTAAGTCTTGCTTTTTAGTTGTTTGTTTTTAAATCAACTACTCCTCTGTCACTACTTGTCAGAGCACCACTGATATCCATTAGTCAAACACAGTAGATTAGTCTTGAGATAACGTGCCTATACAATGGTCTCTAGGGTGAGAGTTCCAATTCTGTGAATGCTGAAACACCTAAAGATACCATACGGACACCAAAGGCACTGTGAATTAGGTATTTATGTATTGGCCATAATCAGGATCAATACATATATGCTTACTATTTATAATGAGGGGAGAATCTTTGCTATGTGGGACACTTAAAGACTATCAACAGCTGAGCCTCGATGGTTGTAGCAATGTTGCCCATAATTTTCTCATATTAAGAAGTATATCTAGAGAAACATTTTGACTTAGAGATTTCTTTAACTACTGATGTTCTTCAGTGCTTTCTGAATAATCATTTTTTGTAGAATCCCATATGACCCATCTTGAAAAACTCAAAACACTAACTGGAAAAAACATATGCATCCATATATTCATATATTCATTGCAGCATTATTTACAATAGCCAACTATGGAAGCAACCAAACTGTCCATCAACAGACAAATGGATAAAGATGTTATATATATAACATATTACATATATATTACTCAGCCATAAAAAAAGAATTAAATCTTGCCATTTGTAACAACATGGATGGACCTAAGGGGCATTATGTTCAGTAAAATAAGTCTGAAGCAAGCTAAGTATCCTATGATTTCACTTGTCTGTGGAATCTAAAAAGAAAATAAAACGACACAGACTCATAGGTACAGAGAACAAGTTTATGATCTCTAGATAGGAGATGGGGCATGGGAATAGGTGAAAAAAGCAAAAGAGATTAAGAAAAAAAATTTTAAATAAAAAATAAAATGGGGGAAAAAAGGTTAGCTTGAGGAAAAGCTTGGGGAGTTGTAAACATTTAATAGCTGTGCCATTACAATCTGTGTTTCCAAACATACTTAGGTTAATTGGAGAATTGTATTTTTATGAATTTAAAAAAATGTTGAATTCTTAATTATGTCAGTAAATGTAACCTTTTAGATCCTGACAGTATTCCTATTAATTGGCTATATGCCTCAATCTGTGAGCATGAGCAAGTCCGGTGACCTCCTAGAGCCACTTTTTGTATCTGTTACCTGGGAGAGAAGGTAGGGATGGTAATAAGATAACACCATCCTGCACAGCTCATGTGTGTATCAAATTAGTTAATGTGGGTAGAAGTGCATCAACCATTCTAAATTTCTAAATAAAGCATGCTGCTACATTATTACAAATTTGGAGAGCATTGCCAAATAAAAACACTCTAAACTATCTGCCGAGAGAATGTACTGCCAACTCCAATAAAAGTTTTCATGTGCAAAATTTATTCTGGTCATCTTTTTGGGGCTGAGAGGATTGGACCTGTGTACCAAAAATTAATCTACTAAAGTGGATGTCAAAGTAGTGCCATAAAAGAGAAATTGTACAAGTAAGCTGTCATTCATTAGCTTTCCACACAATCACGCCAGCCATAGATCATATATTTTATAGAAAAATTGTCTCCTAATTCTTGAAAGAGGTGGGACACTATAATACCCATGTACATGCAACACATGGAATTGATCTGGTACTAGATAGATTACCAGGCTACTTTGCACAAATTCTCAAAAAATTAAAAAAAACACAAACTTTTCCCATGAAAAGTGACCATGTGCTTACTGCTTTTCATTGCTAGGTCTGTTGTTAGCTACTTAAATCCAAACTTCCCAAACTAATTGAAAACTTATGAAAATGGAATCCAGATTGTCCACCCTTTGGGTGCCCCAAAGAGTCTGAAACAATGCCTTGCAATGTGGTATGGACTGAGAAAATCAATCCTAACCTTTGGTCAAATAGTTAATATATTTAATGAATTTAGGTTCATTTTGTCTCTTGGGTGCTTTAATGTGTTTGGTAGAGAAGATGCCTTGGATATGAACTCATCTTGGCTTGGCATGCACTTCAGAGGTGAACTAAAGATGCTATCAGCTCTACTTTTTCATTTTGATTTATTACAGCTTTTCTTGGAATATCCGTAGTTGCTGAGATATTAATCTTGCAGGCATGATATAATAGAACTTTCTTCATCTTTGCATTACCTGAGGGGAAATGAGTTGTAATAAAGAGCCTATATTTATTTTCAAAATTAGTTTCAGAAGCAAAACTTTTATTTTAGAAATGCATGTTATTTCATTGAACAATGTACTTGATAATGTGAAAAATGCCATTTGACATATCAAGTTAGGCAAACAAGCTCAAGCAAATGGGGGAACAGGTAATTTGAAGAATCTTGTTATTAAACTGCTTCATGTTTAGGAATATTCTGTTAAGGTAACTATTTTCAGATTCAAGGAAGAAAGCAAGTTACTGTTAATTATAGTTTATTTTGTTAAAATTTTCCTTTTTAATTAGTAAAAATGTTCATGTTAATTTTATAAAATTTTAAAAATGCTGAAAACATTAAGATGAAACTGGATATAATTGTCTCTATTCCCACCTCCCCATCTGGAAATTATATACACTTTAAGGCATACGTTTTTTGCTATGAGTGTGTATGTAAGTAAAACAAATTATGTTCATATTTTGAGCATGGTTGGATCACCTATTCCGTTTATTCAATGTAATTATAACATATAAACCAGAAAAGAGCCTACTACTTGCTGGGCACTGTTCTAAGCACTTCCCTTATTTGTTTATTTATTTAATCATTGTGACAGCCTTATGAGTTTGGCACTATAATTGCTCCCATTTCACAGATGAGCAAACTGAGTGATGGATAGGATGCCACAGTAGAACCCTGTTCTTTCATTGACAAAATGCAGTTAGGTCTAGTATCCTTCTTACATGTCTGAGAGGTTTTGGAAGTATGTGCCAAAGTACTTGACAATAATGAAGCATCTAATAAATGACATCAAGTTGTTAATTGTAATTTATTATTATGGTGGTGATGGTTATTCATTACCTTACCTCTCATATTTCATACAATTCCTAGATATAGTATTTGCTAGAAAATATCTATCACATAAGTGCCTACAATGCTTTAGTTTCAATCTCCTAAAAATATGAACAGAAGATTAGTAGTTGATTACTGTCAGTACAAGTCAATTTCACTTCATTTTTTTTTTCTCAAGTGAAATCTTTTCTATTTTTTCTCTCTTTCCCCCCCCAAATATTTCCTCTTACTAACCTGCAACTTTGTAGAAAATAACAAGTGAGATGTTTCTGGAATCATTCTTATCCAATGCTGTGATTGACACAAAAGGGTAGCTGAACCACAGACAATTGATAAGTACATGTTATTGTGCTTTTGTTCTTATTTTTCTTTTTTTTCTCTTCATCTCTCCAATCACATTCTAGTGACAGGCAGAAGTTTATTTTAAGCAATTCAGTGTTATTGAAACATTACATTTTGAAAGTGAGTCATTTTTTTATATCAGATAATTGTTTCTTAGTATCTCAGATGATTTCTTTACAAGTAAAAGATATGCTATCTGTATTGAGACATGACAAAAGGTTAGTGAGTTAAGGTGCATGAGAATAAAGTGCATAGATTTGTGAGCAGTAACATGGCAGCAATCCTCATTAGTAAGTGCATTTATTAAGATTTGAAAATGTGTTGGCATTTTCTTACTGATGTAATCACGACTAATAGAAAGAATCCATAGCAAAATAGGCAGAATAGAGTCATCAAAGGGTATTATTCTGAGGGACTAAATTTGATCACCACTTAGAAAATATGCCGCTAAGCTTATTGCCTGCATGAATACCCATTTTAGCCAATAGGACCCTTCATAATGGAGTATTAGTGGCTGATTTTAAAATGGAAATGCTAAATTCCAGAAAAAAGAATGAATTGTGATGATGCCTTCACATAAATATAACTGAAGCACCACATTGTAATCAAGAATCAAATCCTCTAATTTGATAGTTATTCCCACTGCTTATTAGATCGATCAGTTGTATAAGTGCACAGAAAAACAAGATTTTCCATAGATACCATGATATTTTTGCACAATGTAAAAACCCTCAGTTTTAGGCCAGATATTCATTTTTTAATTTAATAAATCTTTATTGTTCAGATTATTACAATTGTTCCTCTTTTTCCCTCATAGCTCCCCTCCACCCAGTTTCCACCCCACCCTCTGCCCTTACCTCCCTCCCACTGTCCTCATCCATAGGTGTACGCTTTTTGTCCAGTCTCTTCCCGCACCCCCCACACCCCTTTCCCCCGAGAATTGTCAGTCCACTCCCTTTCTATGCCCCTGATTCTATTATATTCACCAGTTTATTCTGTTCATCAGATTTTTTATTCACTTGATTTTTAGATTCACTTGTTGGTAGGTATGTATTTATTGTTCATAATTTTTATCTTTACCTTTTTCTTCTTCTTCCTCTTCTTAAAGAATACCTTTCAGCATTTCATATAATACTGGTTTGGTGGTGATGAATTCCTTTAGCTTTTTCTTATCTGTGAAGCTCTTTATCTGACCTTCAATTCTGAATGATAGCTTTGCTGCATAGAGTAATCTTGGTTGTAGGTTCTTGCTATTCATCACTTGGAATATTTCTTGCCACTCCCGTCTGGCCTGCATAGTTTCTGTTGAGAAATCAGCTGACAGTTGTATGGGTGCTCCCTTGTAGGTAATTAGCTGTTTTTCTCTTGCTGCTTTTAATATTCTCTCTTTGTCTTTTGCTCTTGGCATTTTAATTATGATGTGTCTTGGTGTGGTCCTCTTTGGATTCCTTTTGTTTGGGGTTCTGTGCGCTTTCTGGACTTGTAAGTCTATTTCTTTCACCAGGTGGGGGAAGTTTTCAGTCATTATTTCTTCAAATAGGTTTTCAGTATCTTGCTCTCTCTCTTCTGGCATCAGATGTTGGTACGCTTGAGGTTGTCCCAGAGGCTCCTTACACTATCTTCAAATTTTTGGATTCTTTTTTCTGTTTGCTTTTCCAGTTGAGTGTTTTTTGCTTCTTTGTATTTCAAATCTTTGACTTGATTCTTGCGGTCCTCTAGTCTGCTCTTGGGTCTCTGTATAATATTTTTTATTTCAGTCAGTGTATGTTTAATTTCTA
The DNA here is from genome assembly GCF_963455305.1 of Plecotus auritus. Taxonomy (NCBI): domain Eukaryota; kingdom Metazoa; phylum Chordata; class Mammalia; order Chiroptera; family Vespertilionidae; genus Plecotus; species Plecotus auritus. Next base: position 28,362,063 of record NC_137776.1, read on the forward strand.
GTTGGTCCTTTTTCATACCCTCGAGGGTCTCGCTAAATTTATTGGCCTTTTCTAGGAAATTCTTGAAAAACCTTATAACCGTGGTTTTGAACTCTATATCCAGTCATTTGCTTTCCTCTATTTCTTTCATTTGTGATCTGTTTCTTTGTCTCCACATTTTCGTTGCTTCCCTGAGTTGGTAGAGTAGCTTTGTGTGGTAGGTGTCCTATAAGGCACAATGGCTCAGCCTCCCCAGTTACCTGAGGTGGACACTCTTGGTGCACTCCTTTGTGAACTGTGTGCTCAGCCTTGTTGTAGTTAAGCCTTGATTGTTGTTGGTATCACTGGGAGGAATTGACCTCCAGGCCAATTGTCTGTGAGGATCTGCTGTGTCTACGCTGGGAGAATTTCTGTGCTGGAGACACCCTTGTGGAACAAGACTTGCAAAATTGCAAAAGCCTCTGTGCTCAGCTTGGATGGGGTGGAGTTTCAGGGCAGAGCCAATAGCCTTGGCTTCCCATCAGCCCTGCCCTATGAGGCCCCTGGGTCTCAGTGTCCCTCGGTAATCACTGCAAGCACCTCTGAGAGAAAGCTGCCCTTGAGTTTCGCCCGCTGCCAGACAGTCCAGTTTCTCTCCGAATGAGTCTAGGTTCCCAGAAACTCGCCCAGAACTGGAGTTCAGCGCAGTCGGGAGCTTCCGTCTCCCTCCTGCTTTAGAAAGCCAGCTGCACACTCAGCTGCCCGTGCATTCAGCAGTCAGTCCTCTCTGTGCGTGTGCCTCCGGACCTCTGCCTTCTGCAGCTCCTGAGTCTCAGTGTGCTTTCTCTTTTCCTGACAGTCCAGATTCCCCCTGAATGAATCTGGGTTCCCAGAGTCTCACCCGGGACTGGAGTTCAGTGCAGTTGGGCGCTTCCGTCTCCATCCCGCTTTAGAAAGCCAGCCGCGCACTCAGCCGCCCGTGCATTTAGCCGCCCATCCTCTCTGCGTGCGCGTCTCTGTACCTCAGTCTTTAGCAGCTCCTTTGAGTCTCAATGTGCTTTCCTCTTTCCTTCTAGTTGTAGTATTTCCACTCATCCAGCTTTCCTGTGGTTCTGGATGATGTCCGTTTTATCTTTTAGTTGTAGTTTTGAAATTGTTGTGTGAGGCAGCAATTTAGGTATTTACCTATGCTGCCATCTTGGTTTCTCCTCTAGGCCAGATATTCCTGCTGAGTGTACTTGAATAACATGATTTGTTTCCAACTGTAAGTAGAAGGTACCAATAACTGCACAATATTCTTCAAGCACAAAATTATGTAGTTTTAATTTTATAGTGTTCTTTAACCTGTTAACTAAAAAACATTCAACCCTCTAAAGAAATTTTTGTGAGTTTATTTGAGCCAAATGATTGACAATAATAAGGCCCAATATCCTGAACTTGGTCTATTGATCTCTCATGTCATGCCTGTTTTAAATATGCATATATACCCATTTATAAAATTTACACCGATGGTTGTAGTGTTCACAACCTCTTCAATGTGTTTCTCCACTTAACATGTGCTTTTATGATTTATCCATGTTGATCCATATAGGACTTCTCTGTTTATTTCAACTGTGACATAGTGCTTTATGTTTATAGTATATTAACTAAGAAATGTTGGAGGAGGTCATGGAGAGAATGTGGCCAACTCTGCGATGCTTTGCAGGTTGACCTGCAAGCAGGAACTAAGCAATTGGAGACTCCACACCGCTTCCTGTCCTGTCCTTGGACTTGGTGCTCTGCCTACAGTTCCCACAGTGCGAGCCATTTTCAAGGACAGGGCATTCAAAGAGTAAGGTGTTGTTGAGACCATCTGATGGTATACGTGCCTGGACCCAGGTAAGGCCTCTACATAAACTTGTAAGATTCGGGCCACAGGTGAGAAGATCCACTGCTCTGCAGCTGCCCAAGACAAGCCTCGTGTGTAAATTTCCTTGCTTATTTCACCTGCCTCCTACCAATCCAGAGTATTCTGTGTCTTTCTCCAGGCTCTCCTTGCCCGCTGTGTATGGAGGCCAGTTTCAGATGTCACCCGGGAAGCTCCTGAGGTTGCTTTACATCAAGATATTGATGAAGTAGTGTGGTAGGCAGAATTGCAAGATAATACCCAAGATCCCTGACCCCTCTACAGAGGGTGCCCCAAAAATGTATACACACAATTTGAATAATTATAAAAAGAGTGTTTATTAACATGTACTTCATTTTCAAGGTTGAGCTATCAGCTGTTAAAGTGTATCTACATTTTTGGGGACACCCTGTATATCCTGCATAATCCCCAGGGCTATGAATATGAGGGAGTCTCTGCCTATGATTAGATTCGTTTAAATAACTCAGGTTGACTTTTTGTTTTGAAACTTTACAAAAATGTTTATTTTCAAATCTTCAAACATACTCAAAACAGGATTTTATAATGAACCCACACATATCAATTATGTAGCTTCAACAATTAACAGCACAAATTCATTTCATCTGTAGCCTTACTACCATTGGCTCCATAGCATTATTTTAAAACAATTTAAGATATCATATTAGTCTACTTATAAATATTATATTATATACCTCTAACAGATAATAAGTGTCTGTGGAAAATTCTCAGGCCTACATGGAAAATGTTTTTGTCCAATCTGGGAATTTCACTTTCAATTCCTCCTCATTGTTACTGTTCTAAGAAATTTCCAGATTATAATATGAATGCCATCATTTCCTTTGTTTGTTTTTAAGTTAGGATATTTTAAAAATTTATTGAATTTATAGTGGTGACATTGGTTAATAAAATTATATAAACTTCAGGTGTACAATTCTCTAATACATCATCTGTATATTGTCATTACCTTACTGCCTCATTTTTTAAAGTGAGTTCTTTTGTCCTCAGAATCAAACACAGAGAGCTTTATAGATTACTCTCTAAGAGAAATGATACATGAGTAGTGTTTGTCCTTTCTAAGATGCGAGATTTTGTTTAAAGTTGGAATAAAAGTGAAATGAGAATTAAAATAACTTGGTAAACAATCAATGTCTTATATTTTACAGTTTACAATTTATAAGTTCTTTCAAATGTGCTAGAGGCCCGGTGCATGAAATTTGTGCACTGGGGGGTGTGTCCCTCAGCCCAGCCTGCACCCTCTCCAATCTGGGACCCCTTGAGGATGTCCGACTGCCCATTTAGGCCCGATCCTGGTAGGATAGGGTCTAAACAGGCAGTTGGACATCCCTCTCACAATCCAGGACTGCTGGCTCCCAACTGCTTGCCTGCCTGCCTTCCTGATTGCCCCTAACCCCTTCTGCCTGCCAGCCTGATCACCTCCTAACCACTCCCCTGCCAGCCTGATTGATGCCTAACTGCTCCCTTGCCAGCCTGTTTTCCCCTAACTGCGCTCCCCTGCAGGCCTGGTCACCCCTAACTGCCCTCCCCTGCAGGCCTGGTCACCCCTAACTGCCCTCCCTTGCAGACCTGGTCCCTCACAAATGCCCTCTCCTGCTGGCCATCTTGTGGCGGCCATCTTGTGTCCACATGGGGGCAGCCATCTTTGACCACATGGGTGCAGCCATCTTGTGTGTTGGAGTGATGGTCAATTTGCATATTACTCTTTTATTAGATAGGATAGAGGCCTGGTGCACGGGTGGGGGCCAGCTGGTTTTCCCTAAAGGGTGTCCTGGATCAGGGTGGGGGTTCCCTTGGGGAATTGTGTGGCCTGGGTGAGGGGCCTGTGGTGACTTGCAGGCCGGCCATGCCCCCTGCGACCCAAGTGGAGGCCCTGGTATCTGGGATTTATTTATCTTCTACAATTGAAACTTTGTAGCCTTGAGTGGAGGAGACCAAGGCAGGCCAGGGCAGGCGGAAAGCTTGGCTTCCTCTATCACCGGGGGCAACCCAAGCCTCCTGCTCTCTCCAGCTCCATGGCTGCAGCCATTTTTGTTGGGATTTATTTATCTTCCATAATTGAAACTTTGTAGCCTTGAGTGGAGGCCTGGGCCCGCCAGGGTGTGTGGAAAACTTGGCTTCCTCCATTGCCGGGGAAACCCAAGCCCCCTGCTCGTTCCGTGGCTGCAGCCATCTTGCTTGTGTTAATTTGCATACTTGCACCTGATTGGCTGGTCGGCGTGGCTTTTGGGTGTAGCAGAGTGATGGTTAATTTGCATATTACTCTTTTATTAGATAGGATTATTTTATTTGATATCTATTGATAGTTCTTGAAGTGTGCTCCATTTTACAGATGCATAAACTGAACCTTAGTGAGGATAAGACCCTTGATCACGAGCATCCACCTGGAAAAGGAAGAGTCAAATTCAGTTCTTCTGATTCTGCCTCTCACCACTGCCTGGTACTACAGCTGAAATGCGTCTTGGCAGTCAGTGTCAGAATTAGGGCTGGAGATGCAGTATCTTACTATCTGCTGGGTGATGAAGACACCAAAGATGAGCCCCATTAGTGTTCAGGATTTGAATGCATCCACCCATGTTCTATTTCTATGAATACATTGTTTTGAGAAAAAAAAATTGTCAAATTAATGGCAATTCAACCTTGTGACCAGTTCTCTAGACTAATTCCCCCTTTAGCTCTAGTATTTTGAGGCTTTCTACATGTTAAAGAAATAAAAAGCAGTTTGGCTTAGTTCCTCAAGGGCTTAATTTTAGCAAAAGCTTTGCAGATGATATGCGGAAGACATTTGCTAAGATAAAATTATTCTCATGGCATGAATCAGCTTATTACTGCTCATCTCCTTTAAAATAATGGGGTCTTTACATTTGTTGGATTTATTTTAACACATTAAAGCATTTTCAAAAGTGGATGTCAATTTGAAAAATTACTCCCTCCATGTGTTCAGTAATGGAAGGGAAGCCCACAAGTGCACCATCAGCATATATCCAAGGATTTCTCTCATTAAGCCTCCCTATTGCATCAGAGCAGGTGAAAGGATTAGAGGTCTTAATTCCTGCTTCTAATTTTGTTTCCATCAGAGCTTTAAATATTTACTACCATTTAGGAATCTTGCATTTGGGTAATCTTTGATGAATCAGCTATGTGTTTTGAATTATCGTAAAAGCACCCTATAGAACCATTTTATCCTTTGCATCTCGTGCCTCCTTCCAACCCCAGGTCCATGGAAAGTAGGTTAGTTAAACTAGATCAAACATAACTCTAAATAATTGAAACTGGGCTCCTCTGGGAGCAACTGAAATCCTGTTGTAAAGCTGGCAATGAGACTGGGTAAAAAATTGTTCTGTAGTTTAATTTTTTCTTAAGTGTCTTCTTTGACTACATTTCTTAAGTAAAGTGTCTTCTTTTCTTTGACTACATTTCTTGACAAATGTCCTGCACATAATAGGTACTCAGAAGCCATCTACAAATTGAATTTAAATCTGTTCCTTCTTGGGGAGGCAGAATGACTTTTTCTTTTTACCTCTCAACTCTTCTAAATATTCAGAATATTGGATTAGAGAAGGAACAGGGGTTCTCAACTGGGGTCAATGTATAGAAATAAGGGATCTATATAACCTAGGTGGAAAATATTATATCTTTGAAGATTCTCTTTACATCATTTCTACTGAATATCTGTAAGTCAACTAGCATACAAAGAAAAAGAGCTAGCTCTAAGGATTTTCCTTTCTAACTAAAAATGGATCTAATACAATCTAAACAAAAGTACATATATTCAGTTTATTTCATTTTTTCATTTGTATTGAATTTATTGGGGCGACACTGGTTAACAAAAGTATGCAGCTTTCAGGTGCACATCATCTGTACACTCTACTGTGTGTTCACCACCCCAAGTCAAGTCTCTGTCCCTTACCATTTATCCTCCCTATATCCTCCTCCACCTCTTCCACCCCTTCACCACACTGTACATATGTATTCAGTTTACTCATGACTCTATGTTATAAGTCAAAGAAAACTAAATAAAAATTAGTCCAAACAGAATTATTGTGTTGTATACCTGAAACTAATATAATGGTATATGTCAATTATATCTCAATTAAAAATTGCTCCAAATGATGAGGGGGAATTGTTGGATGATGCCATTGAAATAATGTAACAGTCACACCCCCTTTAAGACTCCAGGTCTGCTCATCTGCAGACCCTTTGGTGTGAGTCCCTTTATTGTGTTGGCTTAGTCCTCCCACTGCTTCATCATAACTGCAAGACGGGTACAAGTAATAATTCTAAAAGTGAGTGAACAAATCATAAACCCAACCTTCCCCTCTGTGTGCTCCAGAACTTGGTATGGCTCTTCCATGATATAATATTGTTTTGAACACCCCTCTGGCTTAATTTTCTGGCAGTGTAGTATTTAACACGCTACCAGCTGGTCTCACTACCTCTACTGGTCTCAAATTCATCCTCTACTCAACTCTCAGTGATTCATGGAAATAGCAAATATTGGTCATGTCGCTGCCCTGGTTAAAGTTGAGGAGGCTGACTCTGCTTTGGAAGAGGCTCCTCCTTGGCTATGACTTCCTTTCCTTGCACTAGACAAGGAGGAGGAGGAGGAGGAGGAGGAAGAGGAGGAGGAGGAGAGAAGGAGGAGGAGGAGGAGGAGGAGGAGGAGGAGGAGGAGGGATAAAATACAATTCAATTCAATCATCAAAGAAGGAGATTTGGATATATATATATATATATATATATATATGTATATATACACATATATTTTCAAAAATGTTTATGCTGTTTGATTCAGTATATCCACTTGTATTTATCATTATTGATTTACTCAAAAATTTCATCTAGTGAATTAGACAATACCTTGATTAATTGCTTCCTTTGTACTTAGTATAAGGTGAGAGGAGGAAAACCTCGGTACAGGCTCTCAGAGTGTTAGTTATATTATGGGAAACTGGTAAGAATGCAGGAAGGAGGTTTAACAAAGGATTAGACAAAGGTTTCTAAGATTTGCTTACCTTTCTTCTTTACCCATTCCTCTTGGCTCTGATGCTACACAGCCTCCCAGCCCTGGCTCTGACGCTCCCCATTGCCTAAGGCTTGGCATCTCCTTCTATAGGCCTGTTTCTGGATCTTGACTCTTTCTGAGCTATGATATTGTATTTCTGGCATTGGTTTGCCTACCTATTCTTTCCCAAATGTCCAACTTGAATTCCATCCAGCTTTCAATGTCATTCCTCCCACAATTCAATGGTAACCCATTCTGTATTGTTACTCATTATCACTCAGACTATTGCTTCATTGGCTAGAATGCACTATCATGTCTAAATTTCACGTAGCATTTTACAATTAATACTGTAAATGATATTGGATGGGATGCAGGCTGATGAGTATACATTGAAACGACTTTATACATGTACTTTCTAGAATGTAAGAAGTAGATTTTTTTTTTAAATACTGGGTATGATTGGCTTAATTTTTCCACAGATATTCATTCTAAACCATGAAAATCACCAATAAATGTTGGGGGCCATTATCACCTGTACCAGGGCAGACTGTCCCTCAGCATTTGCTGGCTACTGTGTCACTATTGTGAGAATTCAATGACATTAGGCATGCAAAAGTATCCTGCAAATTATGGATCAGTACATCAATGGATGTTTTATTATTATAATTTATATATTGTAGAGTCCAGTGTGATGATTCCATTTTCTAGAAAGAGGCTGAATGACTTTTCATAATGCTGGACATAGGGTAGAGCTTCCACTTATTTTTATTCAGCTAATCATGAATGCTTTTGATTCCCTTCTTGCTCTCATGCTCAAAATCAGCTAATGTCATTTAATAAACCTTTTCATTTCATCTGATACATTAAAATGCACAAAGAACCATTGTTTTCATTTTTAAAAGTGGGGGATCATTAGAAATCACCAGTGATATGTATAGTTAATTGAATTGCTGGGCTAGAACAATATTACTAATAAACAACTCACAGCACATGGCTAAAATGAACTCATTATATGCAGACGATAATTATAAGGCATGATAAATCACATGCAGAGGTGTTCTCCAGCGTAGAGTAAGTAACTGTCTCATTCAGAGCTGATTTGCTAAAACACTATCTGGAAAACCAATAAATATTCATTATTCATATTAAACACAAAATTCTGCCAGTAGAAGATTATCTCTTTCAAGGTCACCTGTATTGAGAAGCACAAAGGAGAGGCAGCATGGATCCACTTATTCAGGTCCCTGTGAAACCACGAAGTTTTTTATCTTTAGCAATTCCTGATTTTCCTCCATCCCATTTGGAAAGTGAAATTTTGGATTTTCTGACTCCTTTTGCTTGATAAGTATATTGCAAACATAAAGTGCAAATACCTTGATGAAAATACCTGGAAAGCACAAAATCTATGTAAATATAAGACACTCATACCTTATTAGTTTCAGCAGCTCAAAATACCTTCTTTGACATATAACATTAAATGTCTCCCAAAGTATTTTCCATCTGTAAAAGCCACTTAAATAATACACACTTCTATTATAATATTATTAAATATTAAGGAAAATATTTAAATGCTCATACACTGAGCATCATATATTGAAACATAAAGTAAAATGCAGTCTTTGGACACATTGAGATATTTGATCATATTTAAGTAAGTCAGTGTGACACACTCAGAGAATGGAAATTACCTAAAGTTTGGTCTCACAAATCTACCACTAATCCCAATAGGTCGTTTAAATATATTTGTACCAGGAAGAGTAATATGCATTACTGCCTAGTTTATGCAGTGTTGTATGTGCCAGATTCTTTTACATATAATGAAAAGGAAATTTAATTTTTAAATAGCTGGCAATAAATTACAAAACCTGTTTATTTTCACAAAGGATTTATTTCCTCTTTTCCCTTCATTAAATTAATGCTTTTTGAGGCTGATGTGTAAATTTTTGTTCACCAAGATGAGAACCCAAGCTCGGAGCCCAACTCCCTGGCATTTCTTTGGATGGAACTTCAGAGGCAGCTCGGATCACCAATTGTGACAACATCTGCAAATCTGATTTGGTTACATTTCTGCATCATCCTATAGACACCAGAACACCTTGGCAGGTGGCCAGCCGATTAAGCACTAGTGGATCCCTTGGGTACATGGCTGCCATGGGTGATCCCATCATTTCCAAACCTGGGACTCAGCAAAATTCCATTTTCCTACCTAACAACCTAGGAAGGTTTAGAGGTATCTGTAAAAGTCCTCGTAATTAATGTCCTGTGGATGACAAAAAGCATTCAATTTCTATTTGTTGATATCATTTGTGTGTGTATGAAACTCAAACAGGGAAGGTGCCAATTTAAAAATAAAAGTTCCCAAGTTAAAAACAAGGAAACCATGGCCCCTATCATTTACTTGTGATTTTCATGGTTTAGAATAAATATTTGCATAAAATGAAACTGATACCTGGTATTGAAGCAAAGCTACTAGTAATTATGAAACATATATGTGTAAAGTCCTTTAGTTTTGCTTTTCTTCAATCACCATTGAGGACACATACTGTGACTAGTACAAGTGGCACGTGGATGTTTAGAGGTGGTGTATGAAGGCGCATTCCAGCAAATGTAGCCATAGTCTGTGTGGTTTTGAGTCACAAAATAGATAGGTTACCATTGAACTATGGGAAGAGTGTCATTGAAAATTGAGTGAGATGTAATTGAGAAAGAATCAGTAGACTAATTTTAGTAATAGGTAGGTTAATTCGAGAAATGCATTATCGTAGCTCAGAAAGAGAAGAAACATCGATGTGAAACACATCGATTATCTCCCTCATCAGCCCTGATCTGGGCCAGGGAACAAATCTAAAACCCAGATATGTTCCCTTGACTGGGAATCAAATCTGAGACCCTTGGGTCACTGAACTATACTGGCCAGGGCAAGGAGGTAAATTTTATTCCCTGAAATTTCCACCCATCACCATGTGGAGCAGAGAATGCCCTTGATGCAGGTGTAGGCATTTGGAAATTATTCAGATTTCACTCAAATGATGTTGGTTGAAAAGATGGTATGAGGTACCAACAGTGTCTATTACAGGGAAGTTTATTTTTTCCTCATCAATGATTCATCTAGAATATATTTGGTGGAGGTAAGATCATCTCTTGCTTATTTTAAAATACTTAGACAACCTACCCAAAGCATTTCATAATGATATGTTAATTTCACACCGTTTTGAGATAACTTTTTAGCTTTTGCAAAATGTTTACATGTATAGTAGAGTAAGTCTTCTCTCATCATAACATTTTTTTCACCCCAATTTTTGTCTTCTATTAGTGCCTAAAGTTCTAGGTATAATTTAGAATGATTTTGTTAATATAAAATATCACCGAGCTTTTGCTTAGCATCGTTCAAGTAAATATTAGCATTACAAAGTAATGTAGGAAGCCCTCCAATCTTTTCAGTATTTATTCTTTTCATCTCCATAGAAACATACCATTTCTTAAGATGTCAGTAAAACTTTCCCCTACATGCTTATGAGGTTATCTTTAGACCTTTCCATGTCATATTTTCATCTTTAATTTCATAATAAATTGGATCTTTGGGGTCTTAAGGTGAGAAGTAGAAATGTATTGGGTGGTACCTTGGTAAAAGATGAGGTGGAGCATAGAATGCTATTTCTGTTAGATTTTGGTTGTTGATGCTATGAATAGGAGAGGTGAAGCTAGGAAGTGAGGTATGTTTCATGGGGTAACTGTGGAAGACAGGGGCTCACAGCCAGATATGGTTTGGTCCACAGGGAGAGCATGCAAATGAGAAAGGGTAGAGGGACCTGTGAAATCCTACACCTGGATGACACCTTGGTAATGAGGTCTCCTGTGAGTTAGCACCTAGAAGGTCTGAGGGACAGGATTTGTGATATGGAAATCAGTATGTTCATAAAGACACCAGAAGGCAGCAGAGTGTGGAGCAGTGCCTTCAGGAGTGGAATGGACCTGCGTGTCTGAGTTCAGAGGAAGCCCTGAGCAGCAAGGGCAGAATGAATGGCACTAAGGGTAACTAACAAAAGGGAAGGCTTTGTTTCTATGCTCTAACATGTGTAATTATTTTTTTTTTTTACTAGGAGTTGGATGACCATCATGTCACTAAAGAGATGCATATTCCAAAACAGATTAAGAACCTCTGGTCTCAGGGCAGCTCTCTAACTAGATATAATAAGATAATGGCCTGCATTTGAGGAGGTATTTAAAATGTTCTGCCTGGACAAGCGAAGCTATTTTTTTTTCATCTTCCCTGTTCAGAGTTGTCCTGCCTGTTGACAATCAGAAAAGGGAAAAAAAAACGAGAGAAGAATGTTAAAAAACCAAGGTAACTGCATCATAATAAAGTAAAAACTTAAATTTCCCTATACAGTATCCCTTAGCAACTCCCTAGCAACCTTCAAATGAGCAAGCTTTTGCCAGTGGGGTCCACAAAACTGAATTTTAAGAAAAAGCTTCTTCCTTTTGTTACAAAACATTTCATTTAAAAATGTTTTATAAGAGAAATAAAATTATATTTCTAGTAAAGGTTTAAATTATTCCATATCAAGTGCTCCTTCCCATCATAATCTAACACAATATTATGAACAATCCTATCTAATAAAGAGGGAATATGCTAATTGACCATCACTCTGCCATAAAGATGGCTGCACCCACAGCTGAGGCCAAGTTCCCATAAGGAGCCTTAACGAGCAATCAGCAGGGACCTGAGGCTACGCCCTCCCCCACTCCCTTGAGGCTTGACAGGGGACCTCAGGCCATGCCCCCTTCCCCGGTGCCAGACCAGGGGACCTGAGGACATGCCCCCCAGCCAGCGGGGCTTGACGGGGGACCTCAAGGTGCACTTCTTGTCCTGGTGCTGGGCTAGGGGACCTCAGGCTGCTCTCCCCGCCCAGCACCAGGCCGGGGGACCTCAGGCCGCACCCCCCACCAGGTGAGGCTTGACAGAGGACTTCAGGCCATGCCCCCAACCCCAGCACCAGGCAGGGGGACCTCAGACCACACCCCTGCCCAGCGTGGCTTGATGGGGGACCTCAGGCCATGCCCCCCACCCAGCGGGTCTTGATGGGGGACCTCAAGGCACACCCCTGCCCAGTCTGGGCTGGGGGACCTCAGGCTATGCCCCCTGCCTGGCAGGGCTTGACAAGGGTAGGACTAGCCAGGTCTGGATCTAGCCCAATGGGGGTGGGGGCTGGCCGGGTCTGGGTCTCACGTGATTTTGATGCGCATGTGGGTGGGCGGGGACTTGACTCTGGGTCCTGTGGTGTGCCCCAGACTCTGACAGGAGGAAGGTTTTCATATACATTTTACTAATATTCTTTTATCTCTGACACTTCTATTATAGAGAAAGGGCAAATAACAACATTAAATTATTTCCTCAAATTAATCCCCTTTTAAAGTACACGAATTTCGTGCAATGAGCCACTAGTTAAATATAATAAGTCTGGGGAAATCTAGGAGAAGCAGTGTGCTTTTTCTGTGGTATGGTAGGTAGAATAATGTCCCCACCCCATTCCCTCAAAACATGCCCATGTCATAATCTCTGAGACCTGTGAGTTATGTCATCTTTCAAGGGAAGGGGGTCATGGATAGAATTATGGTTGCAAGTCAGCTGACCTTGAGATGGAGAGAGAATCCTGGGATACTCAGATGAGCCTTTAAATGGGGAACAGGAAGGCAGAAGATCTGGGACCAGAGAGCTGGCACCATGACAAGGACTCACCCAGACATCACTGGCCTTAAACATGGAAAGGGCCCACGAGCCAAGGAATTATTCTAGAAACTGGCAAATATAAGAAAATGGGTTCTCCCCAAAACTCCAGAAAGGAACACAGTCCTGATTTTAGCCCAATGAGATCTACTTTGGATTTCTAGCCACCAGAACTATAAGATAATGTTTGTATTGTCTTAAGCCACTAAGTGTGTGGTGACTTGTTATAACAGCAATAAGAAACATCTTGCATAAAAATAGGTCCTGTGGTTTGTGATATCATTGCCTGTCCTCTTTCTCACAGATGGCATTTGCCTAAGCTCTGGTTGTCCTGTCGAATTCATTGAAAATGTGGGTACCTGGGAGATTTTAACAATTGCATTTATGAATCTTCTATTACAATAGCTTTGAACTCCGTTTCTCTGTTTTCTCTTCTTTGCCTTTTATGCAGCCATTAAAAAAAATAAACAAACAAAACTAAAACAACTTGGCACTTTTATTCCCTTCTATATCATAAATATTAATTGTCAGTAATTCACACTCTGACTGTGGCCTCCTGAATCCTTCCAAATTGCTAATGCCCGTATTAACCTTCAATCCAAGAGTGTGCTGGCAAACTGGCCCCCAACTTGTAATGTTCACCAATTTCTCTGGCATAAATACTCCAACTAAAGCTTTTTTCAAGCTACCTGCATGAGGTAATTGAAACAGCTGAAAAGAGAGGTGCACCATTAATTCTTGCTAGCCTCCAGGTTCTACGCCGCCACTATGCTAATTTCTCCTTTCTCTCTCTCTAAAAAAAAGGCTATTGATGGCCATTCTCTTCTATCTTCTTGTCTGCATCTCCTGTGTGATGACATAGATGTACTCTTTTAGAAACTCTATCAGCATCCCTACCCACCTTCCCACCCAATGGTACCTCAAGTCTGGAATGAATACAACCATCGACCCTTTGTCTGCAATCTGTCTTTCTGAGACTTGTGTGAACTAACACTCAACCGGTGGGAGTGGTGTCTGTAGAAATGAACAGATTCTCCTTGCTGTTGGGTCCTCAATGCTGCTGATCCACACTCTGGCTGCAGCTCTGCTGGCCTTTCATTCAATGGCCATTAAAAACCTTTATTAATCTCCGCAAGCCCACTATCCGGTCCCACCACCATCACGTGTTGTTGAAAACCTTAGCATTGTTATTGGCAAGAAGACCTTTGGGAAAATCAATCAGTCCTACGTTCTGACCTCCCTAAAATTTCTTCTCCACCCACCCTCATTTTAATACCTAACCTCCAATTGCATGAGAGATTTTTTCATCCTGTTTAAAGCCATATATATGACTTATAGTATTAAGGTCTTCCATAGCCAGGTGGATATCTTATTAATAATGATTCATCTCTAACACAGATCTTGGCACACAGTTTGTACCCAGTAAATATTGGTTGTATTTGATATCACACTATTGAAATGTGATAAACATCACTAAACTCCCTCTCTAGCACCAGCACGGATTGTTTGATGACTGTTGCACAGTAAATAAGGGTGATGAGTGAAATCATTATTCCAGTGGCTTCTAATGCATCAAAAAATAAATAAAAGAAGAAATGATCAGCAATGACATTTTTAATTTATTTTCCCCTTAAACTAGAAATCCTAGTGGTGCAAGGGTCAAGATCAGGGTAAATGTGATAGAGAAGATAGATGAGTGAAGGACACTGAGGACTCAATGTACACTGTTTCCCCCAACGTTAATTTTAAACCTACCCCTGTAAGTGCCAAATGCTCTAAGTAGCGGCTGCTTGCTACTGGTCACGGTGAGGCATGGACCCATATCCAATGTTGTTTCTTCCATCAGCCAGCAGAGGGAGCAATAAAGCACAGGCGTTGTTGAGCAACTTTACACTAACTTAGGAAAACATTGTTTCCTTTCCTAACCACGTCTGTCCGAAAGCCGGCTACCTCTATGATCATTTCAGTTATGGACTGCACTGTTTACTGTCTTACTATCTTGTATTCACTGCGGTTCATGGTAATTTTGCTTCTGCAAAACAGAAAAAAGAAAAAGGATGGGTTTTTAATGGTAAGGTTAAAGACCCATGTCTTAACTGTCTATTAAGTTCATTATAAAGTCAAGGATGAGTGGATACACCAAAGTTTATTTTGAAACCCTTTCTGCCTAATCTTCAGAGAAAAATGGGAATAGGTGGATATTCCAAGCTCTCTTTCCTCCATCCCCTGTCCTCTCATCAATTTTGCCATTGTTAGTACATGAGGCAACCAGCCCTTTAAATCACCGCATGCTTTTAGTGTCATTTCCAGTCTGCAGCACTGCGAGCAACTCAGTTGTCAGAGGAGACAGATCTGGGTGTACTATCACTTACAAATGATTTATTCCATAAAGCACATAAAAATGCATTTTGAGCTCCTAAGCTTATTATTCCCACAGTAAACAATGGTGTAAAGAGAACCCCCTTAATTTGTTCGCAGTATGAGAAGTGTCAAGGGGAAGTCATATTACATTTAACATCTTTTGCATTATCAGTTAACTAATAGGGTCGATGGAGGAAAAAGGCACTTAATTAAATGATTGGAAATAATCTTACTGTGAAGATCTGGTGTGGAAGACAGGAAGCAGAAATCCAGATGAAACTAATCTTTCTCCATTCCCTTGGCTTCTCCTAAATGCTTTTTTGTCTTGTTTTGCTTGATTAGAGTGGCACTTTTCTGTGCCTCTTAGGTGAAGCTGGATGCCGCTCTTTGAAGATATTTCCCTACAGAAAGGGAGAGAGGGTCATTCAAGAGAAATGAATATCCTGTCAGTATTTTTCAATGAGGTCTAGTTAGCGTTTTGGGTAAGACTATTCTTTACTGAAAGGCTGTGTCTCAAATCCATGGGCATTTAGCATCCTTGTTTCTTACTCACTAAATAAGTACCAAGAGTTTGCTGTAGTTCTCATGACAATCAACTGCACACATTTCAAAACAATTCCTTTAAGGGGACAGAAAGGCCTCCATCCAAGAAAGACCACTTGGAAAGTGAGACCTCTTGGAAATGTCTCATTGTGTGAGGTCATCATGAATGTCTGTTTTATCAGGATGTCTTATTTAATGTCACTGATGAACATGGGGATAAAAGACTTGAAGAGATGCACAGGCTTGCAATAACACATGCAAAGAGACTACATGCCACATAGTATTTGGTGTGTGGCAGTGAATGGCATTGGGAGGAAATGTGCAAGATGTAATGGTGAATGAGTGATGTCCTCCTTACAACTTAGTGGAGAAAACATACACGCAGACATGCACCAGTAATAAAACAAGTGATTCCAGTAGATGAGATAGCAGGGCTGGGAAAGAGCTGAATGCAAAGTGCATTTGGGCTGTCTAGCTTGTAGGTCTTCCATGAGTACTATGCTCCGGTGGAGTGGAGGTATGATTCTGTTCTCCTCATACAAGTATATAATTTCCACCCTGATTTTGAGGTGGGAGCAGAAGATGGATAGATGAGTCTGTCTAAAATTCCAAACTGGAATATGGCTGATACTTAAGTGTAGCTAGACCAGAAAATTTCAAAACTGTTTTAGGAAATTGATGTTGAATATTGAATTTTTGTTTCAATATCCATTAAAAAGAATACTTTTTTGGACTTCAAATAAAATAGACATTGACTTTGTTGCACTTCAAATTCTTTTTAATATTCTCCTTCAATTATTGGTTAATCACAAATGTTTCATGTGCTCGTATAATAGCACAATTTGCTTCTCAGACTTCTGTATATCTCTTTGATTATCTAATAGCATTTACATCTTTCTGAGTTTTTTTTCCCCTCATGTATTTAGATGTAATTATGACTCCTACTCCTATGGCTATTTGTAAAGTCTACTAGCTTTAATTTTTTATTTCTATGCATAAATCACTTAGTGCTTAACCATATTTACACTTAACTCAATGCACCACCAGAAGCTACAATATTTATTTATAGCTTTGAGAAATTAGAATGTCTAGTAATAAGGTAATGTAGGTACAAATTATAAATCTTACATAAAAAGTAATAAGAAGGTGCACTGTGGTGAAATTCTTAATTGAGTGTACAGTTAGGGAATATCCGATACCATACCACAGTTTGGTAAAGTAAATTAAAAGCATTCCATGAGAGAAATAGTCTGGATTCCCTTCTACTCTTGTTGTTGAAAGAAAAAGACAGCAGGAAAGATAGCAAATAGGCCAACTTTAAATCACTGTAATATATAACTCTTCTCCCTTGTCTTAGCTAACTTAGCATATTTTAAATTTTCTAAACCATGCAACGAAAAAAAGAAAGAGGGAGATTTCAGACAAATCTGACTTAATGACGCAGCAATCAGCCAGCTGTTGCTACAGTTTCCTTCAAGAAAAAAAGTACTGACTGTCTCAGCATCCAAGAAATGCAGAACTTTTCACAGTAAAATCTGATCTCTAAGGGCTTGTTTCTCTGTGCACATCAAGGGGAGTCATGTGGCCATTGAACTCTGGGGATGTGGAGTCTGACAGCGCTGGGTTCAGATCCCTGATACTACTGAGTAACTGTGTCTGAAGGTCATGTTTTCATCGTCTTCACCATGTGTTTGGGCATCCAAGAATGTTGCCCTTTTCACTGAGATAGCACATCCTCAGATTCTTCTTAACACAACACTTCAGGAAGCATTAAAATATTAAAGATGAAAAATAATTGCAGTAATTAGATGTATTATTTGTGACTCACAGGAATTTTTCCTCTGTCCCGCCTTCCAACAACCACCAGGATATCCACACAACTCATGCCCATCGTGCTGTCTCTATGGACCAGACTTGATCTTCAGATATGATATGCCAACTCATTCATTTTTTTACTACCTCTTGAGGAAGTAGATCACTTTATATTATACCATACTTTTTAGAAGTTATTAAGTTGAATGCTTGATTTTCTTGAAAGATGGGCCATAGCATACCTCAAATTTCCCCAGCAACAAGCATAATATCGTGCACACAGGGCACTCCAAATGTTTGTAGATGATGTAAAGAACCATAAAAATGTGCAAAAAGCTTATTCAGACTCATATCAAGCTACAAGACACCTAAGAGGAATAGGGCCAAGTGTTTATTAAATTTTTATTATGTGGTTGACATAGGTGCTTCACATATGAAGCAAAATAATGCTCTGAAATATTACTCTTTGTAGTTTGCTTCTCAGTATTTCTTGTACTTGACTTTTCCCCTATTTGGGTCAGTGGCATTCATTTTCCCTTGAGAAGACTTAGAATCATTACAAAAGGGAAAAATGAGGGAAGTAACTTCATTTGGTTATTAAAATATCCAAAATAGGCTCTTAGATGCCATTATATGAGTGATAATTTTGAAAGCCAAAGTTTTACTTTTGAAATAAAATTATTTTTAAGGAGAAAAAAAGCTTTTGGGAGAGCCCCACAGGAAGGAGGAAATTGCATTCATGTCACAATAGATAAAAAAGAGAATATAAGAAAGCCCAGCCTAGTTCCCTGTTAGAAAGACAAGGTGAGAATTAACTGTGCTGGGCAGGAGATACTGGCTCCGAAACACAGAAAGGGCTATGACCTTGATAGAGAACAATGAGATAGAATCTGAGGGGACCCCTAGAGGGAGGTTCAGGTCAGCATTGACATCCTGTAGAACTCCATTCCTCAGGGACACACACGCATCTCAGTGGTTGGAACACCCCATTTAGCTCAGGTGAGCTCTTCACTTTGCCTGTGCCCATGTTGGCTTTATCTTTTGCATTCTGGTGAAGAGCTCCCATCAGCAGCTTTATCAATATCTCCTATCCATCCTCCAGCAGAAGTGATTCCCAGTAGTGAACTGGGCTTTTCTGAACTTCTCATCTAGACTTTTCAGAAAGGACATGTCCTTTATTTTTTTGTTTTGTTTGTTTGTTAAATTCATTGGGTGACATTGATTAGTAAAAGAATATAGGTTTCAAGTGTACAACTCTATAGTAAATCATCTGTATATTACATTATGTGTTTACCACCCAAGGACATACCCATTTAAAAAATCTTGGCTATGGTCCTAAGATGGTAAGTTGGAGATTCTGAAATCTAAAAAGGTGATGCTAACAGGGCCAGGAAATCCTGGGTATGTATATGCTGAGATAGGACTGGACAGTGGTAAAACTCATATCCTTTCCATCTGAATAACCTTATTTTATCTGCATAAAATTATATAATACAGGATTTATCATCTTAAATTTACAGATAAGTGAACTAAAGCCCAAAGTGTTGGAATAATTTGTCCAAGATCCCACCACTTGAGGTGTCAAAATAAGACAACAAACATAAAGAAGACATGACTCCACTATGCTGTGATGCCTTTTTTTTTTATTAGCATGTGTGTGTATGTTTATGTGTTGGAATGTGTACATGAGTGTGTTTGTATATGTATGTGTGTATGTATGCAGGTGAGATGCTGATGGTTCATGCTATCTCTGAGCATTTCCAGAAAGGATCATGCTTGTCATTTCTGCACTGAGCACTTTTATAAAAGTAAAGTCTGTCTATAACAACTTCTCATCTCTATTTCCCTTGTTCCCTCTCTTTTCTCTTCATTCCCTCCTTTCTCTTCTCTCTCTATCTTCCAATGTCATGGTTCAGTGACATGCCAAGGAGAACAGTGTATTTAGAGCAACACTAATGATTCTGGCCACTAACTGGGAATCTGATCTTCTGGGCTCTTTTCCCAGCTCTCCCACCATGTGATTTTAAACTTGATTGAGCTCCTGTTTATCCAAGTGTAAAATGAAGGTAATACATTTCTACCTCATGAGGACTGAGAAAGAATACTGCAGTGTACAGTCCTTTATGATCCATAGGCAAAAGGTATAATCGGTGACAACGTCATAATATTGACAGTGCTTTCAAATTCACCTTGTCCCCTACCTTCTCATGGTATCAATACTATCTTAAAGGTGAAGGTGTAAGATTGCTTCTTCCCTGGAATTTTCAATTAGCTTATAATTTTTATGTAAAATAGTTTTTCTCCAATATATGGAAAGCACAGATTTTAATAAAAATTATTGTCTGACTTTAATAATAGATATTTTGAAACTTTAAAAAGTACTTTGCGTGTCCACAAAATATTTTTTTTAAAATTAGCCATAGTCACAGAAAACACACATGCCACACTCTAACAACCAAGTCATTGATCCTTAAGAAATCCTGGGTCATGTCACTTAGTATGTCTAAATTAAGATTACACATTGATCAAGTAACTGCGTTTATTGTCTTTAGATGAACTTGAACTGTTTCCTTGATTTGCATAATAAACTAGGAAAAAATGAATCAAGTGATAAAACTGGGTACAGAAGCCAAATAGGGTACTTTTCTAGAAGGAAAATGAATGGATGATGGCTTTGCCAATGTGCTGACTTCTGTCATTCTCATGTTCAGTGACAAGCACCATATGAATGATTCCACTCCGTTGATTCTGGAGAGTACCAAAATGAACAGATTGTCAGAGCTGCAATTCGACTAGCGTGCCACTGCAGCTCACCACAGTGTCGCCAATGAGATGAAGAACAGTGTACTTGTTTATTCCTAAAAATGCACTGGCTTGCCAAAAAATTTTAATTTAGCAATTTTTCTAGCCAGCAAATTTGAACATTAATGAGCATAATTGCTTTCATTCCATCTTGGTCAAAGAAAGCTTTGGGTTATGAATATATATTTTTGAAATCTGAGTTTCCCATTCATGAGGAAAATAAAAAATAAATGTGACTACTAAACTACTCTTCATATTATTTATGTCTCCAAATTAGCTCATTATTATCACACCAGACTCAAACTCTTGGTGACAGATGCTTGAAACCTAGTAATTATTATTAGATTATTCTCTTGTCACACATAAATATAAGTATCATGCACTACAAACATACAGCATTTATCCAATCCATCTCTCCCTCTCTACTCTCACTACTTATCATAAACTCTACTATTAGCCTAGCCTCTTAATTGGTCTACAAATTCAATCTTTCTCCTTGCTAAAGCATCCTGTGCATGCTGCTAGACCCATCTTTATGAAAATTGTGCTCGTAACTCAAGAGTTCCCAATTTTCCACCAAATAAAGACAAACATCTTTAGTGTGGAATTGAAATCCCTCAATCTAATATCAACTAATCTCCAGCTCCCTCTTTAGTTCATGCACATTGTACTGCCATAAAACTAATTTAACTCCTCCATATAACTTTGTGAGTTGCTCATCTTCTGCCACCATTCTCTTACCTACTCTTGGAATATTAACTTCTCTAGCTTGTCATGTCCATAGCCTGTATTTGTCCTTAAAAACCCAAGTCATATGACATTTTCATTCAATGATGACTTAATGAACATAACCTGGATTCCAGGTTCTCTTCCAATAGCTCCAACGTGGCACTTTACTCTTCCAGATTGAAATAATGTATCTTATTGAAATTCCATGTTATACTGTGCACTTTTCTCTGCCTTTTGATACAGTTATGAGTATAGGCCCTATATTGTCCTGAATGGACTGGCACCTCTCAGAGAGAATTTGTTATGGAATATAGCCTCCATAAAGCCTACAGAGTATCCAGCACATAGTAAACGCTTTGTGAAGATTTTTTAATAATAATAAAAAAAAGACAAAGAATTACAACAGTGTCTGTGAGACATGACTGAGCCTAGAATGAATATCTGAAGACATGAGTTGTAAAACTATGAACCCAGCTAGTTTTCTGTGTTGTATTAGTCAACATCAATGTAGGCTTAGAATTGTTGTAATTTTTTTTTAAACATTATATTGCCAGTGGACAAGTGTATTCAGTTTCCCTAAAGTTAGAGTTAATTTATGTGATTATGTGTAAATACATATATCTCAATATACAGACAAAATGTGAATAAGCTGGTAGTTCAAAAAACTTCTATGCAAATTTGTACTTGAGTAGGTAAAACATTAGTAAGTTTCTCATTCAGATTCTTTCTCTTTAATTTGTTATGCAAAACATGTTAAAATGCATGCATGCATTTCTTTTCAATAAAATGTTTAATAATTTTTATTATACTAACATGTCTCTGCTGAAAACTGAAGGTTTTCTTCAGATGATGGAAAGCCTTGATACTCAGAGCACATGAAGCTTTGGCCTCATTCAGCATTTAACGTTACCTATTAGAAATGTAAGTTTACAGCACCAGCTCTGATACACAGAATTTAACCATCTGTGGATGGAAGTCATAGAATTGTGTTTAGACACCTGTCTGCTGGGGAGATATCCAGCATCTAGAAGGGTTCAGGAATCTGGAGAAGGGCTGCGTGTAAATTAATAAAGAGACTAGAAATATAATATAAATTTGTAATCCATGGGGGAGCCAGAGGAAGCTTAGCTATAGTAGCTAAGTTCTCTCTATCTCTGCACCCACGGCTCCTTTTAGTCTCACATTTTGCCCTATAACAAAGTAAATATACATATCAAAGGTAAGTTTGGTATACAGTAGGCATTGTCAGGTTGGAGGAAATACCTTTGGCTGTTCAGCTGTTTGGCCAGCAGGAGGCAATAATATGTAGATTAAAATGCCCTCAGCTGTCTGACAGCAAGCAATCATTTATGCATCTTTTTGAGGTTTGGGGAAATGCTTTTGGCCATTCCAGCAGGCAATAACATGTATTCAGCCCTGCTGAATGTAGAAGCCCATCAACCTTTTGAGGACTTCTTGCATTTATTATGACATGCTGGAATTAGCTTCCAGCACACCTGTCCAAGTGATTCTGATTAAAATTATGCTACATTTGAAAAGCTGGCCCTAGAGAATTAAAATTTAGAAGCCCACCACAACCCTAAAAATCAACATGTCAATTAAAGGAGGTGACTTAATGTGTGTCAATCAAAGATTTCAGTTTTAGGAAGAGGGAGCAATGTTTTATTTTATAGAAACAGGATTCAGTTACAATTCATACATTGCTTAGGCCTTAGTCTCACAAAGCCAAATTATGCCATTTTGCTGAACCAAAAGATGAAAGCTGACTGGGGCAGGAATTTTAAAGACCAGTGTATTTGTTATTTCTAATGAAGGAGATTAAAAAACGCTACATTTCTTCTTATCATGCTGTTGCTCACCCTGCACCAAACCAAGTTGAAAGCATGGCATCCTAAACCATTCCTTAAATTGCATAGAGATGATTTAAAAACCAACAAAACACCTGAGTCATGGGGCTGTATTGTTTTCCTAAGCCTTAGAGAAATCCAGTTGTTGTGAACACGTTTTTTTTTTTCCCGGTCTTCAATCTCATATTAGTTTTCTATTGTAAGTCTTCTGTTTAAGATTTGGAAAAAAATCTTACTGTTGATAAATTTTAGTTTGATTTTCTTACATTTTGAAGATTTGTTCTGTATTTTGATGTATGAATGATTTTTATGCAGAAATTTCTTTACATGTGAAAGCTGACCATATTGGCCTTGGGGAATGTTTGGGTAGGTGGATTAACACCCTCTCACTGCCCTTTCTCTGAACTTTTGTCAGGTTCACACTGATATACTGCTTAGAGATTTAAATAACTAAAGAAAAAGATTTACTAACATTAGAGAGTTTAGACTACATCCAGCACCAAGTAGAGAAAGGCAACGTGGGAAACAGACCCACAATACATAACAAAATGAAAAAACAGGAAAAACAAAGCAGTAAGCTCAATGACAATTACTTACCAATCTGTATTATTTTGTAAAATATGTATTCATATTATTTATAAACATCTCAATGAAATAATGTCCAGACTTAATTTCTTCTTCCTTCCTCCTTCCCTTCTTTCTTTTCTTCTCTCCTTTTTGTTTTTGGTGAAATTGTACATGTAATCACTTGGAAAATAATTTGAAATGGAATGAAAGCCATCTGGATATAAATAAGAACAAACATTAATTAATTAGCCAATATTTATGTCCTATCTAGGTTTTTATTTTTATCCTGCGGATGATGGGAAGAGCCATAGACTAACACCCTCTTGTCAAAAGAAAACTGAAACTATTCTTAGAGGTGGCCTTACAATTATTATTTGAAAAGACAATGAATGTATTTTTATTACAAAACACTTGTTTGGGTTCCATTTTTATCTAGATTTTGAGTCCAGATTTTCTCTTGGTAAGTTTTGTATTTTGCTGGATTTTACTTCTTGATCTCAAAAGGCTCTGAATTCCCATTGTAAATGGCATCAGCTCTGAAACTGAAAGAAACCCAAATATACAATGAGCGTATTTTCATAATTCTTCAGAATGCAATAAAAATCTCCACTAATAGTTCCCTATGTTCCTTTGTATAATAGGTTAGCAAAGGTGGAATGAGTTGCACAGTATCCCATTCAGCTACTGAAATTTTCTTAGTCTTCAGATCATTGGATATAATAGCAAGAGTGGTTTTACGTTCTTTAGATGGAAAAGTAACTGGTACTTTGAGTGGTAATGGATATTTTAATCACTTGGATTTCTATAGCAAATTATGTGAAGTCCATCCTCTTTACTGTACAAAGACCATATAATCAATCTTAATGACAGCAAAGTGACTTTACCTTTTGTTTTGTGCAACTTTTTACAGCAGTATTTTGAAAGGATTTCTCTTTTTCTGTCAGTAGTAACAAAACATCCCATCAGAAGTTATCTTTCTCAAAGAAAGCAGAGGTTTATCTTTAATTCAAACACTCACCATTCATCTGATTCTTTAGTAGTCCTGGAAGAATTCAGCCTACCCGAAACTGCCATGCTGGAGTGGCCACAGGCAAGTGAATAAATCTCCAAAGCATAATGCTAAGTGAAAGAAGCTGGACAAAAAGGGCTCAAACTATGTGATTCCATTTATATGAAGTTCTAAAAAATGAAGACTTTGAGGACAAAAATTAAGTAACAGGTTGACTCCACTGGAGTTGGGGAACAGTGACTGAAAACCAAGGACTATGAGAAAATTCATGAAGGTAATGGGGATATTCTATGTTTTGGTGTGGTAGTGGTGATTATATGGTTGTATATATTTATCAAAGTTTATGTCACCCTAAAAAGATTAATTTTACTCTATGTCAATTTTAGCATAATATACCGGAGTTTTTGAAAAAATACCTAAAGATGGTTTAGAATCTGGAGTATAGTAAAGAGTAACATTATAAATCATCTTGTTAGAGATTTATTGTCAATCTTCATCCAAGGATATATTTACCCCATTGATTTTTAGAGAGAGTGGAGGGAAGGAGAGAGACAGAGAGAGAGAGAGAAACATCGATATGAGAGAGACACATCGATTGGTTGCCTCTCACACGCACCCTGACTGGAGCCAGGGATCGAGCCTGCAACCAAGGTATCTGCCCTTAACCTGAATCAAACCCTGGACTCTTTAGTCCATGGGCTGATGCTCTAACCACGGAGCAAAACCAACCTGGGATTGTTAGAGATTTATTTACTGTTGAGGTTTTTCAAGATGCCCGATTCACAGCTTTTGCCCTTGGGGTTTGTGCTTTCTATTTTTCTACAATTGCTAAACTATTGAATTTGATTGTAGCAAATTATTGTTTACTTTTCATGAATGTTTTCTGCTTTTAGAGAGCCCAATTAATGTCACTGTATTCCATTGAAGAAGCTGTGTTGATGAGAAATATTTTCACTTCCCTCCTTTCCTAGAGGAAACCTACTCATGTAAGTGATTTTTCTCCCTAAGCTGAAGTTTTGTGAATCACCTCTTAGTTTATAGGTATTGATGAAGTACCTAGGGTGGTGTTGAAGGAACAGTGTACTGAGTCCTCTTATATGTTGATATCAATTTTGTCATGTCATGTACAAAATTGCTCCCTGGCTTATCTATTTTGTATTTTTTGCATGGCTTATTTCCTTAAAGAAATGTGCACCTGAACATCCATCAATGTATCCAGCAGTCGAGTTGTAGAGGCCCATAATGCCACATGCTCACTGGCCTTTTCAACACAATTAAATAATCAAGTAACTATAGAAATGAATGGTTTCTCATATCCTCCCATTTTGCTGTTATTCCTATTACAGTTATTTTATTTTGACAAGGCTATCATGTTAAACTCCTAAATTCTTCCTAAATTTACATTTTCACTTCTTTTCCACGTAAAGGGGTGATCTTTAACTAATGAAATTAGTTTATGCAATGAATCACTGAGCATGCAGCTTCCGACGGTGTTGGCCTGGTGTCCCCTTGAAGCATATCACAGACTGATAACTAACCTGCTCTACCCAGCTGGCCTTTGCATCACTAATAGCGTCTCCTGCTTTCCAAGTTCTTCACTGAATGCACATCCTTCCAGAGAAAACAAACAAAAAAAAGTTATCTAATGTGAAGTAGTGGAATAATACCTGTGAGTAGTAGAATAATAGAAGGCCAAAACATGCCAACACTTTCAAATTAAGGATTATAAAGTTTGGAAAAGTGTACACACTATTTTGAACTATCCTACTAGGGAACATTGTGTCATATTTTAGAAATTCAATGGTTCTTGCTTGCCCACTTGTTCTAGTCTATGCACAATGGAACATTGCATTTATTTTAAGATATCTACGTAAAATTAATGATACAGTCAAAAGGAAAAAAAAAAGAAAAAAAATGCCAAAATGAGTAGAGCACTAGAAGAAATGTGTGTGCTTTTTTTAGTTTTTTTTCTTTTTTGGGGGGGGAAGGTGAAAGCAATACTTATGTCTGAACTGGTAAAGCAACATGACAGGGATGCAACAAATTCAAACATGATTTTTCTCAAATTTTCTGCCTAACACTAAAAACATGTTACTTAACTTTATAACTATTAACTATAGTTAATGTTGTTTTTTGTTTTGTTTTGTGTGTGTGTGTGTGTGTGTGTGTGTGTGTGTTTTGCCCCTCTCAAATATTTTAAGAAAGCATTTGGGATGTAAGACAACAATTTTGTATTTCCTTAGCACCCTCCTTGTACCTTGTCTCAGTACCTTGTTTCTTCTTATTTCCAGACCACCTTAATTAGAAGAAAACCTTAAAATAATTTTATCTTCACCAAGCTGAGACCAGAGCTTCTCTCTTTATACTTCTTCCTCCAACCATTGCTCTTCATTTTACAGGACAGTCACTGTCAGTGGGAAATATATCAATGTCATAGGAGCTTGCGGAGAGTGAAATAACTTCTTGTATAAACATGAGAAGACAATGACTCATAAAGTTGAATTTGACATTTCAGATTAATAATACTAATTTAGCCCTACCCAGTTTGGCTCAATGGATAGTGACAGCCTTCGGATTGAAGGGTCCTGGGTTCGATTCTGGTCAAGGGCACATGCCCAGGTTGAGGATGGATCCCCAGTGTGGGAGGCAGCCAATCAATGATTCCCTCTCATCATTGCTGTTTCTATCTCTCTCTCCTTCTCCCTTCCTTTTCTGAAATCAATAAAAATTTATTTAAAAAAAGAAATGTTATAAATAACACTAATTTATACTATATATATTAAATTGCCTTGTTTAATAATAAGAAGAATAATGGTAATAACTTTAGATAGTAAACTTCTAGGATTGTAATTTTTATTCTTTATCATAAATGATGTCAGTACCTGAATGCTATCCTATCTAATAAAAGAGTAATATGCAAATTGACCGTCACTCCAACACACAAAATGGCTGGCCCCATGTGGTCTAAGATGGCTGCCCTCATGTGGACACAAGATGGCCACCACAAGATGGCCAGCAGGGGAGAGCAGTTGGGAGGGACCAGGCCTGCAAGGGAGAGCAGTTGTGGGCAATCAAGCCTGCAGGGGAGGGCAGTTAGGGGTGACCAGGCCTGCAGGGGAGGGCAGTTAGGGGTGACCAGGCCTGCAGGGAAGCACTTAGGCATCAATCAGGCTGGCAGGGGAGTGGTTAGGGGGTGATCAGGCTGGCAGGCAGAAGCAGTTAGGGGCAATCAGGAAGGCAGGCAGGCGAGCAGTTGGGAGCCAGCAGTCCTGGATTGTGAGAGGGATGTCCGACTGCCCAATTCTACCGGGATTGGGCCTAATCGGGCAGTCGGACATCCCTTGAGGGGTCCCAGATTTGAGAGGGTGCAGGCTGGGCTGAGGGACAAACCCCCCTGTGCACGAATTTCGTGCACTGGGCCTCTAGTGGATTCATAAAAGAGATGTGATATTGAAGTTCACTTAATTTATGCATAATGATGACAGGGGTCAACAGAGCAAGGTCATCTTCTTTGTCCCTATTTTTATGTAAACCAATGTTCTCAATGACACTGTTTAAAAGCTGCATTTAAAAAAAAGCTAAAAATAAGATCCTTGATTTAATCAGTCAAGCCAGCCAGAGCCAAGCTAGGGCTGTATGACAAAGCATGCAATCTGGAGCAAATGAGGCTTGGAGAAGGGCCCAGAAATCAGTGTAAAGGTGGAGTCTGGCCTTGCACTAGAGAACCAGTCCTCTGTGCAGGTATAAAAGGACAGGTTCTTAGTGTAGTGGGGCCCATTTCTTCAGGTAAGATTCAGAGGTAAAACAGGTTTGCAACATTCAGGCAATGTTACAATGTAAATCTGACACTGTGGATGGAAAAAGGACCACATGTTAACCTAACTCAGGGAAGGCCTACATGGCGGCCTTGCAAACTCAAGAGACCTAGAGTAACTGCCTCTCCGGCCTCCCTAATCTATCACCAATGGATTTCAGGTAACCCGTTTATGTCTCCTACTTTGATTGTAATGTATAAAACAAGATGATAAAAACTGCCATTCTCTGGAGCATTATCCCAATACATTGAGATTCTGCTTCCCGGCAATTGTCGACAGTTTGGCTCAAATAAACTCACAAAAGTTCTTTGCAGGTTTGAAGGTTTTTTTGCGTTAACAACACTGCAAAATTTATTGGAAACTCAGAAAAATGCAAAGACATTCTAAAGAATACTCCCATGTGTTGTTGTTACCCCTCCCCCCTCCCTCAAAAGTTCATTTTATTATTGCTTGTGGAGGTCATTGAGAGGACGTGACCACTGTGCCAGCAACTGTTTTAAGGACATGACCTTGAGTGAGTAAGGTGCTGTTGAGATCATCTGGATGGGACTGAACCCACATAAAGCCTCAATATAAACTCTTAAGATTCTGGTGGGTGGGTACAGAAAAGCACAGGAAACATTTTACCTGTGTCACCCATCCCCTAATCCAGAGTGTTGGCTCTAAGAAACATTTTACCTGCGTCACCCATCCCCTAATCCAGAGTATTGGCTCTAAGAAGGATTTCATAAAAGGGATTTTTACTCCACGGGGGAAAGGAGAGCAGGAGAACCCAGCCAGCCTCATCACTGCTGTGCATATTGGGAGCCTTCGCTACGGAGCACCCCCACAGTCTTCACCGAGGCAGGACCCCGCTAAGGGGGCTGCCCAGCCTCTGCATCTCCTTCCTGAGTGGGAGCTGTCCCTGCAGTGAGACCTGTTACAGCCTTTCCTCTGCCCTGCCAGCTCTTCATGTTATATGGGCCACTTCAGCAGGGCCAGGAGCTTCCAGGATTTCAGTCTTATTTGCTGCTTGTACTTGACTTTGGGGATGGAAGAGTAAAAAGAGGAAGATTTCAGGAGAAGGGTAAACAGAAATATAGGATGTCCTATAGAGTTTCAAATGAGAATTTCTGTATAAGAATCATGAGTAATTTCCCTTTTATTTATCTCTGTTCTTGATGTCATTATTATTTTTTAATAATTTAAGATGTCACTAAAGAAAACAAGACAAAGTAATAGAAGAGAAAACGTATTAAAGGAGAAAAACAAAAGTAATGAAGAAAATAACTAAAATGCAGTATGACTTTGTAAATAGAAATAAGAACACAATATCGGATAAAAATGGAAAATACATAAATAGGCAGCAAAAAGAAACAAACTGTTGATGCATTAAAACATAGAACTGATGGCCCTCGCTGGTTTGGCTCAGGAGACAGAGCGTCGGCCTGCATTCAAGGGTCCTGAGTTCAATTCCAGTCAAGGGCATGTACCATAGTCGCAGGCTCCTCTCAGGCCCGGGCCCCTGGTCAGGGCTTGTGCAAGAGGCAACCAATCGATGTGTTTCTCTCTCGTCAATATTTCTCTCTGTCTTTCCCTCTCTTCCACTCTCTCTAAAAAAAAAAAAAAAAAAAATCAATGAATAATAATAAAATTGATGAATAATTAAAATGAAGGAAAAAAAAGAATAAGGAAAAAAATGCATGCTGGTAATTGAGTGATAAAGCTTACAACTGGGGAGTGATGGATACAGTTATGGATGCAAATGCTGGGGCGGGTGAAAGAAAGGGGGCGTAGGGAAAGCTCTGTGAGGGATCCACGGAGAGACCAGGGCAAGCGGGAGTGCTCCCAGGGTTAGAAGGAGATACCTTGGTGCATGTAGCCTTTTTTACTTAGAGGAAGGTCATTGTCTTCTGTCATTTACCTTTAAAATGTTTGTAAATGCTCAAAGTAAATGTTTATTGGGCAAATAAGCATTCTTATTTTTATTAACCTAATTTTTCAAATTCAAATTCAGGTTTAAGTTGAATTGTTAATGACTTGCCAGAAGCATATGGCCTGTGTTTTGTTTTTCAATTGTCTCTTTACACAATATAGGGAATTACTTTGTTAGAATGATAAGCAGGATAATATGGGAGCTGTGGCACAAAGGATTTCGAGTGAATAGGTGAATTATTAGATATTGAGGCCATCTGTTCTATCCTATTCTGTTTAATTCTATCTTTTTAACTTTCCTTCATTTTTCAATAATGCAATGTTCTCTTTGGAGACCCCTTTGCAGGTCGTTTGGATGAGACTGAAACTGCCCTTTAGTCACAGGTATGATGATGTGACTTCAGGTTTCTTTTGCCCCATGTTATTCTCTAGAAATATAGGAGTTCTAAGATAACCAGGGAACTTATATACATACTAGAGGCTCAGTGCACAACATTCGTGCATTGGTGGGAGAGGGGTCCCTCAGCCTGGTCTGAGCCCTTTAGCAGTCCAGGACCCCTCAGGGGATGTCCAACTGATGGCTTAGGCTCGCTTTCCCCAAGGGAGTGGGTCTAAGCCGCCATCAGACATCCTTAGTGCTGCTGCGGAGGCAGGAGAGGCTCCCGACACTGCCACTGTGCTCACCAGCCATCAGCCCGGCTTGTGGCTGAGCAGCGCTCCCCCTGTGGGATCGCACTGACCACCAGGGGCCAGCTCCTGCATTGAACATCTGCCCCCTGGTGGTCAGTGCGCATCATAGCAATTGGTCGTTCTGTGTTTGGTTGCATTGCATATTACCCTTTTATTATATAGGATATGTATAGCCCATGGACACATACAAAAGTGTGATGAAGGCCCAGGAGGGGGGGTGCAGGGTGGGAGATGGAGGTCAATGGGAAAAAAACAAAGGGAACATCTCTAAAATTTTAAAAAATAACGATAATTTTTTTAAAAAGATAGGAACACTGCGTTTGAGGGATTTGCCATTTAGCTTAAAAGCTAAACTATTTGCACAGAAAGATAAATAAAAATACTATGATGCACATTCTGTAATTGACAAAATTTGGGGGAATTCCAAATCGAAGGATGCTGACCAAGAAGACTAAAATGTCCTAGGAGAGCGCTATGAAGAAGCTGGGAGTTTTATTAGGGCAAGAACTGGCAGAAAGGAGAAGAGAAAAATCAGGAAAAGAAAGAAACCCATTATATCCAGGGTTTAGGAGAGGGCCAAGGTGAAGAGGATAAATGCCAACAAAACTGTCAAAGTGAAGCTAAGTACTTTGAAAGGGAAACAAATCTGATGCAGGAAAGGGATGGATGAAGAAAGAGCTCATATTCATGTCCTGCACTGTTTTAGATAGCTTTCCCATATGTTAGTTCCTTGAGAAGAACAGAAAATAAGAGTCATAGGGGGTTAGGGTTTGCATGTCAGCTTACAGAGTTTTACTTTGGTCTGAAAATTTCCCAGAGGGTATCATGGTGCTCAAGTAGGTTTGGGGCTCAATAAATTCATGTTTTCATTGCCAATGATTCTCATTATAAGATCAATTGAAGACAAGTTCAAAGAAATGTTTGAGAAGACTAATAGGACAGCAATGTTTAGGATAATCACCAACGTAGTTCTTTAAAAAAATCCCACAAATCCATTTTTGTCTCCATCTCCCAGCAACCATATAAGTTCCTGACTACTTTCCCCCCTAAATTATTTACCTAGATCTGCTCGAACCTCCACCAGCCATCCACAAGAAGCCAGAGAGAATTTTTAAATCATCACCCATCCCCACTTGTGTTCCCACTGCTCTTAGGTTGAAGGCACAACTTCTCCCTTGGCTCCTGAGGCCCTGCCGGCACCTCACAGGTTGGAGAGTTCTCTGCTCACCCCGCCAACCTCCCCAGGGCGCTGCTCCCTCAGGCTCTGTAATCAGGACCTACTCTCCTCTCCTTCCTGCTGCCTCCTCTGCTGGACCATCATCAGTCTGTACCCTTTGTCTGGGATGCTCTCCTGCTCCTTGCCTACTAAACTGCTAGTCATCCTGTGCCAGGGTTCTTCCCCAGCCTGACAAAGGGTTCAGCATTCTGGAGAAAGGGGCTGCACGTAGATGATTAAGAAGGAGTCCGTGGACGAAATATATTTTTGAAAGGCATTGGGGGTCAGAGGAGCTTCCAGCTGAAGGATCTAGAACAGTGGTCGGCAAACTCATTAGTCAACTGAGCCAAATATCAACAGTACAACGATTGAAATTTCTTTTGAGAGCCAAATTTTTTAAACTTAAACTTCTTCTAACGCCACTTCTTCAAAATAGACTCGCCCAGGCCGTGGCATTTTGTGGAAGAGCCACACTTAAGGGGCCAAAGAGCCGCATGTGGCTCGCGAGCCACGATTTGCCGACCACTGAGCTAGAAGACTCTCCTCCTTGACCAAGGACCCATGCTTTTATTAAACACAATTTGTCCCAAGGCAAGGTGGAAATATACACTTCAAAGGGTACGGTATCAAAGGCTATACAGAAACATTGTCAGTTTGGGGAATAGCCTACAGCTGTTCAGGTGTTTGGCCAACAGGAGGCAATAAAATGCCCTGAGCTGTTTGGCAGTTAACAATCATCCTATTCAGGTTTGGGGGAAATGCTTTGTAGCCATTTCCAACAGGTAAACTACATATGTGGCTCACCCTTGTTGAGCTCCCCTAGCTTCACCAACCTTTTGGTAAAACTCTTGTAATTATTACATGCTGGAATTGGTTCTCGGCAATCCTGTAGCTCTCACCTCAAACAGCACTCTCAGGGGGCTTCCCCTGATCTGCAGTGCAAGTCAAATCCCCCCATTATAGCACCTCCCCTGCCTTCCCCACCTCATCAAACTGCATAGCTTCTCCTGCCTTGTACTAATCAATTGGCAATTTTACATTTTTGTGTGTTTGTTGATTGATTCTCTTCCAACAACTTGCTTGTAACATTATGGAGGACAGAAATTATATCTCTTTCAGATGCTTGCTGTAGTTCTGGAACCTACAAGAGGGCACATAGTGGGTACCCAGAAGGTGGTATTAATGAATGAATCTAATGGATACAAGAATTGGGTGGAAAAGGGAAAGGAAGCAAGCAGAGCAGACTGAACTACTGCAATACTTCAGGTGTAAGATAGTTGCAGATGAGACCAGGTTGTGAAATATAGTGTGTTTTAAAGCACCTTTTATTACTTGTTGTAGATGTTGCTGAAAATAAACTTTTTATGACATGTATTTAAATAATTAAAAGCAGTGCACATTAATGAAAAGGTTTTGATTCCATATAATTTAATTCCATATTATGGTAGCAATTTTAAGGTCAGTGACCTTTTCAAATATTTTTAAGGGTAGTTTACATTGAAAGTCTTTATGGGTAGAATGTAATATTATAAAGGAGTGAAAGAATTGTTTCTGGATAATTACATGGCACAACCATTATGAGAGGGAGAAATTAGGTGCATATTAACCTCAAAAATCAGAACAAGATTTATTCAGTCCCTGATTGTGGAAGGATGATGGAAGTCATTCTGACTCGCTTACAACTGCTGTACTGGACTTATCTATCTGGCTGAGTTAAAAAAGGCTCTTATCTGAGGCAATTTAATCAGGTCAGAGGATGGTTATCAAATATAATATTTCAAGGATCTCTAGAGTGACAAAAAATCAGCACTGACAAGCAATTCCCTAGAGGTCCATGGTGTGAACTGATAATAAATGGAAGAGGAGGTTACTGTAATGACTAAAAATTAAGTCCTAAACTCTATTGATGAACAATTTGTGGAGAAATAGGTCAGTAGATCTTTGTCATAACCCAAGCTTCTTTGTAACTTGAAGAAAAGGTCAAATTAATTTTAAACCACCAAAATCAATCTGTTTTATATGACTTTAGATTTCCTTATCATAGAAACTAGGATTAGCTGTCCGGAACTAGGAATTAACCTTAGTGGCCCAATTGCACATAGAATACTTGAAGATCAACATTAGGTCACGAAAAATACAGACTGAAATCTGACAAGTACAGTCACCAATTTATAATTTGCTTATTATTTTCAGAAAAGCAATTAGATGAAGAAGATATAATTATCCATTTGAGGAAAGATGTACCATGGAAAAATTATAATACTATTATCCCATTATCCAATCTAAACCAAGGCCATTTGATGATCACATGGGTTGAGGACCACTCATGTTTCATATATAATACTGACCAAAGAAGATTTAAAGAGCATTTTTTTGGTGCTGTAATGGAAATAGATTTACTAGTACCAGCAGACATGGCTGATAGAAGATATGTCCATCTTCACTTATAAAGTAGCTACTCCGTAGTTCTCTACATAGTTCTCACATTTGGCATAGACTCAGATTACTTGTGTGATATGAGGAGTGATAGAATATGCTCCAAAATCCAAAAGGCTGTTTTAAAATATCATTTCATGACTGGCCTTAGTATGATTATTTTACAAATACAGAAAATGATATAATTCTGGAAACTTAAGTGTATTTTCAAAGATCTGCTGGTAAAATGACTTCATTTTTTGCTTAGGAGAAGTTAACTTCTCCTAGAACTCATGAGCATGCCATCATCTTTTCTAGTTAACATTATTTTCTGGTGTGATATGGGCCATATCTATCCCATCTAGTTGTACTTCATTTTTACTTGGCCAGGCTGTTTTCAAAACATGAAGAAAGATGTTATTTCATCAATATTTTAATTTTAAAATACAATGAAAGCTAATAAAATAACCATTAACACTAATTTAACTAACAAATAAAACAATTACATTTCTACATAATCTGATATAACTTATAATAATATTAGTGGCTTAGTGCACAGATTTCTGCACATTGAAAGGAAATTAATTAGAAGAAATATTTTAATATTGCTATTTGCCCTTTATAATAGAAGTGTCAGAGATGAAAGAAAATTAGTAAAATGTATATGAAAATAATATATAAAATGGATTAATAAATGAACAATATGATATAACAACAAAGACATGATATAAAAACAATAAAACATGATA
The DNA here is from genome assembly GCF_963455305.1 of Plecotus auritus. NCBI lineage: Eukaryota > Metazoa > Chordata > Mammalia > Chiroptera > Vespertilionidae > Plecotus > Plecotus auritus. The sequence goes on from NC_137776.1 coordinate 28,397,144, forward strand.
TAAAAACAACATTGATAAAAACAATGATTGATAAATTGATTAAACTTATTCTAGTATCTCCCTGTATCCCACATTAAGAGTAAAAACACTTTCAGAGTGCTTGACTAATTTCCCTTGTGATGCGGTTGGTCAGACAGTTGGACGGACGGATGGTCAGTCACTTAGCCTTTTGTATATAAAGGTCAAGTAAGAATCTAGTCATGGCTAGTGAACAGAAACCAAAATATATTCTTGTATCAGGATTGTTTATTATGAATTACTATGAACTGTATTTGGAAATGATAGTAAATATTTTCTATACAATTGAGAAATCATATGTATACACACACATATATAGGTGTATATGTATATATATACATATATCTAATTTTTGTAACTAAACTTATGTGTTTCATAACTACCCTTAAAAATTTCTTTCTCTAAGTCTGTTTTACTCTGATCAGGAAGATGTAAGTTTTGGAACCATGTCCAAATATTTTCATTATTTGTCATTTAAAGTATGGCTTTTAAAAAGTTATTATCTTAGTCTAGTTTCTTCTGTCTTAATTATTAAAACATTGGAGTGACCATACCACACCAGATGCTTTAAATACATTATAACATTTAATACTTGAGAACTTGTCCAAGGTCTCATAGCCAGCAACTGGTAGAGACAGGGTTGGAACCCAGGTCCCTCTCACTCTGAAAGCCATCTTGCTAATCTGTATTTTGCTTCCATGTGGAGTTGTGTTATAGCAGTGCTTCCCTTTAGTGGGCTTATGAATCACTGGGGATCTTGTGAAAATGCAGATTCTGGTCTGTGAGTGTGGGGGAGGGTCTGAGAGTGTGCATTTCTAACCATCTCCCAGGTGAGGCTGTTGCTGCTGGTTTGTAAAGCACACCTTGAGCAGCAAGACATTATCAACCTGAACCTGGAGAAGATCACTCCCCTTTGTTTGCTTTTTACTTCCATGCCAGGATAAAGATAATGGTATTTTTTTGTAATATATCATCAAGCAATCTCTAGGTAAGCAGAGCCCTATAGAGAAATCAGAATCAGGCTCTGCCACCATTTCTCTGAGGGCCCTTGGCATTTGATTTCTCTGAGCCACTTTCTTATGGGATCATTGACAAATGAATAAGTTAGAATAAATCATTATTGTCATTATCATCATCAGCAGCAGCAGCATTTAAGGTTTATTGAGTGCTTATTATAATTCTTGAACCAGGCTGAGTGCTTTACATTGATTCTATCAGTTAATCCTCAAAATAATTTTATGAAGTAAATTGGGGTATTACAAAATTAGGTCAAGTTCTGTAAATGCCTATGATTCTAAATTATAATGTTAATTTAAAGAATTACATATGTCTGAAATAACCAAGCAGAATTCATAACTTATAAGAGCAAGATGATATTAGATAAGTTATGAAAGGTGCATGTCAAATTGTGGTCTTAAGTCTTAATTCCTTTGCTTTCTGTGGGCAATTATGCAACCTCTTTGAGCTTCAGCGTCCTCTGTGGAGAGGGAAAAGCAATATCTACCTTGTGAGAATTGGATGCCAAGAATCTAGTACTTTCCATGATTGAGACTCAAATAGCAGTTACTGTGATTATCATAACATTAGTGAGAAAATTAAAATATTATGATTGCCTCCTATCTTATTTCACAGAGTTAGGAAAAAAGCAATGAGCTGCATGTGGTCTTTGTCAAGTTTCCTCATCAAAATCTGACACAACCTATCTGAGTCTTGGCTCTTAGTTCCCCTGTAGTTATAGGCCTGCTCTTAATGGGTTCCCAATGCATTGATAAAAATAAAGGACATGTGTTCTTAGGACTTTCACAATTTACACTTACTATTTTCTTCCAAACTATCTAAGTTCCAGGTTTAAAATTTTAAAAAATGCTAAATTTTAATGGAATTGTTAATAATAGAAATGTAGCAATCACTGAATATAAAGATAATTAACTGTGAAGCTATTTTTTTTCAGAAGTGAATTATGGCACTTACTTGGATAAACAGATCATTGACTTTAGATATTAAAGTGACCTATTTGTTTAAATGTATTAAAATCTAATTACTAAAATAGCCATATATGGCATTAACAGATAGTTAGAGCCTTTGTTTTTGATAGTTGAAAACACCAAACTTCTAAACTAGTTTCTGATGAAATTCAATGAAAATGTTCTAAAAGGTTATTATGACAAGAAAAAACTACTTCATTCAGTCCTACTCTCATTCATTTTACATTTACTGAACACCTATGTAAAGCCAGGTCCTTAACAAGGGCATAAAATAGAAAGTTGAATGAGGTATGCAAAACTTTTTTACATTGGCAGGTAAATATATTAATGAAAATTTAGAATATAACTTGTATTATAAGAGAATATACTGTAATGCCAACACATAGGTTGGCTGAGGACATTAGCATCCCCATCATCTTCATTAGTGTGAGAATAAACAAGTCATCTTTTCTGTTAAAGAACAGTTTAGACAGCTGCCATTTTGGACTGCATAACTTGGCAGATGCCATGTTGGCCTCATGGCTTGCAGTTCCCCTAGGGGCCGCCATCTTGAAATGGCAAAGGCCAACCCCTCCCTTTGAATTAACCAATCACAAAAGACTGTGCACCTGTGCTCCAATCAAGAGTGAGAGACAGGTCACATGGTCAGGGATTATAAAGCTGAGCAGACTGCCTGGTTGGTGTATGCATGCTTCCAGACCATGTGTGTGCACTCTTCTATGTAGAAGTAAAGATATTTGCCTTGCTGCCTGACTCCTGAGTATGTTTTGTGTTCTACCAGGACCCCTGAATCTGGGAGATTGCCTTATTTCTTACATTAGCATAAAACATAGGGTAGAATATTCTACTCATAGTAGAAACAAAGCTTCAAGGTAAATCTTCTTGCCTGCCCCCACTCTCCCTTTCTTTCAAATGGGTTGCTCCCCTGGCTTCCTATACAGAAATTTTATAATCACCTTGACAGGTATTGTGTAGAACCTTAGACCATTGTCTATGGAGAAGAGCTAAACTTAAAATGAGATTTAAAGGTCACATGAAGATTTTTCAGGCAAAGACTTTAGGCCAGGCACCATCATCAATCATGACCATGTTCCTTGGTAATTTTCTTCTCTTCTGTTTCTTTGCCTATAAAATAAAAACAAAAATTTCTTACATCTTTGCCATGCTGTGCAGATTACATGCTTGAAAAATTGAGTGGGATCAATAAATGGTAATTCTGATATCCTCCCCTATGCTCAACAAATGTCAAATACAAACTTGAGTGGGAAAGAAAGGAAATGGTATGTTGAGGGACTGGTGGTTAGGTCTGCATTGGTGAACAACAAAGCAGGTGTGGTAGGAGGGAGGAGGAATAAGGGAGGATGGTGGGGATGGCACCCTTACTGTGAAAGGGAAATAAGTCTCACAAAGACTTTTATGTCATGGTAAGGAGTTTGCCTTTATCCCGCCAGCATAAGACAACAAGAGATTTTGTCTTTTGGTTTATTTTTTAAAGCAGAACAATTAAATAGCCAGATTTTAAATCATCCTGAGATCAACATACAGAATAAATAGAACTGGGATTGAAACCAGGGAGACCAACTGAAGACTCCTGCACCAATTTAGGACAGAGAGAATGAGAATCAGTTAATAAGGCAATGAGAGGAAGAAGGTAAGAAATAAGAGAAGATGTGTAAATCTTGTCTGGTGGGTAAATTGACAGGGCTGTGATCAGGTGAAGAGGAGAGTGGTAGGCACTTGATGGTTTCAATGTGAAGCCAAGGTTGAGAACCACTGGTTTAAAGAGATGGCTGTAGGATAAGGAAAATATGCAGGTAAGGAGTGCATAATGATTGCACATATACTAATATGCCAAAACACCTCATCAGGTATCAAAGACATTCATAAACCTGTCATAACACCTTTTTAAATGATTAATAGCATGGCTACCATGCTCCTTTTAAGTGAATGGCAACTGTGTGTCTAGGAGGCAGAATTAACAGAATGAGGAGTAAAGATTAAATCCAATATCCAACAGGACTAATTGCCAAGCCTGACTTTTTAGAAGACCATTTAACCACACAGACTAGAGAAATTAGCTCCATATCGATAGACCAACATTTACAAAGTTGGTTGAAATCCTCTATCTATAACCTCCACCCCAAACAGTGCTTTTGAGTCAGAATACTAGGCAATTACCTCTTCCAATTTATTAGTTAGGATATTGAAATAATAGGTTTTGTTCACTGCTGGAGAAGTGCTCAGATGTGATCTCATTAGGAAGCCCTATGAATTAAAAGAAGCCTAACTTTTAATTTTTAAAAACAGAATTACTATGGTCAATCTAACCAAGACTTTCTTGTGAGTTGGCTGTTGAACCAACCACATATCTTGTACACTTGATCTTTAAGATTTGCTAGATGTATAAAAACCCAGAAGGAAAGTAAGACATAGATGAAGCCAACATATGTGAAAAAATATTTTTTAAATTAGTCTTTGAACTCATGGAGAGTGCAATAGAAATACAGAAAAAACAAAACAAAAACCTCTCCTGCCTGTAATTATCTTGAAAAATATTTGTCCTTCTAAGATGCTAGGTACCGTAAATTTCTATACTGTATTTTCTCAATGGGAGTCAATGAATTCATTTGTTATTTGGGGACATGTTTGTTAGTTGTCTTACAAATATAGTATCAGTTATAGCAAAAGTGTTAGTATAAATTAGGGTTAGAATTTCTAAATTTTTGTCCTCTGTTAATAACTTGCTAAGACTCACAATGATGACATGTCAGAGAAATTAAATCATTGCACTATAAATGTGTTTCCATGGGGCTAAGTTTATTCTATGGTGGATTTAAGGAGCTAGAAGTTGGCTGTGGTCTACCAAAACTTTTTAAAAATTAAATAGTAAATATAACTTATGCAACGAACTCTTCCCATATATAAAACAGACCAACATGGAACTTTCCTAGAGAACCCACCTTCTTTTAACCTGAGGCCTTCAGGGTGCACTGATCTATAATCTCAAACCTGCTGAAGACACTTTTCCATTCCATCAAGTCTAAATGCCTTGAAACCAGGTTCTAACAAATCCTGCCATTTCAGTTATATAACAATGTTACCCATTCTTCTCCAGTCCAGTCATGCTGGTGGCCGTAATTACCCAGCATGTACCTTCTCACTTGTATGTTTTCTTCATACTATTACTTTTACCTGGAATAATGTTTCATATCCAAGTCTTTCCATGTAAAATCTACATATTACTTAAAGTTGTGTAAGTCCCACCTCCTTTATGTAACCTCCTAAGATTTATTTAAATTCTCTGGGTTTTTAATCCCATAGTACTTATATTTGCTGATTATGTTCTGCCTATAAGATCAACTGCTATTTCATACTTTTTGCTCTTAGACATGAAAACTCTTTGTTTCTTGGGGATAGGAATTTTCTTTTGTTTCATGTTTGTGTTTCCCATAAGGCCTTGTGCAATGCCTAAACCTGATAGGGCCTTGATAATAACTTGATTGAGTAATTAGGGGTTGTAATCATGTAAACAAGGAAAAAACTAAAATTGTTCAAATCTATTGAATAGGATGCTAAATATATTGATCATGCTGTGATGTATATATTTAATTATTTAATACCTTCTACAAACTACTTATTTATTATTCACTCCAAATTATTTGCTATTTTCAAACCAAATATTTTTTACATGTATAAAAAGTGCTTGACTATCACAGGCAATGATAATTGAAAAAAACATTTTGTGTGCAAAACTTGGAAAAAAATACACTGGTCTACTGCAAAATACCTTGAATTTTATATTAATGTTACAGTGTCAGTTCATTAATTATAAAAGCACAGCCATTTGTTGGTGAAAAGAAAACAAGATGTCAAGAACAAATGGAGAATTCATTGGTTAAGCACTATCTTGGACAGCAACTTCTATTTGCTAATGCTCTATGTAACTTTAATAGTACTCAGCAGCTGGTGGTCTATATTAGTTCAAGCAATGAGTGGATTGCCTTTTCTTTGTTTATTTTGCAACTGAAGGATGTTTGCAATATTAAAAAGCTCACACACATATACATACACTCATGCCATAACAAAAACCCTGCCCCAAGGATACCAGATGGCAGGGGCCCTGAACCTGAAACCCAAATAAAGCCAACAGCAACAGATTCAGTGTTTGTCTTTGGCTGAGAATTTGGGCTGATGTCAATTATACTTTTGATCCTGAACTAAATTCAACATAAGCTTGTCAGTTGGCACTTTAGAAGAACGAATTAAACTAAGCCTGTGTTTCCTTATCGCTGACTATACCAGCCAAACTGTTTTGTGTATGCCTTTGACATTTTAATTGGAGGAACCCGGAAGGCTCTTGGACAGGTAAGCAAAATGCATACTATTTCCCGGGTTATACGATCTAAATAATTCAAACATTTTGGCCAAGAAACCAATGTTACATAATGGAAGATCAGATAATAAAAAATGTGTATCTATAAAAATTTCAGTTAATTATTTTAATTGTAGATATTTTTGTTTCAGTTTTGTTTTATTTTGTTTTTGTATTAAATCAGTTCCAAAAGTATTTTAGGAAACAGCTGGAGAAGTTATTTTGCCAAATTTAGGATAGCTACAGGCTTACAGACATATTCCAATGAAATTAAATTTTAGAATATTATGGTAAATTAATTCTCAAATAAATATTCACTTAGCTTTATAAGATGGTTTTAGATACATTTCTAAATGTTAAGTGACTCTTCACATGCTTATATTGCCAGCAACATATATTTTTAAGTTAATAATAGAAAAGTAAGCAGCTACATTGGGTATTTTTAGAAATCTTTTTTTATAAAGCTTTTAATTGTTGAAAGTATTACATATGTTCCCTCCCCCCCCCCAATTGGCCTCCTCCAGCCCATCCCCATTTCCTGTCCCAGGCCTTCATCACCCTATTATCCGTGTTCATGGGTTATGCATATATGCATATAAGGTCTTTGGTTGATTACCTGCCATCCATTCACCCCTCCCCCTGCCTTCCCTCCCATATTCTGCACTCTGTTCCATGCTTCTATGTCTCTTGATCCACTTTGTTCATCAGTTTATTTGGTTAACTAGAGGTTCAGAGCACGAAATTCGTGCACAGGGGGGTGTCCCTCAGTCCAGCCTGCACCCTCTCCAATCTGGGACCCCTCAAGGGATGTCCGACTGCCCGTTTAGACCCGATCCTATGGACTAAATGGGCAGTCGGACATCCTTCTCACAATCCAGAACTGCTGGCTCCCAACTACTCGTCTGCCTGCCTTCCTGATTGCCCTTAACCGCTTCTGCCTGCCAGCCTGATCACCTCCTAACCACTCCCCTGCCAGCCTGATTGATGCCTAACTGCTCCCCTGACAGCCTGTTTGCCCCTAACTGTCCTCCCCTGCAGGCCTGGGTCCCCCCAAACTGCCCTCCTCTGCAGGCCCAGTTGCCCCCAACTTCCCTCCTCTGCTGGCCTGGTCACTCCTAACTGCCCTCTCCTGCAGGCTTGATCACCCCCAGCTGCCCTCCCTTGCAGGCCTGGTCCCTCCCAACTGCCCTCCCCTGCTGGCCATCTTGTGGTGGCCATCTTGTGTCCACATGGGGGCAGGATCTTTGACCACATAGGGGCAGCTATCTTGTGTATTGGAGTGACAGTCAATTTGTATATTACCCTTTTATTAGATAGGATAAAGGCCTGGTGCATGGGTGGGGGCCAGCTGGTTTGCCCTGAAGGGTGTCCTGGATCAGGGTGGGGGTTCCCTTGGGGCATGGGGCGGCCTGGGCAAAGGGCCTGTGGTGATTTGCAGGCCAGCCACGCCCCCCAGGTGACCCAAGCAGAGGCCCTGGTATCTGGGATTTATTTATTTTCTATAATTGAAACTTTGTAGACTTGTGCAGAGCCAAGCCTCCTGCTCACTTGTGGCTGCAGCCATTTTTGTTGGGATTTTTCTTCTATAATTGAAACTTTGTAGCCTTAAGTGGAGGCCAAGGCAGGCCAGGGCTGCTGAAGTTTGGCTTCTTCTATCGCTGGGGGGCAACTCAAGCCTCCTGCTCTCTCCAGTTCCTTGGCTGCTGCTATTTTTGTTGGGATTTATTTATCTTCTATAATTGAAACTTTGTAGCCCTGGAGGCCTGGGCCTGCCAGGGTATGTGGAAAGCTTGGCTTCCTCCATTGCTGGGGGAACCCAAGCTTCCTGCTCACTCAGAGGCCACAGCCATCTTGGTTGGGGTTAATTTGCATACTTGCTCTTGATTGGCTGGTGGGTGTGGCTTGTGGGTGTGGCAGAGGTGGGGTCAATTTGCATGTTTCTCTTTTATCAGATAGGGTTAGTGAATCTTGAAGAAGTAAGATTTCTTTCAAATATTTATTTACCACCATAATTGTACTTGTTTCTACTATTTATTCTCCCTACCTCTAGCTAAGTACTCTTCTATGTTTGAAGTTTTTGTTGTGAAAAAATGAGACTCTATGCTGAAAAAATGAGACTCTATGCTTCTTCCATTAAAAACTACAGTGAACATACATTTTGAAACATTGCATTTTAATAACACTAAAATCACCTAGACCATTAAAACACTTTGTGGGTTTCAAATAATTTTATTTGATACTACAATATATTATCTTCTTAAAACTTAACTGAGGTTCTAGAACAGATATTTTAGCAATATTTTCTATGATAATTTTATTTAAAATTTTGGATGAGGGCAGTTGTAGCACTGACCATGTTTTAAATGAGTTAGAAGGTGGTATGGAAATTGTGAGCAGATCAGTTTCTTGTGAGAGCATATATAATTTCTTTCTATTTTTGCCACTATTAGTGAAAAACCATTTTTAAAATTCGTGAACAGTTTTTTTTGTGTTTGGGTTGTTCTTTTTTCAAAATGCCATGGTTGTCACTACATGGAAGTTGGCTAGTCCCACTGAGAGACTGGATTTTCAATGGGACAGTACAGATGTAGAATGTTTCCATCAGGGTGGAAGTTCTGTTTGACAGTCCTGGCTTTTAGCTTGGGGTGTACTGGTGTCTACTCACGACTCAAAGCATCCCTGCCACTCATGCAACTTAGTCATGATCTTCTAAGAGTGTGAAATAATATCTCTGCTTGAGAAGTAAACTTGGAGGTAATGAATGGTTGAGTGAATTGCCACAAAGTCTCACAGAAGATCAGAGATAGAATAAATGTTCAGATATGTGATTATAAGACTATATTTCCTCAAACATAAATGTTTTGTCTTGGGTATGTGGGAACAATATAATCTGCTGAATAGTTTCAGATTTATCCAAATTAGCTGGCACTTGTATGCATATGGCAACTTATTTGAAATGGTGGTCATGGACTACTCCCCTCTTCCAAGGGAAAAAAGAACCACATCTTTGAGTACCTATAATGAGTAATGGTTTGTTCCAGCAGTCAGCACTACACCTCCCAGGAACAATAGATTAATATATTTTCTCAAACATACTGGATAAAAGAATAACTCTGACTTGGAAAAACAGCCTTACAAAAACCATGCCTGAAACTTAACTTCCTTTCTGATTCTCATTAGCCCCTTTCTTTTAGAACTGCAAATCATAAATACAAATCCTCTCTTAACCTCGGCAGTCCACCATGCATCCTCCACTCAGTTCTTGCTTAAACATAACAAGATGATGGAGGGTAAAACATTTGAAATCGGTGTGTTGAAGCTGGTACTGTTTCACAAGAGCCAATTGCTAGTACATCTTCCCAAATCTTCATTTAGTGACATCACTTTGGAAATGAGCCACATTGGGAGTATCTATGTCATGGAAATCAGAAAATGCTGCACGTCGGAGTGGCTCCACTCCTGGGCTCTGTTTGTTAAGCACCATGAGCGAAGATGCAGAGAAGCCTTTCCTAAATGGGACAGCCTTCTGTACTCTGTCTACCAAAGGTTAGGCATGCAGTGATTTTGGTAGGAATCCTGAATGGAAAAAAACATAAAGACAACAAGCAGGAAATATTGAGTCATCAAAATTATGACTGAGTCTCTCTTAGCAAGTAGTTTGGTGAATGGAAATACACAATTTCATTCCTGTTATCCAGGAACTGAGGGGCTGAAGGCTTATGTTGACTTTCATGATCAAGATTTTAGCATAATGTAGCAGACAAGGACACTCTATCACCTATATACTTATTTTTTATCTATGCAACTACATTTTGTGTATATACTGCATAATTGACATAACCCAAGGTAGCTCATTTGTGTCTGCCAAACACTAATGAAAACCCTTAAGACAGTTTTCATCATTGTGCATGCCTGAAATAGGTTTGTGAGGGCAGGAGGCAAAACTGGAACTGAGCTATGCATTTCTCTGACTGGTTCATGTAGAGATTTACTTTATTCAATAGAATTCTTCAATTTCCTCAAAAATATGTTTCTCTAATTTGGAGGAGTCAGGCAGGAAAGAAATACTTCTCTTCACAATAAATAGGAGAATACAAAATATGCAAAATATGTAACCCCAGTCTTCCATTGTCTCCCACATCTCTGGCTTATATATAGTAGGATTCTAAAATGAGAGAAAGAAAATTAGAATAAAGCCCAACTCCCCTATTTCCAGGTTATTACAAAACTTTCACAGCTAGATATTGGTAATCAAGAGAACAGCCATCATAGAAGTGCATCTTGAAGAATCAGCAATCAGATGGCGTTAGATGTTCAGTGCAGCAGCTGGTTTAGAAAATGCGGTATGTGATTAGTGTCACTAAAGAGAAGAGTCGTGTAACTTGGTGGCCCTGATACTTTCCTGGGATATTTATGAGCCCTGAATCAGCTAGCATAGCTTGTAAATGCTGGTCACTATTTAAGGAAAACACATTGCATACTGTATGTTATAGCCCACTGGCCCATAAAAACTATAAAACTCAAAATAATTCACATTATCATGGGAAACTAAAAGCAGACTTAACTTTTATGTGCTAACATTGTTCTGATTTGAAAGAAATTGAAACCATTTAGTATTTTACATGAACATTTTATGTGTTTAGAGCTTCATATTTCCCCATACCGTCTCAATGCGGAGTTTTATGTGTTCTTTTCTGGATTCCATGACAAATTTTTCAGTAAAAAAATTAAATATAAAACAACCACAGGAATAAATAAGAGCTGTTTGTTTTAGATGTAGCACTCTCTACATGTAAGAAGTATAAGGAATATTTACTTACAAAACTATTCAAGCCAATAGACAGGATAGCTTTGTGAATCACAGTGGATTCTAAATTAGCATCAGCTCCTCCACACATTGGTTGAAATTTTTAAGCTGGTAAAAAACTTGCCAAGTATAAACATAAATTATATTGATCCATTTTGTGCCTCTGGCCTTGTTTTAAAATATGGTATAAATATACTTGAAACTTAAAAGCATTTAAAGTGGAAATTGAAAGACAAAAGAAACAATCTTTAAAGAATTTCTCCTGTAGAATCCTATATAATAAAAGGCTAATATTCAAATAGACAGAACAGCGGAACAACCAAACAACAGAACAACTAGTCCCTATGACATGTGCTGACCACCAGGGGGCGTGTGTGGAACATGGTGGGCATCGGCCTTGGCAAGATGGTGGAGCAGGTGACCAGGGGCGTCAGACCAAGGAGGGGTGCCAGTCGCTGTCATCGGGGCGAGCCTCTTGTGGTTACTGAAAATTCTTTGCTCCTGCGCACTGCGGTCCTGACCAGTGCTTGCACCTGCTACTGGCTCTAGCCCTGCTCGCACCCACTGCTGGCACCTGGCACTGGCCGCGATTGCCCCTCAGGGCTTCTTCTTCTCCCTCTGTTCCTGAGGGGAGATTGGGGCAGGCAGCTGCCTCTCTCACCCGCTGCTGGCGATGGCCCCGCTCGCACCTGTAGCCAGCTCCAGAGCAGCCACTCGCACCCACTTCTGGTGCCTGGTGCCAGCTCCGTGACATCAGTGGGTGTGAGCAGTGGCTGCTGGCCCTGATTGTCCCTGAGGGCTTTTCTACCTGCCCCTGCTCCTGAGGGGCTATCAGGGCAGCAGCTGCCACTCTCACCCACTGATAGTGCTGGTTCCAATTGCTTTGTGCCTTCAGCCCTGGCACTGTCAGCACGTGGGAGTTGTGGTGGCGGCGGCAGCAGTGGCAGTGGTGGGATCCGGGCTGCGGGCAGACTGGAGGCCATGGCGGGAGGGGCCAGGTGGGGGTGTGGAGGATGGGCCAAGACCCACCCCTGTGCCTACTGCATCCTTGCAGCTCACAGTTCTTTTCAAGGTGCACAAATTTGTGCACTGGGCCCCTAGTGTATTTATAAAAATCTCCATTAAATGTGTTTGAAGTGGCCAAACCTAGAAATAATCTGAATGCTTATCAATAAAGGATGGTTGACTGGATTTTTAACATGTCCATTTTATAAAATATCTGTCAGTGATTGAAAAGAATGAGTTAGGTTTAAGCTGTTGTTCTGTATGTGTCATTAAGTGAGGAAAGCAAGTTGCTTATAAATATACTAGAGGCCCGATGCATCAAGATTTGTGCAAGAATAGGCCTTCCTTCCCCTGGCTGCCAGTACTGCCTTCGTTCCAGCAGGAGCCACCTTCCTGCCTTCACTCCGGCCCAGAGCTGCCTTTCCACCTTCACTCCAGCCCAGGGCTGCCTTCCACCTCTCGCCTTGTTGTGTCAATTTGCATATTCCCTCCTTATTGGCTGTGGGCGTCACCATCTTTGTTGCAGAGTTATGGTCAGTTTGCATATTCCATCTTTATTAGATAGGATATTAAAATTTTTATTTACATAAAACAAATGAAAAAAATACATGAAGTAGTTTTTTTACTCTTGTCCACTTAATTGGTGTACCTAGCTCATCTATGTTACCCATTCTCTCTATAAAACATGTAAAAGGTACGTGAATTGCTCCCTGAAAATTGTTTTCTCTATGGTTATCCATGTAGTTCCTACCACTAGACATTCACACACAAAGGGTAAGCTGTGTTTGTTACCAAACCTCTCTGTACCAAGTGTTATTGTTATAGCAATTTTCACATTTATACAATGTTTTAGAAATTGGTTATACATAATTGTTATAAAAAAAGGTTGCTACATCATAAAAGCTAAGTTAAAAACTGGAGAGACTCCATAAATGAAAGTCACTGAAAATATATATTGAGAATTTAAACATGGACAAGACCACTGTGCGAAGAACAGGGAAGAAAATTGTTAAAATATAGAAAAAAAAAATTTTTAATAATTTTTTTTAATTGTTTGAAGTATTACAAATAGTAGTACATATGTCTCCTTTTTTTTTTCCTTCCCCATTGACCTTCCCCCGGCCTCCCCTTCCCCCCAATACATGCCTTTACCTGCCCCCTCCCCCCAGTGTTTTTTATCCATTGGTTATGCTTATATACATGCGTACAAGTCCTTCGGTTGATCTCTTACAGCCCCCCTCCCCCGCAACCTCCTCTGCCTTCCCACTGTAGTTTGACAGTCTGTTCAATGCTTCTTTGCCTCTGTATCTATTTTTTTCCCCATTTCATTCCTTTAAAAAAGTCAGTGTCTTCATCAGTGAACCACAAAGGGCTTCATCCCTCTACCCAAGAACCTCAACTTACATTCAATAAAAAATATTCACAAAGTAAAGACTTAAGTAATTAATTCATAATTTAGGTTATATAAACTCTATGTTTTGTAGTAATTCAGAGAAAAGGGAGTTTGTGGAAGTTATCATTAGGCAGAGAAGAGTAAATGGAGAAAATGAGGTTTTTAAATGACCCCCCAATGACATTTTTAATTTGCATATACTAGAGAGACATCAGGCAAATTATCAAAAAGAGCAAGCTTTACTAGTAGAACTAACATGCACAAGCAATGATTAAGGGAGATTATCTGAGAGTTTTGCTTGACATTAATTCTAAAAAGTCAATTCTGAAACTGGGAAGGAGAGGGGAGGTCAGCCAAGAGGCTGTTACAGCAATTCAAGGAAAAGTCCACTAAGAGGTTATAGCTTGAAAATGACAGTGTAAATATAAAGAGTTATGTGAATATGCAACAAATTTAAAAAAAATCAATAAGCCTTAGTGACTGAATGAGTATAGGAAATGAAGGAAAATGATGATTCAAAGGACACCTAGCACTTCTAGCTCAGGAAGTTGAGAAAAATGGTGACAGCCTCTAATAGACACAGTGGTTAGGACAGAGGGGGTCTTTGGGGAATGAGCATGTGTGGAGGCTTCAAGTGTGAACATGACGCTTTTAAGAAATACAAGTGTCTGACATTTGAATAAGTAGACTAGATTGGAGATAAGGATTTGGTATTCATAATTGTGTTTGGTGAATCCATGAGGAAGGGATCTGTGTCAATGAAGAAAATTCAGAGATTAGCAGAGACTAAATAACGAGTGTTAATACCCATGTTCAGAGGGTGGAGGAGAAAGAGGCTAGGAAAGAAAGGAGAGACTATGATTCCAGTAGTTACCATTACTGTGCCAATATATTATCAGTTGCCAGGCATAAACAAAGAGTGAATTTTTAAAAATTCTGAGTGATACCTGCTGACTATAGTTATAATACTGTACTGCATATTTGAAAGTTGTTAAGAAAGTAGATCTTTAAAGTTCTTATCAAAAGAAAAAAATTTATATCTGTATGGTGACAGATGTTAATTAGACTTATTGTGGTGACCATTTTGCAATATATACAAATATCAAATCATGTTGTACACTTGAAACTTATGTTACATGTTATATGTCAACTGTATCTCAATTTTTAAAAAATAACTGCTGGTGTCTGACAAAAATTAGTTCCAAGCATGGAAGACTGGGCTACCACGACCCAGGAGCACTAGTTTCAAGCATAAAGGTCCAGATTACCCTGTTTTCTTTCTTGAACCCTTGCATGACCTTGTTTTCTTTATTAAACCCTTTAGGTATAATCTGGATTAATTTCTTGAAATTGACTTTAACTTCAAAATTTCTTCAAGCTAAGGATAACTAGAACTTTAAAATGAACTTAAGAATGAAAGTCACATTTTCTTTTATATCTTGGTGTTCACATTAGGAACAAACCAATTTCAGAAGAAACTCTGGGACAGGGAGCTGGTTTGGGGAAATGGAGGCCATGATTTAGCTTTCATGAAATTTTGCCTTTAAGCTGTGGTAGCCAAGTAACCATATGTACCTGGCATCTTTTATTTCTCCCTACTCTCATCCCTTATTTCCTTCTCTAGAATTATTACATATTTTGAAGTTATTTTGTTTTGTTTTAGTTTTACATATACTACTTTGACAACCTAATATTATTTCACCATTTGGGAAAGGATGAAAGCAAGCAAATCATAAAACACATGCATTTTCTGTGACTTAGGAATAATATAACATTTTTAAGTATCCCTTCTGTACTTGTAATGGACTAAAAGAAAAGGAACTGAGAAAAAGCAACTCTTTGAAAATTCAGTTGCTCTCTCCAAATCTAATGCTTGAAGAGCAGTACAGTCTGTTTAACAACTATTTTGGGCAAAGATGAAGGAGAAAAGAAAAATCTCACTAGCCCACATAAACTGACTAGAGCTAGAGCATAACAAGAGGAACTCCTCCAAGGCAGAGAATGATGGGACAACTATATGTTTTGTCTTGGTTTTGGATAATCAAATGCAGCTGGGTAATTAAAATGGTTATGTCACATTAAAGCATGCATGTTAGGTAATATCTGATTCATACTCTTAAAATCCTAGCTTTAAAGCCATTATTTATTTTATATTGACTAGGAGAAATAAGTAACTGGATTTTGAAACAGTCAACTACAATCAATCAAGAAAGGAACTAGCATGCTGGTCTTAGTTATTATTTGACAAGAAGCCCACAGATACAGTTGGGAAATGATTTTTTTATCAACTTCATTGAGATATAATTCACATATAATTTATTCATTTAAAGAGTATAATTTGATGGCTTTTAGTGTAGTCATAGAGTTGATTCACCATAATCAATTTTAGAACATTTTCATCACCCCAAAATGAAATCCCATGCTCTTAGTCATGATCCCTCCCAATTCATGATTATCTCTTCTCTTGTGGGAATGCCATACATAAGAACAAAAATGTTTCTCCTATAAAGCTGTCCAAACTATGCAATAGAGTTAACTGCTAAAAGACAAAAAAGTCTCTAGTATACACTTTTGTTAAGTATATTGAAATGTAGTTGCCCATATCAAAAGAGTGCTATAACTTCTCTTGAGCATGTGGTGATATTTTTTATTTTAAGAGGAATTGTTTTCATTGTTCTCTCCTTAGAATATTGGCTTCATTGGGCAGGACTGAGCCTGGGCAACTGATTCATGAAATTATGTCAGACAATCCCATCAGTATCTCAGAGGTTGAAGAGTAAAGGTCACTGGAATGTTTTTAGCAGGAATAGACATTTGTATTGTTGTAGAGTTATCCAGAAATTGATTACTGTCTTTTACTCAAAGAGCCCCTGAGGGACGGGGCTTCTGCAGAAACTTCAGTACCTTTGTGAGATCTCAGAGCTCCCAGAACAGTGCCCTGCACACACACAGGGCTCAATAGAGGTTGCCGCTTGACTGACAGCCTGTCCCTGGATGCCCAGACTGAGAGATTTGCAAAGCGTTTTAGTATGTAACTGCCATGGTGATCAAAGGATGGCAGAAGGGAAGTGTTTTCTTTGAGGTCAGTTTTCAGCTGCTATAAATTAGTCATGGATCACAATAGCAAAGGGAAAGAAGAGAATTGTATGTAATAAGAAAGAGGGAACTTATATATACTAGTATATCACTTATGACTGTATTTTGATCATATGTTTTATCTACCAGATTAAATCAATGGAAAGTGCCAACACACTGAACAACACTACCATAGTTTGTCTGTGTCTGGAACTCGACTTCTAGTCATCCTATATAATAAAGACCTAATATGCTAATTAGACTGAACATCAGAACAACCGTCCAGACATCCTTCCGGACGACCATCTGGATGAAGCTGGGGCTTCAAGGGCCAGCTGAGGCAGCTGGGGCTGCAAGGGCTGGCCGAGGCTGTGAGGGGCTGCGAGGGCCAAGCCCCTTGTACGAATTTCGTGCATTGGGCCACTAGTAATTAATACAGGCATTTAGATGAAACTTTTGTGGCCAACACTGAGAAATTAAATATTCTTTATAGTGTGTTATCATTTTGATCTCCATCTTATTCTGGGTAATTATAATTAAGCCATTGTAAGCATGAGAAACACCCAAGAAAAGAGGGACCGATAATATGGCTGGGAAATGACATAAGGCAGATGAATAATGAAGCTTAGCAGATAAGAAGCAGTAATGTCACCTTCACTTTTTTATTACTATTTTTGCATGGACAGAAAATTCACCTCTCATATCATATCCTCTCTGCATTTATAAAGGTGATCAAAATTCTGATTGCTAAAGGAGCCTCATGAACTGCTTCCCTTAGATTCCTATAAAAATAATAGAACATTATGCATTTCTTTTCTAAACTGGCTTGATTGCTGAAATATGGTATACAAACCTGGGTGTGGAAAAGTTAACATGAATAACACTTGGAAAATGTGCCAACACACTGATAATCATTCAGATTTACAATTTTTTTGCTTCTTTCTTTTACAAATAAGTTTTTCCTATTCTTGATTATAGTTTTAATTTAAAATGCTACACCACCCGTTATTTCTATGATTATGTTAACAGCAATGACAATTTAAAAAATAATTTAGAGTATTTACTTAAGAATATGATGCCACCTTACAATGGTCCTTTCATTTTCCATATATTTTACTTTTAAATTTTATCAGATCTAATATTCTTGAGTTAGCCTCCTATCTCCCATTATTGTAATCTTCACTGTACTTTAAAGCTTGAAATGTATACTAATTATAAGGATTTCTGGAAGAGGGCAACATACAAGATCCTTACTTAAGTCTGTCCCATCCAAAGGCCATATCATAAAAGGAATATTTCGAACTTACTTGAATGAGCATTTGAGGTTTCACACTGATAGACTTGACCGAAAAACTGATTAACTTTGAGGGAAGGAACGAATAAATACACCTATCTCAACACTGAAAATAAAATTGAAAAGTATGTGACGAGGGCAAAATTAAATAAACTACAAGTAATGAGATTTTTCACTCCCCAAATTAACCTAGTACCTAAACTATGGATTTCCACAACACTTTTATTTTTCTAATTTTCTTAACAGTTGTAACACTTGTAATTACCTGTTTGGAGTCTCTCTCACCTGGTAGAATAAAATAGGCTATACATTCCATGAAGGCAGAGAACACATTTATCTCATTTATGTGTCCTTGTATATATACATATATATATATATATATATACACACACACATATATACATACATCATGTATATATACTGAGTGACCAGATTATTATGCGTTCAGAGATCATAATAATCTGGCCACTCAGTGTATATACATGATGTATGTATATATGTGTGTGTGTGTGTGTGTGTGTGTATGTGTGTGTGTATATATATATATATATATATATATATATATATATATATATATATATTAAAGGCCCCGGTGCATGAATTTGTGCATGGGTGGGGTCCGGCCAGCCTGGCCAGGGGGAGAGGACATGGGCATTTGGCTGGCCTGCCTGCTGGTCGAATTCCTGGTCGAGGGGACAATTTGCATATTAGCCTTTTATTATATAGGACATATACTGAGTGGTCAGATTATTATGCATTCAGAGATCATAATAATCTGGCCACTCAGTGTATATCCTCTACATATATATAAAAGCCAAAGTGACTGTAACAACCAGAATGACCAGAATGAGCAGAACAACTGGAATGACTGGTCGCTATGATGCACACTGACCACCGGGAGCAGACACTCAACACAGGAGCTGCCCCCTGGTGGTCAGTGTGCTCCCACAGCCAACCTCCTCAGGCCGGCTAACCTCTTGCACTCCCTCCCCCCCAGCTAGCAGGCCCTGATCAGCCCACCACCTGCCTGCCGTGGGGGTGGCGCGGTGGCGAGGGAAGAAATGGGGGGAGGTGGGGAACTGTGTGGAGGAGGGGTGCTGACAATGGTGTCATTGGCATCTGGTGTATGTTCCTTCTGCACCCGGCCAGGCAACTGTCGCCTCCTCTCTGGTCCAATTAGCCTGGCCCTAATCAGCCCTGATCACCAGCCAGGCCTAGGGACCCCACCTGTGCATAAATTCCATGCACCAGGCCTCTAGTATATAATAAAAGGCTAATATGCAAATTGACCAAATGGCAGAATGACCAGTCACTATGATGTGCATTGACCACCAGGGGGCAGATACTCAACGCAGGAGCTGTCCCCTGGTGGACAATGCGCTCCCATAGGTGGAGTGCTGCTCAGCCAGAAACCGGCTCACGGCTGGCGAGTGCAGCGGCAGTGGTGGGAGCTTCTCCTGCCTCTGCGGCAGCACTAAGGATGTTTGACTGCCGTCTTAGGCCCATGGGGAGCTGGCCTAAGCCATCAGTCGGACATCCTGCGAGGCTCCCAAACTGCGAGAGGGCACAGGCCAGGCTGAGAGACCCCCTTAAGTGCACGAATTTCGTGCACCGGGCCTCTAGTATATATATCTTAAGCATCCAGCATAGTGCTGGGCACACAAAAGACATCAAATAATGTGGGTTGAATGAATTTGTAAGGTGGAGCTGCCCTTGTACCTTGTTCTGACATGTTTAATGTATGTCAAGGCCAGATGATGTGCAACTGGAAGGTAAACCTCTTTGAGGCGGGCAGCATAATGCACTGGGTGTGTTCAGTGCCTAAATCTTTGTGAATGCTCAATAAATATTGACAACAGCAGGTTGTAGCCTCAAGGGAATAGTGAACAGCTGTTAGTAAAATGGATAATGGTCATATATTTAATCAATTTGCATCACAAGTGGTTTAACTGAATTTCCATTCATTCATTGAGCAAACATGTCTCTGAATTTGCTGTATGGATGGTGTCATACTCAGCATTATTAGTTTAAAGCTTTATTAATTAAATTTTTGGCATTCTATTTAGTAGTAAAGCAGCCAAATATGTTGTTCTCACATATTAAGTTAAAAAGATTTTATAGTTGTTTATAATTTCTATTTTATAACTCTATTTTATGTCATTTTCATTCACATACTTATTCATATATAAAAAAAGAGAATTGTTACTCAGATTTTAATCTCAATTTACTGCAAAATTGCATGTCATCAGCACTGATATCATGTTAATTACATTTACTAAGTCAGGGAAATGTATTGAGATGATTTAGATATATTTTTTTCTTTTTTAAAATTGATCTTTATTGTTGAAAGTATTACAGATGTCCCTCTTTTTTCTCCATTGACCCCTCCTCCCCACTTCTGTGCCCTCCCCAGGCCTTCACCCCACTGTTATTTGTGTCCATGGGTTTTGCATATATGCATATAAGTTCTTTGTTTGATCTCTTGCCCCCCCCCCCGCCCCTTACCTCTAAGGATTCTCAGTCTGTAGCATGCTTCCATGTCTCTGGATCTATTTTGTCTATCAGTTTATTTTGTTCATTAGATTCCACATATAAGTGAGATCACACGATACTTGTCTTTCTCAGACTGACTTATTTCACTTAGAATAATACTCTCCAGGTCCCTCCATGTTGTCTTAAAGGGTAAGAGATCCTTCTTTTCTATAGCTGCATAGTATTCCATTGTGTAAAAATGAAACTAAATCACCAACTTACACCATACACAAGAATAAACTTAAAGTGGATAAAAGATTTAAATGTAATCCGTGAAACCATAAAATCCTGGAAGAAAACATAGGCAGCAAAATATCACACATCTCACACAGCAAAATTTTCACTGATACCACGCCTAGGGCACAAGAAACAAAGGAAAAATAAATAAATGGGACTACATCAAAATAAAAAGCTTTTGCATAGCAAAAAAAGGTCAGCATCGAAATGAAAAGGGAACACACTATAGGAGAACATATTTGCCAATAATACATCTGATAAGGGTTAATACAGAAAATATATAAAGTACTCATAAAAATCAACAGCATGAAGACAAACAGCCCAATGAAAAAATGAGCAGGAGACTTAAATAGACACTTCTCCAAAGAGTGCATACAAATGGCCAAGAGACATATGAAAAAATGTTGAAAGTCACTAATCATCAGAGTGATGCAAATTAAAATGACAATGAGGTATCACCTCACACCTGCCAGAATGGCTACCATCAATAAATCAACAAACAACAAGTGCCAGTGAGGATGTGGAGAAAAAGGAACCCTAGTTCACTGCTTATGGGCATGCAGACTGTTGCAGCCACTATGGAAAAATCAATATGGGGTTTCCTCAAAAAATGAAAAATGGAACTGCCATTTGACCCAGTGATCCCACTTCTAGGATTATATTTCTAAGAAGCCTGAAACACCAATAAAAAAATATATGCACCTCTATGTTTATAGCAGCATTATTTACAATAGCTAAAATCGGGAAATAGCCCAAGTGCCCATCAGTAGATGAAAAAAAATTAAAATTGGGTAAATATATTAGATAAATATAAATACCATATATAATTTTATATATTTTCAATAGCAAGGCTTTAAAAAGCCTTGTTAATTAATGACATAATTAGACAATTAGAGAAAAATGGATTATATCATGAGCATTTTAGTGCTGTTTTCACCACATAATACATTTTAGTGATCTTTTTTTTAAAACCTTCACCTGAAGATATTTTCCCATTGATTTTTAGAGAGAGTGGAGGGAGTGGAAGAGACAGAGAAACATCGATGTCCTGCACATTCCCTGACCAGGGCTGGGGAACGAGCCTGCAACTGAGTCACATGCCCTTGACTGGAGTCTAACTGAGACCGTTCAGTCAGTGGGCCAATGCTCTATACACTGAGCCAAACAGGCTAAGGGCTAGGTGATCTTATTTTAAAGAAGAGTGAACTATATTTAAATGACAACCAATTTCTTCTCATGGATAGAGGAAAAATTAACAGCAAAACTCAGCTATCCATCCATATTTTGTGGAATTTCTGCTTGCATATCTATTTATTACAACCGAAAGAAATAGCTTCTATTGGAATGGTTTGAAGGGTATAAATATCAGATCAGGATTAAAGTTTCCAATTACCAATGTAGATGTAAATTAATCATGTTAATTCCTAACTTGAAATTCTGAGCTGCTCTCAACTCTACCCAGTTGCCTACCAGGTAAATGTCAAACCGTTTACAAGACATTCAAGATTCAATCTTCTGTTTTTAAACTTTATTTTCTGCATTTCCACTTGTCCTGACCACCAGTATACTTTATCCCAACCACACTAGCCTATTTGCCATTCCCCAGGAGAATGAAGTTCCTATCTCTCAAATACCTTTGCATACATGCATGTGTCCCTTTCACCAGCTTCCCATTCCCCATTGATCACATTCCTTTTTAAAAACTCAGTTAAAATGGCATTCCTTCTCTGAGTTTCTCCCATGTCACCCAGTTTATTTTCTCCTCTGTGCTGCTTGGCTCATTTTACACTTCTAATTTCGGCTTAAAATTATACTTCTGTGTCCCTAACAGAATGTGAACTTCCTAAAGTTAGGGTTCATGTCTTAGAAGCTTTTTAAGTACTCCAGTGCACAAGCACAATGCCCATTAGTACTTCAGTCCATTCTAGATATTATCAATGTTATTCTAATACCATCTAGTTACTCCAAAAGAGAAGGGACTCAGAGAGTTCTCCTCAACTAATTCAGAGTGTCATTCCTAATAGTGACCTCAGGAAACAAATAAATAAAATTATTTGGCTTCCCATTGCTTCTGATATTCTGACTAAACTTCTTGGTCTTTACTTGAATATAATAGCAAAGATGTTGTATGCCATTTCCCCCCAATTTACTATATTCTACTCTTTTGCACCTTTTGTGCCACAACTGTTTTGTTTTTTTTTTTGTATCATCAGTTGTTTCAAAAAGAGGCCTGACTTTGATGTCATTATAGTAACATATAGAGCTTTTGTTTAACATCATTACTAATTATCTGAAAGAAATATTTTAATTAAACTTACTAATGATGCTACATTGAATGGTTTGAATTCACAAGTGAAGGTGAAAAGATAATATAAAAATGATTTGAAAAGGTTAAAAATGTGACCAAGAAAGAAAGGGAAAAAAACAACAAACTCATATTGGAAACATGCAAACTAACATCTTTGTACCTGTTGGGGAAATTAGCCAACATTCAGTTGCTCTGTGTGGGTTAAAATAGAGTATAAGTTTGTAACTCACTGAGATGCTATGTAAGTACCAAGTCAATATTCATTTTTAACAAAGTAGTGATGTTTTCTATTAATGCAGAGGTTTTTTATTTTGTTTTGTTTTTTTACAGGCAGATCTCAGAACACATAATATACACTAGGTCATATTTTTTTTTGAGATTAGGAAATGGAAAATGGTATTAACTCTGACTTTTAACTTAAAGAAGAGCTATACAATTTGTTCAAGGTCAATGGAAGATTTATTGACTCCTATTCCTAAGAGATAATTACTAAGATTGTGTTTAAATATAACCACTAATTGCAATTACACATCTACCTACTTAACTTCTTCCATTTACCTAAAACTCTATTTAGACACTAGGGATATCTTTTTCTAAGATCTAATCACTACAGCTTAACCTGACTCTTCCAACTTGTTGCTGGACATTCCTCAGCTAGCAATTTATTTCACACAGACTTGGAGACAAAGGGATTGAAAGGAATGCTGAGTGTGAGATACTGACACTTGAGGATATACCGTGGCCTTGCTCAGAAAAAGTGTTGGTTACTCCTTATGGGGGAACAGCACCCTGTCAGTTCATATTATTTAAGGTCCTTGGACTATCTGGAAATGCTTGGAAAATGGGTAATAAGGAATGTGGGCCTGAGTTACCACACACACACACACACACACAAATGCGTGGGAGCGCCCCTGCCTTGTGTGTAACTGGTATTACTGAGTGAAGACGGCCTCTGAGAAGGGCATATGGACATGCATTCCAGGGACTGGGACAAGCCAAGTGACAACAGGGAAAAGCCCAGAGCAATCTAAGACAGAGGAGGAGGAAGGCACTCGGCCTGAGCATACCCTGAGATTGGAACTAGGAAGGATAGGCTCCACCTTAAGAGGAAGGGGCTGGTGTGGCTCAGTGATTGAGCATCGACCTATGAACCAGGAGTTCATGATTCGATTCCTATTTAGGGCACATGCCCAGGTTTCGGGTTCTATCCCTCATTGGGGGTGTGCAGGAGGCAGCCAATCAATCATTCTCTCTCATCATTGATGTTTCTGTCTCCCTCTCCCTTCCTCTCTGAAATAAATAAAAATATGTTTAAAAAAAAAGAAGAAGGGGCAAACAATGCATAGTCTGTAGAGTCATTAAGTAGAGAGGACAGGCGAGGACTGAATGAAGCAGAGGAAGCTGAGCCATGCAGGAAGCTCAGCCCACAGGCCTTCCCCTGTGCCAGGGCCCCAGAGCCATATGTAAAGGTAGGAACACAGTTCTGCCTGTGACCTTTACCATAGTGAGTATAATTTCCAAAAGGAAAATACCCTGAGTGTTCAATGTGATCATGAAGAAAGTGATTTGTTTAAATCATGAACAATAATTTTCTATTTCCAGAATTTTCTAGCCACCATGGAAGTGCCACTTTGATGTTTCCTGATCTCACAAGTTAGAGGACAGTACGATCCTCTCATAGATTTTATTATATCTTTTTGCAGTACTTGATTTTTTTCATAGTATTTACCACATCTGCAATGGCATTGTTCATTTATCCATTTATTTTTGCCTTCCCCAATTACAATAGAATGCATTTCCTGCCAAAGCAGAGAGCTCAGCCATTTGGTTCACTGCTGTGTGGAGCACACATCTAGTTTGTGCTAAATACTCAGCATATATTGAAAGAATAGGTGAATAAATATTACATATATCATTATATTTTACACTTAGAAATATACAAAATACAGTGTTTTTTTAGTGCTGTTCTGAATTTGTATAATACTGTGGCGGTAGAAGTCCCCCCACTCCCCCAATAATCAACTCACCAAATGGTTCAGTCTCTCTCTCTCTCTCTCTCTCTCTCTCTCTCTCTCTCTCTCTCTCTCTCTCTCCTTTGAGTAACAATATTCTTTTCTTTACACGCAAGAAATTTTAAGTAGCTGAGGGAAGTATTTTTATTTCCATAATTTTTAATTTTTTTACTTCAAGAAAACATTAAGGCAGCTTGATTGATGATACAAAGGCCGAATTCTGAGGCAGAATAAAGTGAAATTCCAGGTGCTCATTTTAGCTGCTAATTGTGTTAAAAAATATTATAAAACTCCCACTTCCTTCATATGGTGGGACAGCAAGCAGAGCTTGAGAAAACCTCCCTAAGATGCCTTCAGCACACATCCTCCCACCCTGGTATGCCTGATCTTTCTTTCTTCATGCCACCAATGGGGAAGCTGTCAGTGCATGCGTGATGGGCAACCTACCCTGGCATACTTCGAGCAGGAGAGCCACTCCACTTGATTATATGACTTCTTGCCTTTTTCCCAGGCGTGTGTGTGTTTTTTTAAGGAGTGAAGCATAGAATTTCAAAGTATTTTAAAATACAGCAAAAGTAGGTTTACAGTTGTGAGTATGAAAAACACAGTTTATTTTTGTACTATTGTGTTTTAATTATTGCATTATTTTTAATGTTTTTTCAATTTTTTGTTGAATGTTCTTTAATTTTTAAAAATCTTTATTGTGAAAAATAAAGATGTTCACTCTCTTTATTTTTTTTAATTTTTCCCCTATTGACCCTCTTCACTGTGTACCCCTCCCACCCCAGGTCTTCACCACCCTATTGCTTGTGTCCATAGGTAATGCATATATGTATACTAGTATATGTTCTTTGGTTAATCTCTTCCCGCCGCTGCCTACCTTCCCTCGGGGATTTGTCAGTCTGTTCCATGTTTCCAAGCCTCATGTTCTACTTTATTTATCAGTTTATTTTGTTCATTTGATTCCTTATTTGTTTATTTTTAGATTCAGTTATTGATAGATGTATATTTATTGCCATTTTATTGTTCAGATTTTTTTATCCTGGAGACTCAGATATGGCCCCTGCCCGTCAATCCAAGTAAGTCTGTGTGTAGGTCCTTTAAGAGGAACTGCCTGGGTCTCCAGCACCTCCATGTCACTCAGCCACAGTTCCTGCTGGTTTTCATAGCCCAAAGTTACAGGGACTTTTCTTCTAAGCACTGGAATCCTAGGCTGAGGGTTCTAGTGTGGCACCGGACTCCTTCCTCCTCACAGGAGTCCTCTGCAGCCAAGATATCCCTCCTGATTATAAAAATGCCACATGTGGGTGTCGGGGCAGCCCATTCCATACCTCTGCCCTTCCTACCAGCCTCAATCGCTTTCTTATTTAATTCTTTAATTGTAGGACTTCCATTCAGCCCTCTTTCAGGAGGTTCTGTATTTTAGTTGTAATTTTGATGTGGTTGTGGGAGGCAGGAAGTACCACATTTACCTACATTGCCATCTTGGTTCCTCCTCTAATTATCACATTATTTTTTTCATACAAACAACTCTAAACTTACTTTTGCCCCACCCTGCATTGCTTGTGAGCAACTTTGTCTCATATTGGTTTTGAATCCACCCAAAGCATGGGGTTAAATTAAGACAATTTGACCATTCATTCATTCAACACCTGCTGGTTCAAAGTTCCAGACACTGTTCCAGATATTGGTGATACAATATGCTCACATTGCCAGAATAAAATAGAATTTCAGGATGCAAGGAAAACCACAAAGTATGGGAGATCTGCCTCAAGAGGTGATATGTAAAGCTAGATAGTCACTTCAAGATCTGAGGGCAGGGCATTCTAAATGGATATATCATGCAAAGCCAAAAGTAAAATAAAGTGCAAAGCATAGAAAGAACCAGTGTGGATGGGACACATTTGCTCATGGGCAAGCAGTATGAGATGTTCAATATTGAGATTTCTTAGATACCCGCGACTTTACAGCACAGCTAGTAAATGAGGAGTTCCAATTTGCCATCTATCTGATACAACTGCAGTTGATAATGTGCTTAGCTAAAATATTATATGGAGCATTTAGCCTAAGAGAGATACACATGATATCACAATGAATTACTTGAAGAGCCTACTTAGTCCCTGTACTTTATGCTTTTAATATTACCAAAGTCTTTTCAGATGCCTTTTTTCAATTAAGTTCCTTTACTTCCTGCTAACAGTGTGATGATATATTCATAATAGTTTACAAGAGTACTGTTAACAAGTAATTCAGCATAAATTCAAAGGCAATAAAAACTTTATTAATAAAATAAGAGATTTCACAATATCATCAAACCAAACTCCCCTTTTACATGTTTTACTAACCATGATAATAATACCCTTGAGGACATTAATTCTTTGAATCTCTCTAGGGACTTACACACAGACACTTCCTTCTGTGGGTTAGAGAGTCACAAGCAATATTATTCCATTAGGAGAAAAGAAGGTTTGCATAATATAAGGATAATAACTTATCTATTGTGCATATGCTACTTTCTTCCAAATACAGCAGAAGAAAAAATTCTTTCATCTGAATGTGGTATCAGCTGACATCCTACAGGAAGCTGTGTTAAAGATCTGGTGCTTCTGAGGCAATGTACCCCGCTGTGCCCACCTCAAATTGGGAGTTCCCATTATTCCCTTGAGTGTGCTTAGTGCTTATTCATATTGTCATGTGTATGGTTAATAACAAAACCATGAAGCTCAGATGATTCTCCTACGTCTGGGGCCTGGGTTGGAGGTCTGGGCCCCAGATGAAGGTCTGAGACTGGGTTGGAGGTCTGGGCCCCTGATACAGGACTGGATTCTGGGTTTGAGGTCTAGGTCCTGGGATGTACTACTGGGCCCGGCCTGAAGGTATGGAACCCAGATGTAGGCCTCAGCCCAGGATGTAGGTATGGGCCCCAGGTGGAGGTCGGGGCATCCGATACAGGACTGGATTCTGGGTTTGAGGTTAGGGTCCCAGGATGGAGTTCTTGGCCTGGGTATGTAGGTCTAAGACCCAGATGGAGTTCTGGGTCCTGGATGGAGGTCTGGACACATGATACAGGACTGGAATCTGGGTTCGAGGTTATGATCCCAGGACTGAGTTCTGGGCCCTGGCATGAAGGTCAGAAACCACAATGTAGGTCTGAGCCCCGGATAGAGGTCTGGGACCGGGATGGAAGGCTGTGTCTTGAAGGGAGGGCTGGGTTGTGGGATGGACATCTGGGGCACAGGTGCAGGTCTAGTTCATGATCTGGACCTGAGGGAATGGAATGGAGGTCTGGACCATGGATGGAGGTCTGGGCCCCTGGTAGAGGACTTGATTCTGGGTCTGAGTTCTGGGCCTCGGAATGGACATTGGGGCCTTGGCATGAAGGTCTGGGACCCAGATGTACACTTGAGGCCCTGATGGAGTTATGGGCCCCGGATGGAAATCTGGGCACCCGATACAGGACTGGATTCTGGGTTCGAGGTGAAGGTTCCCGGATCGAGTTCTGGGACCTCGCATGAAGGTCTATGCCCCGGATATAGGTCTGGGTCCTGGGAAGGAAGACTGGGATAAGGATGGAAGGCTGTGTCCCGGAGGAAGGGCTGGGTCATGGGATGAACATCTGGGCCCTGGGTGGAGATCTGGGTGGTAGACTGGACCTCTGGGTCATGGAATGGAGGTCTGGATCATAGATGGAAGTCTGGACCACTGATACAGGACTGGATTCTGGGTTAGAGGTCTGGGTCCCAGGATGTACTTCTGGACTCTGGCATGGAGGTCTGGGACCCAGATGTAGGGCTTAGCCCCAGGTGGAGGTCTGGGTGCTGGGATGAAGTTTGAGCCCTGGATGGAAGGCTGTGTCCTGGAGGTGTGGCTGGGTCATGGGATGGACATCTGGGCCCAGGGTGGAGGTCTGGGTTGTAGGCTGGACCTCTGGGTCATGGAATGAAGGTCTGAGCCAGGGATGGAGATTTGGGCCCCTGATACAGGACTGGATGATTGGTTGGAGGTCTAGGCCCCAGGATGGACTTCTGGACCCTGGCATGAAGGTCTGGGACCTGGATGTAGGTCCGAGCCTCAAATGGTGGTCTGGGTCCTGCTGGAGATCTATCTAGGCTCGGTCTGGATGGCTGTGCCCTGAAGAAAGATCTTGTTCGTGGGATGGACCTTTGGGTCATGGAATGGAGGTCTGGACCATGGATGGAGGTCTCGGCCCCCAATACAGGACTGAAATCCGGGTCCGAAATCCAGGCTCTGGAATGGACCTCTCAGCCCTGGCCGAAGGTCTGGGACCCTGATGTAGGTTTGAGCCCCAGATAGTTGTCTGGGTCCTGGGATGGAGGTCTGTTACCCAGATAAAGGTCTGGGACTGGGATGGAGGTCTGGGCCCCCAATACAGGATTGGTTTCTGGGTTTGAGATCTGCATCCAGAGATATACTTCTGGGTGCAGCCTGCAGGGCTGGGACCCAGTTGTAGGTTTGATCCTGGGATGGAGCTCTGGGCTCCTAATACAGGACTGGATTCTGGATTGGAGGATAGGGTCCTGGGATCGAGTTTTGGACCCTGGCATGAAGGTCTGGGACCCAGATGTAGGTCTAAGCCCCGGTTGGAAATTTGGGCCCCAGAGAGAGGTCTGGCAACTGGGATGGATGTCTGGGCCTTGGTTGGAGTGCTGGGCCCTGGAGGGAAGTCTGAGCCCAAGATTGAGGTCTGGGTCCCGGGAAGTACTTCTGGGCCCATGCTGAAGGTCTGGTACCCTAGACCTAAACCTAACCCTAGCGTGAATCCTAACCCTAACACTGACCCTAGCCCTAACTCTAAACATAACTCTAGGCCTAACCCTAACCCAACCCTAGCCCTAACCTTAGCTCTGACCCTAGACATAGCCCTAGCCCTAGCCTTAAACCTAAACGTAGCCCTAGCCCTAACCCGAACCCAGATCTAACCCTAAACCTAGTCCCAACCCTTGCTCTATCCCTAGACCTAACCCTAAACCTAACCCTAACCCTAACCATAACCCTAGCACTAACCCTAACACAAACCCAAACCAAAACCCTAGCCCTAGCTCTAGCCATAGCCCTAACCCTAACCCTAACCCTAACCCTAATCCTAACCCTAACACTAACACTAACAATGACCCTAACTATCCAGGTGATTCCAGTGTACATCCAAGTATCCAGAATATAACCCAGAGCTTAACTCTAAGCCCAGCCCTCACCCTGGTCCTAACCTTAATTCTAATCCTAACCCTAGCCCTAGCCCTAACCATAACCATAACCCTAACCCTAACCTTAACCCTATCCCAACCGTAACCCTAGCTCTAACCCTAACTATCCAGGTGATTCCAGTATACATCCAAGAACACAGATGATAATCCTAAACTTAACACTAAAGTTAAACCTAATCCAGCCCTAAACCTAATTATAATCCTAATTCTAGCACTAGCTCTAATGTTAACACCAACCCTAACCCTAAAACTAGCCCTAGCCCTAACACTAATTCTAAATATAGCCCTAGCCTTCACTCTAAACTTGACCCTAATACTATCCTTAACCCTAGCCCTAACCCTAACCCTAACCCTAACCCTAACCCTAACCCTAGACCTAACCCTAACCCTAACCCTAATCCTCACCTTGGACCTAGCCAAAATACTAATCTTAACCCTAACTCTAACCCTAACCCTAACCCTAGACCTAACACTAGCCCTAATCCTAGCCCTACACCTAACACTTACTGGAAATCTCTGGGTGATTCCCCTATACATCTAAGTACCAGGATGCTAACCCTAACCCTAACCCTAAACCTAGTCCTAATCCTACTTCTAATCCAAATTTGGCACTAGCCCTAATTTTAAACACTAACCCTAAACAAAACTGTAGCCCTTGCCCAACCCCTAACCATAAACGTAACCCTAGCCCTAGCCAAAACCCTAACCCTAACCCTAACCCTAACCCTAACCCTAACCTTAACTCAAACTCTAGTTCTAATTCTAACCCTAACCCTATACCTAACCCTAACCCTAACTATCCAGGTGATTCCAATATAAATCCAGGTACCCATAGGATAACCCTATACTTAACTCTAAGCCCAGCCCTAACCTTAGCCCTAACCTTAATTCTAATCCTAACCCTATCCCTAGCCCTAAAGTTAACCCTAACCCTAACCCTAACCCTAACCCTAACCCTAGACCTAACCCTAACCCTAACTCTAGCCCTATACCTAACATGAGAAATCTCCAGGTGATTCCCCTATACATCCAAGTACCAGGACGCTAACCCTAACCCTAACCCTAAACCTAACCCTAATCCTAACTCTAATTCTAATCCAAATCTGGCACTAGCTGTAACTTTAACACTAACCCTAATCATAACTCTAACCCTAGCCCAACCCCCAACCCTAAACATAATGCTAGCCCTAGCCATAACCTTAACCCTAACCCTAGTCCTAGCCCTAACCCTAACCATAAACCTAGCCTTAGTCTTCACCCTAACCTTAACACTAACCATAACCCTAACCCTAATCCTAACCCTAATCCTAATCCTAACCCCAGCCATAGCCCTAATCTTAACACTAACCCTAACTCTAAATGTATCTCTAGCCCATAATAAAGCAATGCATTTATTTTGAAAGGCCATTCAGTAAAGCCAGAGTTTAAAGGTGTTTTAAGACCATGCAAAAATAAAAAGGATCCCAAATCAATTATAGAAAAGATTCCTTTATTAACTTTTGGTCGAGAATATGTTTGTATATTTTCAGAAAACAACTCCAAGACCATGTGGATTCCTGCAACAGAGAGGAATTGACAGGTCTGCTCCAATCACGAAGACAAGAGGAGAAACAGTCCAGAGATGGAAGATGCTGACGACGCCTTGCCACGCTAGCAGTCAGCAGCTGTGCAATGCAGCAGGTTGCCTAGGACCAAACCAGAGAGGGTCAGACCTGCATTGCCACCATGTGCCCACCATCCAGATATCATTGCTGACATGTACACATAAGGATCTGTTTGACATTGAAATGGGGACTCAGAACTGTTGGACATTGAAATTGGGACTCAAACATTTTTTGTTATTATATGTTTATTTCTAGTCTGCAGAGGCAAGAGTTTTTAAAGGTAAGAAATGGGGGGAAAATAGATACAGAGGCAAAGAAGCATTGAACAGACTGTCAAACTATAGCGGGAAGGCAGGGGAGGTTGGGGCGGGGGCTGTAAGAGATCAACCGAAGGACTTGTATGCATGCATATAATCATAACTAATGGATACAAGACACAAGGTGGGGGGGGGGGCGCGGGTGGCGGCAGGTAAAGGCATGTACTGGGGGGAAGAGGAGGCCGGGGGGAGGCCAATGGGGGGAAAAAAAGGAGACATACGTACTACTATTTGTAATACTTCAAACAATTAAAAAAATTTAAAAAATAAAAATTAAAAAAAGACTATCGCATTCCAGTATATTTTTAGTTGAGAAGGTAACAGCATCCTGGAAGCATGAACTTTCTTAATAAACAACTTGATACCAGTCTCCTAAAAAAACAATTTAGATTGTTGAGTTGATTCTCCAAGGACAAATTACAACTGCTCATTTTACCTTTCCTCATGACCTCTAGAATGATCTTTCTGTTCCATTGACCCCCAACATACTAGATTGGAACTGTCTTCTACCTGAAAGTTTTTGAAGAGAACACAAAAATTAAGACATGAGATTTCTAGACACTGAACACAAATTTCAAAGGGAAAATTTTATGTCAGTCTTATTTTCTTCAAATTTCATTGAAAAATTTTATAAGAATTTGATTTAATGATCATTGGAATATACTGTATTAGGATATCATTATTCAAATTCCTTAAGAATGTTGTTGCTGTATTTATTTTGTTATTAAAAATGTAACACATGTTCACATTAGAAAATCACCTTTAAGTCTACCATTTAGAGACAACTTTTCTATTTATTTGGTGTGATTTGCATCCAGTATCCCTTCTCACTTAGCAAAATTTCTACCACCTTCTAAATACAATTTTTATGTTGTTGTTTTTTCTACCACTTACTTTTTTTTTGCATGTCCTTAATATTATTCAAATATATGATTTTAATTTTGGCATATTTATTTCATTGGAGTATTATAATTAGATCACACTTTTTTTCCCTTGGACATTTATAGTATTATTTTGTGTGCAATTTAGATGCAATAAAAATCAGTCTCTATTAAGCACTTTTTATGAGATAAATGTAATGCTAAGTTCTATATATATATATATATATATATATATATATATATATATATATATATATTGCTTTATTAATTCACTGAAATAAGCTGTGATTTAAGCATTGTAAGTCCTATTTTGAAAAGAGGGTCCAAATGCTTTCAGAAGATAAATAGCTGGCCTATTGTCACACTACTAGTATATGGTGGAATCTCAGTTTTAGACTCTGAAATCAAAGGTCCATGTTCTTAACTATGCTATAATACCACCACCTGAACATTTCTTTCATATCCTTTGCCTACTTTTTAATTCACATGATAGTCTTTTGCTTACTCATTTATTAGGAATACCATATATTGAATACCTTTTTAAACTTTATACTAAATCCAGAACACATTGACTAGATTTCTAATTTGTCAATATCTTGATAATCATAGTTAGATATTTTGACTTTTTTTCACTTTAGTTTTTATGCACCTAATTGCATTGGTAAGAATGCTCTAATGCCCTTTTCATGGTATCCTTCTCAAGTTAAAATATTAGATCTCTATTATCATCATGGTAGAAATTTTGAATTTTATATTGTGTTTTAATTCAGGTTTTATGATATAGAAATTGTATTTTCTTTTAAGAGCTTAAACAATTTTATCTGTAAATGCATCTACTCCCATATTCTCAATCAAAAACAATTCTTTCTAACAACCACAAAAATTGAGCCTATAGTTATAGAGCACTTAATTTTTTTTCTTGCCACTCGATATATGTTAACTTTGACCATTTAAAATTTTCCCATACCAGTGTATTTTACATATAATGGTAATTATTATTCACAGAGTTTAACATGCTGATGACTTATAAAAAGCTTTCTCATATATTTATAAAAATATTGTGTATATGTATTTCTTTGCAATTTTATTAAACTTGCCACAGGTTTTTCTACTTGATTATGTGTTTTTATTAGTTTTCTTTCCCCTTGTAAAGAACCAGCACTTATTTTTCCTAATACATTACTTTTTTTATATCTGCTTTATTTCTTCATTCCTCATTTTTAATTTATTTTCACGAACTTTTTTAAAATTGTCAATATTTGAGTATATTTAAAACAAAACGTCAGATTAATGTGACTTTTACTGGGATACATTTTTAATTTACAGAGATTTACACAATGTGCTTTTAATCAATTTACACTAAGAATGTTATTTTCATTTTATATTAAATCTCTCAAATCAAAGGGAAATTTGATACTAGACTTTTTCTTTAAATGTAACTATTATTTATAGAATTACTATTAGAGCCTTATCTACTTAATGGAAACTATATGTACTTTGTCTTTTCAATGTGTAGATTTTATATGTAGACTATGCTTTGCACCATTTTAAGGTAATTTTATACAGAACAATTCATGTTTAAATACTGTGGATGCTAAAATGTATTAATTCCACAAGAGTTGCCTGGATTTTTAAACTTCATAATATTGCACCTAAAGCTAAAATAGATGTTGCTAAAAACCAGAATGAAACAATAGGAAATAATTTGCTTGTTTCAGCTAATGGTTGAAAGACTATATTTGCTAACAATCACTGCTCTGAGTGAGAAAAATATTGTCCTTTATTTCCTCTCCATTGTTTTTTTTAACTTCAATGCAACAAGTTACCATAGTTATTTTTGTTATTAGTCTTTAACTTCTTTAAGCTACCCGGGGAATCAGGGGCAATAAGAAAATGAATGTCTTCCTTAATGAGAGTGAGTCAATTTGCAGGAAACTTTCATTATAAAAACTATTTTCTGTGCCCCATTTCAGGCTAATAGCCATGTTCTAGCACTCAAAGGTTGAAGAACAGGCTTAGTTTGTGGCACCAACACTTCTGTTCTTGGGTTCATCTGCACTTGTTCCCTATTCTTAGTGGAACAGAAATGTTACCAATGTTATTGAAATCCCAGGAGGAAACACAATATGTAACCATTGACACTTCATCATTTGCTTAATTTGTGTTATTTGGTTTAGGAAAATGTGTTTTGTTATGTAAAATTATCCACCATTGAGTGTTTCTCCTTTAACCTTCCAGAGATAAATTACTTTGGGAAACTGAGACAATAGTCAAGGCAATAAGATAAAATCTATTTGCAGCTTCTTGGACCTGTAAATAGAAAGGAGGATGGGAAATTATATGAAGGTCAGATTATGCTTTCTAATATCTCAGAAGTTTTCTGGTCTTTTTGTTATGGTCATAATTAAGTGGTTAACTTTAATAAAGGAAGAGAGCAAAGAGAGACTCAGACATTGTTGAGCATTTTCAGCTGGGAAGCTCCACCAAACTTTTTCCAAGGAGATTAACACCCCTTTCTTCCCCCATCTGGTACTGGATTGTTGAAGGGGTAGAAGGGAAAGATAGGCACATGAGCAGTGGAAGTCAGGATGGTGCTGGGGAGGTGTTTGCCTGTTAGTCTAGCCTGGGGAACAATGGATTGGCTAGCAGTGGTTGAGACCCACAGGTTGAGAACCGCTAGCAGGGTCGCCTAAGACCATCGGAAAACACAGATATTTACATTACGACTCATTAACAGTAGCAAAATTACAGTTATGAAGTAGCAACGAAAATAATTTTATGGTTGGGGGTCACCACAACATGAGGAACTGTATTAAAGGGTCGCGGCATTAGAAAGGTTGAGAACCACTGGGTTAGGGGGTGTATCCCATCAGAAGCAAGCCAAATCCTGAAAAGTTAATTGCTTAAGCTCTTGGTTAAAAGCCCTTACAAAGGAGCTTTCTGGTTCTTGTTTTCTTTTGCTCTTGCATGTTAGGCTAGGATGATTCTAATAAACCACACCCAAATGCAACAAAAAGCATCCATTTTTCTCATCATGGGTCTGTGGGTCACCAGGAAAGGTTCTGTTTCAGGAAGCACCACATCAGCTGGGCTTGTCTGGGTTGGTTCTGCCCCAAAGAAAAAGCAGTGGCTGCCTAAGTAGGCCTTTCTCATGTCCCTCCTAAGGCTGCAGGAAGACCAGCCAGACCACATGTGCACCTTGAAAGTTTCATTCTCCAAAGTTCAGAGTAGGTCACAGGGTCAAAACCAAACTCATAGAGAAGGACTCCACCTCAAAAGAAGTGTGGGGAGTGAATAATTGCTAACCAATAATCTAAGCCATGATAGAGCCATTGAGAATCAAGAAAACCATATTTAAGTATGAAAAACAAATATATTTATTTGTGACTGGCTTATGCCTGCCATTTGTCTTATATCTTGATACTTATAAGAATTAATTATGTCTTGCTTTTCTTGCTTTATTTTGATGCTTCTCTTT
Organism: Plecotus auritus; assembly: GCF_963455305.1. Lineage (NCBI taxonomy): Eukaryota > Metazoa > Chordata > Mammalia > Chiroptera > Vespertilionidae > Plecotus > Plecotus auritus. Next base: position 28,433,684 of record NC_137776.1, read on the forward strand.
TTTCAGCTTTTTTGTGGGGGGGCAGGGAATTTTTGTACACTATAGATTCATTGGAGTATTGTTTTATCTTAAGGATGAAAAATAAAGGTATCTATCAATAGGTGCTAGAGAAAAAGCTGATGAAAATATTGGTAGATGTTAACTATAGCCCTGCTGATGAGTAGTATAATAAAGAGTTTAATTTTTTTTTAATTGTAAAGGTAAATAAGGACTACAAATCTTTGCCATGACTGTGACAGTTTTAGAATTATATTGATTTACAAATAATGTCAGAAGTGATTTAAAAATTTACTGTATTTTCTAATGCTCTCCCCAAAATGGTAACCAATACTTTAAAAAATATATTCTTAATTTGATGATTTTATCTCCTCTCATTTTTATTTTAAAATATCTTAGTGTACTCATATCAAATGGATTTAACTGATAAAGACATTCAGGTTAGAGCTGTTTGCTAACTGTACTTCCCCCACCCAGAGCAGGTCAGGGTTCTTTCATACACACTGTTAGTAACATTCCAGGAAAGCCAGGTGTCTAAAACCACTGATGAAAGTGTCATTGATATGCAGAGTTCCCTACCACATCCAGTTTTGCTGGATCAGATCCCAGAGATTGTCAGAAAACAATATGAAAAGGATCAGTTTGTCTCCCCTCTCTCCAGCTATACTGGTGGCTGAGTCAGGGATCCAGGATGCTTGAAACTGAAATGTAGCTTCCAAAGTCAAAGTTTCTTGGCGATGTAAAAATTGAAATCTTCAGGTATCATGTCATAAAACAAAGCACAAAGGTTTTTAGAAATGGTTTATTGTTAAATTTTTATTTTTTTAAAAGGAAAAAAAATGGTTAAGACCATCAACTTTGGCTTAGTTATATCTGGGTTTTCATCCTGCTTTTACCATTCACAGAATGGTGTGATGCTTCATCGCTGAGTCCCTAGTCTCTACAATTGGGACAGCTTATAGCACCTCTTCAGAGCTCTTTGAAATTTCAGCAGATGCACATAAAATATTCCACACAGGTCTTGGAACATTATAAATGCTCAGTATATTATAACCATTGCTAGTAGATGACCATTTCCCCCATTAATTTAGTAATAAATCTGTCTCTAAACTCTGATCCATTAGTGTTGCAATTTTAAGATCAAGCACATGGGGATTTTAATAGGAAAGGCTTGTGAAAATGAACTAAGCATTTTTATGACATGTTTGAATTGTAACAGAGCCAACTCTACCTTGAGTAGAGACAACCTTGCTCTCTCCTTGGAGGTAATTTTTTGCATGGATACTTATTTAAGTTCCATTCAGTCTACAGGGCTCTGCTTCTTTAACCTAAGATGTAACAGAAGTCCCATGGGCTTTAGTTCAGTACACTAAATTAAAGCTGGCAGGCAGCAAGCCCATTGTTGTATCTAAAGTTTCTGACAGCTCCTTGCATCCCTGGTCTATAAGGCATGGGCATGGGACACCTGGATTAGACATACTAGTATAATCCTAAAATCTACCAACATCTCTTCCCAAGTTCCCAAAAAGGAAGAGTAGGAAACAAAGTTACCATGTGTATTGTCTTTTTGAAAAATATATATTTATACTAGAGGCCTGGTGCACGAAATTTGTGCATGGGGGCGCTGTCCCTTAGCCCAGCCTGCACCCTCTCCAATCTGGGATCAGGCCTAACCAGGCAGTCAGACATCCCTCTCACAATCCAGGACTGCTGGCTCCCAACCGCTCACCTGCTTGCCTGCCTGATTGCACCTAACTGCTTCTGCCTGCCAGCCTGATCACCCCCTAACCACTCCCCTGCCAGCCTGATCGACGCCTAACTGCTCCCCTGCCAGCTTGATTGCCCTCAACTGCCCTCCCCTGCTGGCCCAGTAACCCCCAACTGCCCTCCCCTGCTGACCTAGTAACCCCCAACTGCCCTCCCCTGCTGGCCCAGTCACCCCCAACTGCCCTCCCCTGCTGGCCCGGTTGCCCACAACTGCCCTCCCCTGCCGGCCTGGTCACCCCTAACTGCCCTCCCCTGCAGGCCAGGTCGCCCCCAACTGCCCACCCCTGCAGGCCTGGTCCCCCCCAACTGCCTTCCCCTGCTGGCCTGGTCACCCCTAACTACCCTCCCCTGCTGGCCATCTTGTGGCAGCCATCTTGTGTGAGGTCATGAGGGTCAATTTGCATATTACCTCTTTATTATATAGGATTGATTTTAGAGAGGAAGGGAGAGGGAGAAAAAGATAGAAACATCAACGATGAGAGAGAATCATTGATCAATGGGCTGCCTCCTGCATGCCCCCACTGAGGATCAAGCCTGCAACCAGGAATCAAAATTTGACCCCTCCTGGTTCATAAGTCTATGCTCAATCAGCAAGCCATGCCAGCCAGGCATCATGTGTATTGTCTTTAAAAAAAAACAAAAAAAAACAAGATTGATTGGAAATGGTTTAAGGAAAGTGTAACACTGATAGGAGTGAGAATTTGAAGCTCCCTAATTGCCTATAGCAACAGGTCTTAGAGAATAGTATACCTAAGAAAATAAACACTGGACTAACTAAAAGTCTTTTTGTTTGTTTGTTCTTTAAATCAGCAGACATTCTCAAAGCGTTTGTAATGCTTATTTCATTTTAAAGTTCCAAAAGGGGATCTCCAACACTCACAGTCATGGGATTCCTTTATTAAGATTCATATTTCCAGCATAAAATATCAGTCTTTAGGAAACAGTAAATTACTGGATATATTCCAAGGAAATGCTGCTTATCTGACCCCTGCCTCCCTCCTCAATCCTTCTGCTCCAACCCCAGAGCTCAGTGTTAGTTCTTCTTTAAATAATTGGTAAAATTCACCTGTAAAGTCATCTGGTCCTGGACTTTGGTTTGTTGGGAGTTTTTATTTTTTATTGCTGCTTCAATTTCACTAGTTATAATCCAACATTCAGATTCTCTTATTCCTCCTGATTTCAATTTTTGGAAGATTGTGTTTCTAGGAATGTATCCATTTCTTCCAGATTTTCCAATTTGTTGCTATATAGTTTTTCAAAATATTTTGTTACAGTCCTCTATATTTCTTGGTGTCAGTTGTTACTTCTCTTTCATTTCTGATTTTATTCATTTGGGTTCTGTCACTTTTTTTCTTGATGAGTCTGGATAAAGTTTGCCAATCTTGTTTATCTTTTCAAAGAACCACCTCTTGGTTTCGTTGATCTTTTGTATTTTTTTAAAGACTCTATTTCATTTATTTCTGCTCTGATCTTTATTATTGCCTTCCTTCTAGTCACTATGGGCTTTGTTGTTCTTTTTCAAATTATTTTAAACATAAAGTTAGATTGTTTATTTGAGCTTTTTCTTGTTTCTTAAGGTAGGCCTATAGTGCTATGAATTTCCTTCTTAGGACTGCATTCCCTGTGTCCCACAGATTTCTGGTTGTTGTGTTCTCATTATCATTTGTTTCAAGGTATATTTTTTATTTATTCCTTGATCTCATTGCTTAGTAACATGTTATTGAGCCTCCATGTCTTTGTGTGTTTTTCAGTTTTCTTCTTGTGTTTGACTTAAAGTTTCATAATATTATGGTCAGAGAAGATGCTTGATATAATTTCAACCTTCTTAAATTTATTGAGACTTGTTTTGCATCCTAACATGTGGTCTATCCTAGAAAACATTCCTTGGACACTTGAAAAGAATGTGTATTCTGTTGTTTGGGGGTGAAATGCTCTGAAGATATAAATTAAATCCACCTGATCTGGTGTGTCATTTGATTTTCTGTCTGGAAGATCTTTCCATTAATGTCAAAGGGGTGTTAAAATCCCCTACTATAGTTGTATTATCTCTCCCTTTATGTCCACCAACATTTGCTTTGCATATTTTGGTGCTCCCATGTTGGGTGCTTAAATCTTTACAAGGTATACCCTCTTGTTGGAATACTCCCTTTTTCATTATGTAGCGTCCTTCTTTGTTACTTCAGCCTTGGTTTTAAAGTCTGTTTTGTCAGATATAAGTATTGCTACCTCAGCTTCTTTTCCCTCCCATTTGCATGCAATATTTCCCCATCCCTTTTCTTTTAGGCTGTGTGTATCTTATATGGATTGATCGCCCTCTCTCTCTTTCTCTCCCTCCCTCTCTCACTCTAAAATCAATGAACAATATCCTCAGGTGAAGACTAAACAAACAAACAAATGAATCTCTCTTATTTGTTTCCCCAACAATCATCTCGAACACTTCATTAGGGAGAAAACAGATCATTTAAAACAAATAAATAAATCAATAAATACATAAGTAAATACATAAATAAATGGAACTGATAGGTATTTGTTCTGACCAATAAGGGAACAAAGAAGTTACTGAAGAACTCCATGAACTGAGACAGTGTGTAGACCTCTACTTAGCACAGTGGCAGTTGAGAATATTAGCATTTTCTAGGGAAAATACATTGTAATGCTAATTTGTGGTTAGTATTTTCTGTATTTTTTTTCCTTTTGTTTCAATCCCAAGAATATATCCCTGTATTTGGTATTTTGTTACTCCAGGAAAGCTGCATGGCAGAGCATAAACCTTTTAAGCACAGGAGTTCCCTGCATGGCTTTGAAGTCCCAAGCTTATGATGCCAGTTTTCTCAGAGAGAAGGTAGAGAGATGTGTGCTCAAGACAGGGGAGGTAGGGAGGATTACCTCAGTCATAACAGAAATGGAAATCTACAGGTCCCTTGAACAGTAATGGCCACACTACCCTTTTGCGGGGTTCTAAGGAGGTCAGGATGAGAGGAATCTTTCTGAAACTATCAAAGGCCAACTAGTGTTTCTCAGGTTAAGTGAAACTCAAGAACTAGTGGCCCAGGAGAGTAGACTAACTGAGCTATCCCTGAAAGAGGTCTCTGCATACTTGACACTCCACTCACTTTGGTCAGAGACCTCTGCAAATCTTTAATAAATACCGTGCACTGAGCTCATCTTTTATTCCAGGCACTTGGGTAAGACATGCCCTGTTTCACATAATGCTAACACAACCCTGAGTGGAGGTACCATTAGTATGCTTATTTTAAAAACAAAGAAACTGGAGCTCAGGGAAGGTCTGCCCCCTGTCCCAGGTCACACAGCTAGTTAGTGGCAGACAGCAGATGTAATTCCAAAGCTGGTGCTTACATTGATTATTGGTAGGGAAGCTTCTCATTCCAAGTGGCAGAAATATAATTTAAACAAATTTACTTTCAAAACACAAAAAAATTATCTATTGACAAAGTGTGGGGATAACATATCTGTTCCAACTGGACCCAGTTGTTCAAATGATGCAGTTGGCAATCTGTATGGCTCTGCATTCCTCTGTGCTGGCCTCACCCTGGGAAAGTTATGTCCACAGGAAGCAAGGTAGCCACCAGCAAGCAGACTGGCCAGCAGACTAAGACGGCCCAGCAGAAAGAGATCTCCTCTTCCTCAAAAGTTTCAAAAGAAGTCTCAGAATGAGTCTCATTGTCTGGACTTTATCAAATGCCAAATCCTCAGCCAACCTCAGGAAAATGGAATATGCCGATTGGCTAGTCCTGGCCAGAGATGACATGCCCATTTCTGCAGTAGGTGGGATTCAGTCCCACCTGAACCACATGGACTGAGAGAAAGAAAAGAGTAGTTGCTCAGAAGATAAAACATTTTTTTTATTGCAAATTGAGAGTAAGGAGGCTGGCACACAAGCCATGACATTGACCCAATAAAAAGCATCTACATTTTCATTTTTCCGCAAGAGACGACCTTGAGCTAGCATACCTATTTTAGAGGTTAGAAACGTCTATTTACGTTTCCATAATCACTGGTTTCTGGCACAAGCTTCTCTGTGGGTTTCCCATTGTTGCTGACTCCTATGCTTTCTCATTCTCTCACAATGAAAAAAGACGCTAGAAATTTGTAAAACAAAATGTTGTTTTCTGATATTCAGGCTCAGTGCAGGAAAGCAAAACCTACCTCAAACTACATCTGCATCTTGAATTCCATGCAATTACCAGGATGGAGGAGAAAAGGTCCTGAGGCAACAGGTGGATGTTTACCTGCTTGTGGTCTGGGCGCTGTCTTGGCTGCGCTGCTTTGAAGCCCTCATAATAACTCCTCTGCGTGGTAACAAACTCCACTAGGATTCAGTTGCCATGCAACTGCGTGGTACTTCTCCATAATACTGCCTTTTCTATGATTACAGAGTGCGGAGCTTTTATACTCATAATAATACCTTACACTCATGCCAGGCCCTTTACATAAGAGGATACCAAAAGGGTGAATAGAGGAGCTCTTCATGCAAGTCCTTTCACCAAGCACTAAAAATATCCATGCTTCCAATTTAGCTATGTGGCAGCCATCCTCTCCTAGTTAAAATACACAATAGCTATTTTGGCAGGAGGTGATAGAGAGGATTGTGCATCAGACTGAAAATGTGATAGATATTTAGGGGGACACAATGGAGATATCTCTGCAAAGCACATGCTAGGCATGGCGTCAGAGATGCTCACATGCTGACAGATATTTTGGGGGTGTCTCTGATTTAGATACCAGGAAGACGTTTGAGCATTTCTGCTTTTTTTTTATGGAATGAAGAGAGCAATTAAAAGTGCATGGGGTCAGGCTCTACTGAGTCACTCAGCTGCTACTGGGTCTGAAACAGGTACTTAGTACAAGCAGAGTGGCTTCACTGGAGTGTCATTCATCATTTGGTGGAAAAATTTACTTTACATTTCTAAGGTTCCCACTTTCACCCAGTGAGTAGTTACTCACCTGGGAGGGTCCAGTGCATTATTTTTAATTTCTTAATAAGAAGCTTTTAGAAATTCAGGTGTTATTATCATCAAGGAAACAACAATTTCTCTGAAAATAAAGAAGTTGTTAGGTTTCCTGACAAACATACTTACTAATATTTTATTTAGTTGTTTATTTTCAAAAGAAAACTACCATAACACAATGAAGAAAACCAAAACTAAGCCAGCTCAGCCTTAACTTTAATTAGATGGCTAAATGTGCCATGAAAGTGAAGCATTATTTTCAGGAGCAAGGTAATTTATTTATTTTTTTTAAATCCCCTCTTTTTGTGTGAAACCACCCACTTTTGGTCCGTCTGTTTCCCCTCCAGTTATATTGATCTAATGATGCTTGAGTTGTTCATATCTCATCTTCCTTACTGTAATTGTTCAATGTGAACTGTCCTCTAATATTCATATCACTCTCTTCCTTTAATAGATTAAAAAAAAATATGTGGACACATAGCTGTCCTGGTTAAGACATGTTTTCTGGTCTTCCTTGCAGCTAAGTATGACTGTGAAGTGATTCATGCATGTTTCTAGTCATGGCCATAAAGGGAACAGATATGTTTTCTCCTTCCCTGCCATCTGCTCTTGAGCTTTAAAAATGAGTAGCTCCTCTTAGTGATGAGGACTGCGAGCTATGGATCATGGGAGCTATTGGCAGCCATGTAGCCATGTCTCCTACTATGTGGATACAACTAGTCTAGAGTGGAAAAAAAAACAACAAACAAAAAAACAAGCCAAGATGCAGCAGAGAGAGAGAGAGAGAGAGAGAGAGAGAGAGAGAGAGATGAAATGCACTGTCTCCATGTTTCATGTATATGATGCAATCAGTATGGCTGGCTGGGTACATGCATACTAGTAAGCATTGGCCACAGTATTTAGAGAATTATAAACATTAATTTTGCTTTTGTTGTCAGAGGCCTATTTAAAATGAGAAAAAATTAAACAGTTGATGCCCACAGATTACAAAGTCCTCTGGTAAAATCAGAGCTTAAGTGAAGAAATGAATACAATTTCAGAAACTATTGTGCCTCATTTGGGAAGATTATTTGAGAAGAGACTCTTCTCAGTGCTCACAGGTGACTCATGTCGACACAGAATCGAGGACACCTGTCCACATGGGTCTATAGTGCCCTTCACCACCTTCTTTACTACGACCTGAATCACCTCCGATCAGAACAGAGATTCATTCAGTGATTAGAAATAAGGCTGAGGTTGTCGGGCCTGAGAACAGACTGAAGTGCTCTGAAATGTGAACAACTACCAGTTACTTAACATGTATTTTCAAGGGACTTTTCTTTGTCAAGAAATTTCTGAATATTTGGGATATATGGTGAAAAGGAAAATCCAGTTCCTTGTTCTGTTAGAATTTTATTACAGCAGCATGGACAGCAATACATAAGAAAATAAATAATTAAATATATTAAGATATTAACCTGTAATAAAATGCATAAAATGGAATAAAATAGGGTAACAGGAGTTAATGTTTTGCATTCTGCAAATAGTCTATTTAGTTAGCATAGTTCTATGAGGTATGCTCTATTATAATTTACTTCTGGTGAGAAAGTTGAACCACAGAGAAGTTGAATAATTGTTCAAGATTACTGGTACATAGCTAACTAAGACTAAAGGTAAGCTGCAAACCCAGGTGAATGCAGCTCCAAAGCCAGCTGGGTAGTATGACCATCACTGAGCATTGACATTCAGGAGAGAGGTTGGAGGGAGTGCCAAGGATGGCCATGTAGACATCCAGGGAAAGAGCTTTTCAAACAGAGGGAGACATGAGTACTATCTGGAATTGACAGCAGATTCTCTCGAGTGTAGTTTCTAGGAGTAAGGGAGAGAGCACTTGGCTGAGGGTGTAGAATGGACTCAGGGTGAACAAAATCAAAATCAAAAGGGATGCTTGAAATTGCCAGGAAACCAGCTTAGTTTTACCCGAGGCCTGACTAATACTTCTCAGATCTCAATGCATATTTCATTGTCTACTTCACCTTTATACAAAGTCCATTTTGTTCCTGAATTACATTTGAAATATTCTACTTTATTTTTCAAACTTCGTTGAGAAAGAGCTAAAAAAAAAATCATGAACAAAAATAAAGTGTTACAGAACTAAAAGGAGAATTAACTGGTCTCGGACACCCAAAGAAGCATTTCTGTGTCCTTTGGCAAGCTGTTTAATGTCCTGTCTTCAGTTTTCTGGACTGTTTAATGAAGGGGTTATTCAGGGGTCCTCAAACTACGGCCCGCGGGCCACATGCGGCCCGCCGAGGACATTTATCCGGCCCGCCGGGTGCAGCTGCCTGTCCTGCTTAGCAGCCGACTCGTCCTGGGCCCGCAGTACGCATAGGAATTTGTTCATAGTTTTGTTTTTAAACTATAGTCCGGCCCTCCAATGGTCTGAGGGACAGTGAACTGGCCCCCTGTTTAAAAAGTTTGAGGACTCCTGTTTCTGTATTTAAACTTGACCTCCAAAAAAAAAAAAAAAAAAAAAAATGGCCAGCTTACCGAGAGAGAGAACTACAGCTCAATTAAGTTGAAACTTGATCCACAAGCACTTTCAAGTTAATTCATAGTCAACCTAGAGTTAGAAGATCAGATGTTTAGGAATGATAATCTTGAATTTATTATTTTTATTTATAATGTTTCAAGAGTGTATTGTTACCTCAGGCCTCACTTTAGTGATAAGTTTCTAATAGTTTCCTCCCTCTCCCTTACCATTCCCTTAAATAGCTGTATTTGGATTAACTAAAGCAGGTAAGAAAGTATTTTGGAGGAGAGCCTAAAGTAGGCTGTAGCTTTCATTTGTTTCTTCCACTGATCTCTCATTACTCACGGGTACTTGCAAATACTTATTAACTCTGTGAGCTTAAATAAAACTACAGTGTCCCCATTCAGGCAAGACAGGCTGTGGCATTTATGTGGCAGATGCTGACAAACCTGGCTCAGTATATCATCTTGGGCAGCCACAGACAACAAACTGCCCCCATCCTGAAGGACACCATCTCCTAAGCACCGTTTCAAACATTTTCATCAAGCAGGTTGTGCACCTGCAATCCCTTCTTTCCTTGTGACTTTTCCCCGAATCCTATCTGGCCAATACACTACTCATATGAACTTTTGAATTTTTATCTCTTTGTTGCAGATATTGCCAGCTCTGTAATGCATCAGCGACATTTCCATTTCATAAATCTTCCTGCCCCAGACTTCTCATTTTAAAAATAAATGGAAACCCACAGGCTTCTTTTACAGGGGCTGGGGGAACTTTGAAGGTAGAATTTTACATTTTCCCATTACCATAAAAATTATTATAAAAATAGTATATGCTTATTTCAGAAAACTAAACAGCATATACACCTATTTTTTTTAAAAAAAAAGTAAAAAAAAAAAAACAAAAACCCACACCACTGTCCAGGTATAAGTACAGTTACACTATTTTTTCTGTATTAGAAATTTCTCCTTGCATATAATAGTCGTGAGAGCTTAGAAATCACTTCAACTCTGCCTCAATAGTCTAGCATGTAAATCTATAAAATGAGGAGAATTAGAGCACCTATCTCATAAGGTCTGGATGGTGATTGAATAATTGAGTTAATTTAAGTAAAACACATAATATTTGCTATTATGAATATTATATTTATGCATGAGCATTATTATACACATGTATATGTCATACTATATTGTTATTTCATATGTCACATAGTTATCTAATAAATTTTAGTTCAACACCTTCTATATATGAGCCACTGCTCTGTTTGCTGGGATGCAGAGATGAGTAAGCAGATGAAGGTACCTGTTCTCATGAGGCTTATATCCTAGGATAGAGAAACTAATAAAATTAAAACAGTAGTAAAAATACCAGTATATCTGATTATATGTGTGTGTATGTGTGTGTGTGTAAAGATAGTATCAAAAGGTGATAAGTATTTGCAGAGAAAGCAATTAGGATGATGAAATAAGTGACTGAGACATTTTTTTTTTTAGATTGGGGAATCAGGAAGAAAATGTGAACAGAATGAGATAGAGGGCTGGGCCTCAGGTGTGGGGCATTCCAACATTTAGAACTCAAGCAGAAGCGAGAGCCAATGTAGGAGATGGGGAAGAAGAAGTCATTGAAATAAGCAGGAAAACCAAAGAACAGAAGAATACAGTGTCATGGAAGGTAAGAAACAATCATATTTCAATTGGGATAATGAAGGAAGAGAAATAGCCACTGGACTTCAAAACATAAACTAAAGGGTTCTAGGCATAGTATAGGATTTCTTCCCAAGTACTGCTTATGATACTGTGATTACATCTATTATGAGCAGCCAGAATTTATTGGTCACATTAAATGCTAGATACTTTTATCACAAAAACTTTTATATACATTAACTAATTTAACATTCATAAAAATGTATGACTTTGAACTAATAGCATTATCATTTTTTTCAGATCAATAAGTTGAGGCAGAAAGAGGTTACATAGCTTTCCCACTGTCAACAGTTAGGATATAGGGCAGAGCAGCACACCAGCCTGACAGCCCCTGTCCAGAGCTAGTGCTCTTGCCCTCCTTATAATACTCATGTTCACATCAATGAATATAGATCTAAATTATAATTTTAACATTTACATGATAATTTATTTTTTAACCTCTTATTGTTGAATATGTAGAAAGTTTTCAAATGTCTGCTATTCCAAACTATGAATGGTGTCAAACACATACTTGAGCACACTTATCAAGTCCTTAAAGTAGAATCCTGATTTCAAAGATTGTGCTCATTAGACAAATTAAAAACCTCTCAGATTTCCCTTCATTTTGGTCTCATACATTTATATTACTTCCATTTCTCCACATGTTTACCAGCACGGAAAATTATTAAAAAATAAGATATCTTGTGATTCAATTTGAATTTATTATTACCGAGGCTAAACATCTCTTTCTGTATTGGTATGACATTTCAAGTTCTTACTTTGTGAATGACTTGTTCCTATCCTTTGCCCTTGTTTAGTACTGTAGTGTTTATTTCTTGCTAATTTACAAGTTTTTCTTTGTTTTTTACTAATATGGAAGAAATGTGGAAATGCTTAGTGCTCATATTGTTGCAAATAATTTTCTAATTTCCCACATAAATGGTAACTTTAATCTCTTGCCATTTAAATATTTTGTCTTTGTATCTATTCAGCTGTCTTTGTTGTCACTTGTTTCCAGCTTTGATGTTTTCTTTAGATGGGCCATCTCCACACCAAGATCATACTAGAGTTTTCTTCAGTAAATTGATGTTTTTTATATACATATTTCCTAGGGAAGTCTGGAGCTGCATTGTCTAATGTGGTAGCCACTATCCACATGGAGATTTTACATTGAAATTAATTAAAATAAAATAGAGTTCAAAATTTAGTCCCTCAATTGCACCAACCGCAGTTCAAGTACTCAATAGACATGTGTAGTTGTGACTATCGTTTCCAAGTAACTGTAGACAACTTCCCCATCATAGGAATTTATTAGACAATGCTTCTCAAATGTTAATATGGACACCAACCTCCTAGGAACCTGTTAAAATTCAGCTCCTGACTCAGAAGGTCTGGGGGAGACTTGAGCTTATGTACATAACAAGCCCCAGATGATGGCCACACTGCAGATTCTTGGACCACACTTAGAATAGCAAGTATCTAGATTTATTTTTATGCAATGAATTATAAAAATTCATTACATGTGTATGTATACACTTCTCTGTTTATTTAATTTCATTACTTATTAATATGCACTGGCATATTTATCATGTGCTAAATACCCATATATGCTTTTTCTGGACTTTCTGACCTCCACTATTGATTCACAGTCAACTCTGTTGGAAACTGCAATAAAATCAATGTAGTTGTGCAGAATGTTTTAATATTTAGTCAAGAAAATATTTATTAATAGCTTTTCACGTTTCAGCTTAAACAATATCATATTAAATTATATTCACTTTGAAATCAATTTAGTAAGAAATATTTATTTACAAAATTGATTCTTTCTATTCAAGAAGAAGAAATTTCTCTCTTTTCCATATCTTCTTGTATGCCTCTTTTATGGACTGAATGCTTGTGTGTTCCCACCCCCCATATTTATATGTTGAAACTCTGACCTCCAATGTGATGGTATTTGGAAGTGGGGCCTTAGCAGGTAATTAGATGAAGTCATGAGGGTGGAGCCTCCATGATGACCTTAGGGTCCTTATAAGAAGAGCAAGAAAGTGAATGTCTTCCAAGGCAGAGACGGCCTCAGCTACCAGCACATTGCCAGCACCTTGAGCTTGGACTTCCCAGCCTTGGGGACTGTGAGAAATAAATGCCTATAATTTAAACCACCCAGACTGTGGTATTTTTTTCCATAAGACTGAGTTGACTTAAGACGGTCTCTTAGAGGAAAAAAAAAAGTTTCCTCTAAATATAATCCTTATGTTTTTATATTCAATTGGCCTTCCTATGGTACTGTCTCATTATTTCTAGTCAAACTTACAGTGTGTGTTAGGGATTTTTTAGGTAGAAAAATATGAAGTCACTTTGGAAAGATTTTCCCTCCTCAACTATTTGAATTTTAATGTGGCTATGTGTGTTTTTATATTTTGTTTTAGAATTTTACTTTTAAAAAGAGGATTTCTTGCTCAGTGTATGGGTACTTTGGAATCTTTTCCCTGCATTCAGACCTGGAGTCAGACATTCATTCAGCAGATCCCTGCCACAGGCCAGGCACATTCCACACGTGAGTCCTGGGAATGGAAGGGAAGGGTCCCACTCTCCCACGAATCTCAGACTAGCACACTTGGGGAATGCAATGGGCATATTTGTCAGAGTGTTTCATAACACAGAGAAAGAACATCAAGTTGGATGGTGGTGAATCTTGACTGTGGTAAAAATAAGGGTAAGATAAGCCTTATTTTTGAAACTTGCGTATAATTTGTCCATTCAAGGAAGGGACGGTTGGTTTGAGTGAGAGGGCCTGATTTGCTAGATCATGCAGATCCTTTTTAAACAATTTTTAAAATTGTTTTTGAGACTAGCAATAAGGACATTTATTATAAGTGTAACTTCTTCTGAAATCTTTACTGGAAAATATCAGCTGATAAAACAAAGAAAGGATACCTGGGTCAATTCACATGTTTCTTGTCATGGGTCTATTTTATTTATTACCAGTTTGCTCCCTTGACAGTATAAATGTAGTTTCTGTGCACATTACTAGACAATAAATCTTTTTCCCCTAGTTACTCAGTGTTTTGGATCCAGGAGCACCATGTCATTATCTGCTGCTCCATGATCCCTAAATCACACATGCAACTTCTGCTGACGTTGGTATTGTGTGGGCAAAAATCATGAGGAACATATGGTTCTCATTCTACCAAGACTTTCATTTCATGCTGCTCTCAGAATGCTTAGAAACCCTGATTAGATGAAAAGGAGATTATCTTTCTCCCTAGTGGAATAATTTTATTATAACAGAGGTGTCATCTCCTTGAGCTAAATGTGGGAAGAATAATAGAAAGATTACAGATCATGGGGAAAAAACCTAAAAAGACATTATTATAAATTATGACATGATTTAGAGAGCACATCTTGATATATTTAAATAAAACCCTTAAAATTTAGGTAACTAGATTGATCAATTTTAATTCTCTTTTCTCATTTGCATCACTTTTATACAAAAAGCACTCCCCACCATCTGGCTGATTTATAGACTAAAAAGCACTTTCTGGGCTCTGACGCCCCTTGTCTGTCTGAGTTCATGGAAGTGACATATTTAACCCCAATAGCATCAGCTCTATTAGTCAGTATAACAGAAAGAGTCAAATTCTACCCTTACTTAAGAACTTCAAAAGAAATAAGTCATGAAGCATTTCAATGACTGGTTTTCTATTGACACACAAAAAAATCTATGTATATATTTTATGAAGATAATAAATCAATCAATGCATAACTATAATTTGTGCTTTGTTGGCCTCTCTATGCCTTTATTCTTAATATAAGAAATTTCAACTTATTTTTATCCAATGCATTTTTCTTTGGATATTATTGAAATAAGTAGAAATGAATTTTACATTTGGTCCTAAGATTATTTAAAAATATAGAGCCTTTCCTGTTTCATTCAGTAAGACCTAGAGAAATAGTTCTGGGGACCTTCTCAATGCCAACCCTCAAATGTGTCATAAATGCTTGCACACTAATGTGTCTCCAGGGAAGAACTTGCCTGATCAATAGATATTATGGCCTGGAATGGGGAGAGAGTGGGATTGAGAAAATGGGGTCAGAATAATTTGATGGTTCCTAATCCTTATTTTGCAAAAAAAAAAAAAAAAAAAAAAAAAGAAGGGAAAAAAAGGAATGAGAAAATAAACACTCTAATCATAAATTATCCTAAAACTGAAAATATTAAATGTAAAGGACGACACATTTATTATAAACTAGAGGCCCGGTGCACAAAATTCGTGCACGGGCATGTGTGTCCCTCAGCCCAGCCTGCACCCTCTCCAATCTGGGACCCCTCAAGGGATGTCCGACTGCACGTTGGATCGGGCCTAAACAGGCAGTCGGACATTCCTCTCACAATCCAGGACTGCTGACTCCCAACCGTTCACCTGCCTGCCTTCCTGATTGCCCCTAACTGCTTCTGCCTGCCAGCCTGATCACCCCTAATCACTCCCCTGCCAGCCTGATTGATGCCTAACTGCTCCCTTGCCAGCCTGTTTGCCCCTAACTGCCCTCCCCTGCAGGCCTGGGTCCCCCGCAAATGACCTTCCCTGCAGGCCTGGTCGCCCCCAACTTCCCTCCTCTGCCAGCCTGGTCACCCCTAACTGCCCTCCCCTGCAGGCTTGATCACCCCCAACTGCCCTCCCCTGCTGGCCTGATGGCCCACAACTGCCCTCCCTTGCAGACCTGGTCCCTCCCAACTTCCCTCCCCTGCTGGACATCTTGTGGCAGCCATCTTGTGTCCACACGGAGTCAGTCATCTTTGACCACATGGGGGCAGCCATCTTGTGTGTTGGAGTGTTGGTCAATTTGCATATTATTCTTTTATTAGGTAGGAGGATTATATAGGATACACGCCTGGTGCATGGGTGGCGGCCAGCTGGTTTGCCCTGAAGGGTGTCCTGGATCAGGGTGGGGGTTCCCTTGGGGCTTGGGGTGGCCTGAGCGAGGGGCCTGTGGTGGTTTGCAGGCCGGCCATGCCCTCTGGCGACCCAAGTGGAGGCCCTGGTATCTGGGATTTATTTATCTTCTATAATTGAAACTTTGTAGCCTTGAGTGGAACCAAGCCTCCTGCTTGCTCTGTGGCCACATCCATTTTTGTTGTGATTTATTTATCTTCTATAATTGAAACTTTGTAGCCTTAAGCGGAGGCCAAGGCAGGCCAGGGTGTGCGGAAAGCTTGGCTTCCTCCATCGCCGGGGGCGACTCAAGCCTCCTGCTCTCTCCAGCTCCATGGCCGCAACCATTTTTGTTTGGATTTATTTATCTTCTATAATTTAAACTTTGTATCCTTGTGTGGAGTTCAGGGCTGGCCAGGGCAGGCGTAAAGCTTGGCTTCCTCCATTGCCAGGGAAACCCAAGCCTCCTGCTCTCTCCGTGGCCACAGCCATCTTGGTTGGGTTAATTTGCATACTTGCTCCTGATTGGCTGGTGAGCATGGCTTGTGGGTGTAGTGGAGGTATGGTCAATTTGCATATTGCTCTTTTATTAGATAGGATATGCTCTTCAGACTCTTTTCAGATAAAAATCCCTACTTTTGGATTTTTTATGATTAAAAAAAGACAGTTTCATTTTATAATTAGCAATCATGTATTAGTCTCTCCTCACTTTAGTATTTGTAATTATCCTGGTGAGTGAAATCAAGGTGACTGAGAATAACTGTGTTGGCTAAAGATGACAAGTGCACAGTCAGCCCAATGACCTTGGCTTCTAATTCCGATGAGCCGATGAGTGTGAGGCCTGGAGCAAGTCTGTATACTTAACTTGGTATTAATTCTCTTATATGTAGAAATAGGCTTTCCATTAGTTTCTATGCAAGTGCTCTATAGTTAAAAAATATAGCCCTCCAAGCCTGATAGAATTATCATCTGTGATACAGTATTTTTACTTCCTAAACTGTCATGTAATTTCCTCATAAAGAATCTTCCCTAAAGAACATTATAAACTGATGAACAAATATAGTACAGATGAACAAAAATAGGTACATTGAACAGACTGTCCAACTACAGTGGGAAGGCTGGGGAGGGTTGGGAGGGTAAGAGATCAACTGAAGGACTTATATGTATGCTTATAAGCATAACCAATGGATGCAAGACACTGGGGGGTAGGGGAGGCTGGGGGAAGGTCAAGTGGAAATAAAGGAGACATATGTACTACTATTTGTAATACTTTAAACAATAAAAATAATTTTATTTTTTAAAAAAAAATCTTCTCTGCTTTTGGTCATGTGCTAAAAGACAACTTCATTACCAAAAATAACAATACATTACTCAACCTCTTGTTCACAGTATGGTGGCTGCTACTAGTTTGTAAGTGGTACTTGAGGCACTGCTTTTCTAAAATGTGCTAAGTTTTTAGAATTATTAGGAAACAGAGAAGTGGAGAGATAGATGGTTTGAAGGAGCAAGAGAAGGAGGGAGGGGAAAGAGAGAGAGAGAGAGAGAGTGAGAGAGAGAGAGAGAGAGAGAGAGAGACGGTTGTCTTTCCCAATTTACTTCCTTTTCTTCTTTTCACCTATCTAATCTATCTAATCTTCCCAAGTGCATTACACAGATGTCCTGGCCCCACCAAAAAGTAGATGCACAAGGACCAGCAATTAAGTGACACATGTGGCTCACTTTAGGAATGCACTTTAGGACATGTGAAAACTGAAAGCATTACAGTAAAATCATGTATTGATTTTATTTTCCCCCAGATACTAACAAGTTAAAAAAATAAAATTCACAAAATCACAGTACAGTACCAGATGGCATTTAAAAATCAATAAGGTGAACTTAAGTTTATGGTTTTTTTATGTTCTCTTGATGCATGAAAAATTACATTTAGGACACATTTTTTCTCCCTAAGAAATTAGTGATGAACTTAGATGTTTAGGATAACCCTTGGGAAAATCAGCTTGTAAGTTAAGGTAATTTACAATAAGAATTATTAAGAGAGAAATGTGACAGAAAAATATTTACAGGTCACTATTGAATAAAAAGCTCATTTTGTTTCTTTCAAAATTGATAATTTAATCCATATTAAGCAGAAACTTAAGGCTTATTGTTACTTTTACCATAATACCAAGCTACAGATGAAAACAGTTACATTATACTTTATTCCATTTTTTGCTTTGAGCAAAAGCAGGTTAGGTCTTGATATGTGTGTGTGTGTGCATACACACATATTTTTTATATATGTACATATATAGGTTGCATCTTATGATATATATATATATGTATGTATATATATATATACATACACACACACACACACACACACACACACACACATATATATATATATATATATATATATATATATATATATTCAATAGGATATTAAGAACAAAATGGGGAGAGTCCTCAGGAGATGTAGGGAATAGGATGACTTTTAATAATTTCAACTGTGAGTCTATAGGAGTTAGTGACACACATTGCCACAGCTAAATCACATCTTATTTTTGTTTTAAAAAGCACACTGTCCAAGCGAGACCTTTATTCGTCATACGTGTGAGCTGTGCATGTTCTTACTAAGTGGGCTAGTTTTGTTCCCATGCCATGGGAGCAGGTGGCATGAAGCTGTTTTGATGAGGTTAAAAGGCTCCTCCCCTCTTTCCCCAAGCAGCAGCCTGAAGTACGTCAGCAGTAATTGTGTGCCTGGCTGGGCTGCGCAGGGAGGGTGGAGGCAAAATTGATATCAAATAAGGGTCTCAAACTGAGATCTGGATGCTCCATTTAAGTTGTTACCCATTTTCATTAGCCATGCCCGGGGTGAAAAGCTTATAAACACCGTCTGTAGTAAAAACATTTATTTTTGATAGATTTCTAGTGTTGCAGTGGATATAAATGAAGGGGTTTCTTTATCCTCTTTTCATTTTATTATTTACTAATCATACTTCAGCTCAGACAGATAAAAGAGAGAGGTCCTGTTGCCTAGATGTGAGTTCTTTAATGAGGAGGGTAGGCCCCGGGGAGCCGAAACCCAAAGTAGAAAGGTGCTGCTTTCGGGTTTCTTGTCATTTCTCCAGCCGCTTCTTCACCATTTTCCAATGGGCCTAGCGAGGAGGAACTATCCAAGGTGCTAGAATGCTGGCAGCTTTGCCGTTCAATGCAGACGGATTGCAGAAACAGAGAAGAAAGATTACTGCTTATTTCAGAAGGTAGGTTCTTTGTTTCAGAATCCCTGATTAATCAGCAGCAGCATCAACAGACTAAGGCAGCTGGAGAGAAGAGAGAGAGAGAGAGAAGCAGGAAGGGAGGGAGTCAGGGCAGGGAGGGAGGGGAGGAGGGAAGAGAGAGAGAATGAGAGAGCTGGTTGTCACGGGGGAGGGACCATGCCACAAGCTAGGCTGCTCCAAACCTTCTGTATGTAAGTGGCAATGAGAAAGAGCATCTTTTTGGCTGAAAGGAGACATTTAGAGAGGATGTGGCTGATTTTTTGTTTTTATTTATTTTTGTCTTCACAGAATATAATCAAATGAGACACCTTAGCCAGCCTGGGTGATTGCTTCGAGTCTTGTAATCTCATCTGTGTAGCAAAGTGGGTAAAATCATTCAATTTCTTCCCTGCTGGACCTGGAAGGAGAGGGGCTGTGTGTTCATCCCCACCCATTAGCTATGCCCTCTTTTCTCTGAATGTCGATTTAAGGAAGCAAACACCTGTCTTCTGCCACCATATCTTCCTAGAAAACTTTGAAGGCCATTTTTATCTGATAGGAAGAACCTCAAGAATGCTCTGATCTCTAGTGATGAAGAATCTGGCAGTGGACACTTTCCCCATCCAGATACAATGCACTTTAAATGAAGAAAAACTGAGCTGAACTACAAGTCTATTTCCTATGGTGCTGGATTACTCCTCCAGAGCTGCCCTGACATCCACCGTGCAAGAGGGCTCTGACAGACACAAGTCACCTCCTGATTATTGCACTTAACTCTCCCTGGGGACTTACATTTTGGTATGTATCTCATTTTTCAGATTCTCTAAGCATGCTAATTGAATCCAGCACTAAATACACCAAGCGATCTGGTTATGAAATGGGATGGATTTTAGCTGGGGATACTTAATGCTGAAGTTTGCATGTCTTATTAGGTGGAGCAGAAATAAAGCCACAGCAAAGGCATTCAGAGCTTTAATGAGCCAGAAGTTATTTTGTACCCTCTTGCCCACTTAGTTACAATAACCACAGAAATGGTTAAACTAGATTTTCATTGGTAAAATAAGCCATGTTGAATTATTAAAAGCATGGAAAATATTTTCAAGGGTATTAATTGGCATTCACATGTGCATGCTGGCTATTTATCTGCTATTCCTTTCCATAAATATTTTACAACAGTCTCTTAGCATATTTGTGTCAGCCCAAATTTATGTTCTCAAAAAGACACTGTACCAAGTAAAAATTAGATAAACTATTAGACATATACTAAAGCTGAAACTGCTTTTTCCTAACTGATTAGACATAAATGTTTTTGAGAAACATTTAAAGTTGCTCTGCTACCATAGAACTGGATTTTTCTTTCTAAATATAGGCCAGAAATAAGGAAATCCAATTGGAGAGTTTACTCGATGTAGTTTTGGTCACTTTAAGATGCAAAAATTAATAACCAAGTGGTGTGGAATAATAACTGTAGAACAAGAGTGAAAATTAACTCCTTTCCTAATTCTTCACACTTAAAACAATGCTCCAGTTTGTTTTCTATGTTGCCAAGTGGTAAACAAATTAATATGAGAACATGTGAGCTTCCCATGCTGAAATTATTTTATTTTTATGTGGAAAGTGCAACATATGTTTTCTAACTCAGTAAAGAAGGGAACTCTGTGAAGGAAATTGACACTTTTGAAAATTAATGAGAACAGACCTGAGAAAAATATTACAACTTCACAAGGAACTATAGAGAAGCCCAAGGACTTGAAACCTCTGTAAAGTTTAGAGGGGGATATGTAGAAATCCTATACACCAGGAGACTGGCTATTGTTTGAAATAACACATTAGTCATAGACTCCCAATTCAATTAGATGATGTGCATTGTAGCTCAAGTCAGCAATTTATTATACCGACTATATCTACTTTGCAAATACTGCCTTGCACACATCTGGAAACATTTGGCTGAAGTCTCAAAAAAGTGTGATGGCCATTGACATTTCACAGGAATCCTTACTATTCCTGGAAATGTGCAATCTTTAAACGATGGGCAAGTTGCACCATGACAACCTGGAGTAATTTCCAATTTATGATGCTCCTGCATTAACGTCATCTATGCTCATTTTACTCATTTTGGGAAGGGAGACAGTGGTGAAAAACTCACTACAAAGAATCTGCTTTCTGAGAAAAAAGCAGTAAGTGTCTTTGTAGTTACTTCCACAAGCTCTCTTGGTTTTAACTCTAACATTTCCCATTGTGGGCAGAACAGCTGCATTTTGATGACAGTGAGAATGAGAAAATGAGTGTGACAGTTTGTGGGGTTGAAGGTAGGATTTCAAGCACAGTCAAAGTGAAATTACAGGATATAATTTTGACAGATTATAAGATTTGAGCAGAAAAACAATTTTGACATGGTTAACATGGTTATAGATTATAAGCAGGCAATCTAGTCTGTTGATTTTTTCTTATGTGAAGTCAGCAAATTTTAGAAATTCATTTGCATACATACTTACATATGTATATGTATCCTGATTATTTAAACACTTATATTTTCACAATGTGTTTTTAAGTTGGTTTGAGTGTATGCAAAAATTGTAAAGGTCTTTATCTCCTAATGAACAAAAGATACATTCAAAATTGCCTTTGAAAACTTTTATTTGAATAAATTTGCACTATTGGGCAAAGTAGGATTCTTTATCTCAAAGAAGATTCAGTTATTGGAATGGGAGGGAAAATCAAATTTTAATAACTCAAATTGTAATGACTTATTCACAGCATTGAGACAGGTGTGGTTTGGAAACTTCAGAAATAACTAAGAGGTGGAGACCAGAAAACTTTATCTTGTGCAAATAAAATATAACACATAAATGTGGAATGAAAGTAAAATGTTTAAGCTTTCTACTGAAAAATTTATTCCCTGTATGTATCTTGTTTTTGTAATAAAACGTAATAGCATTATAATAATAGCACAAAATAAACTTCACCTTCTTTTAACTATCATATTAACTTATAGGGTGCATTGTGCCCTTAAATTTAAGAAGCTTTTCATAGAACTCAGAGAATTGGACAGCAATTCTCTCCCAAAGCAAGTGGTTTTTCTCCCTCTACCATTTAGTGGATGTGAAACATGACTGGATTAATGGAAATTTTATAACTTATTGTCTTAGAAAACCAAAGTTTTAGACAGAGAGCCACTCCATTTCAGAAATTCTGAGTAAGTACTTTAAGAAGAAAAAAAAGAACCAGCACCCATGGGGGCCAGTGGACCAATTCTCAGATGATACTGGTGTACTAGGAGCCTGCTTTTGGTAAAGGGTGGTGAATGACCCACAGGAAGGCTCTGAGAAGTGAGTGTACACAGCTCCCTAAGCCTGTCCTTATGGAGCCAGAGTGGTTGATCTCACAATACATAAAATTACACTGACAGAGGAATTGGTTCTGAATTTTAGGAGAAAAAGGAGAAATACTTTAAAATCTTAATATTTATTTGACCCTTTTTGCATATTTTCAACAAAAGCCTGTAACTAGTAAAACATCTTCTGTCCTATGAAGAAGCCAATCTTGACATCAGTTAGTGCCACATTGAATATGTTTTGGTAAATTGAGGCCACGCAAAAGTGATTCCTTAATCTACAAAGGAAATAACCCATATACACGCATGATCTTTACGTTTTTGCATGCATTGATTTTTCAAAAATGTGCTCCCCCTATTTTTTTTCTTTAATGCTCAAAATCATGTAGAGTCTTAGCTTCTTGAGTCCCTTGGATGCAAATAATGGCTACAGAAAGAGAATAAAATAACAGATTTTTTTATGTTTCCATAGGTTCCATTTGGATATCCTTATGTATATTTTATGTTCCACATGTATATGTTCTATATAGTTTGATTACAGCTCTAGGCTCAGCATTGAAAGGCATAGTGATGGTTTTACAGAAAGAGAAAATAAAGAAATGGTTAATTCAATAAAAAAGTAAAATGTTTAGTATTTTTAATATAACCCTAGTCCAACCAGTGTAAATTGATATATCTTAGCTGAGTAGAGTGACAGTGTAAATTGATATATCTTAGCTGAGTAGAGTGACATTTCAAATTTTGGAAAGTGTCACAATATTATACAAAGTTTTGTTTAGGAAGGGTGTGGTCAACAGGAAATAAAAAAGTGAAAGAATAAAATAAAATAAAGGCCAAAACCGGTTTGGCTCAGTGGATAGAGCGTCGGCCTGCGGACTGAAAGGTCCCGGGTTCGATTCCGGTCAAGGGCATGTACCTTGGTTGCGGGCACATCCTCAGTGGGAGGTGTGCAGGAGGCAGCTGATCGATGTTTCTCTCTCATCGATGTTTCTAGCTCTCTATCCCTCTCCCTTCCTCTTTGTGAAATATCAATAAAATATATTAAAAAAATAATAATAAAAAAAATAAATAAAATAAAGCTGAGCAATTAACCACCCTGTTGTTCTTAAGCCCACATCTGTAGTTTTTATAAGAATGGCAGTGATCCTAAACACAGTAATTCAGAAATTAAATTAAAAAAATCTTACAAATGCAGACTATAGCAGTGAAAAAAAAAAAAGAGTAAAGTGAAGATGTGAAGTTATCTGTGATTTGTATGGGAATTCTGATCTTTGTCATTTTAGGTGCTTACCCAGGAGAGTCCCTGACACTCATTTTAAATATTGGCCACAACTTCTAAAAAAAAATAACACACTCACAAAAACATCTTACACTATTTGAAACAATGTTGTACATTCCAAAGAAAACATATCTGCCCTGTGGATGATGACTACAGATGTTAGCTTTCAACCAGTACTCTAGGGGGTGCTAAAATGTCTAATTTGTTGTGAGCAGAATTGGCTGCAGACATGGTACTAGTTCAAATAAAAGGGCTGAATGTAGAAACTCAAGACTTTTCCTTGAATCTCGCCCACGCTGTTGTCACAAATATCCCATGAAATAATTTGAGGTCTAGTATGGTAGATTGATTGATTGACTGACTGAATAATTGTGATATATCTAAAGATGCTATCTGAAGAAAGGGGTCCATTTGCTTAAGTATGGTTTTCTAAGTTGCTGACTTTAGGAGTTAGATGCCCAAGTCACGCCTTCATAAAATACTTGTACATAGGATTTTCATTCAAAAGGCAGAAATGAACTTGATTTAATATCAGACAGTCAAAAGGCAGCCAAGTTTTTAGTGGTAAAGACAACATACCTTATTTAATATCTATCTTGGCCATAAATATAATTTTTTGAAAGATAAACAGATTTATGACCCTACTTGTCCGTTGGGTTCTCACTTCAGGGAAATTGTAGCAGTTATAATGAGGTAGGTACTTAACATATGGTTCACTTTTCTTTAGTGAAGCCACGAATAGGCTCATTCAGAGTTCAAAGACATGAGAAACACCTTTTAACTTGAAAAGAAGGAGGCTAAATGTTTGAAAGATGGGATGAGTTTTGTGGTTCAAGTGCCCCCAGATTCTTATTTTCTTGATGTGAAAAATGGGGCAGAATGGATAAGTGGTCTGTCTACATGCATTTGGTTAATGAGCAAATCAGCTAAGGCCTTTCACGGCCTCTATATGCATATCTGTAACTAAGAAAGTTTAACTGCACTAAACATTCTATTGACTAAAGTTTCAAAGTAAAAATATGTTTATTGTGTTTATTACTAAACACAATTTTGGTTAAGAATTGTGAAAAATATCTAATAATTATGGTCACATTTATTGAACACTTACATGCATTTTTTAACTGAATCCTCACAATAATGTAAGGAGGTAAGTGTTATTCCAGCCACAATTTACAAAACGTGGAAACTGAAGCTTAAATAGGTGAATTGACTTGCACAAAGTCAGAGATCTAGAGGTAGTCTAGTTGGTATTTTCAGATCATGCTGCTCAACTTTTCAGCACTGCTCTTCAGGACTGCCTCACTGCTCACCCTCCTTACATTCCAACTAGGTTATACATGCAGACAGGGAAGCAGAAACGTGTGATTGTGAGGCTTAAACATTGGTAGGGTCCAAATTAATTTTTAATCTTAATATTTATTTTTGAAAACTAGATGTAATTGTTGAAAAGGTTTTTGTTGTTGTGCATTCTCAAAAATAGTGACTATGCACCATGACAAACTAGTAAATGTCAGCACTGCCACCTGAATTGGTGCCCTGGTCCCACTGTATTGAAATTGTTCATTCATTGAGTCCTTATACTGTAGTGTGAAAGTACAGAGGAAGATATTCTGCCTTTATCAGTGGTTGATTCACAACAGGTGCTCAACACATACTTGAATAAATGAATTATTGTAGAATCAAATACTTCTCTAGAACTAGATGACAGAAGGCTTCTCACAAACATTGATTCAATTTTCATTACTCTCAAGTTTTACTAGATTTTATGGTTGATTTTCATCCCCCAAATGTTCATCTCAATTAAAAAAAAATCTTATAATACAACTTTCCATAGTATAAATATTTCATCATACTATTATGTAATATTTTCTCAAGATAAACATAATTTAAACTCCAGTCAATTTAAAAGGCCACTTAGGAAGATAACTAATTTTCAGAGGTACACAATTAACCCTGTTAGTGTTTGGTACATATAAACTGTATAAAGAATCACTGCTGTCATTTGCATTGTGAAGAAAATTTAAGGGAACAAATAAAAACCTCTGGATAATGCCTTACATAATGGGAAATATATAATTTTGCTCAAGGGCAGCGATCATCTTTTACCCTGAGGGCATTATCTCTAGCATCCTTGTAATACTGACTTGGTTTGCTTAACTATAGTAGAATTAATTGCCATAAAGTTATGCATATCTTTTTTTATCCAGGCACACCCAGTGCTGAAGTCCTTGGTAGAAGTGAATTTTCAATAATGGCTATGCTTTAACTCCCTGAGAATCATGTTCTTGTATTTTTCCCTGAAAATTGCAATCATTTGTAGTAGTAATTTTCTATTATTCTGTGTGTCCACCATTTAAGCATCTAACCTGATGGACTGATATTAAAATACAATTATGTTAGATAGTTGGAATTAAAAGACCATTTCATTCACCAGCCATTATGGCTTAAAACCAACTCAAACATAATAAAATTTAACATAAAAAATCACGAATCAACCAATAGCTCTTCTATTCTTTAGATTCAACAATTTCATAAAAATTGGGGACTAAATCCTTAAATTCAATGTGAGTTTCAAATAACATATGGATTGACTGGCAGCTAAAATGCTAATAAACTGTGATAAGAAGTGAAGTTTCCATAGCTACAATCCAGGTTATGGAACATGATTATACTTCTAAAAAAATCAGAATAAAAATGATTTGTAATGGCGGAAATAAAAGTCTATGACTTCAGCATTAAATAATTGGGCTGATGTTTTACAAATACTTTGGAGCCTTTTGAAGAAAGTAAAAAATATGTAAAGTAATATATAATTTTGAAATGGCCAACTTTTTTTCCCCTGTTGATTGATTTTTGCTTTAGATTTCTTAATCTGACTCAATGACACCAGTTTCCTATACTACAATGAATATGCAATTGAGGCCATTAAGCTTTATTAAGCTAGAAAGGTAGAATACTTACCTGGTATGTAATTAATTAAACTTAAGTTCTGTTTTTGATTGATTAAAGCATAATTTCCTTATTTCCTGGCTTTATTGATTTCTGAGATTCATTGGATACCTTATCTTCAAGGCATGATGATTTGCATAGCATGCTGGTCAGCCACCCACTATTCATCTACACTCATACATACATTTGAAATTGCTATTGCTGCCAAAGTTTCTCCTACACTTTTATTAGAATAAAATTAGCTAACATTATTACATGCTTACTATTGTTGAACTCCATGCTAAGTTCTTTACAGCCATCACGTCTCTTAGTCTTCACATTAGCAAGTGGTAGGAGAGCTTATCTATCACTTTATAAATAAGACTAATATATAGTATATTGGTTCAAAGTCCTATGTTGTTTTGATTTGATTTGGGTTTTCAGTAATCCTTTCTGTGGCTGAGGTTTTTAAACCTTCATGTAGAGATGATAATCACAGTTGTCACTGCTTGAATTTCCAGACTGGTCAGGATTAACATGGGCCTCGTGATCTGTGATATTTGAGTTATGGTGTCAGGCCATCATAGAGAACCATTTTGAAAAATAATGAGCATCAAAAGGAATTATTGCCAAGACAAATTACATTAGAAATGTGTATATCCTTGATGACTTCTATATTTTGCTTGGATACTTCAGATTCAAGTAAACTTAATTTAAAATGTAAGGAAAACACACATGATAAAAATGTTTCTTCCAAATAATTATGTAATTTTATTTGAAATTGAACAAAAAAGTCTTTATGGTGATCAGAAATAAATGAAGCTTTGTTCATCTATGTCTTGTTGGTATACGAACACATTTTTGTGAAACAAAGATATGACTCTGATTACATAAACCCAATGTTTATCTAAAGGTACTTGACTCTATATGCAGCCTTGTGTGACCTTTCAGTGCAAAATCTTTGTTGTTTTTCCTGCTAATTTGGTTGCTCTGAGGAACTGTTTGCTACTCAGGCAAGATTCATCTCATATTTATATCAAATATTCTGATGGCTTATAATTTCTAATGAATAATTGTCTCCAAATTGATTCTACCACAATCATTGGAGTTTGGGGCTGACATGATATTAAAGACAATAAACAGAACCATGTGCCCCATATCTTCTCATGCTGCAGGGCGTGTTCCTTTTTACATGAGATCTTCCAAGATGATGAGTTCTAATCCTGAGGAAGACCCTTTGGACACATTTCTCCAGTATATTGAGGATATGGGGATGAAGGCCTATGATGGCTTGGTTATTCAGAATGCATCGGACATCGCTCGAGAGAATGATCGCTTGAGGAATGAAACAAACCTGGCCTACTTGAAGGAAAAGAATGAAAAACGACGAAGACAAGAAGAAGCAATAAAACGGTAAATATAAATAAAAGTGTTCTGAGTTTTGCACACATGAGAAAATCTGTGAGTTGTATAAAGGCTGTGATTTTATCACCTGGTTGAGAAAGGGACTGTCAAAGGTAGACTCTATGAGACCAAGTGAAAATGGCTCCTCAGCTATGACAAAAGCATAATCCATTCTACTGACAGGAGCCTCATCTTAGTTACCAAAAGTTTTTAACTTGAGTGTTGTGCTTGTGGAGATGCAGATGGGATGGGGAAATAATCCAGTTTCCTCTAAATAAAAGTTCATACTGAACAGTCCCTTGATTAAAGCCCAAGAGAACCCACAACACTTCAATAGCTAATGCTTGATGACAATTCCCACCTTTAACCGGTTCTGTTTATAGTTCTTACCTTATGATAAAGTTCATCTTATCTTTAGATGGTAAAAAGACTCATCATTATTTAGAATTACGTGAGCCTCCGAAGACCAGTGAAACAACTCAGTGTGTGCATTCTGTATAGAATTTTATGATTATTACAGCTCTTGCCTGGTACCAAGTATCCAAGGTTTGTTCAAATGAAATGACTTTTGTGATGCAAAACCTACCAGCTACAAGTCAGGGAGTCCTAGATTGCAGCTTTCAAAGTGAGGCTAAGTTTCCTAGGGCACTGAGACCAAAAGAAATATAGACATCTTTTCATTTTTCAAAAGAATATTACTGTGTGTGTGTGTGTGTGTGTGTGTGTGTGTGTGTGTGTGTTTTACGGGGTACAGGTAGAGACATGTGTTTGATGGAGTTCTATTTCTTCAATGGAGACCACTTACTAAGTGCATAGATGCAGAATTTAGATAATTAATCCATATCTATTAGCTGAATAACTGAATCATAATAGTTAAGCTATTTTGATAGTTAATGGATTTTTAAAAAATCAAATTTAGCATTAATGCTTTTGCTTACTCTCTGTGAACATTATGACATTTAGGAAAATAAAATATTATTTTAAGGAACTGATCATGCTTATAAAGAAGCCAGGTAAGGATGTACCACTTTGATTATTTAATTACAAATAACTTTTATGAGAAGTGTACTGCCAGAGATGCGAACCTTATGACTAGCTGTTGGAAGAGAATTCTAAGCAGAGTTCAATGTATTCCATGAAGGGGACAAGGTATCATGTATGGGCCGAGGCAAAGATTGGAAGGATATAAGTTCAGACCGGTAGTGGACCACCTTCTATTGTGGCCTTATAAACTCTTACATTTTATTCTGAAGGAGAAACATTCATAGACATGTTTAGCAGAGGTGTAACATGACTTAACTAAATTTTTTTCAAGGATTATTTTTTTCTTTGCTTTGAATAGATGGGTGGGGCATAGGTGAATGGAAGAAATCCAAAGAGAATGCCTTTGCAATAATTTGGGTGAGAAATGATGATGGTTTGGACTAGGTGGCATAAAATGATCAAATTATAGGCATCATCAGAATTTTCTAATTGATGAGATGTAGGTGTTCAGGAAGAGAAAGGAATTAAAGATGGTTCTCAGTTTGTTTGACTTTGCTACATTGTGGTTTTTTCCCCCTGAACAATTAGAAGAATGATGTTTCCACTTAATGAAATAATCAAAACTAAGAAGAGGAGTAAGTTTGGGTTAAATGGTGGGGAAATAGGAGCTCAGTTTTGGCAAGCCAATTTTGTAAGCCTTTTTAGATATCCAAATGGAGAATTCTGAATAGGCAGTTGGAATCCAGGATTCATGGTGAAGATCAAAGCTGGTGTATAAGCATTATATTCTGAAGAGTTAACAAGCATGAGCCTAGTTGAGAATACCTAGGACCAAAAATTAGATAAGGATAAGGACAATAGGAATTGTTCCTTGGCCCACTTGACTGCTTACTTGAAAGGAACAGTAAAAGAATCCAGTAAGAACAGCCAGTGGAGAGGAGAAGAACCACAAAGGAGTGACATTTCTGAGTAAAATGACAAAATTGATTAAAGAAGAGAGTGTGTGTGTGATGTAACAGATAGACCAAATATGTTGAAGCCTGATAATTGACCACTGCCTTTTACCACATTGGTGTTGTTGCCTTGAGAAATTTCTTTGGAGGGCTGGAGAGAAAAGCATACTGGGATTGTGTTCATGAAAAAGTGGGAAGAAAGGAATTGAAACAAAATATAAAGAACTACCTTGAAGACTGAGTTAAAAATATTTTAAAAACATGAAGGGTAGTTGAAGAGGGAAGTGTGGTTTATGGTGCAAGCTAATTTTTCTAGTGTTTTTTCTTTAACAAGAGAAGAAAAATAACTTATTTAAAATACTAATATGGCAATAGAAAGGGACATGCTAAATACTTATGAGAGGAAAGGAAAATTATTATAATTATGTCTTTGAGTAGCTGGGAAAGGATGGGATCTATAGTATCTCAGATAGGAGCATAGGTTATTTGGCCATGTGGGAGAAGGGATGGCACAATATGTGGATGAGTGAATGATGAATACATGAATGAGTAACCCTGCATAAAAAGGCCCCACACCTGGCTCATTATACACCAAACACCATTTTATTATTGTACTCATACTTGTTATATGTGCCTGGAATTGAAGGATGCAGTATGTGTGTTGCTATCAATACCTCTTCCCATAGTTTCCTAGAATCTCCCTCAAATATTTTTCTGGAAGCCTGATTCAAAGTGCAAATATATTTGGAAGGGAAATTATACTAAGAAAGTGTCCTAAATTGTGGAGACTTCTTAAATGTCTTTCATTTTTAAAAGCAGAACCCATGTACAGCATGAGGACATAGCAGTCTCTGGAATCATTGGGGGAGGGGTTGCAGAGAAAAATGTCAAGGGAGCCAAATGTTTAGTGATTGGACAGGAGAAAAAGACTAAAGTGCATGTTTTATAACAGGCCTGGCTGTGTGTACTCAAGTTGTCTCATCTCAGTAGCCATTGTAATGTTCAAATTCAGTTTAATTTTGTTCATATGGTGACTAGTATCCTGGGGTTCTAGCATATAATAATATGTTAAAACATATAATAATCTTCTATATTATAGAAATCTTCACAGTATATTTTTAGAATTGCTTCAACATTCCCAATAAGAAATTTATTTTGAATACTTTTAAAACCCCATAACAAGATTCTGGCATTTTAGGGTTTCAGGGATGATAACAGAAGCAGATGCCCTCATCTAAATTCCACAGGTATTTTAATATTTTTAACATGCAATTTATGTCAAGTTGTAGAGGAAATTCAATGTGACATTAACGAACACAGTCTAATTAATTAAAATTCTTTATCATGTCTGAAAATGCCTTCTTTAGTATATAGTATGATTTCATATATAGGATACAAATGCTGGAAATGTAAGGATGGGCATGTTTGACCTTGAAAAGGCATTGATGATAATTCTCTGTGAAATATGCCAGTTGCAATTTCAGAAATGTGCAGACTGCCAAGGATTGCTTAAAAAATGGAAATAGGATTTTGTATGATTGACCTTCTGGATCACATATGTGCTGAAATGCCTTTTGTGCTGAAGCTGAGAAGCTTAGAACACTGAGCTCTTAGAAAAAGAATATCCTGCTGTAGCCGGTTTGGCTCAGTGGATAGAGTGTCAGCCTGTGGACTAAAGGGTCCCAGGTTTGAATTCTGGTCAAGGGCACATGACCGGGTTGCTGGCTCGATCCCCAGTGGCATGCATGTAGGAGGCAGCCAATCAATGATTCTCTCTCATCATTGATGTTTCTATCTCTCTCTCCCTCTCTCCTCCTCTCTGAAATCAACAAAAATATATATTTTAAAAAATAATATCCTCATCACTTTCTCGGTGTTCTAAGTCACTTAGGCTTTCTAAATCCAATTCCTTATTTTTGAATAAATTTGAGCCACATGTCAGTATGAACTTTCTTGTTTCTTTACTTTCACTTCTCAAATGAGATTTTACCAAAAAGTCTTGTGGGTGAAAAATTCTAAATAAATAAGAAGATACTGTTAGTGCTTTTCTTTACAGCTCCAAATAAAAATTGGTGACAAAGAGAGAGAAAGGCTTAAAAGTGAAAAGTTAATGGAGAATAAAAACTTGTTTCAATAGCTCATCATTTCTGCTATTTTAAATCCTAATGGTTTTGTGCAGGCACTGTTAAATGAAATTACTTTTTATTAAGAAGCCTTTTCAAAAACAAATACACATAACGTACAGCTTCAAACAAGTGAGCTCCTTTGAGATGGGTTACAAAACCCTGGTTTGTTGGATGTGTCTGGGTGAAAAGGGGTGTTTAAGAAAAATGGAAGATGGGTATACTGAACCATTAACTCAGCACAAGCACCAGCCATTAAAAAGGAAGCAACTGGCCAATGAGAACAGAGTCTGGCCACAAACAACCTGTAAGGCAATATCTGCGTGCACTTGTGAACATAAGGCCTGACATAGAGGTTCACTATGTACAGGTAACACCTTGTTTACAATATCAAGTAAGGATGTTCACTGAGGAGGATGGGCAATCAAAAGACCATCTGGTATAAGACCATCTGGTATACCAAAACATGCTTAAGTTTGTGGTTTCCTTTAAAGTAAGTTTTTCTTTCTGGATTCTGAAACCAGTCTCTTCACAGTTTCATTTTTACCATGTGCCACAGTATCTTAAAAACTATAGGTAGCAATGTTTTAAAAAAGGATAAGCAAACACTTTCACTGGTTACCAAAGGGAAAGAGGGGTGGAGGGAGGTAGAAAAGATTTTCTTAACTTTATTAATCAATGTCAACCCCAATAAATTTAATAAAATTTTAAAAATACGGAGCCCAACCAGTGTGGTTCAGTGGTTGAGCATCGACCTATGAACCAGGTCATGGTTTGATTCCTGGTCAGGCACATGCCAGGGTTGCAGACTGAACACCCAGTAGGGGGTGTGCAGGAGGCAGCCGATCAATGATTCTCTCTCATCATTATAAAATATATTAAAAAATAAAAAGATAATACAAATACAAAAAATATTCCTTAAAAATAGCTATAAAATTTGCTCCCAGTACATGTCTTTGTGAGTATGTTTTCTAATATAGGGAGGGGCTGCATTTAATTTTTCTAATGAAACAAATGCTACATTAGTGAAATTCTCCCAAACATTGCAAGTCTGGAAGACAGCTCTTGACTTTAGCAAAGTGGTTCTGACACAAAGGACTACTTAGGCTGATTAGGAATGTCTCTATTCCCTGTGCATACCCTCAAGGGATCTATATGAGGTTATATTTCCTCTTTAAAAGTGACAGTCAGAAATGGAATTAGATTACTTACAGATCCTTTAAATATACATGCACTTATATATTAGTATGGATACTTTGAAGCTATTTATATTAGAAGGTTTCAGTATTTCCTTTATTCAAAGAGAAACAAAAGATGACTAGAGTCCATTGGTCAGACCATAGAGAAAAAGAAGTAAACATTAAAATAAAGAAAGTGTTTGCTTATCCTTTATCAAAACATTGCTACCTAAAAAGTCAATGCTTATGATACCAAGGTTTTGAACTGGTTAATATTTTAAGTGATTACTCAAAAGCACAGTTCCAAAGAGCTCCAGTGAAAGACATGTTACCAGTGGTATAAATCCTCTTTAGATAGTGATAGCTTCTGGAATCATACTCATGACTTGTTGCAGAGAATTTATGGAAAAAAAACACTTATTCAAGTGCATTTTAGATGTATCCATTCAGTGCAGCATGAATAGCTACTTTGGTCACAAATAGATAATATCATTGGGTTTGTGTTAATTGGAGGCATGTAGAAAAATGAAACACCCTATTTGTATATCAAAAGAGATGGTAAAGCACCATTACTCAGGTTAAGTGAGGGCAGTTAAATGAACCAGCATTCAGAAACACAACTTCATCAACTTTTAGAAATACCCTACAGCTAGCTATAGTTCCTATGCTTAGAGCACAGGAAACAAACTCTAAAAGCCCTCAACCACACTTCTATGTAGAACTAAACTCAAATCTGCTGCATGTCAGGGTCTTGCTGGAATGAATCAGCTGATCTGATCTGATGTGAATTTCTGACCTAATTTTGCTGTAGGACTCAGTGCTTAGGCAGAGAAAACAAGGTTAATGTGCTGATAAGTGGGCGAGATTAAACAGCAGACAGAATTTTAACAAACCTCTCTAATTTCAGCTTCCTCTTGTGTTTGTGATTAATTCCAATCACTTTTCTATTAGTCATTTCAGAGGACCACAAGCTGCTTTGCTTGTTTTTTATGTGAAAATTGTGCATCTGAATTTTCTTTTTTCCAAACTAAACAAATATCCAGGTATTGGAGTAATATTGGTTGCAATAGCAAATGCATAGGGAGATTTTTAATCATAGAACCTTATGATTAGAAGAGAGAATTCAATAACTTATCTTGTCTATCCCTCACTAACTGCTCTTTATTAAGCCAGAAGCCAAATGTAGCAGGCTGATCCTAAATGAATTAATTTATTAAAAGTGTTCTATTTTTTCCAGTGCTGGTGGGGAAAGTTAATATTAATGAGCATATATCTAAGGACACCACTTATGCTCATAAATATTAACTTTCTCCACTAAGCCTAAAGACACGACGTTTGTCCATTTTGGTTGTCATGCCATTTCACCTTGTAAATCAAAACGAAGCCTGTCCCCTTGTTTTCAGTAAGGGTCACTTTAGTGCTAAGATATTTAATACAAACTAGCATTCATCTATTGACAATTCCCATTGCGTCTATATTTGGACTAGGGGTGCTTTTAGGATTTTCATCCAGTCACCTGCCAGGACAGAGTAGAGGCCACCTGTGGAGGGACCTTCAATGACTCAGGTTAAGGTAAGGCTCCTGTTTCTTTTAATGGAGCTTTTCTGAGAGCTGTTTATACTTCTGGTTGTTTCCACTTTAATTACAGGACCTAGCATTGACCTTTTCATTTTAAGAAGCTCAGTGTCTGTTCCATAGCTGAAATAGACAGATGTTGGCAAGAGGTGGGGCTTTTCAGAACATAACCCCATATGGGCTGTCGGTCAGCATCAGAATTAAGCTCTTTTTATGCTGAGGAAATCACAGCAAAGAATGGACATTCTAAATATCCCAACGTTTGACAACATGAATGATTGAATAGAAGCCCATTGGAAAATTTAAGGTAATGTTTCTTTTAGAAGTAGTGTTAAATACTTAGAGATGGTTATAAATCAATTGAGCTATAGTTTTCAATCTAGGGCTGTTTCTTATACTCTGCAGGCTATCAGAAGATATTCTCAATCTTTAACTAAACATGGCCTTTGTAAGATGTTAAAAAACCCAGATAAGGGAAAGGAATTATTATGGAGCCAGATGATGAGTCAGGGGATTTTTTTAACTACTAAAAATGCAGTATGGCTTAGAGAACATGTCTAATGTAACAAATGAAGCTGCTAGAGTAGAGACTGAGCATGCTAATGAAATAGCTCCAAGGTCTCAGTCCAACTTTGAGGTAGCCTGAAGAAAACATCGTCATCCTAAATTTATGGGTCACCTTGAAATTAATTTTAATCATGAATTGATAAAAGGAAAATCAAGCTCTCTCCCAAAATGAATCTCTGCTCAAAACACATGTCTCTAGTTGAAAGTTATTCTTAAAAGCATTCATATTTGGAAATGCATGACAGAATATTCATGTCCATGCTAGAATATGAATATAACCAGCCTTCCAGGAAGCAGGGGAAAAATAACTCTATTTTGAAAAGCACTTTTGATAAACTGTACAAGGAAGATGCTTTAAAAAGAAAAAGACCAGCATTTAAAATCCATTACTTTAATTAGTAAATTGCATTTTAGTCTTTGATTGGAGGCTAAGTGTACCACTCAGAATATCCTGACTTTTGAATAAGAAATTAAGTGGTTCAACAATGAAGATAAGCATTACCAAGGAGACTTCTTAATTTTCTATTAGGCTGAGTTTTATAGGAATTGTATAGCTATTTTGTTTCTGTACAAAGTTTTTTATTATGCACTTATTCACCACTTATTATACATCAGGCATTATTGTAGGTACTTGGGATAAAGCAGTGAACAAAAGAGTAAATAATGTTTGCTTGCCTTTGTAGGATTTACAACCTGGTGAAGGTGGGGTTAGGGAGACAGACAATAAACAAATAAGTAAAGTATATCACAAGTTAAAATGTGATGAGTTTTTATGAAGAAAACTAAACTAGACAATGGGAGTCGGGGTGGGGAGAAAATTTAATTTTTGATAGGTTGGTGAAGAAAAGGCTCAGTGAGGATGTGACATTTGAATAAAGACCTGAAGTAAGCAAGGAAAGGACCATGCAGATCTCCAGGTGACAAATGTCCAGGGAAGAGGTCTTAGGTGGGAGTATTCTTGGAATGTTGGAGAAAATGCAAGAAGGTCATGTGGCTGGAGATAGAAAGTGAGCAGAGAAGGTTAGAAGATCAGGTCAGAAGGAATGGAGTCAGATCTTGTCAGATCATGGAGGTCACTGGCTGTCACTCAACTGAGATGAGAAGTCACTCAGTTTGGAGAGGAAGAATGCTTAATGTGACTTCTGTAATTAGAAGGCAGATCATTCTGGTTGGTGTGTGGAGCATCAGGGGCAAGGGACTTCAGTTGTGAGGTTATAAAAACAACTAGAAGCCCGATGCATGAAGATTCGTGCAAGAATGGGCCTTCCTTTCCCTGGCTGCCAGCACTGCCTTCCTGCTCTGGCCCCAGAGCTGCCTCTTTCCGCTCCAGCCCCACCTTCCCACACTGCCCAGAGGCCCTGAGTGGCTGGGGTGGTGCGGAATGCCTGCGTCGTTGCCATGGCAACAACGCAAATGTCCCCCCCCGCCCCCAGCTGCTCGGCACCTGAGTATGCAAATTAACCCACCGTCTTTGTTGGGTTAATTTGCATACTCATTCCTGATTGGTTGTTGGCCGTTGTGAATTTGCATCTTTCTCTTTTATTAGTGTAGATCAGCCATGGGCAAACTACGGCTCGCGGGCCGGATCCGGCCCGTTCGGCTGTTGTATCCGGCCCGCAGAGCCGAAAGAGCAGAGGGTTCTCTTGCTCTCCCCTCCGCTCCTTTACTTTGAATTTATATTAGTTCACACAAACACTCCATCCATGCTTTTGTTCCGGCCCTCCGGTCCAGTTTAAGAACCCATTGTGGCCCTCGAGTAAAAGAGTTTGCCCACCCCTGGTGTAGATGGTTCAGAGGGAAGACAATGGCATGGACCAAAGCAGCAGCACTTGATGGGGAGGTGTGTGGTGGAATTGGAGAGACATTTTAAAGGTAGAGATGACAGAATTTGATGATAGATTGGATGTGAGGTGTGAGAGCAAGATAAAAGCATGGCATTCCAATAACAGATGGGAAAGACAGCAGAAGGAGGGCTTTGTTGACAAAGGTTTTGCACATTTTAGAGTCTGAGATGTCTCTTAGGCTTCCAACGCTTTGTGATTTGTAAGAATTTCATGTTTTGTATTTGATAATTTGTAGGTATAAGATTGAATAATTTTATAGAAATGTGAAACACTTTTATAAGACCCTAAAGGTTATGCACACATATTTAAGATTGGAGAAATATTTTTAAATAAATGTTTATCCAGAGCAGGGCAAGCATGTAGATTAATCACAGCAAATGAACAAGTGCCTGGAGGTCTCTGCCTCTGCGCCCAACTAGTAGAGTCAGTGATCTTAATTCTAAGAGGCTACACAATCCACACTTGTAGACACTTTCCAGTGTAGGGCAAAGATAACAGTCTTAGTCATGGAATCTGAGAATCATGGTAAAAGGCAGAGGTAGGTCCACAAAACACTTGACATTTTTTAAAAATGTTCTGACAGTGGGTAGATGTATTTATTAGCATTGGTAATATTCACTTATGGTCTTTTTGTAATTATGGAGATATCATTTTCTAATTGATACACATTGGACATCTTTTCTGTACTTGAGTATTCAAAAAACCCTGTAGATTATTACCAAATAATAAAATGGAAATTGGGAGGAACAGTATTTGTGGGGGTACAGGGGAGTGTAACTGAGTAGTGGGAGAATCCTGGTGTCTGGGCAAAAGGTGGGATCAGTTCCTTTTACTTCCTAGCTTTAGTGAGACCCATAAAATGTGCCTTAATTTTTAAAGTTAAGGTTAATCATTTGTCAATTAGAAATAATATGCATTTTGTTGCATTAAGAGAAAAAAATGGTGCAACACATGGGTCAACTAGTGGACTAGCCAACATGTATACTTTGTTAGAATTGGTAGCTGTTGTTGTTATTATTATTACTAGTATTGCTTTTACTGTCATTGTTATTACCTTTATCTTCATCACACAATGTGTTTATATTAATAACTAGGAGCCCAGTGCACGAATTCGTGCACCTTGAAAGGAACTGTGGCTGCAGGGCTGCGGTGGGCACAGGGGCGGGTCTTGGCCCATCCTCAACACCCCCACCCGGCCCCTCCCACCACGGCCCCTGTTCCCCTGCCTGCCAGCAGCTCTGCTCCCACTACCACTGCTGCTCCCACATGCTGACAGCGCTGGCCCTGCTTGTACCTGCTGATGGCGTGAAGTGATTGGGGCCAGCACCAGCAGCGGATGTGAGCAGGCCAGCGCAGTCAGTGGGTGAGAGTGGCGGCTGCTGCCCTGATCACACCTCAGGAGCAGGGGAGGTGGAGAAGCCCTCAGGGGCGATCAGGGCTGGCAGATGCTGCTCACACCTGCTGATGCCGAGCGATCGGGACTGGCGCTGGTCACAAGCAGCGGGTGTGAGTGGGGCTGGTGCAGGGAGCAGGTACAAGCACCCGGCGGGACCTCGGCATGCGGAAGCAAAGAATTTTCGGTAACCACCAGAGGCTCGCCCCGATGACAGTGACCGGTGTCCCGCCTTAGACACAGCCATTCATTTCTAGAAATTAATTCTTTCAAATGTCTCCCGCTTGCCGAAACCGGTTTGGCTCAGTGGATAGAGCGTCGGCCTGCGGACTGAAGGGTCCCGGGTTCGATTCCGGTCAAGGGCATGTACCTTGGTTGCAGGCACATCCCCAGTGGGAGGTGTGCAGGAGGCAGCTGATCGATGTTTCTAGCTCTCTATCCCTCTCCCTTCCTCTCTGTGAAATATCAATAAAATATATTAAAAAAAAAAAAAATGTCTCCCGCTCACCTGCTCCACCATCCAGCCACAGCAAATGCCTGCCATATTCCGCACATGCCCTCTGGTGGTCAGCACATGTCATAGTGACTGGTTATTTGGTTATTCGGTTGTTCTGCCATTTGGTCTAATTGCATATTAGGGTTTTATATATATAGATGACATAGGGCACCATGTTCAAAAATATTTTACCTTCATTTTGGATAGAAACCAACACAAGGAAAGAAATGGGATTATTTGCTTTCAGCATTTGCAAATGACGTGTGTATTCAGTCCCCAAGAGTGTATTTCTTATTTTATCATTCTGTGTCGTTTTCTCCATGTACACATCTTTCTGTTGTTGTTGTTTTCTGCTAAAACAGTTAAAATTACACAAGGCTGAGAGAATTTTGGCATATGAACAGATGAAAAATAGGCAATAATTGGTCATCTTAGTCTTAATTATTAAACTGGCTCCCAAGATCAGAGAAGCTATCACTTGTGCATAGCAAGTTTTGCAACATTTGTCCAATCAGATTGCATCACCTCACTTAGTGCACTGTCATTGGGTGTCCTGAGGGAAAAGGAAACAGGCTGACATAGCATGTGATATTACAAATGCAATTCATTAATCCTTTTCCAGATATTTTCAGGGAACTACCCTGCAAGTTCTCCCTCTTGGCATAGGAGCTACTAAACTTTTATTCTTTTCATGGAAATGCATACTTTCTGTAAAAGTCCCATAACATTTAAGCTAAAAGTAAACAGAGAAAGAAATAATGAATCATATCTACTACTACTACTACTACGCACACACCCATACACACAAGAGATAACAGTCTAAAATGATTTTTTAAAGAAATATGCTGTGTGGTTTGACTTTTCTTCTAGAGAGCAATGTGTTTTCCACACCGCGGTGTAAATGCTGTTTAAGTTTCAGCTTTGTCTTGGTTTGAGGATACTGGGAAAGGCTGGGCCCACAACAGCCTCTAACACGTTGCATGGGAAAGTGTGCTTCTTTCTTACATACTGCTTGATGTGGTCATTGTAACTCTCTATCCAGCTCTTTCTTCAAAGGAAACCAAAATGCAAGGAGAAACTTGAGCCTTTAAGAATTTTTCTAGAGTGATCCTTAATCTCCTAGGATGCTTGATGTTAGAGTGTCACATAAACTTTAAAAATTACTTGAATGCCTTTTATAATATACCATTGAAATAGTATTTGTTTTGAAGATAAATGACAAAACAGGACTGGAAATCACTTGTCAAGTAAGTCACTGCATAGATCATTTTAAATAAACATTCTCTCAGAGGCTTTTTCTTTAATTTGAGGGAGATGATATTTTTACCAAAAAATAACAGTAATAGATAAATTAAAAATAAACACAAGATAATGAGGAAATATATTTATAGTGATCAGAGTACATATGGATTCTTCTCCCAGGAGAAAGGGGATGGCTTCTTTTTTATTCTTCTCCCCCACCAGGTATGACATTATAGAGTAGTGAGTGTTTGATCAGGGTGAGACTAGAATCTGAAATAATTTGCCCTTATGTTACTCTTAAAGTGTTTTAGAAAAAACTCATTGTAATTAATGTAAACCAATCTCTTTTGCATATTGGCCTCTGGATAATTAAACAAAGGATTAAAAGATGAGTAGCTTGTGATTTTCTCTGGATTTTTTACTAAGCCCTGTTTGAAGCCCCCAGACCTCAGCAACTCCAAAGTCTCAAGAGATCAATACAAATAAAATATCCCATTTAGAAAAAAAAATCCTTGTGCTTTAAACTACCTGTTAAGATAGACACAGCCATTCATTTCTAGAAATTAATTCTTTCAAATACCTAATTTTATTCTTAGATTCTTTCTTTTTTCATATACTTTTACTTCTTAATAACATCAGATTTTAATTCATTTCCTTAGTTCCTGTCTTCTGTGATACTCTTCAATTCCAATCTGGTGTGTGTGTGTGTGTGCGCGCGCGCGCGCGCGCGCGCGCGCGCGCACACACACACACACACACACACACACACACACACACACATGCTCTGTTTAGTTTGTGCTCAATTATTCAAAAAGCCTAGGTATTTCAAATAAAAACAGAGAAACACATTTTCAAAACATGGTACATGGTTCAACAGATTATATGGGATAAAAGAGATGGGGGAGAGGGACAGAAAAGGACTGCCCAGTAAAAGCCTTTTTAGCAAATCAGACTGAATCTCATTAATAAAGAATACATCCACTAAAGCTGCCCCATCAATCTGCCATGTGCATTAGCGATGTGTAGTCCAATTCCAGTAGATAAATTGTTCCCTAAGTGTTGGTCGGCTGCCACTCAAATCACAATACTAATAATATGTGCCATGCTGAATGTCCCTTGACTCAGGAGGAATTTTTCACAGGTAAAGAGGAGGAATGATGTCTGTCAGAATGAACACCACCACAGCAAACCAAACCAAAACAAAACAAAACAAAACACTATTGATAATTGGAGAGGTAAGCAATAGACAAGGACATTGAGAACCAATCTACCAAAAATATTGTGGTGGAGCAATTCAGCCGTGATACTACAAAGTGTCAGCTAAAAATACAACCAGAAAAGTGTAGTCAACACAGAGCTCTCATTGTCAGACGAGAGCATTACTGTGGTGTGGAGATACCGGTTATGGGAAAATAGGCACAGGGCAAGGAAGATAAAGGGAAGGGGAAACAGAGTAACTAAATACTTCCGTGAATATTGAAATTACAGCATCTTAGTTTTGTTTGGTTTCTATCCATAAACAATTCTATTTTGTGACAGATACCATGACTAATTTTCTTCCCCATGGGTACTGTCAGAAGCATTCGTTATTATTAAGAGATACTTTTTAAAGTTGTGATTTAGTAATATGCCTTTGTGAAACTCATGGGTTTGAGTTGACACCATGTGATTTTTCTAAAGAAGTCCGTTGGTTTCATATATGAGCTTACCATAAAAGCACCTGCTTTTGAACCTGCAGTGAAATGGAAAGTGTTCTATCACTTCTTACAAGATTAAAAATCTTCAAGGAGATAACATGCATGTAAGAGAGCATTTGAAATGAGGTGGAGACACTAAGCCTGTGCTGTTGTTCTATGATTTCATTAAAGTGGAGGAATGAAAGATTAGGAAGGTATGGGTTTTAGGAAGCAGTGTCGCTTGTGGATTTATCATCAATGCAGTAACCCTATCTGCTCAAGCCTTTCCATTTCAATGTGACTTAGAATTCTAAAAAGAAGTCAGCTTAAAGGTGTCAACACAATCCCCTGTGTAAGTTGCCTTCAGCTATGACCTCTATCTTCAATTTAGCACAATTGGCAATCTTGGTGAGAGACAGACTGTGACTTAGTTAACATGGAAACAGATTGACCTCTGTCACCTGGAGTTGAATGAGAGCTCAGTTCAGGCTGCATGACATGTATGAACTATTGCAGGAACAATAACCTGGGAACAGAATGAAATGGCCTTATTGAACTTCTGGTGAAGGGACAGATCCTCTATATCATGGCCTGATCTTCTCCTAGGCAAATGTATGCATGTTTATTTTTCAAAGATGTGCTTTAATAATGTAAGCATGTTATGTTACCTCAGTCACACAGATAAAACATTTTTAATGAACAAGCTGAGACAATAAACCTGATGTTATGAAACTATCATCATGTGCCAACTAGGAGCTCTTGTTAGTTTCTGACATGCATGCAACATATTCTGACAAACAAGTTCTAGTGCATAATGGAAGCCCTCACTACTTTCAATTTCATAAGCAGTCAGTTTAGTTACTAAAAATCTCATCCTTTAATGACATGAATCATGAAGATCTTACCAATGACGGAAATGAATGGTCTTTTTATACAATTGTCTCAGGTGAACATTGGAAACAATATGGTTTCTAAGATACTTGATGAAATGCCATGTTATGCATTTCAGATAAGACTTGATATATCTTCAAGTCAACATTTTTTTTAATTGTTGTTTGCATTTATGCCTGAACTTTGGAGAGAAAGGGAAGTTCCCTTAATCCTTTCAAAGCTGTTAAAACAGATTGGGAAAAATGAATATAGGAAATGTTATTTTGTAATAGAACTGATAGTGGAGCAATGAATTAAAATTTTCATTAATTTATTTTTCTCAGATATAAGTACTTCATTTTAATCAAACATCACATTTGCACACTTTTTGGAAATGTTCTTCAGCCTCAATTTGTATTATTCAAATCCTGATTATCATCTTTGAATGAAGCATATAGCCATTTAAATGATACATTCAACCCTGAAATATACTGTAGGAAAAATCTTCCATTGTCTATAGCTTATAAAGTAACATTTTAAAAAGTTTTTAATGTCTTTTGAGATCTAGAACTCCAGAATTCTGCTTTACCATTATTTTGTTGGAGTCATAGAATAAATATAAATATAAAATAAGACCGAAAAAGAAGAAACTATAATTTGAGGGAATTCTAAAGCCCTTAGGCTTGACTTCTATAGTTTAGACTGGTAAATATAAGTAAGTACATTGACTACCAATGCACTTACAGTATTTCTATGGCAGATATTTAATTTTGGTCAGGACATAGTCCTCCTAAAACCAAAGCATTAAATGGAAATAAGTTAGACATAAAGCAAGGAGAAAAGTGGAAAGGGAGAGTAGAGATAGAAAAAAAATTTAGCCAGGACACTAAAATTCCAGACTTTGTTCAATTTTATCCTGTCCCTGAATTTATAAGTTAGTTGGCATATAATGCTTGTTAGGAGTAATCACAAAAGGACCCTTGCAGTTTTACAAAGTGAGCCCAAGTAGGAGCCTGGCAAATTCATGTCTATGGAATGGCCCTGTCTTCTCCACTGTGGAGTCAGTGAGAACTAGCTCTAACACAGCGACAGGATAAGGGAGCTCATCCATTCATACAAGAGGTATAGTCAACCGCCTTTCTTGTGTGTGAGTGTGTGTGTGTGTGTGTGTGTGTGTGTGTGTGTGTGTGTGACCCATTGATGAATTACACACAGAGCATTTCTCACCAGGAATTTATCCAACAAGTCAGGGCACTTTGGTTATTAAATTGAGGTGTCATGGTAGAAGCCATTAAGCAAATTATTTAGTGCATTCTACTTTAGAAGGCAAGGGCGCAAGTACAGTATTTTATAACTGGTTAATTTCATGCTGCAATTAAATTCTTGACACATACTTGGCACGGGAAACTTAATGTTAAGGAGGAAATTAAGGAGGGCTTTCTATTGTCGAGTTCATGTTTGAAAATGGACTTTTTAACAGAGGTTAATCTAACACATTTAGGAATTGACATCCTCTGCCCTATGGCAGGTTAGAAACTACCTGTTGTGTAAAAAATAATCCAAGCAGAAACAGATGTGTGGTTTTTACATTTGTTTTATTTTTAGATTTTATACCACCAGTAAAAAGTTGTATTATAGGATCTTAGCAGACACTTCAATGAAGATAATTTTGTAGCAAATATTTTTATTTTAAATAATGAAATTGGGACCCTAGCCAGTTTAGCTCAGTGGATAGAGTATTGACCTGTGGACCAAAGGTTCCAGGTTCAATTCCAGTCAAGGCCATGTACCTTGGTTGC
This sequence comes from Plecotus auritus, assembly GCF_963455305.1. Classification (NCBI taxonomy): domain Eukaryota; kingdom Metazoa; phylum Chordata; class Mammalia; order Chiroptera; family Vespertilionidae; genus Plecotus; species Plecotus auritus. The sequence goes on from NC_137776.1 coordinate 28,478,427, forward strand.
AGGCTTCTCCCCAGCCCAGGCCCTGGTCAGGGTACATGTAGGAGGCAACCAATCAATGTGTTTCTCTCACATCCATGTTCCTCTCTGTCTTTCCTTCTCTCTTCCACTCTCTCTAAAAAAGTCAATAGAAAAATATCCTCAGGTGAGGATTAAAACAAAGAATGAAATTGGATTAGTTCAATATATAGGTTATACAAATGGTTAATTTTCAGTGTGATGACTGGTTTGCAAGAAAGTGAAATAATTACGTGTGTGTGTGTGTGTGTGTGTGTGTGTGAAAGAGAGGAATATTGAAGTCTAAACTCAAGTTTAAGTTTATTAGAGTGGGCAACATTCAAGTAAAGAAAGAATAAAAAGGTAGTTCATTAGGAATGCATTCATAATAACTAAAATAAAAAGAAAATGGTAAAAAAAAAAGAAAAGAAAATGGTAATGCCCTCTGGAAAATTAGTTTATTGTATACGTATCTCTTGTTTTCTGCTTCTTTTACTGCTTTCTACATATTCAGTATTTTCATCTGAACCTGTAGTAGAGGATAGCAAGTCTAGTGAACAGCATCAGATTTCCTTCCAGGACAAATTTTGTCCCTAACTCTTTCTGGCTCTGTAACTATGAACAAATTATTCAAACCCTCTGGGCTGTGATTTTCTTCATGATAAAGTGGTGGTGATAATAATAGTACCTACAGCTTAGGCTGTTATAACAAATCAATGACCCCAGGCCAATAGAGGGCTTAACACAGCTCTCACAGCAAATGCTAAGTGAGCCTTAACTCCTATTCACTGAAATATGTCCACCAGGAAGGCAGGGGCTTTGCTTTGCTCACTGCTCTATCCTAAGCTCCTAGAGTAATAGTTGCCCAATTAGTATATTTGCTTGATGTATTGAATAACTAATGGATATTATGAGACCTTACCTATGAATTAATAAGTTAGCAATATGATGTAATTATGGGGGATGCTAAATCCTCACTCTTTGAAAATATATCATTTGCTTTAACAAATGTCATAAATCTCTAATGTGTAAAATTATTTTTTGGCTTGTATATTGCTTCATTCTTTGGAAGGCAAACGAAGAGACATCAATTAGTATTAGTCAGTTTTGCCTTACTGTGAATGATTTATTAAACCCATTTTGGATAATAGGTTAGAAAGCAGAATTTTGGGGGCAATATTTAAGTGGCAAAGAGATTGTGAAATGAAACAAGTGGCAATGGGCTGTAACAAACCCCCATTTTATACTTTTTCTCAGATTTATATTAAAATATGATCTCAGCCAGTAGGAAAGTGGGTTCTCTGAAGTCATATAACAAGTTGTTGTTTAATTTAGACAGAGAAGCAGACTAGTTTCCTGGTATAACTGACCTATATTATTTTATTTAGTTTAGGTTTTTGTTGGACATAGCAAACAGTTGGCTAATAAAATGGGGAATCTTTGCATAAAAGAAATGGAAAGTGTAAAAAACCACTAAAGATCTCTCAACAGAAAAATTGCCTCCACAAAACTCTAACTAGATGGATGAATGTTAAGGAACATGCAGATGGCCTAAATTTTCAGTGTTACCAAGATAATCACCATTCATTATTTAATACCTAGCGAATTGTTAACAAATGGGTCATTTTTTTACAATACCAGGTGAGATACAAATAATGGCCTTCCATTAAGCTGTGTATTCTTAACCAAATTTATTTATCCTCAAAGTATCTCATTTTCCTTACATATGCCCACTTTGCCAGATGGTATTGAGGATTAAATGGAATATTCATATTACTAGATGAGCCACTACTCTCCAGTCATAGAAGGTGTGTGGTTCCCCCATAGGTTCAACATCTTCTCATGCTTATATACTTCCCAACATTTGTGACCTTGTGCCTTGGACAAGTCCCTATGCTTCCTTCAGGACTCAGCTCAAGCCGTATCTGTCTGAAACTTTCTCTGGTCTTCACAGACATTATTGATTGTTCTATCTTATTTGCTGTCATAGTACTCTTTATAATTCCATTCTAATATTTAATGTCTCTTCTGTAATAATTTTCATATATACAAATAAAACTGAACCAAATAATGGTCAGACCTGGCACATAATCTAATTTAAAAAAAATGAGAGTTTAACAACTTGGAATTCTTGTAAAGTGATTCAGATCTTTGCTGGATCTCTCAAAGGATAGCCAATGGGTCATTTCGTTTAGAAAACCCAACACAATGATTCTCTTTCCATCTATAAACTTCTAATAGTTCCTATACCGGGCAATTCAGGCTCTTCCTTCCTTTCCCCTCTGTGGAAAAAACACACACCACTTTATTGTATAGATCAAGGTATGGATTTGGGGTGGGGGTTGATGGGGAGGCAACAGAGGTTAATTTTTCTCCCTTCAGTTTTTGTGCAACACCTGAACTCTGCACAAGAGAGCAGTTCCCTGGTCTGGCTTAGCAACATAGCCTTCTTCTTCCTTGGGAAGTGAAGAAGAGAATGCAATTCATAATCATTTGTAGTTTAAAATCTTCATTTTTGTTCCAATCATAGTTGACTATTCCTCTCTCTTCACTGTTAGATTGAATTCCTTCTCAATATAGGTATAAGGCTGGAGTTTGGAAAAATGACAGAAATTGGAATTCTGAACATTATTTCACAGCTCTACTTTTGAAGAACCTGCTCCCTCTACCTGAACTTACTCACGGGTCAGCAAACATTTTCAAATAGTGATTATTTAAGGCTCTGCAGACCATAAAGTCTCTGTGGCAACCAGTTAACCCCGCTGCGGTAGTGTGAAAGGACCCTGGACTATACCTAAACCAAGGAGCATGACAACGTTCCAATAAACTTTATTTACAGAAACCTCTGGGGGACAGATTTGGCCTGCAAGCCACGGTTGTCCAAACCCTGTTAGTCCATCTATTAGTTGTGTTGACCTGATGGTCACCACCCAGGCCAATTCTTCTGAAGGGAATTTTACTGGTAATCTGCCTTCCTTAAACATTTAAACCTGGAAAGCATTACAAACTTTAGCTTTAGAACTGTAATTGCTGTTGAGATCTCTAGCTGGGTTATTGATCCAGATGTAAAATAAAACTTCAAAGAACTTTGGAAGAATTTTTTGAAGTTCTAGGATAGCCAGTTTTCAAGAATGTGTGTAATGTAAGAAAGAAAGATGTGAAAAATCATTCAGAGATCACATGATAAGTGACCATTGAGTTAGTGCTTATTTCATAACAGATACTATACATTTTTCACATGCTATGTCTATTTAATCCAGATGATATTTCCATGAGGTAGAGTCTATCACTGGCTCCATTTCACAAATGGAGAACTGGAGCCTTAGAGACTTTAAGAAGTTCGTCAAGGTCACATAGTGAGTGGCAGAGTGTGGCAGAGCTCAGGCATATCTGACTCCAAAGAGCAATTCTGAAACAAGAGAATAAAAAGAGAGAAATAATGCCTTACTTTGAGGTGGGATTTGGGGATGAGAAATAGTCTGACCATCAGTTTTTTCTACTTGAGTCAAGTAGATCTGGCAGGTTACTTAGGCAGCTTCCACAGGAATTTAAGTTAATAATTAAAATGCTAAGCCTGCCTTCCACATAGTGATACTGCAGAGAGCCCATAGGACATTCTGAGCACACAGAAAGTGACATAAAAGGTTACAAATCCATGATCTAGTACTTGGGCCAGCTTTTATAGCAAATCCATAATGATACATTTAAATTTTCACAAAGTTTCAATACACCTGGAATTTCTTGAAATGTCCGTGATATTTTGAAGAACAACAAAAAGAAAATATTCTAGTAGCTAGAAACTTCTCTATAACATAAGCCTCAACATGGTGAATGATGAAACAATGAAATTATGGTTAATATATTTTTAAATTGTATGCCAATAATCCATTGACTATTTCAGATAAATTCTATATTTGAAAAAAATAATAAATGGATGTAGTACAGTTGCTTACAGAATCTAACATAAATGCTGAATGTTTAACCAAAGCCCAGAAAGCTGCTTCTTCCAGTGATTCTATTATAGTATTAATTTGAATTCTGGTGCATCTATGCTAGAGCAGCATACACACACAAAAAAAATACAACCCAGTTTCACACTATGTACTTACCATGGCAACCCCAGCGTCACATGGTGCACATGCGAGTCTGGAGGCAAAGAGCTTCACGGGCTCTTAAGCACATAGATACACACCAGCCTCCCAGTCATGTGACTTTGCCTACAGTCAGCAGCCTTTGCCAAAGAAATGTGTCAGCTTACACTGACTCCTGCAATCCTCTGCTTTCTTTGATCTGTTCACTCATCTTCTTTCTCTCCCACCTTCCCACCCCCTTTTCCTCATTTTCTCAATAGTTTTATCATCTTATATTGTCTCAGAATAAGCCTTTCTATTTAAATCTCCATGACTGTGAAAGAAAATGCTTTGCAATGCTTAGGATCTTATTAATTTCCTTTTCAGCATCTTTCCAAAGATTGACAAAAGTCATAAATGTCTTTAACATTAATGATTGAAAATTTCACAAATTATTTAGATTCTTTTCTTCAGTTTAAGTATTTGCTTAGCCATTATTTTAACAGGATCAAAGTTATCTAGTAAAAAAAAAAAGAGTTTTATCTATTTGACTACAACTAAAACAAAGTTAAATACAGGTCACAAGTAGGAAAACAAAGCTAACAAAGCAAAGCAAAACAAAAATTTTAGACCATGTTATGCATATTAATTCTCTCTTAAAAATAGTGATGAAAAATACAATGGTTCCATCTTTTTCAAAATTTATTTCAAATACCAGAGTAGTGTTTAATCCACTTGGATTAATCACATAGTTAAATGTTTTCTTTATGCTACTGCCATAGAAGAATCAAACCATAGCAACAAAGGGTAGACTCTTGACTCTGCCTCTCTAGTTTACCCTCAAGATTTTACAGACAGGCAATTCCCAAGATCCCATGTATGGTAATTAATAAATCTTGTGATTTGTGGTAAAGCTTTTGAACTTGAAGGAAGTCCATTTTCAAATGCCATTCAATCAACCTCCAATGCTATTTCCCAGGTAATCACGTTTATGTGCAAATGTTTTTAATTAACAGCCATTGAATAATTGCCTGCCTCCTCTCTCTCTCCCCCCGTTTCTCTCTCTACACACACACATACACACACCACACATGCCCTCCCCCCACCACTTAAATGAGCTTGTTTGCTTGAAACCCTTTTGGAAATGATCCAGAACAAAATATCATTAGCATGTTCCCGGAACTCATTTGCAAATGCACATATGCATTAAGAAGGCCACTTATAAGACAAGTAGGACCATGTTGTATCTACTGTGAAAACAGGAAGGTTGAGGAACTAAACATAGGAAGTTCCAAAAGTTCCCATAGTGAGCAGAGTCTGATGTTTATAAAAATAGAATCAAATGTGAGATAATAATAATAAACAACATTTCTAAGATATATATTGCAAATGTGTAAGGCTGTAGTATTTATAATAATGATAATTTTAAAGGTCTCACTGCAGAGACTGAACATTGATCCTACATACACATTTGTAGGTGTTATACATGTCTGTTCAGATTTGGTTAATAGAAAAAAATGTTAACATAAAGTCATTTTGGGGCCTATGTTAAAATATCTATATATTTATCTCTATGTCTATATGTATGTATCTTCTCTACCAGACCATTATTTTTAGAGCTGGAGCCAGCTCTGATTCAGCTCTGCATCTCGTGAAATCCTAGTTAGGCTACCAGTTCAACTTTTGTTACAAAAAAAAAACACAAATAACCTTGATGAAAGTAAGATAGACTCTTTCCCTCAATTAATCCCTTTGTGACAGTCCAAGCAGAAATGGTCCAGGGCTGATAATGGCATCTCCACCATGTTTTAGATCTAGACCCCCTTCAAGGTTTTATTTTTTTACTCATCTATCTTCTCCATGCATGTTCCCTTTTGTGATCTAAGATCTATCTCTGCTCTGGCTCCTGCTATTATATCTGCCTTTTAGCCACTGGTATGGAGACGGGGAGCCTGGTTCCTTTATTTCGAATGACCCCAAATTGCATACTTTCTTTTCACTCGTAACTCATGAGCCATGACCTAGTTACATGACCATGCCTAGCTGCAAGAGATATTGGAAAATGTAGTTTTGAAATGGGCAAGAAAATAGATTTTGATTGAGCATCTTGACGTGTCTGCCACTGCCATTTTCTAAGGAAGACGTCATACACAGTGCTTAGGACCTGCAAGCTTCTCAAGGCCTAAAGAGTATTTGAAAATGGAAAAAGTTTATTGGCTCCAAAATACCAAATACTAAATACAATTTAATGAATACCTAATAACATGTCTATGATTTGTATTTTGACCAAATTCATTAATTTTTTAATTCAGTAGTCATAAAAAGCCATTTCTTTTGCAAACAATATTTATACTGGATTTCCTCCCATTACTGAAATCCTAAAATATTTTGGATTTTGAAAATTATAATCCATCACAAATTAAACAAGTTATGTATAACTAAATATTTTAAAGGGCAAACATAAAAATATTTTAAAACTTTATAGCAAATATTATATTAAATGACATTACTGTTATGTTTATACATTTTAGTTCATTCCATAAAGTCAACTAAGAAAGTCCCATAACTAAGTGATTTGTCTTCAAATGCTTTTCTTCAAATGGTCTTAAATAAAATTTAAAAAATTGTTATAATCAAGCAGTATAAGTGATAAAATGTCAGCTGTTTCATTAAGCTGTGTTTTGAAAAGATCAGTATTTATGGGATGTAGAACTGACTGTGAATAGAATGAATGGGAATAACATGTTTCTCTGTAATTATCAAACATGGACCAATATATTTTAATAAAAAGATGACTATCATCTAACTGCCTCTGAGTTTCTCCTGATCAGTGATAAACAAGGGTTGTGTGAACACTGAAGGCAAGTGCTCTTTGTGTAACCTTTAGAAGAAGTAGGGAGAAGGTGGCAAGGAAATTCTTCTGTGATATAAATGATGTTGCATGAAGAGAACTGAATACCCAGTGAGATGCTGCAAGGGGTGGGATTGGGAGCAGCTCGAGTGGCCTCAGGGACAGCTGCCACTCTGCCCTCTGCTACAACAGCTTCCTAGAGTGCTTGAAAGCTGCTTAGGAATTGGTACCAATATTTCCATGCAAAAATTAGAGAGGAATAAACCTATTTCTTTCTTAGAATTCCAGCAGAACTTTGAATATTTGGGAGTAAGAGGGGGCTGTTCTTTGACTTAGAAAGTGTGATATTTTTCAATTAAAAGGAAAAATTTGGAAAAAACACACACATGCTTTAGGTTGCCATAATAGAGGAAATAATTCCTTTATGTTGAAAATGTTCATGCATTCAACCAATTACTGATTGATTGTCTATTCTGTGCTTGCATAAGTAATAGGTATCATGATGTGTAACATGAACTTGGAGGTGCTCTATTAAACCAGCTGGTATTTTCTGATAATGAATTTTCTCTGTAAACTTTCTGCTCTGAGTACACCATTTTATTATATAAGAGAGACCTATATGGACAGTGCCATTGTTGAAGATGGTACATGGCTATCTCTGATAATTAACATATTTGGTGTGTTTCTTTAAGTAAATCAAAACACTTTTATGTGTGTGTGACATACACACACATATAGAAAACCGATAATGGTATGATTAAAAAGCAACTTGAGATCCTTCAGAAACGATCAGTCTTGCTTATCTGTGGCAGACATCAACGCTGAATCAATTCCTTCATTGGGAGGAACACTATCGTTCTCTGGAGCTTTCGTACAATGAGCTCCAAGTACTCCCTGAGACAAGCCTGAAAAGTAATCTTGGATATGAGAAGGTTATTTTTATCTCATGATATTGCTCTTCCTGCATCCTGACCCCATAGTTTGTGACCTCTTTACTAGCCTTTTATACATTTTTTCTTTGTTTTGCTCTTTTTGGTGACATTTCTTCTCTGAATTTACAGATCAGAATTGTTATTTAGTATCAAAGATCTTCAGTAACCAAATAAGCATTGAAAGAAAACTAAGCAAAGGCATGACTAAATGAATGCATCTTTTTATTTTATTCAGTCTGTACAGAAGTAAAGGATGAGGTCAGAAAAGGAAGGTGCCCTATATAAAGAGATTAAGTCAACTGAAATTCAACTGTACTTGTATTATAAATACAAATGAAGGTGAATTCAAATGGAGACTACTGAGAGTCAAATAATGTGCTACATATTAGTTAAAGTCTTCAAACATAGTAGACAATGTGGAGGTTAAATGGGCTTAATTTTTAAATTTGGCTTAAATGGTCAAATACTCAAATCTCCTTATGCCCATAGCTACAATCTCGTTCTTCATTTAGTTTTCTTTTAGCAGAACAAGTCATCTATCATTACTAATAATTAAAATGCTTATGAATTTTCTACAGTTTGATATTTCTTTTACTAATTAATTTTCTTGTTAAGTATCCACTTCAGTAACTTAAAGGGATGAATTTTTATTATAGTGGTTACTCTTCTTGGCTTTACTTCTCAGTCATACTTATGCACATGCATACAAATACAAGCATATACACACACTCATTCTGTTATTAAACACTAGAGGCCCAGTGCATGAAATTTGTGCATGGGGGGGGGGTGTCCCTCAGCCTGGCCCGCACCCTCTCCAATCCAGGACCCCTTGGGGGATGTCTGACTGCTGGTTTAGGCCTGATCACTCAGATCAGGCCTAAATGGGCAGTCAGACATCCCTCTTGCAATCCAGGACCACTGATTCTTAACCACTCACCTGCCTGCCTGCCTAATGCCCCAACTGCCCTCCCCTGCCAGCCTGGTCGTCCCTAACCCCCTACCAGCCTGATATTGCCCCTAACTGCTCTCTCCTGCTGGCCTGATCACCCCTAACTGCCTCTGCCTCAGCCCCCACCACCATGGCTTTGTCTGGAAGGAAGTTGGACATCCGGAAGATGGCCAGTTGACCCCATCTAATTAGCATATTACCCTTTTATTAGTATAGATAGGTTATATAGAATAGGATTGCTTAAAGGTGGGGGGAGAAGCCTTTTTTCAGCAGGAGGAGATGCTCTTGGCAGACAAAAATACATAACCCCTATATCTGGACTGATAGCCAGCCATATGCATTATACTGCCAAACCGGTTATTAAAAAATTGAACTGCTTTCTTACACCTTACACTAAATAGCTGTTGCCCTTGAAACCTCTCCTCAGACCCCACCTTAGGTTCTGCCTTTGCAGTTCACCCAGATTAAGTTCTGATTGGTTGGTTTCTATGCCAGTCAGCGTCAAAAGCTCCGCCTCCTAGGCAGCCATTGGCTCCTCTGGGAAATCCAGAATGGTCCCGCCTTCATGTCAGTGCCAGCCCTTCAGTCACACCCCCAGTGTACTACTGGGTGTATCTCTGGCCACTCTGAGAAGTGGCACCTCAGGTCTGTGCTGGTGGCAATTTTGAATTCCCATCCCTGACCTAACCTTCTTACAGTTCGAGCTCCGTGAAGGCAAACATTTGTCTTCTTCATTCTTAGTTCACTCATAGACTTTACCCGTGTCTATGCATCTATGCTAGCACCGCATGGTGACCAGTCAAACAGTTGTTTCGGTCATCACAGTCACTGCCTTTACATATATATTAAAGGAACATATGCCATAGTGGTAAAGGGTTTGGACCCTAGAGACAGATCAGGATTTAATTTTTGGCCCCACCACTCACTCTATTTGAGCATCAGTTTTCTCACTTGTAAAAGAGATACCAATACTACCAGCAGGTCTGGTACAAAACAATGGTTCTGATACATATATGGTTCCATGGCAAAAAGGGGGGAAATGTATATTTGTGGTAAAAGTAGAACTACACCTATAAGAAACGCCCTATAAAATAATGAGAAGGCTCTATCAATCATTAGACCAACTATATGTTCTTAGAACTATATACCAATATTCTACACAAGGTTTTGAGTTTTCTTTTGAAGCATGGCTGTATCTATTTTGATTCCCTTTCCTTGGACTGGTGAAGTACTTTTGTGAGCTGCCTGCTCAGACTTAAAAGCAACAGTCATTGGCCAAGAGAATTAATGAACTTTGGCAGAGTCACATTCTTGGTCTTGTGTGAACTGCCAGCCCCCAAGAACTTGGACACATTCCTTTGCATGGTCACCTATCAAGCCAAGATGGCACCTGTTAGTTGGATTCAAATTATTTCAATGGGTAGTTTCATATTAAATGAGTTAAACACTTATTGGTAATCATCTGTTTATGTCATATTTTTGGATAATCTTGGACTTATTTTAAGAGGCTGAAACTATATATATTCAAATGGCAGCCAACTACTCAGAACTACTGTGCAAGCCATTGATTCCTTGAGAGATTTATTTCCTCTCTTCATTATGGCATTGACACTTCTTATAGAAACTCAACGTGTGTGGTCTAATGTGTTCTATATCAACATAGCCAAAATCAATATGAGTTAAATTATGTGCAACAGCAACTACACTGACCCCGAGTTCAGTGTTTCTTTCTCTTAGCACACATGCCATCTGTGTAGAAGAGAGAGGGAAAGACAAAGAGAAATATCGATTGGTTGCCTCCTACACGAGCCCTGACCAGGGCCCAGGCCAGGAGGAGCCTGCAACTGAAGTACGTGCCCTTGACCAGAATCAAACCTGGAACCCTTTGGTCCACAGGCTGCAGTACTGAAACTCTATCCACTAAGCCAAACTGGCTAGGGCCAGTCTGTGGTATTTTAAAGTGTTGTGAACATACATGAATGTAACTTGTGATGTAGACTGGCATGCTTCTAAAAGGTAAAATCTTTCCATAAAGATTTTCATAGAAATCTATACACACCTGATATGTTATTTATTTATTTAATACACATGCGTGCATGCGCGCGCACACACACACACACACACACACACGTGATGTGGTAATATACTGGTAAAGTATAGGAATCAAAATATATTCAATTCATTTACTTGGAGTAAACTTCTTAAGGGTGTTATTCTTTATTTTGATAATAAAGGATCGCTATAATTTGTATTGTGGTGAAGGAAGGGAAAGTGGATTTGGTTCACTCCAGTCATCAATGGCCAGGTATTATTGGGAAGATATCACCTTTCCACCATTTGGTTGAACTTATAATGTCATGGTAAAATGACACAAAGCCTTAGAAACACTAATATTCTTCAATTCAGATCAGTAATGCTAATAACATATGTAATGACATGCTAAAGGCTGATATCACTTATTTATATTATTCGTCAGCTTCTTCCATAAGTTTGAAGAAAGAAATACTGAAAATATGGGACATTTTCCTCATCTTCCTTAATAGCACAAACACATAGAATGAAAAAAAAAAAGTAATTTCCTATTCCATGTTATTGACCTAGCTATGAGCAATCTCACATTGCACTTTAATTATGTTCACATAACTTAACTATAGAATGCATATTTTGCTAAAAAATATTATAGCGGTGTATCACAGACATTTTCTGTGGCAAAACATTAAAAACATGTTTGACTTACTCATAACATCTGAAGATGTTTCTATAACTCTAACTAGAAATGTTGACTTATTTTCCATACACAATTTTGCCAAAGGACTACCTTCACCAGATTGCTAAAATGTATCAAAATCTGTTCCTTTTAGTATTTTAAAGAATATTAAAATTGTGTCAATTGAATATAAAAATGGCTGTCATTCACTGATATTTCTATGCTTAATTTGAGCTTGAATTTTCTATGAGGACATAAACCAGATCTTAGAACTATAGAGTAACAAAGTTTTCAGGGTATCATCTGGAAAAAACAATACTTACCTCTTCACTTTTTGACACTATGTGTGTAAATATTTATAAAGTTTACTCCACTTGGTCATGTGTATGTTGGAATTTTCATTAGCTGAATTCTATTGTGAATGGCCAACGTGTGATTTATGTGACCTGTGATGCCTTTTAAGATGGAACTTAAAAGATATATATATCTGACTTAATACAAAATCTGAGCAGCCTAAACTAGTACTGGTCTAAAATAAAAATGGAGTAAGAGTAGCCTATAAAATGTTGCAAAGAAGATATTAGGGATGAAGGGTCTTAATTAAAGAGGTATATAGACATATAAAAACAAGTCAAATACTTTTTCTTAGTATTTTTTGATAAACTATTTTAGCTACTTAATTGTTAGTAAAGATATTCACTCTTACCTTGGGCTATGTAACCTTTCTTTGTCTAAATTTCCTAATCTATAAAATTAGTACCAAACTTATGATATTATTGTGATAATTAAACAATCAGATAAACTAGAAAGTTTATGTTACTTAGGAAGCATTAAATGAGTACTAGCTGCTACTATTATTCCTTCCTTCCTTCATTCATTCATTGAATTGATTATATTCTGCTGATTCTGATATGTAGACTCAAATAATTCTCTCCAGTGTGAATAACTAATTTCACTGGGAAAATGAGGATGCGGAAAAACAATTATATTACTGATTACATTTAAAATGAGAAAATATGAAGCACAGGACATACTAGCTGAAGAAGGACTGGAATAGAAGACCCTAATACTATGGCACCTACAAATGTTAACTGTGTTTAACGGTTAGGAATTCATTGGAAGATCAACTCTGTAACATTTGCTTTATTGAAAACAACATTTACTTCAAGGCAATGGAGGTTTCCCCGTTATATGGTAAAGCAGTCTGTACCGAGCAGCAGTGTGATTTGATTAACAGGGCGGCTAGGATGATGGCTGCAGCTGTTACATTTGGCTGTTAGGAGGCAATGAGCCCACATGGGTTCAGAAAGTTTATTAGTTACACAGACAGCGAAGGCAAGATCAGCACGGTGTCTGCTCCCACGTCCCTCGTCCCACAGGACTGCTCTGAGAGAGACAGTGCGAACAGTCTCCTCCACTGAGAAGACAACACTAAACTAGAGGCAAGCATTTTTGCAGACTAACACGGAATCCTGCAGCTGTAGCCTAAGGTGGGTGAGGAGGGTGCAAGATGTAGGAGAAACTCCCTAATGGCAGCTCCTCACCAGACTGCTTACCTCCACTGGCTGCGACAGAAATTGCAGGGCGTTGTGTCAAGACTACGTGAGACTGTGGTCCAGCCTTGCCCACATGCTCTCCATGGAGACAGGTACGGTCGTCAGGGCACCTGTAAAACCCGTTCCCTTCATCCCTACATTCAACCCTTTGTTCTTTGAATTCCAGAACAGATCATTTAACCTTCCTCTAGTTTTGTTAAAAACATGTTTTTCTTTTTACTGCTTATAAATTATTTACATATTAAACGTGTTCATCTTAAAATATCTTAACATATTTGATACTACTATCAACTAAATGCCAACTCCAGTGCATAGACCTAGAAAAGTTGAATATCAAGGCGATCTAAATTGTCTTTGAATAACATAATTTGAGTTGCAAACCTTAAACCTGATGTAGAATACTAGCACTGAAAATAAATGATAAATCAGAAAATATAAGGATAATGCTGCATAAATTCCAAACTTGAAGGTTAGAATCTCAGTTCTATTGTCAATTCTTTACATTAATATAGAATGGATAAAAGAATCAGACAAAATGATTAGATAAAAAAGGCTGAAAGATCAAATGCAATAAATCTATAGAGCACTAATCTAGGAAGGACTTGGAAATGGCCAGGGAATGGTGAAATCAATGTCTTCTACATTCTACTGCATCAGTTTTGCTTAATTCAATAAGAGCAATCTGAACTGGTAGCTCCCCGACTAAGAGTTTATTAAACAAGATTCTGAATACAGTGAGAGCAGTTCCAAACAGCTGTTCAAACAAATGTAATTTCTGTGACTGTTCTTGATGTTCTTGGGTCTGATCCTTAGTTTAAAAAGAACTCAGGTGGGATTTTATTTGAAGTGGAATTTAGGAAGTTTGAACATGTGATGGAAAGAAAAACAAATGAACCTGGGAAGCTGTCCCAGTTTGTGGCCACCTGAGATTGGTCTTTTCAGCTTTGCTGGCAAAATACAAGTGCATAGCCATGCTGGTTGCTGAGAGATCCAGCTGTATGAAAGTGAAGTAAAGAAAGAAGAGAGGAGAGAGAGAGAGAGAGAGAGAGAGAGAGAGAGAGAGAGAGAGAGAAGTGAAAGAGTTGGAATCTTTTCAGTCAATTAACACACCACCTCCTGGTTTTGAGGACACAAGCTGTAATCCAGCAACAGTTACCAATAACCATCAAGTATCAGTGGAAAGTACATGGCTGTGGTTGTGGGGGTTCACTCTGCAAGAGTCCAGAGGAATTATAGGAAACAGAAAGGTTTATTTAAATCAAGATATTTAGGGATGGGAGTGGTGAAGGATGCTACATTGTTTAAGTTGATACCTCTCTTTTAATGAAATACCTGAATTAATGTGCTCATTTTTACTTATTAATTTTTTAAAAAGTATGCGAATATATTAGTCCTTAAAGAAACCTTTTGTACTAATGTTATGAGTCATGAATGCTTCTGAATTGTTGATTTCTGGAACTCAATACATGTGTTTATATCTCTGTGGATGCACATAGATGCAGCCAGCCCTAAACACCCCCAGTAGTGCCGATTTCCCTCTCCTCCCAGGAAGCTCCCACTTTAAGCTACACCTTCCAAGCTTTCAAATCATCATCACTATGTAAAAGCACTGAATGGTGACAAGCCATTGTCTTTGTCATGCTCCAGAATCAAAATGAGCCAGCAGGGATTCAATGAGCAAATTCTAAGTTGAGGCTGTTAATTTCAGATTGGTTTGCAAACTGTGAGCTTTGTTTCTGCTCATTGCCCTCCTGGTTGGTATATATTCAGGCCTGAATCAATTCTGGTGAGTGGAAAGGACACGTATGTGCTTATGATAGAGCATTTCTGAACAACCTGCATAAGAAACATACAGATGTCTGTTCATTACAGCACTCATTGTATCTTGTAGTATTCAACATAACACACTGAATATATACATATGTATATGTATATGTATATGTATGTGTGTATATATATATATGTGTATATATATATATATATATATATATATATATATATATATATACTAATATACACTAATATATAAGAACCCTGGGTCATAAAGACCAGTAAGGATCCAGGCTGGACCAACCGGAAGTCAGTCCTGCAGTCAGCGCTGGGTTGACATGGCTGGGTTGACTAAAAAGATTCCAACTCTTTCACTTCTCTCTCTCTCTCTCTCTCTCTCAATTCTTTCTTTACTCCACTTTCATACAGCTGTATCTCTCAGCAACCCAGCTGCTGACTGCTTCAACTGCAGGCTTGGTGCCCCAGCACTGACTGCTGAGGGGGCTGTGCATCAGGGCCAGAGGGAGGCCTGAAGAGAAGCAGGGACTGATCTGTTGCCTCTGTGGCAGCTTTTGATCAATACTTGCCTCTCTCTTTCTCTCCCAGTCTGGCCAGCAGCCTTGCCTCCATTTTTCTCCAGGCCTATACCGGGGCTGCTGATCAGCCCTGTCTTTCTGATCAGGCCCTGTTGATAGGCTCAGAGACGCTGACTGGCATAGGAACCGACCAATCAGAACCAAATGTGGGTGCTGTGGGGAGCCAATGGCTGCCTAGAAGGTGGAGCTTTTGACACTGACTGGCATAGAAACTGACCAATCAGAACCAAATCTGGGTGCTGAGGGGAGCCAATGGCTGCCTAGGAGGTGGAGCTTTTGACACTTGAATGGCATAGAAACCGACCAATTAGAACCAAATTGGCCAGCAGAGGAGGGCAGTTGGGGGCGAGATCAGGCCAGCAGGGGAAGGCAGTTGGGGGCAACCAGGCCAGCAGGGGAGGGCAGTTAGGGATGATCAGGCTGGCAGGCAGAGGCAGTTAGGGGCGATCAGGCAGGCAGGCAGGTGAGCAGTCAGGAGCCAGTCGTCCCAGATTGCAAGAGGGATGTCTGACTGCAGTCGGACCTAAACCATAGGGATCAGGCCTAAAACATCCCCCAAGGGGTCCCCAATTGGAGAGGGTGCATGCTGGGCTGAGGGAAACCCCCTCCATGCACGAATTTTGTGCACCGGGCCTCTAGTGTGTGTATGTTTATAGTATACTAGAGGCCTGGTGCATGAAATTCGTGCACGGATGTGTGTGTCCCTCAGCCCAGCCTGCACCTTCTTCAATCTGGGACCCCTCGAGGGATGTCTGACTGCCCGTTTAAATGGGCAGTCGGACATCCCTCTCACAACCCAGGACTGCTGGCTCCCAACTGCTCGCCTGCCTGCCTTCCTGATTGCCCCTAACCGCTTCTGCCTGCCAGCCTGATCACCCCCTAATCACTCCCCTGCCAGCCTGATTGATGCCTAACTGTTCCCCTGCCAGCCTGTTTTCCCCTAACTGCCCTCCCCTGCAGGCCTGGTCACCCCCAACTTCCCTCCTCTGCCGGCTTGGTCACCCCTAACTGCCCTCCCCTGCAGGCTTGATTGCCCCCAACTTCCCTCCTCTGCAGACCTGATCCCTCCCAACTGCCCTCCCCTGCTGGCCTGATCGCCCACAACTGCCCTCCCTTGCAGGCCTGGACCCCTACTGCCCTTCCTTACTGGCCATCTTGTGGTGGCCATCTTGTGTCCACATGGGGGCAGGATCTTTGACCACATGGGGGCAGCCATCTTGTGTGTTGGAGTGATGGTCAATCTGCATATTACTCTTTTATTAGATAGAATAGAGGCCTGGGCCAGTTGGTTTGCCCTGAAGGGTGTCCTGGATCAGGGTGGGGGTTCCCTTGGGGCATGAGGTGGCCTGGGCGAAGGGCCTGTGGTGGTTTGCAGGCCAACCACGCCCCCTGGTGACCCAAGTGGAGGCCCTGGTATCTGGGCTTTATTTATCTTCTACAATTGATACTTTGTAACCTGGAGCGGAGCCAAGCCTTCTGCTTGCTCTGTGGTGGCAGCCATTTCTGTTGGGATTTATGTATCTGCTATAATTGAAACTTTGTAGCCTTAAGCGGAGGCCTGGGCCGGCCAGGGTGTGTGGAAAGCTTGGCTTCCTCCATTGCCGGGGAAACCCAAGCCTCACTCCTGCTCTCTGTGGCTGTAGCCATCTTGGTTGGGTTTATTTGCATATTTGCTCCTGATTGGCTGGTGGGCGTGGCTTTGTAGGTGTAGTGGAGTGATGGTTAATTTGCATATTACTCTTTTATTATATAGGATAAAATTTATATATAGTTTAAAATAGTTTTAGTGTAAACTGATGTTTACAACTAAATGTGAATCATTTATATAAGTAAACTTATTTGCACAAAAACCATCCACATTTTTTAAAGAGGTCAGCCAACAGTAAATAAAATGTGTCAGTGTCATCTTACTTTTGCTAGCTAACCCTTTCTTATCACAGAGGTATCTGCCATCCCACAAATTTGTCACTGTTAATAAGGGTCTTGAATGCCATTTTAAAAATCTTCTATCCTTGTTTATATTGTTTAACCAGTCAAGAATACCTTCTGTTTTGAAAGCATCAAAGAAACCTTTTCCTTGTCTGTCAGAGACCAATCCAGATACATTCTTTTTGCCCACTCCCAATGAATCTAAACCAGCATTGCCTTATCTAGGTTAGTATAATAAGATTTTTTTCATGCTCTTGCCTTTTTTTTTCCTTTTTGTTTAAATTACTTCTCAATTACAATTGACATACAATATTATATTAGTTGCAGGTGTACAACATAGTAATTAGACATTGATATATGTTACAAAGTAGTCATCCTGTCAAGTCAAATACCCACCTGACACCATACCTAGTTCTTATAATATTGTTGACTAAACTCCCTATGCTATACTTTACATCCTTGTGACTATTTTTATAACTAGCAATTTGTACTTCTTAATCCTTTCAGCTTTTTCACCCATCCTGCCAAACCTTTCTCTATCTGGTGACCATCAATTTGTTCTCTGTATCTATGAGTTTGTTTTGGTTTTGTTTGTTCATTTATTTTATTTTTTTAAATTCTACATATAAGTGAAATCCTATGGTATTTGTCTTTCTCTTTCTGACTTATTTCACTTAGCATAATACCCTCCAGGTTCATCCATGTTGTCACAAATGGCAAGGTTTCATTTTTTTTATGGCTGAGTAATATTTCATTGTATGCAAGAAAGAAAATTAAAAGCCAAAATTTCTGATAAACATAGATGAATATATTTTTGATAATGAGTAAAGATAAGAGCCAGTCAAATAAATGTATATTTATTGAGCATCTGCTATTTGGCAGATACTCTACTGGCCATAAAATAATAAAATAGAAGAGTGGAATGAGTTTAGGTGTAGGTATCAAAGGTTTGTGTTGTAATAATAGATGTTCACTTACTAGCAGTCATTTATCCTTGAATCTAATATTCCTTGATTATATAAGAGAAGCAATAGTACTGACTTCACAAGTTTGTTGTGAGGGTCAAATGAAACAATACATATTCTATAGAGCGTAAACTCTAAAATGTTGTGCAAATACGGAGAACTCTTACAATGCTGCAGATGAGGCATAGCCCAACAGAAGGAATACTTTACTATGTGTTTGAAGACATGAGAGTTATTTCTTGATACAGTTAAATTTAAGCAGTCATGTACTATATTACGAGATCATTAAATGTATGCAAATAACACAAGTGCAAAATAAACCCAAACTAGTTTTTTCTTTTTTATAAAATGCATTTTCATTTCAAAATACCTTTTTTTACCTTGTACCCAAGGAAAGAAGATAGGCCTCAATACATAGCACCTAAGTCACACCCCCAATTTTCTATGCACCATAACTAGTTCTGATAATCTGATGCCTAATAATATTTATTAGGTACCAATATTACAGGATGTAACCTGCAAAATCAGAGAAAGATAATACATGTTCTTGGCCTTCACCTCCTTAAGAATGTATATTTTTTTAGAAAAAAGATAATGCAGATATTAGAAATAACAAGAATTCAACACTGTCAAGGGACAGTACTACATGACCTACTTCAGCATAGGTTGGTAGATATGGAGTGGGGAACAGTCCTGGAGACTGGAGTGTGTGAGGAAGGCTTAATGTTGGAAATGTGACTTCAGTAGGAAATACTTGCCTGGATAGAGTAGATTTAGTACAGTATTTCTAAAGTCAGTAAATGTGAAGAATAAAACTCATGAGACATGTTTTTATTCCCTAGAAGACTGGTCTGGTTTTTAGCAGTGATGGCAAACCCAACTTAAAAAGTCTTAGTGGGAGTTTTTAATTTAATAAAATGAAATTCACCACAAAACCACTGGCTTCAGCTCAAATGATGGCACTGAAAGAGTAAAAGAAGATAGTGGTTAAGGTTATACTTCCTGGAGCCATACTTCTCAGGTTCAAACCCCCATTCTGCCCCTTGATAACTGCGTGTCCCTTGTTACCCCTTAAAAGCTGTGTGACTCAGTTTTCTCAGCTGTAAAACAGGAATATGATCATTGTAACCAAAAACCAACAACAATGTATTTACATGTGTATAGTGCTCAGTGGTGCCTAATATCACATGGTCAACATTCCACAAGTGTTAGCACCTTGTCTCTCTAGATCTCTACCATCCTTTCCCATCTCTCAGGACCCATGGGGTATCTACAACCTCCAAGCTGAGGACTAGTAGAAAGAATATGTCTTCCTTCAGGTGATGGCTCTGAGAGGTCATCTTAAAACCAATCACTATGCCCAGAAAACTCCCATGTTCCCATGTTCTGATGAAGCCTAAATGCTCTGCATGGAATATCCTTGGAATGGATGAGAAAACACCACTTGGAGGAGGAAGGGAGATTTTGCTTTTTGAAAACACACACACACACACACTAGAGGCCCATTGCAGGAAGATTCCTGCAAGAATAGGACTTCCTGCGGCCAGAGCGAAGCAGAGAAGGGAGCAAAGCCCGCCTCGGCTGCCTCGCTCCCTCCCGTCTCCGTTGCCTCGCTCCCTTTTCTGCCACTTCGCTTCCTTCTGCAGTGCTTGGCTTCCTTCTATGCTGTCTTCAGTCTTCGCTCCACGCCTGTGTATACAAATTAACTGCCATCTTTGTTGGGTTAATTTGCATACTCGCTCCTGATTGGCTGGTGGGCATAGTGGAGGCATGCATGTTTCTCTTTTATCAGTGTAGATATATATTGATTTCAGAGAGGAAGGGAGAGGGAGAGATAGAAACATCAGTGATGAGAAAGAATCATTGATCAGCTGCCTCCTGCAGACCCCACACTGGGGATCAAGACTGCAACCCAGGTATTTGTTCTAACCATGAATCAAACCATGACTTGAACGGAGACCTCCTGGTTCATAGGTCAATGCTCAATCACTGAGCCACGCAGGCCAGGCTAGGAGGGAAGGGAGGTTTTCAAAAAGCAAAATGGGTGCCATGGCTACATAAAGGATAACTCAATATTTCTTTGTTTTAATAATTATATATGTAGGAACACAAAATGTACCTGTTTTTATACAGAGAATTATTTCATTGCAGATAAATGAAACCAGGGAGGTGTTTTATTATACTAAGATGATTTAGATCTGGCAAAACTCCATCATCATCTCTAAGTGTAATTTAGAGACTGGAAATTATTGCTCTGCCCTTTTTGAAATATAATAGAGGATGAATGCATTTACCAGATCTAACAGATGATGTATACTTCACGGAAACCATTACGGAGACTGTAATTTAAAGTAACAGTTGGACCACTTTGGAGCTGATAGAAACTGCTGGCTAATTTCAGCTCAAATTGATCACAAAACCTCACTCAGCCCACATTTCTCATTTTACTCAGGTACAAATTTCTGTGGCATTTATTAATGTAAGAGAAAAATAATAGGACAGATAATGTTTTTTCTTAGCTTCAAAACTCTTATATGCTGTGCTAGTAAGAATGGAAAGTTCATTTATTTGTACATCCATTCAACAAACGTTCCTTGAATTCCTCTTAAACCACATGTTCTTGAGTTATTTTGTAGTAACTTGCTTCATCCTCTCAATAATTGTGCAGTAAGTAGGCCAACCCTCACTTTCTCCTCTCTAAATCTATGTCTGTAGATCTCTTTCTTTATATACACACATGCATACATTAATGGTATTGAGAAATACTAAGTTATTTACACATGTCAAGTAAGTTCAAAGCAGTAAAATGTGAAGTGTCATTCTTAAAAGTTAGAGTAATCCTTCAGTTAAGGAGATGATGAGGGTCTAAATATATCCTGCTTTATTCAAAGTGTCTTGTAACTCTATAATCTGCTTTCATTTGACAGCCTATCAAATATGTAAAGACAACTCTAATGTCTCTTATTGAATTGGATTCGTTCTAAGATAAGCAGCCAAAGAATGCCTGGAGTGTTATGTTGATTAGTCTTTGGTTATTTTGTTTATTTTTATTTGTTTTCTCTCTAAAATAATGCAAAATGATAATAAAATCTACCAATAGACACACACACACACACACACACACACACAGTTCAGGTTCAACCTTAGTGTTATGACACAATCTATTCTTTTGCTTTGGCTTTATCGTTGGCCTTGGAAGGTGAAGTAACCAAAATGCCTGTTTCAATGTAATTTCCATGTCGACAAATAAAGGGGCCACATGCTAACCTGATCAATTCAGGGAAGGCCTGCATGGCGGCCTTGCAAACTCAAGAGCCCTAAAGTAACCACAAAGGATGGTCTGAAATGAAAAACGTTTAATTATAAAGCAGTTTATGGTGGGTACCCACATCCTAGGCTGGTATCTTCCCTGACAAAGGTTAATCTTTACCTTAACTGAGCCTATTGTCTTTTTGCACGTAAAATAACATAGCTGTGAAATGTCAGGGTAACTTGTAACTTCCCTTTTTCCAGATGCCTCAGGGCACAACCAAATGCCCTGGATGCCAGGATGGAGACCACAAATTCCTTCACTGTTACTGTTACCTTGTTAATTGTTGACTGTTAACTATCCTGTACCCACCTAAGTAAAAGAATTATGTGTCTATCATTTTACTTTTTATCTGACCCCAGAGGTTTCCCCACTTTGCTTTCTCCTGCCTCTCTAATCTATCACCAATGAATTTCATGTAACTTATGTCTCCTCCTTTGATTGTAATGTATAAAACAAGGTGAAAAAGTGCCATTCTCCGGAACATTATCCCAATACATTGAGATTCTGCTTCCTGGCAATTGTCGACAGTTTGGCTCAAATAAACTCACAAGAATTCTTTACAGGTTTGAATGATTTTTACGTTAACACCTAGAATTGCTATGTTTGTATAATCAACTATTATGAGATTATTTAGGATACTTTCAAATTCAGCCAGCACGCCCATCTCGGTAATAAAACAAAGCATGCCACTTAGTTTTCCAGGGTAACTACCTTTGAATATTCATTTTCAAATGTAGATGAGCATTCTAGGTATAGCTGGGAGCGTCCTTTTCTTTCTTTGTAGATTGAAAATTCTGTTAATGATGTGAAGTATAACTGTTTGTTTATTGTTGTACAAATAAAACTATGATTGTGAAAGCTGTTGATTTTATGCACAAAACATTAATGAAGTCTTTTTAAACAGTTTTACATAAACAGGGAAACATTGACAGCTAATATATATGTTTATATTAAGTGAGAGACTGCTCTATCAGTGCTGCTCATGCTTCAGTCTGCTCACAAATCAGCCAGGAATCGGGTTCAGATTCTAATTCAGTGGGGTTGGCCTGAAGATTCTGTTTTTTGTAGCAAGCTTCCAGGTGATACCTATCTTGAAGATTATTAAGTCTTGCTTGTGACAATTAATGCTTATGATATAAATACATAGCAAAAAAAAACCAGAATGAGTTATCATAGTTCTAAGGAAGTTAATTCTAACATCACACTCAATAAAGTAGCTTTCAATTACTGCTTTGAAATTCCAGGTATGGCCCTGGCTGGTTTGGCTCAGTGGATAGAGCATCGGCCTGTGGACTGAAGGGGCCCAGGTTCGATTCCAGTCAAGGGCACATGCCGGGGTTGCAGGCTCTAACCCCAGTAGAGAGTGTGCAGGAGGCAGCCAATCAATTATTTTTCTCTCATCATTGATGTTTCTATCTCGCTTTCCCTTCCTCTTTGAAATCAATAAAAATATATTTTAAAAATTCCAGGTATGTAATTTTTAAAGGACCAATTAGGACACTTTTCAGAAAAAGTGTTACTTTATTAATGTTTAAGTTAATTACCTACAAGGGAGCACCCATACGACTGTCAGCTGACTTCTCAACAGAAACTATGCAGGCCAGACGGGAGTGGCAAGAAATTTTCAATGTGATGAATAGCAAGAACCTACAACCAAGATTACTCTACCCAGCAAAGCTATCATTCAGAATTGAAGGGCAGATAAAGAGCTTCACAGATAAGAAAAAGCTGAAGGAGTTCATCACCACCAAACCAGTGTTATATGAAATGCTGAAAGGTATTCTTAAAGAAGAGGAAGAAGAAAAAAGTAAAGAGAAAAATTATGAACAACAAATACATATCTATCAACAAGCGAACCTAAAAATCAAGTGAATGAAAAACCTGAGGAACAGAATAATCTGGTGAATATAATAGAATCAGGGGCATAGAAAGGGAGTGGACTGATAATTCTCAGGGGGAAAGGGGTATGGGGGGTTCATGATGAGAATGGACAAAAATCATACACCTATGGATGAGGACAGTGGGGGGGAGGTAAGGGCAGAAGGTGGGGTGGGAAATGGGTGGAGGGGAGCTATGGGGGGAAAAAGGAGAAATAATTGTAATAATCTGAATAAAGATTTATTTAAAAAATAAATAAATAAAGACATCGGTGTTTTGTATTACGAAGTAAGACTTTTAAAATTTGACTAATAGATTTTATGCAATAAATCCCAATAATAATTATCGCAAATAAAATTACAGATTTATTTAGTATCCCATGGATTCAGTTTTGATGGTGATGTTGGCTTGAACTTGAGCATTGCAGGTAGAATAATGGCTCCCCAAGGACGTCCCTGTCCTCATCCCTGGAACTTGTGAATATGTGGTGTTATATAGGACAGTTGAATTGAGGTTACAGAAGGAATTAAGGTTTCTAAACGCTGATGATAAAATATAGAGACTGTTCATTATGATCTGGGTGAGCACAATTTAACCCCAAGTGTCCTTAAATGGAGAAGAGGGAGGAGGCAGAAGAGTCAGCATGATGGAATTAAGAAAGGGTCCTAATGTCCATTGCAGACTTTGCAGATTGAGGATTGGGCCATAAACCAAAGAGTATGGGCAGCCTCTAGAAGTTGGAAAAGATAAGAAAACAGATTCTCTCCTAGAGCCTCTACAAAGACCTGCAGACCTTTTCATTTTAACCAGTGAGACCCATTTCAGATTTCTTAAATTGAGAAGTATAAAAAATAAATTTGGGTTGTTTGAGCCACTTAAGTTTGTGGTCCTTTGTTACAGCAGTAACAGGAAACTTATACACTTGTGTTTGGCTGAATAATTATTTTAACACCTGGCCATGCAGCACAGATCCAAAAACATGAACCTCTGACCTGTCTCCATATCCACATTTATATTCTCAGCTATCCATTATCTGTTCAAGACACCATTTCATGCCTGAGAAACAATGAGTTGCATATCCTCTTAAATGTGTAGGCTAATGAAAGTTTCCTCATAATTAATCATATGATTTTATCAGCAATGGGACAGATAGTAAATGGCCAATGGCTAGTGTTTGCAAAGTGAGAATAAACATGGCCTATCTTCCTAAGCATTTTATTAGTTTTATATTTTCAAGTGGATGTGTTATGAAGAAGATAAAACATTACCATAGATTTTAAGGAGAAATAAAGGAAACATTGGTAGGTTACAGGGTCTTCTTACACACTTGATCCTTTCTCTATGATTATATTTGCATACTTCTCCTGTTTAAGGTTTACTTGGTGGAAACATTTGAGAAGATTATTGTTTTTGAAGGAGTTCATAGCATGTCATCCCAAAATATGTCTCTTTGACATATGGTGTATTTTGAGTTTAGGGCACTTAAGAAACACCAGGTACCAGAAGGGCACTCTGACCTTCCCTTTTCTTCCTAAAATCAGTAAATACAAATCCCAAGTGCAAGATACCCTTCTGTACTAGGAGAAATAATAACATTGTTATCATCTAGGATGAAAAATTGATCAATGACATTGTTATCATTCATCTAGGATGAAAGAGTTTTATACAAACGTCTTGTTAAAATAATTTTTATCTTCTTTTAGTCTTCCACTTAATTTAGTCACTTTTCCATGCCTCTATTTTTTCAAGCTAATGTAAAAGCAAGTAGAAATTTTCTTATCTCCTGACATCTTCATTTCCTTACAATGGTTCCTATATCACATAAAACTTATATTAAATACATTTGTATGCTTTTCTCCTAAGAATCTGTCTCTGTCAGTTTAATTTTCAGAAGCAGCTAGGAACCCTAAGAGGGTTAAGGAAAACTGTTTTCCTTCTCTACACTTTGGTAGAGGGTCACTGAACTAATTTAAGATTATCAACAGGTTGTTAAAATTTCAGTATTGATTAAGAGATGTATAGACCCATCATTAGAGAATAATTTTTTAAAGAGTCTTGTGATGGGTCCACTCTCTTAATCAGGAATCATGTGAGTAGTTCTGGGGTTTCCAGAGCACTGCTTTATATGAAAATCAGTGTATTTCTTTACCAGCAGGTTGGCCTCTTAGAGTCCAACATATAAAAACATTCACTTAATTACTTTGTTGGTGGAGTTCTCAGATGAAAGGCATTTGCCACACATTGCATTTGCATAAAAATCTACCATTTAATTTAGTAAAGGACCTGGCCTTCTCCTTTAAAAACAAACAAGCAAACTCTAAGTCAATCAGATATGGCCCAATGAACTTGAGTCACTCTCGCCCAGATTTTCATCAGGTGATTACATCTCCTGAGCAACCATTTGTCACTAATAGTTCCTCATATTAACTCTAATTCATAGCCCAAGATCTGATATTTACCTAATTTTCATCCTGACATCTGCTTTTAGACTGAGAACATGATTCTGGCTTTGAGTACCATCTCTGCCATTGCCTTCCATTCTTCCTTTATTGATACAGTATTATGTGCCAGGCACTGGTCCAACACTCTTTAGAATGAATGCAGGGTACATTCTTTACTTTTCTTATTTTCCTGATCATTGTCATGTGCTTTGTGTTGGTCTCTACTAATCTCCAAAATTAACGCAGGACAGTGTTTTATTACATAGATTTAATGCCCATTGTTTTCATTATTTTAAACAGGCTGCCAGATGTATTGCTAGAAGGCACACTAATATTTATTAGTATAGAAAAGTCCACCAATTCTTCCAGAACACACTTCTTTATTGATAAAAATAAAAAAATTAACTGTGACCTAATTTTACTTTAATTCCTTTTGTGGTTATCTTTGAGTATCACATAAAAGGAAAAAAAAACCCCTCTAATCCTATACTACAGAAACTGCTGATGTATTCGCTATAAGAAGAATAGAAAAAACTAAATGTAATTAAATCTAAAACAGGGACCAGAGCAACATCTTAACCCTTGAGTCTCAAGAACAAGATAGATTCTTGTCAACTTCCACCAGGCTCAATGTATTTATATTACATTCTGTTAATATTATAATTGAATAGATGACTCAATTATACACTATACCATTTTATTGTCCCCAAGAATGTGTTGTGAATGCACAAAGATAAATGCAGTTCATTATTATGTTAATCAAGACCAAAGGTCATAGGGCAGGCAGGTAGGAAAAAGTGCCTAATGAAACACTTGCTTTTCTGTATTAAACATCACAAGAGAAGTCTTAATGCCTAAAGGAGTCCACAATAGCAACAGTGATCATCTATGATGTTTTCTAGAATAAAAGTGTTTGATCAGGCAGAAATAATGTGGAATCATTTCTAAGATGTTTTTCTGGCAACCAATTTGTTGGGTTTTTGTTCTCTCTCCTTTTTCTTTCATTACCTGATTATGTTAAACTAATCTCCACCGCCACTTAAGGAAAAATAAACAATATGCAGAGTACAAAGGAGGTTCACTTAGGGGATCATTTTTGAAAATGTATCTGGATTGAGTCATTCTTTAGCTGTGTTTAAGATTTCACAATACAAGTCAGAGACTCTAGGTAATATTTGATTGCACTTTTTAATCAAATGAAATGTCAGTATAACTTTAATATTTTATTTAGAATAGAAGGTCATTTAAAAATTTTTTTTCTTTTAGTAGAATATAACAAAGGCTTAGATTTCAAAAAAGTAATTATGCTTTGTGCTGGGGAAAGAGAACTCTGACCTCTGAGTCATACTAAAGAGGAAAATTCTTCTAGATTTTATGTTCTTCTAGCGTAGAAGCCACATTTCATTTCACCTGTTGCCACACATCTACTCCATGCTCTGGGAACTAGTGCTCAGCTAAATGCTTTGATTGAAATGCCCTACCCATAGTAGCTGTAGTTTAAATTTGCATATATTGAGTTCATTGGAAAAATAAATATTTAATTCCTTCTTACCAATTAGTCAAGAAGTTACAATCTAGTTCTAAACTACATTGTTGACTAATTTCTCTGCAGACTTATAAGGAGATGGTGAATAGCAATCCCTTTCTTAGATATAAATGGCACACATTATTTGAATTCCATTATTAAATTTGCCATTAGTCATTTCTATATTCAATTTCATAACCTCACATTTTTGTCTCTTTAGAGTTCCTCTTTATCCTTTTAGAAACAGAAAGATTACATTCATTCAAATTTTCAGGAAGTGAGTTGAGTGAGTGAAGAGTGAGAGATACCTACAGCTCCTTTCTTCTCTGTTGTATCATATCCACTACAAAAGATTCATCTATACAGCTGAACAATTTAATTTGCTGATAGAAACAGTTTTAAATATTGTGTATTTTAATGTTTATTTGAATTTTACATTTTGTTATTGTTATTTGTTCTATTCCTCCCCAAAATCTGTGTACAACATGTTGAGATTAGGGTGTGGGTTAAGGTAGAGTTGGAGTGTTCTGTTCATCTTTGTATTCCCCAATGGCTAATGTAGTACCTGTGCCCCACCACAGATATGGTTAACAATAGGCCATAAGAGAAAAATCTGTTACTGGAATAAATTTTGGTGAGTGGAAGGCTGAGTGGATTTGAAAGATGTTAGTCTCTTTCAGTGCTTATAGAGATGGAAGACCTTGCAGCTTCCACCTTTCACCTTTCATCATTGGTCACAAGATATCTCTGTGCTTCTTTTTGCTTCTTATAATATTTTTATTTAGGAGAATATCATAGGACAGGAAGGGAATCCAAGGAACCTTCTATCTACCAAGAATACTTCTAAAATTCCTTGACTCTACATGGACTAAAGATGGGAGAAAGTTCATTAATAAAAGCAAATAAGTCATCGTGATTTCTGTTAATAACTAATTATAAATAGATCACTTAGGGATAATTGACAAGGTTATGAGTTATTGATGATAATAACAATTATTATATACTTTATAAAAATTTAAAGCTTAAGTGTGTCACTGTAATTTAGGAAAGACAATAATTTATGAGCCTTTGTAGAATTATTTATTTGAGTCAAAACATTTATCTTCTTCTGTCACAGATTGCAGTATAATTAAATGTGGTTGTCTCAATATCAACACTGATTAGTTAGAAATGTAAATAGTCAAAATGCTTGTTCCTAATTAGAAAGTGATTTCCCCCCTGATGTCTGTATGTATGTCATATAAAAATATAATATCTAGTAAAACAAACTTGAACATATGTATATGCATGCTGTATATTTTGCATAGGTTTATTTACTATGTAGGCTTAACCTACATACATGTAATTAATTATATTTGCTATTCTACATATATTTCTCTAAATGTTTTTAAATAAATGTACATGGCAGTGATTGTTACCAAGCTTGAAAAACAAAAAAGTCTGAAGGTTTAAGTCATGAAAACTACTAAAATTTGGATTTAAAGAATGAAATGAAGGCTGCATCTCTCTACTTTTTCATTTTCTTGCTATGCAGTCTCTTCCTGTCCTCCCTCTATTGCTGCTATCATCATTTCAGCGAGACCTGACTTAATCATTCTTTTGTATCTTGATAAGTTTTAGCTGTTTCCCTGACCAAATGCACCCATCCACACTAGAAAACTCCAGTTTTCAATTCTTCCATCCTAGAGAGTGGCTTTATAACTTTGATGACATTATATGTAGGTCAGAGGAGAAATGTTGCTACTCATCTTCTTGATTTTATTAGATCAAATATTTCTAGACCAGCACCAAAGAAATGTGATTCCCCTTACCCATACTGAAATCCCTAACTTTGTAAATGTAGTTGACCTGGATCAGAATGTAAGACAATAGAAGTATTTTTAGCAATGCTGAGTTATAGTCAGATCAGAATATTGTTTAGAGCTCCCCTGCCAGTAGTTTCAGTTGGTGCATTAAAAAAATAATTACCCATTTCATGTTCTAATAACATGTGACTGTCTATACCAAGAGCATTTAAATATGTTGATTTAAATTTTAATCCAGGTAATTTTAGTTATTTATATGTTTTAAAATCATTAACCAGTTTCTATGTATTGGTGATCTATAGCAAGAGATTCAAACTTGAATAACCTATTGTGACTAGATATGTAACTTAACATCATGAAACAGACCAGGTAAGAAATAAGTAGGAGAAGACTGTTCATCTGGAAAGGATGCCCTATGTAGGTCTGTCATCTGTCTCTCAACCCTAGCTGTATATAATACATTTTAGTACTGTAAATTCCAAGTAAGCATTGCTAAGGTCAGGCTTAAACCTGCACCCCACCAGCCTGAACTTAAATTTAGCTGCCATCACAAGGCCAAAACCTTGGGCAGCCCTGCTGTCGATGCTGAAATGTAGGATGAGGACTGGCCCAATTACAGCTCAGGCTCTGGAACCATTTTACAGTAGATTATTAAATGATAAACAAATTTGCAGAAATAATGTTGTCAAATTGAATAGGTCATCAATCAATCAATGAATCAATCAATCATGTTTCTTTTTACATATTTGTAACTTTGATATATCTTTGTTTAGCATGTTATTTGCTAATAATTTGCTCTATTAGTCAGAATTCTTACTACTTTGAAAAATGTGTTATTGAGCTTTATTGTAATAGCAAACACTTCAGGGCAGGAGAACTTGCCTCCAGTGGACTCTAAAATTACCAGCAAGTAATTAAATCAATGTTTAATTCGGACATTTGGACAAATTGTTTTCAATCGCATAATTTGGAGTCATTTCTTCCATATGTTACTTTGTCCTTTCCTTGACACCTGTGGGGAAAACCCCTCTGCAGGTCTTTTCCAGGATATTCAGAAAACACTCAGGTGATAGAGTGCCAGACAGTAGCAGGGTCAGCACAGCACTTTATCTGGCTCTGGATTATAAGCAATGTACACTATAGGAATCCTGAAGGACTATTCTTATATGGAGGGGCAGCTAAGTAAGCCATTCTGACGATGTTCCAAGCTAACGAATCGTGAGTCCTCAGGGAAGTTTTCCTAACACAACTAGTGTGCAGCAAAAACCTGTCAATGACTCTTTAAATGCTGTTTCAGATGGAAGGACTGGGGTACATGAAAAGGGAGCAAACCAGCTTCTCAGGTGTGATGGACACAGACTTGAACTTCATCTCAAAGCCCTTTCAAAGAAAACTTATATTTCTGGCTGTTGGGACTGTGGTTATAGCAAGGGGCAGCCATATCCAGCAATTGGTAAAGGCATGGCTGTAAAATTTGACAGCCATTTGACCTCCAGAACTTCCCTGGGGATAGGTCAAGGCTATCTTAAGGACTTCATCATCACATGTGAACCTCTCCCTCTGCCCAGTTCTGTGGCTCTTACCCCTTCCACTGGTGTTGGCCTGGAAGGAGAAGGTGCAGGGAAATAGGTAGACATTTCTTGGATCAGTACCAACACAAAATAAAATGAAAACATTTTGAGGGGCCAGGAAAGTAGCATGAATAATGGACACATTCCAATTCTAATCCAATAGGGAAGGATGCTGTCTGTAGTCAACTGGGGAGCACATGCATACAGAAGGGTCTGCCAAGACTCAGATCCAGCCTATTTCTGTGATAGAAATATGGGATCCATAGTTGCCAGATCTTCCAAATTAAGGAAAAGCCAACATTTCAGTAATATGAAATGTTCTAATTCTTTTGGGTATATAGGTTATGAGAAAGTGATCAGTTTTAGTCTTTGTTCTTGCATTTTTCACCCCATAGGTGTTTTGGGGAATGGTGAGAGCCTGGGCAACGAGGCACAGATTTGCCCTCATTTTGCAAAGGGGAAGAGATGAGCATGTACAAGGAGCCATTCAGTCTGATTTGCATCTACAGTGCAAACTTTTTTCCCTCTTTGCTGCTTGCTATCTGAAATGCTCTAGCTTATTTTGAAATACTATTTATGCAGTAAACTTCCATGAGATGAGCTATTTAAAGACTTTGAATCCAGTTTCTGGCAAAATTTGTGAAGTTTTATTTCTATCTCACTATGGGATAGGGTACAAATTTAGGAATCCAATACGTAGAAGCAATGAAAGATACTGTTTTAAGCACATAGAGAGCTGTTCCAAGGGGGAATAACCAATTTCCTTAGGTTTCCCCATAAAATCAAGAGCAAAAGGATGAGAAGTTTGAAGAGTGGACTGACCTTTCAGGCCTTATTTTCTTCACCAGTGGGAGAAAAAGGGTCTCCTTTGCCTGAACAGAGTAGGTTTCAGCATGTGCATGAACACTGTTCTCATGCAGATAGGCCCATTTGTATAATGTCAACCTCTGGGCCCCCACATGTATGGTGGTATTATACCTCTGGGTCAGACCCATAAAGGAATTTATATATTATTGAGTGCTTCCTAAACCAATATACATTCTAAAACTGCACTCTGGGTCTGAGGGCTTTTTTAAAAAACATATCTGATGTTCATGAATGAGTTTCCGTGGACAGAAATCTGAACTCTTCCCTCAACATCACTATTCTTACTCGTTCTGTTATCAGTGGGGAGCTCTCCTCATCCCTATTCATTGCTGGTGGGAGTGAGCATCTTGCAGTGTACCAAGAAAAATAATTTTTCTGTGACTTGCATGGGAGAACACTTGGTTTTTATTTGCATGGAATTAAATCCCTGAGTTTCTAAGGTCCCATTTTCCTCCATCTCACCATAGAAAAGGTGTAGCTGTGGCTTCTGAAAAGCTAAGATCAAAGCCATTGCCCAGAGGTTTGATCTATGTTGAAGCAGTGCCCAGTCCAGAATTAAGCAAGTTTAGTTTTTGTTCCCAGTTGTAGTCCAGCAGTTCATTGCATTGGGGTCCTCAGGACCACATGGCTATGGAGGGAATATGGGCAGGAGCAAAGCCAAAGGAACCAGAGAATCAAGAGAGAGAGCTGCTTTGTCTAGGGGATTATGTATTCCCAAAATTTCATGGGCTTGCCTGGCTCCACCCCTCCTAGGCCGTGATTTCTGTTCCCAGGTTTGACTGACAAACAACTTCCCTGTATCACCCTGACTCACTGCACAGGCACCCATCTTCTCCTTTGTCCAGCCCCTTCCATCAGTCATCATCAGGGAATGGGCAGGCGATTCCCTGGGAATGTGAAATTGCAGCTTCCTGGTGAAGCTGCCCAAATGGCCGTGCCTATAATATCTGGCCATCCCTTTGCTCCTTTTCTATTATTAATAACAAGCTAATTAAACAGTATCATTTCTACACTTCTGCCCATTGTGTGGTTGTGTGTGTGTGTGTGTGTGTGTGAAATAAATGCTCAGTTCCCCAACTATTCAGCTATTTCTTAAGCACAAAATAACTGTGCTCTCCAGAAGCAATCAGCAGGCTTATTGAGGATCACCTATGATTGAAATCACCATGTTGTCTGTTAATCTGCATTGCAAATATGAAGCTGGTGGCCTTAACCAGACACTTAATAGCATGAGTGCCTTGTAACACGTGGAGGAGTCTCCCCTATTTGTGTGCTATCACACAACACTGAACTAAACAAAATAATACCTATACCATGTTTTCAGAATATAACATTTCCCCAAAATATTTTTCCTTTAAGCATTTGCAGAAGATTTATGTTCTCTTGACAAACCCTGTTTTTCCTCTTCCCATCTGTGATTTATGGGGATTTGTTCAGTTTCTTTTATTTTGCTTATTTTCTGTGGGTGGTATGGACGCCTGTTAAGTTTGCAGATATTTTATCTTCAGGGTGAATAAAATGAGCATTTGGGTTTACTTTGGGGATAAACGGACTGGATCAGTAATGACATTAATAGAAAGAGGGAAATTATCTTAATTCTCTTATTGCAAGTATTCTTTGTCATATTTAAGACTCCAGGTGTGAGCCTTGCTCTGCTCCCCGTTGTGAAACGGATTAGAAGTTATGCAAAGTTAACAGTTGGGGTTGCAGGAGTTGTTCTTAAGATTTTCCCATTTAAAATGCTATTTAGCAGTAAACTGGGTTTATAAACAGATGCATTATATGTCATTTTTCTAATAAAACATACAATTGAAGAGAAATACATATTACCAAAATATCAAAACTCAAAGTCTGAAAGATATGACCAGACGGTGTCTTAACTAATCTGCTCAGCTAAATATCTGGAATCTTTTATAATATTCAGAAAATTTGTGTTTGGTATAAACAAAACATTAATCACCAATCTATTTGGCTTTGCTTTAATCTCAGTAGCCTTTTTCCTGCCTGAAATAGTCTTCGCTTTAAAAAAAAAAAAGCCTCTGAACAGACTATTGATGTCTCACTTCCTTTCAATCAGATTTTTCTAGACCAATTAATTTGCAAAGCATTTATCAGATTATCATCCATGTGGGAATTTCATGCTGGACTCTGTTAGTCTGGGATAGAAATCAGAGGTGAAACTGTGTCCTTCACATTCTTTTGGAGCAGTGGTTCTCAACCTTTCTAATGCCGCGACCCTTTAATACAGTTCCTCACGTTGTGGTGACGCCCAACCATAAAATTATTTTTGTTGCTACCTCATAACTGTAATTTTGCTACTGTTATGAATCGTCATGTAAATATCTGTGTTTTCCGATGGTCTTAGGCGACCCTGCTAGCGACCCACAGGTTGAGAACCGCTGCTGTAGGAAAACACAGATATTTACATGACGATTCATTAACAGTAGCAAAATTACAGTTATGAGGTAGCAACGAAAATAATTTTATGGTTGGGGGTCACCACAGCATGAAGAACTGTATTAAAGGGTCGCGGCATTAGAAAGGTTGAGAACCACTGCGAGCCTCAGAGAGAGCCTGGCCAACACCTTGATTTCAGACTTCTAGCCTCCAGAATTGAGGGAGAATACATGTCTGTTATTGAAGCCACCCAGTTTGTGATGTTTTGTTATAGCAGCCCTAGGACACTAATTCAGGGAACACAGGTAGGACAGCAAGAAAGGAAACATAAACAATGAAACAGAATCAGCAAGTGGAGAAAGAAATAAGTTCATTCAAACCACAGGTTCAATTCAAGTGGGCAATATATTCTAGAAACTATTGGCATTCAGATTAAGGAAGTGATTAAATAAGACATCAGAAACTTAGACCTAACCAATAGAAAATCATTGAGAAGAAGAAATATGGCAAAGAAACAATCGAGGGGCAATACACAAGCCGATTGGCTTCAGTGATCCAGTCAGTCTAGCAAACTCCTAGACAACATCCACCAGCCTAATAGCAGGGTGAAGCGTGAGCTATTGAGGACATGAAGAAGATAAAATTGAGGCAGTTTCTTCTAATTGTGATAACGAATGATTTCTTGCAACCAGTAAAATTTAACCCTTTGTACTACACATCTGAATTTTAACTTTGATATTTACACTTTCTTTGTCAACGGGACAGATGGTACACCAAAATTGATTTTGGTGGGCCAAATAAGGAAAAAAAAAACAAAAAACACTGATTAGCAGTTAATAAAGCTATTCTGAAGATTTCACAAAGAAATATATTGCAGCTTTCTTCTCTATTAGGCACTGGCACTGTATAAGCAGTAAGTGATTGCACTGTACATTCCCTTTTCGAACTCACACAGTTTAAAAAATAAGTATGTTTTTCTAACGTTACTTGTGACCCAGTTTTTTGTGGCTAAAGTAATAGATCTGGTAAAAATCTTGTCTTGAAATATTAGTATAGAAAATGCTTACAATTCCCTATTTTCTTCACATCTGGCTTATTCCTATATAGCATGCAAACATATGGATATCCATTTCCCCAATTACTGTATATAAAATTAAAATCCCACTAGGTTTCACTTTGACCTTTTCATTAGCACAGTTTGAAGCCCCAACTTTCAGGACAGAAGTGCAACCTGGCACATATGGTACAGGCTCCTCTGAGTTTCTGTTGAGTCTTGCTAAAATTTGTGCCACGCTTGAGGAAGGGTGCACTCAGCATTTCTCCTGGGTAAAAAGCAACCTGAACAAAAGCATCTCATGATATGCCTGCTGAGGAATTCTCCTTTCCGACACAAATACAGGGCGTTGTGTGTCTGTCCCACTTATACTCGAAAATATTCAAAGCCAACTCTTCCTTCCTAGGACTTAAATAGAAAACAAGAGGAAAAACCTAGCACATATGATAGCACTGTTCTATACAGACTATAAAAAATAGCTTCTGTAAGACTTGACATATATATGTATACATATATGCACACACATACATATATAATCTAACATGCCTCTAATATGAAAAGTGAATTTTTTTAGGTGATAAGAAACTTCTTAAATCTTTTAATATGCATCCATAGATTTGAAATTTTGCCCACAATATATGTTAAAGCAATGTTGAGGATCAACCATTAATTTACTCTAAAGAGATTTAAACAAACCTCCCTTGTTCATGGAAATTCAACAGACTCCAACCACTCTGCAGACAATGTCTGCCAGAAAGAACATCTATATTATTGAATGTGCTGTGAACATGGATGTCCCCAAACGATGCAGCTGTCAGTTTAAAAAACAGCCCTGAATAGTGCTTCATGCCCTGGTGTGTGTATCTCCACATGTGTGTATGAATGGGAAGCAGAACGGTTGGATGAATTGTAATCTTTTGGCGGCTTAGAAAACCTGCTTCTGTGAGCCAGTTCTTGAATATTGCTGAGGCGATAGATTAAGAAAAAGAAATCTGAGACTTTTTAAAAGTAATTTTCTTTCAAATAGTTTATTTATCCTCTATGTACAAAAAAGTATTAGGCATGGTTGTATTTAAATATATTTTTAAACAAGAGGCCCAGTGCATGGATTTATGCACTCGTGGGGTCCCTTGGCCTGGTCTGCGCCCTCTTGCAATTGGGGACCCCTGGGGGGATGTTAGACTGCCGGTTTCAGCCTGATCCCCGCAGGTCAGGCCGAGGGACCCCACTGGTGCACAAATCCGTGCACCCGGCCTCTAGTATCCATATAAGATCTTTGGTTAATCTCTTCCCGCCCTCTCTCCTACCCCCTTCCCTCTGAGATTCATCAGTCTGTTCCATGTTTCCATGCCTGTGCGTTGAGCGTCTGCCCCTCGTGGTCAGTGTGCGTCATAGCTACCAGTTGAATGATCCAATGGTCCAACAGTACAATGGTCGCTTAGGTTTTTATATATGTAGATGATTTAGCTTACTCTAATTTGGAGTGTGTCTCTGAACTACTATAGTAACACACTAATAGAAATATTTCTGGCAATCACTTCATCAAAATACCTGCATGGTTACAGTTGATTTTGGTGAACACATGCAGCCTGTTTTTATGAGGTTCCAGGATTTGGGCAAAGGCATTATATAGGCACTAATTATCTTATTTAATGCCAAACAGGCTCTATGAAACATAGTGTCTCATTTGACAGGAGAAAAGCTGAGAGAAGGTAGGTTGCTCACGGTCACACACAACAAGCAGCAAGGCCAAGAATGCATCTGGCTGTGTGCCTTCAAAGCCAGACTCAGTTATTTCTCTGTAGCAAGGAAAATGGAACCCATTAAAATGCAGCATAACAGCACCAAGGGCACCTACCACCACTTAGGGGCTAATTTTAACATACAGAACTTAACCAAGAGGTCCAAAACAGTCACACGAAATACCATTTAACGAGTGTTTATTGTTTTCTTGGCTGGATATGTATTACCTGATTGAAACTCCCTACCAACCCTTGAGGGAAATACTCATATCATCCTTGTTTTATGATGGATTAACTAAGGATTAAGGAGATGAAGTGACTTGCCAAAAGTCACATGTCTAGCAAGAGGTAGAGCAAGGAATTAAATCTTGAGAATCTAACTCCAATGAATCATAGTGCCACCCAAGAAGAAGAAATCTGGTCAGAACCAACTAAACTTGATGTTATAACCTCTGAGAATCATACAGTCTACTCAGCTGTTCAGACTCTCACTTGGTTGCTCTTTAATTTCATTTGGAGATAATTATCACATGTTTGGCTATGCATTTTCAACAGACAGCAAATAAGGAGTAGACAATTAGAGGAGATGATAGGGAAAGGGTAGTAACGGAATAATCTGACTCTAGAAGAAAGTCATTGGCTGGCTGATTGTGAGGGATATGTAAATATGCATTGCATTGGAGAGCATTTGGTATATAGACAAGAAGCCTTCAAAATTAAGTAGTCCCTAAAACTTATTTGTCTGTTTTCAAACATGCTACAAAATTGATGCCTTTAATAGTAATTTTTTTTAACTTAAAATTTGTCTCATAAATGTTTCAACATAAATTCTCTGGAAAGGAAGTATATGGAATTTCTTTCCTTGATAATTATGGTATTACTCCTTTGTATTTCAATATGTCACCTGTTTCAAAGATTGTTATTTTCTAAAAATATATACAGATGGGAGGGCTAATACAAATGTAAAAAAATTTCCCCTCAAAGCATTTATAATTCCTTACCAGATACTTTGGTTCTGGGTAGATTAGTACTCCCATTCTCTAAAAAAATTAATTTTTTCTAAATATTAAATATATACATGCTTACTGTAGAATTTTTAAGTATAGAAAATTATAGCAAAAACATAAGGAAAAAGTTATAAGTGAACCAAACAAATGTATTCACTATTTGCATTTTGCAATATGTCACTGTAAAAATATAAGCTTACCCAAATTGACAGTTTTTCAGGTGTTTTTCTAGCCAAGTTCTAGACTGCTGCTAAACTAAACTTAAACTGAACCACTCACAGTACATCAAGTGTATTTGCCTTCTCAAATGACACCATCTTCTCTCTGTTTCTTCCCAGTGGCACTTATAGTTAATGGTAATACAGATGTTGAAAAATCTAAAAACTAAAGAAAATAAGAGAAACTAACATTCTTTGATTTATACCACATGAATATAAATTGTTTATGAGGTAGGGGAGAAAACAATTCTACTTGACATATAAAGTATGGGGGGGAGAGAGAGAGAGAGAGAGAGAGAGAGAGAGAGAGAGAGAGAGAGAGAGAGAGAGGGAGAGAGAAATGTGTCTATGAATGTAATATGAGAAAGGCCCCTCCCTCCATCTGCTCAAAACAGAACAGTATGTAATTCTGTAGAGAAAAGAGGCAAAAAAAAAAAAAAATGGGAGTTGGAAGAGTTGGGGATGGCCTAGTGGAGAAAAAGGAACTGCCACTGGGGAAAAAATGGATACAAAAATTCAAGAAACAATTAGAAAATCAAATTTAAAGGCCTAAAGTCAAGGTTTTTCAAGTCTGCAATTTTTTTTTTACGTTTAAGAAACCTCAAATCAATTCAAACTCTATGAGATGTTAGGACATTGGGGGGAATACAAAAATCTGGAATTTCAGCCAAGTACATTTGAAATTTATCCTGTAGGCATTTATAGAGACACTAGAGGCCTGGTGTGTGAAATTTGTACACGGTGGTGGGGGGGGGGGTGTCACTCAGCCTGCATGAGGGGGGGTGTCACTCAGCCCAGCCTGTACCCTTTCCAATCTGGGACCCCTCGAGGGATGTCTGACTGCCCGTTTAGGCCTGATCCCGGTAGGATCGGACCTAAATGGGCAGTCGGACATCCCTCTCACAATCCAGGACTGCTGGCTCACCTGCTTGCCTTCCTGATTGCCCCTAACTGCTTCTGCCTGCCAGCCTAACCACTCCCCTGCCAGCCTGATTGATGCCTAACTGCTCCCCTGCCAGCCTTTTTGCCCCTAACTGCCTTCCCCTGCAGGCCTGGTCACCCCTAACTGCCCTCCCCTGCAAGCCTGGTACTCCCCAACTGCTCTCCCCTGCAGACCCAGTCACCCCCAACTTCCCTCCTCTGCCAGCTGAGTCACCCCTAACTGCCCTCCCTTGCAGGCTTGATCGCCCCCAACTGCCCTCTCCTGCTGGCCTGGTTCCTCCCAACTGCCCTCCCCTGCTGTCCATCTTGTGGTGGCCATCTTGTGTCCACATGGGGGCAGGATCTTTGACCACATGGGGGCAGCCATCTCGTGTGTTGGAGTGATGGTCAATCTGCATATTACTTTTATTAGATAGGATAGAGGCCTGGTGCATGGATGGGGGCCAGCTGGTTTGCCCTGAAGGGTGTCCCGGATCAGGGTGGGGGTTCCCTTGGGGCATGGGGCGGCGTGGGCGAAGGGCCTGTGGTGGTTTGCAGGCCGGCCACACCCCCAGGCAACCCAAGCAGAGGCCCTGGGATCTGGGATTTATTTATCTTCTACAATTGAAACTTTGTAGCCTGGAGTGGAGCCAAGCCTTCTGCTTGCTCTGTGGCGGCAGCCATTTCTGTTGAGATTTATATATCTTCTACAATTGAAACTTTGTAGCCTTAAGTGGAGGCCAAAACAGGCCAGGGCTGCAGAAGCTTGGCTTCTTCCATCGCCACAGGCAACCCTAGCCTCCTGCTCTCTCCAGCTCCATGGCCGCTGCCATTTCTGTTGGGATTTATTTATCTTCTATAATTGAAAGTTTGTAGCATTGAGTGGAGCCCTGGCCCGGCAAGGGCAGGTGGAAAGCTTGGCTTCCTCCATTGCCAGGGAAACCCAAGCCTCCCTCCTGCTCTCTGTGGCTGCAGCCATCTTGGTTGGGTTTATTTGCATATTCCCTCCTGATTGGCTGGTGGGCGTGGCTGGTGGGCATGGCTGGTGGGTGTAGCGGAGGTACAGTCAATTTGCATATTACTCTTTTATTAGATAAGTAAGTCATTAATAAACATTAATAAACAAATACTATGCTCTAGGAACTTTAATCTGGTGTTATCGAAATTGTAGACAAAGTAAATTTGATACAGAGAGGTTGTTTATGAAAAGCTAGCAGTAGTGATAAATGTGTGTGTGAGAAGGTGAAAGCATCCAGGAAGAATTTGGGTTTTGCACATGGATGATGAAGATTTTGAGGTGCTAAAACAGAGTCATGGGAAGCATTGTAGGAGTCCTGGGCAGAGAAGCCAATCTCTTTTCTTTTTCCTTTGTTTTCAGTTGAGAATAGGTGAACGATATTAACTATGTTTATTATTAATTCATTTTTCTTAAAGTTAAAGTAATTCAAAGGCATACTTAATCACAGGATTAGTAACATGATAATCTGGAAGTTGATGGTCATAAACCCTCTAAGCTTATAAGAAATCTTATATATGCTATCTTCTTACCTTTGACTACAAGACACATTTGCTAGAACCAAACTCAACAATGAGTTTCAGCTTTAGCCTGGATGTGGAGGATATTTATTTCTAATAATTTCATAGTTTATATTATCTTAGCAGTCTGACCTTAAGATTTTTTTTCAGGAGTATTTTGAATATAAAAATAGATGACAATAAGTTTTCATGAAAGCAGTGGTCCTGAAAGCTAGGTTTGGGAAGATGAGTCTAGAGACAAGAGTAATTCAGAAAAAGGCAACCAAAGACCTTGTTAGAAGTTGGAGAAGAAAAGCATATTTTAAAACCTAATATAGAAAGTATTTTCAAACAATATTATAAGAAATTTCAAAATATCTATTTTGCCATGTATTAGTACAGAAACAGGGTCTGCAAATAGTAGGAGAGAAGATAACTTTTCATGAACAGTTCACACAAAAAGTGTTTAAATAAAGAAAAGAACTTTAACTTGTTGAATTTAAGATGTCATTAGGGGATGTAATTAATGTAAAGAGATTAAAGATCTGGCATTAGGGTGTGAATATGTTTTCACATTATGATAGCAGATCTGATGGAATATTGTGGGAGAGAAAAGTCTTCATAGGTGATTCAGGGAACATTCTATACTGGGAGCCAAAAGAAAAAAATATTTAAAAAGAATAAAGAATTAATGGGTGGCCAAAACCGGTTTGGCTCAGTGGAAGAGCATCAGCCTGCGGACTGAAAGGTCCCAGGTTCGATTCCGGTCAAGGGCATGTAACTTGGTTGCGGGCACATCCCCAGTAGGAGGTGTGCAAGAGGCAGCTGATCGATGTTTCTCTCCTCTCTCTCATCGATGTTTCTGACTATCTATCACTCTTCCTTCCTCTCTGTAAAAAATCAATAAAGTATATTTAAAAAAAAAAAAAAAGAATTAATGGGTGTTATGCGGAAGAGGAGTAAGGCTTTAGGCAGGAGAGCTTCTCTTTACCTTCCAGCCCAGAGAGGGATTCAGTTAAATAAATTCATAGTCATCAAATCCATCCCTTTGAATTCAGTATAATTTGCATGGGAATTTCTAATTCTTGCAAAATCAGGTCAGTTATTCTTAATTTAAAATGCAAGTTGTCCTAAATTAATACTCTACCTTGGTGCATTAGTGTATAACCAATGTGATCTATGTATTAAGCGAATTTCAAAGAGAATACTTATTGAAAAAAATCCAATTTGAACCACCCTTAATGACCCATTGTGATAAAGGCACTGTTGCATATGCATAATAAAAGTCCCGCATAATAAAAGTCCCTTCATAAAACAGCATGACATGCCAAAGGTTGAATTTCGATGGGTTCTGGTCATCCAGCATAAATAATAACCTCTAACAGCTTTTTTGGATCTGTTACAATGCATTATGAAAACCCTTAGAATTTCAGTGCCATTCTTTTCTCTTTTTTAAAATCCACCAGTAATGACCAATGCTTATTTGCTTATGCAGTGACCTTATATATCTTGTAGTATGATCAGCATTCCCTCAAGGGTAAACTTTAGAAGATTCAAAGGTTAAATTCAGCTAGGTGGTTAGTATCTGAAAAGCATCTCAAATTTTCAAACTATGTTATTGAATTTCATCAAATTGTCCCCAAAGTGATTTCCTTGACCCAATCCTGTTTTCTATAAACCATCTTTCTTAATGCAAAACATTATTCTATCTCCATGTTTCTCTCTTCAATTTCCAACCAATCCCAAAGGTGAATCTATATTAAGAAATTTTACTTCTTTACCTGTCTATTGAACTTCATCAGGCATGCAACCTTGGTAAAGGTTGAAGCAATCAAAATATGTATTGCTTTCTCAGAAAATCCATGTTGCTATAAAGATGAAAATGCCGAACTTAGACAATCAAATCTGTGAGTTGGAGACATTAAATTTTAGAAAATTATTTTCTGAAAGATATGTCCTTGTTAAAACTAGTTTTCAATTCAACAAACATTTTTAATGTCTACTATGTAATAGAAATTATAGTAGTTTTTTGAAGAGTGCAGAGAGATTCTAGAAATTAAGAATATATTGTATTTTCCTTCTAAGATGCATAAATGTACAAAATAAAATGTACTGTTAAAAATTGGAGTCATAGTGGGAACATGGAGGAAAGAAAGATGGAGGTCAACTAGATGAGTTTAAGGGATATTTCTCAGATAAGGGAGCATTTGAGCTACCCCTTAAGTAAATGTATATTTCCAACAGGATGGGTACATGTCATTCAAGATGACCTTGCAAGGGAGAGGAAATTGTGCAAAAGAATATTGAGGTATAAGAATGCAAGTTTTGTAAAAGGGCAAGTAGTTTGTATGATTGATGCATAGGATGTGTTGTGAGGCTATGCCTGGCAACAATGGTAGAGATAATATCAAGGAGCTTCCTGAATGCAAAACTACAAAAGATGTTAAAATAGACCCATTGAAGATATTTAAACAGAGAATTGCATATATAGGATGTGTTTAAGATGACAAAATGAATTTGGTATGATTAGAACAATAAAAAGACAACATGGTTTTCTTATTTCTATGATATATTGATTTTTAAAAATTAAAATGAAGTTTAACAAAAGAGCTTATATGAATATATTCATAACCCATGGACACAGACAATAATGTGATGAAGGCCTGGGGAGAGGTTAGGAGTGGTTAGGACAGAGTTAATGGGGAGGGGAAGGGACATCTGTAACACTTTCAACAATAAAGATATACTTTTTAAAAAAAGAGTTGCTGTAATTTAGCTCAATAGCCTGGTCTAGGTATTAAGTTTCATCATTAACTATTTTAAATTTAGAACAAATAACCCTCCTGTTATTTACAACTTCTTTGATGTAAGGACTTACAATTCAACGAGAGACTTCCAAACAGAAATTTGTCTTTTTCTTTCTATTTCTTCCTTAAGTTGACATCTCTTTGAAATTAAAATTAATATAAGCATCATTTTAAATCTATATACCATGAAATCAAAGGGAGAAATTAGGGGGGGATTGGATGATGGCTATTGATCTTGATCTCTAGTTTTTCTTTCTTTAAGAAAGCTTTTTCTTAAAAAAAATTTGTTCATTAAAAGTATTGCC
The DNA here is from genome assembly GCF_963455305.1 of Plecotus auritus. Classification (NCBI taxonomy): domain Eukaryota; kingdom Metazoa; phylum Chordata; class Mammalia; order Chiroptera; family Vespertilionidae; genus Plecotus; species Plecotus auritus. Next base: position 28,522,112 of record NC_137776.1, read on the forward strand.
TTATATAATTAATCTCACAAGAAGTAATAAGGTTATTTGTGTACTTCTTGTTACTTTGTTTTTATCACTGGTCAAACTCTCCACTAAATTGGTGAATTAGGATCATTACTTCTTTTTTTTTTTTTCAATTCATCTAATGACCACTGTTCATTAGCAAATGTTTTAGAATGAAAATATGATCTTAAGCCTAGTGAAATTAATATTTTATTGTGTTTATGTTTTTATTCTAAACTTCAATATGAATTTTAGAATGCAAAATTTTGTGATGTCCTAAAGATGAATTGAATTGTTTAAGAATAAGAACATTGAGAACAAAGTTTAGGGCCAGTTTTTAATTTATTTATTTTCAATCTTGTCTGACTGATTTAAATTAGTGTTTACTTGTGAGCCACCACCCTTAAGCAATAACATAAAGCAATATTTCTCAAAAATTTAAAAATCACTAAGTATTATACATAGGAAATCAAATATATAAAATAGAGAAAGTGTGCAATGTGGTACTTCAGAGTGGGCCTTCAGAAAGCAAGGATCCATTCTTTTAAGCATTCATTTATTATTTCCTCAATAAATATTTTTGATTCCTGGTTTGGCCAACCATTGTGCTAAGTGCTGGAGATAAGAATGAGGCAAATACACAGAACCTGCGGTTTGTAATTTATTTGTCAGAGAAAGACATCAAAATAATAACAACAAACACACACACACACACACACACACACATAGAATGACAACTGTTGTAACTGATGAAAAGCAATGATACATAGAATTATGAGGCAGTGTAAGGAGAATAAAATTAAAGAACACAACAATATACACAAACCTCTCACCTTTACATGGAAAGCATAATGATAATTCCTATTCCATTTTATTCTATTCCTTCAAAAGGTAATTTAAAAAGTGACCTACTAAATTGATCATACAACCTTTAAGTGTTCCTGCCTACAATTTGACAGAAAAAGATCCCATTAAAATTGTTTTCATTATAAAAACATCCTTCTTCCTGCTTCTGCATATCAGAGTTTTGGGCAGTTTTGTTTGGCTGTCCTTAATGATGTATGTGGGCAACATGGTGACTGGTCCGAGAGAGAAGAGGTCAGCATACCCAAGGCTGCTGGCCAGCTCAGTATACAGTTGCCCATCCCCCACCATTTACGGGCTCTGCCACAGTGTTTTCCCCCATCCTGGCCTTTGCTGCTATCAGTCATGATGGATCATATCAACTATGAACTAGTTAATACCTTCTCCTGTTTCACTATGTCTGCAATAGTTTACGGGAATATCAAAGGAACATGCAGCCCCTAGTGATAAATGAGTCATTTACAGGAAAAGAAGCTATGGAGTTTCCTGAATGCTTCAAGAATGCACCCATATGCCCCTTCCTCATTCCCTCTTCTTTTTAAAAATAATTTTATTGTGATATAATTAACATACTGAGATTATTATCTATTTGAAGTGTACAATGTGATGATTTTAGTACATTTAGGGAGTCATGCAACCATAAGCAAATCTAAACACAATTTTTTAAAAGAATATTTCCAATACCTGAAAAATATCCCTTTTTCCTATTTGCTGTCCATCTCTGCCTGCCTTTTCTGCTTCAAATGAATGGAATTTTATGCTATGTAGTCTTGCATCTGACTCGTAATAAAATAATTTTGAGGTTCATCCATGTTGGAACATGCATCAGTAGTCCATATCTGTTTTATTGCTGAGTAGTGTTCCATTGTGTATACCTGACTCATTTACTCATTTCCTCTTTATTAGCGGTGGCAGAAAACAAAACGTTTCACGTTCTTACTACTTCATTCACTACCTCCACGCCCACCTCCTTCCTCCCCTTCTAGGATCATCAGCTCTTTAAAACTCAAATTCCCTCCTCCAGGTCTCTAAGCTGAAATCCCTAAGGTGGCTCTTTTCCCCAGCCTGCTCTATCAGGAGAGCAAACGACTTAGGTAAACAACTGTGCAGTCTTGCTACAAATGGGAAGAACAATAGGGCAAGAGAAATGGATGAAATGGTGTGGAGAGGAAGGAAGAAGCCTGTGGACTCATTATGTCAGGGATTCGATGGACTGGTCAGGACTTCTTCTGACAGCTGGTAAATAGCTCATCTTTTTATTGGGAAGAGACTAGCTTATGTATTCCTGACAAATGCATTGCTCCAGTGCACCTGTATGAATGTTCCACATTGGTAATTCCTAAGCAGATGACGACTAATGGGAAAATCTGTCATTTATTTTTGTTTAAAAATTAAGTGAATCCACCATTGTCTAAAATTCCTGTCCTGGTTTGAGGAGAGACTTTAAAAAGAAAGTGTTTGTTTTATGCTTAGTTCCAGGGCTGTTTATGAAACTAGTAAACACTAGGGGAAAACATTGGTCATACTTCCTTTGTAATTATTTATAATTTTCACAAGAGCCACTGATAGATAGAGCATGAAGTGTATATAAACATATACACACAGTTTAAAATAATAAGGGTAATAGTACACCTAAGAATGAAATTGCCCTTAGATGATTATTTAACTTAGTGTTCAAAATATTTGTTAATTTTTAGTTCACATGGAGAATTAACATAATTTTATTTATGTTTGAGTCCCTAACTAAAAGGTTTATATGGAAATAATTTGATAACACAATGCTAAGTGAGGAAAAAATGTTAATGTGATTTCTCTATTTCAGGCACAGGAAAATAACTGTCTTGAACAGTATACTTTAAATTGTTTCAAATGCTATCAAGATGTAAACTCTTTTGCTTAAGAAATCAGATAAAGTACAAATACATGTAGGAAATTTAGTTTCAAAATTTAAAATAAATATATTTAAAAATGAATGCAATTTTTAAAATCAAAGGACTCACAACTGTGTTTGGGATTGTAGTCTGGAGGGAAAATTGGAAGGTCTTGGGAATGTCCAAAGTAAAAAGCAGTGAGGTTTCCCCCTCAACCATACTAAGTGTTCACCAAGCATTTGCAGAGATCAGCTTTCCAACAGGGTGCTTTACACGTCTAGTTATTCCAGTTTGCTATGGGAGATATGGGAGTCCACATTTTCTTTTTTAAATATATATATTTAAATATATATATATATATATTTTTTTTTTTTTACAGAGAGAAAGGGAGAGGGATAGAGAGTTAGAAACATTGGTGAGAGAGAAGCATCAATCAGCTGCCTCCTGCACACTCCCTACTGGGAATGTGCCTGCAACCAAGGTACATGCCCTTGACTGGAATCGAACCTGGGACCCTTGAGTCCACAGGCCGATGCTTTATCCACTGAGCCAAACCGGTTAGGGTGGGAGCCCACATTTTCTAAGGAGTTCTGTCACAGATTGGAAGAAGCATTGTTCTTTTATCCTAGTTCTGAAAGTAGGACACATACTATAGAATTATAGAAAGGATGATGTTTCAGGATATGTTTTTCTAGTTTATGCATTCCAAATGAGCAACAGTACTAGCCTAGGGCAGAGGCACCCACCAGGGCTTGACCTCTTGCTTCTGTGGCTTCAGGCTAGTTGCTGAATAATAGACATTCTTACATCCATTTGCATCTGGTGTTAACATCATTTATCATCTTATAAAATGTGATTTATAACTCTCTATGACATTGTGAAGTAGATAAGGCCAGTATTTTCTATTACTGATGAGGAATTAAAAGATCCTCTAAATGCTACTTAGCTCAATTAACCATTAGGCTAAGGGGCCCTATACCTGGAATCCAGATGTTATGGTAGGACATCCTTTCTTCATTGTAGGAGGAGTGGGTAGAATTATCTCTAAGGTTAATCCCTGCTCTAAAAGCTGTTTGTGATTCTTACTCCTTGAACATGAGCTCTGGAATCAAACTTGTTCAGTAGTTCTCAATGTGAGGTCCCCAACCAGCAGCATAAGCATCCACTGGAACCTGGCTAGAAATGAAGGTTCCTGGCCCTCATGCCAGGTCGACCATTAATCGATCCTAAGGGTAGGTCCCATTAATTTGAATTTTAACAAACCCTTCAGGTGATTTTGAGGCCCTCTGAAGGTTAGGATCACTAGCCTGTCCTATTCAGATTGGCATTGATGTGTTTACAACCATGAGCCATTGACTCCCTCCTAAGTTAGGTTTGTATTTGCATTGACCCAGCAACATTTTAGAAAAGGTTACTGGAGAGGGAGTCAGGGAGCTGGAGAGGGAGTCAGGGAGTGATGTCTCTAAGATGAAATTACTCTCTCTAACCTCTGGCTTAATATTTTCCAGAGTACCGAGTACCGGTTAAAAGAGACATGGTGTGGGAGAGCAGTGTTGTGTCAATTTATGGGATATTCGTTTGGCCAGAAAAAGTACATAGAGTTACATTCGGACTTAGCTTCTTATAATTAAATCCCACAACCCCATGCTCAGGGCAATGTAGGGAAGAAGATGGATATTTTACAAATTACTGAAATGATGGGCATAAGTGGAGAGTGACAAGTCATCACCTGGCAGTTTCAGAAGCCTCTTGCTCAGGGTTTTCCAGCTGTGGTACCATTGAAATTTTGGACTGGGTACCTCTCTGCTGAAGCAGCTGTCCCGTGCACTGTAGGATGTTAGCAGCATCTCTGGTCTCTACTCTCTAGATGCCAGGAGCCATCCCTGCCTGAGTGGTTAAATGTCCCCTGGGGAGCAAAACTGCGCCCACCTTGATTGAGAACTCAACTCGTGCCCTAGGCCAACTTCGAGCAAAGAGCATAGTGTCCTGATTAGAATAGCCATTAACTTCTGAGCCTTCCTTCTCCTGGCTATTATTTCAGGACCAATGTCAAAAGGGGAGATTCAGAATCTTGAAAAACTTTGCAGCTGTGCATGGGAAATCAATCAGGAGAGAGAGGTAGACAGTACAGACAAGAAGGCATTCACAGCTCTTAGGCTCCCAGCAACAGCTGACTTTGAAAGACTAGCCAAGGGTGGGAGCTATAGAACTAGATGAGCTGAAAAGAAAACTGCCAGCTATTAGCGTTTCTGTGGGAGGTAAATGTTCCAAGCTTTGATGCTACAGAGAATTCTCTAAAGGCCTGTGCAAACAGCACCATGCATAAACCAGAGGAGCAAGCAGGCACAGGCAAGGAGCCTTGTCTACTGCTGAGCTGGGCTTATGGTGTTAGGTAGATGTGATCTCCCATTCCAAATGCCGCTGATTTTCTCCACGGAGACTTTTGCTTCATATAAATAGTGTTTGAAATAACCTCTGGGTTTATTCTGGGCCACTATTCATGTAAATTCATTGTCCTCAGTATAAATAGTCCTAACTGTTCTAAAATACAGAAGATTAAACCCCATCAGGGCCCACCTTGGAGGTGAGTCCGCTGCTGACCTTGCTATTCTCACCCACATTTTCCTCTCCTCCTCTCTTCACAGTCCACCCTTTCCTTTGTGAAAATTACCTGATTATAGCCATTAACTCCTTTTCCATGCATATCTGAGTTCCAGCTCTCAGAAAGCTGTACATTAAAAATTTTTAGATAGGAAGAGCTTTACTAGTTAAAGGAACATTAGACAGGAGATGAATAACACTAGGGTCAGAAATGACCAGCACTTCAGAAATCACACATAAGACAAAAATCATCCTATCTGGTCATTCATTAGGGCCAGCCTCTCACTTCTATCTCCTCTGGTTTCTGTCTTCTTGGACACTCTCTGGAGACTGAGTGGCCTTTGTCTGGCTCAACTTCCTTGAGGAAGAATCTTGGTATGTTCTCAGCCATAATAAGTTTTGGCCTGGTCCTGGCCACAGATGTGCATTTGGGCAAGAAGTGATGGGAGGAGACAATACACAAAGGTGGGCTCCCTCAGTGGTGCTGGCCTCTGGGCCCACTTTGGTTCCCAGAGCTCACCCTAACCTCTTCTTTATTCTAGATAGAGCCTCTTTTCTGTTTTCTCATAGATAACTTTCAACTTGACAGGACATAGATTCTGAATAAGCTTTGCTAGGGCAGCTTAAACCACACTACAAGGTAACCTACAGTAGTTCTGGTGGTGCTGTTTATTCATGGGCATTGACAGATATCAGATATGTTAGCAATCATTTTCTTTTTTTTTTTTTAATCCTTACTCAAAGATATTTTTCCATTGATTTTTAGAGAGAGTGGAAGAGAGAAGGAAAGACAGAGAGAAATATTGATGCGAGAGAAACATATCAATTGGTTGCCTCCTGCAGGAGCGCTGACCAGGGCCTGTGCCAGGGAGTAGCCTACAACCCAGGTACATGCCCCTGACTAGAATCAAAACCAGGAAGGACCCTTTGATCCGCAGGCCGACGCTCTATCTTCTGAGCCAAACTGGCTAGGGCAGCAATAATTTTCTATTTTTTTCATCACCTTCACTTACACACACTTTCCCTACTCCAACTTACATTACACCCACAGGAAACAATTACACAGGAAGTATTTTCAATAAATCCTCCACTGTCATTTTCTCTGTACTGTGGCATAACTGTTGGAAGCATTGACATCCTGACATTCCCAGGGTACTTAGTATAAAGAGGAAAGGCAAGGTCCCATTTAAAACAAAAGTAAATTTGGACTCAGCATCCACAAAGCTCTCTTTGTTTCTTAAGAAGTTCCTGCTCGCCCATATCGATTGACCATAATAGGGTTTCAATCAAAATTTATGTACTTCCATTTCATAATCCTGCTGCTGCTTAGGAAAAAAAAATGACAGAGAAAAATCTTAATTGTTCTCCCACAGAGATTAGAGGAGAATAGTATGCCTGATAGCATATGCCTAATGAAGTCATAAGTGCCAGGAAAAGAATGATAATCCTTGGCCTTTGAAAATATAGTAAACAGACTTTGTTTATTTAATGTAAGATAAAAATTGCACTGCTCATTTTGTAAACCAATCATGTGAGTTTAAAGGAATTTTTATTTCAGCTCTTTGATACGACTTTTCCTTTTCAAACTTTCTGAGTAGGCCATTGCCCCTTTGTCCCTCTTCCAAAGGACACTCTTTCAGAGCAGGTTTTACCCAGTTTCCACAAGGGCCTACGCTGCCCAGGGAGATAGTTGTCATGACATGAATTTTGTTCTGATGGTGGCTGATGTGAGTCTGTCAGTAGTATTGAAACAAGGACTTCCCTTAAAGAACAAGCCCACTGAAAACCACCTAGTAGATAGGGAAGTGGGCTGCCCAGGTAAGGAAATGAATGCTTTCCAGTATAGCTTTGCTAAGAATCCAGGGGGAAGAGCGGTTCCTACTTCATCTACAAAAGCATTCAGTGGCTGGTGACAGCCACTCTCAATTGAAATGAAAACTTTCACTCGTTCAGCTGCATACTCACTCCAAAGTCCACATCATAGTTATGTTTTTATAGTTATTTTTGTCGTAGATTAGAGGTTCTCCTTTTTCTTTCAAACATTCTCCAGAAGCTGGTAATTAATCATAAAATAAGACAACACCTTCCTGTTTCCCTTCCTTATTAAACATATAATACATAATGTAATGTCTTCGTTAGAGATAAAACAAGTACCAGTGTTTACTGTGCCTGAAAGCCTCAACCTTTATGGAGATCATGAAAGCAATATGGGGTCGTGCAGCCAGGACCTGGGTGTATAAGTTAGCAGGGTTTTCTCACGTCCAAAACATTGGGGTTGAACTCACACACAATACAAGTCTTCTCAACCCTGGCTGACGGTTATGAGACCCTGGCTGATGGTTATGGGAGCTTTTCAAACACCAGCATCTGGGACCTTGACCCAAGCCAAATACTAGATCTCTCTAAAGATGGATCCAATGTGCAGCCAGGGTTCAAAATCACTAACTACAAATCCATTCCCCAAAGGATGCTCATAGCTCTGTGAGATTCCTGGCGAAAGAGTTAGGGGACTATTCCAAGCTGTGCAAGTTTCTTGGATAGTCACAGTGCACATTTGAATATTGTTCATCCTTGTGACCTGAAGTTAAGAAACCTGCTGAACTGTCTTCAGTGTAGCTGTTTTTGATAACTGAACTATGAAACTTTTTAAGTTCACATTCCACCCATTGGAGTAGCTGCTATTTGTTAGAACACTTTAAGAAACACTGAACTAAATACTCGGGGGACTTAGAGCAGCTTCTGGCTCTAAGATTCAATTTCCATCCTATTCTGTTCTATTCTATTCCATTCAACATGCAATGTTGTCCCAAAGGTATTCCCTTGATTACTTACAACATAAAGACTCTCAGCAACACATGAGACCCATAATCATTATCCTTTGAAGAGAAATGTTCAAGTCATTTCCATGAACAATGCTTTGGAGTAGTGATCGTGGATGCTTGTTGCTAAATGAAGCGGGAGACTAGTTTTGAGGAAGAATGGAAGGCTCTCTGAGCCTCTTTGTGAATTAAATTTTACAAGGAGTACCTACTGTTCTCCAGTAAAGTCTCTGGGGTGAGGAAGATGTCAAGGAGACTGAGGAAGGCATAGTGCTTCAGAGGATTCGGTAATCCAAAATTAGGATTAGCAATCCAGAGGCTAAAATGGGAGTGTATTCAGGGCCGACTCTAAGAGGACTATATGGGTCCTGATAGAAAAGAGATAACTACCAGTAATTATGTAAATTAAAATTTCAACATACCTTTGTCTTCTCTTCAAATGTGGACTTGCCAAACGTTGTCCTAAAGTTTGCTGTTAGCCAAGACAATCTCAAATCTGGGCACTTGTGTATTGATTTGCAGGACTAGTTACTGTGGAGTTGTGCTGATTTTTAGATTTGCCCACCTGGAGCATTGCACTCTTGCCTGCTTTTATGAAATGACTTGTTTGGTTTGTTACAACCAGTACTTCTTGAAGGTGTTCTGCTTCTAAGTAATGCTCTAGATTCTGGGGACAGAATGAGGATCAAGATGAACAAACCTTAGAGCCTTCTGAATGTGGTCTAGTCCATCCAGTATCCCTTGCAAATGATACTCTAAGAGTTCTTTACACCAGATTTGAAAAAGGCCAAAAAAAAAAAGGTTAAAATAAAAATGCCACATTATAGGAAGAGTACCACATATAGTTTATTACCCTGTAGCATCTATAATGATAAAAGTGTAATATGCTAATTAGACCAGACAGCCTAATGACCTTCTGGACAGCATTCCAGATGACCTTCTGGACGACCTTCTGGACAAAGCTGGAGCTGTGAGGGCTGAGTCCCTTGCACTAATTTCATGCATCGGGCCTCTAGTAATTATATAAGTGATAACACATCCTATGAAATACAATGTAAGAACCAAATTCCTATCAACTGGCTCTCTAAAGAATCAGTGATTTCCTTAGTCAGGTTGTGATTAAAGGAAATGTCCCTTTGGTAGTTAAAAACATATCTACTTCTTTAGGCATCTCAGTCCTACCATCCTTTATTACACACAAATCATATTTTGTGTTGAACACTATCATTCCACACATCTGTTGAAATATTTTCTGTTTCATTATAGACTTTGAATCAGATAATTTAAATGTCTGTGAATTTGCAATCTCTCAGCAACTTATTGAAATTCAAACTTGACTATAAAATCTTCATCACATGTACTTCTATAGTTTTTATTATAAGTATTTGTCTTTGGAAAGAACTTAGTAAGTTTTCTCTTCCTCAGTACATGTACTACAATGCTGTCTACTTCAGATGACTTCTTTCCAACTAGAGGCCCAATGCACAAAAACCGTGCACTGGGGGGGGGGGGTGTCCCTCAGCCCAGCCTGCACCCTCTCCAATCTGGGACCCCTCGGGGGATGTCCAACCAGCAGTTGGACATTCCTCTCACAATCTGGGACTGCTGGCTCCCAACCGCTCACCTGCCTGCCAACCTGACACCCCCTAACCACTCCCCTGCCAGCCCAATCAATGCCTAACTGCTCCCCTGCCAGCCGATCGCCCCCAACTTCCCTCCCCTGCCGGCCCAGTAACCCCCAACTGCCCTCCTCTGCCAGCCCAGTCACCCACAACTGCCCTCCCCTACTGGCCCAGTCACCCTAACTGCCCTCCCCTGTTGGCCTGGTCATCCCCAACTGCCCTCCCCTGCAGGCCTGGTCACACCCAACTGCTCTCCCCTGCAGGCCTGGTTACCCCTACTGCCCTCCTCTGCTGGTCTGATTGCCCACAACTACCCTCCCCTGCTGGCCATCTTTGGCCACATGGGGGCAGCCATCTTGTGAGAGGGCGTGAGGGTCAATTTGCATATTACCTCTTTATTATATAGGATGGGTTGGGCTGGTGAGAATGGGGCTGTCTTTACTCTGTAGTTAGTGACATTTCAAGTGATGAGACCTACTTATAGCCCTGGCTGTTGGTAGCAGACATTTTCAGTATGATCTCAGAAAAGTTCATCTTTACTATAAAAATCATTGATTCTATGACACTTCCTTTAAAATATTCAAAGGTTTTCCGTGCTGTGAAAGCTTATAATCTTACTATTTATATTCTTTTGTTATTCATTGGCTGCACATTCTCAAGTAGTAAAAGATTAGAAACCTATATTCTATCTGTTTGTAGAACAGGAGATGATGAACAGAAATGGTATAGGAGGTGCTGATAGGTATCAATGGATGTGGGTTGAGCATAGGGTCTGTGTGGAACAGGTCAAGAGCAGAGATGTGTTCCTAAGTAGCAAAGGCCAGGAGAAGGTTCATGTTCCCCTTCAAATGTTGGTGACTCCATGGCCCATAGGACTGATGCATATTAGGAAGAATAAAGTTCTTATATGTCCACAGGTCACAGTGACTATCCCTTTGCCTGCTAATGGATAGAAGCATCTATGTTAGGGACATAGAAGCAACACTGTTTTAACCAAGTTAACTTGCTAAGTATTATATTTATATTTTAAGACTCTGTTCTTGAAATTTTTTTCTTAAAAAAAATCCCTGTGATCTATGAGTCATAAGATTGTGCACAAACTTTGGGGGTAGGCAGGCCTGGTTCAAAACCAATTTAGTCTCAAGCTGTGAGACCTTGGACAAGTTACTGAGGGTCCTTATATCCATTTTTCCATCTGCAAAACAGGGACAATAATAGTCCCGAATTCATAGGGCTGTTGGGAGATGATTCATGTATAGGAGAGTGCCTTAAACATAGGTGATTAAAGGCACATCCTCATTGCATTGCTCTTTGCTTTATTATTCTTTGCAGATATTGCACTCTTTATAAATTGAAGGTTTGTGGCATTGTCTGTCAGTGCTGTTGTTTCCCACAGCATTTGCTTATTCTGTGTCTCTGTGTTACATTTTGGCAATTCTCACAATATTTCAAGTTCTTTTATTAATATTACTAGAGGCCCAGTGCATGAAATTCATGCACAGGGTCAGGGGGTGGTCCTTCAGCCCTGCTTGCACCCTCTCACAATCTGGGATGCTTGCCTGCCTGCCTTCCTGATTGCCCCTAACCATTCTGCCTGCCTGATTGCCTCAACTGCTTGCCTACCTGCCTGATCTCCCCTAACCACCTCTGCCTCAGCCCCACCACCACAGCTTCATCCAGAATGATGTCCGGAATGATGTCCTGAAGGTCATTTGGCTATCCGGTCTAATTAGCATATTACACTTTTATTATTATAGATAGTTGCCTTGCCCCAAGCTGTAAGGACCTACTTGTCATAGAGATCGAAAAGTTTTAATTTTTACTCTTGATTATGGCAATTAACTAACATGGATGGCCACCAAAAAGATGATTTACCAAAGGGTGTATAGCAAACAATGCTGTTAAGTCCTTTTCTGGGAAAACGTGCATGTTGTGCATTGTATCTGCCTGGCTACATAAAATAATGAAGTTTCTGTCTGTCTTTGCAATCATATGAGTGAATTGTCTGATACCCCAGCCCAGTCTGGTTTGGTGCTCACAGAATAATAGAGTTCTTTTTTTTATTTTTCTTTGTTCCATTGGTGGAGATTTCCTAGAAGTTGCAGGTTATCTTCCTTTTAATTTTTCCTCAACATTCTGACTTTACTTATGTCTCTCACCTTTGCTTTCCCTCCATCCCCCACCCGTAACAGTAACTTGCTCCAGGCTCACTTTGCTCCAGTGTCTGGGAGATCACGCAATGTGTCTGCCACCAGAACTATGATTCCCAGCATTCCTGGTGCTCCCCACACTCTGGGCTTCCACTTCTGGTCCAGGGGCTGCCACCAGAACTACAATTCCCAGAATTCCTGGTGCTCCCTGTGCTCTTGGTTTCTGCTTCAGGTCCAGGGGCTGCAGAAACCAAAAGGACTGGGAACTCCAGTCCACTCTCCTGCTCTGCTCTCTGGCCAGGCTTGGTGTCCTGGGTCGCTGGGGCAACCCAGGACGCCAAACTTTCTCGCCTGCTCTCTGGCAGGCTTCGTGGCTCCGGCTGGCGCAACCATCTTTGTTGCGTCAATTTGCATATTTCCTCCTTATTGGCTATGGGTGCCACCATCTTTATTGTGAAGTGACAGTTAATTTGCATATTACTCTTTTATTAGATAGTAGGTTTATTATTGTGACCTGTGAACAGTTAACAGCCATCAACATGGAGGCAAGACCCTTTAGTAGCAAAAAATTATGATTCACTAAAAGTTCAGATGATGTTTAACATATTTTTAGCAATAAAGTATTTTTAATTAAGTTATATACATTTTTGACATACTGTGATTTAACATACTGCAGTATAGTGTAAACATAACTTTTATATGTAATAGGAAACAAAAACTTGATTTGACTCTCTTTATTTTGATATTTGCTTTATTTTGGTGATCTGAAACTGAACCCAAGTTATCCCCAAAGTATGTATAATTTTATTATCACTGTCATTGTTGTTATGCGTAATTCAATCCATGCATTGTGCCAACTCCTTAAAGGAAGTATCTGGAGTCATCATTCCTCAGTTCAAATGTCAGCCGTGTAGCATAATACAAAGAGGCAGGTCGTTGTGAAAGTGAAACATTTGGAATTGGCTCTCTCAGTCAATTTACTAACCAGTGTTTCTTCATTTGTACAATGGGTAATCAGACTATACTGCATATTCACAAGGACAAACATATTACTTGAAGAATAAATGTATTTTGTGTGGATGTAAAAGACTGGTAATTTAGATGTTACTTCCATGATGTATCCTGACAGTTTGGTGCATAGTAAATTAGGGTCTGCTGAAATAAGAACGTTTTTATAGAAACTTTTATAATTTTTAAAAAGTGTATTGAAAATGAAATCTCTGAACATGTATTGGTAAAGAATGATGTCACCATGCCAGGTCTCAGGATGATGCCAGGGCTGGTACAGGGCCATGCACTGGGAGCTGCAGCATGAAATCTGCTTAGAGCCATGTTTATCTACATGTGCAATGCAGCCAACATAAAAATAATGGGAGATTCTACACAAATGTGTGGATTTTTATACTTTTCTCAAACCAACTGGTTGAGTTGTTTTCCTGACAACAGGTGTACAAGGAAATTGTTCTCACTATCTCCATGGTTACCACCCAAGTCACTGGGCTGTCTTCTGGATTAGTGCAGTAGCCTTCGAATTGATCCCTCCCCCTGTTTTCTCACCTTCCAACTCCCATCATTAACTGGGAACTTAGTTCATAGCATGTTACTCTTTTGTTCAAAACAGCAGAAAGTTTAACAATCACCTTTATAGGAAAAAAAAGAAAAGCCTCAGTTTGTGGCGTTTGCTGATTCCTCCATGTAAATATTTCCACTGTGGCCAATTTCAAGCTACCAAGGTGAAGTCACCTTGGAGGTGGAAAGGCATGTGTACAGGAGACTCTGCCAAGCCAGGATGCCCCAGTTCTGGCATACATGTAGAAAACTCTCAATGACTTCTCAAGCCACTCAAAGCACAGGCCTTGCAAGGACTAGGAATCAAGCCCACATTTTCAGTTACCTCTTTCATCTCATTTCCATTCTACTCTATTCTTGCTAATTTCATTCTTTTATTACTCAGTTACTTAATTTGTAAAATGGGGATTTATTTGTAGCCACACATCATATGAAATGTCTGACAGCATTCAGTATTCTTAAGAAGAAAAATATTTTATTAATCAAGTAGTGGGAACACTGCCAGTTCCCCAATGGGAAGGAATGTGACACATAGATCACTGAATTTCATTGAGCTAGACAAACTACTCAATGACTGTCTCCCCACAAAACTGGATGTAAGCTAAAGTTTCTGTCACCTGATTTACTGTGAAGTGTCTCTATATCTATGCAGAGAATTGGGAAGTATTGGCTTGAGTTTGAGGATGACTTTAAAAGGGAAGAATGAATCAGTTGCCATGATGCATTTAGTCTCATCAAATCCTGTCCATTGTGTAGGTTTAGTCATTAATGCTTGACTCCGAGGTGACCAGTTCTGCTGAATTCACCTTCTTGTCCCAACTAGCCATTCGTTTCTGCTCCATAGCCTGCCTGTGGCTTTTGAAAGAAGATACCAGATATCAAGATATGAAATTTCATTCCTTCCAGAAAACTGGGCCCTATAGAGGGTAAGGACAGTTTGAAAGAAATTATTTGCAAATAAGTGTTCCACATGTATTTGTCAAGGTATGATTTGTTCTTCTGTGCTTTTTTTCTGAACTTGGTGGTATTGTCTAGGGAAATGTTATTTACTATTCCTGTCAATGATTTTTTAGGGATTAAGGTGGAATGGGAAGAAGAGATTGACTAGATTGATTTCTGCTCATAGAGGTCATGTATACAATGCAATTGCATTTTTATTCCCATCCTTATGGGAGGGTCTTGTCTGCCTGGATTTTACAAAAATGTTCAATGTAAGACAAGAGAAAACCATGAAACTTGTTTATGTCTGTGTTTCTTTTACTATTATTAGTAAAAACTAATAATACAAATCCAAAACAATGCATTAACTTTATGAAAACTCCAAATTTGGCCAAAAAATTAAAAATACTTTATTTGCTTATCATGCATAATTAAATTAATAGTGCTCATGTAACTCATTTATTGCATAAAATTTACACACATGCTTATATTGCTGTTTCATAAAAAGTATTCGTAGATCAGTTTTTCTGTTAAAACAGTTTTCTAATGTTCAGGACTATACCAGGGTCTGTAATAGTTAAAAAGAAACATAAGAAATAACATTCCCACCCCACTGCAAAAAATTTTACTTTATTTAGGAACAAAAAAATTAAAATTATGAAATGAATTAGTAAAAATATCTGTTCTATTTGCACTTATGTGGGTTTAGGAATTAGAAAAGTTTAGAGAAATCAGCCACCAGTGAGAATAGGTTGATCCCTGTTGGAGGGTGAATTGATGCTTGATTTCAAAGTACAGGTAGAATTTGAAGGAATGGAAAAAATACTTTCTACAGAAAAATGAATTATTCACTAATCCCCTCATCTGAAGTAGGTTCTTCCTCTTTCTCTCTTTTACATCACTATTTTCTTCATTGTATCAGTTTTAAAACCTGTCTCCACTCCTTGACTCTAAGTTTTGGGAAGATAAAAACATCTTGTTCTCTGTTTAATGACTGGACCTAGAATCTTACCTAGCACAGATAGGTCTTCAATAGTTACAGATTTAATTAATTGAATATGTCTTAATTAATAAGTATCTGTGTTTTTTATGGAGGTCATCAGCAGAGAATGGAATATTGGTGAATTTAGTAGCAGAAAATGTAATTAAATATGTATGGTGTTGTCACATTATAAAATATTTTAAAATCAAATGCTGTTGTGGGCATTTGAGCAAGGGAGTATTCCCTTAAGTGGATCTTCAGTAGACTCACCTAGTAGTACTATGACAAAGACGAGAGACTTAGAAGGCTACTGACCAAATCTGGTTTGTTGCTTGAGGTCATCTGTGCATGTGATGATGACAGCCTCTCCTTCTATTACCCTGAATTTCCAGACCATGACCTTGCATTTGACACAGCCATGCTCATCACATTAACACTGCATACAAGGACAAGAGTGTTGATGGCATTTGAAGGGATTTATAACAAAGACTGATTATAAAACTTAAGCTGCACACAGAAAGACAAGATGTACAGCAATTGAGGAGGAATACAGAGAAGATTGCAAGACCAATGGACAGGATGTTGCAAAAAAATGTCTGAGGAGACTTAAGGTTAAACAAACAGAGGTAGTAAGCTGGAAAGATAAATGTCAGTAGTCAATGATACAAATGCTTAAGATTTAGGTTATGGAGGGAATGAAGTTATTGGTAATCAAAAGGTCCAGGTTCTCATCATGAGAGCGGGAACTGAGATAGGAAAATAAAGATCTTTTTGTGATGATTTCAAGAAAGGGAGTGGTTAGAGAATATGTGCATATTTAACATTGTGTCTTATGTAGTATTCCTAAATTAACCTAAAAGTTACAATTTTCCATGCTTTATTTTTTAAAACTATATGAGTTTCATGAAAATCTCTTTTGGTGACTCAAATCTGGATTCAAATCCTATATTTTCCAAGGCTTGCAAACTCTTTAGCAAAAGGTTGAAACAGATGCCCACAAAAGACATCTGTTGTGCGGGGGAACCCCAACTTTTGCCAAAGAACCACAAAGTGAATTGTCCTCCATGAGTTGAACCATTCTTCAGTAAATAAGAAACTCCCTTTTCAAAGACGCAGCCCTGAAGTTGAATTTCCATGATCCCCTTACCTGTGCATGAGAATGGTTTATTCTAACAAGATAGATCTTAAATTGAAATATGCTGTTCATTAAACTGTAAACCCTAAGGCGTGTGTATCTTTCACTATTGCACTGCACAGGTTCACCATGCTGTCACATGCAACAAATAACAGATTATAAACATTATAATGAGGCCAACAAAGATACTGCATTCATTATAATAGGAACATTATTTGTTTTTATTTTAAGATGCACTGTAGGTATTAAAACTGTTGCTAATATGTTGTGATAATAGCTTCTAATTTGTTATGAATAAAGATGTGTAGGAGAGGGTGAGGTTTGATCAAAGGCAAATTTTAACACCAGACTCTGAAGCCCCTAAGGGCTGCACCATAAAGCCATAAAGCAAATAATCCAAGTACATGCATTGACACAGAGCATTAGATTCAATTATTTTGTCTGAAGAAAACCAATCAGAGAAAGTGAGTTGTTCCAGGAAAGTCATTCTAGAAAAATAGGGAGCCAGGCTTCTGGCCTCTGCGTAGGCAGTCAATGGCATCTATAATTCAATCTATCATGTTATTACATTTGGGTGCATTAAGCTGATGCACAACCTGTTGTGCATACAGATAGCACATTGGCCACTCCATTTAGAATAACTAATGCATCTATGAATGAGTATTCGGTTCTTAAGTAGTATCTCTAGCGATTCACATTTACATGTCACTCTGATTATATGGATGAGGGATGAAAAGTTGGTTTTTAGAACTGTGGGTATGTTTTATTTTTTTTCTTTATTTTTTTCCTAAAAAACTTTAAAAATAGCAAAGGGTGCAGTTCTCAGCTTTACCAGTTTGTCAAGGTAGTGTGTTCAATAAAGAAAAAAAATTTTCATTGTTAAACAGAAAAAAACACGTCATGAATATAACCTTGTTTTGCATTCTCATTTTAACCCACAAATATCCTTAGGGATCATTGGGTTATGTGTTACCACTCCATTTGATAAATAAATAAATCTATTTGGAAATGAATTCTCCAGTGGTCACATGATTTAGGAGCAGAATGTCCTAAGTAGGGTGGATAAAAAGTGTGGGTGCAGAGTGTGTGCATGTGTAAGATTTATAGTCTTTTTCTGTAGATGCACAGATTATAGATTTTTTTCCACTTTGCAGGTGCTTCCTGGAAAAAAAAGTGGGCCTACTATTTAATTGTGAATCTTGAGCTCAGTTCTCTTTAGACACTGGGGATTTCTGGATGACGTGTACTTATTCTTTGTTTTACTTTATTTCTTCACTTCCTTCCAAACCAAACTTCTATTTCAAATAAGCTTCATCTGCCAGATTTACTTTGGTGAAGCAAACTTTTATAGACAGTTGTAACCCTATAATTTAATATATACCTGGAAATAATAAGGTAGAATAACTAACTATATATCCTTTTGAGTTAATGTCTAAATTTGATTTAAATTTCTGAACACTTACATGTTACTTTTTATGCTCAAGGAAGTGTACTAGGCATGGGTGATAAAGGAATGTACAAAGTATAAAACCTATTCCAAAATTTTTAAATCTTATGTTTATATATAGTAGCTATAATATAAGGCAGAAAGTAAAAAATAATATAAAATAAATTCAAGCTAGTGAAGAGAGACTGTATTGATGAAAGATTCAGAAAGAAGTGGCATTCAATTTAGACCCAGGTGAACTGGAAATGTTTATTTATTTATTTATTTATTTATTTATTTATTTGGAGGTGTAATTTGAAGAGGAAATTTGTATTATTGGGACAGAACTATGTGCATGGGTAATATGACAAGACTGAAAAAGAGGTTGGGTCAGGTCATGCAAAGCTTCAATTGCTGTACAGAGGAACTGGACTCTATTATGGATAATCCTGAAGATTCTAAAAAAGGGAAATAAAATAATCTTATTTCCTTTTTAGGATGATTTTTTCAGGTTAATGATTAGTGCAAGGGGAAACTGAGATAGAGACTCTAAGTGAGGTATCATTTAGTAGCCAAAACCAAAAATTTAATAAAAACTTTGTACATGATTTGAAAAATAGAAGACAGGTTTGAGATCCAGGGAGATGAGGGAGGATTCGTTGACCACCTGAATATGTGTACCTAGGAATAATATAAGTGTCAAGTTAACTTGGAAGATTTTGGTCTCTGTGGGTGAGATAATGAGGATGCTCTTGAAGACAAAGTTACAATAAAGGAAACAGAGAGATGATGCTGAGTTTGTTTTGAAACATATTAATCTTGAGTGTCAAAGGAACATCCATTTGAAACTATCCAGCATTTTGTTGGGAGGGCAAATATATGTCTCAGGATGCAGAAACAGTGGAATATTAGCTTGAGAAATCATGTAACTAAGATAAAGCTGTGAAGTCTTAAAATTTCATACAAGTCTAGGACAAGTACAGAGAAAAAAGAACAGTGGAAACCGAACCCTGGCCTATCCTGAAGCATGAAGGGCAAGAAGGTAAGTCAGTAAAGATGTCAAGTAGAAACAATCAAATAGATGAAAAATAAGAGAGAACAATATCGTGGAAGCCAAGGAAAATGGGTCATCTCAGCAAGAAGCTGTGGTCTAAGTGAGACCAAGAGGCATCTAAACAGAGAAAAAACCAAACCTCCTAGGTTATGGAATTAGCAAGGAGAAGTGACTTTTAAAAATAACATTTTAGTCGAGTCTTTGTTGGTAGAAATCAGAATACTATAGATAGAGGATGTGATTTGTGGACCAGTCACAGTGAGACCAGACTTTTGAGAATCCCATGTCTTATTTAAAAAAATC
The DNA here is from genome assembly GCF_963455305.1 of Plecotus auritus. Lineage (NCBI taxonomy): Eukaryota > Metazoa > Chordata > Mammalia > Chiroptera > Vespertilionidae > Plecotus > Plecotus auritus. The sequence continues at coordinate 28,541,441 of NC_137776.1, forward strand.
TCAAGCAGCTAACAATGTTTGGGACACACAAGATGTACTCAATAAATATTTGTGAATTAAAGATAAATGACTGATTTAGTAAATGAATGAGAGGGAAAGAAGACTAAAAGGGAAGAAAGAGAGGAGGGAGAGTGAAAGGAAGGAAGAGAGAAAGAATGAGAGAAATGGGGCAGGAGTTCACATGTGTATGAGAGAAAGTGTTTCTAAAGACAGAGGTGCCTGTAATATTTTGCAATGGTTTTGATTGCTGATAAGAATAAGCCAATAGATAAAAAAGTGGAACAATAAATATATGTAAAAAAATCATGGTGAAAGAGATTGAGTCAGAGAACTTGAGAAAGGTTAGATAGATAATGTGTAAAAACTTCAAAACTGGAGAGGAGAAAAGACAAAGGGACCTTTCCTTGAAGAGTGACAATCCTCTCTCAAAAAGACCTTGAGGCCCCAGCCAGTTTGGCTCATTGGATAGAGCATTCGCCTGCGGACCAAAGGGTCTCGGGTTTGATTCCAGTCAAGGGCATGTACCTTGATTGCAGGCTCCTCCACGGCCCCTGCCCTGGTCAGGGCTCGTGCAGGAGGCAACCAATCAATGTATTTCTCTCACATCTATATTTCTGTCTTTCCCTCTCTCTTCCACTCCCTGTAAAATTCAATGGAAAAATATTCTCAAGTGAGGATTCAAAAAAAAGAAAAGAAAAGAAAAAAGACCTTGAGGTGCTGAAGAACTCAGATTTACCAAAACTGAGGTGTCTTAAAGCTTTGAAACAGTCATTATGAGTTGTGTACCATTTGTAAGTATAGCATTATCTTAACTTTTAAGGAGAGTCAATTTAAGTTGCATTCAGATAATTTAAAAATATTATTTAGAAAGACATTGAATGATTTTTGCTTTGAGATTGTAAATCAAACAGCAGTGTATTTTAATTCATTGACAGCTCATCTTTTACAATCTAAATATATAAAACCCTAAGTGACCAGAACAATGGGTCTCTATGATGTGCACTTTGGGGGGGTGGGGCCAGCTGGCCAACCTCCCACAGCCCCTCCCCCTGGATGGCCCTGGCCCTGATCAGCCCCCGCCACCCCGATGGGGGGTGGGACCAGCCGGACCCCCACCATACATGAATTCGTGCACCGGGCCTCTAGTGATTCTATAAATGTCTAGATCTTTCTTAAGTGTATTTTTCCATTCACCCTCATACTCTTTGAACTGCAACATATTTCTGGGACCTGACAAGTAGAGGGGATGGATTCACAGGTGAGGCTTGTAGAATACCCTGAAGGAGGTGCTCTGGTATGGTGGAACATAGAGCCCTGCCACAGGCCAGAGGAGTGGCGCTGGGTTTAGGCTTGAGAAAGCCTTGCTGACAATGGAAATCTTCCTCCAAGAAACCACATCTGAATTAGGTCCTAAAACCTGATTTAACTAAAGGAATGTTTTAGTTTTAGTTCAGGCAGCAATAGCAGCATGTCTATTGGCTGAGGTCATGGTTTACCCTGTGTCCTTAGGCTCATCGCCACACTTGGCATAACATGTTATATTAGAGGACTCTTAAGGCCAAGGACAAAACGTGCTGCAAATGAGACTTAGTATAGGATTTAAAACTTAAAAAACCTTGAGTGTCACATACAAGTGGGGGTTTTTAGTCTGAAGAACAGAAAAAAGCTATGAAAGGGCTTTAATTTAGAGAGTGACAAGAGCAAATCTGCATTTACAAGGATAAATCTGGCAGCACTGTGGAAAAAGATCAGCTAAGAAGCAATTGCATTAATTTAGCCAAGAACTGATGAGCACCTAAACCAAAGCAAGCCAGTGGAGATGGAGAGGAGGGGATTAAGCTGAATCCTGCATTCAACTTTCTAACTCTTATAACAAGGATGAGAATTAAGAGTGCATGAGTATTCACAAATTTTTCCTTTTCCATTATAAATTAAGAAAATGGCAATTGAGTGTGGTGATGGATAGGGGACTGGGTGGAGGTGGGCAAAGTGGCGGGGAAATGGGGACATCTATAAGTGTCAACAATAAAAAAAATAGTCATTTCATATGCCAAATGAAAGGGGAACTGGAGCACAATATTATTAAATATCACAATCATTCATCTGGTGCTTTAAAAACCTGAGAGTTATTTCTGAACTATTTCAATCATATAATTCTTCATTTATTGGATCAATAAGTACATGTTGGGTGCCCTCTTTGAGCCAAGCATTGTTTTAGTCTTTGTAAATTCAAGACAAACAAGGTCCCATCAAGTTCTGCTCAAATGCTTTGTAATATCTCAGTTTCTCTAGATTTCAGCTGTCAGCACACAAATTCTCTTCTCCCTCCTTCTCTCCCTTATCTGATTAAGTCTTACTCATGTTCTGCATCAGCTGGAAAAGCCACTTCCTCCCAGGGGACTTCCCAGAACTTGAGTCTGGTTAGGACTCCTTTGCATCTGTTCCTTACTTCCTCTGAGTGAACATCTGACCACATGGTGCTGAAGTCATGCTGGTTTAATAACCTGCAATTCCCTGAGGACAAAGACCACTCTACTTCGATCAATGACAAAGGGTAGGCACTCATATTTGTGAACAAATAGTGAGTAAATGAATTAAATGCTCCACACAGAGTTGTTTCTTTCATCATAAAAATTATACCTTTCAAAAGGCAAACCAATTTTTATTATTTAAATTGGCATTAAGTTAACCTTTTCTGTTGAGGAACTTCAAGGCCATAAAAGTTAATGTTCTGTATTTCTAGTTTCTACTTCTAGTTTGAAAAAAAAAAAAAAAAAGAGCCACATATGGTTAGCCCAACTCATTTCTAAAACCTTGGCATGCTCTCAAAACATATTCAAAACTTATATCATTTTTAAAGACACAAATAAAATATATTTTCCTGAACCTCCCTGTCTTTGTTTGAATTTTTGGAAAAGATCTCCCACCATGTGAACTTCTGTAAACTATATTCTAAGTCGAATCTGAATATCATGATTTGATTTGAATTTTTCATATGCTCTCTCTCCTTCAAGCCGTGACACTCAAAGGGGTAGAGGAATTATATTTATGTATAGAAAAAAGGAATGTTTTAATTTTAGATTCTGAAGTACTATAGATAATAATGTATGTTAATTTTAAAAGCACTTGTCATGTTTCAAGTAAAAATAAGTCACTTGAAAATGTTCCACAGAATTTGTTCTAAGCTTAATAAGCATTATATTTCAGTCCTGCCTCTTTAGAACCTCAGAAGTGAATAATAGGACTTCGATAAAGGTTAGAAATATCTCTCAATGCCCCATTCTTACCTCCTCACTTTATTGTTATGACTAAGCATCAGATTAATGGACAGCAGTATCCCCTCAAACTCTAGGTGATAAGTACTTTGAAATAAATAATGGCACATTTGTTTTTCAAACATACTCCCCAGCCATGATTACCCTGAGCCCTAATGCTCATAAAAATCTTGAAGAATCTTGGGGTTTTGACAGAAATAAGCATGAAATTCATCCAATCGATTTGCTTAACTCTAGACAATACCCAACTAGTGATTATGATAGAAAAAATATGTAATTTGTTCCTTTCCCTTCACTTTCCAGCAAGATCTTTTCCCCCTAAACTGGATTTGGAAGTATAGTGCCTGATAATTACTGTGAAAGCCCTCTTACAGAAATAAGCAAAACGCATTTATATTGTTAGAGTATTTTCCTTTAGTAAGTTGCCTAGAGTGGAAACTTACTAAAATGCCTATTTCATAGCTGGGAACAGAAAGATGAAAACTGATATGGAGTTCCCTGGCCAACCAGTCAGGTAGGGAAGGTAAACTAATATTTGTCTAGCTTTTACTTTTACCATCCAACTGTGCTAGATGCTTTTGAAAGTTTTTTTTATCTTATTTTAATTTTTTATAACAACCCTGGGAAGTATCTCCTTCATTATAAAAGTAACTGAGGCTCAGAAATGATGTGCCTTTTACCTAAAATTAGATAGCTAGTCAGTGGTGGATTACATATTTCAGATTCTTTCTGAGATACCCAATTTTGGGTAAGAATTAAAATGTCCTAGTAAGGAGAAATAACATTCAATGTTTAAGAGTATCAATGTGCAGCTAATGGAATCTGGGTTCCCTATCTTTGGGACAGTTTTTTTTTTTTTTACTCTGTTGTTTTGTTTTCTTTATTCTTTCGATAACAGTTTACCACAGCAGCTAATAAAAAGATGTATAAAGTTTCCATTTTAAACACTTGACCTTAAGATGCCAGAAAATCAATAAGCAGCCAGACAGGAAATTCATGTCTGAAAAAAATCTCAGCGTGATAAGATATTAGGAACACAAAAGTAGGAAATAGATATCACTGAGGATATGAATTGGTGAAAAGAATGTTTGAGCCTAAGGCAAAAAAATCCACAGATCATGGCTTTGAATGAGCAAATGGGACTCAGAGAAGCCATTAAGGGTAATGGTGAGTGAACAATTTGGAAGAAAATGTGAACACAGTTTAATTTTACTGGAGCCAAGTTTCCACATCAAAGTGTACTGCATAAGTAAAATTATGTATATTGGGCAAGTGTACAAAGCAGTTAATTATTTTAATTTATAGTGTTAGAAAAAAAATATTTTCAAGCAGTTTTTAGTATGATTCATTCATTTTTTGCTCTGGATCATTCCTAGTCCTTACCTAGCCTCAACTGCATTTTCTGATGTCACTTAGCCAAAATATTTATTTAGTAATTGCTGCATTATATTGTGTTTTTTTTTTTAGGACTTCTTCCAATGCAAGTGTCAGTAAGCCCAATTTTATTTGGCTTCAACAAAATGGAATTTAGGAGTTGACATACTGAAGGGTCCCAGGATTGGCCTAGCTGCAGGCATTACTAGATCCACTTCTTCTAAAATGCCACAGACCTGGTACCACTAGTGTCCCTTCCTGGTAGTGAGAGGCATGCAGTGAGTCTGGGCTTCTACACGATGCATGGTGTTCACTGTGTTGGACCGACTTGAAGCATTTGCCAGTCCCTACAATAGTCACGGTGGCCACAAGGGTCTAATGGTTGATTGACTGGGTCTGAGTAACACACCGGACTAAGAGGAAGAAGGTTGGTCTCCACACAGGCATTTTCATTACCAGGAGTAGGGAGAATGACATTTTGGGGAGCACAAATGATTAATGCCTAGGAAATTCTGTAACTGAGCCCTCTGTCTCCAAAATGGACTTACTTCTTTTTTCCATTTTTCCTTCATAAAACAAACATGTTTGAGCATGGATAATGTGCTAGTGACTATTGTAGTGAGCAAGAGGACAGGATATCTGCCCTCATGAAGATCAAGGAGAGGTGAACAGCCACTTGCACTCATAAAGGCCCCATGGGGATGGAATGAGTGTAAATGTGATGAATTGTATGATGAGTTCCATATGCCAAAAATCATGGCAGATATAATCAATTATGACTCTTAAAAGTCTCACTTTTGGTTGAGGCATATTGCCTGTCAAGATAGGAAAAGGTATAACCCATTAATCTCTTGGCTCTTACTATGTACAATTTTTCAAGAGAATAGATTGCTTTAGCTGGAAATGACACCTAGAAGAGACGAATGTTGAAGGAGAAAGGGGACAAGTTCTAGAGCAGGAGTCCCTCCGGTGGGGTGGGCTGGAGGCACTCATTGGGCAGAACAGGGTCCCTGACATTTGGCCTAATTTATCTGAAGAGATGGCAAGAGGGAGGCAACACCAAATATAAACTTTTAAAGTCATAAAAAAGTTTTATGAATAAAGTCTAAATATTGATTTCCTTTCATTCATTTATAGTAAAATGCCTAACATGAAAGATTTGAATAGTTAGCAGATGACAGCCATCAACTTGCTCACAGACAAATTTCATTAACTCCTTTACAGTTGTAGCGTCTGTTTTCCTTTCAGATAGGTACCCATTTACTTCACAATTAAATGTGCCTGTTCCCTGATACCAGATAAGTACTTTTCCTTGAAAAATCAACAGAAAAAATTCCAGGTGGTTCAGAAGTTTGTAATTAGAAATAGACTGGATTACACATCAATGTCACAGATGGATTTTTGAACTCAGCTTCACAGAATTGTTCCAGAAAAAGCAAATATTCAAGCTAGTAACTACTCCTACATAACTCTTCATTTTTATACATACTTCCTACTTATGCTTGAAGGAGGATTTCTATCTATCTATCTATCTATCTATCTATCTATCTATCTATCTATCTATCTATCTATCATCTTATCTATCTATTACAAGCATGTCAAACTTGCAACCCATGGACTACATGTGGCCCAACAATGAATTTTTTTAAAAATATATTTTATTGATTTTTTACAGAGAGGAAGGGAGAGGGATAGAGAGTTAGAAACATCGATGAGAGAGAAACATCGATCAGCTGCCTCCTGCACACCCCCCACTGGGGACATGCCCACAACCAAGGTACATGCCCCTGACCAGAATCGAACCTGGGACCCTTCAGTCCGCAGACTGACGCTCTATCCACTGAGCCAAACCGGTTTTGGCCCAACAATGAATATTTTTGCGGCCCAGCCAATATAACGGTATATAAGAAATGTTTTAATAAAAATTTTGTAACTTAATTTTTACAATATCCTGTTATACATAATTATTAGTAATGAACTAAAATCTTTGCTAATGACTGATTACAATAATCGTGTTGCATACATTTCCCTTACGTGCCTTATGTGCTGGTGCACCTTTTCTCTCCACTAATACTAGCAGCGAATATTTTAGCGGCCAACTGCCATGTCATTAGTCTTGGACTGACTTGTTTGGTGTGTGCAATAGGAAATATTTCACTTTCAGAGAACAAGAAAAATGGTTTATTTGCATTACACTTACTAATTTGTGCAGTTATTCAGTGTCTGGTAAGTTGATGTTCAAGAAAAAAATATTAATTTTTATTAAAATGTTCTATTATTTTATGTTAATGATTACTCATTATTGCAGCTCTTTGTATTCAGTATGTCTCTATCAAAATCAAATGGTAGTAAAGATAAACAAAAAAATTGCTGACAAACATCGAACTTTCCAAGAAAAGTGGGTATTGGAGTATTTTTGCTGTGAAGTAAAAAATAAAATAATCTGCTTGATATGTAATAATGCTATTAGTGTACCCAAGTTATATATTGAAAATTGAAGCTTTTGTGTGTTTTTTGCGGCCCACATAAACTTAAACCTTGTTTATTTGGCCCATGTTAGCCTTTGAGTTTGACATACTTGATCTATTATCTATCTATCTGGAATGGGATTCTGTTTCTCTGCAACAGTTCTCAAGGAAAACTCTACTATAAAATATTGTCACATTTGCTTCAAAATTACACACAGAAGCTACAGCCTTGTCACTTCAAAAGATGACATCTCACCTTGGTAGCTCACCCTTCTCAGGGCTTGTGTTTTCATCTCTAAAGGGAAATAATTCTCAGGAAGAGACACACAACATTAATGCTGATGGATTTTCAAGATGACAGCAAGACAAATAACAACCTCTGTAGAATAGCAGTGTCAAAGCATTTTTGAAATACTTGTTTTGTAGCTTTCCTTGTCAGTCCTGATCAACAGGTGCTTTGAAAAACTGAAGCAAGTATTGAAGAAAATTAAGAGTAAATATAAGGAATATATTTGCTTAGATGATCATAATATTTCGAATCAAATGTAGGATTTTGTTTTGATTCTGTGTGCAGTTTTTTGAGGTTACACTTTATGTATACCACACTTTAGAGACATGGTCTTACAATGTAAATGACAATTCCATAAACAAGATTCAGGAGAATAGTATTTAAAAATAGGAATTTTAAAGCAAAAATTATTGACTGCATATTATGTCAGACTCTGTGCTAAGTGGTTGATATACACTGAGTTGCCAGATTATTATGATCTCTGAATGCATAATAATCTGGCCACTCAGTGTGTGTGTGTGTGTGTGTGTGTGTGTGTGTGTGTGTGTATTACAGGCTCAGTGCATGAATTCGTTCATAGGTGGGGTCCAGCCAACCTGGCCAAGAGGAGGGGATATGGGTGGTTGACCGCCTGCCTGCTGGTCAAACTCCTGGTCGAGTGGACAATTTGCATATTAGGCTTTTATTATATAGGATATACACTGAGTGGCCAGATTATTATGCATTCAGAGACCATAATAATCTGGCCACTCAGTGTATAGTATCTCAGGCAAACTTAAGAACAATTCCCATGAGGCCAGTCCTACTATTCAATAGATATAGAAATAGTCTTAGGGTTCAGTAGCTAATGTTACACAGCTGCTCAATGAGGGAACTGAGGATGGAGCCTACAACTCAATGAATCCAGAACACAATTGCTGGGGTCTGTCCATTAGCCATTAAGTTGTTTGGGTGAGAAGTTTACAAATATTGTATCTATTACGTCTGAGAAAACAACCTTATTTTGTGTGTTTTATAATAGAAAAACGAATCAACACAACTAGATCTTGCAACATTGCCTACATTGTGTGAGAAAAAGCATACTTGTTTAAATTCAGGATTATGAAACATTTTTATATTTATAACATGAGATGTGTCAGGCTTAATCTATCTCAGTCTTAAAGTCTTACTGCAAAAAGACTCTGCAGCCCCCATACATTTCATTCCAAGCCAAGTATTCCTACAGTGGAGCTGGTTCCTCCCTCCCCAACCACCATTTAAATGCTCAGTCTAAAGCCAGAGAATGTCCTATTTTCACATACATTTCTTATTTCTAGGGTCTCCAGTTTGTTTTTAGGCTTTCTGTTACATCTTGTTTTGTTTCTGAATACCATGGACTGTATGATTGTTCCCAAGCCTATCAGTTCATGTCCTCTAGAAAGCAGACACCAAGCTATATGGGGTTAAAAGTATGAGAGATTTATTGAGGAGGGTGTCTGGGATAGGGAGAATGCAGAAATAGGTAGAACAAGCCTCAGGCCATGATGCAGGTTTGACAGCTATAAAAGGAGAGTGGGGTGGAAAATTGATTGGATAAGAAGATCCTCAAAGCAGACCAAGGTATAGTTATGGGAAAGTCTCAGCCAGCCCAATAGGGAAACTTAGACACAAAGATTGTCCATAGAGAACTCCCACACTGGGCAGAAATAGCCAGGTCCCACAGCACAACATGCTCAGCTATTGGCTAGAAGCCTTCCAGCGAGAGTGCTTTGACTGAAATGCTGCACCAGATTTGAAGACTCTGGTGTTGGTGGCTGTCAGCTAACTCCTATCCTTAGAGAAGTTTCTCTCCTGATGGAGATCTGAGCACCTGCTGATGGCTGCCACAATTTACCTCAAGTTCAGCAGATGTTCCTTTCTTACAGGTTGGGGAGCAGCTTCTTCATGGTTTCCAAGAGACTCTTCCTGAGGGGAACCATACAAGGGGACAGCTAGTGTGATAGACTATAGCTCTCATCACTACAATTTATATGGGGGCTGTGGTTGAAACTTACTCTCACCCTCTGCTAACACTTCTGCTGGGCTCACTTGGTGGTGAGGCTCATTCCTCTTTCATGAAAGGTTGAAACCCCTAGTAACCAAAACCTTCTCAGGCCAGGGTTGCTGCATATGATGTTTCAAAATCACAATTGGGTAAGAGAATATCAAGAGGGGTTCCACACATGTTTATCTCTGCCCCATCATGTGACAGCAGCCCTGCCTCCTCCTGCTGACTGGGTCAATGATCTCTTCCACACGGCGACTCATCTTGTTGCCTGCTGGCCACTATACAAAGGAAGTTTAAACTGCCCAGGAGGCAGCAATAGCTGGTTGTTCAATGGGACCCTTGCTGTGTCTCCTAAAAGTGTGCGATCCATTTGGGGACAAGGACCTCTAACCCTGTGAGCTCAGACTTATGGGGACAAGAAGTACAAAGTCCCCTGATGAGTCATTGGTTGTCAGTTAACTTCATTCCTCAACTGCTATAATGGTATTTGGTCTCCTACCTATAAGTGGATCATGCAACCCCACATATTGTCATGTAACCTGCAGTGCTTTCTTGTTGGAGGAGAATATATCCCCACCCCATTGACATCAAGCTTAGAGGTAAGATTCCTTTTAGCAATGGAATGTGATTGAAAGGTGATATGCTACATTTGAGTAGAAGCTTTAGGAGACACTGTGTAGTTCGGTGAGTCCTGTTCTCTCTCTGCCCCAGAAACATATCCCATATGGGATATCCTGGCTCAGTTTCTTTTCATGGATTGAGGTCTGCTTTCTTTTACAGCATAGGTGGAGAAGGAGGGCGAGGCCACGAAGGAAGTTACGCAGGCAAACATTTCCGCATGGGATTCATGACGATGCCTGCTCCTCAGGACCGACTTCCCCATCCTTGCTCCAGTGGCTTCTCCGTGAGGTCACAGTCCCTGCACTCGGTGGGGGGCACAGATGATGACCGCAGCTGTGGCTCCCGAAGACAACCACCCCCCAAGCCCAAGCGAGACCCGAGCACCAAGCTGAGCACCTCATCGGAGACAGTCAACAGCGCAGCCACCAGTAAGAGCGGGAAAGCCCCTGAGCGCTCCGAAGGTAACACACCCCTCACCCACTTCATCTAGAAAAAGATTTCAGGCAACAGGTCACTGATGAGCATCTGCCTTCCTCCCTGGTCCATCTCCCTCAGGTCCCAGAAAAGAAGAATCCAGGGGGAGGGGAGGCTATTTATTGAGATGATGTCAAAAGACAAACAGATAAGGCTATTTGATTTATTGGAAAGGAAAGGCAATGTGTGTTTTCTTACCCCCTTAAAGCTTTGCATTATTAGGAAATTATTTTGCCTAGAAATATACATGAAATGTATAGTGTCTTGTGTTTATAAGTATTATTTATACGACTAAAGTACTATGTGACTGTTAGGATAAACTTATAATGCAGAAAAATATAAAGAAAAAAATGTAGTCGTTTTTAAAAATATATTTTTTTTACATTTTGGTGTACTTCCTTCCAGTGAATGTGTGTGTGTGTGTGTGTGTATTTCAATGTCTACATTTTTCCTCATTATGAAACACGTAGATCAAATATATCTCAGCCTCCTATCTGGTTTATGAATATAAATTAGGTCAGGCTACCCCCAGATCTGTTCAGCTCTTTAGTCCTCACTTGAGTCAATAAGTCTTGGTTTTCCTGAGTTTTTTCCTGACAGTCTGTTGGTGGGGGAGTGATCTCTAGTGTGCTTAGATGGAAGCCCATTTAGATTTTTGTATATAAGTTGTGGAAAACACTTCAAGGTTCCCAGTGCTGTCAGCAACCAGCTTGAGAGCATGGTTGTACCAGGCTCTGTAGCCTTTCTCCCACCCTGTTTGTCCCTGACATTGTCCACAGCATCCCCCAGCACACCGGGTTCACAATGGTTTGTTGCAGCGTGGAAGCCAGGTGGTCCTTTCCTCGACTGCGCAGATTTCTTTGTCACCTAGGCTCCCAGTCCCTCATGGAATCTCCCTCTTTTTCTGTCCAACCTTTCCACAGAAGTTCAAACCTAGTCCATGAGATGGGGTGCCCATTAGGCATGTGCTGTGTTTTCCATTACTCTCATGTCCCCTTATTGGTGCCCAAGTGCCTGTTTAACCAAAAAACCAAAGCTTCAGTGCACACTGAAAAATACAAATACATACCTAGAGATGAAGCTAACCCCTTCGTTCTACTCGGAAAATCTCCACTTATGCTCAGTGTTTCCTATACCCATATATGCAAAACTATATCATGAATGGGTGTATGTGTGTGAGAGTACAGATAGAATAACATGTATGTGCATGTGTATTTACAAAATTGAAATCATTGTGCATAGAGTGCTTGTATTTTCACTTACTCTCTTGTGACTATTTTGCATGGCATTCAGTTTGTTAAGAAAAAACATTTTTAAGAAGAGAAGTGCATATCATAGTATTTTATTTAATCATCACCTCCTTGATGAATACTTATTTGGTTTCAGTTTGGTTTGCTATGATGAAAAGCACAGCAAAGATTGTGTATGTCTGTGTCTATGTAACTACTTTTTTCTGCTGCCTTAGAGTATTTGATTTTTTCCTCATGATTCAAGGTCATTAGTATGTCCTTTAACTTTTAACACACTGGTGCTTTAGAAAAAATTTAAGTCTTTGGTTTACTTGTTAATACACTAAAGGGCTCTGGAACATATTAAATACTAGAGGCCCGGTGCATGAAATTCATGCACGGGGGGTGGGGGGGAGGTGTCCCTCAGCCCAGCCTGCATCCTCTCCAATCTGGGACCCCTCGAGGGATGTCCGAATGCCCGTTTAGGCCCCATCCCAGTAGCATCGGGCCTAAATGGGTAGTCGGACATCCCTCTCACAATCCAGGACTGCTGGCTCCCAACTGCTCGCCTGCCTGCCTTCCTGATTGCCCCTAACCGCTTCTGCCTGCAGGGCTGATCACCCACTAACCACTCCCCTGCCAGCCTGATTGATGCCTAACTGCTCCCCTGCCAGCCTGATTGCCCCTAACTTCCCTACCCTGCAGGCCTGGTCCCCCCCAACTGTTCTCCCCTGCAGGCCTGGGTCCCCCTCAACTGCCCTTCCCTGCAGTCCCAGTTGCCCCCAACTTCCCTCCTCTGCCAGCCTGGTCACCCCTAACTGCCCTCCCCTGCTGGCCTGATTGCCCACAACTGCCCTCCCTTGCAGACCTGGTCTCTCCCAACTGCCCTCCCCTGCTGGCCATCTTGTGGTGGCCGTCTTGTGTCCACATGGGGGCAGCTATCTTTGACCACATGGGGTGGCCATCTTGTGTGTTGGAGTGATGGTCAATCTGCATATTACTCTTTTATTAGATAGGATAGAGACCTGGTGCATGGGTGGGGGCCAGTTGGTTTGCCCTGAAGGGTGTCCCGGATCAGGGTGGGGGTTCCCTTGGGGTGTGGGGCAGCCTGGGCGAGGAGCCCGTGGTGGTTTGCAGGCCAGCCACGCCCCCCAGTGACCCAAGCGGAGGCCCTGGTATCTGGGATTTATTTATCTTCTATAATTGAAACTTTGTAGCCTTGAGTGGAGTCCAGGGCCAGCCAGGGTGTGCGGGAAGATTGGCTTCCTCCATTGCCAGGGAAACCCAAGCCTCCTGCTCTCTCAGTGGCCGCAGCCATCTTGGTTGGGTTAATTTGCATACTCGCTCCTGATTGGCTGGTGGGTGTGGCTTGTGGGTGTAGCAGAGGTATGGCCAATTTGCATATTACTCTTTTATTAGATAGGATTGTTCTCAGGTTTCACCTGATACTGATACATGGGCCCTTTCATTTCTCTTTGTTTTCTATGATCTGGTTTCCAGAGGTTACCTTTTTCCTGCTTTTCTTTTTTTTTTTCTCTCTCTTTTTTTAATTTTAATAAATCTTTATTCAGATTATTATAATTATTTCTCCTTTTTCCCCCCATAGCTCCCCTCCACCCAGTTCCCACCCCACCTTCTGCCCTTACCTCCCCCCACTGTCCTCATCCATAAGTGTATGATTTTTGTCCAGTCTCTTCATGAACCCCCATACCCCTTTCCCCCTGAGAATTATCAGTCCACTCCCTTTCTATGCCCCTGATTCTATTATATTGACCAGATTATTCTGTTCCTCAGGTTTTTAATTCACTTGATTTTTAGGTTCACTTGTTGATAGATATGTATTTATTGTTCATAATTTTTCTCTTTACTTTTTTCTTCTTCCTCTTCTTTAAGAATACCTTTCAGCATTTCATATAATACTGGTTTGGTGGTGATGAACTCCTTCAGCTTTTTCTTATCTGTGAAGCTCTTTATCTGCCCTTCTATTCTGAATGATAGCTTTGCTGGGTAGAGTAATCTTGGTTGCAGGTTCTTGCTATTCATCACATTGAAAATTTCTTGCCACTCCCGTCTGGCCTGCACAGTTTCTGTTGAGAAATCAGCTGACAGTCGTATAGGTGCTCCCTTGTAGGTAACTAACTGTTTTTCTCTTGCTGCTTTTAATATTCTCTCTTTGTCTTTTGCTCTTGGCATTTTAATTATGTTGTGTCTTGGTGTGGTCCTCTTTGGATTCCTTTTGTTTGGGGTTCTGTGTGCTTCCTGGACTTGTAAGTCTATTTCTTTCACCAGGTGGGGGAAGTTTTCGGTCATTATTTCTTCAAATAGGTTTTCAGTATCTTGCTCTCTCTCTTCTTCTGGCACCCCCATAATTCTGATGTTGGTACGCTTGAAGTTGTCCCAGAGGCTTCTTACACCATCTTCAACTTTTTGAATTTTTTTTTTTGCTTTTTGCTTTTTCGGTTGAGTGTTTTTTGCTTCTTTGTATTTCAACTCCTTGACTTGATTTTTGTGTTCCTCTAGTCTGTTTTTGGGTCTCTGTATAATATTTTTTATTTCAGTCAGTGTATGTTTAATTTCTAGTTGGTCCTTTTTCATATCTTCGAGGGTCTCATTATATTTATCGGCCTTTTCTAGGATATTCTTGAAAAGCCTTATAACCGTGGTTTTGAATTCTATATCCAGTCATTTGTTTTCCTCCATTTCTTTCGTTTGTGATCTGATTCTTTGACGCCGCATTTTCACTGCTTCCCTGAGTTGGTACGGTATATTTGTGTGCTAGGTTTCCAATAGGGCCCAGTGGGTCTGCCTCCCAGTTAACCTGAGGTGGACACTCTTGGTGAACCCCTTTGTGGACTGTGTGTACAGCCTTGTTGTAATTAAGTCTTGATTGTTGTTGGTATCACTGGGAAGAATTGACCTCCAGGCCAGTTGGCTGTAAGGATCAGCTGTGTCTATGCTGGGAGAAGTTCGGTGCTAGAGACAGCCTTATAGGATTAGACTTGCCAAATTGCGATAGCCTCTGTGCTCAGCTTGGATGGGGTGGAGTCTCAGTCTTGGCTTCCCGCCAGCCTTGCCCTTGCACACACATGCGTGCCTTCAGTCCTCTGCCTTCCCCGGCTCCCCAGTCTCCGCCCGAGAGTCCAGATTCCCCCCACCAGAGCGTGGGTCCCCAGGGGCTCGCCTGGAACTGGGGCCCAGTGCAGTCAGAACTGGGGCTCAGTGCAGTCAGGAGCCTCCAACTCCCTTCCACTAGGGAAAGCCTGTGGCAACCTCCGCAGCCTTTGTGCGCACTGGCACGTGCGCGCCTTCAGACTTCTGCCTTCCCCAGCTCCCGAGTCTCCGCCCGAGAGTCCAGACTCCCCCCGTAAGAGCGTGGGTCCCCAGGGGCTCGCCTGGGGTTCAATGCGGTCGGGGGCTTCCTTCCCCCTTCCGCCAGAGAAAGTCAGCCAGGCTCTGAGCCGCCCTTCCTCTCTGCGCGCACAAAGACCCTTTACCGTACCTCCAATTCTCTGTGAGCTTTTCTCTTTCCTTCTAGTTGTAGAATTTTCACTCAGCCAGCTTTCCTGTGGTTCTGGATGGTGTCCGTTCTGTCTTTTAGTTGTAGTTTTGAAATTGTTGTGCGAGGCAGCAGTTTAGGTGCTTACCTATGCCGCCATCTTGGTTTCTCCTCTCCTGCTTTTCTTGCCAGAAAACTATATCATCAATTACATTGCTTTGCTTGCCAAAGAAGTTTACTGATTTAGAAGAGATGTCTCTGAATGAAGAGGGCCTGATCATAATCTAGAATGATTCAAGAATAAAAGGGAATAAAAAGTCAGCCAAAGGGGAGGGGAGTGATGACACAGACAAGGAAAACAACCAGTAAGGAGCATTATCAAGCACTATACACTCCAGAAACATTCCTGGAAGCAGTGTCAAATACACACTTCAGAACAGACTCCTCAGGGCAGGGTATTCATAGTGAAAACAAGCTAAGAGTCATGATGATTTCCCCCTAGAACAGTGGTCGGCAAAATGCGGCTTGCGAGCCACATGCGGCTCTTTGGCCCCTTGAGTGTGGCTCTTCCACAAAATACCATGGCCTGGGAGAGTCTATTTTGAAGAAGTGGCATTAGAAGAAGTTTAAGTTTAAAAAATTTGGCTCTGAAAAGAAATTTCAATCGTTGTACTGTTGATATTTGGCTCTGTTGACTAATGAGTTTGCCGACCACTGCCCTAGAAGAAACATTTGAGTCCCGATTCATTTGTCTTAAAAAATAGAACTGACTACCATTCATTTGGGATGCACTCCGGTAAATAACTCCTGAGATAGAGAAGCTCCTAATTCTTTCAGATCCCTTCAGCATCTAAAGACCCAGGGTTCCAAATAACTAGTTATCAAACAGAACAGAGGCTTCATTTCTTCAAAGGACACAATGACAGCAGCAGCAAAGACTTAAGTTATACTTGGAAACTACTGGGTGGGCAGTGAGGTTTATTAAACACTAGGCCCAACTTCAACAACTGTCTTCAGAGCTCTAAACATGGGCTGAAGAGCCTTCAGCTGTAGTGTGTCTTTAAGGATACTCAGTGGACCAGATGGACTGTTAGAATCTGATGCAGAAAAGGTCTATTTCTATAGAAGAGTGATTCTCAATGCAAATTTCACCTTCTCTTCAGAACACTTAATAAGAAGAAAATTGCAAAACTGGATACGTTCAATCTCTTCTTTCAAGTCATGACTTCTATAACAACAGAAATCAAGGCTCAGTTCAGAGATGGGAAAAAGTCTTGAGTCCAAATGGATGCATTCATATGTGTGTACTCAAAGCCAAAATTATATAAATATGTAGATTGTTCTTTTATGAATTCTCAGTGCTTTATAATCATGAGTTAACTGGAGTTCATTACAGAGCATATGTTTTCTTTACAATTTTTCTGGCTATCAAAATTATAACAAAGATGATAAGTGACTTTTACAAATCTTAGTCTGTCTTTTCATTTTACATTAAATGTCAGCAGAGTCAAAATATTGATTCAGCGGCATTAGAATGATTTCCATGGTTACCAGCTCCTATTTAAGTAAGGGATTATGACTTCCCTGTGGATAAAAGTTAAAAAGAAATGGACTTGTAGCAAAACAGCTCTTCCGAGTAAGAAATAAAATGGTGTAATGAACACAAGCAAAATAAAAATCACATACCAAGAAAGGTATAATTTATTTTTTTAAATGTAATCTTGCCACATTAAAAATAAACATTTACAACTCTATTTTGGGAACCTTTACAATAATATCTTTTGAAATTACATATAATACAGTAGAGAAGATAAACTGGTCATGATTGCCCTTTTCCATTGCCTCCATGTGGTGCCTGCTTAGTTTTAGGGCTTCCGGTTGTGCCTAGACTTGTGATCTATAGAACTATGAGCTGGTGAGGAATATTGATGTTTAAGCTGCCATCTTGTGGCAACTTGTTAAGGAGTAGTGGGAAGTAATCCATCTTACCAAGTTGTGGGGTAAAATACATGAGCAAAAATAAATAAGTAAAAAGTGAACAGAATGATTGACCCTCAAAAAATGCTGACCATTAGGCCTTCCCAGTATCTGCTTAGCACTTTCTGAATTTGTCTGGATCTTTTCCTGAAAGGGTCCTTCCTTTCTCATCAATGCTTTTTGTTCTTTCAAAGGGCTCAGCATTGGCTTTTTGGGTAACTATTTGAATGGCTCATGTAGATAACTGCAATGTGTCTGCTCTGGGTCCTTTTTCACTTTCCCAGTGGCAATTGCATTTCCTCGGATGTGCTCAAGCTGTGCACTAATAAAACACACAGAGAGTGGAAAACAAGCTCTGCCAGTCTTCATCGTTTGGGCATTTGGTAGTGTTCTATTGTGTGTTCTTGTTTGTTCTATGGGAAAGGTGGGTGATTATCATCGAAGGCCCACATTCCTGGGTTTCTCTTTCCAGGTTGACAGAATCAGAAGCCGCCAGGCTTCCTAGAGTCAAAGCCATCTGTCAAACCAGGCGCTGCTCAGATGGAGACAGAGTTGCACATCTACACTGTGTGATCTTTTTCTAAACGTACCCTGAGGCCCATGAATGAAACAGTTTGTAAGTCAAATCATGATGCAACACATCTCCCAGACCTTGCCATGACTGTTGATTCTAGTCCAAAAACTACCTTGCCTCATTACTGGCTTCTATTAAGTGGCTGGGTTTGACCTCACTTGTCTCAGTGTTTAAATTCATAAGAGGATTTTTGTCCAAGTTGTTGGCTCAGATGGATATTTCCATGAGAAACCAATAAACCCAAATTTCCTGAGCGTCTGTTGTGATCAAGGCATTGCTTTGGATGGTGTTCAATTGCTGTGCAACAAATTGACACAAATGTAGTCCCTTAAAATACCACATTTTTATTATCTCACAGTTTCTGTGAGTGAAAAGTCTTCCAAGGGTTGCCCAAGGCAGTGTCCCAAGTGCTGGCTGGGGCTGGGTCATGGTCTTTCCCATGCTCACCTACTTGTTGGCAGAATTCATGTCCCTGAGGTTGTGGAATGCATGATAGCTTGCTTCTTCAAGGACAAAAGGAGAGAGACTCTTTCCCTTGGCTTTGCTCCCTCCAGGGAAGACCTGGATCTTCTTTTAAAATAGCTTGTCCAGGATAACCTGCCTTTTGATGAGCTCAGAGTCAACAGATTAGGAAACTTAATTATAACTGGAAAATCCCTTCACCTTTTTTCCATAGACTGTAACTTAATCACAGGAGAAAAATACCATCATATTCACAGTTCTACGTGCACTCAAGGAGAGAGATTTATAAAAGTCCCAGAAGGTGGGACTCTAGTGGACCAGCCTCAAAATCTGCCTACTCAGATGCAAACGAGATGTATATATTGCTTTCCTAGAAACTATTCAACTATGTGATTGAATATTTCAGAAGTCAGTTGGTGGAAAGTAAATTAGCAATGCAAGAAATATATTATAATTCAATAGAATAATATAAATATCACAAGCCAATCTAAATAACAGGTAAACAAATAGGGCAATCTATAACACCCCTCTCTAGTTCTCTCTTTGACTTTTCTTTTTTCCCATCTAATTGAAGTCACTCTGCTGCAAAATGCCTGGATTATTTTACTGAGTTGAAAGTGGGAATTTTGCTTGTTTGTTTCAGCTTACTTATGAGACATGAGAAAATACATTCCTTAGTCCAGCAGCCATATGCCAAAGAACTCCTAGAACATAAAGATCCAAGTAAAATATTGACATCAAAATGGTGCAAATATTTAAAATTATAGGATACATAAATAAATGTCTATTTGATACTTGCTGTGAACATTCCTAGTTTGTGATTCTCTTGTGGACCTAGTGGGCTAGCTTGACCCAGCACAGTTTCTGTTCCCTAAAACACCTGGTGGATGTGGGCTGGATAATGTACAGCAGCGCTGATATCACCATGGTGCTCCCCAGTGCTTTGGCCTGTGGATTTACCCAGAATCCAATGATTGTAGGGATTGGTAATAATGATTTATATTAAGTACCTCTACCTGCCTGTTGAGTAGCATGTTGATGATAAATAAAGATGAGACCACATGTTCCCAAGTTATGCAACTTCTGAATTGCAGTAGCACATCAATTTCCACTTATGGATAAATGACCATCAGAAAGCCTGGGTCTGCAAATGAAGTGAAAGTTCCTGCTGTAACCCTCATTGCAACTTTTTCATGGTCTCTGTTTTTGTCTGGCCCCAAGCTTGGATAGGGATTTATCCATGCAATTTATACTAAAGGACTAAGGACTAATGTAGTAAATTATTACATTACTAATATTTTGTAAGGAAAATGGAGGAAATGAGTTGACCGCCTACTTTTCTTACACACCCTCTTCCTCATTTACTTCTCTACAAAGCCCTTGCCTTTCCTCTATTTCTTTTGACTTCAACCTGGCCCCTAAACATGTTATTTTACAAATGAATCTTCCAGGAGACTAATTGATACAAAGAGTTAATGCAGTTTCAAGCATCTTTAATGCAGAAAGAAGTTCAGGCATTTAGAGAGCTTAGAGGAAAAGCACAGTGATTTATGATCCTCAGAGAGCTAGTGCATCGGCCATCCATCCATCACCGCAGTCCTGGCTTTGTTTACAATACAGTAACCGCTCTGAATGATTTAAAAGATGAGAAGGTTGTCCGCTTGCTCTTAGGTTTGTAAAACCTCATACTATATTTCTTCCATTGCTTTACATTTCCGAATCCTAGGAGGACACAAATTAATTATGAGTGGTGGCAAAGAATACTGTTGACTGGCTGTGATGTGTTATTGGGTAACTTTTAGTTTATCCTCATGCTATAAATCACACAATGTTCAGCTTGTGCCATTTAATAAGGTTTAAAATCCAAGTTTCTCAATTAAGACAATAGAGAGCTGAGATTTCTTTGCTTAAATGACTTTTGGAAGGTAGCTTTAATCTTTCTTATTTTTCTATAATTCTGAGTTTCCCTAAGCCAGTGGTCGGCAAACTCATTAGTCAACAGAGCCAAATATCAACAGTACAATGATTGAAATTTCTTTTGAGAGCCAAATTTTTTAAACTTAAATTTCTTCTAACGCCACTTCTAAATAGACCTCCCAGGCCATGGTATTTTGTGGAAGAGCCACACTCAAGGGGCCAAAGAGCCGCACGTGGCTTGTGAGCCACAGTTTGCCGACCACGGCCCTAAGCCAACTCTGCCATAGTCCTACCAGCCAGGTATAGTCTCCTGCATTAATTCTGTTTTACTATTCTACAGGCATCCAGCTTCTGAGCAGCCTTTCACTCTACCTTGTATAATACTGTGTAAAGCCATTTTTTAAGGCAGAGTGACTGCATGTGTACATAAATCTTGCCTTTAATTGACCTCGATGAAGCATACACTTATTGCAGAATGAGTGCTTTCATTTTATGGCCCTGTGTCTGCACTGACGGCTTTTATAATATGTATTGCTTTCTGTGACTTTTCCTCTTAAGTGGGAAGGCAGTGATTTAAGGCAAGCTCTTCTTAATTTTTTTTTTTTTTGCTATTAATATTGCTGCCAGAAGAACACAAGTGGGAATCCTTCATTGTTTGTGAGAGTGGGGTTCTAGAGGTGCTGCTGAAGTAAGAATTTTCAGAAGCCCCCATGGAAGGATGAGAGGTGGTAGAAGATTTTATTGGCATGGAGTTACATTCCTCAGTTTCCAATGTCCTATTTACCCCAAGCCAGTCCTAAAAGAGGGGCAGCGGGGAGTTCAGCAAAGCCAGAAACAAGGCCAGTGTCCAGAGCTTCTGTTCCATGTTGTGGCAGGGTGAAGTTCAGTATCCAAACTATTTAAAGTCCATTAGTCCATGTGTGGAGTCCAGCAGGGAGCTGTGCCATGTGGGCACAGGGGAGTGCACCCCCCTGCCACAGGAGAGCCAGGAACCCGGAATGCCAGAGGGAGAAGACAGAGAGAGAGAGGGAGAGAGAGAGAGAGAGAGAGAGAGAGAGAGAGAGAGAGAGAGAGAGAGAGAGAACTTCTATTGTTTGAAAGTTTAAATATTTAGGTTTTTTGTGCTTGCAGTGGCCATATCCATCCTAGCCACTAATTTGTTCCCAGGTATGACTAGCAGGCAGACAGGTAGGCACCATCCCAGTTACTCAGACCTTTACTAGGCATGTGTCTGAACTGTCCTTGTTCAGTCCCTTCCCCCATCAATCAGCTGGGAACAGACTTAGAGAGTGTTCAATGCAGCTTTTTGGCAAAGCTGTATAAATGGCATGCCTCTATCTAGTCTTCCCTTTCCTCCTTTCCTGTTAAATAATAACTACATTATTATAACATCAATAAGTATCCAATGACATCAATAAGTATCCAATTAAGCTGATTATATGGAGCAGAACATGGGAACTCATCACCTTTTGGAAATATCTGCTTTCTGACAACTTCATCCAAAGAGAACATCTGAAAACTAAGGGGAATATAAAAGAGCTTAGCAGAGCCAAAATCCTTCTTCTTGTACTTCTTAAGGCTCAGTGAATTTTACAGAATATCAATTGCAGGAATTGTTTTTCTTTTAACTTGCTGGAAAACCACCCTCTGTGGCGCTAGGGCAAATTGTTTACAGTAGTTTCTCATCAGAGGTAGTTCACTGCAAGACCACCCTTTCATGGAGGGTTGCTGAAGGCAGCGGATGGTTTTGGGGGATTTTAGGAGCCAAGTGCAAGAGAAGCCATATTCTCTGCAGAGCTGGACATGAGGAAGCCGCCTGCTTGGCAGGAGCTTGGCTAGTGAGCCGCTGGAGCTGGGAAGTAAAACCCTTTTCCACCGCAATGCCTCTCCAGTCTCCTCCACTGACAAAGCTCAGCATCATGCTAGATGACTCAAGAGAAAATATTTAAAGGACCTAGATCCCTTGTCATTAGCATGATAACAAGATGAATTTAGGGTCAATTGGTAACTTGCACAGACAGTAAGGAAGTGAGGATGTGACTTAGGTGGATATCTTGACATGGAGTGTTCCAAGTGGAGAAAATAGTTGCTTCAAAGTCCCAAAGGCAGGAAGTGCATAGTAAGGAGGTCTGTGTCAGGGGGCATTGTGGGTAAAAAAGACAAGAGCAGGAAATGAGGTCAAGGAGGACAAAGAAGATGAGAGACCCTGTAGGATCTTCCTTGTAGTCCATCCTAGGGCTTTACATCCTAGGGAGCCGTTGTGAGGGGTGGGGAAGAAAGAAGAGTGGCATTATACATTGTGGTGACTGTGGTGAGGATAAACTCAGAGAGGTCAGATATAGATTCAGGGAGACCATTCAGGGAGCTACTGCAGTATTTCAGACGAGAGATGATTACTTACACCAAGGTTGCTCAGATGAAGACAGAAGCGGAATTGGTGAGAAAAAGTCAGAAAAGTATTACCTTTTCAGTTGGAGCAGTTACTCACAATCCCACTTTTAGTCCTTTCTTATGAGATATAGCTATAGTGATATAGGTATATAAAGACAGAGACATATACATATATTTAGAATATACATGTCTAATCTGTGAAAACTTATCTGTGAGAAAAGGATCCTAGCACCCTTTATAGATTAAAACTCATTAAATGTGTGCTGTTGTTTACATTGACTTTTTTAAAATTGCAATCTGGAGAATTGTAAGCCAAGAATGAGTTTTAATGAAAGATTTATAGATCCCTAAATTATAAAAAAAGCAGCCACAGCTATTTCATCAGGTAAATAAATGAAAAAGGTTGTATTTAACTTCCATGTTTCCAAAACTCAACTCTAGTATAGAATGTATATGAAATAAAGGTCCCCCCTTCCATAGTACTCCAAGCACTCAGCTTGTCCTATAGACCTAGACCAGTCTAGCCTTGCTTCTCCCTCTCAGCCCAGGCTCTGCCCACAGCCTGGGACTCAGTATCCCCTCCTACCTTCCAAATGCATCCTTCCTTGCCCCTTGCCATTGCACATAGACTTACTTGTGCTGAAATGCTGCTCTTGGAAAACTTCTCATATTTTTCACATTCTTTCTCCAAACCTCCTTGAGTGGAGATGTAGCCAACTCCTCCTAAGCCTGTGCTTTTCCAGAATTAAGCATTCTTTCTATACGCTCTCTTCCATAGTAGGTTACCACACTTGACATTGCTATTTCTTGGGAGATTTTTGGTAAGACTATATTTTCCTTTAAGCTGTGTATTCTTAAAGGTCTTACTCTTTATATCCTTTCTAAATTTCCTGAAGCATGCTATGTTTAATAAATATATATTGAAGTTGACCTTTATTTATTTGGAAATAAAGCTGCAGAGAGTAATAATACGTTTACTCATTAGAGATACATTATCTGATAATAGTTGAGATCATTTGTACAAACTGGCTTTCACCATTGTATACCAAATAAAATCTGTTACCAGTAATTATTTATTCTACTGGAATGTTTATTGAATTGGGGAGAAATTTTTCATAATATTTAATACTATCTGAAACATTTCCAACCCCTATAGGTACAGAAAAGACACACTTTATTAATACTTCCTAAAACTTTTTCAAATGAAGCATAATTATTTTCCTTTAACTCTTGCACTTCCAGAGACTATCACACTAGATTGTCTCTATCACACTAGATAGGTGAAATTGTCTATGATTCTTAGTCTTTTCCTAGAATTTCCTCAGTGAAATATGATATGTGAAAGCTACATATAGTTTTTTAATACTTGAGGTGTCACCAAATGTGCTTAAAATAAAAATGTCTGTTTATTAGGTGATGTACCTTAATACTATATTACATAAAATCATGTTTCTCTGAAGAGCTGGGATTTTACTGGGGATGTCAAGTTCCCTGAAAACTCTAAAATTATCCTAAAAAGGAGCAAAACAAGAATGTTGAGCCCTTCCAGGTGTTTCTCAGTGGTTAGAGCCTTGGTCTGAAAACTGAAGAGTCTTGGGTTCGATTCCCGGATAAGGGCATGTACCTGGGTTGCAGGTTTGATCCCCAGCCTCAGATGGGAGGTGTGTGGGAGGCAACCAATCAGCGTGTCTCTCTCATATTGATGTTTCTCTCTCTCCTCTCGCCCCCTCTCCCTCCTTTCCACTAATCAATGGAAAAAATATCCTTGGGTGAGGATTAAAAAAATAGAAAGAAGGCTGATAGAAAGAAATAAAGTGGGTTTTATAACGATGTTCTGTGGAAACACTGAGGAGACAGTAACTTGGAGACATCTGTGTGCTGGGTCAGCTCAGCCAAGGATTCGGTGAGCCTGAGGGTGGGTGGTGAAGGATTTAGAAAAGAGACAAAGAGAATAAGCTGGATCTCCTATGCCTGGCTGTGGCCACAGAGAGAGATCCAGAAGGCAAGCTGAGCCTTTCTTTTATAGCCAGAGGTAAACAAGGTAGTGGTCACCATAGTTACAATGTTCTTGTGAGTTTCACTTGTTTGGGCAGCACTTGTTGCACCTCCCACAGCCCATTAGTTACCCAGATAGGATCTAGGGAGCATCATAAGGTCAAGCTTAATTATGCTAAGAGGGCTGTACCCTCTAAGCTGGGACTTGTTTGTGGCTTTGCCAACAGGTCAGTCCAAGGCTTAACCCAATAGCGGCTCCCTACACATCTGACAAGGAAAAATCAAAGTCTGCACCTCTACAAGATGTCTATATTAGGAAGTGCTTCTGAAAACATTTATTTAAAACCTGAGAACTCTTCTTCTAAGGGGTAATTGTGAGTTAACTTGTTTGGTTATCTTCAATAAGGCAAATGGGATTTTGAATGGTTCCTGTAATTAAACCAAAATATCTCATAACTCTGCTATTTGAAATAAATTTTTTCCCCCATTTCTTAGAATGTTACCTGAATCCTAACTGTTTGCATATGGGCATGTTTGATCTGGTCTTTACTATACCATTTTTCCAGTTGTATTGTAATTAACCATTCAGGTGTCTATTTTCCAACTCTGAGCAGTGAACTCCTGTAAAACAAAAATATTACTATAATGTGTGTTTGGTGCTAGTAAATGCTCAATTAAATGTTTATGTAAAGAACAAATAAGAGAATCAAATATAACTCCCATGCCTCTGGATTGAACAAGTGAATATCTGATGGAGTCATGAGATGGGAAAGATTAGGAGAGAACTGATTTTCACATTATTACACTTGAGATGCTTAGCAGGTATTTTGGCAGAGATAAAAAGTAAACAATGGCATATAGTCCTCTAGAGAATGAGTTAGTGACATAGATTTGAATGTCATTATAATAAACATGTCATTAGCCAATAAAGTAGGTAAAATCATCTTAGAAGAGAAAGCAGAGGAAGATCAGAGGGTCAACCCTTTAATTTACCACAATGAAGCATAAGCATATTGCAGAAAGAGTAACTCAGATTAAGTCAAGTGTAAGTGAAGAAGTAAAGATGGGAAACTGAGAAAAAGTAGCCAGTAAATTAGGAGGAAAACATGAGATAATTTAAAAGCCAAGAGAAAAAGATATAGTGATGAATGGTGAAAAGTTATTGAGAGTTTAACTAGATTGAGGGCAGAAATGTGCCTATTTGATCTGGCAATATAGAGGTCATTGGTGATCAGGACAATAATTTGGTGGAGGTAAGGTAGAAGCCAAATTGAAGGGGGATTGAAGAAAAAACAGACTATAAGGAAATGGAGATATGGCAAATGTAATTTTTTGAGATGTTTAGCTAGGGGGTGGGAGTGCCTGGGGAGAGGTGAACAGGGGAAAATGGATACATATGTAATACATTAATCAATAAAAAAAAAGTTGAAAAGTAGTAGAGAAATGGGGTGGTAATTGGAAGGAGATGAGGCCTAGGGTAAGGTATATAGGTACATACTTCTGTGAATTATGGGAGTAAAAAGAACTTATAGTATCCTGATGAGAAAGATCCTGAAGAGATGGAAAGACTGATGATGATGATGATGATGATGATGATGATGATATAGATGACCAAAGGAGTAAAGTCCCTGACAAACTGACAGAGATTTAAAGCTCATCTTGGCATTTGATAAGATTAGGGTTTTTTCCTCTGTGCTCAAAGAAAAGTAAATGAAGAAATTGGTATAAAATCTGGTTTATATCTTAATTTGGTCATAAGAATATGAAGAAACTTCTCTCTAGTGGTGTTCCAGTTATCTGTGGCTACGTAACAAACCACCCTATGACTCTGTGGCTTAACAATGATTTATCATTTCTCAGTATTGTGGGGTTTGACTGGACTTAGCTGGGTAGTTTTTCTCATGCTGCTGTATTAAGCTGAGAGCTTGGCTGAAAGATGGTCTTTCAACCTCCAGGGTCTCCCTTCATGTGAGTTCTCATGACTCAGTCGTCTATCCGTACAGCATGGCAGCTGGCTGCCAAGAGCATGCATTTCCAAAAGGACACACCTAATATTCAAGTATTTATCAATCATATGCTTATGTTGTCCTTCCTAATATCCCCATTGACCAAGCAAGTCACATGGTAAAAACCAGAGTCAGTGTAAGAGAGGCTCTTCAAAGTCATGCATGCCAGGAAGAAAAGTGTGTCGGGGTGGGAAGGATGAAGGCAGGTACTAAAGTAACTATTATGGGTTGCTTTTATTTTCTAAAACAAAGCATGTTATCTCTTAAAATTTGGTTGGGGAAAAATAATATAAGAAGTCAGATTGTGCCGAAACCAGTTTGGCTCAGTGGATGGACCATCGGCCTGCCGACTGAAGGGTCCCGGGTTCGATTCCGGTCGAGGGCATGTACCTTGGTTGCAGGCACATCCCCAGTAGGAGGTGTGCAGGAGGCAGCTGGTCGACGTTTCTCTCTCATCGATGTTTCTAGCTCTCTATCTCTCTCCCTTCCTCTCTGTAAAATATCAATAAAATATATTTTAAAAAAAAGAAGTCAGATTGCCATTATGGGAATTGAAAAGACAATATTTCGTGGCACTGTTGAGTGCCTGTGTGAGCTGTATTCATGAACGTAATAGGAATAACAAAAAGATCCTATTTTTATGGTTTTGTGTGATATTCTTCAGCAGCTCTTCAGTGCATCCAGGAAGCAGATAGATTGGCAAGGTCATTTACAAATGTCTAAATCTGTTTGGGAGAAAGCATGTAGACAGCAGAAAAGTGACACTGTCTGTAATATCTGTCTTTTTGTCTTTTATAGACTTTCTTGCTCTTCTCCTCTAATAATTAATCAATCCATTACAATAAATTTAGATATGCAAGGCGAAATATGTTAAACCCTTGGAGGTTAAAAGACAATGGTATTAGACACTGTTTTTGGCATCAACAAATTTACTTTAATAGTTGATAAATTAATAAAATAATTAGAACCCTACTTTCTATTCCCACACAATTTCTCCCCATTTATTCTTTCAATGAAAAATTCTCCAAAATTCCTTTATATTTTTAAACTTTCCTACTTCTGTTGTACTAGTTAGTGTCCAGATACAAATTTAGATATTATACTTGCTATTTTTTAAAGTATATTTTTATTAATTTCAAAGAGGAAGGGAGAGTGAGAGATAGACACATCAATGAGAATCATTGATTAGCTGCATCCTGCATGCCCCCTACTGGGGATGGAGCCCACAACCCGGGCATGTGCCCTGACCAGGAATTGAACCATGACCTTCAGGTTTATAGGTTGATGCTCAAACACTGAGCCATGTCGGCTGGCCTATCCTTGCTATTTAAACCTGGAGAATTTCCTATAAGGAACAGAGACAATACATAGAGATGTACTGAAAAGGGAAACAGAGGATACAGACATAACCCAGAAGTAGCAATTGCTGACTTCTACCATCCTTTGGGAGCAAAGAGAAGAGGCTATTAAACCCCAGAAGCTTGGAGAAAGGATTCTAAAGTGGAAGGTGAACATATATGTCTTGATCCTTTGTACTGGAACTATATTATGTCATTAGCTTCAAAGAAGGAATGTACAAGCACTCTTAACTTTTAATTTTCATGAGCATAACCATTGTCTTAAAGACTTCAAAATGAAAAAAAAAGTGCACATGTTTTCCATTTGGGGCTTTGTAAGGAGCTAAAAAGTTGATCACATTTTATCAAGGATTTAAAAAATAAAATAAAAAGCATTTTCTAAAAGGGAAAACAGTAGGCATTTCATTACTCTATAAAAATCTCATCCCTTAGCCCTCATTGCTAATTCTTTTTTGTATCAAGATTTTCATTTTCCAGTTGCAATAAAAGCTAAGTAAGACATACTCTAAAGTAGCCCACAGGTTTCTTTTCTTTCTTGTGGCTTTAATATAAACTATTTGTAATATAGAAAATTTTTCGAATACAAAAGCACCTATAAAACAGTCATCAAAAACATTTCTCTTGATAACAGCTAATGCATAGATCATGGGAATTTTGAGCAGCATTTGTGAAATAATCACAGCTTTCTAAATGCAGTATTATAGCAGCTTCCAGAAACTGTGTTTTCCAGTTTTACATCACAATTTTTTATCTTATTTTCTATACAAAATATGTTCATGCTTTTGGAGTGATTTTTCAGAAGGTAATTTGTAGACCAAAATAATCATGTTTAGGCTTTATTCTAGAAGGATGTATAGTCTGACCAGCCATTTGCAAGGAGGTATGAGCAGCCAAAATGCATAGAGGCTAGAGTGGAAGGGGGAAACTAGCATTTTGTTTTCTTATGTTTTAAAAATACACTTTGTGCAGCTGAGTTGGATTTTTATTGTATTGCCTTTTCTTTCCCTTTTTGGAATTATATGTAGAACAAGGTAGGGTCAAATTTGGGCTAATCAATGAACAACCCTTTTTTTTTTTTTCCTTTCCTGAGCTTGATTCTTTTTCAGTGTTGCCATCACAACAAAAGATTCTTTGTTATTAAAATATTTTAGTCAAGTGTTAGGTTAATGCTAACTTATTTGATCTTTAGAGGTCATTAAAACTTCCAGACTTATGGTCCATCCATCTAGTTATCAATGGCAAATGGTGAAACTAACAGGTTTGGTATGTGTGCCAGTGGATGCCACTGCAGGCTTCCACAGTATGGAAGTGTCCCCTCATTCTATCCACAGGGGACCCGTGTCATAAAAACCAGTCTTCTTCTTCCTTTTCCTAATAATCACATCAGTCAAAATCACGTAGAGCTGATATGCGGACAATAGGAAACCTAGAGTGTCTAGAGTCACCTTGGGAGCTGGTGAGGGATACAGATGGAAGAAATTTGTTGGGGATGTTCCTCTCTCCCTCCATTTCCATTCATCTTAGCCAGGGATCATCTAAATATTAGTGAACAGTCTCTCCCCTGCCGCACAAACACACAT
The DNA here is from genome assembly GCF_963455305.1 of Plecotus auritus. Taxonomy (NCBI): domain Eukaryota; kingdom Metazoa; phylum Chordata; class Mammalia; order Chiroptera; family Vespertilionidae; genus Plecotus; species Plecotus auritus. The sequence continues at coordinate 28,570,953 of NC_137776.1, forward strand.
GCACATGTACACACATGCATGCGCATGCGCGTGTGCACACACACACACACACACACACACACCCTGACAACACACCCCAGCAGTTTTTATCCAGCTCCTTTTTTTCTACGAATAGTATTACCTCCTACCATAGCATATAATTTGCTTATTTATTGTGATTATTTATTGTCTGACTCCCAGTGGTACATAAACTCTCTGAAAAGAGAAATCTTTTCACTGATCTTTTCCTCATCAGTTAGAACACCTAAAGATTTGTTAAGTTTATTTACCAGAGTAAATTTAAAATGTTACCATATTGGAAAACTAGCTTTCTAAATGTGAACATTCTCCTTTGAGGAACATTCTCTTAAGTGAACATAAATTTTTTCTGATTCTTAAATAACCCTATGAGTATACTTAATTATGTAGTATATGTAATTTTATTACGTGCAAAATATTGCATAGGTTAATACCATCTATTGCAAATCAAATTTTAGGGGCTTATCAAAATAGAAATTTTGTTCTTGCTCACAATAACTATCTAAATGTGGGTGTTTATGGTCTGGAGTGACCTTTTCCTGTGTGAGAATTCAGGCATGCAAAATTCTCCAGTGTGATGGTCTCCCGGTTGTGGGGCAACTCAATCATCACTGTCTTGCTGGCTGAATGGGAAAGAGATGGCTTTTTAATCACCTTGGTCTTGAAGAGACACACTTCACTTCCATTGATCCATTTCTTTGATCAGAACTGTCACATGGCTCTACCTGAGTGCAATGTAATATGCAGTCTGGATGGATAGCTACTTCCCAGGGACAGCTCTACACTATGGGAGGGACAGAATGCATTTTGATGGATTGTTTACTGTATCTGTTATATTTTATGACCAAGTTCTCCTGTGGCATGAATTCCCACAGACAGGCTGTATTAATGAGGTTTACTGTCATAATAATTCATAATAATAACTTGAAGAATATAATGGTGGACCACCTTGTCATTGGTGTTGTGGAGTGAGCACGAGTGAACGACCACTGGAGCCCAGACCAAATTAAAATTTAGGGAGCCTTTATTAGCCGGCCAGCTGCTCTGCCTTTCTCCACGCAGGGAGTCCAGAGAGCAGCCCCGACCCTTTGTGCAGGACCACTTTTAAGCACATTAACCACATCCTGTTTTTGCAGAGCAAGTAACCCAAGACAAAACAGTTTTTCCTAAGCAATGTCAGGATCATGCCATTGATGACCATGTTATTCACAGGGTCATCCTGTTCTTCAGAAAGCTGACAGTGTTCTATGAAAGAAGGCCTACGTGCTGGGAAGGGGCCATGAGACCGTATCTTAAGGCCTGGCCTGGTGTCAGCACTGACAACTCTATCTGGGGCATAGTCCACGGCCTCTCTGAAATGGTAGTAGTAAGCATGCTCAGAAATTCCCACTCTCTAACATTTGGCTGTGTTCAACCTCAGACAATGAGTTAGTTCCAAGTCTGCTCCAATGTCTCATCTCTGATCTGGGACTTATAATAGTCATCAGCATCAACATTTGGAGCAGGCTTTTCTCATGAGCATGATCGAAAGATGCCAAGTCAAACCATTCATATCTAAATTCTCTTCTTAGATGAAAAAGAGATGGTGTCTACACTAATTTCATCAATCAACACGAAACACATGGCTAAGCTCAACAAGACTAACCCCTTCCCCATGAAATGTATGGGGGAGTGAATATCTGATGACAATTTACACCCCCCACAGGCTTATGTTGAACATATTCAAATATAGAGTGGAAGTTCAATGTGGTATTTCAAATGGTCTCATCTGAAATACAGGAGGCACTAAAGTGAGAGATTCTCAGTACTCAGATTTCAAGGTAAAGAGAGGTTATTTTGAAATCCCAATCTCCAGAGCCGTTTTTTTATTTCCTTCTCTTTAATTTATTCCCACTTATGGGACAAAGCTGATTGATCCCTTAATGTGCAACAATCCCAATTTATCTTCTGTCTGACACTGCCTTGGTGCTCCAGTCTTTCAAGGCAATTTCCTGTGCTCTTCATTCACCAATGCCATTCTCCTCTCTGGATTTTGATTATTGTTATGATCTGCATGAGGAATGTCACCTGGAATCTTTGCTTCTCTCCATCTCTTTATTTATTTATTTTTATTCATTTCTTTATTGATTAAGGTATCACATATTTGTCCTCATCCCCCCATTCCCAACCCAAACCCCTCCCCATGCATGCCCCCATCCCCCTGTTGTCCGTGACCACTGGTTAGGCTTATATGCATGCATACAAGTCCTTTGGTTGATCTCTCCCTCTTACCCCCACCCTCCCCTACCTTCCCTCTGAGGTTTGACAGTCTGAACGATGCTTCCCTGTCTCCGGGTCTGTTTTTGTTCATCAGTTTATGTTGTTCATTATTTCCCCTAGATGAGTGAGATCATGTGATACTAGAAATACACTTATAAGAACCGAAAATGAGACAAGCAATAATGGTTATGCTGAGAGGCAAATGAATCAGTCTGTAGTGAGTTTCTTTCTGGGCCAACCATTCTTTTGAGTCCCAATTTCAATGTCAAACAGTTCCTTATGTGTACATGTCAGCAATGATATTTCAGTTCTGGATGGTGGACAAATGGTGGTAATGCAGGTTTGACCCCCTCTGGTTTGGTCCTGGGCAACCTGCCACGATGCACAGCTGCTGACTGCTAGTATGGCAAGCGTCGTCAGCGTCATCCATCTCTGGACTGTTTCTCTTCTGTCTTCATGGCTGAAGCAGACCTGTCAATTCCTCTCTGTTGCAGGAATCCACATGGTCTTGGAGGTGTTTCTGAAAATATACAAACATATTCTTTACCAAAAGTTAATAAAGGAATCTTTTCTATAAATTTGACTTGGGATCCTTTTTCATTTTTTGCCCAAATGATTTTCCTTTGGCTTGTTTTGACACCATGTGTGTTTTTCATGGGTGTCTTGCTGTTAGCATTTCAAATGAAAGTTAATTTTCTAATGTAAAAATTTTCTAGATGTAAGTTACTTACAGGATATTTTTCCTTACATGATATTCTTCTACTATCCCCCCTTTTTTGGTTTAAATATTAGGAGGCTTTTGGAAATTTTATAATGTAGTCTTGATAGCTTTTAAATTTTAATTTTTTGCACTAAAATATGACTGCTGTAGGTTCATTACATGTTACACAATTTTATCATGAGATGAACTACCAATAAAAATTTTAGTTAACACTTTAGGAACAGCTTTTTGTCCAGTACCATTAATTTTTCTAGAATATTCGCTTATTTCACTTAGCCAATTTTAAATAGTCTGAGAACTTGACTACTATTTTACTGTCAAATTTAATACTCTAACAACAATCTTATTTTACCCTGTAAATATTAGTGGAAAGGATTATTTGCCTTCTTGAGTAGGCCCTGAGCATTCCTGGTGCTAGGTTGGATTTAGATATAGAAAACCCACTTCCCCACACCATGGGGAAGACAACTCAAACAGGTCTTGTTGCAGTCAGAGGGCAGCTGCTGTCTGCCAAGTCTGTCTGTTGCCTGGGTCCCGATTTGAGCTGAGCATGGGAAGCGAAGCAGCCATGGGGGCAGGAGACCTCCCTCAGAAGGGGTGAGGGTTCAGGCCCCTGCAAGGTTGGGCGGGTGAGGGTCTGTGCCCTACCTCTGTTGACCCCCAAGTTCTCTCCTGATGGCCCCTCTGCGACTGTGCCTGTCTTAGGTTGTTCCTTCCCTGAGGAATCTTAACCGTCTCTGGCTAACCAGCCATCCTCCGGGGCCAAGCAGGGTGATGTGAGGTTCAGTTCTGTCTCCTTGGTGGCCTATGCCCCTGTGGCCTCCACGCCCAGCACCTGCCTTGGGGTCCCCTTGCCTGCTGGCGGGGCCCCGGCACTGATCACAAATCTTGGGAAACCTAGGTTTCTTCTCCAGGGAGGGCCCAGCTCACCCCTCTGGGCAAGAGACAGATCCATGGTACCAGCCACCACGAGGCTTCAACCTCAGCATGAACAGAAAGCACAGGCAACAGCTGTGGGCAATTGGATTGTGAGAAGAGGGTCCCTCTTGGCCAAAAGGGCAAGAGGGGCCAATACAGAATGCTCAGGTGCCTTCCCAGGGGGCCCTCTATACAGTGGAAGGGATTAAATCCTTTCATGTCCTTTTTAAATTGCTGCCAGACATTCAAAGAATTAGTTTGTAAGTTTGTTTGGGATAATTGTACATTATGCTGTTGTAATTCTAAAATATCAAGAGATGTGTTACCTTTGTCTCCAAGCACCAAAAAGATGATTTTTTATTGATTCCCAAGGGTGTGAGGTACTATTATAGGTAATGGGGGTAATACAAATCTGGGAAAAATTATAATGACATTGTAGAATAATATCATGTAAGGATATTCTTTGCTCTAGGCCATGGCAATTCCATTTCAAATGGGTTGTCAATTTCTTTTTGTATAGACAAGGTCTTAGTTACATTTTCTGCCCCTCTCCCAGGAGCAAGTAGTGATAGTCCCTTCCTTTGGTGTCCATGCAAGCCAGAAACCTCTCTTTAATTTTACACACAAAGGAGCAGTGGTTTGATTTTGTGTCATACAAAAGGGAAGCTGGATGGCGACCCCTGTGTAATTATACTTCCTTGCCCCACCCATGGTCCTCCTGAATGACCAAGGTGTTTGGTATTATTGGTGACTACATTAGGCGGGGGATCAGCCCACATATGGGCTTTTACCCATGAAGGTCAGGAACATAAGTCCAAAGTACTTCCCCATTTGCCCCAGGTAATATTACCGTACAGCTGATGACTGCTAGCATGACAAGAAAGACGTTCTCAGGCGTTCTTGGGGTTCTGGTTACCTCACAATTTCTTTTCTATTTTTATTTTTATTTTTTAAATTATTTTTATTATTATTTTTTTACATATGTGTCCTCATTCCCCCATTACCTCCCCACCCCCTACTCAGGCAATACCCCACTGTTGTCTGCTTCCATTGATTAGGCTCATATGCATGCACACAAGTCCCTTGGTTGATCTCTCCCCCTTACTCCCACCAACTCCCTCCTTCCCTGAGGTTTGAGGTTCTGATCAACGTTTCTCAGTCTCTGGATCTGTTCTTGTTCATCAGTCGCCATTCATTATATTCCACAAATGAGTGAGATCATGTGATATTTATCTTTCTCTGCCTGGCTTATTTCACTTAGCATAATGCTCTCTATCTCCATCCATGTTGTTGCAAATGGTAGGAACTCCTTTCTTTTTACTGCAGCGTAGTATTCCATTGTGTAGATGTACCACAGTGTTTTCATCCACTCATCTGCTGATGGGCACTTAGGCTGTTTCCAAATCCTAGCTGTGGTGAATTGTGCTGCTATGAACATAGGGGTGCATATATCCTTTCTGATTCGTGTTTCTAGTTTCTTGGGATACATTCCTAGAAGTGGGATCACTGGGTCAAATGGGAGTTCCATTTTTAGTTTTTTGAGGAAACTCCATACTGTTCTCCACAGTGGCTGCACCGGTCTGCATTCCCACCAGCAGTGCAAAAGAGTTCCTTTTTCTCCGCATCCTCGCCAACACTTGTCGTTTGTTGATTTACTGATGATAGCCATTCTGACAGGTGTAAGATGGTACCGCATTGTTGTTTTGATTTGCATCTCTCTGATGATTAGTGACTTTGAGCAGATTTTCATATGTCTCTTGGCCTTCCTTCTGTCTTCTTTCAAAAGGTGTCTATTTAAATCAGTTGCCCATTTTTTTATTGGGTTGTTTATCTTCTTTTTGTTAATTTGTATGAGTTCTCTGTAAATGTTGGAGATTAAACCCTTATCATTGATATCATTGGTAAATATGTTCTCCCATGCAGTGGGCTTTCTTGTTGTTTTATTGATGGTTTCCTTTGCTGTGCAAAAGCTTTTTATTTTGATGGAGTCCCATTTGTTTATTTTCTCTTTAGTTTCCACTGCCCTAGAAGCAGTATCAGTGAAGAAGTTCCTTCAGCATATGTCTGAGAATTTTTTGCCTGTGGATTCCTCTAGTATTTGTATGGTTTCCCATCTTATGTTTAAGTCCTTTATCCATTTTGAGTTTATTTTTGGTTATGGTGAAAGTTGGTGATCTAGTTTCATTTTTTTGCATGTATCTATCCAATTTTCCCAACAACATTTGTTGAAGAGACTGTCTTGATTCCATTGTATGTTCATGCCTCCTTTATCAAATATTAACTGGGCATAGTGGGTTGGGTTGATTTCTGGGTTCTCTATTCTATTCCATGGATCTATTTGTCTGTTCTTGTGCCAGTACCAGGCTGTTTTAAGAACAGTGGCTTTGTAATACAGCTTGATATCTGGTATTGAGATCCCCCCTACTTTGTTCTTCTTTCTCAGGATTGCTGCTGCTATTCGGGGTCTTTTTTTAGTCCAGATGAATTTTTTGAAGGTTCGTTCTAGGTCTGTGAAATATGCCATTGGTATTTTAATGGGAAGAGCATTGAATTTATAGATTGCTTTGGGTAGTATGGACATTTTGATGATGTTGATTCTACCAATCCATGAACATGGTATGTTCTTCCATCTGTTTATGTATTCCTCTATCTCTTTTTTCAGTGTCGTGTAGTTTTCCAAGTATAGGTCTTTTACCTCCTTAGTTAACTTTATTCCTAGATATCTTAATTTTTTTGGTGTGATGGTAAATGGGATTGCTTTTTTAGTCTCTCTTTCTGTAAGTTCATTATTGATGTATAGAAATGCCATAGATTGTTTGGCATTAATTTCGTATCCTGCTACATTGCTGAATTCATTTATTAAGTCTAATAATTTTTTGATGGAGTCTTTAGGGTTTTCTATGTATAGTATCATTTCATCTGTGAATAAGGACAGTTTTACTTCTTCTTCTCCAATTTGGATGCCTTTTATTTCTTCTTCTTGTCTAATTGCAATGGCTAGTACTTCCAGCACTATGTTGAACAGGAGTGGTGATAGTGGGCATCCCTGTCTTGTTCCTCTTCATAGAGGAAATGGTTTTAGTTTTTGCCCATTGAGGGTGTTGGATTTTGTCAAATGCTTTTTCTGCATCAATTGATATGACTATATGATTTTTATCTCTCAATTTGTTTATGTGATGTATCACGTTTATTGATTTGCGAATATTGTACCATCCTTGCATCCCTGGGATAAATCCTACTTGGTCATGGTGTATGATCTTTCTGATGTAGTGCTGGATCCGATTTGCTAGAATTTTGTTGAGGATTTTGGCATCTATGTTCATGAGGGATATTGGCCTGTAATTCTCTTTCATTGTGTTATCTTTATCTGGTTTTGGTATTAGGGTGATGTTGGCTTCATAGAAGGAGCTTGGAAGTATTCCTTCCTCTTGAATTTTCTGGAATAGTCTGAGAAGGATAAGTTTTAGTTCTTCCTTGAATGTTTGGTAAAACTCCTCTGTGAAGCCATCTGGCCCCGGGCTTTTGTTTGCTGGAAGCTTTTTGATGACTGCTTCAATTTCTTCCATAGTTATTAGCCTATTGAGATTTTTAGAATCTTCCTGAGTAAGTTTTGGATGGTAGTATTTTTCTAGGAATGTGTCCATTCCCTCCAGGTTGTCTAGTTTGTTAGAATAAAGTTGTTCATAGTGTTTTTTAACAGTCCTTTGTATTTCTGTGGGGTCTGTTGTTATTTCACCTCTTTCATTTCTGATTTTATTTATTTGGGTCCTCTCTCTTTTTTTCTTGGTGAGCCTGGCTAGAGGTTCATCAATCTTGTTTATCCTTTCGAAGAACCAGCTCTTGGTTTTGTTGATCTTTTGTATTGTTTTTTTGGTCTCTATGTCATTCATTTCTGCTCTGATCTTTATTATTTCCTTCCTTCTGCTCACTGTGGGCTTTTCTTGTTGCTCTCTTTCTAATTCTTTGAGTTGTTGAGTTAGATGATTTATTACCATTTTTTGTTTTTTGTTTTTTTGAGGTAGGCCTGTAGAGCTATAAACTTCCCTCTCAGGACTGCTTTCATTGTGTCCCATAAGATTTGCAACATTGTGTTTTTATTGTCATTAGTCTCCAGGATGTTTTTAATTTCTTCTTTGATCTCATTGATAACCCAATCATTGTTTAGTAGCATGCTATTCAGCTTCCAAGTGTTTGAATTTTTTGGAATGTTTTTATTGTAGTTTATTTCTAATATTATGCCATTGTAGTCTGAGAAAATGCTTGATATGATTTCAATCTTTTTGAATTTGGGGAGACTTTGCTTGTGACCCAATATATGGTCTATTTTTGAAAATGTCCCATGTGCACTTGAGAAGAATGTATAATCTGTGGCTTTGGTGTGAAATGCTCTGAAGATGTCAATTAGGTCCATCTGATCTAGTGTGTCATTTAGAATTGCTGTTTCTTTGCTGATTTTTTTGTCTAGAGGATTTATCCAGTGATGTCAGTGGTATATTATAGTCTCTTCTTATGATGGTATTGTTGTTGATCTCTCCCTTGATATCTTCCAGGAGATTTTTTTTATGTATTTGGGTGCTCCTGCATGGGGTACATATATGTTTACTAGAGTTATATCTTCTTGTTGAATTTGCTCCCTTTAGTATTATGTAATGGCCTTCCTTATCTCTTATTATGGCCTTTACTTTGAGGTCTATTTTATCATATGTAAGTATCGCCACCCCAGCTTTTTTCTCATTTCCATTTGCCTGAAAAATATTTTTCCATCCCTTTGCTCTCAATCTGTGTGAATCCTTTGCTCTGAGGTGGGTCTCTTGTAGACAGCAAATATATGGGTCATGTTTTCTTATCCATTGTCTTTTGATTGGTGCATTTAATCCACTTACGTTTAATGTTATTATTGACAAGTGCATGTTTGTTGTCATATTTTTCCTTAGTGTTTGTGTTTCTTCTTGCCTTTCTCCTTCTTCTTTTTACAGCAGTCCCTTTAGCATTTCTTGCATTGCTGGCTTGGTAGTGATAAACTCTCTTAGCCCTTTTTTGTCTGTGAAGCTCCTGATTCCACCTTCAATTTTGAATGATAGCCTTGCTGGGTATAGTATTCTTGCTTTGCATCAGTCCCTTGCTTTGTATCAGTCCCTTGCTTTGCATCACTTTGTATATTTCATTCCATTCCCTTCTGGCCTGGTGTGTTTCTGTTGAGAAATCAGTTGATATTCTGATAGGAGACTCCTTGTAAGTAACTTTCTGTTTATTTCTGGCAGCCTTTAAGATTCTTACTTTGTCGTTGGTGTTCACCAATCTAATTATGATGTGTCTTGGTGTCAGTCTTTTGGGATTCAACTTGTTTGGAACTCTATGTACTTCTTGGACTTGCATAGTTTTTTTCTTGCCAATATCAGGAGAGTTTTCTGTCATTATTTCTTCAAACAGGTTTTCTATTCCTTGCTTCTCTTCCTCTCCTTCTGGTATCCCTATTAAGCAAATATTGTTTCATTTTGTGTTGTCCCAAAGCTCCCTTAGGCTCTCCTCTTGCTTTTTGAGTCTTCTTTCCAGTTGCTGCTATGTTTGTGTGCTTTTTCCTACCTTGTCTTCTAATTCACTGATGTGGTCCTCAGCCTCTTCTAATCTACTGTTTAGGCCTTCCATTGTGTTCTTTATTGCAGTTATATCATTCTTCATCTCCTCTTGGTTTCTTTTCATGTTGGTGACATTCTCATTCAGCTCCTTATAGTTCTCATTGAGTTGTGTGTATTTGTCATTGAGTTGTGTGTATTTGTCATCCATCCATTTAAACATCCTTATAACCATTACTCTGAATTTTATCTCTGATAAACTGCTAGCCTTGAATTCATTTAACTCCCTTTCTGGTGGTTCCCCTTATTCTTTCCTTTGGGGATTGCTTTTTTATCTTCCCATGTTTTCCTGTAATGTTTTAATTGTAGATCCAGTTGCTTTGCTACCCAGGTTCTTTTGGGGATGGTGCTACTAGCGTAATCTCTCAGTTCTCCTGGGCTTGTTAATCTAGTGTAGCTCCCTACTTGAGCTATTTGGGTTCTCTTGATGTAGGCCTGCAAGCTTGAGAGGCACAACTGCGGTGTCTAGAAGTCAGCCGCGTGGAGGGGAGTGTCCCAATTTTTGCTATCTTGCACCCTTAATTGAAATCACACGTGCCCAGCAGGGACTCACAGTGGCACCCAGGAACCATCTGTTGGGGTGATGGGTCTCAGGGGGCCTGCTCTCTGGAAAGGCGTGACTGTGGTGCCCAGAGTTCTGCAGTCATGGGGTGGGCAGACCCAGCTTTTGTTGTTGCACCTGTGGTGGATAGGCGCTTACTCCCAGTGGTGGCTCACAGGAGCACCCGTGGTATGTTTGCCAGCGAGGCACACTGAAGGACTCTGAAGGGCCCTGGCAGTGTAGCCGCACAACTGAGGCACCTGTGGGCTGGTATCCAGGATGAGTGAATTCAAAACTTCTACTGCTGTGGGGGGGGGGGGGAGTGCGCCCCCGCTTGTTCAAGATCGCACCCAGGGAGAGCTCACAGTAGCTCCCACTAGTGCCCTGTGGGTAGATGGGCTCAGGGTGCCTGCCTGTTGGAACTTTGCCTCTGTGGAGGTGCGCTTGCCAGGCGCAGAGTTCTGATGGACTCTGAGCGGTCCTGGCACCGCGGTTGAGCAGCTGGGGTAAATGTGGGCAGTTATCCAGGAAGAGGGAATTTAGAATTTCTACTGCAGGGCTTCGCACCCTTGTCTGTGCAGAATCACACCCTTGGGGGCTCTCAGCGGCTCCCAATCGCTGCCTAAGGAGTGGAGTGCCCTGCGTGGAATCCGGCTGGAAACGTGCAAATCCGGACACTTGTGAATCCAGAGTTCTGCTGCTGGGGACGGGGCGGTTGTACTTACTGCTGCTGAGTGGTGCACCTTTGGAGGTGGAGCTCCCAGGGTCCGCGGGTCTGCACCTGGAGTAGCAGTATTTTGGCTGGAGTGGCTGCTGGGTTGTGGGGCAGTTCCAAGGCCTGTCTGGTTGGTGGTGTTGATGAGTTCCTAAAAAAGGCCGTTCTCCCCTTCAAGATGGCGTGGGCTCCGTGCTGGAGTTCCGCTGTCTGGGGAGTGCCCGCAGAAGTGGTAGTCTCTCCTTGTCAAGAAGAGCCTGTCTGCCAGCCCCTGTTGCTCCTGTGAGATTTAACTTTCCCTTGCTCGCTCACTCACACACACACCACGCACATCCACATACTCTCCTTTCACACCCTCACTCATTCACTTCCTCTCCCTCACCTCCGTCCTGCCAGCCGCCACCTTTTTTTTCCTCTCTCCATCTCTTTATTTAATAGCCACCCGTTGAGGATTTATGAATTTTCACCATTTCTTTGAAGGTTTCTTTACCTTCTGGGCATAGACTACCTTTCTTTCTTCTCTGCTTTATCCATCCAGTCATCTATCCATCTACCTGTCCTTTCAACAATATTTAATGATTGCCTAGTATATATCAAGAATTTTTTTTTATAAAATGGGGATGTTCCATGAATGAGATAAAGAAACTCTCCAATGTCATGGAGTTTATATTTCAGTGGAGAACATAGATACATGAGCCAAAATGTAAATATGATTTCAGGTAGTGCTAGTACTGTGAATAAATGAAAACAGGGAAATATGCCTAGGTGATGGGAATTAGCAGCATGAAATAGGTGGTCAGGGATGGCCTTCTCAATATTTGAGCAGAGAACAAAGTAATGAAAATAAAACAGCCCATGCAGTTATAGAGTCAAAGATGTATTTCTAATCAAAGTCCCCATAACAAAAGGACCTAAAAATCATTTCCTCTCTCCTCTAACCCCCCACTGGAATACATTTATCATATTTAAGTTGTTGGGTGAATACAAAAAAGGCCAAGTAGAATCAGCTAAGCTGATTGCTAGGGTCTATAATTTGCTATGCTATTTTAAGATTAGCTGGAATTATATTTTGTTTGAAGGGCCTTTATTTTTCTAACAAAGACCAAATTGAGAAAATATGGAGTAATAATGTTGCCTAATGCAATACAGTGCTAATTTAAAAGATCCAGAGAACAAGAGTCTTTGAAAGGATGACTTTCTTACTTTCATTTTACTTCTGTGCCTTTGTATTGCTTTGAGAATTGGTTTGGTTTCCTGCTGTTCATCTCCACGAGGGGTAATCCAAGAAAAGAGGACTAACCTCACCACACCAGTAGTCAATGTGTTTTGGATTATGAGTAAGAACTATTGATGTGGATAAAAAATAAAATGTGGATTTGAGATTTCCACCCTTAGCTTTATATTAGCTTCCAATTAATTGCTGCTGTAACAAAGTCCCAGAGACTTAGTGGTTAAAACAACACAAACATACCATGTGATCATTCTGTCTGACACCAGTCTCCCTGAGCTAAAATCAAGGTGCCAATCACATCTGCAAAGTTCCCTTGGTCATGGAAGGTCATGTGGTCACAGATTCCAGGTTTTAGGACATCTTGAGCATCTTAGAATCTGCCATGATTCTCCCTTCCATGGCTCTTCTTTAAATTGGTGACTGTGACTTCTGAGAATGCAGAAGTCTCACCAGACAGAGCCATTCCTTAATGAGACCAAACTGATTCCTGGGAATGGGTAAGGAGAACAAAAGGTTTTTCTTAGAACTGTGAAAGCACTCAGCTTCTGACCAAAAACTCAGTCCATCTGGGGCCTGGGCACTCCTTGTGACATGTTCCAGAACTGTTCCAGCCTGTTCTGTTTCTGCAACTAGAATTTGAGTCACCTTTTAAAGTTGCTCTATGACAACCTGTAGAAACTCATTTTTATTCTATTAGAAATTGGAGGCTCTCTCTCTCCCCTGCCTTATTGTCTATGTTCAAGAATCATCCTTTTCTGTCCTTTTTGATGGATTCCAAATTGTTCCTAGAAGGAAACTGGTGATAATTCTATTTTCAGCAGCTCATACTCTGGGGACTGATTTGGGTCTTGTCTTTGATAGTGTGCTTCTCTAATCATAATCCTGACTTCTGAAATATTAGTGTCAGTAGAGAAAAGGCTTGCTAACTCTATCGCTCATTTATCACTGAGAAGATGCTTTTAAGGAAGGTCTTAAATGAAGACATTGTACAAATGCCAAAAAAGAAAAAAAGTACTATGTCTAGGGATTAGTGAAAGCTTATCATTGTCTGACCTCAATTAGAAAAAGCAGAAATATTTCTAAGGATTGCTTCTGAGATGCCTGAAGTGGCTTACTAAATGTTGGAACTAACTCCTAAACTGAAGCTCTTTGCCATTAGTGATCTAGTAACCTCATTCCTTGACTTCCCTTCAGAAACTCCTCATAAATGTTTGTAAGGGCTCTCAGCACCACTGGTTAGATTTAAACCTGAATTTACTAGAAGCAAGCAGGAGTAATTATGTGCAAAATAAATGAAAGAAATTATAATATCTCCGCAAGATACATAAGCATAAGATAAAAATGTTTAAATTGGAATGAGCAAGGTTGCTCAAGCATTTCTTTATTATTACCTCCAAAAGGAATCTTTTAAGATATATTTTTCTGAATCACTCTCCTATGACATTTTATTTTTAATCTTCACCTGAGGATATTTTTCCATTGACTTTTAGAAAGAGTGGAAAGGAGTGGGGAGAGGGAGAGAGGGAGAGACATATTGATTGGTTGCCTACCACACCCACTCCAACCAGGGCTGGGGATCAAACCTGCAACCAGGTATGAGACCTTGACTGGAATTGAACCCACCATCCTTCGGTGCCAGGGCTGACACTGTAACCCAGGGGTGGGCAAACTTTTTGACTCGAGGGCCACAATGGGTTCTTAAACTGGACCGGAGGGCTGGAACAAAAGCATGGATGGAGTGTTTGTGTGAACTAATATAAATTCAAAGTAAACATCATTACATAAAAGGGTACGGTCTTTTTTTTATTTCAATAGTTTTATTCATTTCAAACATTTTAACAAGAAGAATGTAAACACTAATTATTATAATTTGAAACTTCAAAAAATGGAGGAATCATAGCACAATAACATATCTTATATTGAAGATGGCAAAGGCAAAATAAAATTGCCTAACAAAGGAAAGGTACAAAAGCCTTTCAAATTAAACTTAAATATAATAAAATAATTTAAAACTAAAACAAATAGAAAAGAACAAAATGTGTAAACAGTAAATTAAACATTTTCTTTAGTGCAACTTCCAAATTATGCCCGGGACGTAGATGTAGATGGCAATGTAGACTGGGTTGAAAGGTTTTTGGTCTTTAAAACATCAGCTTCAGTGGGAACAGTGTTGTTGGTCTCCTTTTTAGCTAATGCTCTGATACTGTGCTCTCCAGGGGCGTGTCTCCCTACATCACCACGATAACGTGTCTAGCATTCCCAGGGTGATGTCGGGGGACGCGTCCGCGGGCATTACAAGGAGCCTCTGGAAGATTGAGAGGTTGTTCCTTCTACTGAATGGGCGGATATAAATCCGCCCACTCAGAAGAAGGAGCTGCGGCCGTGTTTCCCGATGTTGCCATGTTAACACTGCTGCTGGTGAAGGAGCGGAGGGGAGAGCAAGAGAACCCTCTGCTCTTTCGGCTCTGCGGGCCGGATAGAACAGCCTAACAGGCCGGATCCAGCCCGCGGGCCGTAGTTTGCCCAGGGCTGCTGTAACCACTCAGCACTGAATATACTGAATTACTATATACCTACTGATGTGCTGTATGTATATCTGTGCTTTATACACAAAAAGAGTAAAATATTCTGCCCCTGTTCCAAGAACAAATTTTCATCCCCTTGAGGAAGATATTGTCCTATTGTGAATGTGTGATATAAATTGAAGGAACACACTTGATTTTATCTTCTTTCCATTTCCATGATATTATAATTACATTTTTAAAAGTGAAAATTGATTATGGAAATCATATATGCAAAACAGGGATAAAGAATACTTATATTCCCCCAAGTCAGAGAAACATAAATATATAATTTTATAAACATGACCATCTTTCTATGTCAATAGGTATATTATCACAACATTATCGTTATATTTGCAGAGTACTTAATTATATAGTTGTAATGTCTCATCATTTAGGTACACAATACTTTGGCAGATATTGATGTTGTTTCTGACTTATTTTGAGAGAAACAAGACTGTGATATAGATTCCTATATGTATCTTTTCATACATGACTGAATATTTTCCTTGGGATGCATGCCTAGAAGTGCAATCTTCCAGGCAAAGGAAATGCATTTTTCAAGGCTTTTGACACATGGTGCAAAATTGCCACCCAAACAGCATGGTTCCTTTCAAAAAGGCATAATCATAACAAAATTTGAATGATACCTGAGTAATTGTGTGGTATCTCCTCTACCAATAAAATATTGCATTTGCATCCAGATGATTGGGCATATTTTTAGAGGGTGTAATTGTTCAATTGGAACACAAAATCTCTGAGCAAGCAGGAACTGGAAAGAGATTTGTGATGTGGTCAGAATTTTATGTGTATAACTTGGCTCAGCAAAATGATAGGGGTGTTTGCAGAGGGGCTGGAAAAATGATTATCATCCAAGTTGTTTTTGTTTGATCCATTCTGAATCTCTTTCTGACGTTTTATCATTTTAAAGCTGTCCACACATTTTATCACAGCTTTGGGTAAAGTCTGAGATGACAGAGATGCAGGCAACAAAAGAAGTACTTTCCAAAAACTGTTTATGTATTAATTCAACAAATATTTATTGAGCAACTACTAGATGACAGGCACTGGAACAGGCCTGGGGCATATATAACAGTGGCTAAAAATAAGTCCCTTCTATTGTGAAGTGTGTGTTTCAGTGTAGGGAGACAGATAATATGCCAAGTAAACATCTATATACATAAAAGGCTAAGCGACCATCCGACTGGTAGCTATGACACACAATAACCACCAGGGGACAGACACTTAGACTGGTAGCTATGATGCACACTGACCACCAGGGAACAGACGCTCAATGCAGGAGCTGCAGAGCTGCAGTGACTTGGCAGCAGCGGTTCTCGGGTGACGCACCCCGAAACCAGAGAGGAGAGAGCCCAATTTCAGGGTGTGTCACCTGAGAACTGCCCTCTTGCAATCCGGGACCCCTGGGGGATGTCCGAGAGCTGGTTTCTGCCCGATTCCCGCAGGCCAGTCTGAGGGGACGACACCTGCTGGAGGGACTCTGCTCACTTTGCAGATGCCCTTCAAGCTGCGGGTGCAGCCCCAGGTGCAGCTGTCTGGGGAGGGACCGCAGGACGTTGGCTCCAGTGTGTTTCTGGCCCATCTCATCCAGTCCCGCCCCACAGGCCACCTTTTAATTAATTTCCTTTCAATCTGCATGAATCTGTGCACCGGGGCACTAGTAAATATACAGTGAGTGGCCAGATTATTTTGATCTCTGAACGCATAATAATCTGGCCACTCAGTGTGTGTGTGTGTGTATCTATCTATCTATCTATCTATCTATCTATCTATCTATATATATATATATATTAGAGGCCCGATGCATGAATTCATGTATGGGTGGGGTCCAGCCAGCCTGGCAGGGAGAGGGGACATGGGCAGTTGGCTGGCCTGCCTGCTGGTTGAACTCCTGGTCAAGGGGACAGTTTGCATATTAGCCTTTTATTATATAGGATATACACTGAGTGGCCAGATTATTATGCATTCAGAGATCATATAATATGATGACAGTTAGTGATGAATGCTACGGAGATAAATAAGACAGTGCATGGTGAGGCCTGGGGGGGGTGTGGTGTGTGTGGAGAGGCAGGGGAAGGACTATTTTAGATAAGGTGGCAGAGAAAACCCTCTGAGCAAAATTGAAATACAGTGATGGAGCAAGTTTTGCAGAAATCTGGGGAAAGAACATTCTAGACACAAGGAAGAGAGTATTCAAAGGCCCTGAGATTGGAACATGCTTGACAATTAGGAATAGGAAGGAGGCTGGTGTGGCTGGAGCAGAGTGAGGAGGACAGTGATAGGAAAAGAAGATGGAAAGATATACAAGGGTTAGTTCATGCACAGCATTTTAAAACACATAAGGATGCCACAACATCTCCAATTTTGAATCATTGAAACTCTCCATCAACAAACATCCTAAAGCTCTGAGTGTGTTCCAGAGTGCTGGCTAGACACTAGATATATAAGGGGTTGAAGACAGGCGGGGCTCTCAGGAATGAACGTTCCCGGGAGGACAAAGACAAGCCTAGAGACAATGATGTTTTATAGTGATTGTGCCCTCATGGGTGTAGTAGCAGGCATTAGCTAGAGCACAGTGACAGTTCACCTAGATAGCTGCAATATAAAAATTGAGATAGTTTTAATGAAACTATATTTTTCTTTTAGCAGCCTGCATATGTCACTCTATTGTTGCATGTATTATGTTATTTGAAATTAAATGTTAAGTCATCTGCTCACCCCAGTGGATTGGGTCTTGGAATTAAGGAGCACATTTTCATTCAATTCAGCTCTGTGTCTGGACCGGGCTTTCACCAAATTTGTGGCAGTGAACTTAGGATGCCAAAGAAAGAATCTAATTGGGGTTGGCTTCCTGTCTGAAAAGTTCTGGACTTGACTGGACCTTCGTTAAAAGATTAGAATGCCATGCAAAGCTCACTGGAAATCTGGAAGATGGGCGGGAAGGAGTGGGGGAGGGCATGTGGGTTACTGGTGCTTTTCCCTACTTGTTTTGTCAGTCGTGAGTCTCACTTGTTGGTAAATAGAAATTGCATGTGTTTTGGTTCTCCTTTCAATGGCAAATTCACTGGGGGAAAGAACAGTCTCTCATTGCTTTGCGTGGGTGTGTGACAAATGAAACATGAATGAGGAAAACAATCTTCCCATTCGAATCTGTTTACAGAAATACATAGAAATAAAACGAGAACATTTTCCTGTGGCTTCCTACTCATTCTAAGAGCATTACCATATGCATCCAATGTCTCAATTATCTCCAGGACTCAGGAATTTGGGGTTTTGTTTCAAGCATCTTGCAGGCTGTAGGCCATTGGAAAGCTTATTCTCTGATCTAAGCACTGTGTACTGTAGGGTGATTATCTGGTGTTTTTAGGACATGGGCTTGATTGCAAAGGATTCTTATCTCCAAGGTAACACCTGACATTCCCATTGGCAGAGAACAGTTTGTCTGGCCTGTTTGTGTCTTTCTGCTATTTGAAAAGCATTATGGGAGCAAATTTACTTGAGGACATTCAGAGTTGAGGAGATGGAAAAGGCAGTTCTGTTCCCAATTACCTTGTGTGTTTGTTCTGTATAGTTGGAACCTGCAGAGCACCCAGAACACACCCCAAACCTTGTTCCTGTTAAGATTAGCGTCCCCTCCTGTGGCCTGCCTGCTTGTACATTTCCAGCACCAAGGTTTTTTGTAGTTAACGTTCTCTGCCTAAACTACCAGCTTGGCTTGAGTGAACTAGAATTGCACTTTAACTCCTATTTTAATGATGACAAGCTTTTGCTGCTTTTCATACTATGATGAGTTATTTCTATTTGGATCACAGATAAGATGTCTGATGGTCAGACAGGGTCAACCCATTTAGCTTCATTGCAAAATATTTCTGAAATGAAATGAATAAAGGTGTTCAGAATGAATGAGCAATATGAAAGTTTGCATCTTTTTATTTGTAACTGCAAAATTCTAATTGTATTTGAAAACACGCACTGTGCTTGGAGCTGGGGCTTAAAAACTGAGGAAGATAAATATGATTTTCCAATCTAGGGGAGGAGAAGGACATTCAAAAATTAGTCACACCAGTAAACATGCTCCTAGAAATGGTGGCACAAAAAAGGGGAGGATGCCAGGGGAGACTATTTTTAGATTGAATTTCCAGGAAAGAGATCTCTGAATGACACTTAAACCAAGATCTAAGGTTAACTAAGAGGGGATGAAGAATGTGAAGGGGTCTGGAAAATCACTTTTTTTGGTCTGAATCACTGAAAGAGAAGCTTCTGGAATCACATAGTTATCAAAGGGATGAGTATTGTAAGATGTGGCTGAAAAAAAGAGATTTGAGCCTCATGATGGAAGACCTTATTTTTTCTAGTAATTATGAGGAAGCCTTGCCAGGTTTTGAGCAGAGGTGGAGGAGTGGGTTCATGATGTGGTCAGAGCTAATTGATTATAGTAATTACAACTTTATCTATGAAGGGTCTAATCAGGCATTCTAACCGTTTTTATTATCACAAGGCAGGGCATTTCTGGGTGTGTAGGAAATAAATAGACAGACATCTGAATGTATACATAATACATATGCTATAAATTTTATGGTTGTATATACATACATATATATATATATATATATATATATTAGAGGCCTGGTGCATGAAATTCATTCACAGGAGTGTGTGGGGGGGTGTCCCTCAGCCCAGCCTGCACCCTCTCCAATCTGGGACCCCTTGAGGGATGTCTGACTGCCCTTTTAGGCCTGATCCCTGTGGGATCGGATCTAAACGGGCAGTCGGACATCCCTCTCACAATCCAGGACTGCTGGCTCCCAACTGCTCGCCTGCCTGCCTTCCTGATTGCCCCTAACTGCTTCTGCCTGCCAGCCTGATCACCCCCTAGCCACTCCCCTGCAAGCCTGATCGATGCCTAACTGCTCCCCTGCCGGCCCGATTGCCCCTAACTGCCCTCCCCTGCCAGCCTGGTTACCCCTAACTGCCCTCCCCTACTGGCCCAGTCACCCCCAACTGCCCTCCCCTGCAGGCCTGGTCCCTCCCAACTGCCCTCCCCTGCTGGCCTGATCGACCACAACTGCTCTTCCCTGCCGGCCATCATGTGGTGGCCATCTTTGACCACATGGGGGTGGCCATCTCATGTGTTGGAGTGATGGTCAATTTGCATATTACCTCTTTATTATATAGGATATATATACCTCCCTATGTATTTATACACACATATAAGAATATGTCTATACACATAGAAATAGAAATTTAAATTTGAAAGTATACTTTGAGCTTAGGTTTAGGCATTTATCTACATTCCCATTTTTGTTACTCAAAATGTCTACAAGTTTAAGATTAACTGTTAGGTTAAGATTCCAAGCTGATGTTGATGTAGATGTTTCAGGTCTGAGTAGGAAAATACTTGCAGGGAATAAACTAGGGAAATACAGACTGGGTAACCTCTCATTTTTACATTTTTGGCTCAGAATTAATGTCATCCTAATGACTTTTATTATAAAGAAAGGAAAATATACCTAAGTCTAAAACTGAAGCCAAATAATAACCTCTGCATTTTTCATAACTGCTTGAATAATTAAAGGCTAAATTTTAACGGACTCATGAATTTATTCAAGGTAAGGAAGGCTCCAGGATTGCTCATGTGGCCCATCATGGGCCTCCCTGTTCAGAGCCCCATCTCTGAAATGCCTGTGGATTAAAAAGAACTGCTGAATAATATGAGAAAGTAAAGAGCAAAGCTGACCTGAGGCCTTAGGTTCAAAAGTTAAGCTATTCTCTCTCATTGTCCAATGTGGCTTTGCTTGTATTCTCAAAGAACTCAGAACCAAAATGTCAGTGTCTATTTCTCAGTCAGTGAGGTTCAAACTACCCTGTCTTTGATGGGGGCATTTTCTTATTTGAATTTAGAGATAAATGGAATCTACATAGCTTACTAAAGAATTATAGTATTGTTAGGACTAAGTACAAATTGTGCTCAAATAAAAGGAAATCCTTTCCCTTTCCAATCATGCTCTGCAAAAAATGGGGGGTACATTACCTATACTAATAAAAGCCTAGGTGGTCCTTGCGCCCTCGCGCGACACCCTCACATCATCACAAGATGGCCACCACAAGATGGCCACCACAAGATGGCTGGCAAGGGAGGGCAGTTGGGGGTGACCAGGCCTGCACGGGAGGGCATTTGGGGGTGACGAGGCCTGCAGGGGAGGACAGCTGGGGGCAACCAGGCCTGCAGGGGAGGGCATTTGGGGGCTATCATGCTGGCAGAGGATGGCAGTTGGGGGTGATCAGGCCAGCAGGGGAGCAGTTAGGCATCAATCAGTCTGGCAGAGGAGCAGTTAAGGGGCGATCAGGCTGGCAGGCAGAAGCAGTTAGGTGCAATCAGGCAGGCAGGCAGGCAGGCAGGCAGGCAGGCAAGCGGTTGGGAGCCAGCATTCCTAGATTGTGAGAGGGATGTCCGACTGCCAGTTTAGGTCCGATCTCTGTGGCAGTCAGACATCCCTCAAGGGGTCCCAGATTGGAGAAGGTGCTGGCCGGGCTGAGGGGCATCCCTGCCCCATGTACAAATTTCATGCACCAGGCCTGTAGTACAAGCATAATGGGATTGCTATAATATCCAATCACATAAACATAAAAAACATTTAAAAACTCTAAATGTTCATGCATATGGCATAAAACTTAAGGATATCTTTGAGATGAGCCACCTCATGTTCTGGAAATATTCTCTTTCTCTCTCTCTCTCTCTCTCTCTCTCTCTCTCTCTCTCTCTCTTTTTTTTTTTTTTTTTTTTTTTTTTGAATCTAGTCACACTTTTCCTAAATTTGAGAAGCCTAGAAAATAACCCCCAAATGTCATTCAGCAAAACTTAAGGTTTGGAAAAAAGAGAATTAATCTGTTGAGTTTTCTGCCTTGCCATATATATGCTGTGATCTATATCTTTCATTTTCTCTTTTGTTTTGATTTTAATTGTATTTTTAAATTAAAACTCACCCAAGGAAAATAATTTTTTTTCCAACTTAAGCTGATGAGAAACAAAGAATGCCAACACTGAAATGTTAATATTCAGAAAATTCCAAAGCCTATGTAATTTTAAAGGAAAGATTGCCATCTTTCAAAATAAATTTTATTATGTGGCTATCCATAGGATATAAACTTAATACAAAAGGAAATTGAAATATTGATCTCATAGTTCAGTGAACATAAAATCTATATATATTTAGGCAATCACACATTTTATAATTCCCCAGAACTGGTATGGTCTCTAGCATTTGCACCATTAATTTTTATAGCTCAGTATTAAATGTTAAGTATGTGTGAAAGCTTATGCTTTCATTGCCTGTCTTCCAACATAGAGATTTTTTTTATGAATACTAATAATAATTGATAATGATATTGCTTTTACATATTAAGCCCTTTCTGTGGCCCAGGTAGTACTCAAATACTTCATGTATAACGTCTTTTAAATCCTCAGGACTTCCTATGAATAAGCATCATTATACCCATTAAACAGTTGAGTTCAAAGAGACTTAAAAAGGTTAGAGTTTACTTTCCCATGGTTATATAGCTAATAAATTGGGATTGAAATTTAGGCTAATTTGACCCATGGAAGAATATGGGTAATGTGTGTGTGTGTGTGTGTGTGTGTGTGTGTGTGTGTGTGTTTTAATAGGTAAAACACCCTTACTATATATTTGTAAAACAAATAAGCACCATCTATAAAGACAAATTAATTCTTTGAGACTATGGCCACTAGAGTCAGATCACCTGAGTTCCAAGCCAGCTTCTACCACATGGACAAATAATTCAATTTCTCTATAATGTAATTACAATGCTTATAGAATGGGGTTTATAGTAGTATTAACACCTAGGACCAATGCCCGCCATGTTTCGTGCATGCCCCCTGGTGGTCAGTGCACGTCATAGCAACTGGTTAGTTCAGTTGTTTGGTCTATTTGCATATTAGCCTTTTATTATATAGGATTATTATTTTTATTATTACTACTACTATTATTATTACTGCATCTCCATTAGAGAAGATGTGAGCCCACATCAACACAACCTCAATGAAGCTGAATGAAATGTTTTCTGACTCTGTAATTCCATGCTGTTTCCTCTGTGTTCTCAAATACTTTAAAAGATCACAAACATTTCTATCTTTATATCTCCACCAGGACAGACTTACAGAGGATAATCCCCAGTAGACAGGATCTAAGGCACTGCAGGGATCCAGCTTCTACAGACCTGACTGCTCCAGGGACAGGGGAAATGTTCCAATCGTTAATCGGATTTTTCTCCCAACTTACTTTCCTTCAACATAATATCCTCCTGGGTAGAATCCAAATTAAATGAGCTTCTGTTGGGTGCTCAGCATCCTGCATTTTCCATGGCTGCTTTTTTTTGTTGTCAAATTTTTTCCCCTCAAGACTCAGAAAATTAGCTTATTTGGTAATTTCCTTTCTCTGTAGGTAGTGATGCTATGAGCGATAGCTACTATGTACTGATGGCTTTAAAATATTTGTGCAAAGGGAGAAAGAGTTATAACCAGTGGTTTAATAACTCAACATCTCTAAGGTTTAAATAAGTATATTGCTTTCCCTGGCTTAGACCTCCTAAATATCATTTGATTGACCACTAGGTGGAGGTGATTGGTACACAGAGATAAAACCAAGAGAGTTCTAGGTTTGGGGAACTTGTAGTACTGTAGACATATAACTTTATTTAGGTCATTTTCCTAAATAAAGCTAGTCTTTAAGATGAACGCTTTCTAAAGACTCTAAAGAGATCAATTTTCATTTAAAAAAGAAAAACATTGAAAATGGAGAGAAGAGCCCTAGCCGGTTTAGCTCAGTGGATAGAGCATTGGCCTGCAAACTGAAGGGTTCTGGGTTCCATTCCAGTCCAGGGCACATGTCCAGGTTGTGGGCTTGATTCCCAGTGAGGGGCATGCAGGAGGCAACCGATCAATGGTTCTTTCTCGTCATTGATGTTTCTATCTCTCTCTCTCCCTCTCCCTTCCTCTCTGAAATAGTAAAATATATTTTAAAAAAAAGAAAATGGAGAGAAGGAAAAAAATCTGAAGAAATATATGAGAAAGCATCAAAAAATGTAAATCATTATGCATTTGTAGTTTATTGTTTATAGGCAATTATATATATAATTACTGGACAAATGCTTATTGGGAACAACTTTCTCTATTAAGTTTGTTTGGGGTTTTAGAAAGATGAGCCGATTCTGCCATATAGTCTTTAATAAAGAGAGAAGCTGATAACCAAAGACAAGATAGGAAATGAGGAAGGTTACAAGAAATAAATAAATGAAGCACAAATGAAATAAAAAGAAAACTATGAGGAAAGAAAGCAGTGACACTTTAACTGGGCCTTTAAAGCTGGGGAGGTTTTTGTTTCGGTCAGGTGATGGAAGAGGAGAGGAAAATGTCAGAGCAAAGTCTGAGCACATACATATCTGAGAAGTGTGGGAAACAGTGGTGGTTTGGTTTGGCCAGAAGAAAAAGTATGAAGAATGCCAAGGGAGAAAAGCATGGAGATTATGTCTGGCTGTGATAGGATGTCTGGCAGGCTACTATAGTAGTTCTTTACTACCACAAAGACATCCCAGTATGGTGTCTGTTTCACACACACCAAGGATGAGGGTATACAGTTTTAAGGTACGTTTGTTTCTTATTTCCTACATCTGTGACATTGTTTTAAATGGCTTTGCTATATTAAGCTTTGCATCAACAAAAAAAATTTTTCTTTTTTTTTGCAGGAAATAATTGTTATAACCTCAAAATTAATGGTCTAGGATAATGTTTACAAAGTCATTAGACCTTAAGTGTTATACCTTGCAGGATCTAACTTGTGAATTCTGTCTGCCCTGTGTTCCTTCATGTCCCCCTTGGGTATTTCCTTAGTGTGAGGGAACTTAAAAGAGGACCATTTAATTCCTCAGTTAATTTTTCTGGACTTCTTTTTTGGCAGGTAAAATATTTAACCTGCCTCAATGTCAACTCATGAGTAATGTTGAAAATTGGTCCATTGACCCCTTTCTCACCCTTACCTTCATTTCTTTTGTTATTATCCCTCAGATGCTTCATCATTTTCCTCCCTCTTAATTCAAATAATGCCTACAAAAATGGAAAATTATGGGTATGATCTTGACTCTTTTATATCACTGGAGGATACCTGAAATACCGAATGCTGACTCAGAGAATGCAAAGGTCTACCAATTCACTAGACAGTGAATAAATATTTATCAAGAACCTGTGAATTTCTAGTCACTTTATACAGATAATTCAGCAAAGATCAAAACAAATAGGGAACCACTGTTCTCAAGTGGGGAAAACACATACACTGGCACCTAGAAGCTTACATAAAGCAATTGAGAAACAGACAAGAGAAATACCCAGTGTAATAAAAGCAAACTGGGTGGCCATGGAAGACTTTTCCAAAGAAGTGACTATTATGCTTATGTGAGTGCTACAAAGAAGCCAGCTAGGTATAGTTTACTGATGTCAAGCAAAAAAATAGAGCTGTATCATAAAGCAGTAAAAAACAGATTTTATTTAGGACACTTGCTATAGGAGAAAGGACATCTCATTATAGAAATGGCTCAATTCCAAATACAGGAGGAGCAAATAAGGATTTATAGCCAAGCAAAAGGAGGGGATCAGTAGATAGAAAATTACTAAAAGGAAACAGCAGGGGTATGGGCATTCTGGCTAAACCAACTTAATAGGATCCTTGCTGAAGACATACCAGTGTGATCAGACATCCACCAGTAGGATGGTGGAGCAAGAAGACCTGGATCAGATATAGAAGGTGATCAAATAGAGAGGGTGGGGGTTTCTGGTTAAACTTACTTAGCAAGGTTATGGCTAAGACTGGATTTTATACTGATGGGCCTATAGGAAGGTTCAGAACCCTGACTAAAGTTTGGTCAAACAAATATTTTTTGTCCTTTATGGAACCTAATATTTTAACACTTTGACCAGTTGGGATCATCCCTGCACAACATTCCTCTACTTGATAGGGACATTACCTCCAAATCTTTTCCCTACTCCTTCTACACTTATGTAAAATATGTAATGGCGGGGGGAATCTGAGAGACTTCAGTAGTGTTGTCAAGGAAATGCCCACAGCCTAGCTACCATTTCTGTCCTTTACAATGTCTAAAGAGAATCCCATGACAGTGCAGGAGGGGAGTGATCTGGAAACATGATACTGCCTTGGCATGGAAATATCAAACTAGACATTATGATAAACATTGTGAACAACGGGCCGTGTCTCCTTAGGAATGCTGGCTACTTTCCCAGACAGGTTCCCATGTGATGGTGTTACTGTTGTGAATTTGCGCTGGTACAGAACTGGCCTTCAATCTATAAGCTCAGAAACTACATCTCATCAGATATCTAGAGTATCTAAGATGTCACAATAATCAACTCAAAAGAGATGGGCACAGGTCTTGGTCTGTTTGGGCTGCTATAACAGAATACCACATGCTGGGTAACTTATATACAACATAAATTTATTTCTTACAATTCTGGGAGTTGGAAGTCCTAGGTCAGGGTGCCAGCACAGTTGGGTTCTGATGAGATTCGCTTCCAGGCTTTAAATTGTTGACATCTCACTTGTGTCCTCACACGGTGGAGGGAATAGGGAGTTCTTGGAGTTTCTTTTATTAGAGCATTAATTCATTCACGAGGGCCACACCCTTATGATCTAATCACTTCCCCAATGTCCCTGGCTAATCCCACTGGCTGTTAGGACTTGAACATGTGAATTTGGGAGGGATGCAAACATTCAAATCAAAGCAGTATATAAAATTGAATTCTACTTTGCTTGTTTCTAATGAAAATATTCATACAGAAGACATGGATAATATTTTGGAAAATTATTAAAAGATTTCTTGCCCTGGCCAGTGCGGCTTAGTTGATTGGGCTTAGTCCAGTGCACTGAAGTGTTTGATTCTCCAGTCAGGGCACATGCCTGAGTTGTGGGCTCCATTCATGATAAGGGGGCATGCAGGAGGCAGCTGATCCATGTTTCCCTCTCACATTTCTCTTTCTCTCTCTTCCTCTCCTTCCCCTCTCTCTACAAATCAATCACTCAATCAATAGAAGGTTTTTTGGTGAATCTGAACTTAGAAAATGAATTCATAAGAATCATATATGGAGAGGCTTCAGGCTCTACTAGCATGTGGGGTCCTGCACAACAGAAATATATCCTCTGGGCACTGCTGGGAGTGGGACCATGTTTTGCTCTGAGTTTCTCCTGTTCCTTGAAGCTGCAAAGCTCCCCTCTGGTTTTTCTTCCTTTACATATGTTAATACCTTTGGTCTGCCTTCAGTTCAGTCTTTTTGAATAGAAAGTATGTACTCTTTTTTTATATCTCTTCTCTGAGTCATCCTGGGTTGATTTATAATACTCAGAAGGCGATCTTTCTCCTTAATTTCTCTATTCTGGAAGGATGTTTTCTGTTTCCTTGGGGTGCACACTGTAGCTCTATGAAAATAACAATGGCATTTTCTATGAGATATCCAGGAAAACAGGAAATTAATTTGGGGATTTTTCCCCAGCTATCTATTGCTGTATAATAAACCAGCCCAAAATGCTATGGTTTAGAACAGCAAAAATTTTACTATTTCTTATCATTCTGTGAGTTGACTTGTCTTATATGGGTGGCTCTTCTAATCTATGTGACATTGTTAAGGTCTCTTATTTTGCTGTATTCAGCTGGTAGTTGTGATTAATTGGAAGGTCCAAGGAGTCTTCACTCATGTGTCTGGGCTACCTTTATCCACCATATGGCCTCTTCAGATGACTAAGTTGAGCTTAGTCATAGGATGTTGGTCTAAGATCTTGGCAATTGGCTTTCAAGATAAAGGAAGTGAAAGCTGTCAGTTCTCTTAAATATAAGACGCAGTATCATTTATGCCACATTCTATTGGTCAAGGCCATCCTTGATTTGAGGAGAGCAAGATAGACTCTACCTATTGATAGCTAGCATGCATACAAGGAGGGAAGAATTTGAGGATGGCTTTCTTGAAAAACTGCTATCACAATTTGGCTCCTAGCCACAATATTTCCAACAAGCGCAATACTGTCACCCTTTGTGGAAATGTCTCTTTGCATTACACATCAGCTTAAAATCTAGTATTTCATCATCTAAATCATGCTCATGTGCCACAAGGCTTCTGTGGCAAGGGTGTTTGAACTACCAGTAAAAGTACAATTTACCTGCTCTGCAAAATCTGACATAGACTGGTGGGTCAGGAACAGGAAAACTGCAATGTACAGTTCAAAAAAGTGGGGGCTGGAGATCAGAGAGGCACAGGAAGTCACCAGCTCATTTGCACACCTGTTCCCAATTCTGCCTATTGCAAGGACAGAGAATATTTATTGATGAAGGCTCAGTTCTGCTCCCTAATTTTGGTTCTCTGTGGCTCCTGGCTTTGCTCTCTGAGATCTTAGATCTGCTCTCCACGCTATCCTTTCTTAGCCATGAGAAATGACTTGTATCTTAGCTGAATCTGAGTATTCTTAGTTCTTTTCCAGTCCTTGAAAGGCACCCAAAGGCTTTCTTATTTAAATTTGAACCTTGTCTGCCCCTTTTAGTCAAAGTTGGCAAAGCTCTTTTATAATTTTTGTGGTTTTCCTGTGAGTCAAATTATACTCTGTTTTTCATTAGACAAAAGACAGAAACAGAAATTATTTTGAGTCAGGCCTGTCTCTTAGGATTGTGGTTAGGGTGTTGGGGAACATTTGTTAGATTCTTAAAAATCAGAGTTCTCAATAAGGTCTCTAAAAGCCATACCCTTAGCTTGATTATTACTCCAAGATTACATTTTACTGGCTGAGCTCTGGATTTGACCCTTGTCCTGTGGCCATTTTTCACTTTGAAAACCTTTAGCTGCTCAGAAAAGGCTTCATGGCAAGTCCTGGGTTGAAACTATTTCCTTTCATTTTTGCTTGAGAACTGAATAGCTGCTCCCTTAATCCCCCTTTCTATCTTGCAATCCTTTATCATGCATGGCTCAAACAAGCCAGCGAGCACATTCACATTCTTCCAGAACCCTCCTTAGTCAGGTCCACAATTTCATTGGGTACATTTTACAGTATCTGTAGTACACAGATTATTGTCTTGCCTTTTTTTTTTCTTAATGAAGTATGACATAGCTCTCCTTCTTTTCAGCTTCTGATCATAGCAATTTTCTCATCAATTTTCTACCTCCAAACAGTGTCCTCGCTGTCTTTCAGGCTTCTGCCACCACCCAGTCCCAAAGTCAAAACACAAGTTTTAGATTTTTGTTACAGGAGCACCAATCTGCCACCACCAGTTTCAGATGGGTATACATGAATTACAAACTACCCCCAAATTTAGAGACACAAAAGCAATGATCATATTTGTTCATAATTCTGTGGGTTAAGAATTTAGTACGGTATGGTGGGGATGACATGTCACTGATCAAAAGTGTCTGCTCAGTCACCTTAGAGGCCCAGACAGCTGAGGAGTGACTGTTTCAGCTTAACTGGGGTCATATGGCAGCAGTTTCATTTTCATGATTGATTGAGGTGTGTGTGTGTGTTTAAATATATTTTTATTGATTTTAGAGAGGGAGAGAGAGATAGAAACATCAATGATGAGAGAGAATCATCGATCGGCTACCTCTCGCATGCCCCACACTGGGTATCGAGCCTGCAACCCAGGAATGTGCCCTGACCAGGAATCAAACCTTGACCTCCTGGTTCATAGGTCAACACTCAACCACGCCAGCCAGGCGACTGAGTTTTTGTTTTGTTTTGTTTTGTTTTCCCACATGGTTATTTGGGGCTTCCTCACAGCTTGGTGACCTCAGAGTAGGCAGACTTCTTTCATGGTGCCTGGATTCCTTCCGGGGAAGGTGAAAGCTGCCAAACTGAAGGGAGAAGAAATAGACTCTACCACTGGAGGGATGGAAAAGTATGCATTTGCAGGGAGGGGAAGAATGGATGGAGTTTGCAGAAGACTATCAACCACAGATTTTTCTGCTTTAGGATTGTTCAAACATTCTTCATCATAACCTGCAATAAGAGATATGTGAGACCTAGAAATATCTCTATACTTTTAAATTAATATTATTCTAAGAAACAACATTTACCAACATTATCACACGAAATGCACTCATATTTTCTAACCTATTTTAATTCAATTTTTCAAAATGTTGGTTATAAAACTCAAATTTTTTTATAACTATTGAATTGAGATGAGCAATTCAAAACACAGTGTTTCTAATTAAAGTTTCTTGCTGTCTACATGATGAAAGTGAATATCAATAAGTAAAAGTATATTCCATAATAATTTGCCAAATTATACAGCTTGACTGAGGCAAAGAAGAGATAATCATGTTTTCTAGCTTAAGCCAAGATTTTTTTCAGTCCCACTGGACTTTAAAACTGCATTGTTAGCACATTACATGTCTTACCTTGTTTCCATCCAAACTTTGATGTGAGTTCTCTCTTTATATTGTCACTAGGTCCAGGAAAAAAACACAAGTCCTACAACTGCAAACGCAATTATCACACTATCTTGGTCCTCCTGTAACAGACTAAAGGCATCTGCAATTTCCATCCTTTTACAAACACCTTCATTAAAAAAAAATAAAAAGAAAAAGGAACTATTTTGCAGATGGCATTGTGGGGCATGTGACTATGAAAATATCCCTGAGACCCTTGGAATCATGAGTTGTGAAACAAGAGTTATTGTGAGCACAATTCTGCTGAATGTGGGAAACGTGTTTCTCACTTTCCAGAATCAGCCAGTTCTAGTACCAAACAGTTCGGACCTTACTTCTCTCCACTGGACTCTCATTTCCTGATTTGAATGATCTCTTTCAATATACCTTTATAACTAGAGCTAAAAGCTGTGGTTCCATCATCATTACATTGGCAGAGAAGACCTTTTAAAATAATACTTTATGCCATATAATGAGATCAAAATAATGTAATCACAGCCTTTTTCCTTTGTTTTAAAAGGTATATAGGATTGGGGAGTGTGTTGGGAGGAAGGGTGAAAAGGTGAAGGGATTAAGCAAAAAAAACAAACAAACTCATAGACACAAACAACAGTATGGTGATTACTGTGTTTTGTCTCTTATCACATCTTGGTTCAAGAACATCCACAGATACAATAGTCTAGTTTTGAATTACACTTTTTAAAAATCCTTACCTGAGGATATATTTTCATTGATTTTAGAGAGAGAGAAAGGGAGGGAGGGAGAGAGAGAGAGAGAGAGAGAGAGAGAGCGAGAAAGGGAGATGTTTGAGAGGGAACATTGATCGACTGGTTGCCTCCCTTAGGCACCATGACTAGGGAGCAAATCTGAAACCTAGGTATGTGCCTTGACCTGGAAATGAACCCACAAATTTTTGGTGCAGGTGACAACATTCCAATCAATTGAACTACACCTGCCAGGGCTATACATTTTTAAAATAAGGAAACATTTATTTCAGAAGGCTTGGTTGACAAGGAACATGGTGGATTTCCAAAATTAACTGTGAAAAACAGATCATCTGGGCCTGACTGAAAGTCATGCCTAACCTTTGTTCCCTTTCAAAAATGTCACTTTCTGCTTATTCAATGTTACTGTCATTCTATTATTTTAAACATTAAAATTCGTGTTCTGGAGCTGAAGGGGAATTATTGCTTCTATCTTCAGGCTTATTAGAAATAATTTAAAATTCATTCAATAGCAATAAAAATCACCTTTACTTATGGTTGAATGTTAAAATTTGCAATGCAATTTTTGTCTTTTATTAGTAGTATTTCAGCATTCATATATATACATTTATCTCAAGACTATTTGAAGTACCTTATAAAGAAACAGCTTTCTAAACATGAATTTTTCTTTAATTATTAATTCCTAGAGTGAGGGTAAAGTACAATTAATTACGTGACAATGTTGCTTAAAATGTCAGACTTTGCCTTATAAGGGTAATTTTAAAAATAGCATGTATGACACTTGAAAGAAATTTTTTTTGCTCCCTAAATTATTTACTCAGTATTTTGGACTAAGGTAAAACCAGATGATAAATGGCAAGTGGAGAGAAAAATCAGATCATTAGAATATAAATATTTTCCTCCTCTGATTTTCCATAAAAGATCACTCATCACTCACTCAGTTTTACAGGGTCTTTACATAAGGCTCAACATCATGAGATTGTAAGAGAGATATGGAATAGGAAGCTGATGATGCCTGGAAAAAATGTGTCCCAATATTAAAGGAATGAATCTATTTATTCATCCCAATCATCTATAATTGACTTAACAGTTCACTCTCTATATAATCCCAAACAATCTCATTTCAAATTTGGAACAATAGAGAAGAAGAGGACTGGGAAACAAAATGTGCTTGAATTATGAGTGCCTGCATTAGAATCTTTTCAGCACGCAAGGAAGGGGAGAGGGAAGAAGTTTGCCCACATGATGAAGCATTTCCTGCATAAGATTGGCTGGAGAATTGCTTCAGCTGGTGGGCAGCAGAATAGAGAGAAGTAAGGAGTCAATATGCTAAAGCAAATGACAGCAGCAAACAAAAACATCCAGAAAACGAGTCAGAATCCAATGGCAAATAAATGCCTTAGCACAATTCAGAGGTTGCAGAGTCAACTGGAGAAGAAGAACCATAGTAACAAGTGGTGTACAGTGATGGTGCTCTGGGGTGAGTACCTAGGAAGAGCATCTCTGTATTCAGCTGCAGTGTGCTCTCTGTAAAATGGTTTCAAGGGGCGAGGAGGTGTAGGCAGGAACAGGGAGAAATTTAATGTAAAGACTGGGAAAAGTTGTATTAATTCTTAAAATAACAAAGCTAATTAAAGTACTCCAATTCCAGAGGAAGAAATTAAAATGATTGCTCGTCACTCAGCTTTACAGGGTCTTTACGAAAGGCTCAATAAATACACAGCTATTTAAGTCAACTTGAGCTTCCTTAATAAACTACCAAAGACTGGATGGTTTAAACAACAGAGATTTATCTTCTCAGTTTTTGAGGCCAGAAGTCTAAGATCAAGGTGAGATCAAGTCTAAGATCAAGGTTTGTGGTGAGAACTCCCTTCCTGGTTTGTAGATGGCCGCCTTTTTGCTACATCCTCACATGGTGAGAGAATGAGAGAGCAAGCAAACTCTCTGGTATCTCTTCTCATAAGGGCCCTAATCCCATCTATTACGAGAGCTGAACCCTAATGATCCCATCTAAATCTAATTATCCCCCACAGACCCCATCCCCAAGAACCATAACATTGGGGGTTAGAACTTCAACATGAATTTGGGGCCCATAGCAATCGTCAGTTTTGATTATCTCAGAGTTACATATTATATTTTATTCCCCTTAGTCAGACAAGATATGTACTTGGTTGGACATTGACATTATCCTCACTGTACAAATGTATTCTCTAAATTCCTTTCTAATGAGTAATTGTTCTACCTTAATTCTAACTACATTGTGTTCTAGAAAAGAACCTTCTCTTTTTTCAATCATTTTATAAATAAGAAGGGTCTTTACTTATTTTTTTTCTGTCTCTTTTGGCAAAAAAAGTGAATGTAATTTGCTGACATTCTGAATGCAACCCAAGCATTGGTCTTGCTCATTCCAAAGGCCACCTTCTAATCTACGTAGGGTTGTTTATGAAAATGCTGTTTTTTTGAGTATCATGTGACTCCTTCCTCTACCATTGACCCCCTCACTGCCTGGGACTCTAGACTATGACCTCCCTACAATGTAGTTCTATTACCTAGGCTTGGGCTCAGTAGATGTTTAAATTATGTCTGTCCTGTTACTTCTCTCCATGCAACTACTCACGTCTAAGTTGGAATGTCTGAGTTAGTGAAGGGTCAAAGAAAAAAAAAGTGAATTGTAATTTAGGAGGGAGATGCATGAAAACGTTATTTTAAGTTTAATTATTCCCATGTAATGAAGTTATCCATCACATGGACACCTCCATTCACAAAGTACCTCACTATTCAGACTCCTTTCCTCTGTGGTTACCCGCGACCACAAACTTTTCAATCTCTGGAACCCAGTAGTCAAAGGCAAATATTTTTCCAGAGCACAAATTACTCAGTTTAGGATAAGAGATAGAAAAGTGAAGGAAACAAACTTCAGAAGAATAGTCTAGGTGGGCATTTGTTCTTCTAAGTCCTGACTCTTTCAAAGTCCTTCCAGAACTAAGTTAATCCTGTTCAAGGATGTATAACTTTACTTGTGGGTTCATATTTTTGTACATAATCTGATGACTTATTTAAATTGTGAAAATTAAAATATACAATCATTTCCAAAAATAATAATTGAAACCAGTATGACCCTCCTAAAGAATTATCTGGGTATTTTTCACCCAATTATGTCTAGGTTTTTCCCTTTTGGCACCAAAAGACTCCACTGCTATACCACCTGGAAAATGTCATCTGATTGTTTTTTTGTTTTTTGTTTTTCTAATATGAGTTAAAGAAAATGTCTAGATACATTAAGAACCTTCAATTCAAAAAAACTTTTGGTTGAAGTCAGTAAAATCAACATCATGGGCACAATGGAACAGAATATTTGAAAGCAGGTATGTTCTAGAAAAGTGAGAATCATATACACTTTTAGAATATTTTATTGGTTCCCTTTATCTGGAGACATGATTGATGTGTAAAGCAGCTGCCTAACTAATCTTTGCTTCTCCTTGAGTAAGTTTTAGAAAAGTTCCCCTGTCTGAAGCATGCTAGTCGATAAAAACAAAGGCGATTTCAGGTGTTTCCTGATTTGTGCCTTGAGACCTTCCCCCCTTAAGGCTGCAATTATAGAGAAAGAAGCCTGTTATTTTCTTAGTTTTACACTTAGAAGCTCTTCTGTCAACTTATATTATATGCTACCATTTACCACAGACAACTACATTCTGCTACATTGCATAATAATGATAATCACTGTAATCATATATAAACACAAAGAGATAATGAGATGATAATAAGACTCCAGTACCTTCCCTGTGTGCTAAACAATTAATTTCTGTCACAGACGTGTTCAGCCAGACTGTTCCACCCCATTGTATGGTGTCAGAAGTTTGTGTTCCATCACAAAGACAAGGGGGGTAGGGTATTCCAGCAGGCTGTGGGATGCACTTGTCCCCATATCTGTGAACTTCCAAAAATTATTCCTGAAACTTACGTGTCTCCTCTGGATTATTCTTTGGCAAAACTCTTGATGGGGTTTTATGTGTCAGGACATATCTAATAAATTCATTCCAAGATAGCATTTGGGATATTGTAAGAAGTCTTATGAACAAACACAGACAAATACACCATAATCAACAATACCTGAAGATCTGGAGATTAACTTGTCTAGACTCATAAGATTTTCACATTAATTTCCCCTGAAGTATCAGACCCATCTCTATAGAAGTTATTTGTTTGAATTAAGGCAGAGATTAAGTCTAGCATGCTGGAACACTTTTATCCTAAATGAAAGCAAGATGTGAGTATGTGCAATAGCCACATCATTAAAAGGACTCAGTCCCCATAATATTTTTTTACTATTTGTGCTAACAGAAACTCTATTTTTTTCCGTGAGTTTCTCCCTTAATTCTTCCAGATGAATTTTTATGACATTTGTGATTGTTTTTATCCAAGTGTTTCATCTGAAGGTTTCTATTTAGAAATCTTGAGACAGAGGGACAAGTATCCTGGTTTTAATGCATTTAGCAGTGCAGGATTATTAACATGAGTTTGAAGATAAATATTACTATTATTCCATTACCAGTTTTTTTCTGACTATTGTATATATTGGACTTTTGCTTGATTTTTAAAAAGGTATATATATATATATATATATATATATATATATATATATATAATTTTTATTGATTTCAGAAAAGAAAGGAGAGGGGGAGAGATAGAAACATCAATGAGAATCATTGATGGGCTGCCTTCTACAGCCCCCTACTGGGGATCGAGCTCGCAACCCAGTTTATGTGTCCTGACTGGGACCTCCTGGTTCATAGGTGGAGGCTCAACCTGTGAGACACACCAGTTGGGCCTTTTGTTTAATTTTTAGTCTAAGCCTCAAGTTAGGAATGAAGAAGACTACCCCTCCCATCCAAAGTGTGTAACAGTAAGCCCATGTGCAAATTACTTTTGAAAACTTTCCCATTGTACTCATGGATTTTATTTTTCCTCTTTTTTTTTTTTTTTTTTTAGTTTCAGCTAAACCGAGACCCAACAGTGACGAGTATTCAAAGAAGATTCCTCCTCCAAAACCGAAACGGAATCCGAACACTCAGCTCAGCACATCTTTTGATGAAACGTACATGAAAAAGCACGCGCCCAGGAGGACCTCCCTCACGCGGGACGCCTCCCTCTCCCAGATGAGCAGCCCCGCAGGGGACCCCGAGGACGAGGAGCCCGTGTACATCGAGATGGTAGGGAACATCCTCCGAGACTTCAGGAAAGAGGATGACGACCAGAGCGAGGCTGTCTACGAGGAAATGAAATACCCCATTTTTGATGACTTGGGCCCAGACTCCAAATGTGACCTTGAACATCACAGTTGTTCTTCGCAGTGTGCTACTCCCACGGTGCCTGACTTGGACTTCGCCAAGTCCTCAGTGCCATGCACTCCAAAGGGTTTGCTTTGTGACATCCCCCCGCCCTTCCCCAACCTGCTTTCCCATAGACCCCCTCTGCTGGTGTTCCCACCTGCCCCGGTGCAGTGCTCCCCCAATTCTGACGAGTCTCCGCTCACCCCACTGGAGGTCACCAAGCTTCCGGTGCTGGAAAATGTGTCTTACATGAAACAGGCCGGAGCGTCTCCATCCTCGCTGCCCCCCCACGCCTCCAGCCACCCTAAACTGGACAAGGACCAGAGCGGGGCCCTGGGACCTGCTGCTGCTGCTGCCGCTGTGCTCTCCTCCTCCCCTCCCCCGCCATCCACGTTGTACCGAACGCAGTCCCCCCACGGCTACCCGAAAAGTCACTCGGCCTCCCCGTCCCCTGTGAGCATGGGGAGGTCCCTCACCCCCCTCAGTCTCAAAAGGCCTCCTCCCTACGACGCCCTGCATTCTGGCAGCCTCTCAAGGAGCTCTCCATCAGTGCCTCATTCGACCACCAGGCCAGTGTCGCAGGATGGGAGCAAGATGGTCAATGCCTCGGTCAGCACCTACGGGGCGGCTCCCGGCGGCTCCCGGTCCAGGACGCCCACGAGTCCTTTGGAAGAACTAACCAGCCTCTTTACCTCCGGACGAAGCCTGCTGAGGAAGTCATCCAGCGGCCGCAAGTCGAAGGAACCTGCAGAGAGTAAGTTGTGCAGATCAGGTGCTAGCCTAACCGGTCAGTTTGTGACTTAAAATTACAGGAAGCTCTTATGCACACATAACGCACATAGGTAGTACAGGATCGCCAGTCCTTTTAGTTGAAATCTCAAAACGTGTTGTTTTTCTTCTGCCATGGTACAGATAATAGTGCTCTCTAGAACCCAAAGTGAAAATCTGCACAATATAACCTATTCATTTAAAACGAAGAATGCTTTTTTTTTTTTTTTTTTTAATTGAAATGGAAAGTCTCAATTCTTACAGTGGCTCTGGAAAATCTAAAGAAAACAGACACTGAAATGTTTAGGTAACTATCTTGATGTGGAGGGAGAAATTATACATTCAAACATGGAATTGATAAATGTTAAATTTATCCTATATTAACAGCCCACTTGAGCTAATCTGTGTTAGCAAACATTTGTTGGAAAGATAGCAATTCAGATGGAACTTAGTACTTTTTTTAACATACTAGAGGCCTGGTGCACAGAATTCGTGCACTGGTGGGGGGCATGGCATGTGGGGATTGGCCCACTGTGGGAGAGCCACTTATCCCAGTGCTGAGCAGTGCTCCAACTGTGGTAGCACACTGACCACCAGGGGGCAGCTCCTGCATTGAGTGTCTGCCCCCTGGTGGTCAGTGCACATAATAGTGACTGGTCGACCGGTCATTTGGTCGTTCCACCTTTCAGTCACTGGGCTTTTATTATGTGGGATAATGAATGATTCTGTCTGCATACTTTATGTTATAGCCTGACCATCACTCTAAACCAGTTGTCGGCAAACGCATTAGTCAACAGAGCCAAATATCAACAGTACAACAATTGAAATTTCTTTTGAGAGCCAAATTTTTTTAAACTTAAACTTCTTCTAACGCCACTTCTTCAAAATAGACTCGCCCAGGCTGTGGTATTTTGTGGAAGAGCCCCACTCAAGGGGCCAAAGAGCCGCATGTGGCTCGCGAGCCGCAGTTTGCCGACCACTGCTCTAAACTATAATACGTTGGTTGTTTCCCTTTTAAAGCCAGGCTAATTAGCACCTTATTCCTCTGGTTCTCTCCCTGGATCAATGCATATATAAACCAGGGAAAAATCACTAAGTAATAAATACGTAGGGAACATTATACTTACCACTTAATTTCAAAGACCAGGAAATGTCTGTATTGAATGTCTAATCCTTTTGTGAACCTGAAATTACTCCCTAAGTACAGAATAAAGTCACAACAGACACAGTTTTCTCAATGTCCATTTCATTAAATTGCACTGCTTTCCTGTATTTAAAAATGCTTTAGGCGACTATGTTGATAATTTACCATTTATATCTCAAATGATCCCAGCACAGGATTTTGTTATTTATCTATACACACAGACTTAAAGGAAAAGAAATCCTTAATAATATTGATGATGAAGATGATGATGACACTCCTTAGATAATTAATATTCATTGATACTTATAAACCACTTACCTTACCTATTTTTTTCTTTACTCAGAGAGATTTATGAAAGTGTTAGCAGCTTAAATAACCCCCTGCCCCCTCCAAACCTATTTTATTTACCTGACTAAAGGCAACAATTCATATTATGTTAGACATGTCTGGTATTAAATACACCATTACATGCGTACATACAATTATTTTAAAAATTATTTAAAAATTGAATTAAGCCGAAACCGGTTTGGCTCGGTGGATAGAGCGTCGACCTGTGGACTGAAGGTCCCAGGTTCGATTCCGGTCAAGGGCATGTACCTTGGTTGCGGGCACATCCCCAGTGTGGGGTGTGCAGGAGGCAGCTGATCGATGTTTCTCTCTCATCGATGTTTCTAACTCTCTATCCCTCTCTCTTCCTCTCTGTAAAAAAATCAATAAAATGTATTTAAAAAAAAATTGAATTAAAAATTAGGAACAACCTATTTCTAGAAGAGTGGTTCTCAGCTGAGGCAGTTTTGTCCCCAGGGTCGACCATTTGGCAACGTCTGGAGACCTTTTTTGGTTGTCAGAACTGGGGATGCTACTGAACTCCTGTGGGTAGAAGCCAGGGATGCTGCTTAATGGCCTACAGTGCACAGGACAACCACACACACACACACACACACACACACACACACACACACACACGCGCACCACGACACATACAGTTATCTGGTCCATAAGGACAGTAGTCAATAGTGTCAGGTTTGGGAAACCATGATCTATATTTATTAAAATTTCTTATAGATGATTAACTTGGTTTAAACACAGATCAGGTAAGGTTTTTGGAATAAGGTGGAGGAAAAAAATAAAGAAAACAATTTTACTTTCAAATATGTAATAGTGACATTAATAGAAGTTTCATCCTAGAATTGGTGAAATTATTGAATTTTCTCCTTACCTACTAGTTTCTTTGCAGGATTCTTCACAGCTCCAGCTGGCAGCTACACCAATTAGCTAGAAAAAGTATATGTAAAAGAAGTGATTAACTAATGGAGTTATTTCAAGAAAAATCCATCTGTTATAATCAGTCTATGTGTTGTATGTCACAGACTTCTCCAGTTGACTCCAAAATGAGCTTTGTGGGCTTCTAAAACAAAGCTTGCATGTGGAAAAATGATCCAGGCCCTTTATAGCTTTTAGGGATTCGAGGATTGAATTTCTTCCCATGTGCTGTTAACCATGTATGGGCTCTTCAGAGAAAGGGCATGCCCTGAGTTATTTTTAACTTCAATTTTACATAAATAGAAGGGAGGAAAAATGCTGATAGCACAAATGTATAATCTAATGATATTTACTTTTGACTCTGGAAGATAAAAGAAAGACACTATCATATGCTAACAAAATCATAGGGGCTCTCAGAATCCCTCTGTAATCCAAAAAGTAGATCCAAAATTGATGATAATTGGGAGTTAACCTATAATTACTGTTGCAGTATGCCCAGTGATACAACTCTCCCCTTCACCCTTGCCAGATAGGATTTGTAGATGCCTGCTGATACCATAGGGATGGAATAAATGATATGATGCAGTATAACATTCATGACTCCTGAGTCTCAAATGGTATATATATACTTTTTTTACATTTCAAGAATAAGAGTTATACTGGTATGTCTATTCTCTATACCCCTCTGGCTTTACTGGAAATGTCAATTTTGATAATTTTCTAGTATTCAATTTAAAGCACATTTATTCCTTTTTTAATTTTTAAAAATCTATGTCAAACAAAGTTTATGGCTTCAACTCTTATTTTTAATAAACTGTGAAAGACAAAGCTAATCCAATAATTTAATATCTTAAAAGCTTACAATTCTTAATGGATATAGGGCAAAAGGAAGAGATAAAATGAGACAATATGGGTAGATTATGAATCAAGTTCATTTCACTTTACAATTTTTTACATACAGCATTCACATTAATTGTTCTCAGAAGCATTTTTTCCAAGTTGATAGGACATTGTAATGTTGTTTAACTATATATGAGGACATTTGATAGTCTCGCTAATGATAATAATGTTGATTTGAATTGGTTATTAATATATTTTAAAATTTTGCAGAGAAATGAAGGATATGAGGCATGTAAGAAGTGATTAACTTGCATTTTATTGCTGTAATTTTTTTTGTGTATACAGGAAAAGTAGGTGAAGTATAAATATGATTTAAAGTGAATTTGGAGGCTCAAATGATAATTTTCTACCTATTATTTTTTAATCTTCACCTGATGACATGTTATTATTTATTTTAGAGAGAGAAGAAGTTAGATGTAGAGATAGAGAAACATCTATCAATTGCCTCCCGTATGAGCCCTGACTGGGGATCAAACCCACAACCTTTTGGTGTGTGGGACAATGCTCCAATGAACTAAGCCACACCAGCCAGGGATCTACCTGTAATTTTTACCTTTCCTTTGCATGGTTTTATTTTATATATCTTTGTATTAGAATTTTTAGAACACCTAGGTCATGAATGGAGCTGAAGAGTATAAAGAACAGGAATGATGTAGGCCATTCATCTAGTATTGTTATGAATAAAAAGTAAAAATGGTGGGCTGGCATTGCCAAAGAGCTTCCTCATACTCAACAATAGTTCACATTAATGGAGATACAGAGTTTTCTACTGTTAAGTTTCATTTTTCAGCCTTTTTAAAAATTCTCTCATTTAAGAAGTATCAACTTTTCAAGAACTGATCTGTCCTGGGAAACACAGAGTGAATGCTATTTTATTTTAGGAGAACCTACACATTTTGTTTAGCTTATTTAAAATATTCTTTAAAAATAAAATTCAGCAAACAAAATAATTAAGGATTTTATCTGTCCTCCTTTTCATTCCTGTGAAACTAGGGGCTGACAAAGAGTGGATAGGGAAAAGCAGGTATAGTTCTCCCTCGATATCTCTGAGGGACCTCCCACAGATACCAAAATCCAAGGAAACTCAAGTCCCTTATATAGTAATGGTGTAGTATTTACATATAACCTATAAACAACCTCCCTTATACTTTATTTTTTTTTTCAAATTTTTTATTAAGGTATTATATGTGTACATATCTTACCATTGCCCCTCCCCCCACCCCACTCCCATACCTGCCCTCACCCCCCAATGTTTTGCATCCGTTGGTTACTCTTATATGCATGCATACAAGTCCTTCAGTTGATCTCTTATTTCCCCCACCTCTCCCTAACCTTACCGCTGTAATTAGACACTCTGTTTGATGCTTTACTGCCTCTGTAACTATCTTTTGGTTCATCAGTTTATAATGTTTTTCATTATCCCTAAATGAGTGAGATCATGTGGTATTTTTCTTTCATTGACTGGCTTATTTCACTTAGCATAATGTTCTCTAATTCCATCCAGGTGTCTACAAATGGTAGTAATTCCTTCTTTTTTATGGCAGCATAGTATTCCATTGTGTAGATGTACCATAGTTTTCTGATCCAGTCATCTGCTGACGGGCACCTAGGCTGTTTCCAAATCTTAGCTATTGTAAATTGTGCTGCTATGAACATAGGGGTGCATATATCCTTTCTGATTGGTGTTTCTGGTTTCTTAGGATATATTCCTAGGAGTGGGATTACTGGGTCAAATGGGAGTTCCATTTTCAGTTTTTTGAGGAAACTCCATACTGTTCTCCACAGTGGCTGCACCAGTCTGCATTCCCACCAGCAGTGCACGAGGGTTCCTTTTTCTCCGCATCCTCGCCAGCATTTGTCGTTTGTTGATTTGTTGATGATAGCCATTCTGACAGGTGTGAGATGGTATCGCATTGTCGTTTTGATTTGCATCTCTCGGATAATAAGTGACTTTGAGCATGTTTTCATGTGTCTCTTGGCCTTCCTTCTGTCTTCTTTCGAAAAGATTCTATTTAGGTCCGTTGCCCATTTTTTTATTGGATCATTTATCTTCCTTTTATTAAGTTGTATAAGCTGCCTGTAGATGTTGGAAATTAAACCTTTATCAGTGATACCATTTGCAAATATGTTCTCCCATACAGTGGGGTTTCTTGTTGTTTTGTTGATGGTTTCTTTTGCTGTGCAAAAGCTTTTTATTTTGATGTAGTCCCATTTGTTTATTTTCTCTTTGGCTTCCATTGCCCTAGGGGCAGTATCACTGAAAAAGTTCTTTTGGCATATGTCTGAGATTTTGCTGCCTGAGGATTCCTCTAGTATTTTTATGGTTTCCTGTCTTATATTTAAGTCCTGTATCCATTTTGAGTTTATTTTTGTGTATGGTGTAAGTTGGTGATCTAGTTTCATTTTTTTGCATGTATCTGTCCAATTTTCCCAACACCATTTATTGAAGAGACTGTCTTGACTCCATTGTATGCTCATGCCTCCTTTGTCAAATATTAATTGCGCATATTGGTTTGGGTCGATATCTGGATTCTCTATTCTATTCCATTGATCTATATGTCTGTTCTTGTGCCAGTACCAGGCTGTTTTGAGGACAGTGGCTTTGTAATACAGCTTGAAATCTGGTATTGAGATCCCTCCTACTTTATTCTTCTTTCTCAGGATTGCTGTGG
Source organism: Plecotus auritus (assembly GCF_963455305.1). Classification (NCBI taxonomy): domain Eukaryota; kingdom Metazoa; phylum Chordata; class Mammalia; order Chiroptera; family Vespertilionidae; genus Plecotus; species Plecotus auritus. The sequence goes on from NC_137776.1 coordinate 28,613,857, forward strand.
CTATTCGGGGTCTTTTTTTATTCCAGATGAATTTTTGGAGAGTTCTTTCTAGGTCTGTGAAATATGCTGTTGGTATTTTAATGGGGAGTGCATTGAATCTATAGATTGCTTTGGGTAGTATGGACATTTTGATGATGTTGATTCTACCAATCCATGAACATGGTATGTTCTTCCATCTGTTTACATCTTCCTCTATCTCTTTTTTCAGTGTCCTGTAGTTTTCTGCATATAGGTCTTTTACCTCCTTGGTTAGGTTTATTCCTAAGTATCTTAATTTTTTTGGTGCGATGGAAAATGGGATTGCTTTTTTAGTCTCTCTTTCTGTAAGTTCACTGTTGGTGTATAGAAATGCCATAGATTTCTTGGCGTTAATTTTGTATCCTGCTACCTTGCCGAATTCATTTATTAAGTCTGTTAGTTTTTTGATAGAGTCTTTTGGGTTTTTTATGTACAATATCATGTCATCTGCAAATAAGGACAGCTTTACTTCTTCTTTTCCAATTGGATGCCTTTTATTTCTTCTTCTTGTCTAATTGCAATGGCTAATACTTCCAGTACTATGTCAAACAGGAGTGGTGAGAATGGGCATCCTTGTCTTGTTCCTGTTCTTAGGGGAAATGGTTTTAGTTTTTGCCCATTGAGTATGATGTTAGCTGTGGGTTTATCATATATAGCTTTTATTATGTTGAGGTATGATCTTTCTATTCCCACCTTGTTGAGAGTTTTTATCAAGAAAGGGTGTTGGATTTTGTCAAATGCTTTTTCTGCATCAATTGATATGACTATGTGATTTTTATCTTTCAATTTGTTTATGTGATGTATCACATTTATTGATTTTCGGATATTGAACCATCCTTGCATTCCTGGGATAAACCCTACTTGGTCATGGTGTATGATCTTTCTAATGTACTGCTGGATCCGATTTGCTAGAATTTTGTTGAGGATTTTGGCATCTACATTCATGAGGGATATTGGCCTGTAATTCTCTTTCATTGTGTTGTCTTTATCTGGTTTTGGTATTAGGGTGATGCCGGCTTCATAGAAGGAGCTTGGAAGTGTTCCTTCCTCTTGAATTTTTTGGAATAGTCTGAGGAGGATAGGTTTTAGTTCTTCCTTGAATGTTTGGTAAAACTCTCCTGTGAAGCCGTCTGGCCCCGGGCTTTTGTTTGCCGGAAGCTCTTTGATGACTGCTTCAATTTCTTCCATAGTTACTGGCATATTGAGCTGTTTAGATTCTTCCTGATTGAGTTTTGGAAAGTTATATTTTTCTAGGAATATGTCCATTTCCTCCAGGTTGTCCAGTTTGTTGGAATAGAGTTGTTCGTAGTATTTTTTAACAATCCTTTGTATTTCGGCGGGATCTGTTGTTATTTCACCTCTTTCATTTCTGATTTTGTTTATTTGGGTCCTCTCTCTTTGCTTCTTGGTGAGCCTGGCTAGAGGTTCATCAATCTTATTTATCCTTTCAAAGAACCAGCTCTTGGTTTTGTTGATCTTTTGTATTGTTTCTTTGGTCTCTATGTCGTTTATCTGTGCTCTGATCTTTATTATTTCCTTCCTTCTGCTTACACTGGGCTTTTCTTGTTGCTCTTTTTCTAACTCTTTGAGTTGTTGGGTTAGGTAATTTATTACCCCTGTTTCTTGTTTTTTGCAGTAGGCTTGTAGAGCTATGAACTTCCCTCTCAAGACTGCTTTCGCTGTGTCCCATAGATTTTGGATTGTAGTGTTTTCATTGTCATTTGTTGTCATGATGTTTTTTATTTCTTCTTTGATCTCTCTGGTAACCCAGTAATGGTTTAATAGCATGCTGTTTAGTCTCCATGTGTTTGATTTCTTTGGGTTGTTTTTATTGTAGTTGATTTCCAGTTTTATGCCACTGTGATCTGAGAAGATGCTTGATATGATTTCTATCTTCTTGAATTTGAAGAGACTTTGCCTATGTCCCAACATATGGTCTATCTTTGAAAATGACCCATGTGCACTTGAGAAGAATGTATATTCTGTGGCTTTGGGGTGAAATGTTCTGAAGATGTCAATTAATTCCATCTGGTCTAGTGAGTCATTTAGGATTGATGTTTCTTTGCTGATTTTTTGTTTAGAGGATTTGTCCAATGGTGATAGTGGGGTATTAAAGTCTCCTACTATGATTGTATTGCTGTCAATCTCACCCTTGATATCCTCCAGGAGTTTTTTTATGTATTTGGGTGCTCCTGTATTGGGTGCATATATGTTTACCAGAGTTATTTCTTCTTGTTGGATTGCTCCCTTTAGTATTATGAAGTGGCCTTCCTTATCTCTTGTTATGTCCTTCAGTTTGAGATCTAATTTGTCAGATATAAGTATTGCTACCCCAGTTTTTTTTTCAGTTCCATTTGCCTTGAAAACCTTTTTCCATCCCTTCACCCTCAGTCTGTGTGCGTCTTTTTTTCTGAGGTGGGTTTCTTGTAGACAGCAGATATATGGGTCATGTTTTCTTATCCAATCCATTACCCTATGTCTTTTGATTGGGGCATTTAATCCGTTTACATTTAAAGTTATTATTGATAGGTACTTATTTGTCGCCATTCCTATTCTTTACACCTGTGTTCCTTCTTCGCTTCCTGTTTCTTTCTTTCTTTCTTTCTTTTTTTTTTTTTTACAGCAGACCCTTTAGCATTTCTTGCATTGCTGGTTTGGTGGTAATAAATTCCCTTAGTCCTTTTTTGTCTGTGAAGCTCCTGATTTCACCTTCAATTTTGATTGACAGCCTTGCTGGGTACAGTATTCTTGGATTCAGACCCTTCCTTTGCATGACTTTGTATATTTCATTCCATTCCCTTCTGGCCTGATGAGTTTCTGTTGAGAAATCAGTTGCTAGTCTGATGGGGGTTCCTTTGTATGTAACTTTCTGTCTCTCTCTGGCCGCTTTTAAGATTCTTACTTTGTCATTGGTGTTTGCCAATTTAATTATAATGTGCCTTGGCGTCGGTCTTTTGGGGTTCATTTTGCTTGGGACTCTGTGAGCTTCTTGGATTTGTGTGGGTTTTTTCTTCTCTATATCAGGGAAATTTTCTGTCATTATTTCTTCAAATAGGTTTTCTATTCCTTGCTCAGCTTCCTTTCCTTCTGGAACCCCTATTATGCGGATGTTGTTTTGTTTCGTGTTGTCCCAAAGTTCCCTTAGGCTCTCCTCCTGCCTTTTAATTTTTTTTTCTAGAAGTTGCTCTACTTGGGTATTTTTTCCATCTTGTCTTCTAGCTCACTGATGCGGTCCTCTGCTTCTTCTAGTCTACTCTTGATGCTTTCTATTGAGTTCTTTACAGCAGCGATGTCATTTTTCATTTCTTCTTGGTTCTTCTTCATTTCCTCTTGGTTCTTGCTCATATTGTCGAATTTGTCTTTCATTCTTTTCAACCACCTTATGACCATTTCTCTGAATTCTTTTTCTGGAAGGTTGCTTGCCTCCATTTCATTTACTTCCTTTTCTGGTGATGCCTGCTTTTCTTTCATATGCGGGCTGTGTCTTTGTCTCCCCATGGTCTCTCTTCTCTGGGTGTCTGGTTATGTAGTTCTCTCTCTCCTGCGTCGATTTAAAGGCACAAAATACAGCACTACCAGGTACAACACACAAGGCACTGAACAGAAATGTATTCACGATATTAACAACCTCCAATAAAGGTGACCACCAGAGAAAGGCAAATCAGGGGATAGTAGAGAAAGAAGAAGAGGAAAAAGAAAGAAAGAAGAAGAAGAAAAAAAGGGGGTGTCAAAATGAAATTGGGAAAAGGGAAAAAAAGAAGAAAAAAAAGTAAGAGAGACAAGAAAGAGACTAAGAGAGAAAGGGAAACAGACTATATATATTGGGGATAAAACTCCAATAGAACAATCACTTATCCCAGCAAATGCCAGCAACAAGTACCTGGGGATTAATACAAACTACAACACCAACTAATATTGAGTGAGGCAAGGGAAAACAGAAGCACTAAACAAACAAAAAAATAAACAAAAGAAGAATAAGCAAAACAATCTCACAAAAAAGCATAAAAATTCGTTATAATCTACATTCAAACGAACAACAACAAAAGGACAGAGAGAAGAACAATTTTTTGGATAGTTAAGACAGCGAAGAGAGAGGTGTGTATGGACTTGGAGCAGGGGATTGGAGATTAGATATATAAGTAGGGTGAAATTTTAAAAGGGGGTAAACAGAAAGAATAGGGAAAATCTAAAGCAGGAAAGGGGTAAGATAAACAGGACACTAAAAAGGGAAAGTGAGGAATAGAGTGATGGCATAAAGGTAGATTTGAGATAGAGTAAAATGATGCTAAAGGAAAGATAAAAATAGAATGTAGAACATTAATCCCAAAACAAAATGAAGAGAAAATAAAATGACACTTAAAAAAAAAAAAAAGATAAAATAGCAGTAGTAATAATACGGATTGAAAATAAAAATGTAATAATTAAAAAGGTAAAATCAAGTGAGGAAAAAAATTAGTTTCTTGAGTAAAAGATGCAAAAAATGAAAATAAAAAAATAAAAATTAAAAATAAAATGTGGAGTAGTGAAGGTCATTCACTTCCTCTGTTGTTCTGTTTGGCACGCCTGTTTCTCAGTCCGGACAGTATTGCAGTTCCCTGCGTTCCACTGCTCTTCAGTGATGTAAGCCAGTCCTGATTTTAAGCAGGCGGTGTGTCTTAATTCGTATTCCTTTATTTTTGATTACACAAGAGTCAATTTGTGATTCAGCCCCTGGGTGGCAGTGTCTCTGGATTGACTTCCGGGTTTATCTATGGCCTCTCTAGGGAGTGTTAGAGCCTTCTTTCCCTGTGGCGCTCACTACCGGTTTGTGGGAGTGGGCTGCCTCAGAGCTGGCTCTCGGATGGTCACTCCCCGCTCCGATCCCCAGGTTCCAGAAAAACAACTTTCCCCTGCAGTCTCCTAGGGTGTCCCCAACTGGGTGAACCTATGAATTGGGCTTAGTAATCAGAAGCAAGAATTTCAAGAGGAAAAAGCCCAAGTGTGCGCACTCCGTGGCTGCGCGTAAGTCTAGCACACCCCTGAAATTCTTAGGGTGTCCCTGCACTTCAGATCAAAATGGGTTGCTTTTTAGAGAGCCCTTCTGTTAGCAGCTCTGAGGACCCCCTTCCACATTCACAGATCACGCCAGCCCCAGCAGCCACCGATTTTTCTAGGCACAGACTTCCCTGGTCCTCCAGCTCCCGCAAAACGCGCGTTCCTCTCTCGCGCTGGGACCAGAGACCTCACCTTATCCTAGGCGAAATCTGACCTTTCCGTGGTGGAGTGTAGAGCTCCTCTGAACCCGTGTGTTTGCGCCAATTGGGGAGCGTTGTTCTGGGGCTCGCAGCTGTTCCTTGGGTGCCGCAGTTGTGGATTCTCAGGCTTCCGATAAGCTCCACTTTCCGGTTTCAGATGGGTTCCAGATGGCGGCGACTCCGCGTCCAAGCCCGCAGCTCCGGGAGGGGACCCAGCCGCAGTGGGAGCTGCCAGGTCAGGGGAACCCCGTCTAGCAGTCTCCCACCTTCTTCTGGAGTTCAGCTGTCCCCCAACTTGCCAACAAACACTCCTAGTGCGACCCTCAGCTGTTCTTTCTTTCTGCTCCGGGACAAGGCTCGGAACACGTCTGTCTATTCCGCCACCATTTTTCTCCCCCCCTCCCTTATACTTTAAATAATCTCCAAATACATGGTAGAGCAAAAATACATATACAGTTGTTTCTATGGAAAATAATTTAAAAATTAATAACCAAGAATACACTTTATGGTTTGCTACTCACAACTGTAGACCTACTTTTACCAGACGCTGTGCAATGTAAATGCTATGTAAATAGTTGTTATACTGTAATTTTTAAGGAATAATGACAAGAAAAAAAGGCTGTACATGTTTAGCAGAGACATAACCATTGTAGATCTAAATATGTCGTAAACATGCACACCATATTCTTTTGAATATTTTTCAATATGTGGATGGGGGATCCATGGACACAGAGGACCAACTATACAAAGAAACCAAAGAGAAAGGTGGAGAATAGAGCTCACAACTCGAGATTTCTCATTTTCTCTGGACAATGGGTGAGCCCTCAGCTTGTGACTGCCCACTGACAAGCATGATGACTTTGGGCAGAACTTCTATGTGCATGGCAACTTGGAGCTACATGGTCAGAGATGGGGCCTGGATCTTGAACCTCTGGAGGGCTGGGATTCTTTACAGGCATTTGGGGCTTGAGCTATACCCAGAACCCCTGAAGATACCTCAGAGGATAGGAGGGGGAGGATTCCAGAAGGCCTGACAAGACCCAGGGCTATAGGCCCTGTCAAACATCACCTTTGTCAGGTCCTCTCCTTTTGTTTGCTGGTTGCCTCCCTCTAGACTTCTTCCAGCACTCAGAAGGAAAATAGAGCCAAAAACTCCAAAAGAGGCCACATACAAAATGTTTTTGAGCATTGCCTCTCTTTTCAGATTTGTGTTCGTGTGTAGTTGACAGAATCAAGCACTTACCCTTAAAATTAAAAAAAACACACACACACAAAACAACACAAACAGTTCTGCAAACACCCTCGCCTATTTAAATATTAATATTTTTAAAGCTAAATAAAATTTTTTCAGAATGGTGAGGTTAACTAGAGTATATGTACTAGTAAAATCACTTGATTTTGAAAATACATCTGACTCCTTGGTTAATTGGGACCATGACATTGTCTGTTTTCCCCCATTCAGTTTCTCCCAGGATTGAAACATAGACTCACTGAAGAAGACATAATTTCATAAATAATTGCTCACCTTTCTGGGGGTAGACTGCAGCTGCCTTTGATTGATGCAGGCAGACGTGTTTATCCCTTGTGTTTACATTCTCTGGCTGCTGAATCTGTAAGTGCAATTGCTTGTCAGCAATTTAATCAGCAATTCTCTCCATTAAGAAGAAGCCCCTTTATTTCAGATTTATAAAATGCAGAAGCATTTTCAATTCAGAAATAAAGCTATAGCAGGTTTTTTTTAAAAATCAAGATTCCCTCAGTTTAATTTTGCATACATGAAATATAGTAGGACAGATTTCTTTTTCTCCTATTGAATATCTCAAACAGAAAATTCAATTTCTGACTTGTATGTAATATGTTTTCCACACTTTTACACCTATAGATTAAATATTTGATATAAGTAGGGTATCTATTGTACATATCTCCCCCCTCCCATGTTTGCCCTACATTCTGACTAATATGATATAGGAGGCTAGGACAGAGGCTGATGTCACAAGAGGTGGCTTTCATCTTAGCTCAACCACTAAAAAGCTTTGAGACTTGAGATTAATCAGTTCATCTATTCATGCCTCATTTTTCTCACCTTTCAAATGAAAATATTCGATGCTAAACTGTGAGTCTCTTCTGGCTGTTTTGGATGCATCTGGATGACCTGTAGATCCCCAAATAAATGACCCCAGACCTGCCTCTCAGGCTTTCTAACTGATGTTCTCTTTTGTTGAAAGAACTTCCCAGTAACTCCATAAAGCAAAATATAATCCTTGGATTCCTGCTGAGTCTATCTACTGTTTTATAGAGTTTTTTTAATGCTATTGTCTACAAATAATCTCTCCTTCAAATTCTAGGAGGACTTTGTACTTCTGTAAGGGTATGTGTCTTAAAAACTTTTTTCTGTCTTATTCATCATTAAGACAAATGGCCAGGGAGGACAAAAGCATACTTTTTATTATTTTATTTCATGTAACATATGGCCCAATATAAGATTTCTTAAAGTTGATATATGATAAGTACTTATTGAACTTGTTGATTTAATAGGCATAGTGACTTTTGAGGACTATTGAACTTGAGGAAATAAAAGCCTATGAGATATGTTTGACAATTAAATGAAAAAAAAAGATCAGATTCTATGAATTAGAAAATTCTACACTGAAATCAATATAGTTATTCAGCCAAAAAGGAACTATGCTGAATGCTAAACTCATTGCTTGTGTTCTGAAGTGTCCTGTTTAAAAGAATGCCCATTCCATCCTAGGCAGACTTATTAGGGGAAAGATGTAAAGAATATAGTCATAAGACATTTAAATGTAGACCATTTTGCAGGTGTCAGATTATCATCAGTGTCTGTATAAGTGATTAAGCTATGAAAATGGATCATTTCAATGTTTAAAGATAAAAAGACACATTTTAAAAAGAAAATAATAGAGCCCAGCTGGCGTGGCTCAGTTGAGCATGGAGCTAGGAAACAGGAGGTCATGGTTTGATTCTCAGTCAGGGCACAAGCCAGGGTTGCAGGCTCAATCCCCAGTAGGGGATGTGCAGGAGGCAGCTGATCAATGATTCGCTCTCATCACTGATGTTTCTCTCTCTCCCTCTCCCTTCTTTTCTGAAATCAATAATATATATATATATTTTTTTTTTTAAAAAGAAAATAATAGAAACCAACATTTTAAAGAAGGAATTCCAATCTGAGTGACTTATTCATCACAGAACTCAATTAGCAAAGAGAGTGAAAAACACACTCAACTAAGTCATTTAGCCTCTTTGGTGGAAAGGCACTGCATAAATCCAGGGAGCTATTATGTGACTGGTGATCTTAAATGCATGTGTTCCCGGGGAAAAAAGGTTTAAATTATAACACATTTGAAAATACTTTTTTTTTACTCTAAAAATATTCTTGTTTTCAGAACTCAATAAATGGGTAGCAATTCCAGATTTAATGAAGTGTCTGAAGCAGTGCATGGTGTTTCTCGGTTGAAGCAAACTCATTATTGTTGTTAGCTGATGGGAGCTAGGTTAATTAAGTATTTCACTCCTGGTAGACTAACCAATCAACTGGAGAATCTGGGCCATTGCTATTCCCAAATGAAAGGAGTAAAAATACTAAGGAGAATCTAAGAGGGGAGGAGAGAGTGGAACATGGATTTTGAAACACCATATCTTGTCTAGCTGGGTATACCTAGAAGTGCTGAAGTTAAAGGAAAAAAATTAAATCCAGAAGTCTATAATATTTTCAGATAATTGATGATAGAGGGAAAACTTCCCCCTACATTTTCTTCTGGTCAACTTTCAGTTACATTAAATAAAATAGCATTTTTTTTCTTTTTGTATCAATTCCCTTGTTATAAATGTGAAATGATTAAGTGAAGAAAGAAAACCATAGGTAGAAAGAATCAGCAAGTAGAGAATGGGGCCTCCATGCGTTGTCCAGCCCTATACCCAACCATAATGCTATGGATGGTGATTTTAATGTGATTTTGTTCTTATGACACAAATAAAAAACCTAGGTTCCCAAGAAATAGAAGGCTGGGAAAAGATTGAGATGTCAGCAGCTTCTAACAAAATGATCCGCGCCGAAGTGAAGGATTGCTCTCTTTAAGTCATCACATTCTGAATATCAAAGTTGCCTTTATATTTACAATCTAGTTTCATTCTTCCATTGATTAGTTATTACCCCTCACCAAGGATTAATGACAAGAGAGATACGTCAAAGTGATGAGCTTTTGTCAATTTGGTCTAAGAGAAATTTCAAACCTAAAAAATTAAAACAGATTGCCTCACAGCAGTCCTTCTTTGGTTGATTGATGATCTCACTTTAAGCCTGCAGAATGCACTTTGGCTTCTAAACCAAGTTATGTATATTATCATTAAACATAAACTATAATAAAATTGCCCATGATGTTTCAGCAAAAGCAGATTCTACACCCAGCCATGATTTTTCACTTCCTTTTTATGGCTAAACCACTGAGGTGAATATTCTGGATTTGCTGCCTTCATTTCTTGTCTCTCACTCCATCCTTAATTTCCTACAACCCAGCTTACTCTTCTGCTCACTTCAAAGTCACCCAGGGCTTCCTAATTGGTCTCTGGCCTTGGTCTCTTCCCACTCTTGGTTCTCTTAAATGTCACAGAACGTCTGACATTGTTGGTTACTCTATCTGAGGACATTTCTCTTGATTTTGTGCAATATGGAATCTTTGTTAGTAATCCTTTGGGGGCTCTGTCTCTTCTGCTTGCTTTTTAAGGAGCAGTGATCTACTCTTCTAGCAACACCACTGATACAGGGCTGTGATAGTATTTAAATGTTTGCCTCCCCAACTAAATTATCAGCACACAATACTGAGTATTTTTATTGCAGCAATGTGCACATTTTCTGGCACAAAGTCCACTTAATGTGTGTTCAGTGAATGATCAAGGACTGTTTGACTAAAATGGATAAGTGTGTATCTAACCTCCACAATTAAATGGCAAGTTTTGGGGAGCAAAGACTAGATACATTTTAAGTGTCCATAGTCTCCTATGATTGTGTTTTGCATGATTTATACTTGTGGATTTATTGTTTTAGCCAAAGCTAACATTTTTTAATAGCAAAGTCTAATAGAACTACCACAATTTCCAAATATCGAAAATAATCTACGTTGTGGACAGGATACCAAAATCAACACTAGTTAGATGTATCAGAATCAACTGCTCCAAGGAATATCAATGGAGAACATGGGTTTAGATAATTTTCATATAAAATAGTCAGAAGGGAAATGAGTCTTGTTACTGATTGGAGAAACCAGACAGCACTTAGCAAGAAAAATGAAAGCAAGTATTCATAATCTAATCTAAATCCTATATAATAAAGAGCTAATATGCGAATTAGACCAAACAGCAGAACGACCGTCCTGACAACCTTCTGGATGGCTAAGCTGGCACTGTGAAGGCAGAGCCCCTTGCACGAATTTTGTGCATTAGGCCTCTAGTATTTTATAAAATAATTAAAGTAAGGTCCATGAAAAATAGCATGGCATAGATTTTTCACTCCATGATTCTGGAACCAATATTAAGATATTATGTTGGATATTGAAACACTGTCAGCTAGGTTGTGCATGGTATTGTGTATGGCCCTTCTGCTGTTTAATTTCCAGAAGATGATAAGGAGAATAAAAATGTATCAGCATCTCTATTCATTTGACTTAAAAAATTCCTTTGCTTGACCAGCTTAAAAAATAATCTCATTGTAATGGTTGGAAGATTGGGGAGTCACTGGAGATATACAATAAGGAAAAAGACTTGGGAGTCAAATGTCCTTGGGTCCAAAGATGCATTTGCCTCCAAACAGCTTTTAAGCCAAGACAAACTCTCCAAGTCTCACTTGTTTTATTTCCATACTTGCCTCAAAAGATTTTTGCCAAAAATTAGATAAAAATTGTATATAGAAAAAAACCTTGTAAAATGTAAATTGCAATTCTAAGGGGTGATTGACTTTTAGATATCTGTGGAAAGAATAAACAGCTTATTTAAAATGAAGTAAGGTCAGATATGAATTAAATTTTCAGGTTCCATGCTGTCTACGCAACTCTCTTCAGTTAGGCTTGGGTAAAGGATCTGACATCTTAAGTGGATCATTCAATATGTGCTGTGAGGAGCATGAAGCACTAGTGAGAATGTAAGCATTCTCCATTCCCACAGGAGGCAGACTGTTTTAATGTTGCTGGGTGATACCCAAGCCTTGAAGGAGGAGGGACATCACATCTGATGGAGCACAGTTGCCCTTTCCCTATAAAGAATAGCTCTGAGAACAGAGAGGCCACCTTTGTTGTACAAAAGGGTGGGCAACATGATAATATGATGATTTATCAGCAAAAGAAAAAAATTCTGTATATAACTGGGTTGGCGATGTGATTTTCAAATGTAATGACTATTTTTTTATTACAAGTGATTTAGCCTATCTAATAAAAGAGTAATATGCAAATTGACTGTCACTCCAACACACAAGATGGCTGCCCCCATGTGGTCAAAGATGGCTGTCCCCATGTGGACACAAGATGGCCGCCACAAGATGGCCAGCAGGGGAGGGAAGTTGGGAGGGACCAGGCCTGCAAAGGAGAGCAGTTGAGGGTGATCAAGCCTTCAGGTGAGGGCAGTTAAGGGTGACCAGGCCTGCAGGGGAGGGCAGTTAGGGGCAATCAGGCTGGCAGGGGAGCAGTTAGGCATCAATCAGGCTGGCAGGGGAGTGGTTAGGGGGTGATCAGGCTGTCAGGCAGAAGCAGTTAGGGGCAATCAGGAAGGCAGGTAGGTGAGCAGTTGGGAGCCAGGGTCCCGGATTGGAGAGGGTACAGGCTGGGCTGAGGGACACACCCCCCTGTGCACCGGGTCTCTAGTTTTTAAATAAAGGCTTTGCTTCCATAAAGGTATAGGTATTAACCAATGAATAAGGTGGAAACCAGGATGACTCAAAGTGCCTACTATAAAAAAATATTTAGTATGTAGACGGAGAGTGGTTAAAAGGTAATGTGTAAAGTGTTGCTTCTAAGCAGATTCCAATTGAATCTCCTTTCCTTCTAAAGTGGTTAGTCATCATGAGAAAAAACATTAAAGTTAGCATTTGAAAAATTCAGCATCAGAAAACAACAAGACTGAAATGTTGTATAAAAACATGTGTGCAACCAGAGATATAGAAAGCATGCTAACCCTCTAAATACAGATTAGCTAGGCTAAGTAAGCAAGGCATGACGTGAACGTCCATAATATTTCTCATAAATGAAAGGCTACAGGCACAGAAATAGCTGTTGAAATACTTCATTGTCAATTTTCTCATTTGTTATTAACTTCCATGGCTTTCCTAGTAAAGTCTTTACCCAGATGCTAATCAAGCAGAGGTTTGCCTTGCACATCAATTTTTAATATTCACCCCTCATAGTTAAGTGAAACCTGCAGCATGAGGCTTCTCTTGTTAAAAGCAGCCTGACCTACTTCCCTGTGAAATCAATGGGAGACTTACAAAGGCTCACAAGCAGCTGGCATTTAAGGTTGGCTCCTAATCTATGTTGGTGCAAAATGTGTGTTTCCCTGGGCCTCCGCATTCTATCTTTATGAATTTTAAAAGTTCTAAGAATAGAGAAGACCTTGAAGGCTATGGAGCCTGATGAGGGAACTCATACCTGAATGTTGTGCCCCTGGGGTTTGTGAGCTCATGTGTCAGCTGCATTTGTAGTGGCTTCCAATTAACAGACACCCCTAGGTCTGGAGCTGAGGAAGGAAAAGAAAGGTCTAAAAGGCACCCACTTGCATTCAAATACAACCTACAAAGAAGCAAAATGGAATCCATCAGAATAAGGTTTTCAGACACCTGTGTTTCAAGGCTTTTGAAAGTAAGAACTTACAGTATTTGGCAAACCTTTCTAAAGACTTGTATGTCCGGTACCTGAATTGTAGGGCATGAAATAGGAACACAAAACCAGTGAGACAGAGGAGTCCTCAGGGCTGGGAAGAGCATGCAGGGTCTCCATCTGGTGAGGGGCTCCTATTAAAGAGCGAGCAAGTTCCCTGCAGGTGGTCACATGCAGCCACACAGGGAGTCCATGTGTACCTGATGGAAGAGGAGGGTCAGCCTTATGTTAAATTCTAGGATACTATGCTAGAGTGGGTGCGCCTGTAAAATTAATAGAAGTGCTGTTCAGTGTACATATGTCCTTGGTTAAGTTCATTTCCAGTCATTTTATCCTTTTTAATGTTATGAATACATAAGTATTTTAACTATGTATATGCATACATTCAGTCTTTTAGTCATTCAATGAATGTTGATAAAATACCTATGAAATAATGCCGGGTACTATCCCAGGTGCCAGAATCTTTATTTTGAAATGTCAGTCCAGAATTAAAATGAAGATGCAAGGTACACTTATTAATAGAGAAAGCACCATCTGCGGGCAGACTTGGCAGTGAACAATATTATTACAAAGATATAAGTAATAAAGAAGACTAGCAGATTTAGAACTGAGCATTTTAGCAAGGTGTTTTGTTTTTCTTATTCCCTTGTCTCTATACCTTGCCATTCTGGCCCTGCTAAACTGTGTCACAATACTGTCTTACATTCTGTTTACAATGCTGGGCATCCAGAATTTACTCCAGTGGTCTGGGTTTGGAGACCCTTAGAAGATGATTGCTTTTTTGTTTGAGGCATAATCATAGCTTCATCTTAAAAATCTTGTATTACATACAGTACTGCTCTCTCTTCATACTCCACCTATTTTTTTTATTTTTTTTCTGCTTTTCTTCCTATTCTTTAACCCATGAACCTAATGCAAAACAATGGATTTTGTAATTCTCTGTGGCCTTATTCATCATTCAGATTGATTTTGCCACAAAGTCTGCTACCAGATAAGTTATGAAACAAGATATCACGGTAATAAAAAGTCTCAGTGATGTCAGAAATAAGAAATAACATCTAATTCAGGCCCTGGTTTTTGTTTTCCTTTAACTTGTAAAAAAAAAAAAAAAAAAGAAAGAAAAATAAACACCTTTATTCCTGAGCCACTTTTTGATTATACAGTTCATACCTGCATTTTGTATGTGTATGTATATAAAAGACCATGAAGAAAAGAAGAATGACAGGAGTTTAAATAAGGGGACAGGTGACATGAGCCTAATTTAAAAGGAAGCTGAAAAAACAACAACATGATAAAAGGAGGGAGGGAGGGAGAAAGAGAAGGAGGGAGATATGGAGAAGCAAATTATATTGCCACATAAAATTTCTAAGAGAAGAACTCTTGTATCTTACCTTCCTTGGTTCAAAAAAAAATAGAAAGGAAAGGTGAAGGATAAGATCATTGACTCCCTGCTTTCTGTTCTAAGACCATGAATCTCATAGTAGGAGGTCCATAAATATTTGCTAGACCTTAGAAATAGTCCTGTTTAACTCCTTCATATTTGCAAAGTGAAATCCAAAGAGCTTCAATCACTTGAGCAAAAAGTAATGTTATGTAATAGCACAATCTGAAGCAAGTTTTAGTTCTCCTAAGTCCCCTCTAAATATCAACATTTAAATATATTTCTATTGATTTTACCTATAGCTTTACTTGACCTTCTTGACTAACCATTTAAAATACCACTTGGGGGAGAAAAATAAAATATTGTTCATTGGAGACTTTACCTTAACAACTCTTACTTTTTTTCCTTCAAATTTATACGTTTATTTTCCCAAAGAATGCTATAAAAATTTTCAGATTGGCCAACAGTGAATCCCAAACATCTTTTATTTCTCTAACCATATTTCTCTAGAGAATTGGAGAATTAAAATCATCAAGAAATATAGTACTGTATATATTCAGTTCTGTAGCCATCAGTATATTTTCCCAGAAGGCTTAATATTCCTGCTTTGCTTTGCTTATAAAGCCATAATAGCTATGACTTCTTTCACCAGCCCCCAAATACAGCTATTAGTAACTGTAATTATAGCATCTAAGTTTTGCATTTACTTTGATTGAAGTGAAATATTCTTATTACCCTTAATGATGAAGGAATTATTTTTCTTAAGCATTCAGTATTTGCTTCAGAAACATTTATGAATGTATTTTCAGAATTATATCTTTTAGGAAGAATGGAAATTACATTTTTCTTCCTATGCATTAATATTTTTAGTGCCTGAATGTCTCTGTTTCTTTTAAAGAAGATTAAAGCATTTTTTCCATCTGCCTGTTAAAATGATTTGAGTTTTAATTAAAGTTGATTGCACCTGTGCATACATTCAACTACCCACACACCTCCCACCTACTAGTTGAAAAGCTTGCCATTCCTTCAAAAATTAAAAGAGAGAACTATGACCTTTAAAAATCCTCATAGGCATAGAAAACAGACAACACTGAGAAGTATGATTTTTTTAATCTTAGATCAATGACTTTTTATTTTCTAATTATTATTAAAAATTTGTTATATTTCTTAAATGGTTAGTTTCCTTGTCATTTTTAAGGCAGCCTAGCTGAGGAAGCCAAGTAAAAGAATCAAAATTCAACAACAAATTTTCACCCACCCACTCAATGGTTGCTGTGTGTGTTCCTTAGCTTTGGCAGTTTAATCTTTTCTTATGTATGAAGGTCATCTTAAAATTTGATATAGTCAAACATTTTTCTTCAACAATAAAAATTTTTTCAAGGAATTCTAATAAATAAAAAGATAGATTAATTTTTTTATTTAACTTTTTCCTTTCTCTTAAGTAAGAAAGGATCATTAAAATGCTCTCAGCTGAAATAGGAAAAACCATGGAAATAAAGCCAGTCTACAAAAAGAACAATGAGTAGTATATTAAATGCTATTAAAAATGTTTCATTAAGAATAGAAAAGTGGATCTGAACCCTATCTTTATTTCCAAAACTTGTGGGAGCCTTTTGAAACCACCAGTGTACTAGTAAAGGCCTCACCTTCAGTTCAGTAATATTGTGGCCCTGATGTGGGTACTGTTTGAAGACACCCCAATTGTTTCTAATAAGCATTTAGGACTGAGAAACTCTAATATGAAACATATTCTGCTATTTATCAGTAAAATCTTAAACTTGAGGATCCTTGAGCCCAGATGCTTCATTTTAAGATAAACAATGAAGGTTCAGAAGGGAAAAGCGATTTGCCCAAGGCCTCATTGCTAATTAGGGGCTAAGTCTGCACTGGTACCCAGGGTCTCACTACCCCTAAGACGGCTCTGTTTACACTGTACATGCTGTGGCTGGGACTTCCTAGATCACAGCACTCAGAAGTATGAACCCTCAGCACTTGGTTGCTAAATTGCTGGTATGAATCCATGCACTACATTATTAGCACAGTTTTATGTCCTCAAAGAGCATCTAAGCCATTTCTATAAAAATGTGGCAATATGCCATGCAACAGGAACTTCAATTTTGATCCCAAATGCCTAATAGTAATTTCCTATGCACATTAACTCAGTCTTGAGGATATGTAAAAATGTCCTACATTATAAAGTCTTCTCAATTTATAAAATGGCTAGTAACAGAATATTGCTTTGCTCTTTCTAGTCATTCTCTTTCTCTCCTATTGTTCAAAGGGTTATTCTGACATCACCCCTTAAAAAAATAGATAAAAACAGAAATGTTGTAGAGGCATTGATAGAATTCCACTTTTTTCCCCTAGAAAAGAGAAAAGAAAAAGCTAATTTTAATTTTTTGCATCTGATAATTGGTTACTTTCTCCCAGTGGCCTTAGTAAGCAGTGATTCTGCTATTAAAGCCAAATTCCCTTGAATATCTCACAAAAGGGCAACTCAAATTATAGTCATGGTTTCTTTATTCTCCTTATACCATTGTTATGCCTTGAACTTGGCATCTTTTCTTCTGTATTTTGGCTGTGTGATTGTTCATGTTGTTGGCTGCTTAAGGATAGTTTGTATGTAAAACCACCCCTTTCTGTCCTATGGTATCAATAATTAGTTTGAAAATCTCCTTAAAACAGGCTAGGGTTGTAGTTTTAGGAATATCAGGCTTCTGTGTTTGGACATTTTGACCAAATATCATTTCTGTAATGTATTTAGGTGCGCATGAATCCCATTTTACTTTCAACTGAGGAAACTAAGTATTTGATTTTAAGATTTGGCCCCTTCTTGTTTTTTTGTTTTGTTTTGTTTTGTTTTTGTTTTTTTATATACAGACTTTCAAATTCAGAAGGCATCTTAGAGATGTGGTGGTCTACTAATAAATCCCTTATTAGAGAGATGAGTACAAAGAAGCACAGAATGTAAGAAAACATACCCAATGTCACCCATGTGATGGCAGAACCATTACCAGGGTCAAGTTTTCCCAACAATTAAATCCAGAGGTCTTTGTGCTATGCTGCTCTCAATTCAGCATTACTATGACTGGGGCTGTAGGGAGGAGGGAAAATATAAAAATCACATATGTTTGAGTCCCTATGGCCTCCTTTCTTTAAGAAGATTCTTTTTTAGATTGTTGGCTTTATGTTAATTTGCTACCTTGTGTCCTACTTAAGAATGGGACTCCATTGTCAGGTCTTCTATAACTGCTGGCGTATGATTTTGAAGTTTGTCAAAAGATGCAGATATCTTAAAACATCCTAAGTCAAAATGTGTGCCTGGCCCAGGTTATAAAGGTTTTATAACCTTAAAACTCCATGTGTCAAGTATTTTAGAATTCTATTGGTCCCCCCTCAGAGATTTTTATCAGCAGTTTCTCTATCAAATATGTAAAGAATTTGATGTAGAGAGAATAGATAAGCTTCAGTAATGTCAGGTCCTAAATACGAAAGAAAACTGAAAGGCAGCCATTGGCATTATAGGGGCCGAGGAGAGCTTTGGGCATAAATATTTAATGTGGTAAATTATGGGGACACATTTGCATTTTTATGCACTATTTTGAAGTAAAAAGGATTGTTGAACAATAAGGACATTTTCCATAATTATATTCTATTTATTAACATGCAGAAAATTTACTATGAGTTCAGGGTAGTTATTTAATGAATTCTCAATATAACCTTATTTAGTATTTCTCTACATCTTGACATCGGGTTAAGACCAGACAATGAGGCTGGTTAATAATTTAAATATAATAATTATCTCATCATTGAATGTCAGAAAGTTATCTTCATCTGGTAAATAGTCTCAAGTTCATCTGTATTGGATACAAACATTAGAAATTATTTATAAAAGATACGCCTCAAACTATTTTGTATTTCCGAATCTTTGTGTCTATGTCGGCACACCCTATTGAAAAGGATGTTTAAGAAGCTGATGACATCATAATGTGGAGATGGTGTTATCTGGACTCCTGTGGATTTCAAGATGGTGCTAATAATGAGCTTTTGACTTGGGATAAATCCTCAGACATCTTCCTCCTGTCCTTTTTACACATTTCCTCCTGGGAGAACCTTCCTTTAATAATGATGACCTCACCATGCCTGCTCCTCAAAAACAAATACAAACTCTGTAGCCTCTCACTTAAAACCTTCCTTAATTTGTCTCTCCCTTTTAATGTAAATTCTGGTCTGATTCTTTCCTGATATAAAGCCTTCCTTCCAGACAAGCTAAATTTATTATGGAGCCTGAACCATTGTTCCTCTCTACCCCTCTTTTGAAGGTATTTATTCTGAAATTTACAGTGGACGTATAGATTCGAATAGACATAACAATGTTATTGATCTATTTTCCTTCTGCCCGAACTTTGTATTGTAGAGGTATTAAATTTTAGCGTTAGGAGGATGCTTAGAAATAATTTATTTCAAATTTATAATTTTATCTGAGTAAACTAAGGTTCAAGAAGAGATGTTTTATTGAACTGATCTAAGAAGGAACCCCAGATCCCTCAACCCCATCCCAGAATGGTCTGCTGTTTTGATATTTCTGATATTTTATTTTGAATTTCCCCCAAAATATATCTAATTTATATCTAAATTATTTTTTATTTTAAAGAAATCATCATTTTTTGTGAAAAAGTTTTAGTCTTATTTTTTTAATTATTTCTTGAGATTTTCTTCTTTGCTACTATTTTAGAAGAATAGTATTTGGAAAAAAAATTGGATATCATTGTCTTCATTCAAATGAATAGTAAAGTATATAAACTGTTTGAATGACCACTTCAGAGGCTCATCCACTTCCACATTAAGCACATACTTATTGAAGCCATAGGATTTAATATATTTATTAAATAATTAGTAAAGATGTATTCATCAATTTTGTAAAATATTTTTATTACAACTAGAGTTAAGAGAGAAGCATTGCTTGCTGAATTCTTATACTCTATTTGGCAATTTAACTAATTTCTCTGCTCTTTATTTTTCTGTCCGTATGCCAATAAAAATATTGTCCTCATTAGAAACTCAAGGATTTTATATTTAGACTGTTTTACAGGAGAAAAAAGGAGAGAAATAATATGTGTAAAAATCTGAGGTTCCAACTATACTATACCAAATAACTCCAAAACCTCAGTGGCTTAATATACTATGACTTGCCTCTATTTCATGCCATAGGCCATGACCTATCTGTCATATGACAATCAACTAGGGGGTTCAGTGGAAGATGGGCAATTCTCCCCACAGTTATTGGGAAGTTTCTATCTGGTGACTCTTCCAGCACCTGGAACCTCAAAAAATCCCAGCAAACAGAAGGAGGATGCAGATGATATACATCCTTTTCACCCACATTCTCACAGCCAGACCTCAGTTGTATGACTGGCTTTAACTGCCAGGAATGCTGGGAAGTATAGTTTAACAAGGTTCCCAGAGAGGACAAACAGATTTGGTCAGCCTCTGTCTAGTCTCTGTCCACAATCCTCTTGGTTTCTGCATTATAAGAAAAAATGAAAATGTAAATTACATTCTCTGAGCAAATTGTTTCTTTGCCCTGAAGTACTAGAATTTCTTCAAGAGCATGTTATTAAAAGAGGTCAACACTGGTGCTATGCCTGATGACTTCAGTGAAGGTTGTTTAGGTAAAGATCATTTGGCAGTATCTCTACAATCCTTACACACCTTGATGAAAAGGGGGGAATAATTAAAATATCTGGACATTTAGTAGAGAGTTTTTAAAGACCAAACACGGTCTTTGGAATTCTAATAATTATTCCATGACTATGAATGAGTGTTATTTCTTACAACCATGAAAAAGAATTATTGAATATAAGCAGGAAGTTCCACTGACTTATGATGAGAGGTACATGCTATGTTTGGCCAGGAAACCTGTCTCTTTACCAGAGCTTTACTAATTGCCATTTGTGTGACCTTGAGCAAGTTGTGTAAAGAATCTGAACTTTTTTTTTAAATATATTTTATTGATTTTTTACAGAGAGGAAGGGAGAGGGATAGTTAGAAACATCGATGAGAGAGAAACATCCATCAGCTGCCTCCTGCACACCTCCCACTGGGGATGTGCCCACAACCAAGGTACGTGCCCTCGACCGGAATCAAACCTGGGACCTTTCAGTCCACAGGCTGACGCTCTATCCACCAAGCCAAACCGGTTTTGGCTGAACTTTTTTATACCTGTAAAATTATTAGGATTCTTTGCATATTCTGTTATACTTCAATGTGCCTCATTTATTTTGTTATTTTATGAAATACTAGAGGCCCATTGCACAAAGATTCATGCAATAGGCCTTCCTTCCCCTGGCTGCCGGCACTGGTGTTCCTCTGGCACCTGGGACCCAGGCCTTGGCTCTGGCCGCAGCAGCCAAGCCTTGAGGCATCCCTGCTCTGGCTACAGCGGAGAAGCCAAGCCTCTTCAGTCTTCAGTCTTCAGTCTTCAGTCTTCAATCTTCAGTCTTTGCTCGGGTTGGAGCCTTCAGTCTTCGCTCCATGCCTGTGTATGCAAATTAACCCGCCATCTTGTTGGGTTAATTTGCATACTCACTCCTGATTGTCTGGTGGGCGTCGTGGAGAGGTACAGTCAATTTGCATATTTCTCTTTTATTAGTGTAGATTGTGCTTCATCTAATTATTAAAACTAGGGTTTTACCCCATGTGCCTTCTGAACATGAACATGGACTTTCCAATTTTATTTAAAATCATGAACTCTCCAGCTGCCTGAGCTATTATTCTTTCTCTATTTATATTTAGAGAAGGCATCCCTTTGATGTTGGAATTGACATAACTGACCCAATGACAGAGTTCACATGAGAGAGAAGCAATAATTAAAAAAAAAAAAACCAACAAGTAAAAATTGCCCCTGCACCCTGGTGCCCTTTCACTGTGGAGACATGGAGACTTTGCCCTATTTTCCCTGGAGACTCAGGAGATGGAATAATAGACATATGGGAGAGGACTCCAGTGTTCACCTGGACTTGTAGGTTGTCTGGCCATGATCAGCTCCAGACAGTATAGTTTGAAAAGACACCATGACATGCAATTAGTGTCCAGGCCAGGGTGACCGGGAAAGTAAGAGTTCTACATCTGTATTCTGAAGAAGACTTGGCTAAGGAGCGACAGTCTCCCTCACTGTGGATTCTAAAGGGCGTTTACTTAAAAATAGAAAGACTAGTTCTGAGTTGCTGCAGAAACAGGACTACCGTACCAACAACCAGCAAATGGTGGTTCCTGGAGGGAGGCTGACTGGAGCTCTGTATAAGAGCTTTCTAGCAATTAAAGATGTTCATAGTTGGCCAAGCTTTCCCACGAGGAAAGCTCCTCTCTCCCAAAGGCAGGACACCATCTCAGCAAAGATATATACACACACCTTGCTTTTCACATTGCTATTGTGGGCTTCCTAGGTCCCTTTCAGCTCTAAAATGTGATGACTGAATCTAATACCTATCTGATAATGCAATTTAGTTCAATGCCTCTTTCAGCACTTCAAATGTATTGTCTTTTCGCCTAATTAATCCACCTTGATCACCTTTCATTGTTTTCATTGTTTAGCATTTGGAATAGGACTTTTATCCTGCTGATTATGCCAATAAGAGGGGACAATTCAGGAGCATTCATTGTTTCCACAGGAAGTTCAAATACTCATCAGCAACATGAGCTTTGGTATCTGTATTGCCAGGCACAATTAGAGTCCATATTTTGTAACCAACGGATCTCTATTGTGAAAGTGTGAAATTTCAAATACAATAGCAGTCGCAAACCACAGATATAAAAGCCTCTTGTCTAAATTATCTGAATCATCTAGATGTTATAGAAACAAAGAAATGATATGACAAATTAATCCTTCTAAACATTTACTGCAAGAAAATGAAAAAAATAGGATCTTATGTTCCTCTGTGAAAATGGTGTTACTGGTCATATTTCCAAATAATACTTACTTTCTTCAGGGAATATTTTGTTTTCTGCTCTATCATTAGCAAGTTAATTAGAAACATTGTGGGTTAACAAAGGAAATAATGTTGGTTATAGTAATGAATTCATGTTTGTCAGTGAGGGTTATTGGTTCATGCCATGACCCATGTGCTATGAGATTGGAGAGGTGGGAAGAGAGCCTGTGAGTCAGGGCCAAATGTATGGTTAGATCCAGGAGTGAAAGATAATGAGCTAACTTTAACTTTTCCGCATCAGACATGCATGAGTTCATTCACCCTGTCTGTTCTCACTGTGGATTCTATTAGATATTGAGTCTTTAGTCTTAAGAAGCTTACAGTCACATGGCAAGAACAGACATATAAATCAGCAATCACATGACCTTTCCAGCCAAAAAAAGAACAACTTTGGGAAAAGGATAATGCTGCCAGTATTAACACATTGGAGTTTCCCAGAGAGCCCTAAGTAAAGGTGCATTAATACTATATTATTTTCTTTGTTCCTAGAGCTTGGGAGGGATATTTCGGTTGTGGAGATTTTTAAGATTCCTCACTCCGATTTAATTGTTGAGAGAGTGAATGTTTATGAGGAAGAGTGGATTAAAGATTTTGGGAAAGCTCAGTATCAGATGTGGGTCAGACCTGATGATGAAAGCTATCAGACTAGTGAGCCAAGTAGTTATAGTGGCCCAGGGTCCAGGGTGGAAAAAGAGAGTGAGAGGAATGAGTTAGAAGATGAAGAGACAAATGTAGACCCAGAGACAGACAGCAAAAAGAGGCAGAACATGGGAAATATCTGAGAAGGAACTTCAGAGTTAGCAGCATGAGGTGTGATAGATGAGAATCCTGAGGAGAATATTTCCATCATGAAAAGATTGCTCCTGGTCTCTTATTTTTATTTATGGTTTTAAAATTTAAACACTGTGAGAAGTTTAAGACAATAAAGTGCAGAACACACAAGCTTATTGACAAATGTAATACAATAATGCATGCATTTTTCACAGCAAGATTTCAATTCAAGATCTGTCTTCAATGTGAAAAATCAGATTTTAGATGAATAGTCAACCTTCAGTCATTCATTGATGAGCAGAGAAAGAGCTCAATCTATGTAGTTGGCCCTATGCTACACACTGGGGCTGTAACTGTGAAAATAACTTAGATTTCACATAAAACGCTACCACAGTACCTAAGATTGATCTTGTCCAGGAAGGTTTATGTTACTAAAACAATTTTTTTCTAACAGGCTTTAAGAAAACATTGAAATATATGGACATGGATAAATATGTCCTTATTCCTCTGAATAGATGTTTTTGAGCTGTCAAAATGTTTTATTGTATATATTTCTTAGACTAATTGTCCACTTTCCATTTGTCTCTTTTCAACAGTTATTTTGAAGATTTTCTTATTTATTTTAATTGGAAAATGCATAATGTAGGAAGCTGTACCTGAATATATAGGAAACCAGATTCATTCTCAAATCAAGTGCTCAATAAATACATTATTGACTTTCTTACAGATTTTTCAGTTCTTCCTTCTATTTAGGAGAAAGATGTTAAGGTATAAGTCTGACTAGCATGATTTCTTCGATCCTTTTATTCTAAATATGCCAACCAAAATTCAACCTCTGGGACTTAAAAACAAAGTAGGAAGAAAAGAAGAAAAAAAGAAAGACTCCATTTTGTTTTCATAGCTGTGTTGGCATTTTATTTAGTTGAGGTTTGAGACCTAAGTGCACCTCCCTGGTATATATATGCCAGTAATTTGAATGAAAACAAAGAAACTGATGTTGATGGAGGTGTCTTGACACACATCCTCAACCTTTTGTATTTAAAATGTTGTCCTAGCCTTAGCTGGTTTGGCTCAGTGGATAGAGCATAGGCCTGCAGACTGAAGGGTCCTGATTGCTGTTAAGGTCATGTGCCTTGGTTGTAAGTTCCCCAGCCCACATGGATGTTTCTCTCTGTTTCTCCCTCTCCTTTTCACTCTCTAAAATTAAATGGAAAAATATCCTAGGGTGAGGATTAACATACACAAAAAATTGTCCTAATCTGTAAATACAATATTGGACCCGATGTTTGGGTATTTTTTCAATTTGATTAGTTTTAAGTCCAGTGATAGAAGACTCTTTAGTGTGTGTGTGTGTGTGTGTGTGTGTGTAAAATGGGAAATATTTATTAATGATAGTGGAAACAAATATAGAAGTCAGTAAAAATTGAGTATCCCAATTGTTTGTTTAGAATCTGGAAGAGAAGGTGAGGTGAAACATTAGGCTTTGAGACTGTGACATTTGGAAGCCAGAGTACATTTTTCTTTGAAATTGTGAATAAACAGCTTGGAAATAATCTAAGATGTTCTTTTATCATACTTGTTTTATTTCAGTTGACTTAGGGCACCGAAAAGCAAGTTTTGGCTAAATTATTTTGCTGTAATTGTTATGCTGGAATGCATTACTTTAAAAATAGTTTGACTTATATTTGATTTTAGTGTAACTGGGATATAGGCTTATACACAGGCACATTTAAAGACCAAACTTTTTCTGAGGTTGTTGCTATGAGATGACCCTCCTGGTTTAAGTTCTAGCTCATAGAATGATACTCATGGCATGTGCTTACACAGCTGTATAGCATCTTGGAGTTGGAAAAGACTATAACAATGTGGAAATAAACAAAGACCAAAAAATGAGCATAGGTAAAGTCTATTTATTCAGAGCTTGTGACACCAAGGCAGTCAGCCACCAACACTTACCCTTGGCAGGCACTCAAAGGCAGGGAAAAGAGTGAGAAATCTTTATAGTGGGAAAGAGAGAGAGTTTCATATATGCCCCAGTTGGAGACTGTTGGCCTGGGGAAGCTGTAGGCAGGCTAACTAAAAGCAGGGTATCCTATGTGATTAATTTGGGGTATATATTTGACTTTCTCTGGTTTGCTCTACATTGGAAACTGGGTCCAAAATCCTGGCTATTTTGGGCCAATTGCTACACAGTATGGCCTCCTGACTTGGTTGCTAGAGAGAGTAGCCTGACTTGTAGATAGCAGGTTGACTTCCTGCACTGCTACTCTAGTTAATAGCTTAGAGCTCTATTTTTGTATGTCACTGGCAGTTTTCTATGTGTATATTCAGTCTCTCAGTGATCATCTAGTCTAAATGTAGAAAGATTTAAAAAATTCATAAAGACAAATGGCTATAATTTATTTTAAGTTCAATATTGCTTTTAACATGTATGGCACTTTATTTTCAAAATATCTTAAAATGTAGAATATCATTAGATCCTTCTAATTAAAGTGGGGGAGTTAGGCAGAGCTGGTATTATCTCCATCCTATATAATAATAGCCTAATATGCAAATCTACCAAATGGCAGAACAACTGGCAGAACGACTGGTCACTATGATGTGCACTGACCACCAGGGGGCAGATGCTCAATGCAGGCTCTGCCTCCAGCCTGCAGGCCCCAGGCCAGCCAAGGCGGGTGCCAGCGGGGGCCCCCCAATTGTCCCACCAGTCACCCCACAGATTGTCCCTGATCGCCGACCAGGCCTAGGGACCCTACCAGTGCACGAATTTCATGCACCGGGCCTCTAGTTTTTAGATAAGAAATATGAGACTCCAAGAGGAGAAACTGAGTGTTCAGTGACATGGTTCACCAACCCAAGACCATAGCCAGGGCTGCAAAGCTAGGCATCTTGGTTCCTTACCCAGAGCTGCTTATGGCTCTTCCATACAAACTCAGGTAATGGGGAAACAGAGTGTGATATTTCTATCCCATGGCTGAAAGATCATGAGCGTTTGAACCTACACACAAAGAAACAAAATCCAAATCCTCTGAATCATTTCTGTGAATTTTTTTCACTTCAGTCTTTCTCAAAGATCTCTTATTGGAGTGAAACTTTCAATATAGTAAATTTTACAACTTGTGACTGTCAGATAATCAGGTTTTTGAAATTGCAACAAGCTCTGTGCCACTTTAATACACTTATAACACTCACTTGGTTCTCTTGTTCCATTAGGAATGTTGTATTTCCTACACACATTGGAAAGATGCTGGAGGGGTTAAGAAACCTACTAAATTAATTAATTCATTAAATACCTATGGACCAATATGCTAGGGGTGCGGGAGGCACCAAATGAAAAACAAAACAAAACAGACAAACAAAAAATCAGACCCTGCTTTTATTTATTTATTTATTTTTTTAAATATATTTTATTGATACTTTACAGAGAGGAAGGGAGAGGGATAGAAAGCTAGAAACATCGATGAGAGAGAAACATCGATCAGCTGCCTCCTGCACACCTCCCACTGGGGATGTGCCCGCAACCAAGGTACATGCCCTTGACCGGAATCGAACCTGGGACCCTTCAGTCCGCAGGCTGACGCTCTATCCACTGAGCCAAACCGGTTTTGGCCAGACCCTGCTTTTAAAGAACTCAGGGCCTTATGATAAGAGCAAATACATAGAAAAATGATACCCCAGCACAGGGTGGCATATGGGTGGGGAAGGCTTCAGACAGTACTTAAATTAAGTAACCAGGCCTGTGGAGAGTTAACTGAATAAAGACAGGGTATAAGGGTATTTAAAAAAACACACAGCATTGTTTTTGCTAGAGCTGGGATGGAGAAGAAGACATTACAACCTACTTAGTGTTGTTTTTTTAATACACTGTTTGTGGGAAAGTGACAAACTTAGAGAGGAAGGAACGAGAGAGATGGTGGAGAATCAAAGAGTTTCAACATAATTCTGTGGGTAGCAAGAATCTTCTGGAAGGATTTTAGTCAGGGGTATATTATGAGTAGATTTGCATTTTTGGGGTTGTTTTTGTTTTCAAACACTTCTCTATGTCTTTTATAAAATGCTATTCCATGAAATAACATTTTTCTCATAGTAGCAAGGGAACAGCACTCTTTAAACTATCTTTATTACATGTATTTTTAAATACTTCTGTACATGCATTACAGAATGACTATCACAACCATTCTCTGAAATAACACTTGATAATATTTTCATTTTAAACAGATCACATTGGCAATTTGGAGCTTATATTTTAAGGAGTCAAAGCAATAGTTCAAGGGTGATGATTTGAGCTTAAAACATAGAAATTGAAGTAGACATGATACAAAGTAGAACAGAAAAGAGAGCATAAAAGTTAGAAATAAAATATGTAGAATCAGCTGAATGATGGATTTGGGGAATAGCAGTTAAAGAAAAGGAGAGTGAGCTTCAAGCTGGATGATTGGCTGGACAATAGGACCTAATAGTTTAGTGAAAAATGGTGCCAGTTAGTGTATGAAATGTTGAATTTGTGTTTTCCATGGGGACTTATCTAGCAGGAAGTTTTTAGTCTAAAGCTCCAGAGAATGGCCCAGGCTTGTGATAAAATATTTAGAAATCACTAACACCAGACAATTGCTAGTTGAATTCTGGAGGATAAAA
Organism: Plecotus auritus; assembly: GCF_963455305.1. NCBI lineage: Eukaryota > Metazoa > Chordata > Mammalia > Chiroptera > Vespertilionidae > Plecotus > Plecotus auritus. The sequence continues at coordinate 28,641,761 of NC_137776.1, forward strand.
ATAACAAAAAGATAGAATGAGGGAAACAGTGGTAAGCTAGTACCATGGGGACAACCATCATATAAGGGATGCATAGTGGAAGAGAAGTTATGGATGACACAGAAATGGTGTGAGACATAGAACACAACACAGGAAGATGGGCCATCAAGAAGCTAAGAGAACTGAAGATGCAAATAAGAGAGTATCAAGGAGTTTTCAAATGGCTTTAAAGTGTCTTCTAAATTTGCCTACTCAAAGGTCAAGGCGATATTAGCAAGTGCAGTTTTAGTAGAGTGGCTGGAATGAATTATGTCATGGTGAGCAGTGGAGTAAAAAAGGATGAGACAGTAAAGACAGTGAGTATAAAGAGCACTTTAAGATGTTTTCTTGAAAATGAGCTCAGGGAAGAGTTACTAAAGGAGTCTCAAGATTCACTGAGCTTCCCTTCCCAAGAGAAAGCTCTTTGCCAGCGATACTAACCTGAACTCCTCCCCGTTATATTGAAGTGTTGTTATCTCTAATACACATATAGGTTTCTAAAACTATATTGAAAGCATTTAGAAAATTGTTCTTCAACTTTTTAAAGAAACCTGAGAAGGATTTGACTCTTGTTTAACCACGTGCAATTCTGGTTAACACACAGAATCAACAGAGGAGCTCAAAGTGCGAAGCCACAGCACAGAGCCACTGCCAAAGCTGGACAGCAAAGAGAAAGGACACCATGGGGCATCTTCCAGAGAGCCTGTCAAAGCTCAGGAATGGGATGGAACACCAGGGCCACCTGTGGTCACCAGTAGACTGGGAAGATGCTCTGTGAGCCCCACCTTGTTAGCAGGAAACCACAGCTCAGGTAAGAAAGATAATCTCCCAGATGGATGGTAACTCCTCATGTCTCTGGAAACTGCTTTTATGCAATTATTACTTGGAGAACCATATCCGCAGATATCTCTTTCTACTCGTAGAGACAGCACGAATAGCCCTTCACATAACAGAAGGTAATAATATGTTGGACCACTCCAGGGACCATCGTTCACATGGACAATAGAGTAGTGAATGGTGTTTCTTGGAGCCGTGTGATGCGGCAGCCTTGATAACTCGAAACATCTCATACTAAATTTTATCTAGAGTCAGCACCTAAAGCAGTTTTTTTTTCATTTATAAAGTTCAAGGGATTTAAAGTTCATGCCTCTTTTGCTTCAAAACAGATTTTAAGCAACTTGGAAATTAACAGAAAATAAAATTGAGGATAAAAATGCAACAGAGACGTACTAGTTGGTTTGGCTCAGTGGATAGAGCTTCCACCTGCAAACTAAAGGGTCCCGGGTTTGATTCCTGTCAAGTGCACATACCCAGGTTGTGGGCTCGATCCCCAGTAGGGGGCGTGCAGGAGGCAGCCGATCAATGATTCTCTCTCATCATTCATATTTCTATATCTCTCTCTCCCTCTCCCTTCCTCTCTGAAATCAATAAAAAAATATTTTTTAAAATGTAACAAAATGATCTGAAGGCAATAGAGGGAGTAGATATTAGGAGGCATTTGAAGTGGTGAGCTGAAGAATTTCACCTGGGACTACGTTTCCAAGTCTAAGTCAAAAATAGAAAACTATAATCTAATATACCTTTAAATTTCAAAGTTGAAATTAAAATTTGCAATGCAATTTGCAATGCAATTTGCATTGTTAATAGATAAATGTTATTAAACTTCAATTTTTCAAAAGGAGCATATACTTTCTTTGAACTGATTCATCTATGTGATAGACTTACAAAAAGCTGTCAATTGAAATAAACAAATAATCAGGCAGCTACCTGTAGTTTTCAGGTTTCTATTCCTTAACAGTGTTAGGGCTCTGAAGAAATGACCAATCTTTAATGTTCTTTTCAACTCTAATACTCACGTTGGAAAGCAATTTACATTAATTTAGCCCGTGGTCTCTCTGCGGGTCATGCACAAGGTAAAATTGAAACAGGATGAATAGTTTCTGGGGAAGGGATATTTCTAGAAGAGTACTCAGGAAAAGCAGAACAATAGCTTGTCCATACTTAAAATGTAACTTAAAGCTTTGGTGATGCAGCTCTATAACCAACTTGAGCAACCTGAGTTCAAACCTGGGGGAAGGAATTATGTGAATTTAGCAGAAATTTGAAAAAAAACAACTATACTAATAAAAGGGCAATATGCTAATTAGACTGGACATCTTCCTGATATCCTTCCGACAGTCCTTCTGGACAAAGCCACAGTGGCTACGAGGGCTGGGAGAGGAGGCTGTGAGGGAGAGGCAGCGCTGCGGCCCCTTTTGCAGAGGCGGCGCAGGAGCGTGGGTGACTGGGAGGCGGTTAATACCAGATGCTAAGCAGGGTTTAAATGGGAAATCCAGCACTTCCATTTTGACTATGTTAAGTTGGAAGTGCTCTGGGACATCTGATTGCAAAGATAGCAGACAGTTGAAATTACAGGTCTGGAGCTAAAGAGATTTAGTGGAATTAGTGATTAAGAGTAAAGACATTTAGAATGGTTAACACCATAAGACTAACTGATTCTAAACAAGGAGAACAGGAAACAGAGGTGAAGGAAACTGAGATTAGACCTGGGGAATCCAAACACTTTAATGTGTGAGCAAAGGATGAAGAACTTGTGAAATAAATGGAGATGAAACAATGAGATGGTCCCCAATTCACTTTTACTGAACACTTAGTAATTTGCATAAAAATGGGTAATAGGTCTGTGACACTGTGACATGAATCTTTCAAGAAATTCAGAGAGTAAACAGAATTTATAATGAACTTCGACTTTCTCCTACTGAAAACTCCGGAAGCATCTTTTTGGCTTTATGGCATTTAAATCTCTCCTGAGTCTTTTCAGCTTTGTAGAGCAGTAAATTGTTTCATGACCAGAAGAAATGACATAAATTTCTGGAGTCCCTCACATTCTCCACCTGAGATTATGAAGGTGGTAAACAGAGGTGAATGAAGGACCTATTTTTATTGCATTTTTGATAAAGACGTTTTTGAGTCCACATTCAAAGAAATATGAAAAGTAGGGACAAATGTATAGTCATTTACATAAGTCAGTGCAAGTCAGGGTTTCTTATGTGAAAGTGAAACTATTGATGTGACCACTCAAAAGTAAGTGTGCATCACACTTGAACTTTTAGAACAAGTCAATGGCTCCCAAATATAGCATCACACTTATATCTATCGAGTCTACCCTTATACCAGTTTTGAGGGGGAAAAGTAGAAAATGAAAAATGTTTATGTTTTGCAGTTTTTGTTTCTCTGAAAAGAAAAACACGAATATGTGCCAATACTATTCTAAAAAATGCCATAGTTCCACTAGCAAAAATGTATCCAATAAAATATCAAATATCTGAAGTTCACATACCTTGGATATTACTTAAAATGTACTTGAAGAGTGCTCATCAGAGGGTCTTTGTCTAGAACAAATAACTACATGAATATGGAATTCTGTGCTTCTGGGGGCTCTTTTGGAACAGAAGGGAATGAATCCTTTACTCTTTCTCCTTCTCTTCACACTTCCTGGTAATTATTGTCTCCTTGCCAGTGGGCCACTGAACTACTAGTCCCCTAGGGAAATACACTAGCGCTATAACAGACAGCCCTCCTCCCAAAACAACAGAGGAACTCAACTCCACACCTTACACTGGAGGGCAAGGAGATTCCACCTGCTCTACCTATAAATCCCCACCTGTCTGTCAACTTTGCTTCTGACACTTGCATTTCATCTCTCTCTCTCTCTCTCTCTCTCTCTCTCTCTCTCTCTCTCACACACACACACACACACACACGCACACACATACACACAAACTGCTCTCAGTCGCAGACTATTGCTTTACCAAAAGTGGTTTAGCCACTTGATAATGTTGTTCATAACAGCTCTTTTGAGGAATGGAGGAATTGCTGAAGTAAAACAAATGAGTGTGTCAGATCTCAATTCTAATTAACATTGCCACTGGTTGCTGTGGCACATTATTAAACTCACTGTAGTTAGTAAGTGAGGGATTCCCTGAAGGGTGATTCTTGAAGGCGATGGTGGACTGGGGACCCAAAAGCTCATGAAAATAATGGGTGAAAGTGGAAATTATAAAAGTAAGTATGGTATTGACAAAAATTCAGAATTCAACAACTGGGTCACTCAACAAATAGTTTCCAAGCAGCTTATATCTTGCTCTGTAATGGTTTTGAGGAACGCACACACACACACACACACACACACACACACACACACCATAATCTATATGAAACCTGGTCTCTGTCACTCAAAGATCTTACTATGCTTCTTTATGAAACAAAACTATTGAATGAAAATTAGATTATAATTAAATGTTATTTTCATTATTATTATATACTGTATTATCTCTCTACCATTGACTATGGATGTACTGTATTATCATTCAAATAACAAAATTAGTTTGGGCTTGAAAGAAATGGAGGATTTGAGTCTTAAACCAAGATTATATCAGGTCTTTGAAAAACTCATGATTATTAACTGAGTAGAAATATACAGAGGGAACTTTCCATATGGGATGAGGGAGGTGAACAAAAGCTGAGATAGATCTCTCCTGACTTGGTCCTGAATGGACTGAAGAACCATTTCTGGAAGTTAACTCAGAAGGCCTTACCTTAATCCAATCTAAAAAAGACCTCCGCCTCTGTGTGTGCAACCTTGTGTGTTTCTGCTGTTCTGAGAAAAAGATCCCTACGGGCTGAGAACTGAGGTACCTGGAGGACAGGCAGGTAATATGAACAAAGTGCCTCAGGAGAGAGGAGAGGTGCTTCCTTCACAGCAGACAGGTTGTGCTTGCACATTACATACTTAAGAATGCCCTTTGCTCTAACCAAGAAAATGATTTTGGCAATTTTTCTTAAAACTTGAAGTCATTTTGGCCTAAGTGATGTATTTCTACATCTGTTAGAAGCATAGGTGTGGGGACGTATTTCTGCATTGCAAGGACATTTTATTGGAAACTGACAAACATCAGGACTGAGTGATGGAAGTGCAGGTGACCTGGAAAGCACAGCGCTCTCTAGGGGACAGAAGCTACTTAGTGGCTGCTGATGCTCGCCATGAGAAACGCTCAACATTCCCAGATTTAAGTTGCATTATGTGAAGTCTCACAATTTTTAAATATAGCTTAGTTTTCAAGAAAACGTTGAATTGAATAATTTGCTTCCTGTGGCCCCAGGCAGCTGTGGACTTCAGTGTCATTTATGGCCCTCAAGGCTGTCATTCAGCACAGTGGGCTCAGGAATCAGCAGGCAGTTCTCACATCTGCTCTCCTTCCCAGTCCTAACTGGGGGCTTGGTTATTTCCTCTGGGAACACTGGCCACGCCCTGTTGCTAGGCTCTGCTCACTATTTTCACACTCCAGAGCTTAAGGCTCCCTTTCTGCATTGTAGGAATAAACACATGGCGGAATTCTCACTTGGAGAAGCTTTGGCGAGCAATGTGAGTCAGGTCCCCAGTAGCCCCACTTTCATTTCTCTGTGGAAAACTGCCCTCTGTCTGCTAGAATTTGTCTTCCCAGAGAAATTGTTTTATTTGTATTCCTCCTAATACTAGTGGTTGGACTTTGAGAAACAAACCAGAAAAGGAGGACTTGGAGTGAGTTAACCAATTTAAATAACAAAAGTGTTTATTTATAAAAGCCGGTTACAAAATAATAGAAGGTAATTATTCTCACATTCCAAAGCAAAAGGCGAGACCACAGAAGCAGAACATGCAAAGGAAGCCATCAGAGTGAGTTTTGCTGTCCTTAAGTGAACTCTCATCTCTAGCCTGTAGCCTGGGAACCTGGGTGCTCAAAGGCTAGAGACCAGATTTTACAGAGACTTTGGAACTGATTTGTGGGGAGATAAGAATCACATTGTTTTCTGATGGCGTCTAAGATCCACTGTGTTCAGGTTAACAGTTAAATGCACACATTTAAGGAAAACAGAACCTGATATAATCACAAAATTTGCTCTAAGATGATGGCAAATGACATTTAATCTGAATTATGGAACTTAAATGTTTCACCTTTGTGGATCATCTAGACCTGTTTAAAATAATGTATTATATTTATATGCCATCTGTTCACTTTTAAAATACTTTTATTAAGTGCTATCATTTTATCTTCACAAAAACCTGTATAGCCCTGGCCGGTTTGGCTCAGTGGATAGAGCGTCGGCCTGCGGACTGAAGGGTCCCGGGTTCGATTCCGGCCAAGGGCACATGCCCGGGTTGTGGGCTCGATCCCCAATAGGGGGCGTGCAGGAGGCAGCCGATCAATGATTCTCTCTCATCATTGATGTTTCTATCTCTCTATCCCTCTCTCTCTCTGAAATCAATAAAGAAATATATTAAAAAAAAAAAAAACCTGTATATCTGTGGGCTGGTGTTATAAACTGATTATTTAGGTCACCAAAATGCCACAGCTCCAGAGGAATCCAGTAAATTATCCAAACTCATTGGTAAAAGTAGTAGACAAATCAAGAAATGGATTTGGGGTTTCTGATCCATAGTACAGCTCTCTCCCCTTACTTCAACTATACTCTGAACTCCTGGGATTTTAAATTCAGGGATCAGATTTACAAAAGTCAGTTAATGTACTACCATCCTAAACCCAGGGAAACAGAATTATGAAGATGACATGCTGCCCACATAACCTTCCTTATAAATTCAAAGAAGTGTTTCTCCACTCTCTAGTCATGAAATTTCTCTGTTCCTGTACCTGAGAGATGTTTTTAACTGATTGTCTGATAGGTCTAAAAGTCCATTTCAAGCACCTGAGCAAGCACGTTACACATGTGGTGTTTTTTTCCTAAAACATAGCAAAATTGTAGATGCTTGTTGTTCTTTGGTTCATTTGATTACTCATTCAGCAAACCTTGAGGACACCTGATTGAACAGGGGATGAGGAGATGACAGATGACCTCTGCCCTCAGGGGCTTATGCCTACCTGCCCATGATGGCACTTGATCTCACCTCCAGAGCCATTTTTGCCCCTAATTCACTGAGACAGGGTTGGACTTGGTGGTCCAGTAGTTTGTAGGCTTTTCTCTAAACCATGTATATCCTTATACCACTTCATGTTATTAGCAAAATGGTCAACGTAATGGGAGATGTCTGGAGTCATGGAATTTGGTGATAGTAACTGATGGCTGTGTGTGTGTGTGTGTGCGTGTTTGCGTGCATATACTAGTACATATGAAACTACTTATAGGTTTTAGGTTAAGGTCTTATATGATTAGATTTATAAAGTCAGCTAAATTATTATTATATACTACTACGTATAAAATATATGTAAATATGTGTATATATGTATTCCCTTAAATTTGACTTCTACTAAACATATGCCTAAACCATGACATTGTATATTAAACAGATACCCTGAAAACTACTGGAAAAAAATACAACTTGACAGTAATTTCATTCATATTAGAGAAATTCTGAATTTCCAACTATTCTTTGATTCTACTGGGGAAGAATAATTAACCAAGCATACAAATTTAGATAATGCAGAGGTGCCTTCACTTTACTGGGCTCTCAATCTCAGTCCTGTCTGAAAACATGATGACAACATGTTGGCATGAGTTTTGACGGTTCTGCCAGCTTCTCCAGTCTTCCACTGCAGGGAACATGGTCCCACCCTCTGCCCTCTCTCAGATGAGTTCACCCTGGTATTGCTCCCAGTTGGCAGCAGTTGGCTTTCTTTGGAAAGGCCTTATAGTCACAAATAATGCCCTTTCTCTTTCTGTGAAAAGCCATTGAAGACATTACAAAAAAAAGGAGGTTTTTTCTGACTTATGCTGGGCTGTTACAGAGACTAGTTCTGGGAAGCTCTGTGAACTGACCAGACTACATCTCAATTAATATTTGCACTGCCATCTACTGTCCACAACAGGCACTGCAATTTCCCCTCCCTGATTTTTTTGTTTTTGTTTTTGTTATTGTTAAATTCAAGACTGGTGAATGTATTTTTGTCTTTTTATTGGAAACATGAGAAAGGTGAAGAAATGAGGGAAATTTCTTTATATTACTAAGAAATGTACAAATAATTTATCTTTTACAATTGCTTTTGTCTTTAATCTATGGTTTAAAATAATTCATTAAATAAATACTTCAAGTCCTCAGGTATCAGTTATCATATCATTCATGAAAAGGAACAAGATAGACAGGATGCCTGTCCTTACAGAACACACAGTTTAGTAGAGGAGGGGCGGGAGGGAAGGAAGCTGTGTGGCAGGGGTGAGACTGCTGATGAGGTTGCCTATGTCAGCTGAGAAAAAGCAATGTAGACTCCATTATATTATAAGCAGAGGAGCTGAAAGACCAAAGGGGCCTTTAAATAATAAAAACAGCGAACATTTCTTGAGACCTTGTTACATGGTGGTCACTTATTACATGACGTAACATCTTTACACTTATTATCTTATTTAATTTGTACAATAATTTCATAAAGTAGGTAACCTTTATTTTGCCCATTTTATCTGTGAGCAAACTGAACCTTAAAGATATCCAGCAAATTGTCCATTGTCATTCATCTGATAAGTTATGAATTCAGTAGCTCTCATGAAAAGCTCCAGAAAAAAGTATGAAGGCAGCTCTCATTGACTGACTTGGGTCACATGTCCATTCCTGAACCAATCAGTGTGGCCAAAGAGTTGGAATGATTGCACAAATCTCAGTCACAGGGCCACTTCTGGAGCTAGAGTTGGAGACAGGCCCTAACGTGGAACCATAAGAACTAAGAATACCAGTGTTATTATTCTCCAAAGGAAATTCAACTGCTATTCCAGAAAAAGGATAAATGTATTCTGGACAGGCAAAAATGAAAGATGGCCATTACCCCTCCTGAATTTTATTTTTAAATAAATTTTTGTTTTATTTTTAAAACATTTACAACCAAAACTTTACTGACAATTTTAGAAAATTTTAGCAAACAGCAAACTTGAGCTATGCAAGATCTTATTGACATTGTTACAAAATTAAAACATCAAAAGCAGACCAGAAAGGAAGAGTAAAGCAGTAATCTTATGATTAATCACGAGGATTTTTGAGGTCCTTTCACTACTACAACACATTTCATTTATGAACATCAAAGAATCAATAACCCAGTCAGTTGTGGCTCAGTGGTTGAGCGTCAAGCCAGGAACCAAGAGGTCACCAGTTTGATTCCTGGTCAGGGCATATGCCCAGGTTGTGGGCTTGATCTCCAGTAGGGGATAAGCAGAAGGCAGCTGATCAATGATTCTCTCACCATTGATGTTTCTATCTCTCTCTCCCTCTCCCTGCTTCTCTGAAATCAATAAAAATATATTTTTAAAAAAGAACTAATGAGTGAACCTTGAAGCTTGCTTTTTATTATAAATGTTGAAAAAGTTCCTTGAGAATTTGCTTGGCTTCCCTCAGGTCTTAGGCAGGTAATAGCTTTTCTTGGACATTGCCATAGAGATTTTTCTAGGAGAAAATTTCCCAATTGGCGGTTCTCATATTCTTTGGAGTTTTTAACATAGCATTTTCCTGTTTCAAATTTAAAAAAAAGACCCCATTGGAAAATTAACTGTGTCAAATGTTACCTCTTAAAAGAGAACTATTGGAGACTCAGAGACTGTACACATACACAGTCCACAAACTCTTCAGTCTTAGGACCCCTTATGTTCTTAAAAGGTATTGAGAATGCAAAAAAGCATTCCTTAATATTTATCATATTAAACTTGAGAATGAAAAAAATATTCATTAAAAATAAAACCATTGTATATTAACATAAATAACATCTTTCATAAAACTGTATTTTCCAAAACTATAAGAAATGGTGAGCAGATTGACATTGTTTTACATTTTTGCACATCTAATGTCTAATTCAGTGGAACATAGATTCTCATATCTGCTTTGGACTCAATCTGTTGTGATATGTTGCTTTTACTTAAATAAATGAAGGAAATCTGGCCTCATACATATAAGTAGTTGAAAAGGAGGAAATATTTTATAGGTATATCATATAATTGTAGGTGTTCTTTAATACTCTTCTAAAAGTCAACAAATATCAGCTTCATATAAGTTAGTTACACATCAATAAACTCATCATGCTCTGTTACATTAAAATACGTTGGTCTACCTTGAACTTTAAATGGATCTTTACCCATACATGATTTATAACGTCATGCTTTTAGAAAATATTGGTTCACTAACTCATGCAAGTCTTCCATATGTTGACACATTCTGTTATAAAAATCAATACAGCACATTTATTAATATCATCACTGATCTCATAAGAAACATCTTTTAAGTGTTAGGATGTTGTCAAGCACACAATGGTGGGTACAAGTTTTTCAAACTTTGAATTTTACTTAAAAGCTCAAATGTATTATTGTCAACAAATATTGTCAATTGTCTTCCTTAAAGCAATAGGCTCCCTTTATTCTTTTTTTTCCCCCAGAAAGTGATGATTCTCATTAAAAGCTAGAGCTTGAAGTTCCTTCCACTGCCTCCCTATCACAGCTGTTTCTGCACTCATTTCTTCTGTAGACATGGTGTCCTGTTTCCCAGAGGGGTTCGAGAAATGCTTGTGGTTTGAAGAATGAATGGTTGACTACCTAATGAGGGATTCAGGCTTAGCCCTTTCCCAGACAGTAATCCAACAGCTTCTAATGTGGGGTCTCTCCACATTAAATCTCCTCCCCACCTTAGTGAGAGTTATAAGTCCATTGACCAACAGAGAAAACACTCAGGTTTCTAATTTGTAAACTGGGAGCATTTATAGCTAACTCTGTAATTCCAAAGAGTGTCTGTGGAATTAAAGACAATTTAAGTGTAGTTCAAACAGAAGCTGGACCATACCAGGCACTCCAAACTGACAGTTAATATAAAAGTTTGTAATGAAAGCAGAGATGTCAGTTTTTTATGCCCTCTTTTCTTCTCCTTTATCAAATATCTCCTGGTAGATTGGAAACTCAACAGTCTCTGTTTACTATAAATTCTGTTTCTTGGGTAAAGGGAACTCTTTCCATCCCCAAATTCTAATCTTCAAAGTCTCCTTCCTCTCAATTGTCTAGGCAGCTCATTTGCGCTTCTTAAATAGAGGAAGAATTAGGGCAATGCTTTTAATTTTGAAAAATGCTATTATTATGAAAGAGTGCAAAAGTCTTAGAAAATGGTTATAAAATGTAAAACAAATTGAGATAAGTGAGAGAAATGTTACATTGAAGACATAATGGAAGTAGTCAACACAAGCACAATGATATAGACTTCAAAATTAGAAAGACAAAGAAACAATGAAAGAGCAGGAAGAAAGGAGGGGAGAAAGAGAGATAAATTTTGGAGAGGGTGAAAGGGCATTTTAGGAGCTAGGAGCCCTATGGACCAAACTGAAAATAAAGCACCAAAAGTCGTCATGTCACTCGCTTTTTCCCCTAATAAGGTGTTGTTGCTCCAGTAATCACTCTATATAAACTAACCATAACTGGGGTAAAATGTGCAAGGGAATGAGGCCTTGGGCTTCACTTCGTGATTTGCTCTTCATGTTCAGGAGCTCAACTTCAAATAAAGCCTCTGTTTTAGAGTCAACTGTTAGGACACTGGTCACCTACCAGTGATTAGCAAACATCAGAAGGAAGAATTTGGTGTATTGAAGGAGTACTTAGCTACACAAAACGGGAGTCTGCAAGCACTGTCATCACTGCCCACACTGCTCCACTAACAGTCGGTCTTTCTTTCCCCCTTGTCGACAGAACCGAAAGTAAGCTGCAAACTAGGCCGATCTGCGTCCACATCAGGTGTGCCTCCTCCATCAGTTACTCCTCTCAGGCAAGCCAGTGACCTGCAACAGAGCCAGGTACCATCATCGTTAGCCAATCGTGATTGACTTCCTGTGATGCAACATGCCAAACGCTTCCACCTCTGTCTGTCCTGTGTTGCTGTAGACGACGTTTGCATTGCTTTTATTTTTCTCTGTGTGTATGGGCCAGGGGGGAGGAGTGTGGCAGTTTGTGTTCTCATCCGAAACAAGAGTCTCTCTTCCCTGCGATTGGTGAAACTTTCTTTGCTGTTACCAAATCGTTTGTGTCTCTGGTTTCCATCATTCTGTAACATAAATGTAGTAAACCTGTACTATCTGTATTGGCTTAGTGGTTCTTTTTAAAAATTCTTTCTCTCTTCCATATTTTGTGTACTTTTATACTGTCTCTGGAAATTTATCAACATTTGATAAATTTATCTACTTTGTTTTATGTAGATTTCCTTTTAAATGTTTTGTCTATGACACTTTCACAGATGTTGTTAATGAATTTGTACATATCTTTTAGCACTTATCCTATTATACTGTAATATTTGTGGCCATTTTACTTTTATTTTTTATTTAGCTTGGAGCATGATTGTAAGACATGTGACTATTGATGTCCTTATGAATATTCATATACCAACTGATTTGGACTGAACATGGCAGCTAGTCTTCTTTCTTAGGCCATAAAGACAAATTGACCAACCAGATAGTCTAGGTATTTACCAAAACCTATAGATTAATAAGGCAATCTTTAAATAAATGACATTTTTCTCTTATACCAATAATACCAGAAATGTTCTTAGAAAGGGATATAAGTATTCATGCATGGTAAATGAGATCTCTATTATCACCTGAGGAAAAGAGACAAAAAATAAAGACATGAGCTGAAATATCATTTAATCCTTCACAATACAATATGTTGCTCTGATGTTCATTTGGCTACATCATTGTATATGGGGAATTTATTATGGGGGAAAATTACTACATGTTACTATCTGTAACTCACTTCATAGGAATTCAAATAACTTGACTTAATTTTTTTACCTTTATTTGTTATTGGTGCTAAATAAGATATTGTCACCCTGAGTGGTATCTCTCTGCGCCCCAGATTCTATCTCTACATTCATAAAACTCTCCTGAAGTAGTAAATTATAAAACTAGGGAGGATACCTCTATGGGAACTGTCCATTAATGAGGATCAAATTGCATATTCATCAATTATTTAAAATGTCAAGCTATTTTTAAAACATAAGCAAAATATTTGCATTTTTTGCTAATGGGAGAAATGGAGCTTTTTAGTAATTTGGTATGGCTTAAATGTGCATAGGATTTGATTTATGAATATATGAGATATCTACAAACACAGAGACAAGAAGCTTCTCTTAGGGGCATATCAAGTGTCACCTAGAATTCCTTGCATCTTATTTTAAAAAGTTAAATGTCTTCATAACTAAATGTTTCTGGCTCAAACATTTGTTGGGTATAAAAGAAGTAGAAACAATAAGACAGTGAATTAATAAACAAATAGCACAATTAACTTCACTAAGATAAACTACCAACTTAGTTGACTAAAAATATTCTAAAAATATCATATTTACCAATTTTTAGTGTTTAAAAAATTGAATTACAGAAAGGATATAATTTTTGCTAGCTGGCAGAGGATTGCATTATTCAAGCAATTGTGCAAGTATGTGTACCTCTCATTATCCTTGGTGTCATAGAGAGGTTTGTGTTATCTTTTTTCTGATTATCTTTATTTTTGTTTTATCCTGAGCCCTTTTAACTCTCAATGAAAGCAGGCTACAAAAGCTTAAACTTCTGGAACAGGAAAAAGATACAATCTTTGTGCCTCTACATTATCAACTCTTCCCTTGCCTGGTGGGATGTTCTTCATTCTTCAAATTATAGCAACATGGGAAAACTCCTCACGTTGCTTGTAAGTGGTGATTTTCCTCTCTGAACAGCAGAAATGCTGGCCCACAGTCATACTGCAGACAGGCTGTCAGGGCTCCAAAGTAGCAGACTGGACTCTGAGTCTCTCTTCTGTGGCTTGTGAGGGTTGTACTATTCACCTAGCCCTATATCCTGGAGCTAAAGGGGTCAGCATGGCTCAGAAGAACCTTGCTCTGCATTCCCATGACTTCTCATTGAACTAAGGTTAATGCCTACTTACTGATGAACCTCTTCTCGCCCAACCCACGCTTTTATCTGAGATGTCTCTTTAAATTACTACCAGGGTGACACCAACCTTTCCTCGGTAACCCAAGGCAATGGTGAAAGATATTTAAACATGTTGATTCTAAGAGTGACTATTCCTACACCAACCAGAATATGGGACACCTAGTTATCAAACAAGCAAACAATTACCCTGGTCACTTTTTAAGCAGTTTTTCCAATGCCAGGATTCCCAGTAAATATTAAAACTCAGAATGCTTACTATTAGGTTAATAGACTTATTACTAGTTAATTAATGGAAAATTCCATGACCTGTTGAAAGCAAAAGCCATTGCTGACCCCTAAATAATTTCAGTGGTGCTAATTAATGAAGCATTTGGCTTAGGGAGGCCAAGCCATTTCGCCACGTTACGACTGATTACAGAGAAGGGACTGTGTTTGCTTTCAGATTGTTCACCTCTTATCTCTTTTCAGTTCAAGTTTTTCACTTATCTCTCCATGTCATGGCTGGATCTTGCTAAGAAGCTTTGCAGGAGGAATAAGCAGAAGTGCCTGACATGCTCCAGCAGAGGTGCACAGGTGGCCAAAGGCGACTGAGGCTAACCTGAGGAGCCCAGGCCAATAATCATTGCCCTCCCCAAAGAATCTAGAGGCAGTTGTTACTGACTGACCACAGGGCGGGCGGGGGGGGGGGGGGGGGGAGGAGGGCAGGGTGTTGGGATTCATAGTGTCAGGCCATAGCCATTTGTGTATAAACAAAGGTGAAGGTAACCTTTGCTGGCCTTTGCAATCTGTTCTGGCTTCTGGTCACTACAGCAGGCACAAAATTTGTAGAAATCTATAATCTCATCTGACCAGAACTTCATAATCTGTAAGAGAAAATGAGCAGCTCAGGAAGGAAGTACAAGTTCTAACGCAATTAGAGATTTCTCCACAACCTACAGCACTCTCTGAAACTCAGAGAGGTGGAGCAGATTTTTCTCTTTGTTCCTTCACGTCTGAATAAATAACAGAGACACAGGTAATTAGGGGAAAGTGACATTTCCTTGGAATTTTACTGCAATGTAGCTGCCTATTTGGGTATTTGTTATAATGCAGATCTTTGGAAATTAGACTGAATTTCTGGGCCTGATGCAAGAAAGCTATTTGCTTTTCTTGGTTATAGAAACAACACTGTATATAAGTCATGTATTGAACTTGGAGCACGTCACTTTCTCCTTTTTTTCTTCTGTAGTAAAAAAAGAGGTGTGTGTGCTTTTATAACTAGTAGGTGATGGTCCTCTGATTCCACTATCTCTGGCTGAGAAAAGCCTGCCTCTACAGTGACTCCCATCCCATTGGGAATGGCACCATCTATGGTCTCCCTACAGCAGGTGAGGGACTGGCAGCTAATGCACTCGGCCTTATGAAAGCCAAGCTTTCCTTCAACAATGGAGCAGCCAGGGTATATGTCTAAACAGAAGTGCCAGCTCTCTGGGAGAAATGTTTCCAGGAATTGTTTGCATTGGCTTTTCTGGGAAGGAAGGAGATGAGAGCCACATCATCTGATATGTGCAGACACTCACACACATATACACACACTCACAATGCACTTGTGGACACTCATACACACAACTCTCTCTCTCACACACACATACACGCACATGCATACTAGCTCACATTCACACTCACGCACACTCATGAACACACACACTTCACCTTTTTAAATAACAGCTCCCCATGTCCAATCAAGGAACCACAGAGCTAAAAGTGACCTAGTGTTGAACTGAAACCCCCTCATTTGCTCCCTGAGGCTTGCTTATCATTCTAAACTGGTTACCCTTAATTTGGGGAAGGAGGTTGGAAAGGCCATCTGTAATTTCCTTTGGGCTTACATTTCCAAGTCTGACAGATCCAAATCTCTTTATGAATCTAAAAATCACCATTATCTCTTATTCTGGGTGCCCTAAGTGTTGTGAGAGCAGCCTCTGCACCCTCCAGGACAGGCCTCGCTTGGGCTGGTCCCCTCGGGGTACTGAGAAGCTGTTATCCAGATGAACAAGCCCAGCTCCTTCCAACCCGCCCTTTAGGATTATTTCTCAAATGCTGATTTCTTTCTATGGCAGCTCTCTAAACGCTCTCCAAGCTCCGAACCCCCCACTGAGCTTGATGACCCCTCTGGGGTGTAACCCCACCTGCCCGGGCTGCCTGCAGAGCAGAATTAAATTCTGTCTTCCTTCAGTCCCCATAGCTCTGTCCACACACCAGCATCAGGCCAGCTCTCCTGGATAATGAGAGAATACATGAGAGTGTCTGTAGCTGAACACGTGTCCAGAGTGTGTTTCTGGATACGAAGAGAAAATTGTTTCCTAGATACGTTTTTAAAATGGAAGATAAATCATCCAAAAAATAGGGATTAAGGATCATTCCATGTGAAAGACTAAGATTTAGAATTTAGGTGGATTCTGTGACGAGGATTGTGCCCAGCATACAGGTGCATGTCTAATGCCCAGACAGTGTATGACACTTGTGATCTTTTGCTGATTTACTAGCTATCTCTCTTGGTAGATGTCTCTCTATATATGCCTGAAAAAGTGTTTTTCTCACACAGTCTGATTTTGCCCCTTTCATTAGTTCTTAATCTCTCTAGAACAGTGAGATGCTTTGATTGATCCCACTGGATCAGTCACACTCTGCCTTGAAGCTTTGCGAAGACTACTAAGACTGTGAGTTCTGGGATTTTATTTCCCAGAGAGCCAGGATATTTGCACAGGGAACTTGTAGGGGTCTGGAGAGCAGGAGGAAGACTCCAAACAAAGGGAGAGACTAAGTATATTAACATAAATACTCAAACAAGGACATAGGCAGGGATTCCAATGTCATCTCCTCAATGTCTGTCCACATGGCTGAATAATGTAACCTTAAAGGGTGTATTCTTATTTAATTTCGCCTTCAATGCATAAGATCAAGTAGAAAAACAAAGCCAAATATTAGGAATAGAGAAGCTTCAAATGTACGTTCCCTTTAGAATTCTCAGGCTACCAATAGCATCGATGATATGATTTGTTTTGCCAAGGCTCCGAGTGCTCAATTCCAGCCGTAAATCCAGTACAGCTAGAATAAGTGTATTACAAGGCTTCATCCGATCAGTTGCATGTACTGTACATTTTCAAATGCTTCCCTCCAGAAGTTCAGGTTTGGTGGTGGAGGAAGAACACAGTACCAGGAAGAGGAAGGAGTGGTATCTATGGTTGAGGGGGCATGTACCACCCAACTTAACCTGACCAAGAGGCCCCTTTCCTACCACCCCATGGGCAAGTGCTAAGCAAACATTTTTGTTGTTGATACGCTGTGATGTTCCAGGTCCTCCTCTCAGACCTGAAGTGAGGGCACTGTGTTTGGACCTTTACCCAACTGGCTTGATTAGATGCTCAGGGTTATAGCATATAATGGAAATGGGGAAGGAGGTGAACAGAAACAGAGCACACACCAGTCAGCAAAAGCTGACTCAAGTCATCAACATAGCTTTCCACCTCACAGGCTACACATAGATTGTCAAATGACTCCCTTTCCCTTCATTCCACATAGAAATAACCTGGCAAGCATTTCCAAGTATGAAAACCCCCAACTGGGAGATATGGAAAATGCCACAAAGTTTACAATTAGTGTCAGCATCATGGTGGAGAAGGGTTTGTCTGCACTGCCTATTGTAAAATAAAGTGCTATGTTCACAAAGATTACGTTACAGAGAAATTGTAGTTATTTGTTATAGGAATGATATTTATCAAAGAGATTAGATTTAGCCCTGTGTCATATGGAATAAATTCATGTTACAAATGGGAATGCCAGTGATTATGCTGATTTATTGCCATGTATGATGGCAGAGTTGCTTTGAAATAATGCAGGTGTCAAACCAACCAACCAACCAACCAGTCAACCAGCCAAAAGCATTACCTATGTGTGCTCTCAACAGTCCCATCGGATTCATTTATAAAATGGTGAGGCTTTAGTGTTTTGTAGGTTTCTCTCCAGTTAGTGCCCTATTTAAAGGGAAAGCAAGATTTTGCTATTACCTTTAAGTAGCAGCCAAACCCAGTAGTGTAATGAAATGTGGCCATTATTTGATTTGCACTTTCATGCCAAGAATTCAGGAACTCAGATTGCTTTCTACAACCGACTACAGTATGGGCTAAGAAATTCTGACATATTAGTTGGCATTGTGTGCCTGTTAATTTTTGTATATTTCAAGTGGCAGAATAGTCAGTCATTATTTAAAGTGCAGTAGTCCCAGTCTCTCGATAATGCCAATACTGAGTAGAATGAAATTAAACAAACCATCCCATTGTCCTCATTGCAACCCTCCCCCCATCCAATAATCTTGCTGTTTATTCACTACTAGATGGGGGCAAACCCATCAGCCCAGCCTGCATCCTTTCCAATCCGGGACCCCTTGGGGGATGTCCTTGGGATCGGGCCTAAATGGGCAGTCAGACATCCCTCTCACAATCTAGGATCACTGGCTCCTAACTGCTCACCTGCTTGCCTGCCTGATCACCCCTAACTGTCCCCCCTGCCAGCCTGATCACTCCTAACCGCCTCTGCCTACTGGCCTGATCACCCCTAACTGACCCCCCTGCTGGCCTGGTTGCCCCCAACTGTCCCCCCCCTGCCAGCCTGGTTGCCCCCAACTGCATCCCTCTGCTGGCCTGGTTGTCTCTAACTGCCCCCCTCCTGCCAATCTGGTTGACCCTTACTGCCCCCACCCTGCTGGCCTGGTCACCCCCAACTGCCCCCCCCATTGGCCTAGTTGCCCCCAACGGCCCCCCCCCCCGACAGCCAGTTGCCCCCATCTGCCCCCCTGCCAGCCTAGTTGCCCCTAACTGCTCCCCCCCACCCCCCGCTGGCCTGGTCACCCCCAACTGCCCCCCCTGCCAGCCTGGTCGCCCCACACAGCCTGCTGTTCTGTTTGGTTGTTACTGTTACTGTGATGGCATCCCAGATAATTTGCATATTCCTCTATTATTAGTATAGATGAGTAGGAGGCAGAGTGTAATACACATGAGGATGTTCTCTAAGAAGTTTTATACCAACTGACAAACAGGAGTTGGGGTGGGGCAAATGGACCTTGAGGGTGTGCTCCATTTGACTTTGCTGTCTCCAAAACCTGCCTGTGTCCCTCTCTCAGAATCAGAGTTGTCAGGGCTACAAGGGCTACAAGGAAAAGTGTGAGGTAGCTGAAGTATATAGTCAGCATTAACACATGGAAGGGATACTAAGTTATTCAGGGCTCCTAGATGAAGTCTGAATGCTGAAAACCATGCACCATTTATTGTCATCTCTGTGCCTGCTGAGAGTTTCCCTACCTCACTGCAGGTGTTCGCTATTGCCCTGTTCTTCCCCGTGGGCACAATTACCATACCACCTCACAACTGGGGATACCAAAGGGACATGGCATACCTATTAAATACCAAAGTCTAGGATCTTAACTACTCAGCTGGATGAACACCTGAGATTCAGAGGAAGTAAGACTTCTGTTCAAATCCTGGCTCCACCAGTTATTAGCTGTGTGTCTTTGAATACATTCTTTAATTTCTCAAAGTCTGTTTTCCTATCTCTCAAATGAGGGCAGTGTTATCTTTGTATCATTGTTGTTGAGGGTTAATGACATATGTGCATAAAGTCCTGGATAGACATTACCTGCTAGAAAGATAATAGTTCTTTCTACTTCTTTTCCTTCTTCCAAAAATTCAACATTCTTGCTGGCTGAAAAATCCTAAGTGTGAGACTCATTCTGTACCATGGTATTCTAAAAGGGGTGGGCACAGAGGGATGGCTCCACCCACCCAATATCACTGACCTTGTATAGAATGGCTAGCTCATGGTAATAATAAAAAGCTTTTTAGTCCATTTAATTACTTGATTTTAAATTCTCTAGAGAGTGTATCTCATTTTCCCATCATCTGAGAAAGAATGGTTTTGCACATCCCCTTCCTTGGTATGATTATTTCATAATTTCTTTTCCAAATAGGGAATTAGACACTCAGTTATTTACCATGTAACCGGGAGTTTATCTGCATTTCTTCTCACCTTGTAGGTCTCATGTGTGACTTTGAAGCCAAAGTGAGAAGAAATCAACTAAGGTATCATTTCAGAAATGCCTCCTGCTCTCTAATACAACTTACTCTCCTATTTGAGTTAAAGTATGAATGAACCTGATTAAATATTAAGGCTGCACAGGAAGCTGTTATCTGTAGGGGGTCAGGACAAAAGATGTGGAGATGCAAGACAAGTTTGTCAACAGTGTCAGCATTTACTTAGAGCATCCCCAGACCACTGTTTTAAATGCCTTGTTTTCTGATATGCACATGTATTTACCCACAAGCATGTTCAGGATAATTTTATATCCCATTACATTAATTTAACATTTTTTTTATTTTCCCTTTTAATGAAGAGAGAACAAGGGTAATGCATTATAAATTGTTATGTAATCATGAGGCCTGAATTTTAACAGCATTCAGTCTTGCCAAGTGTATGTGAGCTAATACATGGGTATCCGTTGGCTCTCCTTTGTATTTCTTAAGCAAAGTCAGAGTAAAAGGAATATGTATATAAAAAATTTTTCAGGCCCTCATTTATTCCTCTGTAAATGCCAAGAGTGGTCTAGTTTACTAAACTAACAATATAGGTGTGTCTGGGAAAGTAAAGCTGAGGATTTTAACTTCACTTACAGTTTACTCCTTGTGGTTTCCAATTCCATATCAATTTTTATCAAACACTTAGAGACTCCAAAAATAGTTAGCTGCTAGATTTATTACAAATGTCAGTCTAGTCGAAAGTGAAGCTTTGGCTCAGAATCTAGAGGTCAAGTTACCAATTTATTGCAGTAGATCTTGCTTGAGTTGTACACAGATAGCTGTTGAAGTAGCATTAAAGCTTTACAGATTGATAATTCCATCTGAGAACTACAAGCGATGGTAGTGTTCGGCTGCCAGATATTAGCAGAAGTCCACATCCTAGAGACCTTCCCCATCAGAGTCTGTAAGGATTGAAACCAATGTCAAGCTCTAGATGGGGCTGGCGAGCCTAGCTTGGGGAAAGCAGCAGAGCATTAGGTGGACACTTACCGCCACCTAGTGTCTAAATTGCGCCTTGCAATCTGTAAGAGGGTTTTAAAAATATATAACTGAATCTAACAAAACTGCTTTATGGCAGAAAAGATATACTGCTTGGGATAATAAGCAGCATGCTCACTGAAAGCTGGAACAAATGTTTTTTGATGATACTTGTTTTGAATCCCTTTCATTACTTTATTCCTGCTGTTTTAGACTGTCTAACTTTTGAATATACCCCTCTATACTTTTGGGAGGGGGAAAATCGCAGGTTAATCTGTATTTAGTCATCCCATATGCCCACATCAGGTAGTTCATTAACTAGTTTTACTGGCTGTTGGGGAGGAGAGACAAAAGTTAGAGAAGAGATGCTCTAGTCCAGGTGTCCTCAAACTACAGCCCGCGGGCCACATGCGGCCCGCCGAGGACATTTATCTGGCCCGCCGGGTGCCGCTACCTGTCCTGCTTAGCAGCCGACTAATCCCAGGCCCGCAGTGCACATAGGAATTTGTTCATAGTTTTTTTTTTTAAACTATAGTCCAGCCCTCCAATGGTCTGAGGGACAGTGAACTGGCCCCCTGTTTAAAAAGTTTGAGGACCCCTGCTCTAGTCGGTTTGGCTCAGTGGATAGAGTGTCAGCCTGTAGACCGAAAGGTCCCAAGTTTGATTCTGGTCAAAGGCGTGTACCTTGGTTGCGGGCTACTCCCCCGCCTGGGCCCTGGTCAGGGCGTGTGCAGGAGGCAACCAATCTCTCATATCGATATTTTTCTCTGTCTGTCCCTCTCTCTAAAAATCAATGGGAAAGTAACCTTGGGTGAGGATTAAAAAAAAAAAAAAAAAAAAGCTAGAGAAGGGAATTGAAATGCAGGTGCCAGTGAGAAAGGTAACAGGATGACTGCAATTCACACTGAAAGAGAGCTACCTGAGTCAAAAGGGGCCAGCTCTGCCCTCCTTGGCTCTTGTCATGCTTGTGAGAAAAAATTCAGATGAGTGACAGAAAGCAGTGTTGAAGCAAAGCAAGTGGATTTATTGTGAATATACTTGGCATAAAGAAGAAACAGGCAACTCATCTTGTCTGACTACCCTACCTAGTGGGGGTTCAAGGGTTTTATACTCTTGCCCATCAATAGATTTCAAGGTTCCCCCCCACCACCACCACCAGGCTTCATTTGTCCTTGGGTTTAGCTGGCTCAAGTGTCTTTGGTTGGGGAAGATAAGGTCTTGCAATTCACAAGCTGATTGTAGGCTGCCCAAATTGTTTGGCCTTGTTTAATTTTCTTGCCTCGGTTTCCCCCTTTCCCTTGTTCAGGAATTTTCCCAGCTTCTTACTATCCTATTACAAAGGGAATCTCTATTAAAGTCATTCCTAATTTCTTTTTAAAGCAGCTTTACTAACAGGAAGGGAACTTGTGTATTATGGGGACCACTTTAGAAATATAAACTGTAATGATGCAGGTATATATCCAGGACAGAACATAAACCAGGATTGGAGCAGAGTCAGATCTTTACAGTCCATAATGGGAGTAATTATGAAGTCCTCTCCTCATAAATAGTTTAGTAGAAAACGTTTTATTTTAAAACTAGAGGCCCGGTGCACGAAATTCGTGCACGGGGGTGGGAGGGTTGTCCCTCAGCCCAGCCTGCACCCTCTCCAATCTGGAACCCCTCAAGGGATGTCTGACTGCCCGTTTAGGCCCGATCTGGTAGGATAGGGTCTAATCGGGCAGTCGAACATCCCTCTCACAATCCAGGACTGCTGGCTCCCAACTGCTCACCTACCTGCCTTCCTGATTAGCCCTAACCACTTCTGCCTGCCAGCCTGATCACCCCCTAACCATTCCCCTGACAGCCTGATTGATGCCTAACTGCTCCCCTATCAGCCTGATCACCCCTAACTGCCCTCCCCTGCAGGCCTGGTCCCCCCCAACTGCTCTCCCCTGCAGGCCTGGGTCCCATCCAACTGCCCTTCCCTGCAGGCCTGGTCCCCCCAACTGCTCTCCCCTCCTGGCCTGATTGCCCACAACTGCCCTCCCTTGCAGGCCTGGTCCCTCCCAACTGCCCTCCCCTGCAGGCCTGGTTCCCCCCAAGTGCTCTCCCCTGCATGCCTGGTCCCTCCCAACTGCCCTCCCCTGCTGGCCATCTTGTGGTGGCCATCTTGTGTCCACATGGGGGCAGCCATCTTGTGTGTGGAGTGATGGTCAATTTTCATATTACTCTTTTATTAGATAGGATAATACAAAACTTACATAATATCTGCAGTCTGACACCAACCACAATATGTATTCATCAATTCAGATTTTTATGTTTTGGGTTTCCCACACCACCAAGCAATTCTCCTGTTGAATGTCTGACAATTTAACTCCATTTAGACAATATGTACTTGAAGATAGTACCAGATCCCACAGGTTAAGGTAGGCCCACAAGACTGCTTTTCACTTCAGATGCCAATTGAAAGTTCAGGATACCACCTGTGCTCTGAACAAATGGCTGTAAATTAGAGGTTTCTGTGACTCCCTCCTGGGTTCAATTAATTTGCTAGGGCAGCTTATAGAACTCTAAGAGAAACATTGTACTTCCTACATCATAGGTTTATTATGAAAGGTCATCACTCGGGAATAGGCAGAGTGGAAGAGATGTGCAGGGCAAAGTATGAGGAAAGGACAGGGAGCTACCATGCCCTCTGAGGGCTCCCCTCTCCCTGGATCTCCACATAGTCACCAGGAAGGAAGCTCGGAACCCTGTCCTTTGGGTTTCATTGGAGGCTTCATTGTATAGATTGATTAGATCTGTGGCCTTGGTGATTGAATTCACTCTCCAGCCCTTCTTCCCTCCCCTGAGGTCAGGGTGGATTAGACTGAAAATTCTAACCCTCTATTCACATGGTTGGCTCCACTGAAAAACAGTCCCCATCCTTTGATACCTTCCAAAAGTCATCTCATTAACATAACAAAAGACACCTTTATAGCTCTCATTCCAGAAAATTCCAGGGATTTCAGGAACTCTGTGCAAGAAATGGTTTCTCTGGGGGAGAAAACCAAGTACATATTTCTTGTTATAAATCATACTATCACAGTCTGTATTGTGTATTCTACTTGACTTCATTTAGATTTTCTCTTTCCAGATTTTGCATATCATTATTGAAACCTAAATCTTCATTTTCCCTTTTATCTCTCTCCTTTTTGCTATTGTTTTGCTGAGATGGTGCCCTAAACACATGAGAACTTGTCTCTTGGCTGATTCAGCACACAGAATTTGTGTTACGCCCATAGAATTTCTAAAACTACTCCTGCAAACAAATTTAAATGCAAAGCAAAGTTAAAGTTTTTTTTAAAAAAGGTGTGAAAACTCTCTGTGACAAAGAGCTATTTGCTACTACAGTATATTATATTAAAAGAAAGTCTATGTCCATGCTATGATGCCTCCTCAAAATGAGTCACAGAATGGGACTGTTTTTACTCTCCTTTATAATGAACTGTATGTGAAGATTTGCCAAAGCTGCCAGAAGAGGGCAGCATTTCATCTTTTTCTATCTCCTTTAAAAGTAGGGACGGATTGTAGTGGTGCCAGCAGGAGTGAGGCCCACTTATCATCTGGTCTGGAGTAAAACACATCAGGTCTTTTCTTTCCTCCTCATCCATCATCTTTCCCCTGCCTCCCAGGTACTCCGGGGGCCTTTGGGTGCTGTGCCTGGACCCAAGGGAAATGATTCACTGGATGGCATGGCTAGGTGCAAACTTTCCAATAGTGATTTGATAAGTTTATATGTCATAGTCTTGCAAGCAGTCCTGGTAAAAGAGATAGTGTGGATAAAATTAATTTCTGACTATTTTACCTTATCCTTCTTTTTCCAAAGCCTCCAGCCTCCACCTTACACAAACTTACCCAGCCTTTGTGTCCCACGCCCCTCGTTATTCCACCATCTCTTGCACCACCAACCAACTAACTAGCATGTAGTGGACTGTCCTTACTAATAACTAACCGGTGTGACTGTCATTGACACTTTGCAGTAATTAGCATTAGCACTTTAGAATGTGCAAGTTGCTTTCATAGTTGTCCCAGCAGGAGACCTCTCACAACTTTCATTGTTCACCTGATAAGGGCCAGGGGCTCTGATAGATGCACAATGTTTAATGAAAACTCATTGAATTCCAAGGAATTTCAGCCTAGTAAAGGACACATACATGTACACACATTAGCAAATAGTGTAATTAGAGGAGAGTACAGAAGACAGAGAAACTAACTTAGTGAGTCTTGATGGCATGATTTTATAAACCAGGATGTCACATTTGACCAATCTATATATATGAAAGCCTTAATGACCAGTCAACCAGCTGACTGGCTGACCGGCCGGTAGCTATGATGTGCACTGACTACCAGGGGCCAGATGTTTAACGCAGAAGTGGAAACCACAGACATGGAAACATGGAACAGACTGATGATTCTCAGAGGGAAGTGGGGAGCGGGGAGGGTGAAAAGAGATTAACCAAAGATCTTATATGTATACTAGAGGCCCAGTGCAGAGATTCATGAACTGGTGGGGTCTCTCAGCCTGGCCTGCTGGGATCGGGCCGAAACCAACTCTATGACATCCCCTGAGGGGTCCCAGATTGAGAAAGGGTGTAAGCCAGGCTGAGGGACTCCACCAGTGCACAAATCTGTGCACTGGGCCTCTAGTGTTTTAATAAGAGAGCAGAAGGCCTTTATAGAGGTAAGATGATTTGCAAAGGAGTGGGGAGTCTGAAACCATACAATTTGTACAGAAATGCAAGCAATTTAGCATTACAGTAGTGGTAACAAATGTTGAGGTGGGAAATATTGCAAGGAAGTTATAAGGGGATGAAGAACAAATGGAGAACTAGTTCATGGAGAACTAGGTACTGTAAACATGATCATTATTGTTATTCCCATTTTACAAATGGGGAAAGTGATCCATCTAATATATTAGGCAGAAATTTGCTCAGGAGCTGTTTCTCTATAATTTAAACACTAACTACCTGATCTTATCTCAATTTAGCCTCCTATGAAGGTGGAGATTATGCTAGAGCTTACTTTCCTGACCAAGTAGCATTACAAAAATATTATAAATCCAAAGGAATCTTTAATTGATGGAATATCCAAGAGCTTTCATTTGTTTTACTTTTTTTATTTTGAAAAAATTTTAATCATAGAGAAATCAGCAAGTTAGCACACCTATATACTTTTACACACACACACACACGCATGTGCATGTGTCAACATATTTTAACCATAGCACTTCATCTCCAAATATTTAAAGATGTGTCTCCTAAGGCCCAGGACATTCTTCTAAACCAGTGGTTGGCAAACTCATTAGTCAACAGAGCCAAATATCAACAGTACAACGATTGAAATTTCTTTTGAGAGCCCAATTTTTTAAACTTAAACTTCTTCTAATGCCACTTCTTCAAAATAGACTCACCCAGGCTGTGGTATTTTGTGGAAGAGCCACACTCAAGAAGCCAAAGAGCCGCATGTGGCTCACAAGCCGCAGTTTGCCGACCACTGTTCTAAATAATCCCACTTAAATTGTAATGATTCAATACTATGGTCTCACAGAAAGCCCATTTTTAAACTTCCACAAGTGCCCAGTACTATGCCTCTTCCCAATCTAGGATCCAATCAAAGATCATACGTAACATTTTCTTACTAGCTTTTATTTTAATCTCTTTTAATCACAAATATTTCTCATCCTCATTGATTGTTTTAAGACATTGAAATTTCCAGAGTCCAGAACAATTGTTGTTTTGTGTGTGTATGTGTGTGTTTTTTGTTTTTTTTCAGATCAACCCTTAGTTTTGATTTGTCTGATGGTTCTTTGTGGTTAGATTTGAATTAAACATTTTGAGCAAGAAGATTAAGTGCAAGAGGCCTTCTCAGATGGCATGTGATGCTTGTCACTGGGAGCATAATATTTGATCACTTGGTAAAGGCTGTTTCTCCACTCTAAATAGTCTGTGTATCAAGAGGAGGGTTAGGGGAGGCCAGAGTCTGTCCACCACAGGATCAAGTCAATTCAGTATTTAGTGTGTTTCTCGCATTTTCTTTAAAAAAAACCAAAACACTAATTTTGTTTATTCAATTTTTAAATAGATTTGACTTAACATTTTCTCTTGTGACCAATTGCAATAATCTTGCAAATCATAATAATTAATCTATGCCTGATGAAAAGAACTGAAAAACAAAGGTCAAGTGAAATCTCATTCACATAGTTAGAAATGGCAGATCTGGGACTTGAACACCACTCTTGATGCTCTTTCCTGAAGACATGTGCTATGATCCCCTGGATGTTTAAGAGCAAATATCTACAACAAATGTTTATACCGTTCGTCACCACTAGTGGGGGGAAGAGGACTAAAAATCTTTTGACAGTCAAGTTCAATGCTGGGCAATGCTTTCTCCTGAATGAATAAGGAAAAAAAAATCTACTGTGTCCCAACTGGTGCCCTCCTTTTTCTTTGCTAATTTTATATTAGAATAGAAATAGAATAAATATGCATTGACTGCAGACATTATAGAATAAGATTAAGGACAAGTATAAATACCAACACACTACAAAATGAATATATGAGCCCTATTTAGTTTGTAGTGAGGTTTCAGGCAAGAATATGCAGTTGACTTCTTGTTTACAATATATATTGCCTACTTGAAAGCATAAAACATAATACATGTGCTTATGGAATGGGCACTTTTCATGAATGTGTCTTTTCCCCTCTAGAGAAAAGATCAAAAGTCATGATGAAATGTGAATTTGGTCTCTCTTATAATGCATTGTTTTAAAATTAAAGCCCCAGAATAAGTCTCTGCATATCACGTATTTACCTACCACAGATAAAACATCATTGTGTTTAATTAATCCTTTAAAACTCACTTCCATGGAAATATATGGGTCAAAGGTAATCTTTACACTGACTGGACTACCAAAAAAACAAAAAACAAAAAAAACAAAAAACGTATGTACAGACATAAGTAGATACCTACATTTTTAATTACCTAAAGTAACAATGCTAATAAAATAGCAGGATTATTATTTCTACTGTTTATTTAGTGAAAATGCTGTATTTAGTGGGGTGGGGGGGCGGGAGGGGGGAACAAAAGCCAGAAACACAGTCCTCTCATGTCCACCCTAAGAAAACAGGTATCCAGGATATACTGGGCAAACCTCACTTTTTCTGTACTTTAAAATATTGTTGCGAAGTGCTAAAGAGAATGACATTAACAAATTAAAACTACATTAATATTTGAAGTGTATGCCCGACTGGTGTGGCTCATGGTTGAGCCTCGACCTATAAACCAGGAGATCTCCATTTGGTACCGGGTTAGCACACATGCCCAGGTTGCAGGCTCCATCCCAGATGGGGGAGTGCAGGAGGCAGCCGATTAATGATTCTCTCTCATCACGGATGTTTCTCTCTCTTTCTTTCTCCCTTCTTCTCTGATATATATATGATATTTAAATATACATATTTAAATATTTGAAGTGTTAAATGGGGAAAATTTAAAGTAACCTTCAGTTCAGTAATAGAAAAAGTATAATTATGCTAGACTTTCAAGAGAAAAATAAAATTTAAATCTTAGTTCTGTTCTATAGTCTGCTGATGTGCAGAGGTGATATTCATAAGCACTATTATTCAAAACTGTCTTGTTAAAACCAGTGTGAACGTCACCTGAGAGAAAGGTGGGGTTGGTGTGAAAGTGTAGGAGGTCAGAGGGTGCAGTAATTTGCCTAGGAAAGCGGAAACACTCTTCAAGTGAAGATCCTGACTTTTCACACCCAGGCCATTAAACATACCCTCTGCCCTGAACAGTGGGCCTAAGATTTGCGGGTCCAACTTGAAAGGTTTATGGACAGGCCACGATGAATTCCTCTGACGGAATCCATTTCAGACGATCTTGCTGTGGTTCTCTCTCCGTGGCCTGAACAATGTGCACAGACGCCGGGAATGAAGGAGCGAGACCATCTGGTTCTCATCCCAGCATGAGAGGCAGGTTTAACTAGAGGAAACGGGTGCGTGCTGGTGTATAAAGTATTTTTATTAGGCCTGAGAGTGAAATCCTGGAATGTTGTGCCGGGAGAGGTCATGAAATCATCCCTTCGGAGACGTTTAAACCACAGCAGAATCCCAAACTGGGGAGGTGATGCCCAGGTTGCTCCGCCTGAAGCCCAGGGAAAGGGCGCGCAGGAGTCTTTAGGCCTCAGAATATAATGGGAATTTTTCTGAAGACCCTTCCAAGATAATGGTCTTAACTATAGGGTGTATACCTCCTATTACCACAAAGGGGTGCTATTGACCTAGTTTATCCCTTCCTCAGAAAATGCTCTCAGTATTTTCCCTAAAAATCCTACTATAGGCTTTAGCAATTATTTGGGGAGCATCAGATAACTCAAAAGTATTTGTGTATATTTCGGAATGACAGTGACCTGGATTAAAGTCAATTTTCCTAAAATTTATTTGGACTCTTCATAACCATTTCTTTAGAAAAATAAACATGATCATTGGATTATTACTCTCCATCAATAACAAACTAAACATTTCCAGGTGGTGAGAGGAGATATGTGCATCAAATTAATGTCCTATGCTATGGTCAAGGAACCCTCCCAGTAACAGAATTCTGGTGCTTCTGAGCAATTAGTCAAAAAGCTCAGTTTCCTTTTAAGAAATGATATGTGGTGGAACAGGGACAGTGTGGGACACCAGCAGCATAACCTCCTCCTACTATTCTCAGCAGAGAGGGTGCAAATGCCAAAGCAATCTTCAGCCCTCGCTGTCCTCACTACCCTTAATCTTGGGCATGATGACAAAGCAGGTGCTTGCTACCAAAGAAACCAAACTTAGGCTCACAGATTTGCTGTGGGTGAGCTGAGGACATCAGGGGAAGCCACAAAGCTTAGGGTCTCAGTTTTTCCTGAATTGGGTCCAGTAAGGGTTTCAGGAATGAGCTCTCTGCTCTGAGGGCCACTGGGTGCAGAGAAGAAGCAAAGGTGAATGAAACCCACAAGACTTTCATGAGAAGACCAGCATCTTGAAGAGAGTGTGATTAGAAGACAGTTTAGGCTTTGAATATATATTAAACTAGAGGCCTGGTGCACGAATTCGTGCATGGGTAGGGTACGGCCTGCCCGCCCCAGTTGTGGTCTATTGGGCTGGGCTGGCTGGGGGAAGGGGACACAGGAGGTTGGCCAGCCGGCCCTGCCCCCAATTGGGGTGGGGGGTGATCAGGGGCAGGGCCAGTTGGGGGGGAGGGGCCTCGGGCTGGCCTGGTCAAGCTCCCAGTTGAATTCCCAGTAGAGGGGACAATTTACATATTAGCCTTTTATTATATAGGATTGTGGTGTATGGATTTGGAGGTTTAAAAAGCATTCTGACTTGCCATGTTTAGGAGGCCTACATGTTCTCATGTTTGCAAATGAAATGCTTTGTGAAATTAAGATAAAAATAGAGAGCTTATTAGTCCCCCTGAGAAGAGTTTATTTTTACTTTATATAGAAGCTTTGGTGGGAGTGGGGAAAGTTAGTTCATTTGGAACAATTGACAAGGAGCATTTGTGTGCACATTTGCCCCTGGGGCTGTTACTGGTGAGCATGCAGAGGGCAGCCAGGAGTGATGGTGCTATAGTGATTCTCAGAGGAATGAGAAGTGAGCAAAGTGAATCAGAGCGGGGGCCAGGATGGAAAGCTGCCCTTAGTCCAGAAACACTGTCCTATCACCATGACCCCTGACCTGTCATTGCTCTGTTGAATTTTCTCCTTTTTCTGTTTGAGACCAGGAAGCCCTCCACATTTGCCATTAGTAAATAGACAAGTGGGACATTTGTTACATCCCACGTATATCTAAACCTGACCTCTTTGCAGCTTCTGGGAGGAGTGCATTGAGAGAGAACCAAAGGTTACATTTGGTCCCACTGCAGTGTCTTGAAGATTTGCTGATGTTTGCCAAGGGCATGGGTGTCACTGGGGTTCAGAGACTTTGAACAGGAGGTGTATTTCCAATAACATACTGAATTCAGAGTAGATTAAGTTTTAGTAAAGTAAGGGACAAAACTCTAGTTTTATGTGGTAAAAGGAGAGACAATGGGATTCTTAATTTCTATAGAAAAATCAATGATTATGTATTACTAGCTTCTCAATATGATTTTTTTCATGGCCCCCATAGATTTAATGATTTGCATTACTCAATGTTTACTAATGGTGAAACAGTTTCAATTGCTTTTTGCAAAACTTAGAACAAATTAATGGCTTCTATCTTCAGAGGTCAAGTTCTTTCGGACCTTTTTCTAAAATTTCCTGGGAAAGAGGCAACCCTTCCTGCAATTTGTGAAACTTAATCAAAGAGAGTAAAAATAAAAATAAAGACCATTTATTTCTTTCCAGAATATTATATATTTTGAATTGCACGATAATGTGTCAGATATAAGCATGGGGGGCCCAGAGTAATCTCAGCAGGAATATACTGATTTATGAAATGTGTTGCTCATGACCATGGTGAGATTGGATGGTAATGTGCAGATGTGCAGAATCTCTGGGTTCAATCCTGGCTCAATTATCCTCTTGCTGAGTTCCATAGACAAATTATTTAACCTGTTTGACTCAGGTGTCTTATCTAAAAAATGATGGTAATTAAGATGAGCTGTAATTATAGTCCTAAAGAGTATAGAATAATGGTAATTTATGATAAAATGGTTTTGAAAACATCATTGGTTTTGTTATCATTTCTCAACCCTCAAAGGACAATGAATAAATTATTTTATTCCTCTTCCAGCTAAGAGAATTATAGTAAATATATTATATGAGAAACCTGGCATGTATGTTCAGGGGAAAACATAGCTTAACAAGTATGGACATAATTACAAATTGCTTTTGGAGGCATGTTCTCATTTTTAAGGAATGCTTTAAAAAAGCAAGTACTTTATGTCAGAAAAAATGTTAAAATGAAACTATGAATAGCACTGCATATTTTGAAATCATGGTCTTTGAAAAAATAAAACTAACAAGTAAGTGAGATGTTTTGCACTATTATAATATATGATACAGAGAGTGCCTTGTTGTTGTTGTGTTTTTTTGTTTGTTTGTTTGTTTTACAATTTTGTCCACAGTGTTCATTAGAGCATTTGATAATTTTATTGAATTACATGGCAGAATGTAGAATCAATCAGCCTTGGCTTTGGACTCTCTTTCACCACCCAATTCTGGAACCTCAGTGTTCACCTGTAGTAGAGACACATTCACAACTGTGTTAGTGAATATGGATGGAGACACAAGATGAGATTGTGTATAAGGCTGTTAGCACAGTGTTTACCACACTGTGATGTTCAGTTGACCTCCTGGCTCTTCCCCTTGTTGTGTTAGACCCTGCCACACTCGATGAATGCTTGGATTCCTCAGTACAACCACTACAAGCTTCAATGATTCCAATCAGAATGTGAGTGGAAACCTCTAAAAGTTGTTTCCACGAAATTTGACCAAAAAACAAAGTATTTTCCATGGGTATTTTGAGCAGAGAACAAACTGTTGCTCAAATTTAGAACTATGGGTCCTGCCTTAGAGAGAGCAAGAGTGTGGAGCTGATTCTGGGACTTCATTACTCCAGCAAGGAGGGTTTGCAACTCATTCTTAGAGTCCATCTTAATATCACTGCCAACTATGGCATTGCTCCCTGCATTATTCCACCAGCAATAATTTGTATTTTTCTAGAGTTCTAGTGCTCAATTTTCTCAGGAGCTTCAAAATTCTTTCAATTCAAGGAATTATATGGTAAACATAAATCTTTAAATAATAGAGATAATATCTTATATTTATAGAACTTTATTATAAGGATATGGTATATTTCATGGACCCCACAAAATCATATTTTTATAGAGGCTAGTATTTTAATTTTATGAAGTGGAAATCTCAAGCATTTTATAACCTCCTCAATGTCCCTCCACTGCAGTTCTATTCCTTGAAAATGGGAAATGGATTATTTGGACTGTTAAAAGGGTGGGTGTGTTTTGTCATTCCAAACCCACACATTCATTTAGAAAATGGTTCAAAGAGATAATCTCAGCACTGATATTGGGCAGTTTCCTAATTGGACATGTATGTCTCCTCAGCAGCCTTTTTAAACATAGGAGGTAAATTATTGGAAAATAGCACTCTAAGCCATCCCACTGGAATGGAAGGCTTTAGTTTCTCTGTTGAGCACAGAACACGGCACATAGGACCTGCCTCTCCCAGACAACAGTTAGGTGAGCCTGTGGCCCCTTGTTTTTTGCTGCTTGAAGGGATATCCTCTTTGGCAGTAAGTAAACAGCCTGGGAAGCAGGAGGGAAGAAAGCGAGACTGAGACCGAAGACCTCAAGGCTGCAAGAAAAGGGACCATGTGTTGCACTCTTGACTTGGTAGATCACGGGCTACAAGTATGCTGCTGCTCCTAAGTAGTTTTGGTTTTCTCATACAAAATGTTCCTTTCTTCCTGCCTTTCCACACTGACCCTATGAAGAGCTGAATAAATTTGGCAAAAAAAAAAAAAAAAAAAAAAAAGTCCAGCTTCTTTTGAGGAAATCTAGTCACACTAAAAGTCCAATTAATATATGGTCAACATTACAAAGATTATTTTGATTCCTGGGCAGTAAGTGCTGAGTTTGAATTGGGATGAAAGGTCTCAAGGGTTTAGTAAAAGTAGCTGGACTTGGAACCACAGAAGGAAAGGACATGAACTTAGGTGGAGCACTTAGGGAGGCACAGCCCCCAATGCCAGCAACTGCCTGGGGGGCACTGGAAATGAGCACTTTCTCATTTTGATAGAGTCCATAGTACAGAACATATTTTTCTATTATATGAAAAGTTGCATTACCAGTGAAATGAAAAATGGCAGTGGCACTTTGCATCAGCAATGAATGACAATGGGAACCAGATTGAACTGGAAAGACAAACTTACTGAAAGAAGGGAAAGAAACTCAGCTCTAGTCCATTGCTGTCCCAGGCCCCATGCTTCTCTATTTGTTAAGAAAGGCCAAAATCTAGATGTTTTTGCCTCCTTTTACCTCTTACTCCTCTCTCTCTCTCTCGCTCTCGCTCTCGCTCTCTTTCTCCCTTCCTCTCTCTCCCTCTTTCTCTTTCTCTAAGTATGTATAATTTAATTATTTGTGTGGGTTTTTTTTACATTGGTTCAAAATTTTAAATATTGTGTACTTTATGCAAAATGCAACTATGACCCTGACTCAGCCCTGCATTCCACAGTTCATGCTTTCTGGTCTTTTCTAACTTGAGGCCCACGCAAGTGAAGTGACTTGCCCCAAATTATTAAATAACAAAGCTGCTTCAGAACTGAATCACTTTGATGGCCAGTGTGTTTCTGGTTCTGTAACAAAGTTGCGTTCATATAGGGCAATGCATTGTACTGGAGAAAAAATGTATTCCATGTACCTTCCCAGCTATATTCAAAGCTATAAAAACTAAAGAAGATTGTTAGTTGTTTCAGAGATTATTATTAAAGTTTGTTCCTTGAGGATTAGAATATCCTGCTTGCCTCCCTCTCTTTTGCTAGATAAAACAAATGTTTACTGCAATGTGTCTCTTCCTAATTTATCTGTGGTCAAGTTTACATGCACTATTAAAAACCAATATTTTGTAATAAAATTAAACTTGAAATTAAATTAATGCTAATGTAAGTGATTAACAGAATATACTTAGTGGAAAACATCAATACATGTGTTGTAATTGAATTTTATCTTGTAATACTGTTTGCTCCTTTAGGGAATGTCTCTTTAAGGCATTCTACTTATAAACTCCTTGCTCATTTAAAAACATAAATTAATTCTGAAACCTGCTCAGAGGTTTTTTTATCTTCCTTTATTACAAACAATTAGCTTAATCAATTAACAGCTGAAATTATATCTGTAGTCATTAGGTTTAATTGCTGAGAAATATGTCATGTCTTCTTTATTGGGAAAAATGTATCACAATTTTCCTATAGCCTTTTTACTTCCCAAGGGCAAACACTTCCTAATAATATAGTAAAAAACAAATCAAGAATGTATACCTATATACATGTATACATATACATAATGATTTTAAGATTACACATGGTAGTGACTAGGGAAAATAGACATGATATTTTTTTTTTATATTTGGACATCTTTCCTCTGAAAAGCCCCATGCTGCATTTTGATACATGAATGTCATATTTCATATCACATATCACTTATGCTTATATTAGATGTCCTTCACAACTTTATACAAATTTTAATGCAGCAACTTTTAAGGCAATTTCAGACACTTGAGAGTTATATCACAAATCAACTATTTCTCATGCAATATTATCATTATTTCTAATCATTTCGTTTTTCTGTCTCTTTACACCGAAGAATCCACATATTACATCTGTGTGTGTGCTTTGTGTGCATGTATAAAGATGCAAACAGCATGTTGCTCCCACCTGGATGGACAATGTATTATTGGGTAGAGAGGTGTGAACCTAGTCTTTCACCAGAAAGTGTGTGCTAAATCATATTCAATTGCCAATTTGCATTTGTTGATACAAAGTTAACATGCTATTTTGACAATTTGCTTTTGCTTTTAGTGGTCATCTTGTTACATGCAAATGTGCTGCATTTTAATTGTTTAAAACTTTCATTTTTTTAGTTGAAATTTTATTCTTAAAATTCTGCTACCACCAGGAATTTGTAAAATGATGATTTGCTGCAATTAACATCTTCTTTCATGGTGGTGTGAAAACCAGGCATGACCTTTTGCCCTTATACAGCATTTGTCTTGGGTTTTTCCCCCTAATGCAACTCATTCAGTAAGCTAACACTTTTGTGCCACCCAGTCAAGAGACTAACATCTCACCATACTTGTGAATATTCTTGTAGAAGCATAAATATGTGTGGGGGTTACTGTATTGTTTGCTACCATGAAACTGAATAATCATTATGTTTCATTAAACAAATATAAAAACCTTTCTTGAAGGCTGTCTGGAAGCCTACCATGTGAACATACACAGGCACACATGAACACATATACTCACATACTGCCCAAGAATTCACATTTTAGCCAACTCTCAAGAGAGGCTGAATGCATACTAAGGTTTAGGGAGCATCAGCTTGTCATTTAACCTGAGTCAAAGCGCTAAGAATTCTGAGACCACAGAATTCAAAGGATTTGAATCCTTGAGACCCCATGGACTCAAAGACCGCCATGTCTGAGGGAGGTGTTTTTAGCTGCAGAACATCCAATACTACATGGCATTGAGGGCTCTATTTGAAGGTTGATACCTCTTGGGTTCAAAAATCCCAGGATATATATCCTATCTAATAAAAGAGAAACATGCAAATTGACTGTACCTCTGCTACACCCACCAGCCACACCCACCAGCCAATAAGGAGTGAGTATGCAAATTAACCCAACAAATATGGTGGCAGCCACAGAGCTGGAGAGAACAGGAGGCTTGGGTTGCCCCTGGCGATGGAGGAAGCCAAGCTTTTCGCCCACCCTGGCCTGCCCTGGCTTCAGCTCAAGGCTACAAAGTTTCAATTATAGAAGATAAATAAATCCCAGATACCAGGGCCTCCACTTGGGTCACCGGGGCGCGTGGCCGGCCTGCAAACCACCACAGGCCCCTTGCCCAGGCCGCCCCATGCCCCAAGGGAACCCCTACCCTGATCCGGGACACCCTTCATGGCAAACCAGCTCGCCCCTACGGTGCAGCAGGCCTCTATCCTATCTAATAAAATGGTAATATGCAGATTGACCATCACTCGAATACACAAGATGGCTGCCCCCATGTGGTCAAAGATAGCAGCCCCCATGTGGACACAAGATGGCCACCATAAGATGGCCAGCAGGGGAGGGCAGTTGGGAAGGACCAGGCCTGCAAGGGAGGGCAGTTGTGGGTAATCAGGCCAGGAGGGGAGAGCATTTGGGGGGGGACCAGGACTGCAAGTGAAGGCAGTTGGGGGCAATCAAGCCTGCAGGGGAGGGCAGTTGTGGGTAATCAGGCCAGGAGGGGAGAGCAGTTGGGGGGAACCAGGACTGCAAGTGAGGGCAGTTGGGGGCAATCAAGCCTGCAGGGGAGGGCAGTTAGGGGTGACTAGGCTGGCAGAGGAGGGAAGTTGGGGGCAACCGGGCCTGCAGGGAAGGGCAGTTGCGGGGAACCCAGGCCTGCAGGGGAGAGCAGTTGGGGGGAATCAGGCCTGCAGGGGTGGGAAGTTAGGGGTGACCAGGCCAGCAGGGGAGGGCAGTGAGTGGTGACCAAGCCTTCAGGGGAGAGCAGTTAGGGGTGACCAGGCCAGCAGGGGAGGGCAGTTAGGGGCAATCAGGCTGGCAGGGGAGCAGTTAGGCATCAATCAGGCTGTCGGGAGTGGTTAGGGGGTGATCAGGCTGGCAGGCAGAAGTGGTTAGGAGCAATCAGGAAGGCAGGTAGGTGAGCAGTTGGGAGCCAGCATTCCTGGATTGTGAGAGGGATGTCCGACTGCCCATTTAGGCCCGATCCTGGATTGGGCCTAAACGGGCAGTCGGACATCCCTTGAGGGATCCCAGATTGGAGAGGGTGCAGGCTGGGCTGAGGGACACCACCCATCCATGCACAAATTTCATGCACCGGGCTTCTAGCAAATATATATGTATATATTTTCTTGAACCAAAGTGAAATCAAAGCACTTATTAAATACAAAATTTCCTAGCTCCTTTTCTGAAAACATTCAGAAAGCATTGCACTTCTAGTCTTCTCTCTGTTTATTTTTTCATTCATTCCATGAACATCTATTTCATACTTCCACTGTGCTAAAGGCTAAGGAAGTGAGGATTAACAACAGAGCCCCATCTTAAAAATACTTACAATCTATAGGGAGTAGAGGAGCTATATATTTTTGTGTCTACTTTGTAGTTGATCTAAATTATTAGTCCTCCCAACAAACATGAGGTCTTACTGTTTTCATTTTACAGATAAAAGAACAAGGTGCAGGAAAGTTAGGTGACTTAGCCCAGATCTCACAACTAAGTGGTAAAACCACTTCATGTTATCCATTGTATCCACCTATATTGTCTCCTAAGAAAGGAGATAAAACATGCACACAAAAATAGGATTGTTGTTATTAAAGAGGGATAGTATTGGAAGACCTTGGCATCAGCTATAATTGTCACTGTTTAGCAGGGAAGTTAAAACCAATATATGCCCTTGAAAGTGACTTGTGACCCAGGGCTTGATTAAAGGGTGTCACTGTAAAACTGAAGAGTTTGGTGTTTTCTTCATTTTGCAGAGAGAGAAAATGAGCAAGCTATGTTAACTTGAAACTCTAATTTGTCTTTATATCCATGCAATTGTAAGACTTACTAACTTATGTTTAAAACCTTTCTGATGGGTGAGTTTTACATAATTGATCATGCAAGCAAGCACAGATGTGTAAAAACAAATAACATATATGGTTTAAAATACCAACACATAATGTTTTTCATTACATGTCTAGTAATTGATCAGAGGTGGTACACTGAGTGGGGGGTCTTAACATGCAGAAAAAGAAGGGAGGGAGCTAATACATACTCATAGTGTTACATTCAAAAGCAACTCTGCAATCAAGACATGCTTCTTATGTTATCAATATATCTATCTCTAAAAGCTAAATTTAGATGTGAAATAAACACCACAATTCCAGTACATGCCTCAGGTTTAAACTTGTCTAACAATTATTTTATAAAACATAGGTTCTGAGTCAACATTGCTGATAAATGAGCAAGGATCATAAGAGAATACTTAAAAATATTTCATCAATATATCAGACTTAAAGGTGAAAAAAATAATGCAAAAATCTATGCTAAAAGCAAAAGCTATACCAAAGGTGCTATTATTTTAAGCAATATCATCAATGTCTAAAAGTTAGGGGCATTTCCTACATAATCTTTAATTATCATAATATCTCAGGCATGAAAAATTGGTAAATAACTTGGACAACATCACAAAAGTGAGATTGAAAGCCAGGATCAAATGTACATGCTTACTTTATCTGTTCAAATAGCTTCATTCTGACCTTGACAAAAAAAAGGGGAAAAATCTTTAAGTGTCCACTCATCTTCCTGGCTTTCAATTTATGCTTTTAAAAGTTCAATAAATGGTGTTAATAATAATTATAAAGTCAAATGGATTATTTAAGTGGACCCTTTAAATGTTTGCCATATAAAATACTATGATATTGGGTCACCTGTATGTGCTTTCAAAATATCAATTATTATATAACCAATACAAAGAGAAAGCCTTACTCATTCAAACCAAAAGACTTTTTTTTCCTGTGTAGTGATAAAATAATATGGATTTAATCACTTTTTATTTGACAATGAAGTAATAACATGATTGTGAATTTGCTGACCCACTCAGTTAATTATAACCCTTCCATCTCAATGTTTTGTCAATTTCAAAAGGATTTTTGAGGGTCTAAATTATATAAATCT
Source organism: Plecotus auritus (assembly GCF_963455305.1). Classification (NCBI taxonomy): domain Eukaryota; kingdom Metazoa; phylum Chordata; class Mammalia; order Chiroptera; family Vespertilionidae; genus Plecotus; species Plecotus auritus. The sequence goes on from NC_137776.1 coordinate 28,681,216, forward strand.
GATTCCTTTTCAAAATATAGTTGGAAAAGAAAAGAAAAGAAAAATAATTCACAAAAATTATTTTTTTAAAAAAGTTCTTAAAACAAATTTTTTATAGAGCAAAACACCACTGCAGGGTTATTGAAACAAGGGGTTGACCAAACCTCTAATCTAGAGAACTTAAGCCAGGTTATCCACTTATTTCTTTAATTCCAACACCTTTATTTCCTTACAATGATGGAATTATAAAATGTATAGTTAACATGCCAAATAATTTGTCTAAACTAATTGTCGGAGCTGATTTGAAATCTAAGTCTCATCTTTATAATTTATCTGATGAGCCAAGTTTGATATGAAAAATAATATCAGGGCATATATATCAGTGCTCTGGGTTTAGTTTTAGAGCCCTTTTTATAATACCAATAGTGACACTATCTTTTTGTCTTCAGTCAGGCAGTTTTAGTAGATACATATTTTAAAGGTGAATTATATTTACTAGTACTTGGTAGGTTAGCAAACTTATTCAGTATAGGGGAAGACAATAAATATTTTAGGCTTTGTGGGCCCTATAGTCTCTGTCCCAACTACTAAACTCAATAGCATCAAACAGCCATAGACATCAACAAATGGGCATGTCTATTGCCAGGTAAAACTTTATATACCCTGACATTTGAATTTTATATAATTTTCATGTGTCACAAAATAGTATTTTGTTTTTTTCAACTATTTAAAAATATAAAAATTTTTGCAAAAACAGGCAGTGTTATTTGGGAACTGGGTTGTAGGTTGTCAACCTCTGTTACCTTGATGATCTCTATAAAAAAGCTGTGGTGCTTATATGTTTGTTCTTTATGTACTTTTGTTTAATAATGAATCAATTTCTCTGCCTGCTGAATGGGAAAGGGAGAACATTTTCAGTGAGAGTGTTAACACCTCTGGCTAGCCTCAGGACCCTTAATGATAGGGACAGCCCAGATGTAGGTGACTCGCTACCTCCCCTAATTCTTGAAGAAGTGGCTTCCCCTTCTCGAATCACACCAGCTGTCCTTTATGCCATTTCCTGGATACATTTTCTGTAGGATAAGGGAAAATTTCAGAGAAATTTGGTAACTCCTGTTTCATTTTCAGCCAGATTAAAGTTTACATTCCCCCCCCCCCCCAACCGCGACTTGCTGAAAATGATAATTTCTCCTAAAATGGGTTATCCAGGTGAGAGAAGTTGGCACAAGAGAGAGCTTGGAACTGATAGACTTTTCCCCTCAGAGCATCTGAAAATTAATATCGATGCATGTCTATTGTTTAAGACATTAAATTTTATTCACAATGGTCAAGGCTCACAGCTGAACTTATTCTGAGGCCAACAAGGCACATGCTTGATATTGCCCCATCTTCCAAATCTCTGAATGAAGGATTATCATTTACATGCGATCTCATGGGGCACGGAAGTCAAAGCCATAGAGACACGCATGCTTGTAGCAGTTCTATTCCGGTATCATTTTTAATACTGAAATGCTCCAACTGTTTATTTCAGTATATATTTTCTCTTTATTATTTACATATTTTGGAAAATGGAATAACTTAAACAAATACTGTAGAGATTTATTTTTGGACAATATTACTGTTCCCTTGTACTTTGGATGGGGTTTACTTGGTATTGGGAAGTACTTAGTTTATTTTTTAGGGAAAGTAATTATTGAAATAATTTCAAGACTCCTCACTTGTGCTATTCCTGAGGGGTGGAAGGACCAGGAGACAGGTCATTAACAATGTGTCAGACTTTATAGTTTCTCAGTCTCTTTGTACATTTTACTTCACTGCTTCCTATAGCCATTAGAAGTATGATGTTCCAATTTACATAATATACATGTAAAGTATGTACAGTATAAATGAAATATATATGTGAAGTATATAGAGTATATGTAAGTATATGTATATATGAAATATATGTATACAATGTCTATATAAAGTACATACAAGTTCAGAGAGATATATGACTAGAATGTCACAAAACAATCGAGATTCCAAAGTCATTTAACTCTTTCTATTACACCATATTGTTTTCATCTAAAGAATAAAAGCTATGGTTATATATTCTTTGGAAAGAATTGAGTCCCATACTGTGATTTTAATATATATATATATATATATATATATATGTGTGTATATATATATATACATGCATATATGTATATGTATATATATATGTGTGTGTGTGTGTGTGTGTGTGTATATATATATATATATATATATATATATATATTGAATTTTAAATTTATAAAAATATCTCAAAGAATGTACAGAGGTTTCTGTATACCTCACACCCAGTTTCCACTATTGTTAATATGGTACATTACCATGATGCATTTGTCACAACTAATGCATCAGTATTGATGAATTATTGTTAAAGCCCATAGTACTTTACTTGGATTTCCTGTTACAGGATGCCGCATCAATTAATTTTAGTCAGCATGTTTCCTTTCCTTCTCTAGACTATGACAGCTTCTTGGACTTTGCATATTTTGTATGACCTTGAGTGTTTTGAGGATTGCTGGACTGATATTTTGTAGAGTATCCTTCTAGTTAGGTTTGTTGGGTGTTTTTTTTCATAGTTATATGGCATTATGGTTTGGGAGAAGAAGACCACAGAGGTAACATGCCTTTTTCAACACATCAATAAGGGTGCATACTCTCAATATCACTTGTTACTGTTGATCACCTGGTTGGAGTAGGTTGTGTCTGCCAGGTTTCTCGACTATGAAGGTACTCTGTTCCCCCTTTCATACTATGCTCTTTGGAAAGAAGTCAGTGTGTGTAGCCTATTCTTAAGGGGTGTAGATCTATTTTTTACCTCCTTGAGGAGGAGCTTCATTTGATTTTATGTCTATGGACTTATGAGTCAAGAATATTGCCTCTGATGAATCATGTTAATATGAAAATCTTGTCCAAGAGATGTGTGTTAATATTAATTGAACAATTGTTTGCGATCGCCTCTCAAGATATACTTACTTGCCTGTGTATGTTTTTATTTCATTCCTTCATGGTGTACATAATAAACACATTTGGATTAAAGACAAGAAACAAGGCCACTTGATTAAATAGCTAAACTAGAAGAGTTTATTTACTGGGCTTAGTTTCAAATTAGTTGTAAATCTACTCCCAGAGTTCTCTTAACTCCAGGGGGAAGTGGAATGGGATTTTATAGCTAAATTTAAATTGGATATGAAGAATTTGATAATAAAACAAAAAAGAAGAAAGTATGAAATATTTCCTGGGTAGCATTCTTAATACACTTCATATAATTTCTAAACATACTATTTATTTTGTCTAAATGAATGGATTAAAGAATAACATCTTACTATCAGAATGAAATGTAATTTTTAGACACATTTTAGAGGATTTGGCCATGTAAATGGCCATAGTAGTAACGTTGGAGTTCAACCTGGTTGAATTAAAAAGTAAGTGTACCCTCCAAAAAATAATATTTAAAAATATGTAGTATTTAAAAGTAAATTTTATATCACACTTGATATATCTGTAAAAATATTTAAGATGTTGAAAAATGTAATTGGCTATTTTCTAACAACCTGTCTTTGAATTCTTAGAATATTTACTAGTAACTCTCTTTCATGGGTTGGACTATGCTTTCTTGTGGAATTTGTATTGAAATTTGGCCACCAAAAGAAAATAGGTTAATATGACAGGGTCAGTCTGAAAAAGAAAAAGTGGTTGCTTTTCTTCTATTAATGTTTTAAACTAAATCAACCAAATGAATATATAAGTATTCTAAAGTAAAAATGTAAATAATACGAAAAACTATACTTTATAACTTCACTCTTAAACTTCATTTTAGATTTTTAAAGAATATATTATTCTTAACAAATTGACATACTTACACAGCATAAACTTCTCATGGACTAAAACCACATACTTATTATAGGTATGGTGATATGGTTATGCACATATGAAATATTATGATAACTGTGAAATATATTGGTGTGAGAATTAAACCAGGAAAATTATTTTGCAGTGACATGTAATAATTTGTAGCCTAAAGTATTAAAAAATAAGTAATAAATGAGTGAATGTTTGTGTGGAGCAGTAAATACAATGCAAATATTGAAGCAGTGCTATAAATATCTTACCTATAGTGTTTTCTAAGAGACAACAAAAACTGTTAGTGATGTTGGCATCTATTCATGCATAAATTTTTTTTAGAGAGCTCAATCACTGTTCAGCATGTTGGGGCTACTGCGCTGAATGAGATTTGGGGCCTACCTTCTGGGAATTGGGTGTTATCAATTCCATTTCTAAGTTTATTGTCATAATAAATTTTGTTTGTATTTCCACCATTTTAGAGTTACTGTATTTTTATTGCATAGATTAATTTATAAAATATTATAACCTTTTTGGAAAATTTCCAAGCAGCTTTGGCAATCTCCTATTGGGACAAAAGCCTGTTGGTTATATTAACTCTTCAAACACACAGGATTGCATTTAGAAAGTGAACACCCATGGTCAAGGTCCTGAGCTAGGAGCCAGAGGACATCAAAAGGCATAAAACACAGCTTGTTCTTTCAAGGAATTTTATATTAAGCTAGGCACATACTAGTACCAAAACTTTAAGAGTATTATTTTGGAGATTCTGCTAAATCACTTGATTTTGTTTTATTTGATAAGCACCTTTTACTGACTTATAAAGCCATAAATATATTTGCATTTGGAGTAGCATCTGGGGACAGTAGTACATACAACAATAGCTATTATTATAATTTCTAAAGAATATTCAGGAGATAAGAGCATGATGTAGCAGAAAGAATATTCATTTTCCGCTCAAACATATCTGAGTTTCATATGTCTATATCACAACTAATAAGCTGTGACCTTGATCTAGTGCCTTAAATTCTCCAAGAGTCAGTTTGCTCATTGTAGTATGTAGATAGATCCTAACTTTCAGTGGATCTGGGAGGGTTTAATGTGACACATATAGAGAGAGCTCTTTGCACATGTTTGACAGAAAGCAAGTGTGGAAAACTAGGTATTTGTCAGTATTAAAACAGTAATTCTTGGGCAATGCCTTACTGTTTTCAAAAGTGACTTCAGCCCTCATCATCCCAATATGCCAAGTTTGTGGCTTCCATCCCGTCAGGGCACATGCAAGAATCAACCAATGAATACATAAATGAGTGAAACAACAAATCAAAGTCTCTCTCAAAATCAATCAATAAATATAAAAAAACCACTTCACTTTCATTATGCAATTTAATCCTTACAGCACCTCTGAAATTGAGATATTATCAATTCAGTTCCTCAGATAGAGAAGCCAATAAGTGGAGTGCGTAGAGGAAATTTGACAGACCTAGGATTTGGATCCTCATCCTTTAGCTCTCTGTCCTGCCCTCTCCATAAAAGATTAAGTATTTGGTATTGCCTTGTTCACACCAAAACCTATGTGCTTGACTTTTGTAAAGATATGACTTCTTGAAGTCTTAACGTTCTCATCTTAGTACAATGAGGGCATTGTGCTAATTTGCCTTTGAATCCTTTTCAGTTCTGTGTATATCGAGAGTCAGTGTAGTGTAGTTGTCAAAGGCATGGGTGTTGGAGATAAACTCTGGAGTTCCAATCCTAACTGCCATTCCTTGGCTCTGTGACCTCAGTCAAGTTACTATATCTCTCTGTTTCATTTTACTCATCACTGTGAATAATAAATAGTACTTTCTTCAGAGCATCATCATTGTGAGGAATAAATGAAGTATGCTATGCGTAGTACTTAGAATGGGATATGGTATAGAGTAAGCGATAGGTAAGTATTTGCTCTGATTATTATGCTAAAAATGTAACATCAAATTCAGAAACTCCAAGTGAACTATTTTACCCTTCCTAGTTATAAAGCAGATTTGCTACATAATTAAGTGTAAACTTCCCCATCCTGGGTTAATGGCTTAATTATATTGCTGTCTTTAATTCTATATGCTATTTATAAACAAGCCCATGTTTTATTTTAAGAATGCAAATGTTCATTAAAATCCATAAAACATAGACATATTAAGACCTATAAGACAATGGAGTCAATATAGAATATTTGGCAAATGGCTTAAAAGGATAAAAACAGTTTTATTTCTATATTGTGAACTTTTACAACATACTGGAAAATATTTATGCCTAAGTTATCTATAATAATAAAAGGGTAATATGCTAATTAGACCAGACGTCTTCCCAGATGTCATTCCGGGTGTCCTTCCAGACAAAGCCAGTGGCCGGAGGGAAGCCCAGGTCCTGGGTGCCAGAGGGAAGCTGGTGCCGACAGCTGGGGGAAGGAAGGCCTACTCCAGCATGAATGTCATGCATCGGGCCTCTAGTTGTTTAATAATATCACAATGTTTACTAATTTAAGTAGAAATTTTATTTATAGTTTCCATATTTTAATTTTGCTTTGTAAGACTTCCAAGCAGCTGACATTTTTAAAACAACTACTAGCACAGTGCAAACAACAACAAAAACCTGCTTTCATTCCATTCTTTTGTTCTGTATTCACTCTTTCTTTTTTGCTAGGTGGCATGCATGCAGTGGGTTCATGGAGACCATACAATGCTTGAGATGATTGAGAAAAAGCGTTGCTTGTGCAAGGAAATAAAGGCTAGACAGAAAACGGAAAAGGGCCTTTGCAAACAGGATAGCATGCCTATCCTGCCCAGCTGGAAGAAGAATGCAGGTGCAAAGAAGTACAGCCCTCCACCCTATTCTAAACAGCAAACGGTATTCTGGGATACTGCCATATGACTGTGTACAGGATGGCGTGAGCTCCACATGACTTAATGTGAAGAGGGAGGTCGACTCGTCATGTGCTAAGTAACTGTTAAGTATCTTTTCTGTTGGAATGGAACATCAGCACTTCCCTGGAAAACTCAAGGGAAGCTGCGCTTACTCATGCAAGTGCAAAATAAAATGTATATTTCCTTGCAATTAAGGCACACTTATTTATCATGGATTATTTTGAATCCAGGAAGAGATTAAGATGTACATATTTTACTAGTTTATGGGTGATACCTGAAATAATACACAATATGCGTATATAAATGACAGAAATATCAAGAGTTTTACTATATGATATAATTTTGGTATTAACTGGTTTGTTATCTTCTCTTTTATATATGTAATCCCTTGATGCCTTTTATTATTAATTTTGCAGTTAAACTATTTTTTCTGCCCATATTTGTCTTCTGTACAAGAGCTCACAGCTATAAATCATGTTCAATCACAAAATATATGATCTGGTGCTAGTAAAATATAAGTTGAATATCATAGTCATTAAGAAAACATGTTGTTTCGTAAGTTTTTAAGAGTCTAACAGGGAATGAATGCAAGTGTGATGCTTAATTTGGATGTCCACATTACATCGACACCAACATTTTTGCTACATAGGCTTTCTACGAATTTCTCTTGAATATCATCTTGGTACTAAGCAATGGTTAGTCAGACTCCACATAAAGTTATTTGGACATCCCAGCAGAAAATATTTCCTTCAGAAATGACCCGTCCTTGCATCATTGCATCATTGATCTGATTGGAGGAGACCAGGGTTCACTGTGACAAGGGAAGCAACAAGGAATCAAAAGCTAAATAAACAGTGAGACTACATTCAAGAATCTGGGACCTATGGCATTGCAGCCACTGCGATCGCTATTTCTAATGTGTCTGTTTGTCCCCACCCTCCCCGCCCAGAAGATGAGAAATAAATATTTAACCAGGTGCGTTTACAGATTTTAGTACACTAAATGTCAATCTTCCTCAAAATTTAGGTCTATTAACGAAATGGTATTTCTTGTACATTTTTCACCCTAGTTATTACCACATTTTTGGGTCACAGTCTTCTGTGCATGAGTATCACACCCATTCCCACTAATTATGACACCATGACCAAAGAATTATGACCACTTGTTTATTTCATTTTCTTTCAAGGAAGAAACAGGAAATGCAGGGGATTGGGGACGGGGTGGATTCAATTTTATGAGGTGGTAAAATTTAAGTTAAACAAATTATATATATCTTTTAAGAATAGCTTGTTAGTTGAATATAAATATTGCCACAAATGAATAAAAAGGAAACTATCACATATATTTTGTATATTTAAATTACTATTTATGCTTCTTAAAATTGACAGTATGTGGTTCTTTAACAATCAATTGAGTATTATATTTCTGAGAGACAAGGTATGTGTTTGAAGTTATTGTCATAGTGGTTTTCCTTGTAAGGGTTTTGACAGCAATAGTGCAGTGTTGCTCAATAAAACCAAATATAGCAGGAGTTAGGGAACTTTTGTAATCTATATTCCTAAAAATCTAGTAATACTTTATCAGTAATAGTTCCTTTCAAGCCTTTGAAATCTTATAAGATAATTTTTTAATATTTTATAATTAATGTATATTTTGATGTCCAATTAGAATTCTGAAAAAAAAATAAGGAAAAAGGTAAGTGGGAGCATGTGTATTTGTCATGTGTGCACATGTGTGCGTGAATGAGGACTCAGTGGGAGAACTGTGTACATAAAATGCTTTCTAAAGTTTTAGGTTTTGCTTGTATACCTGAGGTGGTAAAAACAAAAAAAAAAGCAGAACCACAATTTCAGGAAATCTCAGAGGGATCTTAAGGAGCTTAAATAAACCCTGTTGCCATATTTCACCAGTTATGAAACCCAATATCTCATAGGAAACAAATCTGAGTAATAAAAATGTGTTAAGATAAAATCATAATTAAAATAAAATATATTAATAACCCAAGTTATTATGCTGATTCAAGTCATTAGGACCACATACGCTCAAGCCAATCAATCAGACATAAGACATCAGTTCTTAGCATCTTGATTATGATCTTGGTTTATTTGTCTATTCAGGCTCCATAAGGTCATGATTGGATAATTCCCTTGAACTTTATATTTAGGTAACATGTGTAAGTGTGTTTTTCAGATGCCAATCTTTTCCATATTTCTATGACTTAAGCAGAAGACTTTTTTAATGCTGGCCATTTGTCAAGAAGGAAACAGAGGTACTGACATGATTTGGGCTGGATTTAGCCATTCCCATTTATTCTGCCCAACTTACGCTGTTGCCGAGTTTCACCTACTCCTTCTTATTTTTATTTATTTTTAAGTACATTTTTATTGATTCCAGAGAGGAAGGGAGAGGGAGAGAGATAAAAACATCAAAGATGAGAGAGAATCATAGATCGGCTGCCTCTTGCATCCGCCACACTGGGGATGAAGCCCGCTACCAGGGCGTGTGCCCTGACCAGGAATCAAACCGTGACCTCCTGGTTCCATGCTCAACCACTGAGCAACACTGGCTGGACATCAGATACTCCTTTTTTAAAATAAGTTATTTTCTAGAATGGTAACTTGTTTGAAAATTTGATCTTAGGCAACTGTTTCCATTTAATTTCTCTCAATCTTGCTTTCAATGGGAACTAATGGAAAGATCTGGAGAAGTGGCTTCATGGATTTTGGCTCAAGAACTGTTACTATGTGCCTATCCATCTGTCCGCTCTGGCTTAGCCTGTATGGCAATAGCAAGTCTGTAGTGGATTTCCTCTTAGTATATACTTCTTTATGTGGAGGGAAAAGGTGGATAGGACAAAAAAAAAAAAAAAAAAAAGAGCTTACTTTCTCATGGTCGTCAATTAGGACACTTCTGTCTATGACTTTGGTCAGAAGATGAAAAAAAAAAAAAATCCACCTCCAGCCAGAACAGCATTGAATGGCAAAGCTCATCTTTTTTTTGCAGTGCCCAAGAACAGGTCTTATCCTGGCATGGTTAGCAGATGGAAAGCGCTCAGACCTATGAAAACATGATCTTTTCACAGCAAATTTTAGAGACACAGAATTTTATTGGCTGTCAGCCAGATGCTTTTATATGTGAGAAACTTCTTAGCTGAGAAGAGACAAATCAAATCCTGCATTTCTGCCCAATCCCAGTAGCCAGCACACTTGGAGGTCTATCAGGCGTTCTTTACGAAAACACTGCCCCCTTTGCCCTGTGTTCATGCTGTTGCAGCAAGTGTGGAGTGAAAAGTGACTGATCTGTGTCAGTGAGCGTTGCTATCCTCCCATATAACATTGCTGGGAGAGTGAAACAAATAAAACAGTGGGAGGTTAACATTTGTAGTTTTACAGATACATAGCAATTGTGTGGATACAACCAGACAGAACTTCACTTTTCAAAATAATGACACCGGGACTTCAGAGACACTGAGGTTCCAGAAAGTTTTCTTTGACTGCTCTGGAGAGGAGGGAAACCTCTTTCTTACTACATTCTGGCTTTAGCCTCATCCTCACACACCTTTTGGGTTGACCCTTTTGAGTGAGGTTAATGAGCAAGTCAAAAACACTGAACAACCCTGTTAGGATACCGTTTTAACTAATTAAACAAGACATCTAAACAGTGCACATACAATGCAGTTTTCATATTACGTACATGTTAAGGTGAGCCACTTGCCTATAGAAAAGAGCCTGTGAGCTAATTATGGCTACCTATGAAAATAAGCAGAGTCCTATGATTTAAGCAGTAATCTGAGATGAGAAATAATTCACCTTTGTGAAGGAATAGAGGTAGAATAAATAGCAATTTGTAACTCATTATGTCCCAAACTTAAATGGAAGTGAAAAAAAAAATGGTACTTATAGTATTTAAGATAGTTAACTGTAGAATGTGGACAATTTATTAATCCATTAGTCATTTAACAGTTCACTGTTGAGCAACTTATGTATCAGTTATTTAAAAAATTTGTGAAGTATTTGGCATTAAATATTCAAAAAGATGTGGCCCTGCCTTTAATGAGCTTAATTAGGCAATCATTAATATTTTCAAAACAAAGTCGATTGTTTTTAAGAAGATATACAATATCACATGTGCTTGACATCACTTATGTGTTTATATATGGTATTCTCTTTTCTTTCAGATCCAATGTACAGTCAAAATAAACTACTAAAACATAGTAAAGTCAATGTCTAAGTATAAAATATGTTTATGTGTAAGCCTCTATTTGTACACATAGGATATGTACCGCTGTCTATCAGTAAATCAGTAAGATGATAGCAAGTTTTGCTATGTTGGACTTGAACACTATTGCTTGGGATTTAGATTAATTTATAACCTTTCGATATTTGGGTCAATTACATCATAGCAAAGGTGTTTAATCTGGAACAATAATGTCTGTACATTTCCATTTAAGTGTTATATAAGTTCAAATTTAAGGGGAAACATCTTTACAGAGATATTGTTGGATTTATTTCCCGAGTATATATGACAAAATTTTTGAAGTGTTCAATTGTTCTCAAATGTGACTGGGTTTGCCTACCCTAAAAGCATTTACATTTACACGTGTATACAGCCACATACAGTATACATACTGTATATAATATATAGGGAAATGTTTAGTATGCACTTCTTTGGTTTGGAACTCCTTAACATTTGTAGTGTAGCAGTTCGTGTAAAGTGCACTGTGATTATAAAAATCAAAGCACAGTAAAGTCACAGGTCTTGTTATCTTGCACTAAAAATGTGTTTACGTATTTAGCAATTGTATGTTTACTTTCTTGCTCTTTTCAAGAAATTGAAACAGATAGCTATTAAGAAAATTATATAAAATAATATGTTTTTTAGTGGATAATGGCACTACATTTTTAAAAGACAGGGTTTTTAAAGGAAACCATTTACCATCCATTCCAAAATGACATGTTTACCATATCTAAAAATCTGAATGTCATTATTGCATTTTTCATAAACTTGTCAGGTATGTGCCTGAAAAAATGTGCAAATAAGCATTAGATAGCAGATTTCTCTACTCATGTGTTGGTAGCCATTTCTATATACAGAATAATATAAACATTGATGTTTTAATTTCTCTTAATTTTTGTACTTGGTTTTTTTAGGTAACATGTAATTATAAATGTACTTTGATACTACTGAAGTAACCAGATGTTGTTTAAAAACAAATTGTTTTCTTTAGTGCACTGACAATATTTTAAATACTTTTGTGCTTATTTATTTGTGCTCCCGTGTAATTATAATAAAAGCAATAGTTTAAATTAGTTGACTTTGTTGTGGCTGGTATTTATTCCTCAAGAAACAAGATTATTTCCTAGCCTGTTTGGCTTAGTGGATAGAATGTCGGCCTGCTGACCCAAGGGTCCCGGATTTGATTTCGGTCAAAGACACTGCACCCGGATTGCGGTTGCAGGCTCCTCCCAGGCCTGGACCTGGTTGGGGCCGTGCAGGAGGCAACCAATCGATGTGTTTCTCTCACAATGATGTTTTTTTCTGTCTTTCCCTCTCTCTTCCCCTCTCTCTAAAAATCAATAGAAATATATCCTCGGGTGAGGATTAAAAAAAAAGAAAAAGAAACAAGATTAGTAAGAACTCTTTCAAAGAAAAGTGCACACATTTTTCACTTTCTACAGCTGCTCATGAGACACATGGTGTGGGTGAGTACTGAGGGCCTGGTCTTCAGTTTAGTTATGTGACCCCCAATTGTCCTCAATCACCACTTGGCTTCTGTGTGAAATAGGTGAGCTACTAAATAAGAGGAATATGGACATTTCTCGTGCTTCAGTATGCACCTAATTTCAATTAAATGACTCAGCATGTATCTAAAGTGTGCTGGAGGCATTAAAGAAAAATTTTCATCAATCCTAGACCTGTGCATGCAGACATAATATTTATTGGAAGGGTACTTAGCATGCCGATTTATTCAGTTATACTTCAATACTTTAAATAGTAAGTAAGTTAGTATGTTTTTAAATAGTAAGTAAGTTAGTATGTTAAATGTTACTGGGGTAGTCCTCACATTTCAATGGGCAAGGGGAAAAGTGCTAGAAATCAGTAAAAAAACTCTCAGTAATAATAGTATATGAACTATTCCATCATGCTGCCCTTCCCTCATCTCTTCAAACAAAATACACATCAATCAATATATAGTTAAGAGATTAGAGTCACTTTATCAACCATCTCAGAGATGTGTGACTTAGATTTTTAGGAAACCCTTAGGTCTGCCACGCAATCTTGGAGGGGTTTAGTTTTCCATTTTAATTTTTTAATGTTTATTTTATAAACAAGGAAACACATTTTTCAGAGTGGTAGAATAATCTGCCCAGGACAACTTATGTATTTAGTGGCAGAGCAAGGAATTTAAATCTGGCTTTAAAACTAATTCACTTTCTACCACCTTGCTTTGCCCATAGTGAATACTAATTTAAGTAAATGCCAAATGACACTGGACATTACTTTAAAATCATGAGTATGTAAATTTTCACAGGGTAAACACTTGTGAATGGAAACTATATTAGTAAGGGTTCTCCAGAGAAAGAGAACCAATAAGTTTATATATACATTATATATACTAGTATATATGTATACATATGTGTGTGTGTGTGTGTGTGTGTGTGTACACTGAGTGGCCAGATTATTATGATCTCTGAATGCATAATAATCTGGCCACTCAGTGTATATCCTATATAATAAAAGGCTAATATGTAAATTGTCCCCTTGACCAGGAGTTCGACCAGCAGGCAGGCCGGCCTACCGCCCATGTCCCCTCCCTCTGGGCAGGCTGGCCAGACCCCACCCATGCACCAATTCATGCACAGGGCCTCTAAAAAAATAAAATAAAATTATATATATATATATATATATATATATATATATATATATATATACACACACACACACACACACACACACACACACACACACACTCTGAGTGGCCAGATTATTATGCTTTCAGAGATCATATATATATATAGAGAGAGAGAGAGAGAGGGATTGTCTCATGGGATTATCTCATGTAATTATGGAGGCTGACAAGTCCCAAGATCTACAGAGTGAATAGTCCAGCTCAAGACTTAGGAGAGCTGATGGTATAGTTCTAGTTCAAGTTCAAAGAATGAATAACCAATAGAGCTGATGGTTCTACAGTGGAAAGCTGGTAGGCTTGAGTCCCAGGAAGAGTCGTTGTTTTAAAGTCTGAAAGCAGGCAAAAATCTGATGTCCCAGTGTAAAGGCTGTCAGGCAAAAGAAATTCTCTATCCTAATATATAAAAACCCTGGGTTGTAACAACCAGTAATGACCAGAGGCTGACCAACCAGAAGTCAGTGCTGGTCCTGCCCCCAAGCAAGGGGTAAGTGGCAATAAGGCAGGTAGGCAGAGTGGTTAGGGGTGATCAGGTAGGCAGACCAGTGGTTAGGAGTGATCAGGTAGGCAGGCAAGCAGTTAGGGGAGATCAGGTAGACAGACAGCCCCTCCCCCAAGCAAGCAGTTAGGGGCAATCAGGCAGGCAGGCAGAGTGTTTAGGGGCAATTAGGCAGGCAAGCAGAGTGGTTAGGGGTGATCAGGTAGGTAGGCGAGTGGTTAGGGGCGGTCAGGTAGACAGCCCCTCGCTGGGCTGGCCCGCCCCCAAGCAAGCAGTTAGGGGCAATCAGGCAGGCAGGCAGAGTGGTTACGGGCGATCAGGTAGGCAGATGGCCCCTCACAGGGCTGACCCTGCCCCCCAGCAAAGAAAGAGGGAGGCCCAGGCCAGCCAAGCCATTGCCTGCAGAGGGAAGCCACTGGTGGCAGAGAAGCGGGGGCAGCGCTGCACAGATGGCAAGCAGTGGCAGCAGCGGGGGTGGGGCCAGCTGCCTGCAGCCCTGGGAAGGAAAGCCGGATAGGCCCTGATCTCATGAAAGGCCTAAGGACCCTATCTGTGGGGTCCCAGATTGTGAGAGGGTGCAGGTCGGGCTGAGGGACCCCCCACCCCGAGAGCATGAATTTTCGTGCACCTGGCCTCTAGTATCTTATAAGAGGGTCAGCTTTTTTGTTTCATCTAGGCCTTCACCTGACTGAATGAAGCCCACCTACATTAGGAAGGGCAATCTGTTACTCTCTCTACTAATTCAAATGCTATTCTCATCCAAAAACACCCTCAAAGAACTACCCACAACATTTAATCCAATATCCGTGCACCTATGGGCCCATCAATATAACACATAAAATTAGCCATCATAGAAACCTTATAGTACAACAAACTTGCTCCTGAAACTGCCAGTTTAGATGTTAACTCTCCAAAAATTAGATTGTGTAACTGTTTTATAAACCACCATTCTTATCTTCCCAAAATGTATTATATGTGTATTTTTCAGGAGCTATATTTTATGTTATGACAACTCTCTTTACACTGAATTTTATTTATTTATTTATTAGTGATTAATCTCATTCTTAAATAAATTGTGAAAAACTTTACGAGTCTTTTTCTGAAATTTCTCTGGGTGGCATTAAGCACTAAGGATAATTAATTCCTTAAGTTTTTATTAAAGTCAGATTATTTTTACCCATAGGCTATCAAGTTATCAAATGTATATTTATCAAAAACCGATCTATCTTCTTACTTTTTAAACTCCATTTTCATTTTTAGAAAATAAACGGTCTTTATTGATTTTTCTTTGTTAACTTCTATATTATAAGGCATTGTAAAAATTGTTCATTGCCTGGTTAACTCTTCATCCTGTATTACATAGAACTGGGAAAACCTCTCAAAATACAATTTTAAGTAAATTGGATGTGGTATATTATACACGGGAAACACTTTTGTTCAATGACCACTGCTCATGGAGACTGTCAGAAATTTTTATGGTTGCACTTAGTTAAAAATCATCAAGTAATAATTCATGCTCCTTAATATTTTCAAATGGAATTACATTTATTAAACCTGATTAGTAGCCAATGGATCCATGAAGCTTGAAGCAAAATCATATCAGATTCATCAATCAAAGCATTAAAAGATTAGAGGGATTTGCAAGGTTACCTGGTCAGCACTCTTCCTGTGTTTTGATCTTAATGATTCCAGGTTGTAAGAATCTATGTTATTTTAAAATTCCTCAGGATTCCCTAAGGATTTATTAGAAAAGGCTATTGTATGGCAATGTGTAGCAATAATAAAATATGTGCTTGATATTTTTAAGCATAAGAATTAGGCACTTCAAAGATTCATCTTTCTCTTCACTTCAAAAATTTATATAATACCTGCAAATAAGTACTTTCTTATTTTGAGGAGATTCTTTAAACTTTAATGAGAACTGTTAGAATGTCAATGTAAATACAACTACAGCTCCTCCGTAACACATGTAAATGCTCTCTCAACAAGAGAAAACAAAAAATGTCTGATATTTGCTGGCCCCTGAGGGTTGACCACTACTCTGAAGGACCTTTGGGAGTTAGTAGTTTTGGGGAACCCAGCCTCCCAGGTGACAGAAGGGCTGCCACCCAGTCATCCTCTAACAGCCCCTCTCCCCCCCAACCCCGCCCCTGCCTTTTTTTAAGCCGATCCCTAAGTGGCTGAGATAAAAGTGATGGCATAAACACAACAGGGTTTCCAGTGCACAGAATCTGCCAGAAACCTGAAGATAGAACTAATAGATATGGGTGTCTTTAACTGGTTTTGTCTCTAAACATCTTGAGATGAGGTTGAAAATCAAAACAATTTTATTTCTGGAATTGAACCAGGAAGATTTATCAGTTTGGGTCAAGTTCAATTTTGAAAATACTTTTATTGCCCTGTTTTACTTTAAAAAATGTGTACATTTAGTGTCTGGTAAAATTTACTAGTCCATATAAGTGTTTTCCAGCTTGAGTCTGAACTGAGATTCAGATGTTCCTGGCAGGCAGCCTAGAGATCACCAGGAATTCATTTGAAGAATCAGTTTTCAGAAGTTTGGCCCAAAGCTACACATAGGGCAGGTTTAAAAGGGGGAAAAAGGCAAGAGTAATCAATGAAGCTAATTATTGAAGTCCTGGACTAATGAGAGACTGGGTAAAATTGGTGTGTATGGGTCTTTCTAGCTATAGAGGAGGTAATACTTTGAGTTGGGGAGAAAGGTGAAAGTTCAGAAAAAAAGGCAAACAGTAAATCCACTGTTTAGTGGTCTGATAAAGGTACTCATGCTGTCCACTCTTCCCTAAAGCCAAACTCTTGAGTGTGATGGGGTTGGGGTAGGGATGGATGGGGTGGGGGTAGAAGGATGGGAAGTGGGAGGGGTTGGGCTTAAGATAGATTTCCCACAGAGTCTGGGAAACTCAAAAAGAGAAGATATTTTATAGCATTTCTATCTAAACCCCTAATGTCTAGCTTCACAGAATCCCTCATGCTTGATTCAGGAATAAAAGAGTATGATGGGGGTGTGAAGATATTCAAGACACACATAGATAGACTACCAAGTTTTCCTGACCACAGAGTGCAGCAGAAGTCTGAATGTCGCCAGTACCCAAGATGAGAGACCTGCCGCTGACATGCTGAGAGGAGCACCAAATAGGGCTGTGTCATCTCAGCTGAGGGGTAGGTGTGGACAAAGGACTAGCATACCTCCCCCCTCTTCCATGCTTTGAACATCCCTACAGTCCCAAGATTATTGGTGTTTTATTAGAAAGGGAGTGAGAGGGGAATCCCAAACTACCCAAAAATGTCCTGAAGTAGCTGCTACTTCTCTGAATGAGATATTTGGAAACTCACAGGATAGTATCCAAGCACATAGTTTGAAGAGAGGAAGTAGGGGTGGAGGAAGGATGGAGAAAGAAAGGGAGACAAGAGAGAGGAACAAAAGGAGAAAGGAAGGGAAAGGAATGAAATAGAAAAGGAAAAGAAAAAAAAACAGAAAATTGGAAATGATAAAACTAAAATGTACAAGAAGTTATAGTCTACATTGAAGCAAATTAAAATACAGTATGATTTAATATTATAGAATAAAATCAACTTAACCTTGATACTAGAAACAATCTCTTTCAGCTTTCACAGTTGTCCAAGATTAAATTTCTAAGATGAAAATGTAATTCTAATGCAGTGTTTGAGGAAAAAACACACACACACAAAAGCCTACTGGCATGTAATAATAATGTAGGCATACAGATGCTGGAATCTCTACAGTCAATGGGCAAATAAGGGCCAACTCGGTTGTGGATGCAGAACAGAGTGTAAAAGTTGATAAAGTTAATTACTTAAAAAGGCAAAATTTCAATGGCAAAGTGTGAGAAGAAAGAAGGAGGGAACTGTGAAGAATATGTTTTAGTAATAGGTAAGGGTAGTGACAACTCATCTTAGTCGGGGTGGGGGGCGCCCAAATGATACCATAAAAATCCTATGGAATAAGAAATAGGGATTTATGTATTTTATTAATGTCATAAAGGGGCAATATAAAAGCTAAGAGCAATGATAGAACTATCAAACCTGGGATCTATAGATGGTCAAAATGCATTTAAGCTAAATCATTCTATCATAGTGACAAGAAAATGATACTGTTTTTATTAAAAAATATCAATAAGCATGTTGTCTAAAATTATGAAGGTACCCACCATTACATCTAAAAACGATCAGCCCTGGCTGGTTTTGCTCAGTGGTTATAGTGTTGGCCTGTGGACTGAAGGGTCCCTGTTTTGAGGTTTTGATTTGGGTCAAGGGCATATGAGGAAGGCAGCTCATCAATGATTCTCTCTCATCACTGATGTTTTTATCTCTCTCTCTCCCTCCCCCTTCCTCTCTGAAATCAATAAAAATATTGATTAAAAAAAACCCATCCAGCTGGTATGGCTAAGTAATTGAGCATCAACCTATGAACCAGGAGGTCATGGTTTGATTCCTGGTCAGGGCACATGCCAGGTTGTGGGCTCAATCCAAGTGTGGGGCTGATCCCTGTCAGCTGATCAATAATATTCTCTCATCATTAATGTTTCTATCTCTCTCTCCTCCCTTCCTCTCTGAAATCAATAAAAATATATTTAAAAAATAAATATAGCCATTATAAAAAAAGTAAATAAAAACAATCAAAAGAGATCTGTAGAGCATGGGATTAGAAAAGAAAGAATTTCAGAACTTTATTATCATTTTTTTGTACAAGTTGATGTGACTCTGAGGAAGAATTACTATAGTAAAGATTTAATGACAGTAGCAATAATGCCTTTTAATGTAGTGGTTAAGTCCATGGATGTTGGCATACCTGGATTTTAAATCTAGTATTTAATGATTTAGTAACTCAGAAGCTTGGGAAATTTTCTTTACTCTCTCTTGTCTTAGTTTCTTCATCTGTAAAATGGAGAAGAAATTGTAACTTTCTCCTTTGACTGTTGCAAGGATTTAATCGGTGGGTGTAATTCCTGAAAACGAATCTGTGTGCCATGGTAAGTGCTATGTAAATATTGGGTTTTACTCTGATCCTTTACAGATTTATATTTGCCTATTTAATGGTGCACAAATCTAAATATTTGTTATATTTAGGCTTTTAATCTACATGTTGATGGAAGCATAAAGTCTCTTCTGAATGGGTTACCTCCTCTTCATGCATAAAAATCCTCAGTGCTTCCCAATGGCCTAAGGAGAAAGTCTCCACTTATTTGGAGAGCAACCAATCTATTCCATTCCCCATTAACATTTTCTAATCAAGTCATGCTAAACTGTTGTTCTTTCCAGCATAATGTATTGAGATAATTATTTCTCTCTATAGGAACTTAGGTTTATCCAATATAGGTAGGAGAATTTCAACATATGTTTATCAAATGAATTAATAAATAAATGAATAAATGAGATTATAAAACCATAATAACCCTGTGTTTGATACCAGAAATATTTATTCCACTCCTAAAGATCTCAAAAATACATTATACATTTTTTTCTTTGCCTACAAATCCAATATGATAAGAAAATAAAACCCAATCTTTTTCCTTATGTTTGGGGCTCCAATTAGAATAGAGTATTACTGAGAGTTGATTTTTTAAATATATATTTGTTGAGTGAGTTAATACATGAATGGCTAAACAGATGAATGAATTAATATGTGTTCATTCTGAGCTGAAGAACTCCTATTAATTACAATTAGTTGAATTTAACTGCTGGCTGTATTTGAGTTTTCTCATTTTAGAATTAAAAACATTAGTTCATAGTATAGTTAAATGTCTAGGTATTCTTAAAACAGGTGATATGTAAATGCAAAATTAGAGCCAAAACTTGGCTCTTCAATGTTTTATCCTATATAATAAAAGCCTAATATGCTAAGTGGCCAGTCGACCAGTCGGCCCTTCAACCAATCAAAGTGTCATATATGCTAATGATATGCTAAGGCTGCTCAACCGCTCACTATGACTTGCACTGACCACCAGAAGGTAGATGCTCTGACCGGTAGGTTAGCTTGCTGCTGGGGTCTGGATGATCAGGACTGAGAAAGATGGGCCAGACATGCCCTGGAGCCCTCCCACAGTCCCTCCCCAGCTGGCCAACCTCCCACATCCGTCCCTGGCCCAATCATGCACTGGTGGGGTCCCTGAGCCTGGCCTGAGCCCTCTTGCAATATGGGACCCCTTGGAGGATGTCAGAGAGCTGGTTTTGGCCCTATCCCGCAGGCCAGGCTGAAGGACCCCACTGGTGCATGAATTCATGCACTGGGCCTCTAGTCTATTATAATTCACTGTGTAAAACCTTTTTCTCTATTAAAAGCTTTCACTGACCAATATTAGTCTCCTTTTCAGCCTTTCTTTGTTCTTTCTACAGAGGATCTCAGCTATCCAGAAGTTGTGAAGGCCTTAGTCACCACCTGTGAGCAAGGATGCTGTGAGGTCTTTGTAAAGCAAAGCGGTTGGTGGCCCAGGCAGTTTGAACAGGAGTGTGATTAATGTGGGATGGTGAAGAATAATGGCTTGGATCCAACCAAAAGAAGGACCAGGAGCGAAACTCAGTGGGAAGACCTGACTATGTGTATAAGGCAGATAAGGAAAGCCCTCAATAAATTGCTTGGGCTGCAATTACTGCAGCTTGCAAATGTTTTAAATACAATGGCCAACCAAGAGAATTGGGCCAGAGCTTGGTGGATATGAATCAGCTTTCATCTTGCTTCTGGGACTCTTATTCTTTGTCACCCTTTCAGAATTATAACCATTTTGGTTATGATTCACCAAAGACTGGAGACACACATCTGTTGCTTTCTGTCTGAGGTTGAGGATGTTGGGAGCCTCTGAGTGAAGTGGGTGGGATATAAAACAGCTTGGTCCTCAGGTAAGCAAATGAGTTCATCTCATTTTGATTGCAGGATTTGTGTTTCCCATTTAGTTATAAGAATATGCTATAAAAATCTAATTGCCTATAGACAAAAAATTGTGACAAGCCTTATTCTTATTCCTTATGTCACTTCTGGGATTTTGACAGCATAAGCTCAAGGTATGATTTCTAAGTCAAATAAACAACAATGCTGACAAGGAGTGGTTAAATTAGTCAATGGTAGAAACAATGTATGAGTGAATCAGATTATGAGGTCAAGAAAGAACTTAAAATTTATTTCTTATTTCTATGAGGAGATGACAGTTAAAATAATAGGTATATGCCTGGGCAAGACCATAGGCTTACGTGTACTTTAAAGCAGGCCTGTGAGTTGGTTTGGCCCCTAGTGATGGTGTCACTGGTTTTCTAAGATAAAATAGCCCAAGATTTCCATGTCTCTCTTGATGCTTTATTCTAGGGATGATTTTTACTTTAGCTCTGACAACCAGGTGGTCTATACTTTATATTCATTGCAATAATCACATTTAAAAATCATATATTTTCACCCAACTGGCGTGGATCAGTGGCTGAGAATCAATCTATGAACCAGGAAGTCATGGTTCGATTCCCTGTCAGGGAACATGCCTGGGTTGCAGGCTCGATTCCCAGTGTGGAGCATGCAGGAGGCAGTCAATCAATGATTCTTTCTCATCATTGATGTTTCTATTTATATATATATCTCTCTCTCCCTTCCTCTCTGAAATTAATTAAAAAAATATAAATATCATATATTTTCATTTATGATTGTCTATATTTTTCCTCCCTAGGAGTCCTTCAGCTTCATGAGGAAAGGGCCACCTCTTTCTCTTCACAGTAAGTTACCAGCTCATTGCATGGTGCCTGACATGACTGGTGCTTAATTAACAAGCATTCAACAAAGAAATGATGATATGAATACGAAGACTAAAAAGTCATAAAGGACAGAAAAAGTTTTAGTAGTTGATGACTGCAAAAAAAATAAAAAGATTTTGTCAAAAATCAAGCAAAAACTACAGTCTTTTATTGCACAAACCCTCATTGTCACTTGGGCTTCTACCAACCAATCAGGCTTCTCTTGGTTTTTCAGTCCACTTACATTTCCTACTGTGTCCTTTAGGCCACCCCCTCTCTCTTGAATGCTTTTCTGTTCTTTGAATATAACCTCACCACCATTCTCTAAATATTAGAGTTAAACTTTTGAATGCCCACTCAGTGCTTGTGACTTCACTCTCTCCTTCTAACCCATTCCCTTTGGTAACTGTCTCACTGCATTTAGTTTATGTATGCATTTTCCTCTTTTCAGAGGGCCATGATGCCCTGAAGACAGAAATTATTTCTTACATCTCATTGGATCCCTGCATCTAGAGTAAACCTGATGCTTATCAGGGGGTCAATAAACATTGGTAGAAACAACTGGTAAATAAATTCTGGTGTGAACTTTCAATAGTGCATTACTACTTGTGATGGTTAACTTTGTATGTCAACTTAACTGGATAATGGGGTGTCCAGATATTTGCTTAAACATTACTCTGAGTGTTTTTGTGAGGGTGTTTTTGAATGATCTTAACATTTCAATTGATAGACTGAGTAAAGCAGATTACCGTCTCTGCAGGGTGGTCCTTGTACAATCAGTTAAAGTCTTGAATAGAACAGAAGGGCAGACCCTCCCTCAAATGAAAGATAATTCATCTGTCTGACTAACTTGGAGTTAGGACATCAGTTTAATTTTCCAGCTTCAGCTTCAGATTTAAACTGAAACAATGGCATTCCTGGGTCTCCCTCTAGTTTACCAACTGCAGATCTTAGAACTTGTCAAGCTCTATAATCATGTGAGCCAATTTGTTATAAATATCTATATATCTATACATATAAATCTTACTGGTTCTGTTCCTTTAGAAAATGCTGATTAATATATCACTTAATAGTCAAAACAAAATAACCTGGAGTCTCTTTTTTCTCTGACTTCCTAAGTCCCCTGATATTTTCTTTTTTTATATAGGATACTAGAGGCCTGATGCACGAAATTCATGCAAGAGTAGGCCTTCCTTCCCCCAGCTGCCAGCACTGGCTTCCCTCTTTCTCATGGGACTCAGGCTTCCCTCTCAGCCCTGGCTTTGTTTGGAAGGTCATCCGGAAGGATGTCTGGTCTAATTAGCATATTATACTTTTATTATTATAGACTAGAGGCCCAGTACACAAAATTGGTGCATGGGGGGGTGTCCCTCAGTCCAGCCTGTATCCTCTCTAATCCGGGACCCCTTGGGGGATGTCCGACTGCCGGTTTAGGCCCGGTCTGGGCCTAAACCGGCAGTCAGACATCCCTCTCACAATCCAGGACCGCTGGTTCCTAACCGCTCACCTGCCTGCCTGCCTGATCACCCCTAACTGCTCTCCCCTGCCAGACTGATCACCCCTAACTGCCTCTGCCTCAAGCCCCCACTACCATGGCTTTGTCCAGAAGGACATCCAGAAGGATGTCCGGAAGATGTCCGGCCTAATTAGCATATTACTCTTTTATTAGTATAGACTAGAGGCCCAATGCACGAAGATTTGTGCAAGAATAGGCCTTCCTTCCCCTGGCTGCTGGCACCGGCTTCCCTCTGGCACCTGGGACCCAAGGCTTCACTCTGGCTACTGCCTTCTGCCTTCGCTCCAGCTGGAGCTGCCTTCCGCCTTCACTCTGGCCCTGCTGCAACTCCTGTAGCTCCCTCCACCCCCGCCCCCCTCCCTCATAGCAGGTGTCCCGCCCCACCCCAGCCGCTCCGCGTCTGCATGCATGCGCTGCCCAGAGGCCCGGAGAAGCCGGGGCGGGGCGGAACACCTGCGTTGTCACCATGGCGATGATGCAAGCATCCCGGCCTGGCCGCCACCATCTTTGTCACGTCAATTTGCATATTCCCTCCTTATTGGCTGTGGGCACTTCCATCTTTGTCGTGAAGTGATGGTCAATTTTCATATTTCATCTTTATTATATAGGATAGTCATCTATGTAGTTTTAGGATAAACATCTTTGATTTACTAGTATTATTTTATTTTCTATTCCATACCTGTGTAATCTTTGCTAACTCTTCCTTACTCTAAACATTTAAAATTTTTAATTTATTTGAGCATATAATTTTATATGATTTTCAGGTATACAACATTATAATTTTACACCTGCATATTCTATTGTGTACTCACCACCTAAAATCAAGTTTCCTTCTGTTACCATATATTTGATCCCCTTTAACTCTCTTTGCCTTCCATCCTTTCTGGTCATCACTGTTCTGTTGTCTGATTCTATGAGTTCATTTTTGTTAGTTTTGTTTGTTTGTTACATTTTGCTTTTTATTCCACATATGAGTGAAATGGTACTTTTTGTCCTTTTCCATCTGACTTATTTCACTTAGCATAGTACTCTCAAAATCCATCCATATGGTACAGAAGGACTACCATATGGTTCAGCAATTCCTCTGCTGGGTATTTACTCAAAAATATGAAAATACTTATTCATAAACTATATGTTCTCCTATATTCATTGCAGCACTATTTATAATAGCCAAAACATGGAAACAACCTAAGTATCTACCAATGAATGATGGGATAAAGAAAATGTAGTATATATACAATGGAATACTCTTCAGCCATAAAAAAGATGAACTTTTAAATTAAAAACAGACAACTATAGAGAAAGAACTGTATCTTTTATTTCTGGAATTTAAATATTTGTGAACAAAAATATCTAATCTTTAGTAATGTTTCTTTATATCAGTATATAACTTATTGCCCTGCCAATTATTTTTTGTTGATTCAAACTTATTGCTTTGTATGAGCTTTGAAGATGTGTGAAGTTAGCCCTATATTTTCAGTAGCTGTTCAAAACATTTTGTAAAATTTTATATGTATTATATTAGCTTGAATACAGCTTTGTATTTATATAAGATATTAATTTCCATAGGCAGGCAAAAAGAAAGCAAGTGTCATATATAGAATTAAAATATTAAGGATACTAAAGTCCATATTTTGAGGGACAAACGTCCAGTCAAGCTCCCGTTACTAAGAATCCAGTTTTTAGCAGTATAGAAGGAATACCCTAATAATTATAGATGGCATTAATGATTATGATGATGACTAAAAAGTAAAAACAAAACAAAAAAAAGCCTTTAAAAACTAAGCCACAGTTAAAGTTGCTAATTACACTTAATGTGCCATGGGTTAGACAATTAGCCAGCCAGAGTAAAGACTATGATTGCTATGGATGTTCTGTTTGGACTTTAACATTGGCAAAAAGAGAGATATTTTAAAAATATTAGTAAGAACATGTCATTCTATGCCTTAAAATTCATCAATAACCTCTTGCCTTTGGCATAAAATCCAATTTCATTTTTTAATCTATAAATTCCTATGTGCCCTAGCCATTGCCCATCTGCTTCTAATCACTAAGATTTTATCTGCCAAGTTTATTTCTTCTTCAGTGCATTAGCACTTGCTGTTTCCTCTTCTTCAACTGCTTTTTAGTAAATGTCCTTTATTTTCATCTTTCAGATCTGAGCTCAGAAGTCACCTTCATGGCTCCTCTGAGAACTTCATTTGATATGTGTTCCTTCCCTTCTGCTCCAAGTAACACTCTCTGTATCACTGTGTTTATTATCTTCAATGCACTTGTCAGAAATATTCTTCTGCATTTATTTCTCTGACTCTCCACATTAGAATTCAAACCCCAGGGGAGCAGGGACCTTGTCTGTCTTGTGTACAGCTATATTCTCACTTCATGGGAAATAACTTGATATGTAGTATGAAGGAGGCTGTGTGAACAAATGGATTATATGTAAATCATGTTGTGAAGGCTTTCCAGAAAAACCCTCAAAGCTGGCATTTGAGAATGATGCAGAGTGTATGTTCATCTTTCTTTTTCTTTTTACACTACTTAATTTCACTCAGGGAATTCTCACTTTCACCCCGCTTCCAATGTTTTAAATTGGGTATTTATGTATTTACAACTATACACATTATGTAAGGATGGATTATATAGATATTTTGCTCTGATCATACATTCATGATCTCAACCAGAAAAACTTTCATCTTGAAGTAAGGCTGTTGATAATTTATCATAGGTTTAGATTACATCACTTTAACATGATAGATGATACCAAAGATGTACAGTAAACATAATTCAATATAATTAATATTTATATATTTCAGTGGATGTTTGATAATTGGGCATGGGCTCATGCTATAAATTAGGAAAAAATGTTTTTTAGCATCAGGACTAAGTTTTAAGAAAGTTCAAAGATGCTTTTCTTCTATAAAGGGACAGATAAAAATCACTATCACTAGAGACTAGAAGTTTAATTTTTCACATAAATAATTGGGCTATGCTGTGATTTGTAGGTTGTCAGAACAAAGATGTTGCCTGCAAATGCTTGGGAACAAACGCTTCCTTGAATTCACCCAGGTACACATTGCATAATGTCATTTACACTTGACTCTTAGAACACTGAAAGATTTAAATCATACCCCAGAAACCAGATGAAGTAGATGTGGCAAAAATCCAGTTTCAGGTGTGCTTTTGGAAGACTTCCAAGGGGAGCATGAGCACTTAGGATGCCCTGGCCTCAAGTGGAGAGTCAGTGCCGCTTGAAGAGCAGTGAGAGTTACCAGAACTCTTCTTGTCATCAATGGGTCAGCATGCTGGTGGGATTTAGGGGTGCTGGGAAAACTTCCCCTGCCATGACACCATAAAAATCAAACTTAATTTATAAAAAAAGAAGCTTTCATTAACTTATAGTCAAAAACCAAACCAAAACAAAATGCAATAACTAGTATGTTTTTCTCCTATGAATATTTATTGAAAATCCACCAGGTACTGGAGGAGATATCTGAAATATTAATAGGACACAGTAATTTATGCAACTCACAACTTAGTGGATGGGATAAATATATCTACTTGCAATTATAATATATTACAAAATGTGTATTTATTGAGGCATGGATAGTGTAGAGCAATGACCTGTGAATTAGTCTGAGACAAAGTTTACTTGTGATATTCTTCCAAATATACCATGTGGTTTCCTCTTCAACACCAATAAGGGACATTTGGACATTTGGGACTGTGTTGAATCCAAGTGTAACAATTATAGTCTGCTAAACAAGGAAGTGAAATAACTATGCAGAACCCAATGGACACAGACAATAGTGTGGTGAAGGCCTGGTAGGGGCAGGTGCAAGGTGGAAGGGGTCAATGGGAAAAAAAGGGGACACCTGTAATACTTTTAACAATAAAGATTAATTTGAAAAAATACAAGCATGCTTCTGAGAGCAACCTGAAAAGCTAATTCACATCTCTTGACATGATTCTGTCTCCTTTGTCTAAAAAACATCCCTTTATATTGTTCTATACATTCTAATATTTTGAATAGAAAATGTTCTTGCACAATTTCAAATGAAAAATTATTTAAAATAAAAACACAACTTAAACCAAGATCATTAGATTCAGCTAAAAGGGTGTCACATTTTGGATTTATCATAGACACCATCTAAAATGAT
Source organism: Plecotus auritus (assembly GCF_963455305.1). NCBI lineage: Eukaryota > Metazoa > Chordata > Mammalia > Chiroptera > Vespertilionidae > Plecotus > Plecotus auritus. The sequence continues at coordinate 28,708,793 of NC_137776.1, forward strand.
CAAAATCCCTTATTTCTTAGCTTAATTACTCAGCTGTGATATGAGGACTGCCATTAATGTTCCAGCTCTTGGATAGTTCAATATAGCACAAGAAAGTGCATATTAGCCTGGGATATTCTAGTTGTTGATAATCCCCTAGTTATAGAAGGTAGGGTTTCATATTGTTAAAAAAATGGTGTTGCAGGTAAAACGTGGAGACTGATTAACCAGTGCCATATTTCAGTCTAGGCAATATTCCAACCAATGCAAAGTCTGTGGTTTTTTTCTTATACTCTATTCATTTTTATATTTTACTTCGCCTGGCCTGTCATTTGAATATTTAGTCATAGAAAAACCATTTGCAGTGACTCTGTGGTGTGCAGAGTCATCTCTTCTGCATGTCTCCATCTTTCTCCTTGGCCTCTTTCTCCTCTGTGAGGTCCAGCCCTCCTTTGTAGCCAGCATATAGTGTGTGAGGCATTTCCTGGTCATCCAGAGCTGCTGCTCCATGGAAGGAAGGGATGCCTTGGAACTTGATATGAAGAAAGAAAAGGTGTGAGGACCTTACTGAGATCTTACAGCCTGACTTTGATACAAGTGGCAATTGGACTTGTACAAAGTGATAATTAATCTGGTTGTCTAGTACCCCTTCCTTAATAGGCTACCGAAGTGTATCTGCTTCCTTTACTTTTTATTGGCTTTTTCTGGGTAGATTGAGGGTTAAGTGTAGAAGGAGATAAAAACCCATTGATGGAACCAGGACAATTACCTCTTGTTCCTTCACTTCTGACATTTCCCTTGCTTGAGAGAAGAATATTTGCCTGAGACATCAGATAGTCCCTGACTTATAGTTGTTTGACTTACAATTTTTTGACTTGATGATGGTGCAAAAGTGGTACCCATTCAGTAGAAACCATACTTTGAATTTTAAAGTATGGTTAGCAATATGCAGGACCATAGCCTTTGAGATGCTGAGCAGTGGCAATGAGATGATTCTGCCCAACTGCAGGATAATGTAAGTGTGTGAACACTTTTAAAATAGACCAGGTGAAGCTATGATGTTCGGTAGGTGAGGTGTATTAAATGCATTTCAACTTACATTATTTCAACTTAACAATGGGTTTATCAGGATGCAACCCTATAATAAGTGGAAGAGCATCTGTATTGAGTGAAGATTGTGATTATTTTATTAGGGGTGAAGGTCAGGGGTATAAATAGTCTGGTACTTCTCTCTCATATTGATGGTAAGAATTTGGCTTTTTTATATACTCAATGAGTTCCTGATCCAAGTTGTTCTTGCACTTTTTTCCCTACATGGACCCTATAAGAACTCATACCCCAGGGAAATGGATCCCTAGAGGGCAGAATGCACAGGTCAGATAGTAGCAATGGTCCCAAGTTAGACAGTAAAATCTTTTTTTGCAAGCGTGGTATTCTTTCTTGATGTACACAAAATTTTGTTACTCTGATTCTCTGTCAATGCTTTTTACTATATCATTTAATTATTTGGAAAATTAAAGGTTAAAGTTGATATTAACGAATATGAAGACTGAGTTATGATTTTCAATTTAAGATGGTGGGAAAAGCAGGTCATCCTGAGAAGTCCATAAAAGAACAAATAGTTCAAACGTTTTCATCTGCTCATCTTGAAATATACATGCTCACAATCTAATACCTGCCCCATTGACATATATGTTCCAAGTTAGCATAAATTCTGCCAAGCTATTCATAGGACGGAGCAGAAGGAGAGGATGAGTCATTCAAATATAGGCACAAAGTTTAATCAGACAAACTGATGGGCCTGCTACCAAACAAAAACTCCCACAGGTGGGCCACCCTGTAGGTGTCTCCCACTAATTCAAATACTCCTGCAGTCAGTGACTTGATCCTGTGGTCCTGAATTACCAGTGCCTATCACTTCATTGCTTCAGAGAGGGGTCATTTATGAGAAAATGTAGAAAGAGAAAGTGCCACTCACTTCTCTGGGAGTATTTACCTTGTGTACTGGAAATAAGAATAGGATACATTCAAAACTGGGAATCTGAGTCAAGATTTGTAAACCAGGATTTTCAAGCTTTACCATCCATAAGAATCACCCAGAATACATGTTAAAAGTGCAATTCTCCCACTCACCCCCAAAGTTTCTAACGGAACAGGAATTTGTCACAAGTTTTCTTTCTGTGTAAGTGGTCTGTGGACTCAACTTTACAAAAATGTGGTCAAAGTTGTCATCTAAAGGTTTTGGGGCAGTGGAAAAATATCTGGGCGCATGGTAAGTACTTACTAAATATTTGTTGAATGAATTATCCCCAGCTCTTTCCCTAGAAACAAAGACTTTTTTTTTTAGTGGATTGTTGATGGGCTTACTTAAATATATATTATTTTAGAGAAACTCAACTCTTACACATTTATTCTTCACTTTCTGTTAGATGAATTTTAGTTTCTGGTGTCAGGAACCTCAAGTTATGTAAACCCTTTCTTTTACTCATAATGTGACCTTGGGCACTTATTTGAAGTCCCTTGGCCTTAAATTTATACCCTGGGAATGGTAATGATTTCTTTTTAAATTATCATATAGCTCCGAAAAAGGAAAATAATATATGTGAAAAATGCAGTATAAAATGTTTTACTAGAGTCACTTATTTTATGATTCCTAGAAACCAGTTCTAACCTGGGGTTCAGAATTGAATGACAGAGGCAGTGGCAATGAGGTGCTTCTGTTGATCTCCAAGCTCTAGGAAAATGTGTGTTTCTCAGTGGCTGGAGGAAAGCCAGATTAAAGTGAATGCAAGTGAAATATTTGTCAGTGAGTTAAAGTTCTACCTTCCCTACATCTTTTTGCTTTGTGTTTTCAATAATCAACATTGAGTCATTAGATACTTTTAATGTTAGCTTGGATCTAAAGACAACAGGTCCCATAGGGGTCAATTGATCTCTAACAAGAAAATGGATGATCTCTTGGCTGGAGAAGGCTTGTTAAGATAACCAGTCCACTTCTGAGCCTCCCCACCTTGAAAAGCCCCTATTACTATGCAAACTCACATGCACAGGTAGATACATGCAGTGTTTCCCTTAATTTTCAGGTTGTAAAAGATGAGTCAGTTGTGTTCTTCTTACTTGCCCTTCAGCTGTGCTGTGTGCAAGATATATGCTGATAGAGGATATATCTTTAAGGGTTTTGTGAGTAATTAAATGTTGGGAGTGGAAAAGGAGGTGAGGGTCTAAAAGTAATTCAAAAGATTTTCTTTTCTTTCTGATAAGAGGTATAAACATCTCGGAAATGAATCATCCTGTCATCTGCATGAGGAATGCAGACAGTTCCTTATTTAAACCTAGCATATTAAAATAAAGTAAAAGGAAAAAAGTGTTTAGGCAGATAAAATATGGTAGGGATTAATCATATTGGCACAAGTGAGGCAGACATAACAAAAACCAAGACACATTTCAGGACAGATGCTAGTGCTGCCTAACCTGAAGGACACGATGATCCACCAGAATCTGGCTTAGTTCAGTCATTGGTCATCTTCTGTATTAGTCAGAGATCCTTGCACTCTCAGCATCAGAAGCACTACTTGCATTAGCTAAGAAAAAGAGAATATACTGGAAGTTTTCTGTCACTATGAGAAGGAAGCTGGACTTGAGGCAGACCTGGAACATGATAATGTAAACACTATCAGACCACTGGTGCAGACTCTGATCTCTGCTTCTCTCTGAACATAGTGTTCATTCTCATGTTTGAATCTTCCCAAAGATGAGGGGAACAAGAAAATCATCTCCTACATCTTATATCTTCCATCTTCACAGGGTAAAACCATGGTAGAATAGGTCATATTTGAGATACAGACAGGTGGTAAAGTCAAAAGGACTTTGTGTGTGTTGGGGAGCACACAGATGTGTGTCCAGAGGTTAATATGTTGTGACATGATGATGTGACACATGACCTAGATCTGTCTCCATGTATAAACACTCATGATCCAACTTCTAGGAGTAGTGTTGGCACCTTCCACTGCACCCTCCTCTGAAGGATTCCTTTACTGCTGAGACCCAGCTCTCCCAAGATCATATTCCCTTCATAGGTCAGACAGCACCGGCATCTGATGAAGATTGACCAGAGGATATAAAAGCCTGTCCCTCCTACTCCATTTAGGAACATCTTAAAAGATCCCTTTGCCCACTCATGTTCCCTTCTCTTCTACAAAAATTGAGTCCAATATCACGTCCTAATGAAGCCCCTGAATACTCACTTCCATTTCAGAGTTTGCTTTCCAGGGAAGCTACCCAGTGACAATTGAGAAGAAAACAGAGGAGAACAGAACTCTGTATATTGCTAATTTTAAAGATGAAGAAAGCGGAAAGGAATAGGCATAAGAAAGTAGAAAAACTTGAAAAGGAGGGGACCTGTTCAGAGACAGCACTATTATAAGATGGGTTGACTTTCACCTGAAATGTTCCATTTATTTTTTTGGGTAGGTATTTTGGCTTAGAGTGACATGAGAGGATTTGGCAGGGTATTTGCAGCTTATCATAAGAGGGACACTAGTCTTTGCAATGAGACAAAAGATTGGCAAGTGGTATTGAGGACTGAGATGAAACTGAAAACCATGATATATTAGTACCAAACTTCACAGTAATGCAATTTACTCTAGCACCACTATTTTTAAGATGTAGGAGCAAAGACAATGGGGTGAAGGATTGACATATTTGCATAAAAATCAAAGGCCAAGAGAGTTGAAGTAACAAAAAATGGAACATAAAACATACACATAAATATGCATGATTATTAATTCTTCTACATCAATGACATTCATATTTTCATATTTTATTTCCAAGTAATGATTATATAGTACCATTCTACTTTTTCTTAATGGTTTTAAGTCAGTATTCATTTGCAATAATGTTTTATATTATTATTAATGTGATTATGTATTAATGAGGTTATCATTCCATTTGTCTTTTCTAGATCCTGTGCATACAGTGACAAATAAAAAAAAGACTCAAAATGGGTATGAAATTATATAAGCAATTAAAATAGAAAGCTGGGATTATGTCCTCTTCAGATTTTGGCCAGCCAGAATTTTTACAGCCCATAAAATATGAGAAAGAAGCTATAAATTTACTTTCTCTTGGCATGAGTTGCTTCCTTTTTTTAAATAATGCCTGTCATCCTTGGAGTTGGGAAAATACAGAATTAGAAGGGTTGGAGAGAAACAAGGGTCATCCTTTGGGTTTATTAAGGGTGACGGAAAGGGGTCTTCTCATCTGAGGTTGCTGCACATTGATCTGCCTAGCAAGCAGAGCTCTGAAGAAATCAAAGAGTGTATATCTGCAATAAGGCCACTGATCCAAAAGGACAAGTAGATAACGGTAACAGAAAACAATGGAAAGACCAGGTTCAGAGAGAGTGTAGAGTCCTCTCACTTGTGCTTCTTTCTACTCAACACAACCATCACCTTCTCTCGCATGTCCTCTTGTTTACCAGTCTGTCCCCACCATTAGTCTAAAAGCTTCAATGGCAAGGTCTGTGTGTCATTTGGCTTTTGGCTCCAGAACATAGCATAGAATCTGGTTTTCAATGTGGTATACAAGAAATGTTGGCTGAATGAAATAACTCAATAGGTAAATCTGGTAATAATTTTTTATTACCAGATCGACTAAAATGCCCCAAAGAACTATACAGATAAATATAGTAATACTTCTCACGTTGACATTATCAGCATCTTTAGTAATTCATTCCGGAAAGACCTCAATCTATGCAATCCAGGATGAGGAATGAGTTGCATCCTTCCTGCCCAGTGTGATGTTTGACATTTCACTCAGCATAGGTTATCATACAGCCACTCTTTATTTTGTATGCCGGGAAAACTTCGAGTACTTCATTAGGGAGGGTGGGGTGGATCAACTCCAGTGTTTAGATTCTCAAACTGTTTTCACTTAGGAAATGACTTCTGTGTTTCTCTCACTCAAGGGCTTTTGATTAGCTTGAAGCAAAAATGTGCAGTCACACGGAAATGTGCTCCCTCAGTCAGAACCTACAAAAGCTAATCAAGTGCTCAGCTGGCTTACATTTCTATACATTCCTTAAAACACAGATGCGTCTTGAACCTGGCTGGCCTATCCTTGTACATTGCTGCCAAACTCCACAAGGCTAAGGAACACCCAAAGTTGTTTTTGTTTCTTAAACTGGGGCCTCTATAGGATAGAAACAGTCCACTGAGCAGCTATGTGACCTTACAAGGCCCTGGCCCTGTGGTCCTTGGAGTTGCTTTAAGATTGTAAGTGTGGTCCAGCTGATGTGGCTCAGAGGTTGAGCATAACCCCAGGAACCAAGAGGTCCCAGGTTCTATTCCCAGTCAAGGCACATGCCCAGATTGTGGGCTCAATACCCAGTAGAGGGTGGGGCAGCCAATCAATGATGTTCCTCTGTCATTGATGTTTCTATCTCTCTATCCCTCTCTCTTCCTCTCTCTCTAAAAAGAAAATATATACATATATCTACACTAATAAAATAGTAAGATGCAAATTGACCGTACCTTCGTGATGCACACCAGCCAATCAGGAGTGAGTATGCAAATTAACCCAACAAAGATGGCGGGTTAATTTGTATGTGCAGGCACCGTGGCGACGATGCAGGCATTTTGCACTGCCCCAGCTGCTCTGGGCCTCTGGGCAGCATGGGAAGGCAGAAAGACGGCTCTGGCCGGAGCAAAGGCAGTGTCAGCAGCCAGGGGAAGGAAGGCCCATTCTTGCATGAATCTTCATGCACCGGGCCTCTAGTGTGTATGTGTGTGTGTGTGTGTGTGTGTGTGTTTGTATACACACACACACACACACACATATATATATATATATATATATATATATATATATATATATATATATATGAAGGCTGAATAATTAATAATGATAATACAACATATTTGGCTATTCATCTATCTACCCACTCATCCATCTATCTTACATGTATGATAGTATCCAACGTTGACCCTTTCACTGTCTATTACATTTTGACTCTGGGTTCAGATGAGGGCTTTTGAGGCGAACAAGGAACTGTGGAGAGGCTTCTCTTGCCTGCTTTTCTCCAATCTTTTTCCTCTTCTGCAGCCAGATGGACTTTATCAAGTCCCATCAGCTTACTTTGCTGCTAAATGCAAGGTTTCCCAATACTTTTCACATAAAGATCAAAATTATCTGTGTCCTGCAGACCCCTGCCTCCCTCTACAAGAAGCTCTACCATAGTCTAACCCTAATCCTTAAACCTATTCTTCTTTGTATGTGCTGTTCCCTTTATCTGATTTCCTCACTCAGATTTCCTGATTATAGCCATTCTTCCCAGCACAGGCTTTCATCTCATATAACTCTCCTTCATTGCATTTTCCCAGGTGCAATTTTACATAGAACTATGTGGTTGTTAATACCATTCTAGACACTTACAGACAGAACCATGTCTGTTTCATTCTGCATGGTGCTCTAGGGTCCAGCGCTGTGCCTGGGACATAGCGAAGTTAATGGTTATATTCAGATAATGTCCAAGAAGTCTGGCTCATGCCCACCCTCTGCCCACACATGTCCCTTTCCTGCCTCTTTGGCTGCTACCTATCCTTTCTCCTAAGCAAAAATTTCTCTCTTAAAAGAGGATTTGATCATTACATTTTAAGAAAATCAGTTATGATGAGAAGGTATCATTTAAGATCAATGATACCTAGATGACAAAAATAAATTAATCCCACAAAACACATAATATATTTTCTTGGTTTGAACTTAGTATCTATTTCATAATAGGTGATCAATAAAATGTATCTCCTATAGCAATATCCATATATCTTTTTTCAGCTTTGTTGAAGATCTATACCAATAATTATTCTCTGTTTTATACCAATATATCCCAATAGTGAATGTACTTTTATAAATTTCATCTCAGTGGTTTTTTATTTCCAAGGCAATACAATTTTAATGACATCATTCACAATCAACTGTAAAATAAACATCCTCTGTCACTAGGTCCAGTAGATGCAAAACCCTAGGAAAATTTAAACAAATATTTTGATTTTGTTTACATATACACCACCAGCTGTTTCAGAAAAATGGATTTGGGAAAAAACAAAAATTGCAAAAGAACACTATATTGTAAACACCTGGATTGAAATACTTAACAAAAAAGCCAGAAAGTAAATACTGCTATATTAAACTCAATCATCTGGGAAAAACCTACCCCCAAGTGTATTTCATAGAGGGTTTAATTTCACATAAAAGAGACGGAGAATAAGTGGCAAACAATGAGAACAGAGCAGATGAAAAAAGAGGCTGACATTTTGGAACCAGTCATGTCTCATCAGTGTAGGTATTAATGAGTTATTAGAAAGCTTAGGACCTTCTTCCTCCCCCTCCCCCCAATATATGGAGCCTTCCTTCTTCCTACACCCTTCCCAACTTATGAAAAAGATGGCCTTGGCCCACACTCACTTTCCATCAGCAGGAAGCTCATTTGCTAAATGCCATCAGGGATATACAGAGATTAATAAAAGAGTTTTGTTTTGTTTTTTTCCTTTAGGACTCTATAATTTAGTGATGACTGAAATACCTGTGAATAATTGTGAGATAGTCGCTATATATGCTAGAATAGAGGTTAGTGAAAGACTGATGGTGGCTTAAGAAGAAAACAATGAACTCTTGCAGGGTTTGGGAAAGTTCCATATAAGAACTGATCATTCAGTTGAGTCTTGAAGTATGCATAGGAGTTTCTCCAATATTTAGGTAATGGAGGCTGAGTTAGCAAGTATGAAGGGGGTTACAGATGAGCATCCCAGACAGAAGGAACGTCATTGCACAAACAGCGTGACATGCAGGACTTCCCCAAGGTCTAGCGAGCACACAGAACCAAGGCTACTTGTGTCTGCATGAGTGCCCATGGCTGCTGGGCCACACGAAGTGCACACATTGCCACCTCCCTGGGTTATCGCCTCTACTCATACACATGCTCCCTTGTCCTGTGGGATGTCAAGTCCAAACTAAAAAGTCAACAATAAAAGTATTAAGAATTTCAGGATGACAACAAGAGATCATTAAACCAAATGTGGGGTCTTCTCAGAGGAGGACCTGTGGTATTGCACAGGTGTATGCCCATGAATTCAGCTCTGCATTAATGCAATTCTCACTGCAGAGTGATGTGTATGCTGCCAACAAGCATTCAGGTTTTCCCTATTTTCTCCCCAAATTTACTATTAATTGGACTTGGAACACAAATTAATTGGGGCAGGGGAGAGGGGGTGGGCAAAGGTGAGAAGAAGCTGGGGCCAGAGGCAGGGCTCAAATCGTGCAAATCTTTTTACAACATGTTGCAATTTGATGTTTAGCCTATGAGTGAAGAAGCACCTTTGAATGATTTCAAGCGATGTTTTAGGAAGAGATTTGTTGTGAAGGAGATGGGTGGATTTAATGCAAGAGAAATAGAAAGTAGGGAAAGCAGGTCTGAGCATTACAGGTGGGAGATCTTTTACTTCTATCCCCGGGCTTTAGATACTTGTCCTGTGTTCTAGTTTTGAATGCACATGCCCTCTTTCTAATACTGGCATGAAAGGTCCTTTGCAGTGGTGGTGCCTTTTAAATAGTAGATTTTTAATATATACTTCCTGTTAAACTGAATTTGCCTTAGCTTATAAGTATTCACATCATAATCTGGACTCACATAGAGACCTTAGTCTGAGTTTAACTGAAATTATGTGTTGTAATGAAGTAAATGGATTTAATAAGTCGATATGGGCTGCCTATGTTCACCAATGCTCATGAATGAAGTTAAATGACTGAATGAGCTCTTCACAAAGAAAAAAATAAAGAAACCACTGTATTGCATCATGAGTACATTAGAAGTCAATAAAAGATGTTCATTGATAAGGGAAATTGCATTATGGTTCTATTTGTAGAAAAGAGAGGAAGCTTGTAACATTAATATTTTAGGTAGCAATCTTTGATTGCATATGATTGTCATGTCAAAATTGAGGGGGATTGGGGCTTCTAATATGAACATGCTGGAGTGGTAGTTTTCAAGGCCTGTCTTAGACTCACCTAGGAGATTTTAAAAATTGCCCTTGCCTGAGTTCGACCACTCAGTAGAATCTCTGGTGGTGAGTTATGGGTATCTGAATTTTTCCCGAGCTTCATGTTCCAATTAACATACAATAAAATTCATCCACTGTGAAGTAATTTCTGTCTCTATAGTTGTCCTTTTTCCAGAATGTTATGTAAATGTAATCAAAGATTTCTTTAGTCTTTTGTGCCTGGCTTCTTTCACATAGCATAATATTTTTGAGATTCATTGTAGTGGTGGATGCAGTGTATGAAGAATACTGAGCAGTAGTCTATAGAATGGTCCACAATTCTTTCCTGTACTCATTAGTTGATGAAGCCAGTTGAACTTCTTAAAAGCTTCCCAGTTGATTGTAAAGCATAGCAAGGGTTTAGAAGTACTAACTCAAAGAACCTTCAATATGAATATTACCTGATATTTTTTTAAATATACTTTATTGATATTTTACAGAGAGGAAGGGAAAGGGATAGAGAGCTAGAAACATTGATGAGAGAGGAACATCGATTAGCTGCCTCCTGCACACCCCCCACTGGGGATGTGCCCGCAACCAAGGTACATGCCCTTGACCGGAATTGAACCCGGGACCCTTCCGTCTGCAGGCCGACGCTCTATCCACTGAGCCAAACCGGTTTCGGCAATATTACCTGATATTTTAACCAAGTGCTTTCACATGCCTCAGGTACCATCCTTGCTCTCGATATGTGGAAGAAGTTATATTTACTAGTAGCTGGATTATACATCACAAACTGATGGCCATGGGAACTTTGGATTATATCAATTAACAATTATTTTCTACTTGATATTACTTAAAAATGTGTTTTTTAAAAGCATAGTGAATTAGTATCATACACATCACACTCTCCCTATTCTTTTTTTTTAAAATATATTTTATTGATTTTTTACAGAGAGGAAGGGAGAGGGATAGAGAGTTAGAAACATCGATGAGAGAGAAACATCGATCAGCTGCCTCCTGCACACCCCCCACTGGGGACGTGCCCGCAACCAAGGCACATGCCCTTGACCGGAATCGAACCTGGGACCTTTCAGTCCGCAGGCCGACGCTCTATCCACTGAGCCAAACCGGTTTCGGCAACTCTCCCTATTCTTGATAAGGTCTGAACATTTTGGTGGAAGATATTCTTTTATGAAAAAAAATTGTTCATATTCCAGATCATCTTTTCGTACCCATAAGTGAAAAATTCTTGTCCATAAAGAGAGAGTAGTTTTAGGATTCGTGATCATTAAACTATCTAACATGCACATATTTCTGACCACTTGGCAAATATTATAAGAGTATTTCAGTATCCAAGTCTATAAATTATTATTAAAAACAATTTACAAGGGCACATCCATGTCTTTCATAAATGCTTGGTTGTGATAGTTAATCAGTGCTGATCCAGTTGATAAATAGCAACAGTTGGCAGCAATAGAATCAGAAATATCATGGAAACTTCAACATCACAATGAAATAGTGTAATTATCAGTGCATTTTTAAAAGAATAAATAGATATAAAAGATTTACTGAATTCATTAGTGAGGAATCCAAACAAGAGAAAGCTGTTTTACTAAGTATAATTTCTGTACTTAAAAAATTAAATTTATTGAGGTAACATTTGCTAATCTATACTAATAAAATGGTAATATGCAAATTGGTCAGGATGTCCTCACAATAACAACCAAACAGCAGGCTGCGTGAGGTGACCAGGCCGGCAGGGGGGTTAGTGAGAAGCAACCAAATGACCGAACAGCAGGCTGCATGGGGTGACCAAGCTGGCAGAGAGGGGCAGTTGGGGGTGACCATGCCAGCAGCGAGGGGAGCAGTTGGGGGTGACCAGGCCAGCAGGGGGTCAGTTAGGGGCGATCAGGCAGGCCGGCAAGTGAGCAGTTAGGAGCCAGCAGTCACGGATTGTGAGAGGGATGTCCAAACTGGATCGGGCCTAAACTGACAGTCGGACATACTCTGAAGGGTCTTGGATTGGAGAGGGTGCAGGCTGGGCTGAGGGGACCCCCCCCCATGCATAAATTTCATGCACTGGGCCTCTAGTAACATTATATAATTATTAGGCATAGAAGATTATGTGACATCTGTACCCTCAATTGCATGCTTCCCACATAAAGTCTAGCTTCCTTCCATTACCATATATTTGATCCCTTTACCCACTTTGTTATTCCCGGAACACCCCTTCCCCTCTGCTGACCAGCATATTGTTGTCTGTGTCTATGAATTTGTTTTATTTTTTTGTTTGTTTGTTCCTTTATGTTTTATATTCCACATATGAGTGAAATTGTATGGTTGTTGTCCTTTCTGTCTGACATTTCACTTAGCATAATACTTTCAAGATTATCCATATTGTCACAAATGGCAAATTTTTAACTTTTTTTTTGGCTGGGTAGTATTACATTGCATATATATGTCAGTGCATTTTTTAAAAATTGAGTTTCTGGGACAGCTTTTTAATGGATGTAATTTAATAGATTATGGTGAAATTGGATACATAACCAGACCAAGTCCCAACAAGACAGCTGGGGGCCCCGAAGACTTCATGGAGACTTGTGCAAGAAATGTACTTGCTTGAGATCAAAGGATTGAATTTGGCTTATAGAAATTGAAACACCATTTGGGGAGTTTTTCTGAGTTAAGTCAAACTTGAACTTTATTCCTTAAAAAGAGTGAAGTTATGTGATGATGAGGCAAGATCAAGGAAAACCCGACTTATGAGTAATTGTTCACTGATGTTCTTTCCATCCTAAAAATGCTACCATTGAGAACCAAGCCCTTTGGGTCTGACACTGTACATGATTATTAAAATCTCTTGGACTCAGGAAACCAAAATGTCACCTGGAATTTCTAGAGTCTCTCTTGCCTGCATCTTCAAGCATAGCCCATGGATTCAGACAATCATGTGGTGAAAGCCTAAAGAGGGGTAGGAGCTGGGTGAAAGGAAGCAAAGAGAGGGAAAATGAGGGACATCCGAAATATTGTCAACAATGAAAAAATCCTTTTTAAAATTGCTATCCATCAACTTTGTTTTTTATTCTTTGAAAGTTAATAGGTGCTACTCATCAGATTTGAATTGTTTTAAAAAAAAGGTTAGAAACTTATTCCTTATCCCTTTGCAAGTCATTTCATTCAACTCATTGCAAGGGGTCTTTATTTTGATTATCAAAGGAAAATGAAGCATTGATTTCCTAGCAAATTTTTATTCTGCTCTCCCAACATACATGCACTCACAGAAATATTATTGAAGGAATCTCTGGTTTCTAAGGATGTGCCAAATCTTGCCAAGGTAGCAATGAGGTAATTCTACAGTGGATGGTAGTTGTGTCCTTTTATAAATGGGAAAAAGCTAAAACAGGAATTAAAGAGAATCTTAATGAAATGAAATAAAATTAGGACAGGGAGGGTATTTTCTCATTTGCTTACAAATAATGTATTGCTTCAAGGTAATCTAATTAAATAGTTTAAGACTTGTGTGCTAAGTTAAATGGTGTCCCCTCAAAATTCATGGCCTTCCTGGAACCTCAATAGGTGACCTTATTTGGAAATAGGGTCATTGCAGACATAATTGGTTAAGAAAATGTCATACTTGAGTAAGACAGGCTCTTAATCCGGTATGATTAGTGTCCTTGTAAGACTCAGAGAAGGGGCACAGAGACACAGATGGAAGAAAGCCATGTGAAGACTGAAGCAGAGATTGGAGTTATGCAGCCAAAGCCAAAGAATGCCTGGGGCTCCATAAGCTAGGAGAGGCAACAGAAGATCCTCCTCTAGAGGCTGAGGAGGGAACATGGCCCTGCCAACACCTTAATCTTGAACTGTGACCTTCAGAACTGTCAGACAACATATCTGTAAGCCACCCAGGTTCTGGTACTTTGCTACAGTATCCATAGGAATCTAACATAACTTGTTTCTGGATTTTTGGCCAAAGTGAGAGAGTTTTGCCATCTGATAGGTTGGTGGCCTAGAAGGAGTCGGAAAAATTTTAGGAAAAAACAAAGGGAACAGCATCTCACTTCTTCCCACTCATGACTTCCTCACAATGCCATATGTTGTGACCATTGAACTGTTAGTATTAGGATCATCTGGGGTGCTCAAAATACAGATTCCCTGTCAAGACACAAGCCTGCTGGTTTGAAATATCACTGGTTAGAGCCCAGGGCTCTGCATTTTACTAAGTTCCTTATGTTTTTATATTGAAAGCCAAACTTTTGGAATCATTAGCATAAAGAATCCCATCTATTATCATCTTTCAGAATTCATTAAACAAAAGTTCATCAATTCATTGAAGTTCAAAAGGAGCTTGAGCCTGTCCTCAAGTCTGTATATGGGGCCAAGTAAAATCTAAACATTAGACAGCATCAGGGAGCCACCCAGAACCACAATGCGTTATCAGGTCAGAATTTATGCACAGCATATATACAAATGGCCCTTAATTTTCTTCTTGCTTCACAACTCATACTGCAAGCAAGGGCAACAAAGAATTGGTCCTCTTTGTGCAAAATCCATAGCTGCTGGAACTTGGAAAGGATGGAAGAGAAATATGGAACCTATTGAATGCATAACTTGCCACCTGTTTTGGTTTTCTTCTTTAACTCTTTGATAAAAATAAAACTTACTAGTACATGCCTTCAAAATAGATTAAAACTCATCACCACCTTCAAACTTACAGAAGGGAAAAAACTCTTCTGAAGAGAAATCCCATTTAACAAGAGTTTTAAAGTCACATTAATCTGAAATTACATTTATATTAAGTAAATGAGGCAGATAATTGGTTAAAGGATTTGAGATGGAAAGTCTAACTCACTCCTTTTATATTTTAGACTCTCAGAATCCTTATATTTTCACTGTACACATATAATTTATACAAGTGAGATAACTCATGCATGCTTTATATCAATATAGAAATTTGGAATTATAATTATCAGTTTCCAATGTAACAACTACTTATGCAGAGACTCCCCAACATTGACAAACTTTATAATATTTCTCTGTAATGTTATTATGAACAAAATGTAAACAGTCAAAATTGCCTATAATTTTGTTTTTAATTTTGAATATAAGGCCTTCTTCATTTGTGTTTTTTGTAGAGAATTTTTATGAGTTTATTTGAACCAAAGTGCATGTAAATACATACACACATATACACTGAGTGGCCAGATTATTATGACCACCCCATCAGTACTTCGTTGGGCCATCTTTTGCCTTCAATACTGCTGCGATTCTTCTTGGCATTGACTCTACGAGATGTTGAAAGGTGATGCGCGGAATCTGACACCATGCCTGATGAATAGCACTGTCCAGTTCTGTGAGATTTGATGGTTGTGGAACCAGCTGCTGATGGCTCTTTTAACTTTGTCCCACAAATGCTCAATTGGATTGAGATCTGGTGATTGTGGGGGCCACCTAAGCAAGGTAAAGTCTTCCTCATGTTCTTGAAACCACTCCTGCACAATAGGAGCACTGTGGCACGGCACATTGTCTTGTTGGAGGAAGCCATCTCCATTGGGATATGCCATCAACATCATAGGATGAACTTGATCAGCAACGATACTTAGGTATGTTGTGCTATTCAGACGTTGTTACACATGAATTAAAGGGCCCAAATCATGCCAGGAAAACATGCCCCAAACCATAACACTACCCCCACCAGCTTGAAGGGTTGTACTCATGCATGTGGGGTGCATGCTGTCATGCTGTTTCCGCCAAATTCTCACTCTGCCATCTGCATGATGCAACTGGAAATGTGATTCATCATACCACATGACTTTTTTCCAATGCTCAACTGTCCAATCCTTGTATTCCTGTGCGAATTGGAGATGTTTTATCTTGGTAACTGCAGACAGCAAAGGTGTTCGAACAGGCCTTCGGCTTCCATATCCTATATGATGCAGTGTACGGCTAATTTGCCTACAAACGTCAGGTGGTCATAATAATCTGGACACTCAGTGTATAATCCTTTATAATAAGAGAGGAATATGCTAATTATCTGTTATGCTATGATGCGTAATGACCAACCACATAACGACTGGATCACGGATCTGCAGGAGGGTGGGCAGCAAACTACAAGCGGGTGGCGAAGAGCTACAGGAGGGGGCAGGGCAGCAAGCTATGAGGGGGAGGCAGTGGGAGCTACAGGAGGGTGGGGCAGTGGACGAAGAGCTACAGGAGGGCAGCAGCGACCTACTGGCTACACGGATTTGTGCACAGGGCTACTATTTTTATATATAATACCATCTTCTATTCTTCATCATCATAATCATTTTCTAACATAAGTCCTTTGAGCATACAGTAAACTTCTTCTAGGTTTTAAAAAAAAGTAATGTTATTTTTTCACATTGGTCTATGAAGTGTTCTCTTGACATTCCTGACTCTTGTCATCTTAATGATTCTGGGCATTTGTCCAAAACTTTTTGCCTTCTCTTACTCTGGAAGGTTAAAAGACAAGTTCATATAAAATATATTGTTTTTTTGCACATCTTCAGGGAAACTGCTCAATGAAATTGTGGTCTGAGTTATATGTATCAGTACTGTTTGACATTTCTACCTGCAATATTATAGAAGATGGCAACAGTTTAATGAAACACTATGACTTTTTTTGAAACCATTGTAGTTCAATAGGCCAGATAGATTTAGTAATATCTTATAAGAACAGAACAATTATTCAAATCAAGTCATTTTGCTAAGTTTTAGAGCTTTTGATTGGGTATAACCATGGCTTTAGACAGATAATTTGGAAAGACAAATTGTTAATATATTGTGTGTTAGGTAATTAGCCATCTAATTTTATTTTTAAAATGTATTAAAGTATTAGTATTATAATACTAATACTATGTTATTAGTATTTTGAAAAATAGAAAAATAAAACAAAGATAAAATAAAAACAGCAAGGAAGTTCCATTAAGATGAATGGAACTTTCACATATTGCTGGAGAAAACATAAAATGATATACTTTTTGATTAAAAGTATATTGGCAATATCAATGAAAATATTAACAATCATATATTTAAAATATAATCTTACTATTGACAAATAACCCTACAAGTACACTTACTAGAATACTTATGTGCAAATGGACATGTATAATCAATATCCATCAACAGTAAAATTTTATATCTTATATGCGTAGAAGACAATGCTATGCAGCAGAAAAAAATATGGTAGACCTCTGTATTAGTTTTCCAAGTTGTGTAACAAATTACCATAAACTCAGTAGCTTACAACAATAGACATTTATTACCTCACAGTTTCTGTGGGTTGGGAGTCCAGTCGCTGCTTAGTTAGGTATTCTTCTCGGGGTCTTGTAAGGCTACAATGAAGTTTGGCTGGTTGATTCTCACAGAGAGGCTCATTTAGAGAAGAATCTGCAATCATGGCTACTCAAGTTGTTGACAAAATTCATTTCTTTGGGTTGTAAGATTGAAGGTCCTGGCTTAAGAGGGCTGTTGGACAAAGGTCACCCTCAGCTCCCAGAGGCCATAATTCCTAGAGGCTACCAGCAGTTCCTTTCCACATGGTTGCTTACTCCATTGAGACAGTAAGGACATTCTCCATCAAGGTATAGTACTCTTATTACCAATGATCATTCCTTTTGGAGTTAACTCTAATATGTGGAGGCATTACTCCTTACTTAGAACTCTTTATCCAAACGTGATTGATTTTTAAGAATTTCAAAACCTAATTAAACATTAGCCTTTTTCATGGTTTATGTCCCTGAAGATTTTGAAGAGTTAATATTTGGGGTTTCAGCCTAATTTGCCATAAAGTTCCTTTCATTCTTTATAGAGGAAAAAAAACAGGGACTCCAAATCACCCTCTGAGTAAATGTAATTTAAAAGCCTAGAACTTTGATTTAAAAGGTCTTTTTGGGTAGAGATTTCATGGTAGTATATACTTTAATCTTGACCTAAACTTCCTCTTCAATTTAAAAATAAACTCTAAGCATTGTTTCTTGGATATAATTGTAAGTGATCTTTCCAGAAAAAGAACAACTCTGTTTTGAAAGAATGTGGTAAGTACTACTGAAACCTGTGTGATGGCAGGTTGGTCAGACGCTAAGTGGCTAAAACTGGAAATTCCACAAGACCCAAACATTCTTTAATTGCAGCCAAGGAGCACCCATGGAGGAGAGACGCCTTTCTAGCTCTAAACCATTTGGACTAAGATACTTCATACAATTTAGATTTTCTTTGAAACAACTTTAGTAAAAGCCTTATTTTAGGAATTGGCATGCAATTCAGTGCCATTGTAAACATAAGCCTTGTTTTGTTTCTCTTCAAAAATAATGTATTCATTTGAGTATAAGTAGAAAATTCAGAATGAGCCAATGTTAATTTTATGGCTTTCAGATAATCCAAATGTACAAATGCTGGCATACCCTCTTTAAATGCAATGCTTCAGTCCATCGTCTTTAACATAGGGCACAAGTACTGGAATTTAAAGAACCTTTGTTCACAACAGGGAAATACTGGCCTCAGTGCCCTGTAATTGATTTTCAGGGCCCAATACTGAAACAAGTAGTACAGTATTCCATTACTGCAACCAGTTTGATGACTCAATTTAAATAATGTGTTTTCTTTACAGACTTTAAACAACACAAACACATTTGCACAGTTTTTACATGATGGGGAGATAAGTGCCAACAATTGTACGAGTTTGAGAAGGCTTTTTGTTGTTCTGAAATATCATTTTTAAAATGTTCCCAGATCTTAAAAATGTTAAAGTAAAACTCTGAAATTACAGTCTTTTATCCAGTAACATTGTAATTTATCCAACATGTCCTTCATTATTGTAATTCAATGCTCTCTTAATGTTACAAGATAATAATATTTTAAATTAAAATATGTAAAGGCAGGCAAATATATAATGTTATCAAAATACAAAATTCTTGATGACTACATTAAGAGAAATCTTTTTTCCAGGTGTCCTTGTCTATGTCCACTGACTAAAAAACATGGGCAGAGATTTATTAACATCAGTACTAGGACATGTGTGTGTGCTTGCTTTCTTGTTTTCCTTTTTTCCGTAAATATTTACTGATAGCCTGTTCTAGCCAGGTAATTTGCTGAAAGGTGATGCTATAAAGATGAGTAAGACAGGTTTCTGTTAGATCCTACAATGAAGTGTGCATGTGTCTTAGTTGGGGCTGCTGTATTTGAATCCCATAGACTGGGGAGGCACATAAACAACAGAAAGTGTTTCTCACAATTCTCGAGGCTAAGAAGTCCAAGTTCAAGGCACTAATAGGTTTAGTATCTGCTTCCTGGTTCATAGAAAGAAACTTCTCAGTGTCCTTGAATGGAGGAAGGGGTCTTTTATTAGGGCAGTACCTTCATGACCTAATCACCTCCCAGAGGCATCACCTCCAAATGCCTGCCATCACATTAATATTAGATTTTAACATGAATTTTGGAGATACACATACAGTCAGTCTATAATAACGTGTGAACAAAAAGTTCCAATTTAGATCATATTATACAGAGTTTGGGTAAAAGTTCTATAGAGCATAAATGAAGAGAATAATTTCAGAGATAAGAATCAGAAATGACATCACAGATGAGGCAAAATTTAAGCAGGGCATTGAAGAGAGATTAGAAAAACTTAAAAAGAATGGAATTCCTGTAAATGTTAGAAGCATGCTCTAACTCTTAGTTTACAACAGTAATCCAAGTAAAATTTAACGGGTATTTGAATAAACTGTGAGTTTCTTTCAAATGCCATCTACTTCTCTTCCTGGTCACCTAAGATTGTCCAAGGCTGGACCACCCCTGTTCAAGATTTTCTGCAGGGAAGAGTCCCTGCAAATAGTGTGAGAGTGTTCCATCCTTAAGGTGCATGGGAGACACGAAAGCATTTAGAACCACTGGTTAGTACCTGAATGAACTGCAAAAACTGTTTAAAGAGTCAGTTAGCTCAGCAACAGGGTTCATGTGTAGGGACTAATGGCAAGAAAGTATACCTGTCATGAGAATGAAGCTAACACACAGGGTTTCTCTAATAGCATGTGGTGAATCTTTTCATTGTGAGTATATAAAACTGTGACTGATTGGCTTAGTATATGCACCTCATATGCAGTTCCTCAGAGTGTGGGCCAAGACCGTGCACATCAGAATCACCTGGCATGTGCAAGAAAAACTGATCCCTGGACTCACACGATTCACTCAGTGTGAATGTGAACTTGAAGCAGCCTTTTACCTGCTCAAGTTTGAGATTAACTGAGCTAAGTTCTAAATATAACGGATTCAATGCTGCTTCATTCTTGAAATCTCCGCCCTTCATTTGGGACTGACTGGGGTAAAGTTAATTCTGATAGAGCCGCCAGCTTTGCTGAACAGCAGTTTATTCATCTTTAAATCTAGTTCATGAACCATTGAACTAGATGATTTTTAATTTACTCAGTTATTCATGTTTTCATTCAGGCAATAAATAGGTTAAGCACTGCTGAATGGAAACCACAGTCAACACATTTTCAGGGAGGGTCTTCGTTTCAAACACCATGCTCAGTTGTCAGGTGAAGACTGCAGCAACACAGGCTGGCATCCTCAGAAAGGCTATTCTTAGGAGGAAGCCCATTTTTTTTGTCTCTGAGTAGTCTTTGAGAATTAAATTTTCTCTATGCTGGAAGCCCTGTCTAGGCAGATTTACAATAATTGCCCCTTGGTGCTTTGGGGAAACTCTCACTCTGAAAGAGCCTTAATGGATACAAGAGGGTTTATTACTCAATTCTTGAGAGCACAGCGGTCAATTCCTTGAATTAATTTTTAGTATAGTACAGACAGTTAAAGAGCAAAATTCCCTTTTGAGACTTAGAATAAGGAACTTTTGGACAGACTGTAAATGTTTAGGGAATCAAGGAGAATGATTTATACTAGAAGCCCATGGAATTCCAAAGGAAAGGTGAAAGGTTATATGTTAGGATTTTTAATGGACGTTTTAGACATTTTATTGATTATACCTTCAAATATCATCACCTTGAAAAATAGGTTTTTAACATATACATTGGGGGGGGGGGCATACAGACAGTCTATAAAACTCATCAACTCTATGTTTCTATTGGAAGTAAAATGTGATTCCTACTTCACACCAGCACATAAATTCAAGATGGATTAATGGCCTAAGTATGAAATGCAGAATTTTTTAATTATAGAAGAAAATATAGAGAATATATTTAATTTAATGATGGTTACAGTAATTAAACATGGAGACCATTAGACTGAGGTGTCACTAAGGACCTCAGTAGCCTACAACAGGCAAACAGAAACCTAAGCCAGCATCAGTGCCCTCATATCTGAGAAAATAAAACATTAAGACCAACCATTCACATACAGCAACTAGGCTTTCCCAAATACGGCAAGTGCTTAAGCTACAGCCAATGAATAATTTTCTTGCTGTTTCTGAGTCTTCTCTATAAAAACCTCTTCCCTAGCTCTTATCTGTGGAGCATTCCTAACCACCTATGGTTTGGCGCTGCCCTATTTGAATCAATGTATACTCAAATAAACTCTTGGAAACATTTTTAAATATATTTTTATTGATTTCAGAGAGGAAGGGGGAGAGAGAGAGAGAGAGAGAGAGAGACATCAATGATGAGAGAGAATCATCAATCGGTTGCCTCCTGCAGGCCTCCTACAGGGGGATTGAGCCTGCTACATGGGCATGTGCCCCAATCGGGAATTGAACCTGTGAACTCCTGGTTCATAGGTTGATGCTCAACCACTAAGCCACTCCAGCTAGGCAACTCTTGAAAAATTTAATGTGGTTTAGTTTACCTTTTAACAGCATAGAAAAATATTTCTTGAATAAGACATAGAATGCATAAATAATGCAGAAAAAAGTAGCCCAGCTATCAGTTTTGATTGAACATGCCCGGTGATTCTGATGCATAGGGTCTTGGACCACACTCTGAGGAACTGCATCAGAGACACACACCCTAAGCCAAACATTATTATGCATGTTCTCTCTGACGGTACTTATGAAATACTTTATAAATTCAGGGGGCATTGTTGAGGGCTAATTGCAGAATGGAATGCTTAAAAAAATTGGCAAAGCTTCAAGTTCTGCTGATCATGGGCATCAAGGTTGCTCTTTCTAATTTATATTCTAAAATAGCAGCATCCCTCAAGATGCTAAGGCTTTGAGCCACAATTAATCAGTGTTTCTTAACTTGGGGTGACAGTTATTTCATGATCCTATAGGCTCTTGGAACTGGGGAGAGGTAGGCATTTTTAGTTGTCCCCAGATTTAGGGGTGGGTACAGCTCCTGGCATTTAATAAACTGGGGCCAGGAATGCTAAGTGGTGGGTACAGGGCAGTGCAAAACAAGGAAGAACTGTATTGAACAACTGACAAATATGGGACTCCAATACAAATCATTTCTTTGATTTTTAGTATAGTACAGACAGTTTAAGATTGCTGTCCCAGAGCATCTTCGTATGAAAACATGTGGGATCGTCACCAATAAGAGCAGTGCCTGGGCGGTCAACCTGGAAGCAGACACCAGAAGAAAGCAGAGCAGGGTGAGCATCAGAGCTTTGGTAGAAGCACACAGGTGGAAAGCTCTATAAATCAGGAGATTCAGAAAATGTCATGTAGACTATGGGGTGTTCGTCATCTAAACCTGATAATGCTGGATCTCAACAAGAATTCCTTTTCATGAGGCCTGTGAGTGTTGACTTGGCACTGGCAATGTCAAGGTGGCTGCAAGAGACCAGAGTGCCAGTTCTAGCCCTTGTGTTAGATGTGTTGGTATTATCTTGTCACTAGCCTAGAAAGCAGAGGGGAGAATCAGGCTTGAAGCGGCTAGCACCAGGGTTTAACCCAGCCTTTTGACCACAGAGCTTGTGCTCTTTATTTTCCAACATCATTTTGAAATAGGTGTTATTATCCTCATTCATTAATTAAGGAAGCTAACAGTCAGGGACTTCAGTAACATTAGTGAGTGTCTAACTTTTAACCTGGGCTTTCTTTTTATATTTCAAATAGTTCAACACCTGTGGTTTTTGTATTCATTTTTACTTTAGACTGAGGTGTGTGTGTGTGTGTGTGTGTGTGTGTGTGTGTGTGTGTGTGTGAGAGAGAGAGAGAGAGAGAGGGAGAAGAAAAGATAATATCTGCATATTTTGGTTTGGAATTTTAAAAAATAATACTTAGTATTTTTATAACCCTTTCTTTTAGTTGGAAGAGTAACTAGAACATTATTCTACTTTGCCTATTCATTATGACTTCACTGAAGTTAAAAGAAATCAAAGCTGTGCATGTAGTTCAATGTTAGAGAAATAAAGCACTTCATCTTTAGCTGATTACTGCGTGAACCAAGGTCTGAGTTGCAGACCCACCGCGAACCACTCTTTTCAATTCAAGTGCGAAAACACCTAAAGGAATCTAAGGAACTACACTACATCTAATGATTTGGGCCTCTTAACCCAAAGTTCAGATGATCAGCGATGTGTTTTCATTTTGCTATGTTTTCATTTACCTACAGTTCATCAGAAAATCCAATGCTCATATTTGTTCTTCACAAGTTTTATTTTTTATTTGAATAATCTGTAGCTGTGGTTCAGGGTGACTTCTTTACTCAAGCTGTGTTCTTTGGATTCCAGTGGAGTGAACTAGAACCCATGTGGATACTTTGCTGACTATGTAGGGAGTACGTAAACAACATTGTTGTCAGTAATAGAGCCTCTAAGACCAGATCATTTGGCTGGATCTGTTAGGTAGTCCTTGTCCTTAATGAGATAATACATTTAGAATAACATTTATTTCTCCAGGGTTAGGGTGTAGCTGAAAATCAAGTTGCCATAATTTTATATTTTGACTGGATGGCTTCATGGTGAAGTCAGGTTAAGAAAACGATGGAAAACTGTGGGTGGTTTCTCTCTAACACATTCTTAGAGTGGGAGAAAGCATTCTGTTCCTCAGTACAGGGACGAGTTCCTTTTCATGTGGTCATTTCTTCCTTTTTTTAAGTCTGGAGTTTGATTTGATATTTGCACATTGTTTTTCTATTTGTTAAGATCTTTGTGCTTTGAAATGTTATGTGTATTTAGGAGAGGGAAATAGTAAATTGAGTGAGTAAGCATTTTTTTCAAAATTGTAAATTTCCAAAATAATTTCAAGGTTATTATTTCTTATTCACTCTACATAATGAGAATGTTACTGGCAATCACTCACTTGTATGAAGTACCTGCTCTCATCCCTTCTTCATGCAATGCCTCCCTCCTAGTCCCTCATGGGATCTCAACTTGATCACCATCTAGAACCACTTTGTACTGCACTTGCCTGAGCCATGCTTGAGCTTGCCCTGGACCACTGACATCCTTGCTTCAGGATCAGACTAGACAAGTGTATGGATTGCCCTTAGCCTTGTACTGAGGTAAGTTCAGGGGATAAAAGGGAAGAACTGCACTTCTACCTAGAACTACTGGCTTCCTGCCCTACTCATTCCTTATTCCAGCGCACCTCAGACCAGAGCTTCTCCTTTACTGCAGGAGCTAGATATACAACTCAAGATGAACTTGTTTCTATGATATCTGGGCAATCAGTACTTAATCTGGCCTACCTAGGTACTGCTGCATTGTGACCTGTAATGAGGTGGAACATGGTAAGATACTATGATGTGGTACAGGGTCCAGTATCAGATGTTTGACTAGCCATACTCAATGTAAGTACAATGCCAGATGCTGGAGGTGTAGAAAGAAGCAAGATGATGCCTATCCTCGATAGCCTTGTGATCCCGCTGGAAGATAGTATATCATAGAGTGATCTGTATTTATAAGATGACGCCTTATTATGAGGCTGAGTATTGCAGTCAGTAACATCCACAGTCAATCAGAGAAGGGGTGCTTACTATTGCTGCTTTGATTCAAGAAGAACACATGGTGGAGAAAAGACCTGAGCCTGGCTTCCAAAATATAGGAAACAAGCAGATAATTCAATGTTTTGAGCAATTATTTCCAAGGGATTGATTTAGGCTTTGAGAGAAAACGAACACATGAGAATGATAAATGTTAATATATGACACCAATTACAAGTGCCAAATTAGTGTAGGAATAGAAGTCTAAAGAGGTCATGAAAGTATTATTTGAGACACTGGGATTAAAACAATGTCTTAAAATTTGGGTGGTATTTGGATAATGGAGGGGTATCCGGTGGGTGAATAACGGGCGAACGAAGGGAGACTCACTCTAAGGCAGCCACAAGTCTTGGCTGTTCCAGAAATATAACTTAATTATTAATAGCACCAATTTTCATCTCCAGTGCATTTCAGCTTGGATGATAAATTAGGTGGTCGCTGACTTTTGAAGGACCTTTCTATAATCCCTTTCAATGAGTATTTCATTCATGCATCTACTAGAGAGCTCTATCTTTGAAGATGTCCACTTTCCCTTGGTTTCTGTTTAAGGCATTTAAAATGTTTGCTCATTTGGTGGTATTTCTAATATAATGTTTCCAGTGAAAATGGGATATACAGCACAAGCTATTTGTCTCTGGCCCACAAGATTCATTGCATGCATTATATATAATCTGTTTCCTTTGCAGGGTGATGGAGTGCAGGAAGCTGGAAGTTCTGATTTCACTCTACTCCCCCCTATGGATTTGCTACATTACATAATAGCAGACAGCTCTATTTCCATCATTTGGAGTTCCAAACTCCAAAAGTCAGCTTGAAGGAAAAGGTGTTCAAGAGAAAAAGATGAATGCTGCTTCAAAAGATGTTTCTTTCTTGCAAAATGTGTTTCTTTGTTGCATACAAACCTGCTAAACATAGTTCACAGCTGTGTAATCTGCTAAAACTTGAAAGAAATTAATGGGTGCTTGAAGTCCAATGGGGTAGATATTTGGTACCCCTCTGGTGAGTTGATGAATCTTATTAGAAATACATGTGTTTTATAGTGATGGAAAATCCACAAATTTAATATGTTTCTGTTTCAGGGGCATAATAAATGGGTAATGATACTTAGGAAAATAAGCAATTTGAAATGCATGTAGTTCAATTTGGAATATAATGTGTTATATTCTAAGCCTTATGATTTACAGGAAACTAAAATAGCAGTTATGTCTGCTGGAAGGAAAAAAACAAAATTTTTTCCCAGATCTCCAAAAATCTTTATATTTCACATCCTATTTTTTCCTGCCTATACATTTTCCCACTCTCAAACTCCAAAAAATGTCTGCTACACAGTGAGATGACTGCCCAATTTAAACCTCATATCAATTTTTTTAAATAAAATTTGCAGAGATGGCTACAAGATTTTCATTAGTGTGACTCTATCTGATACTCTGTCTCTGTCTTTCTGTCTCCTTCGTCAACTGGTACATCTGGCAGTGGCTCTCCTGAGTGCTGGCTTCTTCAGGAGCTCTCTGGTGCTCGTAGGATCATTTCCACTCCCAACTGGGAATCCTGAGAAATCAGCCCCTGGGTTCCACATTCAGCCAAAACTGGAGAGCGAAAGAAAAAAGAGAGAGAGAGAGAAAGAGAGATAGAGAGAGAGATAGAGATAGAGAGAGAGAGAGAGAGAGAGAGAGAGAGAGAGAGAGAGAGAGAGACTGAGACAGAGAGAGAAAAGCTGTAGGTGGGAAATATGGTTGGTTTGTAATTTGATGTAGATCAGTCTTTATACCAAGTGAACTCCAGATACTAGTATACTGAGAACTGCCACTGTCCTTGGATTTTTTGAAACTTACCCTTTGTGGGTTTGAAAAAGGAAAACAAGGAAAGTATTTCAAATGCATAATGTATAGCTTTGCTGTCCAATCTGGTAGCCACTAGCCATGTATTTATTTAAATTCATGTTAATAACAGTAAAATTTAATTTTCTTAGTTACACTCACCACGTTTCAAGTGTTCTGTAGCTACATGTGGCTGTTGACCACCATATTGGTCAAAGAAGAATTTTTAAAAATAAAGCATTTTTATTATTGCCGAATGTTCCTTAGGTAGCACTGCTCTTTTTCTTATTTAATGTTTTTTTATTGATTTCACAGAGAGGAAGGGAGAGGGAGAGAAAGATGGAAACATCAATGATGAGAATCATCAATCTGATCAGCTGCCTCCTGCATGCCCCCTACTAGAGATCGAGCCCACAACCTGGCCATGTGCCCTGAGTGGGAATCAAACTGTGACCTCCTGGTTCATGGGTCAATGCTCAACCACTGGGTCATACCAACCAGACAGCACTGGCCTTTATTATCTCCAGTTAAAATGTGTAATGTTTACTGGGAAAAGAGAATAACATGAAGAAGTGTGGCTAATGGGGTGGTGATTTTGGAAAAGTAAACTCTTTGGTGGGTGAAAAAGAGTAAAATTACATGGTAAGAAAGAAAGTTTTATTATTATTACTACCATGGTTCACTCTAAAGAGCCTTTCACTCACTGCTTCCTATAAACTCTACAAATATCTAGTCCCAAGACTAGATTAGTAACTATTATTACTTAGTAAAGTAATAGTTTCAATTCAAGTTAAGAACAACTTAACATTACAAAATGTTAAAACTTGATGATTTAGATAAATCATCTTATCATTTATATAATCATTACATTTAAATAAAATCATATTATATAAGGCTAATGGTCTAGTTTGACACACCAAAATGCACAAAACTGCCAAAAAAAGTGAAAAATTCAAAAATATGAT
Source organism: Plecotus auritus (assembly GCF_963455305.1). Taxonomy (NCBI): domain Eukaryota; kingdom Metazoa; phylum Chordata; class Mammalia; order Chiroptera; family Vespertilionidae; genus Plecotus; species Plecotus auritus. The sequence continues at coordinate 28,736,485 of NC_137776.1, forward strand.
TCCTCTTTCTCTTTCTGATTTTAGGTGTAACTTCTGGCAATTTATCTTTTCTTATTTTATTTTTGCCACACCAAAACTTATAATGACACCTACTCATAGAAATTTTGTGTCAATCAGTATTAAGGCAAATGTGATTGACAGTTTATCCCAGATATTTCTACTGTAAAGCAAATTCCTACTATGGGATTATTTTTAGCTGACAATGTGAATATAGTACATGTAACAGAATAAGGTTTTATTAATTGAAACAAACCTCAATTCAAAATCAAATAGATAAGTTGAGATGAAATCATATGTTTCTTTCATGTTCTGTAGTCCTTATACCTTAAATGGCATAATTGATACCATGTGACTACAGCTAAAAATTCTTTTCAAAAATTTATCTTAAAATTAAAAAATGAATTCTAAATTATAATGAGTGTAAACATGCAGGTTTTTCATATTTAGTAATTAATGTTAAACAAATACTTAGTCAGCTCCTATATGGGCTTGGTGCTATGATAGGTATTGGAAGCAGAGCCCTGAATGAGGGAGGCCAGGTCCCTGCCACCCAGACCTTGTGACTTGTTTTCTAAAGGTGGAAACAGACAATAAGCGTGTAAATTTGGTAGTGATATGATAAGTATGATGAAGACAAGAAACTAATTTATACAGCAGAGAATAAGTGGAGTGGACATGAACAGCAGTGCATAGAATAGCCAGAGAAGTCTTGTTGATTGACAAGATTTCAAGGTGGAGGAAGCTAGTGTAAGACATCCTTGGGAAGATTTTTACATGTGCTAATTTTAAAGCATATCTATTCACAGCTTTACTCATGTGTCATTGTAGCTATCGGATGGAAAGGAAACAAATAAAATAGGTTGCATTTGAAGATAAAATAATGGCTTTTATTTTACTTATTCAACAATTACTAAGTGCTTATAATATTTCATGCTGTGGGCTAGCAGCTGGAAACACAATTCCAAGCAAAGCATCCTTCTCATTTGCCTCTGAGAACAGCCTTCGAGGATCCTTGACCCTCAGGAATGGAGAGTGTGGTTCAGTGATGAATACCATCTTTAAAACAAGGCAGAAGTTAAAAACAAAGAACAAAAATAACAAAAGTGAGAGAGGAGAGGCCTTAAAATTATATGACACTCAAAGGCTTTCCTCTTTGGTTAGACATTTCAGTTTCATCACCTGCCCCAACAACCTCTATGATTGATAGGGTCCTATTTATAGCTCCAGGATGAAAAATAAAAAAAGGCTTCTCTTTAATTAGATGCTTGCAAAAATCATGAATGGTCAGTGAGAAAGGAGATAGACCTAGGGACTGATTTTGTTTTTGTTCCTCATTCCTCCACCTGCTCTTTAAAGGCAGTAGTTTGTTACCCACTAATTGTCTCTGGCATGGAGTTGGCAAGCTTATCTGCCAGACTTTCTCTGTTGTGGGCTAGGTCAGCTTCACCCCATGGGAGAAAAGCAGGATCTGGTTCATTGAATCAAAGACTAAAAAAGTCACTGAGGAAGTTTTCCTATAATCTTAAAGTTTATTTTGTAAACAAGTCTTCTTTAATCATAGCTCTCAAGTTATTCTGTCTCACTTCAAAGTACTTCCACACTAGCCCCAAGTCACATTTTTTTGAGCACAGGCAAGAAATGGGCTTGTCAAAAGCAGTCATCATTACCACTCACCACTCGTCTTTTTAAAAAGCCCAGGAAGTTACAACAAGTTTTCAGAACAATTACTAGAAAAAACTTTCAAGAAGAATTCATCTAATCCATACATTCATTTCAAGATCTATCTATTAAAAGCAATTGGGGACAGGGTCCTAAACTTGACAGAGGGGTACAAAATAACAAAGAGGTGATATTTTTTTCTCAGAGCATCTTTAACTTTTCAAAGTAGCATGAGGGTTGAGCAGATCACAGATTGTGAGAAATAACTCTCAGTACAGGGTGGTAAAATGAAGTGTGTCCATTCTTGGAGAATGCGATCCCATGTCTACTGTACTGACCCAATAGAAGTAGTCTTTTAAAATTACAGATTGTGGGAAATAAAATCTCCATAATGGTAGTAGCAACTGATTCTGATATATATATATATATATATATATATATATATATATATATATTCCTCTGTGCAAAATACTTTTCTAAGCTCTTCGCATGGATTAATACATTTAATCCTGATAGTGCTGCTAGTCTTATTATGGGTTCTCTTATTGTTACACTCATTTTCTTGAAGGGGAAACTGAGGCAAGGGGAGTTTAAGTAATATAAGCAAGATTACACAGATGGTTGATGGTGAACCAGAGATTTAATCTTGCTACTTGAGTGTTGGAGACCACTTCCAGCATCTAAACAAAGTTGCCTTTTATAGAGGAGTGTTGAAAAAGTATGTTATCCCATGGAGTAGACACTACTTGTGTAAATATTTATTTGTTTATTATGTCATTCTGTCAATAATGGACTGAATATCTCATACGGCTATAGAGGCTTCTACAATATGTGCCCCTTCACTAAAAGAAACAAGCAGAAACTGTGCCAGATATCTATTCAAGTGAAAGTGTACAATGATGGCTCACAACTGCATCCATGGAAGTGGGGGTCTGCAAGGAATTATTAGAGTAACCTTCAAATCAGGAAAAAGCAAGGAATTTATTTCCCAGAGTGGCTATCTGCTGAGCATTGGGCAAGGTTCTTGTGCATTCCCCAAAGAAAGAAACAATGACAACTCAGAACACTAAGAATAAAAGATCTTAGTGAATGTAGTTTGTATATATGTGAGTTGGAATATAAGACATGTTATGAACTGAATATTTGTGTTCCTAGCTCCATCTGATATGATGAAACCCAACACCCCTCCCCCCCATAGGATGGTATTAGAATGTGGGGCTTTTGATAGGTAATTCAGTTTAGATGAGGTCATAAAGATGGAGCTTCCATCATCTCCTTATAAGAAGAGAAAGGGACACCAGTGCTCCCACTATCTGCTATATGAGGACACAGGAAGAAGGTGGCTGTCTCCAAACCAAGAAGAAGACTTCCGTTGTGAGCCTCATTGGCCAGCACCTTGATATTGGCTTCCCAGCCTCTAGAACTGTGAGAAGGAAACGTCTGTTATTTAAGCCACACAGTCTCTGGTATTTTGTTATGGCATCACTAGCAAACTAAGACAAAACTCATGGACTCTTAAGTTCATTGCTCTGAAAGGAGAGAAATGCACTGGCATCATCATGAGGTGAAACCAGAGAATAAAACCAAGTGTATTAGTTTCTTGTGGCTGTTCTAACAAGTGACCACAAATTGGGTGGCTTCAAACAAGAGACATTTATTCTCACAGTTCTGGAGGCCAGAAGTCCAAAGTCAGTGTTGGCAGGGCTACACTCCCTCTGGAGTCTCTAGGGGAAAATCCATTCTTTGCTTCTTCCAGGTTCTGGTGGTTGCTGGCACTCCTTGAGTTGTGGCTGCATCACTCTAATCTCCCCTCTGTGGTCACACTGCCTCCTCCCCTTTGTCTGTGTCTTATCCCTTTGTGTCTGACTCAAATCTCCCTCTGCCTTTTTCCTTTAAGGTCACTTGTAATTTGACTTAGGACCACCCAGATAATCCAGAGCTCCCTCATCTCAAGATCCTTAACTTGATTATACCTGCAAAAACCCTTTTCCCAAATAAGATCACATTCATAGGCTCCAGGAATTAGGATGTAGACTTATCTTTTTGGGGATGACCATTCAACACTACACCAAATAATGATAAGATTAGCCAGAGGGAATCATCTCTGGGGAGGTTCACTTTGTGAGGCTACTGTGATTACAAATCTCCCCTTCACACTAACCACAAGCTCAGGAAAAGTGCTAAAACTGTGAAGAAGTGAGTGTTTGTTCTATCTGATGTGTACACATAGTATTGGAGTGACTCCTGGTTTGCTGGAGTAGATTGCAATACTATGTGGGTTACAATTAGATCAACTCTTCCTGCTTAGTTTTACAATAATCCTAGGCTAGTTTGGTGACTATAGAAAAATAAAATATGGTTGCTGCCCTTGATTGATTAGCATGTGAAATGGGAACATGTTATCAGATTAATTGGGGATTAATGCACTGAAGCTTGGCTTTTTACAGTATGTGATATTCCTGTCTGTTAAAGTGTTCCTTGTCCTATCAGATTGAGAGCTCCTTGTCCTTGTCATTTCTGTAGCATCAGTGTCTGTCACAGACCTGGAAGTATTTAATGTTATGAGTTATGAAGGCAAGCTTGTTGTGTGAATGAGTGGATGTTTACCATAGCGATGGGGCTTCTGTCTAGAAATCAGCAAGTGACTAATCCATCTATTCAGAGCACAAAGTCAGAATAAGGGGTTTAATTTAAAAACAGTCTCCCATCATGCTGTATCTCAGAGTCTTTATTGCCAAAATCTCCATGGCTAGGCAAGCTCCCCAACTTCCATTAATTCCTAGATATTCTTCATGTTTTTTTTTCCACTTTGGACAGTTTACTTTCCCTCTTCTCAGAAACATACTTCTTCCTTTCTGATCAAGGAAGCTGGTGTGTTTACATAACATGCTCATGTGTATTATGGAGCAAAGACATTGAAGTGATAAAATGATACAGGGAGAGGGCATTGGAGACCCTGAGGGACCATGATCTCAGTAGCAGTGTTGTTTCTTACCTCAGTTTTTGGACAGATAGATTCTGGGAGTTATAAAACACACACATAGAATCTGAAGTCAGAAAGCCCAACCTCTGACTCGCTGCTGTCTCCGTGGTTGTGGACGAGTCCTTTTAGCTCTCTGAGCCTCAGATCCTCATTTATAGGATGACCCTACTATGGACACATGCAGCTTTTGAGATAAATGAAAAACAAAACACTGCAAGATTACAAAGGAGTGTCATACATTTCTCTTTATATCCCAAGTATCACTTTTGGTTAATAAATTCTGTCTCTGATCACAATTTTGTCTTATAGCAGAGACTGCTCTTGATTGAGGCTAGAGGAGCCATCAAGAAAGGCAGATAGATCCTAGTATCAAAGTGATCTGTACATCTCCAGGAAATGCAGACTTCCATCAGCCATGTTGTGAGGATCAAAACCAGACTAGCATACCAGAGGGTGGAACTGGCCTCCACATCGCACTGTGCCTGTTACTTCCACCTTTTATTGTTCAGTTTCTGCATACCCACAGATGCTTTTAAAAGAACGATGTCACTAAGGCTCCATGTGGTTTAATTCTTGGATTCCAGAGGACACATTCATTCTCTTTGCTCTTTCAAGACAGTTGATTGACTTGTACCCTACAAATAATTCCCTGGTTTACGCTGTTTATTGATTCACATCTGTTCTGCCTACTTTTTGAAATAGATTTGAGGCAGCCTATGCATACTTTTGGGGAAACAAAAGCAAAACAATTTCTAATGCAAACCACCTCTGAGTATTGCATTGCTATATAACAGCAGATTAATAATCTTCAGGACATAAAACAAACCTACCTTATTAATTGCCCTGCCAAGATGAAGAGGCAGTATAAAATATATTGTGTTATGTTGCTATCAGTTCAACTAAATGTTTTAATTAATGACTTTATTGTGTTTGTAGCCTGGGGCTTTTTAAAGTTATGGCATATTGGAAAAAAATAGAAAGAAGGGAAAATAATCTTGTGGTGGAGTGAGCTACCACCAAGGTCACCCTTGCTAAAAGAAGAGAAATCACCCCTGGCTTTCGCATAGTCAGCCCATGTCCCGAGGCTAAGTAACCTGCAACCCTACGACCATCCTGCTGTCATATACAGTCCCATTAAAGAGCTACTTGCTTCTGACTATCTTTGAGAGCTTTCTGAAGATTAGCATTCTCTGTCATGGTGGCCCTTCTTCCTTCCCTTCTTTCTTTCCCTACTTCCTTCCTTCCTAAAGGAGCAATAAGTAAGTGACACTTACTATACTCACCTTCTAGGATAACCAGAACTTACATTCTTAATTTCTGTAATGACAGAAAATAAATTAATATGAAAATAAGTTGTTTTATTTATTTGACAACAAAATAATTTTTACCTGGGGATATGCACAATAAACAACATGATAAATACTTAAGTGGACTTGGTCCATGAAAGTATTTAGAGTTTGAAAAAAATGACAGATTCAGGAGCAAATCTGAGCTTAAAATATGTTTTGTTGAACTTTATGGGGCTTTGTGAATTTGAATTAGAACTTGAAAATGTAAAGATTAAATGTAAAAATCTGATATTTAGAAGCTCATGCAAATAGTAGAAAAGGTAACAGTAGACCCACATTCTGGCATGGCTACAAATTTCCACCCTTCCCAGATATGACTCTAGTCTATGACACTCATACCATAGAGGCATGAGATCTTAGTCAAGGTCACTTTATTAATCAATGACATATGCATCTGCATTTGAGACCCTCATATAAACTGTTCTATGGACACCAAATGACATGTATATGAGGTGTTTTCATCACTGGTGTTTTTTTCTATGGCACTCATAATATGTGTCCATAAGTATCATGATTTCTACAGGACAGGAGCTGTATTACCAATATCAATCCATCTCCTCTGTTTAGCCACAAGAAAGCCTAAGGCAAAATTTTTCTTTCCTAGTACTTGGTACAGTTGATCAAATTACCATCATCATTAATTAAGCAGAAGAGTTAGTTTTTTAAAAGCAAAACTGATCTCAGAAACAGTAGTCTTATTGGGTTTTCTTTAGTAGTATTTAGAGTCTAGATTATGACAAACCATTGTGTCCATTGCCTGGTGGCTTATCCCTCATATTTAGCGGAAGAGTAACTTTGTGGGCTCACAGACTCTAATATTAGTGAATCCGCAGTTTGAAACCTTGAAGAATATCTAGAGGTAAATAAATCACAAAGTACTTCCTTACTAGGTCATATATATTGGCTGCCAAATCATATCCCAAACTACTGAAATGTCTTTAGATGATTGGAGTAGAGGATGAATTCCTGGTCATGCAAGACACACACACACACACACACACACGTATGCATACAAGTATAGTGTGGTGAGATACATACATTCTTTTTTTTAATATATTTTATTGATTTTTTACAGAGAGGAAGGAAGAGGGATAGAGAGTTAGACACATCGATGAGAGAGAAACATCGATCAGCTGCCTCCTACACACTCCCACGGGGTATGTGCTCACAACCAAGGTACATGCCCTTGACCGGAATCGAACCTGGGACCCTTGAGTCCACAGGCTGACGCTCTATCCACTGAGCCAAACCGGTTAGGGTGAGATATATACATTCTTAAGAGCTTTTAAAGACATAACAAATCAATGTTGCCTAGGGCAGCGGTCGGCAAACTGCGGCTCGCGAGCCACATGCAGCTCGTTAGCTGCAGTTTGCCGCTCTGTTAACTAATGAGTTTGCTAACCACTGCCTTAGGGAAAAACACTTAAAAAACATTTTAATAATGTACTAATGTCTTTAACCTGAAGTCAAAACTTCTGGGTAAGGGTAATGCCTTACACAGTGGTCGGCAAACTCATTAGTCAACAGAGCCACAGTTTGCCGACCACTGGCCTAGGGCATCATTAAAAGGGTATACTTGTATTGATTATGATACACAGGCATTATACTCACGTAAGTTACACCAGGAAATGCATTGTCTTATCCAAAGATAAAAACGTAGCTTCCTAACTCTGCAACCACAGACACATTATGTCTCCTCAAAAACACAAAGAACTATAATCACTTTGTTTAGATGGAACATAAAAGCACACAGATATTGAACAGAAGGAATCCTATCTAATTAAAGGGTAATATGCAAATGAACAGTAACTCCATCACAAAGATGGTGGCGCCCTTAGCCACAAGATGGTGGCACCCAGTCCTCTCAGCCCTGCCGGAGTCCCCCAGTCCCCAGGGGGTGGCCACTGAGAGCAGGCAGTGTGAGTGGCCTGGCAGAATGCTTGCTTTGTCGCTGTGGCGATGAGGCAAGAGTTCCACCCCGGCCGAGGAGGGCTTCTGGGCAGTGGGCACATAGCAGCGGGGCGGGGAGGAGAAGGAATGCTTGGGTCATTGCCCTGGAGATGAGGCAAGCGTTCTGTGCCTGGCCGCAAATGGCCTCTAGGCCATGGAGAGCCTCTGGGCAGCAGGCACAGAGCGGCCAGGCCCCGCTGAGAGCTAATGGTGCACAGATTCGTTCACAGGGCTACTAGTTTCTACTATAAATGGCAGGGAAGATGACAGGGTTTTCTTGGGTTCAGAGGAGGAAGAAGATATGAACTTAAATGGAAAAGAAAGTCTGCTGGGGGGAAAAGCAATAGGAAACCCAGCTTGATTTTTCATATTAATGTTTAAAATTTATTCATCATTTTCTATAGAGAACTCTTCTAATTTCTGGATATTATTTTGCTCATTTCTTACAGGAGAAACTGAATTGCCTCATAGTAGAGTCAAATCCCAGAACTTACTTAAGATCAGCACTTGTTTTGACCATTTTAGAAAATATATATTTTTATTGATTTCAGAGAGGAAGGGAGAAAAAGAGAAAAATAGAAATATCAATGATGAGAGAGAATCATTGATCGACTGCCTCCTGCACACCCCGCAGTGGGGATCGAGCCCAAAACCCCAGGCATATGCCCTGACCGGGAATTGAACCATGATCTCCTGGTTCATAGGTCAATGTTCAACCACTGAGCCACCCTGGCTATGCTGATTTAAATATTTTAAGTATATTTATCAAAATTATTGGAAAAATCTCTTCCCATTGTTAATGATTTCAGAAAAGATATTATTTTCATTAAAATATAGTAAAGAACATATTATTTGAAACTTTCACAATATGTTGTTTTTAGCTTCTGGAACTATTTAAATACCTCTTTATTTGTTTGCCAAAAATATAAAGTGTTTTTTGGTGGGTTTTTTTTTGCTTTTACTGGCAATGGAAAAAAGTACTTTAAATGCCCCCATTGTAAATAGTTTACAATGATTCATTTTAAGTAGCTATTCTGAGGCACATACTTTCTTATTAGCATATAACAAGCTAGCACTTTGGGACAAAAGACAGTACATATATTCTACAATATGCAAATACTCAGCTTGGTGTATGATTCTTTCTCTTTCTCTTTAAAAAGGAATGATGAAGCCAAACTAGATAGATGCACATTATGTACGGTCTGAAACTTTGGACTCAGCCATAAACCTCCATGGCCCATAGAAATATAATTTATGAATGTTCAGTGGAAGTAAATTATTTTTATAGGTTAAAGAGTCTCATATTAACATCTATATTGTTAGTAATTACAGGTGTGAGTCTTTTTTTTAAGCAATTGGATGTGTTTCAGAAAATATGATTACATTTTTAAAATCCAAATTCCTTTCATTTGTTTCTAGAGGCCATTAATTAAAAGAACCCTGTTGTACTTTTAAAAATAAAGAACTGTACCTAAATGTGTGGCCTAATAAATCAATTTATAATTTTTTCCTTAAAATCTCTAAGCTTTAAATAAATGAAGTTTCAAATGAAATAGTCAGAGGCTTTATATAGATTACAGATTTTGTGAACACAGACTTTTGTGGTTTCAATGTTGACTATTTTATTTAGATAGACTATTAAGAGTCTGATTGCTCCTCTCTTCAGCAAAGTATCTCCAAAACCACTCCATTTTCTCCTTCTCTTGTTGTCCTTGAACTTAGAACTTTTCCTAAAATAGAAGTGAGTGGATGTTAAAACATCCAGTTAAAGTGAATGTAACATATATTTATGTCCTTTTCCTAAAGGAGTCATAAAAGAAAGAGCTGTGAAGAGAATCATAAACATGCATCAACACCAGCTTGAACAGAAGGTGCACTCTCTGAGATTTGTCTGCCTAAGCAGCAGCAGATCATCAGGGTTTTGTCCTCCTTGAAAGAGGACAGGTAGCCTTCAGTACTATTTCAATAGCTAGTGAAGTAAATGCAATCACTTCTTTTAAAGTTTCATTCTGCTTTTTAAAAAGTTTTTATTTTATATCAATTTTATTTTATAATTATTTTTTAAAATATATTTTTATTGATTTCAGAGAGGAAAGGAGGAGAGAGAGAGAGAGAGAGAGAGAGAGAGAGAGAGAGAGAGAGAGAGAGAGAGAGAGAAAAACAACAATGATAAGACAGAATCATTGACAGGCTGCCTCCTGCCCGTCCCACCCTGGGGATCAAGCCTGCAACCTGGGAAGTGCCCTGACAGGAAATTGAACCAAGACTTTCTGGTTCATAGGTCAATGATCAACTGCTGAGCCACACCAGCTGGGCAATTTTAGATCAATTTTAGATATATAGGAACATAGTGAAGATAGTACAGAGAGTTCCCGTGGATCTGACATCCAGTTCTCCCATCATTAACATCTTACGTTATGGTGATATATTCACCAAAACTAATGAACCAATTTTGATATATCATTATTAACTAAAGTTCACAGTTTATTCAAATTTTCTTAGTTTTAACCTACTCTCTTTTTCTGTTCCAGGGTTCCATCTAGGATACATTATATGTAGTAGTCATGCCTCCTTAAATTGCAATTGGCTGTTACCATTTTAAAGACTTTTCTTGTTTTGATGACCAAAATTAAGGTCACATATATTTTCTCAAATGAATTTTTCTAGAAATTTTATAGTTTAGCTCTATAATCCATTTTAAATAATTTTTATGTAAGGACTCTGTCTAGGTTCTTCTATTTTATTTCATTTTATTTTTTGGCATTTAGATCTTCAGGAGTTCTAGCAAAATTTGTTGAAGATTATCTTTTCTCAATTAAAATTGCCTTCACATCTTTGTCAAGATCGGTGGACTGTATAAGTGTGCCCCTATTTCTGATCTCTCTATTCAATGTATCATTGATCTATGTTCCTATTTTATTACCAATGAATACCTCTTGAAGTAGGTTTAGTAAGTCTTGAGAGAGAGGTTATATGGAATTGTCTCACACAATTATGGAGACTAGCAAGTCCCAAGATATAGAGTGAGTCAACAACCTGGAGACCCAGGGAAGTTAGTGGTCTAGTTTCAATTTGAGCTGAAGACCTGAGGACCAGAAGAACCAATGCTACACTTTCAATCCAAAAGCCAGCAGTTTCAAGACCCAGGAACAGTCCATGTTTCATTTAGAATCTGAAGGCAGAACAAAGCCCACGTCCCAGTTGAAGTAGTCAGAATGCTCTCAGGAGAGGGTCAACATTTTTCTTCTATTCAGGTCTTTAATCTCTTGGGTTAAATCCACTGCAATTATTAAGGGTAATCTGTTGGATTTAGTCTAGCAATTTAAGTGTTAATCTAATACAAAAACACCCTCACAGGAAAAAGCAGAATAACATTTGCTCAAATATCTGGGCATTTGTGGTCCATTCAAGTTGACACAAAATTAACCATCACACTTTCTTTGTCTTACTGCACTACTTAGGCCTTCCAATCCTAGATAATAAGAGCATAATATGCAAATTGACCAAACGGCCAAACAGTGGAACAACCATCCAGACGACAATCTGGGACCACAATATGACATCCACTGGCACCAGGCCAGTCAAGGTGGGTGCTATGTGATTGGTCAGGGGCCCGAACATTGTCCCATGATCACCCTGCAGAGGGAGGCCCAGGCCACCGACCAGCAGGCTGTGGCAGGTGGGTGGGGCCTCCTTCTGCAAGGGAAGCCCAGTGGCCAGAGGGAAGCCCAGGTCCTGGGTGCCAGAGGGAAGCCAGTGCTGGCAGTCGGGGGAAGGAAGGCCTACTCTTGCACAAATTTCATGCATCGGCCTCTAGTACAATGATAATAGGTTTAGTGAAAAAGGGCATTCTTGCTGTTTTTACCATCTTAGGGAGAAAGTGGTCAATAACTCTTCACATATGATGTCAGCTGTAGGATTTTTATAGATGTTCTTTATCATTTGAGAAAGTTCTCCTCTATTCCTGTTTGCTAAGAGGGTTTTTGTTGGTTTCCTTTATTTGTCATAAATGGGTATTCATTTTTGTGAAATCCTTTTTCTGAACCTATTGATATGATCATATGATTTTTATTTTTTAGCATGTTGATGTGATAGATTACATTGGGAGGTGACTGAATGTTGAACACGACTGCAACACCTAAAAGAATTTCCACTTATCCATGAGTTATAATTCTTTTTGCTATATTTGCTAATATTTTGTTGAAGATTTTTTCATCTACATTCATGAGAGATATAGGTCTATAGTTTTCATTTCTTATAATGTCTTTAGTTTTAATATTACAGATTTTGCCAGTCTCCATCAAATATTTTGATCCTCTTTTGTTAGGTACATACACATTTAGGATTACATGTTTTATTGGAAAATTGAACCTTTTATTATTATGTATATCTCTCTTTATCCCTGATAATCTTCTTTATTTAGAAGATTTTCTTGTCTAAATTTAACATGCTATTTCAGCTCTCTTTTATTGGTTTTACCAAAATATATATTTCTTCATCTTTTTACTTTCAACCTAAATAAATCTTGACAATTAGAATGTTTCTTATAACATAGTGTCTTGTTAATTAGTTTTTAGAGCTATTTTTATATTTTAAAACAACTTAGCAATATTTAAACTAATAGAATTTTTAACCTTCTAAAATAACACCTATGTAAAAGTAGTTGTAGTAAAAATAAGGTAAGAAATATTTTGGTTATACATTTAGAAATGCAAAAAGATCCCCTTGATTCTTTAAAATTCAAATGTACTCTGTCTGATGTTCATTTTAATTCATCTCATGGTATTTGGGTTCCTTATAATTAGTTCTTAATATGTTTCCATGGATATTTGGGTAAAATCGAAATTATAATTGTTTTTAGCTGACATAAAATTAAAAGATTTTATTGAAATAATTTCCTTTGAGGTTATATTAGAAATGTGGCTAGAACTATAATGCATAATTTTATTAATTGTCTCCTATTGTAGATAAATGAACAGATGTCTTTATAGCTCATCAGAGTTTAGCATAATTTAATGGATACTAGCAACATATTTGTAATTAAGTAGGCAAAGTTCCACATTCTTACTATGCCAAGTACCAGATATATGACTATGGGCTCACTACCTAAACTCTCTGAATTGCAATTATCAACTAATATAGGATTTAAAAACTTAAACTATGGACTCAGAGGAATGTAGCTTCTTGACCATGTTCTACCATTTATTAGTTCTATCAATTAGGTCCAGTTACTTAATTTCCATGAGTCTATTTTTTCATTTGTTAAATGGGATACTACAATTTAGTTATAGTAGTTATTTTAATTAAATAAATTTTATGTGACTTTCATTAATAAAATATAAAATAAAAGATGCCTAAAAGTGCTTACTACTATATAGCACTTTTATAAAAATAAAAATAAATATAAAATAAAAATTGTTCTTAATTCTAGAATTTTAAGTCATTAAAAATATGATTTTAGGTGTATGTTGCTTTTTAAAAATATGTATATATTTTTATTGATTTCAGAGAGGAAGAGAGTGATAGAAACATCAATGATGAGAATCACTGGCTGGCTGCCTCCTGCACACCCCCTACTGGCATGTGCCCTGAAAGGGTATTGAACCTTTATCTCCTGATTCATAGGTCAATCACTGAACCACACCAGCCAGGCACTGTTTGTTGCTTATTATGAAATTAGTAATGATGAGAAATTTGAACTGAATCCATAAAGCAATCAGAAATAGACAATGCAAGCAAATCTAGCAAGTGACTAGGTTCTCTCTGGTAATTTAAGGTCCTGGAATTCACTTAAACTAAAATAAATTGTCAGAAGTGTCCCCCTGGGTGTCCATTAGAGCTGTATGGCAGATTTAAGGACTTGGAATAACCTCACTCCAGACTCAGGAGGCCCGAATGTCTCTTTGATCAATTATTGCCCTTCCATTAAAATATTTTACTTCACTGTGGGGGCATCTTGATTACTCTGCATCTTGCTACAGCTGTCAGATCATCTATGTCTTTTACTTTTAAAGGTTATCACTCTTCTCTGCTAATTTGTCCTGTGTTTAAGGAGTTCAACACGTAGCTGATGCAATTTTTTCCTGTCGGAATAAGAATCGACTTTGCCTTGCAATAAAAGATGTTCACCATAAAATATCCTAGTGAAATTCATGGCCAACCCGTTAACAACTAGGCTGACAGAGTAACATAAGTAGAAGCCTTGATGGCTCAGCTATGCTGACAACTTTTTATGATAATAGGTGTGTTTTACATATGCTGTGTTACTATATTGTGATTCTGTAGTATTTCTTTCTATGTTGAAGTGGACAATCTGCTTGGAAAATGACTCTGCACCACACAATAAAATGTTAAGTATAAGTAGCAAATCTCTGTTCTCCAAGTATTTACTGAACCACTTATTTAAAATGTCACAATTGTACAATTAAATGAATGCTTACTCCTCTCTACACTAATGGGAAGTTATGAAAATTAATTAGAAAATATTTTGATATCCTAAATTCTGCAACATATATGTAGTGTTACTTTACTAATAGTATACTTAGTAATTATTAAATGAAAGTCCTTTTTATTGCTACTTTGTGTATTTACCTTAACATCTAGTGCTTTGTTTTACATTTTAAAATTGTATTTCTAGCCCTAGCTGGTTTGGCTCAGTGGATAGAGTTGGACTGTGGACTAAAGTGTCCTGGGTTTGATTCCGGTCAAGGGCACATGCCCAGGTTGCAGGCTCACTCTCTAGTAGGGGGTGTGCAGGAGGCAGTTGATCAGTGATTCTCTCTCATCACTGATGTTTCTATCTCTCTCTCTCCCTCTTTCCTCTTCTCTGAAGTCAGTAAAATAAAAACAAAAAAATAAAATTGTATTTCTATATAGCTTTAATATTTGATTTTTAAAACAAAATTGGTTTATTGTCAATTTGTATCCATTTGTTCAGAAGCCATGTTAGTGGAGTATATTCTAATATACAGGGAGATTAAGCTAACATCTTTGTCCTGCAGGTTAGCAACATACAAACATAACTGCCTTGGAGGAAAATTATTGTGCCAATCAGTATGCAGTTAATTGATATATATTTAATTCATTCACAAAGTCAAACTTTATGTCTACTTGCATTACATTATTTTTAGTAGCATGATATATATTCAATAAAAATTTACAGTCATAATAATGTTGTAGAACTGAGGTGAATGGCAATGGTAAGAGATGAGATATGTATAAATACTCTAAGATTAAGATCAAAGAAGGGAAAAGATAGGATTTCAACCATAATGCTTGAAGGATTTATTCAAGTGATGTACAGGCATCACAGTGTATGTGGCTGATAATTTAATAATCACATTCATAGCAGCTTGTTCTTCAGTGTACCTTGAACTTGAGGTATGTTATTAAATCATTGCTTAATTTGAACAATTTTGTGATTGCTGTTTAACCAACATTACATTAATAACATATAAGAGGCTCTTTATGGAGAAGCGTCAAGCCTTCTGAATTCAATATTACTTCAAATTGGATCAGAATCTCAAAAAAAGTTGCAGTTCTTAGATATTTTCTACAACCGTAGATGAAGTTAACATGAAGAGGTAATGGAATAACTGAATCTGTATCTTGTTTCACTGAGAAAGAAAACATATAATGTCCCCTTATATATTATTCAAAAGATGGAAAGAAAAAAAAGACACCTACCCAAAGAGAGTGTCATCATAATAGAAATTTGGTAGTTGAGGTGAAGGAGGGCTTGCTTGTGTTTTTATGCTATTAATTTAATATATTTATACCTATATTTATGTAAAATGACTTGGTTTTTATTTTCTACAATTCTCTTTCACTTCATTTTTCATATACTGTCCTTTTATTCTTTCCCTCTTTTCCATGCTCACATAGAGAAATATAGGACTGGGTTCCTGGGGTTGGTTGCAACAATGACACTACAAACTGGGTAGCTTAAAACTACATAAATTTACCCTATAATGGTTATGAAGGCCAGAAGACCCAAATCCATGTGTTGGTAGGGTTGTTTCCTCCTGGAAGTTCTGAGAGAATTTTAGTTCTATGTATCATCCCTAGCTTCCAGTGATCACTGGCAATCCTTGGTGTTTTATGGTTTGTGGAGGTATTACCCCAATCTCAGCATCCATCTTCACATAACATTCTCCCCTGTGTGTGTTTGTATCTCTTCTCTTCTTACAAGAATGCTAGTCGTAATGTGTTAGAAACTCCAGTTGCAGGTTTTTATCAAGAAAGGGTGTTGGATTTTGTCAAATGCTTTTTCTGCATCAATTGATATGACTATGTGATTTTTATCTCTCAATTTGTTTATGTGATCTGTCATGTTTACTGATTTGCAGATATTGTACCATCCCCAGGAAAAATTCTACTTGGTCATGGTGTATGATCTTTCTGATGTACTGCTGGATCCAATTTGCTAGAATTTTGTTGAGGATTTTGGCATCTATGTTCATGAGGGATATTGGCCTGTAATTCTCTTTCATTGTGTTGTCTTTATCTGGTTTTGGTATCAGGGTGATGCTGGCTTCATAGAATGAACTTGGAAGTGTTCCTTCCTCTTGAATTTTTTGGAATAGTCTGAGAAAGATAGGTTTTAGTTCTTCAAATGTTTGGTAAAACTCCCCTGTGAAGCTCTCTGACCCCAGGCTTTTGTTTGCTAGAAGCTTTTTGATGACTGCTTCAATTTCCTCCATAGTTATTGGCCTATTGAGATTTTTAGATTCTTCCGGATTGAGTTTTGGAAGGTTGTATTTTTCTAGGAATATGTCCATTTCCTCTAGGTTGTCCAGTTTGTTGGAATAGAGTTGTTCATAGTATTTTTTAACAATCCTTTGTATTTCTGTGGGGTCTGTTGTTATTTCACTTCTTTCATTTATGATTTTGTTTATTTGAGTCCTCTCTCTTTGCTTCTTGGTGAGCCTGGCTAGAGGTTCATCAATCTTGTTTATCCTTTCGAAGAACCAGCTCTTGGTTTTGTTGATCTTTTGTTTGTTGTGGGGTTTTGTTTTGTTTTGTTTTTTTGTTTTTTGTCTCTATGTCATTTATTTCTGCTCTGATCTTTATTATTTCCTTCCTTCTGCTCACTCTGGGCTTTTCTTGTTGCTCTCTTTCTACTTCTTTAAGTTGTAGAGTTAGATGATTTATTATCATTTTTTCTTGTTTTTTAAGGTAGGCCTGTAGAGCTATAAACTTCCCTCTTAGGACTGCTTTCACTGTGTCCCATAGATTTTGGATTGTTGTGTTTTCATTATCATTAATTTCCAGGATGTTTTTAATTTCTTTTTTGATCTCTTTGGAAACCCAATCATTGTTTAATAGCATGCTATTCAGCTTCCAAGTGTTTAAATTTTTTTGATTGTATTGTAGTTTATTTCTAATATTATGCCATTGTGGTTTGAGAAGATGCTTGGTATAATTTCAATCTTCTTGAATTTGGAGAGACTTTGCCTGTGACCCAATATGTAGTCTAATGTAGTCTATCTTTGATAATATTCCATGTGCACTTGAGAAGAATGTGTATTCTGTGGCTTTGGGTGAAATTTTATGAAGATGTCAATTAAGTCCATCTGATCTAGTGAGTCATTTAGGACTGCTGTTTCTTTGCTGATTTTTTGTCTAGAGGATTTATCTAGTGATGTCAGTGGGAATGGACCTGGGGAGCACAATGCTAAGAGAAATAAGCCAGCCAGAGAAAGATAAATATCTCATGATCTCACTCATTTATGGAATATAATGAAAAACATAAACTGATGAACAAAAACAGATCCAGAGACAGAGAAGCATCAATCAGACCATCAAACCTCAGATGGAAGGTAGGGGAGGATGGGGGTAGGGGAGAGAGATCAACCAAAGGACTTGTATGCATGCATATAAGCCTAACCAATGGACACAGACACCAGGTGGATGAGGGCATTATTGGGGATGGGAGTGAGGGAGGCAATGGGGGATAAGGACACATATGTAATACCTTAATTAATAAAGAAAAAAAGAAAAAAAAACTTCAGTTGCAAATAATGTCACATTTAAAGGTACTGGAGATTAGGTCTACAACAGATCTCTTTGTGGAACACAATTCAACCCATGAAAGTTGTTTACAGAACATGGATACATCCACATATATGTAATATCTGTATCTTTCTTTCTTCACACAATAGTACCTCCTGGAAGTGCCTCAAAGGCAATTGTTACAGCTCTAAATATATACCTAGTATTCTTAATGTCTGTTTTAATTTTAATTCTTTCATTATTTTCTAATATGAATTCTTTTATCCTACCTAATAAAAGAGTAATATGCAAATTAACCATCACTCCGCTACACCCACCAGCCATGCCCACCAGCCACGCCCACCAGCCCATCAGGAGGGAATATGCAAATAAACCCAACCAAGATGGCTGCAGCCACAGAGAGCAGGAGGGAGGCTTGGGTTTCCCTGGCAATGGAGGAAGCCAAGCTTTCCACCTGCCCTTGCCGGCCCAGGCCTCCACTCAATGCTACAAAGTTTCAATTATAGAAGATAAATAAAGCCCAACAGAAATGGCGACAGCCATGGAGCTGGAGAGAGCAGGAGGCTAGGGTTGCCCATGGCGATGGAGGAAGCCAAGCTTCTGCAGACCTGGCCTGCTTTGGCCTCTGCTTAAGGCTACAAAGTTTCAATTATAGAAGATACATAAATCCCAACAGAAATGGCTGCTGCCACAGAGCAAGCAGAAGGCTTGGCTCCACTCTAGGCTACAAAGTTTCAATTGTAGAAGATAAATAAATCCCAGATACCAGGGCCTCTGCTTGGGTTGCCAGGGGGCATGGCCAGCCTGAAAACCACCACAGGCCTCTCGCCCAGGCTTCCCCACACCCCAAGGGAACCCCCACCCTAATCCGGGACACCATTCAGGGCAAACCAGCTGGCCCCCACCCATGCACCAGGCCTCTATCCTATCTAATAAAAGAGTAATATGCAGATTGACCATCACTCCAACACACAAGATGGCTGCCCTCATGTGGTCAAAGATCCTGCCCCCATGTGGACACAAGATGGCCACCACAAGATGGCCAGCAGGGGAGGGCATTTGGGAGGAACCAGGCCTGCAAGGGAGGGCAGTTGGGGGCAATCAAGCCTGCAGGGGAGGGCAGTTAGGGGTGACCCAGGCCTGCAGGGGAGGGCAGTTAGGGGTGACCAGGCCTGCAGGGGAAGGCAGTTAGGGGCAAACAGGCTAGCAGGGAAGCAGTTAGGCATCAATCAGGCTGGCAGGGGAGTGGTTAGGGGGTGATCAGGCTGGCAGGCAGAAGCGGATAGGGGCAATCAGGAAGGCAGGCAGGTGAGCAGTTGGGAGCCAGCAGTCCTGGATTGTGAGAGGGATGTCCGACTGCCCGTTTAGGCCCGATCCCACTGGGATCGGGCCTAAACGGGTAGTCGGACATCCCTTGAGGGGTTCCAGATTAGAGAGGGTGCAGGCTGGGCTGAGGGACACCCCCCCTCCCCGTGCACAAATTTCGTGTACCAGGCCTTTAGTAATTATATAAGAGAAAATAATTTTTATTCTCTCAAGTAGTAATTCTTTCTTTTTTTTATTGTTTAAAGTATTACAAATAGTAGTACATATGTCTCCTTTTTTTTTTTCCCATTGACCACCCCCCGGCCTCCCCTACCCCCCAGTACATGCCTTTACCTGCCTCCCCCCATCCCCGCAGTGTCTTGTATCCATTGGTTATGCTTATATGCATGCGTACAAGTCCTTCGGTTGATCTCTTACAGCCCCCCCACCCAACCTCCCCTGCCTTCCTGCTGTAGTTTGACAGTCTGTTCAATGCTTTTTTGCCTCTGTATCTATTTTTTCCCCATTTCTTTCCTTTAAAAAATCTTGCCTCTTCAGACTAGAATTTAGCCCATAGTATGGGAGATGATAATTTATTTACCCATTCACCACTGCTAGACATTTACTTTTTTTTTTTTCCAGTTTTTGTCATTACAAATCAAACTTTCATATGTACATTAGTACCTATGGTCTTACCAGTTGGTTTTTCTGTACCTATTTAATAGATTCCTAGGTGTGGGATCAAAAGAAAGATGTCTTTAAAAATTCCTAGCATTGCCAGATTGGTTTCTAAAAAGCTAGAATTTTTCTTTCCCATAACAAAGCTCTTCCCTTGCACCTCTGCTAGAATAAGAAACTTTTAAAAATATTCTATGAAGATGTATTGAAAATGGTATTTTATTGCTTTAGTTTACATTTCCTTGCTAGTGAGTTTGACCATATTTTCATCCCTTTTGAGGCATTTGGAATTTCTTTTATTGTGATGTATACTTTTCCCCTATCAATTCAAATGAATCTTCTGGATTGTAAATATCTTTTTATTTTTTATTTTTTATTTTTTGTTAATCCTCACCCGAGAATATTTTTCCATTGATTTTAGAGAGAGAGGAAGAGAGAGGGAAAGACAGAAATATCGATGTGAGAGAAACACATCGATGAAGCAAGCCTGCAACCAACGTATGTGCCCCTGACTGGCCTCAAACCCAGGACCCTTTGGTCTGTAGGCCGACACTCTATCCACTGAGCCAAACCAGCTAGGGCTGTATTGCAAATATCTTTAATCTTTATTAATATCATCTCTTAAAGATTTTTCTCAAAATACATATTTTGCTAATTCACTTGCCATGCAAAATTTTATAATTTTACATAATCAAGTATAAACTATTTTTTTATAGGTTTTGACAATTTTGGTTGAGAAAAGCTTCCCTAGGAGCAGTTAATTCCTCTTTCTCCTAAAGCAATTGTTGTGGACACTGTTACTTGTCTTTAAAATTATTGCTGTTCTTCTTTCTCATGGTAATAACCCCTGGAGTTCACTTGACAAGCTTCCTTGTAGCTATGTTATTCAACTCTGTTGCACAGAATGTGAGCAGAATGCAGTCATGGTTTTTAAAAAAATTATGTGGTTTCCTCTTACCTTTTTCTGTACATGCTGGCTGGAATGCTTGTGAGTTACTTTGGACCATGAGGTTGTGGTCAATACCCAAGGACTGAAAAGTAACTAGATAGAAGGAGGGTTGGTTCTGGACATCATAAAGACACCATACAAGCCCCAGATTCCTGTGGAAGAGAAATAATCTATCTTGCCTAAGCCAATATTATTTTGGGACTTAGTTATAGCAGCCACAACTATATCTGAAATAACGTGGCAACCTAAGAATCTCATGTATTCTAGATTTGGAAACAGTGTCAACTGTCTGACAAAGGATCTTTGAAGAGAGTAGCATTATTTGGGATTCCATTCCCACAAACAGATTGATTTGCCTGCATGGTTGATTATTTTAAAAATTAGATACTTGCCCCTTTACTTTCCAGTATACTATTTAATGGTTCATTAATATCTCAGTATTTATTCGGGAACCTAGTAATTATTTTTTCTGAAGCAATGCTAACAGAAAGCCAAAGAAGTCCAAATAATAATTTTATAAATATGAGTTGTAGACTCAAAACTGAGTTTTACATTTTCAATGGTGGGTAGGAGATTTCCTGAGGCAGCAGGGACAACTGGGTGTTTAACACCTGTTTGCTTTATTTAGTAACAACATGTACTATATTAGTAAGAGCAGTAGCTCTCATCCCAAACTCTCTCAGTAAGCGTATTTTCATACATTCTAAAAACATTTTTGACCTAAAAGACAATATTATCATCTTAAGTAGTAATTCTTATTAATGCTACTCATATCAATATCAACCTTCTTTTATAATGCTTTATTTAACTTTCATAGCAGTTTAATTGGAACAATAAAATTCAGTATCGCCAAGGTCAATATTTTTCTTTTTCCCCCCTTAACTAACTCATTGTCTCATCCTAACCTTGCAATGTTGGCTTTTTCCAAGCTGAAACTTCAGTCACTTTCTTTCATCTACTATTCCATTGAAGATAATTATCTTTTTCCTCTCTTTCTAAGATCCAGAGAGGAATTTATTTCTCTCCTATACAATAGGAAGCTCTTTTCCCATTCTCCTCATATTCTAGGATCAGCCAATAAAGAGAAGTGTTGTCACCACCCCAACTTTTTCAGATTCTGGAGAAAAATCCTTCATTTTCACTTACTCAGAGGAAATACATTAGCTTGTTCATATCCTCCAAGGCAAGACTGGGTCAACTCTATTCCTTTCTCATGACTAGGTTGGAAGAGCGGCTGTTGGCCCCCTCCTACCTGAGTGAAAGCTAAAAATGTGGTTTTCAAAGGCAGGTAGGGGCTGTTCTTTTAGGCAAAATTATCTCTTCAAATTCTATGCCCATTTTTTTAAATTAGATTTTTGATTTTTGATTTTTGACTGTTGAGTTGTAGGAATTCTTTATATATTTTGGATATTAACCCCTTATCAGATATATAATTTATAAATATTTTGTCCTATTCAGTATGTTACCTTTTCATGTTGTTGATGGTTTCCTTTGTTCTTCAGAAGTTTTCAGTTTGATATGGTTTCACTAGTTTATTTTTGCTTTTGTTCCCTTTACTTTCAATGTCATTGCCAATGTCAAGAAACTTTCCCCCTATGTTTCCTTTAGTTTTATGATCTCAAGTGTTACATTCAAGTCTTTAATCCATTTGAGTAGACCTTTCTGTATGGTGTATGTTAAGGGTTCAGTTTCATTCTTTTTCGTGTGGATATCCAGTTTTCTCAACAACATTTATTGAAGACTTCTTTGTCCTCATTGTGTTTTCTTGGTGTCTTTGTCAAAAATGTGTTGACCTCATATGCACAAGTTTATTTCTGGGCTCTTGAATCTGTTTTATCAGTGTATGTGTCTGTTTGCATGCCAGTACCATACTACAACTTTGCAATACAATTTGAAATCAGGAAATGTGATGCCTCCAGCTTTGTCCTTTTTACTCAAGATTGCTTTTAATATTTGGGGTTATTTGGGATTCCATGGATATACTAAAAGACGTGCGACATCACTGATTATCAGGGAAGTCCAAATCCAAAGTACGATAAAATATCACTTCACACCTGTTAGAATGGCTATAATCCAAAAGACCAGAGATAAGAAGTTTTTTCAGGGGCAAAGAAAAGGAAAACTTTCCCCTGTTGGGAATGTAAATTGGTACAGCTATTATGGAAAACAATATATGAACAATTCTCAAAAAGTTAGAAATAGAACTAACATGTGATCTAGCAATCCAACTTCTTGGTATATATACAAGAGAAATAAAATAACTGTCTTTAGGATACATTTGAGTTAGCATTCTTTTGCAGCCTTGAAGCATTATTCACAGTAAATAAACTAAGTTGATAGATAAATATATACGGAGAAAACGGTCCATAGGCACACACACACAGACATGCACACACACGGAGGAATACAATTTACCCTAAGAAAATGAAATCCTGATTTTTACAATAACATAGATAAATTTAGAGGACATTATGCTAAATGAAATACAGAAGACAACTATCAAAGGATCTCACATGTGGAATCTTAAAAAGTCAAACTCACAGTAACAAAGAGTCTAATGGTGATTACTAGAGGCTGGGGAGTGTGAAAAACAGGAGATATTAATTAAAGGATATACATTTTTAGTTATAAGATGCATAATTCCTGCAGACCTATTGTACTGCATGGTGAATATAGTTAATAAAAATATATTGTATATATACTTAATATATCTGTATATAAAACCCTAATATGCAAATAGACCGAATAGCGGAACAACCAAACAACCGAACAACCAGTTGCTATGATGTGCGCTGACCACCAGGGGGCACGCACAGAACATGGTGGGCATTGGCCGTGGCGGGATGGTGGAGCAGGTGAACGGGAGAGTCAGACCCAGGCGAACACAGGTCATTGTCATCGAGGCGAGCCTCTGGTGGTTACTGAAAATTTTTTGCTCCCATGCACTCACACCTGCTGCCAGCATCTGGCACCGGCCCCGATTGCTCGGTGTCATCAGTGGGTGAGAGCAGTAGCTGCCTGCCCCGATTGCCCCTGAGGGCTTCTTCACCTCCCCCTGCTCCTGAAGGGTGATTGGGACAGCAGCAGCCACTCGCACCTGCTGCTGGTGCCAACAGCAATCACTCCATGCCATCAGCGGGTGTGAGCGGGGCCAGTGCCTTCAGCGTATGGGAACAGCAGTGGCAGAAGCAGGGCTGCCGGCAGACAGGGGATCAGGGGCCGCAGCGGGAGGAGCCAGGCAGGGGCATGGAGGATGGGCCGAGACCTGCCCCTGTACCCACCGTAGCCTTGTGGCCCACAATTCCTTTCAAGGTGCACGAATTTGTGCACTGGGCTCCTTGTACAATAATAAGAGAGTAGATCTCAAGTATTTTCACCACATACATGCAAAACAATGGTAACTAATGAAGTGATGGAGATATTAATTAACTTGATTATGGTAATCATATTACATTGTATACATATATCAAAAACCATACCTTAAATATGCACAATTTTAGTTGTCAATCATACCTCAATAAAGCTGGGAAAAAGAATGCATACTCATTTATTCTTTCCACAGGTATTTATTTAGTACCTACACTGTATTATTTATCATTCATGTGTCAGAACCAAGTGCTGTATCTCTCAGATTGTAATCAGTACAGTTTCTTCCTCCACAATCTGTGGTAGACTAATAATTAGTGAATATATGTTTAGTTATTATAACATTTTCAATTTGCAATTAAAGTCTCTAAATACTGATGCTTAATTTCCACTCTTGTTGCAGACTAATAATAAAATTTTTACAGAAAGTCAAAGTCTTCAACCCACACTTTGAGTAGCACTGCAGAGGGAGATATAAAACAGTAATAAAAGGTTCTGAATTTCATTCCATTAGAGTAAACAAATACAGTATAATGGGATATTATGAAAAAAATATATAAAATATAAAAAATATAAAATAGATAGTTTATATGGTACTGACAAAAACCATTTAAATGGAAAAATATCTGCAAATCCAAGTCCATAATTCGTAACAATGATTTTCTCCAAGGAATGAGACTAAAAGAGGGTGAGGGGTGTTGGTAACAGTTCTTTCCACTTTTAACTCTTAGTGTATTTTTTTTAATGTTGTGATGTTTTTCCTATTTAAATTAATTATTTTTAAAACTAAAATTTGATAATATAATAGAGGTATAAAGGTCTAGATGCCTTTTAATAAAAATATTTTTCAAACCCTTTTTAAAATATTAATAATTTAAACTATCATAATATTTGTCTTAATGCATTTAATCTCTCTTCTGGTAATGTGCATTATGCTTAACCTGCTACTCCTACCTGCTCCCCCCCACACACTACATATCTCAGTTTTTCTGCCATTGATTTTATTTTTCAATTAAAAAGAAGGTGGATCACATTAGATATTCTGAGCACTTGTGAAGTAATTCTTTCTTAAATCATTTGGGGACAATACATTCATCCAAATAAAAGATTAAAGGACTCAAGCGTGGTGAGATTGGAACATGGCTTTTTCTCTTGTTTCAGTATGATAGCCTAGTCATGTGCGCGCCATATGAGAAACTCCACTTGTAGATGGTTGAGGATAACAACTTTTCAAAGGGAGATTCCAATATGATTATTTAACATTTCCTGTTATGAAGACCTTAAGATATTAGAGCATATTTTTTCCTGAATGTTACAGTCTGAGAAGCAAAGTAAAAAGAATAATAGAGAAGTCAGTGTTATATTTTTGGGCCATGTTACTCTGAAGATTCATAAGGATGAACTTGGTCCAACCAAGACCAATGCCATTTTTGGATCCTTTGAAAGTAGATATAACTCACAAGAGTTTTAAAACAAATGAAGGCACTGGTCAAGGTTGCATTTCTTTACCTTTCATTAGTAACTAAATAAATTAATTCATTCAACATGTAATTTTAGAACTAAACTCTACTTGTAAGATATGATACAAGGTGCTACGTGTTGGGAGTGTGATCACACAGATAATTAAGGCTGAGTTTCTGTCTGCAAGAAAATAAATGCTTATTTGGTTAAATGCAAATTTGTGTTTGTTAGTAGTTAAGAGAGTTAGCAAGTCTTTAAAAGAGTTGCTAAGATTCACCATATCAATGATTTCTACCACAATAATTTAATATGGTAGAGACATAATATGATTGGAAGAATATTTAGGCTGCCTGGATTCAAATTGTGGCTCTATTACTTAGAAGGTATATGAATTTATGAAATTTATTTCACCTCCCCAAATCTCAATTTTATCAGCTAGGAAAAAAATGATAAATATTAAGCATAATATTTCATAAGGTTGAGCTTCTTGATCTGCAATCAGTTTTTTCAACTTTCTGAATCATGTTTGTGGCATCAGTGGCATTATCATCACCATCCTTTATAATAAAGAGGCAATATGTAAATTGACCATCACTCCAACACACAAGATGGCCGCACCCATGTGGTCAAAGATGGCTGCCACAAGATGGCCAGCAGGGGAGGGCAGTTGTGGTCAATCAGGCCAGAAGAGAAGGGCAGTTGGGAGGGACCAGGCCTGCAAAGGAGGGCAGTTGTGGGCAATCAGGCCTACAGAGGAGGGCAGTTAGGGGTGACTAGACTGGCAGGGGAGGACATTTGGGGGGGACCAAGCCTGCAGGGGAGGGCAGTTAGGGTGACGAGGCCGGCAGGGGAGAGCAGTTAGGGGCATTCGGGCTGGCAGGGGAGCAGTTAGGCGTTGATCAGGCTGGCAGGGGCGTGGTTAGGGGCAATCAGGCAGGCAGGCAGGTGAGCAGTTGGGAGTCAGCAGTCCCGGATTGTGAGAGGGATGTCCGACTGCCCGTTTAGACCCGATCCCATTTAGGCAGTTGGACATCCCTTGAGGGGTCCCAGATTGGAGAGGGTGCAGGCTGGGCTGAGGGACACCTCCCCCCGTGCACAAATTTCGTGCACCAGGCCTCTAGTTATTCATAAAATCAATTGTACTTCAAAGATATACTAAGACCAGTTACTTCTGGAACAGGGATTTGATTATAGCAGATTATCACTATTTTAAGCTTTATCTGATTTGAAGAATATTTACTTAAGTATTACTTAATATTTACTGGCTCTAGAGTAAGGTGACCTGGATTCAAATCTTGTTTCTATGATTCACTATCTCATAACTCTCAGAATGTTATTTAAAAAGTAGATGATTCCAGGGAGATATTTTATGATGGGTTTTTTCTGTCGTTTCTGGAAAGCATTGCAGCACTGATTCAATGTATATTAAAAATTGTCATTTTTTTTTCCCAGAGAGTAGAGGTTAGGTATGTTAAAGAGAGGACACCGACAATAGGGTAGTGAAGGCCTAGGTAAGGAGTGGGAACAGGCTAGAAGAAATCAGTGGGAGAAAAAAGGGGATATAGGTAATACTTTCAACAATAAAGATTAAAAAAATAAATAAAAAGGAGGAGAGATAATGACAAACAGCATTATTGATCTAACAGTGAGCCAGGCATCTGAATATGCTTGGATATATAAAGCTGAGTCTTATCTAATGAGTATGGGTGGTTGCATGCCTGAGCAGTTTCTAATCACAACCATCACCTTCAGAATAATAGTGACTTCAAAGTACTTAAAAAGAGAATTTGTTTTCTCAAAGCTTTTCATGAGAGTAAATATGATGAAAATGGTATTGAGATTTAAATTTTCTTTAAGATGCGTCTAAAAAACCTACTCATCTCTTCAACTTTGAGTGAATACATACCATACAACCACCAGATCCAATCATAGCAACAATCCTATAAAAGCACTGTTAGAAACTAAATAGAAAGTACAAGTGAATTTCTAGGAATTTCATCCCGATTGCTTATCTACAGCTACTGGCTAAACCTGCTTTTGCCCTGCCCTGTGCAGACACTGTGACAGAGGTTCTTGTGAAGAGGTTAGATGGGATACAAATTAAACAAGAGGGGGCACAAGTGAAAGGTCTTTGTTTGGGTTTCTCCAAAGTGGATAAGCAAAAACTTAAATCCAGGTAGTTACCGTATTTGGAAGAAGATTCCAAAACTTACTAACAAGGAAGTGGAAAAAGTGAGGCAGGAAAAAATAAACCCAATACTGAATGCCTCAATGGCTTCTGAGTAACTGTGCTCAACCTTTTAGTTGACCCTTTGAGTAACAATGTGGACACTTTGAAGTGTCCCACAAAAAGAGAGAGAGAGAGAGAGAGAGAGAGAGAGAGAGAGAGAGAGAGAGAGAGAGAGAGAGTCTCTAGGACAGTTTACCACAAAACCCCATATTTGCACAGTTTGAAATTGCTCCCCGGGCATTAATTCCCCTTCCTTGTCCTCCACTTCTGTATTGTTCTTGGCTGAGTGGCCTTTCTAGACATCAGAGAGCAAGACAGAGAGACCCTTCGCAGATAGCTGCAAAGTGCAGGGAACTGTGTACTGAGATCATGGGCGCAGAAGGGATGCTGTTTGGGGCATCACAAGCATCAGTCTTATTGCTTATTAAGCTGTGAACAGCCAGGTCTTGGTTAAATTATAAACTAGATGAAAAATCTCTGTGGGGTTCTCCAATATCTCCATCAATAAATTTTCTTCTTCCCCTCCTTCATTTTCAGAGTGGCCTTTTTGAATCTTGCTATCATCAGACACACTATCTATATTAGCAGAAATGATGAAGTGCTGTTAATTGAAAAGCTATATTTTGAAATATTAATAAAAAGTCATCAAAGAAAGAAAATATTGATGGGACCATAGAAGTGATGTTTTACACAGCAGATAAATGGCGAGACCACTGTTTTGTGGTAGGTTTCTGTTCTACCTAACTTTAATGTGGGCCCTACCATTAAGAAATTTAAAAAGAATATGTCTACAGAAAATATATTCACTAATTTATTTATTTGTGTTTTAATTTAATCAACAGGGGTTCATATAAGGCAGTTGTTCTCAACCTTCCTAATGCCGCGACCCTTTAATACAGTTCCTTATGTTGTGGTGACCCCCAACCATAAAATTATTTTCATTGCTACTTCATAACTGTTATGAATCGTAATGTAAATATCTGATATGCAGGGTGTATTTTCATTGTTATAAATTGAACATAATTAAAGCATAGTGATTAATCACAAAAACAATAAGTAATTATATATTGTGAAATATTTATTTCTAATTACAAATAAATGAAATTTTGTTTTGAAGCATGGTGTAGCATGGGTAACAGTCTTAATATAACAACAGTAAACTACATTGCTACATTTTGCAACAGTATGCGTAAAAAGCCAATATCAGTGTGAAGGTGGAGATTGCTTCTTTCTCACCAGATCAGAAATTCTCGGGGTAGTCTTTGCAAGAGCACAACGAAGATCATCTTCTACAAGTCTACTTCAGTATTTAGACTTGATAACCAACAAGCTGGAAAACCCTGTTTCACAAAGATATGTTGTCGGAAATGGAAGAAGAAGGCGCAACACAGTCTCAGACAGAAAAGGATATGACTGCAAACACTTGATCCAGAATTTTGTAATTGGCATTGTAGAGAAATCAGTTCTTGCTGCATCGCTGTTAATAAGTTCAATGAACTCCTCTTTTGCAGTCTCAGGAACATCTTCAACTTTGACTGTGAATGGGCTTCTGGCAAGTGCAAATGGGGTGTCAAGGTAGATTTGGAAAGTACGATGAAATTTCATCTGCAAGCATGTGCAAGTGTTCTTTCACAGAAATTATCATCGTAATCCTTTTGTCTGGTTCAATGTCATGTTCCTCAAAGAAAGCAGATAAGGTAGGCAACATGTAAATTTTATTTTCATCCAATTTTTTTTGCCAAAGCTGAAGTTTCATTTGCAATGATCACAACTTTTCAGACAAATCGAGGCATGTTGCATTTGGTCCTTGCAGTGATAAATTTAACTCATTCAAGATGGCAAAGATGTCAACCAAGTAAGCTATTTTCTGCAGCTCACTTTAATCACTGAAAAGTGCTTCGAACTCTGGTCTTGCTTTCTGATTAAAAAATGTTTTGAGTTCATCACGAAGCTCAAAAACACGTTTTAAAACTTTTCCTCTCTACAACCATCTCACTTCAGTGTGAAATAGCAGAGCATTGTTCGGCGCATCCAACTCATTGCACAGTTGTGAAAACAGTTGACTGTTTAAAGTGCTCGCTTTCACAAAATTGACAGAACTTATGACGCTTTTCATTACTTCTTGTAACTCTTGTGGCAGCGTCTTCCTTGCTAATATTTGCTGATGAATCATACAGTGAGTTCCAATGACTTTTGGTGACTCATTCAGTACCAAACATTGAAATCCAGATCGACATCCTAGCATAGCTGGAGCACCATCTGTGCAAACACCACAAACCTTTTCCCCAAGAGATCTTATGCTCTTTCAGAAATGAACCAACTGTGTCAACTACATCAGGTGCAGTAGTTGTTGTTTCCAGAGGTTTGCAAAAAAGAAACTCATCTTTAAAGTCACCATCATTAATATACCTCACGTAAACCAATAACTGTGAACAGTTTGCAACATCTGTAGATTCATCAAGCTGGACACTAAATATAGGAAGTGGAACAGATTTAATTTCCTGGATTACCTGATCAAGAATATTAGCAGACATGTCATTTATTCTGCAGACAGTGTAGTTAGATAAGGAAATTGCACTCAATTTTGTAACAAATTTGTCTCTGATCAACTCGAACAATGTCTTTGGCTGCTGGCAACAGTAAATCCTCAGCAATGGTGTGAGGTTTCATAGCTCTGGCAATTCTGAGTGCCACCAAATATGAAGCTTCAATGGCTGCTACATTTTGTTTGTGGTACTTGCCACCAGTGTCAAGTCTGGCTTTCTTGAGTCCATCAGCTTTGCTTCTAAAATAGTTGGTATCCTTGCCAGCAAAGCTCGGATGCTTGCTATCAAAATGGCCTTTTAGTTTGTTCAGCTTCATAGATTCGGCTGATAGAACTTCACAATAAATAACACATTGCGGTTTCTCAATTCCTGCTGTAATTATTGAGGTAAAACCATACTGTAAAAAATTCTCACTATATTTTCTTTTCTTAATGTTCTTCTCTACACAATCCATTGTCATGGGGTGGTTTGCTAATGAAAATAATATATAACAATAGCTTTAATAATACAAAAGATGATACATGGCATAGTTCAGTCAATACAGTTCATTAAAGTTTCCTATGATTTACCATTCTCTGTGTTGTTTTTTTTACATACCTGTTACTATCACAAGGGGGCAGTATTCACATCAACCACAGCTGAATATAAAAAGACCGATCAGCATCCAGATTAAGTTCCCATGATACAGATTTTTTTTTTTTTTGCAGTAGTTGATGATTTTATAGTACATGATTTTACATTTACCCAGTAATTTTAATTCATGGAGTGTCGTTTTACCACCAATACTGCTGCTTTCAACACAGCAGCTGCTCTCTACACAGTAGCTGCTCTCTACACATGTGTGACTGGTCTGCATAAGCACACTATGGGGCCAACACTGTCACATACAGCTGTATTTGTACGAAGAGTATGTGATGGGGTTGGCACGATGATGTCATCACTCCGGGTACTCGTATGTGGGCGTATCTGCATGTGGGCGAACCTGCCTGGAGATGGATAGAGGAGCGGTATCTCAGTTCCTAAGACCATTGGAAATATGTGTTTTCCGATGGTCTTAGGTGACCCCTTGTTAAAGGGTCGTTCAACCCCCAAAGGGGTCGCGACCCACAGGTTGAGTACCGCTGATATAAGGCTTTGTATGTGACAGTCATGGTTTAAGAATATATAGATATTGCAAAATACAACTTAGAATAAGGCAGGAGAAGTCACAAAACTCAAGATACTTTGGCCTAAAGAAGAGACATGATTAATATGTAACAACTAAATTTATGGGATAATTATTGATTCCCATAAGTGTTATGAAAGGAACCAACAGGGTTATGAGATAAGAATTTACTGGATAGGGCCCAGCCAGCATGGCTCAGTTTGATTCCTGGTCAGGGCACATACCCAGGTTGTGGGCTCAATTACCAATGGGAGGCATGCAGGAGTCAGTTGATCAATGATTCTCATCATTGATGTTTCTATCTCACTCTTCCTCTCCCTTACTCTCTGAGATCCATAAAAATATATTTTTAAAAAAGAGTTACTGAACAGGGTAGCATGAGGTAGAGGGGCATTAGAAATGGTTATGAGAAAAGGTCTCTTCAAAGAAATAATATACACATTAAGTTCCTTAGAGTAGACAATCAGACTACCATGCTTAAAAAATATGGAGAAACCAATATCTAAATGAGTGTCACCCTTGTATTTTGGGAAGAAGAAAAAATAGAAGAAGAGGAAATTTTTAAACAAAAACAATATGGTGAAGTAAAGAGTAGTAAAGTTGCTTAAAGAATGAAAATAAAGACTGCAGTGATTTAGAAGAAATTGTTAAGACAGAAAACAAAAATGGTAGAACTCGTGGGAATGTTAGAGAATACTCTAAAATCTTGGAGATATTATGAGTAGACTTTCAGATATATACAAACTATATTTAATCTGGAAGAGAAAACTGATGAAGAAATAGAAATGTTTATTTTGCTTTACTGAGATTTTATAACCAAGCTCATCCAGTAATCCTTACGGAGACAAGTATGGGCAGACAGTCTTATAGGATCTGTAAAATAAGATCCCAATCTTCTGTATTATATTTTATTTATACTTTAGTAACCCCTGGAAACAGATTTTCCTAGCATGTTATTATGTTGATTTAATTTCAAATGTAGTTAAAAGGAAAAAAAAAGGAAGCAGTTACACACTCAACAGGCATGAACAGGTTTTATTCTGCTACTCACATTATCTGCAAGATTGTCATTCTTTCCGTCTTTACACTTGGCATTCACAATGTATAGCACCAATTATTTATTTGTGGAGAAATTCCTATGTTGTTTTGAACTGAGTTACAGTCAGTTATAAAATTTGACATGCATGTAATTTAATGTCCAAAGACATTACAGCTCTTGGATATGTTTTCCATTTGTACTGGTGATAGGGACAAGATGAGGACTTAATTTAGTTCTCACCCATCTGAAAGGTGTCAACCTTTGTTCTTCTTTCTTAAATTTCCTTGTGCATAAATATTAAGAAGAATAACTTTGCCCAAAGTCTGGCCTGTTATCTCATTATGTCTTTCATGTTTGATTTAGTGGATGGAGTATTGGATTGAGGCAGCCCCCAACAGAGTGTGCCTAAGAGCACACGTGAAAGGAGATCTTGCCAATGGCTGTGTTAGTTACAGTTTTACACCCAGGAACAAATGTCTAATAAGTGAATCATTAGGATGTATAAAAAGCAGATGACCTGTCCCCATATATACCATTTGTGCAAACAGCAGGGCTAGTGTGTCTCTGTGCCTAACACAATTCATGTTCTTTCAAGGTCAGTGCTAGCCCCCAGACTCTGCTTTCTGGAGGAACATCCCACGTGAAGTTAAAATGGGAAGGTGCCTTGGTGCTATATTCTACTCTTCCTTGGTCACATCACAAGGTAAAGTTCCGAATCCTAGAGAATTTCATATCTATATTATCATTGGCTTCTTTTTCATTTATTCCATTCAATCACTTATTCAACAAATGCTTATTATACGCATGATTTGTGTTAGGCACCATGAGAATGACTTCGAACAAGATGGAACTCTCTAAGAACCATTTGGAGCAGTGTGGCATTCTATCCAATCAGCCTGTTCCAGAGGCTGCCTCAAGTTTGAGTTATCTCTCTCCCTGGTCTCAAACTATAAGGCAAAGTGATAATAATCAAAATAGCATGGCATGGTGTTGCCACAAAAACAGACACATAAATCAACAGAATACATGAATCAAGAGAACCTAGAAAAAAACCCTCGCTTATATGGTTAAATTAATATCTTGACAAAGAAGGTAAAAATATACACTGATTAAAAACATCCCTTTGAGGGGTGAGGGCATGTATGGGAGTGGGGTTGGGGGGGGGGCAATGGTAAGATATGTACACATATAATACCTTAATAAAAAAATTTAAAAAAAAATCCCTTTGACAAGTGGTATTGAGAAAACTGAACAGGTACGTGTAAAAAATGAAACTGGACCACTCTCGTACAAAAATAAACTTTAAAAGCATTAATAACTGTAACGTAAGGCCTGAAATCATAAAACTCCTGAAGAAAAACATAGGAAGCAAACCAGCTAACATCAGTCTGCGTAATATAATTTTGGACACATCCCTTGACCAAGGGAAACAAAAGAAAAATGAAACAAATGTGACTACATTAAACTAAAGATCTCTGCACAGCAAAGGAAACCTTCAATACAGCAAAAGGCAACCAACTGACTTGGAGAACAGATTTGCAAATGATATACCTGCTAAAAGGTTGATATCCAAAATGTTTAAAAAACTCATACAACTCAATATCAAAAACATAAACAATCTGATCCAAAAATGGGCAGAGGACATGAAAAGACATTTCTCCAAAGAAGACGTACAGATGACCAACAGACATATGAAAAGATGCTCAACATCACTAGTCATCGGATAAACGCAAATCAAAACCACAGAGAGATACCATCTCACACCAGTCAGAATGGCTGTTATCAATAAGTCAACAAATAGCATGTGTTAGTGAGGATGTGGAAAAAGGAAACTCTTTTGCATTATTGTTGGGACTGCAAACTGGTGCAGCCCCTATGGAAAAGAGTAAGGAGATTCCTCAAAAAAACTAAAAATAGATATACCCTACAACCCAGCAATTCCACTTCTGGGTATTTATCAAAGAAAATGAGAAGACTAATTCAAAAAGATACATACAGCTCTATATTCATTGCAGCATTATTTACAATAGCCAACATACAGTCCATTGACAGATAAATGGATAAAGAAGATATCATATATATATATATATATATATATATATATATATATATGAAATATTACACAGCAATAAAAAAACACACAAAATCTTGCCATTTGTGACAAATAAATGGATTTAGAGCAGCGATTTTCAACCTTTTCATTTGATGGCACACATAAATTAATTACTAAAATTCTGTAGCACACCAAAAAATATATTATTTGCTTTGCTGATCTGGCAAAAATAGGTATAATTTTGATTGATTTACAAGAAATAATTATTGTAGTAATCACATACCCTTTTTTTTCCAATGTGATTTTTAAAAAATCAGGTGCCTATACTTGAACATAAATTTCTGGTATCAAGAATTAAAAAATCAGATGTAACCTGATTATGTAACATGACTAATAATATTCAACTCTATTATATGACCTATATATTTACTAGAGGCCCGATACGGAAATTCGTGAAAGAGTAGGCCTTCCTTCCTCCGGCTGCCAGCACTGGCTTCCCTCTGGCACCTGGGACCCGGCTTCCCTCACAGCCCCAGCTTCATCCAGTCTAATTAGCATACTATGCTTTTATTATTATAGCTGGTTCAAGACAGGGCATTCACACCAAAGCCATATTGTTGTGTTGGCTGTTGTCATTTTTTTATATGACAAACTAAGGGGAAAGAAGTCAGTGCCCCTGACTAAATAGGCAGGTACTGGGTTTTAAAAGCCAGTGTTTGGTGGCTCCTTTCTCTGCGTCTTTATGAATTACTCCCCACCCCAGAAGGCAATCAGGAACCAACACCTGTCATTTACACCAGCTGAACTTGCTCATCAGCCATTCTTCCTGGACCAGGTTCAGAACCAGCCTGAGGCAGAGGCAAGTGAGGCAGCTGCCTGGGGGACTCCGCACTAACTTGAACAGGTGCCTGGAGGCCAGAATACTTCAAATATTTAAGATGAGAGGTTTGACCACGAGTAATTTTAAGTATACACATTTATTTTTTGGTTTTTCCTTCAAGCCCATTTTGTAAAAGCATTTCAGTTTTGTTGTGTAGGCTCACTGCTCATTTTAGAAAAGTTTTATATATTTTTCCTTTCTTTTTTAAGGGTGAGTCAATATTTTGTCAAGCATTTAGCTGAATGATCTGTTTCATATACCCAGCTTGTCAGTGTATGACTGTATAGAAATGCAAGTCTTCAAACTAAGAATATAAAAACCTTCTTCTTATAAAATATCTCTGGGTAAAAATATAAGGTACATAACAATCTTGCCTTTAAGATGTAATTCAATTGAGTTCTGAATTTGAATTTGAGTCTACCGTTGAAACTTTCTGTGGTGTTTTTTATTTTTAAAAACTGGAGGCACAGGCAAGAGTCAAGGAGCCTACTGACTTCCAGACGTGGCCATATGGCATGTGTGAAGAGTGGTTGTACTGGGCCTCCCTTGGTCTCCTGAATGCAATTCAAAGTGAGACTTGGGTGTTTACGATGCTTAGTAGTTACTGAGGAACATTTCCTTCACCTTCAGCTCCAGAGTGGGTCACCCTCCAAAGCATGTGTTTCTGGGAGTTAGTTCTCATGGTCACCTGACAGGATCAAGGTTGCTGGAAGGACGTCATTTAAACACCTGTCCTTTCTGTGATTTTGGTTGCCCTTTGTTGTTGTTATTGCTGTGTTTTGTTTTGTTTTGTTTTGTTTTTTGGCTTATTTTTATTGATTGGTGGTTCCCATTTTAATCACAACCTTAGATGTGCAATTCCTATAACTCACATTTATTATTGTTATTATTTTGTTTATTGATTAAGGTATTACATATGTGTCCTCATCCCCCTATTCCTCCCCCCACTCGTGCCCTCACCCCCCTGGTGTCTGTGTCCTTTGGCTAGGCTTATATGCATGCAAACAAGTCCTTTGGTTGATCTCCCCCCCTTACCCCTCCCCTCCCCTGCCTTCCCTCTGAGGTTTGACGGTCTGATTGATGTTTCTCTGTCTCTGGATCTGTTTTTGTTCATCAGTTTATGTTGTTCATTATATTCCACAAATGAGTGAGATCATGTGATATTTATCTTTCTCCAACTGACTTAATTTGCTTAGCATAATGCTCTCCAGGTCCATCCATGCTGTTGCAAATGGTAGGAGTTCCTTCCTTTTTACAGCAGCATATTATTCCATTCTGTAGAAACACCAATCAGAAAGGATATATGCACCCCTATGTTCATAGCAGCACAATTTACAATAGCTAAGATTTGGAAACAGCCTAAGTGCCCATCAGCAGAAGAGTGGATTAAATAACTGTGTAACTCACATTTTTATCTCAAAGGAAAAATACACCAATTTAGTACATTGATAACTTCAGGATTTGTCAAATGCCTTTGAGCCTTCATTTTGTCTTCCCATTGCACAAATTTGAGTCTATCTGACACATTCCTTCTGATTCACTTATATTGCTATTATTCCTAGAAGATGTTACCATTATTCTATAGCATGCCTGCCTATTAATGTAGATGGATTTACTATCACATGTTGTTGATGGGGATTTTATAGATATAGGTAAGCCATTCACTCACTCTTTCATAAAATTATGCTTATGGAATTTCTGCCACGTGTCAGGCCCTCTGTGGGCCCTGGGGACACAGTTTAGAACAGGTGAGACACATTTGCCCACCCTGATGCGACTACCAGTCTAATGAAAGAAATATAAAATAAATAAGAAATATTGGGACATGTTTGTGAATACAGTTTCCTAGTGTATGCAAACATCACTAAATACTATCGCTAATAATGATAAATGTGCTACTCTCCCCAAGTACATAAGTGAGTTGAAATTGAAAATATGGTAACTGGGTCCAGCTGAAACCTGGTGTGGTGGGTTGCTGGAGAGTAAGTTGCTAGGTAGATGTGTGCTTGCAAGATATTCATATGATATAGGCCCTTCCGAAAGTATTATATGCAACCTTGCAGCAGTCATTGAGTACAGACACTGTTCCAGTTTTTCCACTGAATAAGCTGAAGCTCAGAGCGGTTAAGAAAAGCTGCCCACTGAGTGTTTGCCTAAGATCTGGAGAGAAGGATTCATGTACATACTCCAACAGTAGCGCTAAGGTCCAGCCTTTGCCACTTGCTGCTTTGTGATCTTAGGCATGTTGTGTCAGCGCTGTGTGCCTCGGTTTCTTTACTGTAAAATTGAGACATGAAGGGTACCTCCCTCATTTGAGTTACAGTAAGGATTAGATTAGTTAATGTTCAACAAGAGTTTAGAACTGTAGCTAGCATATAACTACACCTATGTGTGTTTGCTAAATAAAATAACTGAAAATTGTGATACCAGGTTCATCTGACTCCATAACCTGCTATCTCTATACTGTCCCAGGTGGACCCTTAGGGTGTGGCTACGTGAACTAGGTTTTCCTTCTCTCTCCCCTCAGCTGTAGGTAGCTCTTTGAGGTCAGAAAAGGAGAGTCACTTGATCTCTGCCCATTCCCCCCACTCTCCCCTGCTTTTCCTCTGAGGTTTGATGGTCTGATCAATGCTTTTCTGTCGCACGCATATAAGCATAACCAATGGACACAGACACTAGGGATGTGAGGGTATGAATTGGGGGGTGGAGGGGCAATGGGGGATAAGGACACATATATAATACCTTAATCAATAAATAATTAAAAAATAAAATTAAATAAAAACAAAAAAGGAGTCAGGAATACAGTGGAAGTAAGAAAACACAAACTATTCTGTCGCTATGGCCACCGTGCTCTTTCCAAAAATAGACTAACTCAGGGCAGATCAGACAAACTTATTGTTACTCCAGAGCCTTCATGGAGAGAAAAAGCAAACAGCAAAACCCTTTCTTCTGGTTTGCTAATGCATGGCATTTCATTTAGAAAAGATTTCTTTAATCCTCCAAATGACGTTTTTAGATAAAACAGTTGAGCTTGTATAAATAATCCTTACTTTCTTTCCCAGGGGATGTATTAATCAAGGTATTACTGCTCATTGAAGTTGAATTATTTAGCATCGTTTAGACAACACTTGAATAAACTCATGTTTATTTATTTTATTTTAAGTAAAATAAATACAAAATTGCTAACCATCAATGACAAAGTAAATGTCACTATGATGACTTGGGATGGATATAGAATCATTTTACAACATAGGGTAAAATTATATGTTTGCTTACAAAAATGCTAATGGAAAAAAGTCCTATTTTTTTTAACTAGACATGGGAATTGTCAAATAAATATCAGTTTGATCTGCTTAGTTATTTATAACATCTAATAAAACAGATAAATCAACTTAGACAGTATCTTCTTGAAGTCTAAAAATGCTATTTTCTAGATTTAAAAAGTATTTCCTTATCAACACTTCAGAAAACAAATAAATCTTATGATTAATTCTTCATAGTGTGACTAATACTATTCCTTGAGTGCAATTTAAATCAAGCTGTAAAAATGTCACCTCCACTATAAGCAAGTTGATGTTTTATCAAATAATGCTAAATATTCAAGAATTAGAAAGGAAACTTAGCCTTTATATATTTTATTTTACCCTTTTAAAGTTATAACACCTCAATAAGGTAGAGTAACCACTCTAAATAAAATTATTTGAAGTTCTATATTAAATTGTTGTCTAAAATCAATGTATGTGCTTGTCTCAAAAAAGCCATAACAAGTTTAATGACAAAATTTAAAAGATACATGGACATATGTTTTTCAGGGAACAACTCAAGTCTCCAGCTTTGTCTTTCCAAATGAATTAACCTGATTTTAAAATTAACTGTAGCTCTGTTATTTGTCATCTTTTGGAAAAACTTAACCTTTACACTGACTACTTGGTTGGGTATACCAATTACAAATCTTTGATACCTTAGTTTAATCTTCTCTGTAATGAAGAATAGTTGCACCTATTTCATGGCATCGTGTGAGAACTAAATAGCATTCTATGTACAAAACTCTGGGGGAACATGCTTGGCATATGTTAAATACTCAAAAAATTTAGGTATTAGTGTTAATACCAAAGTAAAGAATGTATATTAGGGTTTCTTCCCAGGCACAAAGTAAGTCCTTGAGAAATGTTTGTTTCTTCCTTTCCTGTATATTTTTTTTGTTCTAAATTCTATTTCCAAGAGGAAATTATGCTTTTTATTGTCATTTTTAATTTCAATACATAAAAGTAAAACCCTTACATGAAATTGATGCATACATTCAACAGATAGTGAACTTCTCTGTGACAGAGATGATACTCATATTCCAAAAAGGAGAGTGCAGGGACCATGTCCCTGAGCCCGAGAACCTCACCTCTGGGAGGAAGGCAGGAGACAAAATGGTTTTACACCTTTTCCATTCATGGATAAAGTGCTATAATGGGAATGTTAGATAACCCAGGACCCAAAACAAACTCACTGAGTTTCAAAGCCAATACCAAATGTTTCTTAAGCACATCACCAATATCATTTCATAACAGCTTTTTATTGGTTGCTTATTTATAAACACTTATATAAGAACTGGGGCTATTTTTCACTGCTTTTGTAGTTGAAATGAAGGCTTGCAAAGAGTAAAAATATGTAGCATTGAGAGTGAAATAGTAACACAAACCAATAATATAAGTAATGTCAACTTGCAGAGACATCAAATTTCCATGCGGGAGAATTCAATTAGAATGTAATTTTCTGGAAAGGCTTTCTGGTAGAAGAATGGGCTTTAATTGGTCCTGGTCACATAGATATGAGCTCAATAGCCAGAGGTCACTGAAGGGAAAATTTCTAGGTGTGTGTAAAGTTTTATGCTCACAAAGGCACAAATCTAAAGAAGTACAAATGGAGTGTATTTGGTTGTCAAGCTCAAGTGCTGCCTCTTGGCTCCATAAACCAAGTTTTATGGGAGATTCAAGGGTCCTATATAGGGATGTGGGGGTTACTTGGTTACAATGTAAGGGGACCTTCTCCTATAAGCACAGAAGAGAGCTATAGTACCCTGCACATATTAGATACAAAATAAATAGTTCACATAAAAGAATGTGTGCATGGTTGCATCTGTGCTTTCACAAACTATTTTAAAAATGGGAAGTACTAAAGTAGGGACCCAGTTAGGAATTTAATTAATAATCCAACAGGAAACAAGAAACAACTAAAAGTACTTAATGTATATGAAGTTGAAAAGATCATATTCAATAGCCTTATTCTAATTAATCACAATATTCAAAATGGCTAAATTATAGAGGGCAAGTTTAGAAGTATCAGTACAGTGAACACAATTAACCACCAGACCTTTGTCTCAGATCTCTGACAAGTACTATGCAAGCAGGATGAATACAAAAGACTTTGGTACCATAAATCCTTCTTTTCTGATGTTTAGTTATTGCAAACAGTTTACTGAAAGCATTAAGACAG
This sequence comes from Plecotus auritus, assembly GCF_963455305.1. NCBI lineage: Eukaryota > Metazoa > Chordata > Mammalia > Chiroptera > Vespertilionidae > Plecotus > Plecotus auritus. The sequence continues at coordinate 28,777,596 of NC_137776.1, forward strand.
AGTGTCAAAAAGGAACTGATTCACTTGAACCCCACTATTATAATATACTGCTGTTTTTACTTTTTTCTATTTCCCTTAAAGTCTTTATCCATGTGTAAATCTCTTTTAAAATGGCCTAATCGTTAAATACTGCATTTTGTAATCTTCATTTTCACTAGCTCCATTGCATATACTTTTCAAGTTGCTCAATATCATAATTACAATTATAATGGCTATTTGACTTTTTAAATGTAATGTCCCATAATTTACTATCTTCCTATTGTTGGATATTTAGGTTATTTCCATTTTTGTCACGGGTAGAGTTAATGTGGTTATTAATAATTTTATGCATATAGTTGTGTTCCACCTTTGAATTATTTCTTTAGGATAAATTCTCAGGAGAGATATTACTGGGTCAAAAGGTATAAAGGTTTTTATTTCTTTTCAGACAAGTTGCCAAATTGCTTTCTGAAAGGATTTTACTACATCAATTTATAGTACCCCAGGTGCCTTTCCTGATAATAATGCATGTATTTCCACTGACTTTCTATCCCATACTATCCATTACAGAATCTGCTATGAGTATCCAAGCTGTGGATCATGTGGACTATTCTTATATCATCTCTATTTTCTCAAAGATAACCATGTCTTCTTTTGTTGCCTTAATACCATGAAGGACCTCCTGTTCCCACTTATGGCACCCTGAAGAATCACTAACATCTAGAATTTTTCTTATGGCAAGCAGTGGATAATTGGAAAATTTGTCTCATTGAGAAAAAAATTAAAGACTTTACTATTGTTCATTATTCTTCAGGGAAGAATAATAGATTAAGGCAGAATCAGCAACACTGAGAATTTGTTGTCTGGCCTCCCAAGGATGCTAGTATCTAATTTAGTGTTTTTTCATTTCAATAAATTATTTTAAAATTCATGATTGCCATGACATACAAACCATATGGCCATAAAAAGTAGCATGGCCACAGCCAGGTGGCTCAGTTGTTGGAGTATCATCCCATAACCAAAAGGTGGCTGGTCAGGGCACATACCTAGATTGTGGGTTTGGTCCAACCCCCAGTTGGGGCATGTTGGGAGGCAAGCGATTGATCTTTCTCATTCACATAGATCTCTCTCTCTCTCTCTCTCTCTCTCTCTCTCTCTCTCTCTCTCTCTCATTTCCCATCCTCTCTCTAGAAAAAAAAAAACAATTAAAAGTTTTTTTTAAATGTAGCATAAATTCTATGAGCCTTGTGTACCTCATTCATGAAATGAGGATGGTCTTAGCTTCCACATTATCCTACTTGAAGACTGCATAAGATAACACGTGTAGAGTATTTAGTAGAATGCCTAGAATATGGCACACCCCCAATGAACATTAAGTTTTACAAAAACATAGCACAGATTATGTTTTCTCTATTAAAGTCAGTTAAAATATACTAAGAATCTCTATGTAAGACAATCAAACATACTGTTTCATATATACTGAGACTATTCCTGAATTTTTTTTTTATCCATGGCATATTTAAAAACTTGTTGAAAGCTATCCATCTCTGTCCCTAAAAAAAAAAAAAAATACAAACTTTGCATTCTAGTCTTCCAAACTCTAAGCTGAGTCCATTAATCTCAGGTTAAAGCCCGTGTTTGTATATCTAATTTAAAATATAAAGATACTAAACCTCTAAGAACTTGTATAGTCTGTTCAATATTGCATAATTATCTAACAGCATACAGTAGGTTGCCAAATGGGAGGGGGTTGAAGGGCTGGATAAAAGGGCTGGATGAAAAAGGTGAAGGAATTGAAAAGTACAAATTGTCAGTTACAAAATGGTCAAGGGGATGTCAACTACAGTATATGGAATCTAGTCAATATTATAATAGCTAGGTATGGTGCTAGGTGGATCATAGACTTAGGGGGATCATTTCAAAAGTTATATAAATGTCTAACTATTATGCTGTAACCTGAACCTGACATAATTTTGAATTTCAACTGTAAGTAAAAATATAATTAATTTTAAATTAAAGAAAACATAAAGCAGATCAAAGCAATTCTACTTGTTACTTTCCCTACAAATTTATGTTCAGAAATGTCCAGTGGGAGCTGGGGTTCTTAACTATTACCTCCTCTAAGATGACTTTTAAAAAACACAAAAAAAAACCCAAGATGAAAACTATATAACAAAAAGTTATATTTATGACAAAAATTTTGGGTCTTTTTTTTTTTTTGCTTCTTTCCTGCCAGCACTAAGGATTACTCTCACTACACAATATAGAAAATTTACTTCTTTATGTTTTCTAATTCACATTTTCTAGTCTATCACTCTTACCTGGCCAGAAAGCATCAACACAGTTAGCTGTGTGACACGGATCTCCAGCATTACTGACTAGAGGCAAGTCACAAAAGAGACTATTTTCACTTTGGTTTGCTTCCCCACAGTGTCTAATTATGTATAAAGTTCTGTACATCTTAATGCTTTCCAAGTTCAAAGAAATAACCAATAAAACTAGTTCCTCCTTGAAACCAAGGGGAGAGATCTACAGTTAAGAGAAAATGTCTGATGCACAAGTATTCAAGAGATGCTTCCCCCAAAATCTCATCAGACTAGCAAAGCAGCAGTATACCACTCCAAAGAAGTTGGAACCTCTATGTGATGAGGGGAAGGTGGTATGTGAAAGCAGATTTTTAATGACAATTTTTTTAAGAATAACTGGCATATTGTAATCTTTAAGCACACCATGAAAACCTATAATAATGAAAAGAATTATTTCCATTTACAAGGCTAGGTGTCCACTTACATGTAGAAAATTGTAAGAGACTTCACTTTCATCTGAAAAGCCATACATTGTGGATAAGCTTCAAAGACAGATTTTTTACAAACCTGTAACAGAGCAAAGGATGCAAGAAAACTTTAGTAAATTAAGTTTTTAAACATATGACAAGCTCCTCATGGAAGAGACTCATAGCCATCCTCATTTATGAGAGGGGGAAGAATTCATCATAGACAATGGGAAGGATAACATTGCCAAATTAATAGTTAAACTTGTAATGGCTTCTTATGGACTGGTGTGATGGATTAAAATTTGAGTAGCCCAGCACTCACTGATGGTCCAAGTCCTCTCCATAAATCTTCAACAACTGTTAGGGGCCAGTATGCCAGACATTGGGGATAAGGCAGGAAAAATTAAACAAATGACCTCTTTGGTACATGAGGCCTCCTCCAAGTGCAGGGCAACTGTTCTCTTAGTGGGGATAAAGGAGAGAGCAAGAGAGCCAAAAGCAAAACAAAACAAAACAGAACAAAAAATCCTTTGAGGTACTCAACTTGCTTAGGGCTAGAAGCAAGACAAGTTTATTGAGACAAACCAATTTAAGGCACTCTAGCTTTCATCTGCCAAAGCTAGAGAATGGTACAGCAGAGCTGAGAAACACGCCTCTGAGAAATTGCGAGAATTCACAAATTGTAAGGCCGTTTGCTTAATAAGGCTTGGAACAAAACATTAGGATGAAAAATTAGAGAGAAAAGAGAACTGTTCAATGACCAAAAAAAAATAAAATAAAATAAAACGGTTTCCTGGCTTTAAAGCACACAGAGTTCTCTGGGATCTTGTCAGAGAGAACTGACTAATTTAGTACAATATAAATATATACATAGTCACCCATTATTCCAGTACAAATTCATATTCAGAATGAAGACTAACTTTTAAAGTATCTTTTTTTTTTAGAATGAACATACTCAAATGGTTAACAGAGAGTTCTGATACTTTTGACTTCATTATTTCCTAGGTTGGTTTGCTTGTTTGTTTAGTTATCCAGAAAATTGTGACACAAATGACATCAAGTTTTACTGTAAACTTTATACACAGAAAGCAAAGCCTCCACTAGTTCTAAGAAAGCACAGCAGGGCGAGGGTTGTGGGGGATGATTTACACCTGACAAAGTGAACGTTTCAATTATATCTAATCAGAAACAGATTTTGTTTTGAATTCCAGTGTCGAATTCTGCAGTCGTCTTTGAGGAATCTGCATAGAGGCATAGTAGATGTCTCCATTAGTCACCCAGGCTGCTTTGCTCATGTCACTGTGACCTTGCAGAGAACACAGTGTCCTTAGAGACTCTAAAATCATGTTCTAGATGAACCCCATAAAGTACATCAAGGCTATAACTCTACCCCATGTGAAAGACTATGCATTTACTAAAAAGATATTAGAAAGTATTTCTTGGTAATCTGGACTAAGGTGCACTTTAGGATATGGGGCTTCTACTACTTGTATCAAAGTCTCTAGATTTATAGCATCAGCAATTTATAAATAAGAACAGTTCAGTATTTTTAAGTAATCCTTTTAATTTAGGCACAATATAAAGGATCAAATAGAGTTCTGGCAAGTAAGACTTATTTCCAGGTCTACCCTGGTCACTAAATAGTAAATTCTTTTTAACAAAAAATAAATATAATTTTAATAAAGAGCTTCACTTTCAATCTCTGCATTTAGGGAATTTCTATGAAATAGGTGATTGTCTTTTATTTTAAAAAAAAGAAATAGTGAGTTAGATAAACATTTTGATCCAAGTTCTGGAAGCTTGCTGGTAATAAATAGATTGACTAACAGAACATAAGCCTGTTCTTGAAACATTTACAGACCCAACTAGAATATAATGTGAGAGGCACCAAAATTATGTTAGTATAGAATATGTAAGCAGAGAAATCTCCCCAATGCTCTGAAATTCGATGAAAAATAAAGGTAATTCAATATACAGGGTGGGGCAAAAGTAGGTTTACAGTTGTTCATATGAAAAATACATAATAAATAATAATACAAGAATAAACTCTGTGTCCCACATATTCACAACTATAAACCTACTTTTTCCCCTTCTGTAGCCCAGATTATAGACAAACAGCTTATAATTTCCAATGATTACTTGACAAAGACTCTTGGCTCCTAGTTTTTCTTACCAAGGTACCCATGAAAATATTAAAGTTTCTAATTTGAGATATATTTAGTTTATTTTTGTTTCATTTTTTTGAAAATTCAGTAGTCATGGTATGAATTTAAAGAACAAAAGCCAATATAACTTGTTTTTACACCCATTTTCCTTAATAGGCCAATTTCTATCTGGCTAATCTGCATGTGATGAATACTTAATAGTTTGATTGAAAAGTTTTCCAATTCACTTTAACTTTACTTGGCAATTGGTAAAATTCTTTGAAATTTTCAGTATCCAGATGTGAGAAAAACTAAGTGGGTGATAAGGCTAAATAGTCAAAACAATCTTGATTAAATAATGGACTCTATTTGGCAAATCTAAAATGACTGACAATCAGAAGGCAATGAAATAGCAAGTTGATTTAATTAAAAGATGTCTGTCATGCATTCAGAGCTGCATATAATTCTTTTTTTTTTTTCATTGCACACCTGAAGGAATACCAGTAAAGGTGCTTGTGAACCCAACTAGCCAATGGGCAGTGAATAGCTCAGCTCATCATACCACATTCCATAACAGTGTGAATCTAGACCTAAGCAACTCATGGATGAAGGTAAATGGGTAAAATTGATTCTTCTCAAAAGTGAAGACCTTAAGAGATAATCCATTAATTTCTGCTACCTGATCTTGGGTGAGATTTAAGCTCTTGTCCTCTCTGAGGCCTAGTCAATTTTTAGCTGTTCATTTGATTCTGTGAGCCTTCTTCATACCTTTTTAGTAAGTTTTTCTTTTAAAAAAATAATTTAGCTAAAGTTTCTGTTCAAGTTTTTAAAATAGCAATAAATATCATATATATCACCAGGGTATTCTTAATTGTATATTTAGCCTCAACAGCAGGTGGAGATTAAATGTTAAGATTGATTAGTCAATTTGATCACCCAAGAAATAAAGTGTAAGAGAGCAGAAATTGTTCCTTTTATGAAAAAGCAAGTGTGTTTGGCTATTTTCATGCACGACACAGCCAAGGCTTGTAGTCCAAAGATACATCTGAAGTATGTAGCTGCTCCAAAGCATTAGAAACTGGCTAAACTGACCAGTGTGTTTGTTCCTCATCCATCTACTAGTTCCCAGGAGCTGAGAGAATATTTTCCCCTCATCATTTTCCTAAAGGACAAACTTAAGTATGCTCTGACAAGAGAGGAAGTAAAGATTTGCATTCAGGTATTCAAGATTGATCGGATTGATTTGGAGACTGACATGATTATTGACTTAATCAAGATTGCCATTGGTAACCTGTGCCTGGTGACTGGTGGTGCTAACCTGGGAAGAATTGGTGTGATCACCAACACAGAGAGACATCTTGGTTCTTTAGATGTGGTCTTTGCACCCAGCTGTCCAACATTTTTGTTATTGGCAAAGGCAACAAATAATGGAATTTTCATTCCTTAGGAAAAGGTATCCACCTCACCATTGCTGAATAGAGAGATGAGCCTGGTAGCCGAACAGCAGTGGGTGAAATGATGGAAAGGGTCTTTGTTCTTAATTATTAAGAAAATACCGCATCATTTAAATTAACAAAAAGGTGTCCAGGTAGTATAACAGTATAACATCTGACTGTTGTTCAAAGTGACTCTTTTATCAGACTCAATGACCAAATTGTCAGTGAGAGAGAAGACATGTATATATTCAATGACTTATTTGCCACAGTTGCTGTCTATCATCTATCTATCTAATAAATTCATTTTTTCTGGTGTAAAACTGATTCTAAATTTCAGTGAACTTTCAAAGATTTAAAGTTCACAAGGCAATCTTGCTCAAATATATGTATTATAAGCTACAAAAAAACAAGAAAGGCATATTCTTAGGAAGTCTTAGGGACAAAAAATCTAAGCAGATTTTTCTATATACCAAAATAACTTAGACTTGTATTCTATTTTAAAACTTAATAGAGATTTTTGTATTCAACTCTATAGAGTTTCGATGTTTGTTTGTTTGTTTTTGCTGTTGTTATTGCTCTTGCCATTTCTACATGAGTTTGGGCAATATCCATGCTCCAGAGCAAATATATGTTTATCACACGGTATTGAGTGGAATTAGTACCTTACCATATTCTAAGGCGGAGCACCAAGGCTATGTTTATGAAACAAGTTTCAGTGTTGCAACTGATGGTAACTTCTAAGTTTTTGTCCTTGGGGATAGACTAATCCCATTATAATTTTGTCATAATCAATTGTGCCACTGTCATATTTGAGCCATATTTTTAGCACATATACAATCTTCATTGTAATATGTGTGTGTGTCTATGTGTATCTCCACTAGAGATCATCAACATGTTGTAAAAAGATGAAATGCATGAGCATTCATTTATTAATGTATTAAATAGTGTCTGTGGAAGGAAAGTGTAATTAGAATTTGAGAACCTGTTCTAGAATTGATATCAGCTCAGGAAAGTGATATCAGTCCACAGACCAATGCTCTATCCACTGAGCCAAACCAGTCAGGGCCAAAGTGAGAGGATTTTTGTCCTTTATTTGTCTTTAGAGAAATCTAAAGGACAAAAATCCTCTCACTTTGGCCCTGACTGGTTTGGCTCAGTGGATAGAGCATTGGTCTGTGGACTGAAGGGTCCCAGTCAAAGGCATATGCCTGGGTTGCAGGCTCGATCCCCAGTGGGGGGTGTGCAGGAGGCAGCTGATCAATAATTCTCTCTAATCATTGATGTTTCTATCTCTCTCTCCCTCTCCCTTCCTCTTTGAAATCAATAAAAATATATATTTTTTAAAAATCCTCTCACTTTGGATGTGGGCTGATATTGGCAAGGCACCAAAAATGTTGCAATGGAGAAGAGATTTGATTTCTTCATATATAAGCTGCTGCTGTTCTTTCTTGTCTTCCTCCTCTCCTCCTCCTCATCTCTCTATCTTCCCCTCCTTCTCCTTCTCCTCCTCCCTCTCCTTCTCCTTCTCTTACGTAATTACCAGAAGGCTATTTCCATGACTTTCATCCCATGAGGTCAAGCTAGGCAAAGTAATACAGTATAAACTAATGTTGTCACAGTCAGACTGAACTCTGCTGCAATTTAACTTATCCCAGGACCCTAAAGGTCAACAGTTACTGAAAAAAACTGATGTTGGCATCTACTAATGTTGATTTTGCATGATGTATTGTTACATAGAGATAATCTTTTTTCTATATTTCTAGTCCCAAAATCACATATGTACTTCAAACTTGATGTGTTCAAATTGAGTTTGCACTGAGCTTTTCCCATGACCACTACCTGCTCCTCAATTTTTATTTTTGCCCTTGGTCAATGATAATGTTATCTACATAATCTTTTAACCCCTTGTAGCTGCCTAGACATTCATTTCCTCATCCTTCTACTACATACATTTTTTTTCTTTAATCCTTACCCAGTGAGATGCTTAGAGAGAAAGGAAGGGAAAGAAGGAGAGAAACATCAATGTGAGACAGAAACATCAATTGGTTGCCTTATGTTCGTGCCCCAACTAGGGGTGAAACCAGCAACCCAAGTATGTGCCCTGACTGGTTGAGTGCATAAGATGACACTCAACCAACTGAGTCATTCCAGCCGGGCATACAAACATTCTCAATCTTCTTATTCTTTCCCCACAATTCCCTCATCAATTGCACTCCAACCAACCCTTTCTTCTCTAATAATTCTTTGGTTCCAGCAATTACCAATTCTAGACAGAACTATTGAAATGGCTTTCAAAGTGTTTTTGTTGGTCTTAGGCTTCATCATTCTCCAAACTGTTTTTCATTCTGCTTCTAGAACAGAAATCCTGAGGTAAATATATGCATATTTAAAACATCATTTAGCAGGTTGGGGGATTCCAGGGTGGGACTCAGACTGTGACAAAAGTATGGAAATATATTAGATATGCATTAAATAACTCTGAAGAGGTTAGGGGGAAAGGTACTAAATAATTTTGGAAAGAAATATGTAAAACAAAGACAAAAGGAACTGTATATAAGCATCCATCTCTGTTTGGTAAGTTGTTTCCCAGGAGGATATTGGTTAATAATTCTGAAACCACCATACATATATACTGGTATTGAACAATTAACTAAATGGACATAGGGTGGTAGGAGTCACATTTCCCATGTTGGCTTGTAAGGTTACAGATGAACAAAGAGAGGAAAAAGCTAGAACGAGCCTTGTGGTAATGGTTTAGAGTTGAAGATATTAGTATAAACACATGTTAAGCTTAATATAAACATAGATATATACATATAGAAATGTTTAGAGATGTGTGTAAGTATATGGATTAGTATAGACACATATATTTCCTTGCTCTTACAGCTAAGAGGGTCTAGAAGTAACTATATCCCAGTAGCAATGAGCACATCCAGTGCCCAGGGATAGAGCCTGCAACCGAGGTATGTACCCTTGAGCAGGAATCAATGCTCTAACCACTGAGCAAAAATGGCTAGAGCAAGTCCTATTCTTTTTCTCACCAATTGGAAAGAGGATTTTCTGAAAGCATGGAAAGTACTTAGGACAGTCATTCAAAAATGTAGGTAAAAATTAGGATGGTCTTGACTTAGAAAATGAGATGAGAAAATTTTTAAAAAGTTAAGAGAGACTTCCACAATAGAATCCATGACTAACCAGTCAATTGATGTGGGATCTCCAGGAGTAGGTCTGAAAGTTTGCAGTAAACATATTGGATATTTATATTTAATTAAAGACCTATCCCAAAGTATTCATGATATTACATGCTTTTGTGGTTATTGTCAACAATTACAAGAAGAGTGAAATACAGTCTTTGCCTTTGTGCAGTTCACTGCCCAAGAAGTTTGCAGATATCTAAAATACACAAGAAAATAAGTGATACAGAAGAGGATTATACAAACCTATAAGTGGTGAATTAGGGCCTTCTCTAAGGAGGCAATCTGAAATTTAAGAGTTGAAGTATAATTAGAGGAGAAGATAGAGGTTGACATAATATCACAAATTAGAAACTGCAGAGCAAATGCTCCCAAGATACAAATATGAATATACAAACATGAAGAGCTAATCAGTAAGCCGGGATGTTAGGATAGAGTGGATCCGTGTATCTGGGGCCATCAGAAGCTTGAAAAAGTGAATTAGGACGTGAGTCCATGTTGAGGCAATGTCATTGTAAATCACAGGCAATTTGGGAGCCATAAACAAGGTCAATGCAATGAGCACAAGTGGCTTATCCTATACATTAATTTGTTTTTATATTATTATAATTAAATCTAAAATTGCCATAGGAAAAAAATATAATAGTCAATTAATTTATGGTCAACCTCATGCAGAGTCATATCTCTACTCTTCTGGACATATTAAAATCTTTGCTGTTTCTAAAATCTTTCCTTGGAACAGATCACACTATATCATTTAGAATCCCGTTCCAGTGTTAACAACCTTCATTGCCAGAATGTTTTCTTCCTGCAGAAAGGCAGGTGCTTTCTTTAAAGGCTTGCTGCTCCTTGCATCATGGTCACTGTGCAGCTGTGATCATTGTTCTCTGAAGCCACAGTGTCCACCAGTCTCAGGAGCACTGCGGCAGTCAGTTTCATTTTCTGTCAACAAACCAGGGAAGTACACACTGTGGGCGCATATCAGAGCATCCCTGCCATCAAGTTTCTGTGGTCCTTCCGTTTTGATTTTCTGAAAAGCTTCTTGTCAGATTCTTAGTGAACTGAAAGATGATAAATAAACTCCCTACATCTCGGCGTGCTACCTGTAGAGCAGCAAGGAAATTCCTCCATGGTATTTTAAAATCCCAACTAAAAAGCTAGCAAGTCACAAAGGCCTGGTAGTACTCACTGTCCCAGAATGGTGACAGATAAGAAAATGTTATTTATCTAATCCAGATGTGGTGCTCAGCTGGAGGAAATGCCACTGGCACCTGACAGTCCCCTTAGGAAGGTCATTGTGTTCCGAATAGTCCAACCAACACAGATCAGGCAGACTTCCTGGGTTTCATTCTGTGGGGAAGCCATTCTGGAGGCTGAGCAGAGTCTGTTTCTGTGACTTACGTTGTGGAATTTAAACATCTCTGAGTTTCTTCCCCTTTTCTTCCCACAGCCTTCCCTTCACACCTGCCTTGCCTCTACTGTTTTATGACTCCTGAAACCACATACCCTCCACCCCTATTCCCTTAAAATCCTTCATTCATGTCTTCGGCACTTCTTTTATTTTAGACCATTGATTTTGTCAAAACAGTCTTATTTTCTAGGTGTTTTATTCTAGTTAATCAATTTTATTTCTAGTTAATCACTTCACTAACTCAGGGTAATATGGCAGATTTACCTGACTTTGGCCAGGTTATTCAAATATAAAACCTTGTACTTTTTCATTTTCTGGTAACTATTGCCACAATCACAATTAATCTATTTGTGTGTGCTTATTTGACTAATAGTTATCTTCCCAACTAGTTTAATAAGCTCCATTCTTGAATCTGTACATCCTCCCTTGAAACATAGTAGGTTCTTAAAAATATTAAGTAAATAAAGAAATTAAGAAAGCAAGATGAGCAAAGCAATGTGAACAAAATGCCAAGACCCATAATCATGTAAATAGACAAAACATTTCTGGGCATAAGCAAGTAACCCCAGGCATTTTATGGAAGGTATATTGACAGAAATAACACATCTCAACAATAAAATTGATACTGACTTTGAGCTATGATTATGCATATATAAAGAATGAGATTTATCTATAATTAAACTGGGTAAATGTGCTACTTGGGAACACAAGCTAAGATAAATAGCAGCTAGAGGAGATTATAGATCACAGACCATTCTCTTAGCCACACCAGTTCATAAGTGAGTCATTTATAATTATGATGTACACTCTTGTTTAATCCAATCCACATGAATGTTGGTGAGACCTGTAACTTTCTTCTAATCAATAGAACATGGCAAAAGTGAAGAGATTTTGCAGTTTTATTCAGTTCCTTGGTCAGTTGACTTTTAGTTGATCAAAAGGAAAATTGCCCTGGGTGAGCCTGACCTAAATCAGGAAAAACCCTGAAAAAAAGGATTTAGAGGTTGAATATGAAAGAAGTCAGAAATTCTCCTGCAGGCCCTGCTGAAACAAGCATATGAACTACCTATGGAGAGATTCATAGGTAGGCAGCTGCAGGTGTCCTCTACTGTTGAGACTCTGTCCTATAATCACAAAGAATTAATTGATTAGTATAATAATTAATTCAACTCTATGAAATGGCCATTATTTTATGTGCCCAACATCAGAAATTTTATATGGCACAATCTATACATACAATGTATTCTAAATAATTTATTTGGTGATCTGTTTCAGTGATTCATTGCTGCACAACAAATTAAAACACATTTTGTGGCTTTAATTTAGCACCCATTTATTATCTCACTGTTTTGCAGATCAGAAGTCAAGGCACAGCCTAGATGGACTCTCTGCTCAAGGTCTCAGAGGCTGAAATCAAGATATTGAGGGGCCTGAATTCTGCATCTAGAGCTCAAGGTTCTCTTCTATCTCCCATGAATCTGTGTATGATTACTCCAGAAATCTTTAATATTTTATTTTTCTATTAGGTATTAACTTATAGAAGTTCTTTAGCCAATATTCCTCATGAATATAGATGCCAAAATCCTCAACAAAATTCTAGCAAATCGAATCCAGCAGTACATCAGAAAGATCATACACCATGACCAAGTAGGATTTATCCCGGGGATGCAAGGATGGTACAATATTCACAAATCAATAAACATGATACATCACATAAACAAAATGAGAGATAAAAACTACATAGTCATACCAATTGGTGCAGAAAAAGCATTTGACAAAATCCAACACCCTTTCTTGATTAAAACTCTCAGCAAGGTGGGAATAGAAGGATCATACCTGAACATAATAAAAGCCATATATGACAAACCCACAGCCAACATCATACTCAAGGGGCAAAAACTAAAACCATTTCCCCTAAGAACAGGAACAAGACAGGGATGCCCACTCTCACCACTCCTGTTCAATATAGTGCTGGAAGTACTAGCCATTGTGATCAGACAAGAAGAAGAAATAAAAGGCATCCAAATTGGAAAAGAAGAAGTAAAACTGTCCTTATTTGCAGATGGCATGATACTGTACATAGAAAACCCTAAAGACTCCATCAAAAAATTACTAGACTTAATAAATGAATTCAGCAATGTAGCAGGATACAAAATTAATGCCAAGAAATCTATGGCATTTCTATACACCAATAATGAACTTACAGAAAGAGAGACTAAAAAAGCAATCCCATTTACCATCGCACCAAAAAAATTAAGATACCTAGGAATAAACTTAACTAAGGAGGTAAAAGACCTATATGTGGAAAACTACATGACACTGAAAAAAGAGATAGAGGAAGACATAAACAGATGGAAGAACATACCATGTTCATGGATTGGTAGAATCAACATCATCAAAATGTCCATACTACCCAAAGCAATCTATAAATTCAATGCACTTCCCATTAAAATACCAACAACATATTTCACAGACCTAGAACGAACTTTCCAAAAATTTATCTGAAATAAAAAAAGACCCCGAATAGCTGCAGCAATCCTGAGAAAGAAGAACAAAGTAGGTGGGATCTCAATACCAGATGTCAAGCTGTATTACAAACCCACTGTTCTTAAAACAGCCTGGTACTGGTACAAGAACAGACATATAGGTCAATGGAATAGAATAGAGAACCCAGAAATTGACCCAAATCACTATGCTCAATTAATATTTGACAACGGAGGCACAAACATACAATGGAGTTAAGACAGTCACTTCCACAAATGGGTGTTGGGAAAATTGGACAGATACATGCAAAAAAAATGAAGCTAGATCACCAACTTACACCATACACAAAAATAAATTCAAAATGGATAAAGGACTTAAACATAAGACGGGAGACCATAAAAATAATAGAGGAATCCACAGGCAGGAAAATCTCAGACATATGCCAAAGGAACTTCTTCATTGATACTGCCCCCAGGGCAATGGAAACTAAAGAGAAAATAAACAAATGGGACTACATGAAAATAAAAAGCTTTTGCACAGCAAAGGAAACCATCAATAAAACAAGAAAGCCCACTGCATAGGAGAACATATTTGCCAATGATATCAATGATAAGGGTTTAATCTCCAACATTTACAGAGAACTCATACAACTTAACAAAAAGAAGATAAACAACCCAATCAAAAAATGGGCAACTGTTCTAAATAGACACTTTTCGGAAAAAGATAGAAGGAAGGCCAAGAGACATATGAAAACCTGCTTAAAGTCACTAATCATCAGAGAGATGCAAATCAAAACAACAATTTGGTAACATCTCACACCTGTCAGAATGGCTATCATCAACAAATCAACAAATGACAAGTGTTGGCGAGGATGCGGAGAAAAAGGAACTCTTTTGCACTGCTGGTGGGAATGCAGATTGGTGCAGCCACTGTGGAGAACAGTATGGAGTTTCCTCAAAAAACTAAAAATGGAACTCCCATTTGACCCAGTGATCCCACTTCTAGGAATATATCCCAAGAAACTAGAAACATGAATCAGAAAGGATATACGCACCCCTATGTTCATAGCAGCAAAATTCACCATAGCTAAGATTTGGAAACAGCCTAAATACCCATCAGCAGATGAGTGAATTAAAAAACTGTGGTACATCTACACAATGGAATACTACGCTGCAGTAAAAAAGGAGTTCCTACCATTTGCAACAACATGGATGGAGATGGAGAGTATTATGTAAGTGAAATAAGCCAGGCAGAGAAAGATAAATACCACATGATCTCACTCATTTGTGGAATATAATGAATGGCATAGACTGATAAACAAGAACAGAGCCAGAGACTGAGAAACGTCGATCAACATGTCATACCTCAGGGAAGGTAGGGGAGGGTGGGGGTAAGGTGGAGAGATCAATCAAGGGACTTGTGTGCATGCATATGAGCCTAATCAATGGACACAGACAACAAGGGGGTGGGGCATAAGTGGGGGGTGGGAAGTTATGGGGGAATAAGGACACATATGTAAAAAGTAAAAATTAAAAAAAATTATAAAAAAATAAAATAAAATATTAAATCTAATCCATACTAGTGGTCACCACAACCTTAAGAGAAATTGTTTCATGTGACAAAGATTTTTAAATGAAACTCTCTGTAGCCCGAAAATTATTTTGGAAGGAAACAAAGAGAAGTTTCCTTCAAAAGTCGTAAGGATTGTAATTGAAAGTCAATATATTTGGCCTCTTGAACTAAAGCAAGTAATTTGTGTTTTTGCCTCCCTAACAAAGTTTATATAAAGTTACAAAAAGAAATTGACAGCCAGTTTGAAATTGAATTGCCATGGCCTAGAGCAAAGAATATCCTTACATGATATTATTCTACGTCATTATAATTTTAGATATTTTACAACAGCATATTGTACAATTATCCCAAACAAACTTACAAATTAATTCTTTGAATGTTTGTCAGCAATTTAAAAAAAAAGGACATGAAAGGATTTAATCCCTTTCAGAAGGAATTAGGGCGCTGGGAAGGCACTTGAGCATTCTATATTGGCCCCTCTTGCCTTTTGTGCCAAGAGAGACCCTCTTCTCACAATCCAATTGCCCTCAGCTGTTGCCTGAGCTTTCTGTTCATGCTGAGCTTGAAGCCTCGTGGTGGCTGGTACCATGGATCTGTCTCTCGCCCAATCGTGTGAGCTGGGCCCTCCCTGGAGAATAAACCTGAGTTCCCCAATATATGTGATCAGTGCTGGGGCCCACCAGCAGGCCAGGGGATCCCAAGGCAGGTGCTGGGCGTGGAGGCCACGGGGGCATAGGCTACCAAGGAGACAGAACTGAACCTCACATCACCCTGCTTGGCCGCGGAGGATGGCTGGTTAGCCAGAGACGGATAAGATTCCTCAGGGAAGGAATAACCTAAGACAGGCACAGTCGCAGAGGGGCCATCAGGAGAGAACTTGGGGGTCAACAGAGGTGGGGCACAGACCCTCACCCCCCCAGCCTTGCAGGGGCCTGAACCCTCACCCCGTCTGAGGGAGGTCTCCTGCCCCCATGGCTGCTTTGCTTCCCACGCCCAGCTCAGATAGGGACACAGGTGACAGACAGAGACTTGGCCGACAGCAGCTGCCCTATATCTACATCCAGCCTAGCACCAGGAATGCTCAGGGCCTACTCAAGAAGGCAAATAATCCTTTCCACTAATATTTACAGGGTAAACTAGGATTGTTGGTAGAGTATTAAATTTGACTGTAAAATAATAATCAAGTTTTCAGATTAATTTAAATAGGCTAATTGAAATAAGTGAATATTCAAGAAAATTTAATTGTACTGGACAAAAAGCTGTTCCTAAAGTAGTAACTAAAATTTCTATTGGTAGTTCATCTCATGGTAAAATTACTGAACATGCAAAGAACCTAAAGCAGTCATATTTTTGTGCAAAAAATTAAAATTTAAAGTTATCAAGCCTGCATTATAAAATTTACAAAAGCCTCCATTAATCAAAAGAAAGGGGGGATAGTAGGGTAATATCATGTAAGGAAAAATATCCTATAAGTAAATTACATCTAGAAAATTTTTTCTTTACAAAATTAATTTTCATTTGTAATGCTAACAGCAAGACACCCATGAAAAACACACATGGTGTCTAAATAAGACAAAGGAAAATCGTTTGGGCAAAAATAAAAAGGATCCCAAATCAATTATATAGAAAAGATTCCTTTATTAACTTTTGGTCAAGAATATGTTTGTATATTTTCAGAAAACAACTCCAAGACCTTGTGGATCCTGCAACAGAGAGGAATTGACAGGTCTGCTCCAACCACGAAGACAAGAGGAGAAATAGTCCAGAGATGAAAGACGCTGACGTAGCCTTGCCACGCTAGCAGTCAGCAGCTATGCGATGCAGCAGGTTGCCCAGGATCAAACCAGAGAGGGTCAGACCTGCATTGCCACCATGTGCCCACCATCCAGATATCATTGCTGACATGTACACATAAGGAACTGTTTGACTTTGAAATGGGAACTCAGAACTGTTGGACATTGAAATTGAGACTCAAACATTTTTTGTTATTATATGTTTATTTCTAGTCTGCAGAGGCAAGATTTTTTAAAGGAAAGAAATGTGGGAAAAATAGATACAGAGGCAAAGAAGCAATGAACAGACTGTCAAACTAAAGTGGGAAGGCAAGGGAGGTTGGTGGGGGGTGCTGTAAGAGATCAACCGAAGGACTTGTATGCATGCATATAAGCATAACCAATGGATACAAGACACTGGCGGGGGGGGGGGGAGAGGGGAGGCAGGTAAAGGCATGTACTGGGGGGGTAGGGGAGGCTGGGGGGAGGTCAATGGGGGGAAAAAAGGAGACATATGTACTACTATTTGTAATACTTTAAACAATAAAAAAAATAAAAAAATAAATATAGCAATTAAAAGGCAAAAAAAATAAAAGTATGGATAGAAAGAACTTTACACTAATAAAATAGAAACATGCAAATTAACCGTCACTCCACTACACCCACACACCAAGCCCACCAGCCAATCAGGAGCAAGTATGCAAATTAACCCAACCAAGATGGCGGCTGGCCACGGAGCTGGAGCAAGCAGGAGGTGCCTCTGCTCAAGGCTACAAAGTTTCAATTATAGAAGATAAATGAATTTTAGATACTTGCTTCCAGCCAGCTCTGGCCTCTGCTCAAGGAGGTGCTGAAAAAAAAAGAAAAAAAGGAGGGGCTGGGACCTTGGGTCACGGGGGGGGCGGTGATCAGGCCAGGATGGGATGGCAGGGGCCGTTGGGGGTAAGCAGACCAGCAGGGGAGCCAGTGGGGGTGAGCAGGCCATCAGTGGGGGTCAGTTGGAGGTGTCAGGACAGCAGGGGGACAGTTTGGAGTGAGCAGGCCATTGGGGAGGGAAGGTGGGGGCAAGCAGGCTGGCAAGCAGAGTGGTTAGGGGCAATCAGTTAGGCAGGCAGGCAGGTGAGCAGCTGGAGCCAGCAGTCCCGGATTGTGAGAGAGATGTCTGACTGCTGGTTTAGGCCCAATCCCTTTAAACCAGCAGTAGGACATCCTTCGAGGGGTCCCAGATTCAAGAGGGTGCAGGCCAGGCTGAAGAACACCCCCTTCCGTGCACGAATTTCATGCACTGAGCCATTAGTATGGTTATAATAGATGATATCTTTATTCAGCCATATAAATAGCATCCATTAATGAAAGACACGATGTATTGCAATCAAAATGAATTATTTTATTCAATTACAATGGATATTTAATAAATATCTTGGGAAAATTAATTGAATTTTTTCATAAAGTATCTGAATTTTTTTGGTAAAAATATCTGGAAGACATTCTGATACATAAATATCAATAATTTAACCTCTGTATACATATTCAAGTTTATTATATTTTAAAAATAGCTAAAAGACAGAATTGAAGGCTATGTACCAAATGTCATGTGCCTCACTGATTCTTTACACAGAGCAATGTATTTTTATATAAACTTATATACCATGAACACAGCTAACTTGCAGTATATGAGAATAAGTGAGTCTATGAAAAAAGGATGTCTTAGTGGTTGCTTACACATCTGGCAGAAAAATGTCAATAATTATAATGTTTCACGTTAATTTACTTTTTTGAAATATTCTTTGGCATTAAGTAAAAAGAAATTGGTTGCTTTGTAAAGGTAGCTGTATCTCAACTATAGAAGTAATTTTTATTTTCTTTTAGGTGAGTATTCAGAAAGATATTTAAATGTTGAGCAGATTTTATTGTGTTAAAGAAGCGTGGTATAATTTTATGAAAAAATAAAGGTGATTACTTTTATGTGGAAACATAAAGTTTTCTCTTCGTTCCAAAATACATCTGAAAAGAAGATTCATCATTCCCTTTTATTTAGTTTTAGTTCATCTTTCTTCCTTCCTTTCTCAAATATTTACTGTGCCTCTGTATGTGCCAGGGTGCTGGGGAAATAGTGAACAAAGCAGACATATCCCTGCCCTTGTGTAGTATACTAGTATAGTCTATCAAGGAAGATAGACAATTGAAAACTGTAAATATCCTATCTAATAAAGAGGGAATATGCTAACTGACCATCATTCTGTCACAAAGATGGCTGCACCCACAACTGAGGCCAAGTTCCCATAAAGAGCCTTAACAAGCAATCAGCAGGGACCTGAGGCTACGCCCTCCCCCGCCCCTGTGGGGCTTGACAGGGGACCTCAGACCATGTCCACCACCTGGCAGGGCTTGACAGGGGACCTCAGGGCCATGCCCCCCCCCCCAGTGGGGCTTGACGGGGGACCTCAAGGTGTGCTTCCTGCCCTGGTGCTGGGCTAGGGGACCTCAGGCTGCTCCCCCCGCCCCAGTGCCAGGCCGGGGGACCTCAGGCCTCACCCCCCCACCAGGTGGGGCTTGAAAGGGGACTTCAGGCCATGCCCCCACCCCGGCACCAGGCCGGGGGACCTGAGACCGCACCCCCAGCCCGGCGGGACTTGACAGAGGACCTCAGGCTGTGCCTCCTGCCTTGGCACCAGGCCGGGGGACCTGAGGCCACGCACCCTGCCCGGCGAGGCTTGATGGGGGACCTCAAGGTGTGCTTCCCGTCCTAGTGCTGGGCTAGGGGACCTCAGGCTGCTCCCCCTGCCCTAGCGTCAGGCAGGGGAACCTCAGGCTGCGCCCCCCACCAGGTGGGGCTTGACAGGGGACTTCAGGCCGTGCCCCCCCACCCTGGCACCAGGCCGGGGGACCTCAGGCCATACCCCCCACCCCAGCACCAGGCCAGAGGACCTGAGGCTGTGCCCCGCTGCCTGGTGGGGCTTGACAGGGGAACTCAGGCCATGCTCCCCACCCAGCGGGGCTTAACGGGGGACCTAAGGCTGTGCCCCCATCCTGGTGCCAGGCCAGGGGACCTGAGGTTGCACCCCCCACCTGGCAGGGCTTGACGGGGCACCTCAGGCCATGACCTCCACCCAGCGGGGCTTGACAGGGGATCTCAGGCTGTGTCCACCACCTGGTGGGGCTTGATGGGGGACCTCAAGGCATGGCCCCCACCCCGGTCTGGGCTGGGGGACCTCAGGCAACACCCCCCATCCTGGCGCCGGGCCAGGGGACCTGAGGCTACATCCCTTGTCCAGCAGGGCTTGACAAGGGTAGGACTGGCAGGGTCTGGATCTAGCCCAATTGGGGGGGAGGAGGGGGTGGTTGCTGGCCAGGTCTGGATCTCACGCGATTTTGAGGCGCATGTGGGTGGGCAGGGACTTGACTCTGGGTCCCGTGGTGCGCCCCATACTCTGCCAAGAGGAAAGTTTTCATATACATTTTACTAATTTTCTTTCATCTCTGACACTTCTATTATAGAGAAAGGACAAATAGCAATATTAAATTATTTCCTCTAATTAATCCCCTTTTAATGTGCACAAATTTCGTGCACTGGGCCACTAGTATACTATAAAATTGAAAACAAACTTACAGCTAATGGGTCTGGGATGACAGGGGTTGTTATTTTAGATTCTGAAAATGTTATTTGTTGGCACATTCTGGAGATGAAGTGAAGGGAACTTTGATTTTTGTTTTGTTTTACTACACTGTGAACAATGTAAGGTAATGTTCTTTCCTGGGTCCCTCTTTTGCACATTCTGATTAAGGTTAGGAGACTTGAACTTGCAGAGGACCAAAATCAGTGCAGTAGCACCAGTTAATGCAGCTGTGAGCCCCTCCACAACTAGATGTCAGACATGGCAATTTTTTATTTAAATATAAAGGTAAATACAGGAATATTATAGGGATGTTGCAGGTTTGGTTCCAGTACACCAGAATAAAGTGAGTCTTAATTTTTTGGCTGGTGGAGGGTCTTGCCTTTTATTTGTAAAAAACCCACACACCTGTAAAGCACAATAAAATAAAGCACACTAAAGCATATGACTATATAATATAGATCCCCATTAACATGTTGCCACTGTCATTTATAGCTTCTTCCATTTATTCTCTTTTATAATGTAAAGCTATAGTATTTTTCTGAATATATTACAATTTGTCAATGTCTTAAAAATTAGTATATGAGGTATCAATCTTCCTTCCCTTAAAATTTGCCTTATACTTCATGTGGTTTCTTAAGAATGTGCTTTACTGCCTCTCAGACCTATATTTTTAATTTATATGACCTTTTGGTAATTGCTAAAAGGCAAGATAAGGCAGGCATTAAACATATGATGAATTAGATATAGGTTATTGTGGGTATATTCTTTCCCTCTTGATAGCTCAAAGGCATGAAAACAATTTTCTGAGGTTACAGAAATGGGTGCATTTAAAACTGGGATTGCCTTTTTCACTGGTGTCACAGCTGGCAATGGAGTGTGACAGGCGGCTGCTAACTCTGGCAACTTGTCATGTACCAGATGTTTTGTCACAACTCAAAGGGCCCACAGGCAAATTTTGAACTGAAACAATTAAATTATAAAGAAATAGGATCACATAAAAAGAACACCAAGTACCAAAAGACCTTCAAGTTTCAACAATCAATATATAAGGTGATTCCCCATGGAGAAGAGTCCACCAAAGGAGAAACAGACTTCTTTACCTTCAGTATCTTCATAGAACAAAATCAAATACTGATTTTTCATGACAGCCTCTAAATTTTATTTTAACAAAATGCTTAAGCTAATAAATCTTTTTATTTTTAATTCCAACCAGCCCTAGCCAGTTTTGCTCAGTGGATAGATAGGCTATCAGCCTGCTGACTGAAGGGCCCTGGGTTCAGTTCTGGTCAAGGGCATGTACTTTGGTTGCAGACTCCTCCCCAGCCCAAGCGCTGGTCAGGGCTCGTGCAGGAGGCAACCAATTGATGTGTTTCTCTCAGATTGATATTTCTCTCTGTCTTTCCCTCTCTTTTTCACTCTCTTTAAAAATCAATGGAAACATATCCTTAGGTGAGGATAAAAAAAAAAAAATTCCAACCAGAATACTACAGTACAACAAAATTATTTCAAAGATATTTCCCTAAAATAAAATTTCCCACATTATCATAGTCACAATTTGTAATCTCAACTCTTCAAGGATTTTATGGTAAGCTCGTCAAAACTCTGGGCAGAACTTTAAGACATCACACTTTCAATGGAATTTGTGTTTTAATATATAACTGCAGAGAATATAGCATTTTTTTCTAGTTCTTCCCCTTACTCAGGTTTTCAAAATTAATGGCTCCATTATTTGGTGAGATTTCACCCCTAATTGACACCCAATACACTTCACTTGGAGTGAAAGGTATACTTAGCAGCTACAGGTAAGAGGATGAAGGAGCACAAGGTGCCTGTCACACATGAAAGAAATGTTCCACCTACAATGGACTGTAGAATGCCCTGGGACAACTCTTGGGTTCCATGATAGGATCATACAGTGGTAACATCTATTCCCTGTTGGGTCACCTCAACTTCCTATGCATTGTCAGCTTGTATTGCATTGAAGCATTGTGGCTTCAAACTTTATAAAATCTGCTTCAATTTTTATTTCTTCCAGGAAATATTTTCTAATTTCCTTCCCTTACCATGAAGGATGTATTCCACCCTAAAGTCCATGCATATATACTATGCTTGCCTTATCTTCTGAGACAGTGTCAACTCACTGGGTGTAAAGGTTATATTTCAATGGTCTACATGCCCCTATCATAATTAGTATGAGGTTTTATATGTATTAAGAGTTGAGTATTGGTTATGGAATTTAATTGGTACCAGGTGTGGGTATAGCATGCTATGAAACTTCCATGTTTCCTCACGTAGTTAGTTATAAAACCACTACTAGTAATTTAAAGTCTTCCATTATAGATTCAAAACTTTGTTTATGGACCCGTAAATGGATCATTATGGATTAGATTTATTTTTTTAAAACAGAATGAGTGAACTTCCCCCTACATAATCTAAAAATACACACACACACACATACATACATATATATATATCCTATATAATAAAAGGCTAATATGCAAATCTAACAAACAGTGGAATAACTGATTGCTATGATGTGCACTGACCACCAGGGGGCAGATGCTCAACGCAGAAGCCGGGCTCACAGCTGGCAAGTGTAGAGGTGGTGGTGGGAGCCTCTCCCACTTCCGTGGCAGCACTAAGGACCCCTCGGGAGATGTCCAACTGCCAGCTTAGGCCTGCTTCCCAGACATTCCCCCAAGGGGTCCTGGACTGCAAGAGGGCGCAGGCTGGGCTGAGGGATCCCCCTCCCCTAGTGCATGAATGTCGTGTACCAGGCCTTTAATATATATATATATATATATATATATATATATATATATATATATATATAATCACATAGAGAACTGTAAAAACTTTCCTCTTTAAATTACAAATTGTTTTATTATATGGTTTAAAGTACGTTTTTGGTAAAATATGCATTGAGAGACACTACAGACTAACTTTTTAGGCATCCTATGATCCAAAAAAAATTATTTGGTCCAATATCTGATAACTTAGAAATACATGGTACTTAGCATGAAGGAGACTCAGGGAGCCTTTCTTGTTTCTTTGTTCATAATCTTGTTTTCAAGGATTCAGAGGACCTTGACTATAGCTACTCTAAAAATTTGAGCAAGATCTGGGGGACCCATCTAGACTAAATCTGATTTCCAATTAGGAGTGAAAATTAATAAGAAAATCCATATACCTCTCTTTTTTTTTTTCAGGTTTTCCAGAATCAGGCCAAATAGGAAAAAAAAAATTCATGGAAAACCAGCACTCAAGTAAATCACTCCTTAAATTACTGGCCATGGTGAGAAACTAGAGAATGACCCAAGCTGCAGCAGAAATACATGCTGCTGACAGATGACAGTCTGTGAACCACATGTGACCCTACTAGGGAAGGCAGAAGCATTTGAAGAACCTAAGCTCCAGGTGTTTTTAAAATAATAGTTCAAATACAATTAAAACTATATCAATGGACTTATTTTTTGAGCCCAAAAGGGATTATTGTAAACTGTCTGTGTCACAGAATATAGTTGCAATGCCATGGACAAGAACAGTTCTGATCACCAACACTTAGAGAAATACTGGAAGTATAATCCCAATTAGATGTAGACATTAAAACTCTTGAACTAGAGCTTTCATCATGGCATCATTGTCCTAGATTATGTATTCCTAGAATGCTGTTATCTGGGTGTCATCTAATTCAATTATGGTTCTTTTTTTTTTTTAATAGTGAACAAAGTATAGATTTAGAATAAGTTGCTCAAAATGTTTATCATGTATATTCAAGTTGCAAGTGTTGAAAGCCCAAAACAACTTACTTGCAAAAAAATTATTTCAATAACTGAAAGCCCATGGAGAGGGCTGTCTTTATGAACAACTTCACTCAGGAGCTCAAACATTTTCACAAGGGACTGATTCCCCACCTATCTCAGAAGAGTACTCTCCCCGTCCCCATGCTGGTTTTTATTCTTAAACTCTGGATATGAACAAGGTGACTATAGTAGCCTCTGCTTCATATCCTTTGAGGTCCAATCTAGCAGAAATAAATTATTCTTCCATTTACCAACCACCTGCCATTTCCTCAGGAGCATGGATCATTGCTTTAATTACACCAACTGTAGATTAAGTCCCCACAATCATTGGGGCCAGGACAATATGAAGTAATCATTAGCTTAGATCAGACATATAATGGTTATTTAACACTGAAAGATGGAGGTGGGGTCCAGCCAGTGTGGCTCAGTGGTTGACTGTCGGCCTATGAATCAAGAGGTCATAGTTCGATTCCCATTCGGGGTACATGCCTGGCTTGCAGGCTCGGTCCCCAGTGTGGGGTATGCAGGAAGCAGCCAATCAATGATTCTCTTTCATCATTTATGTTTCTGTCTCTCTCTCTCTCTCTCTCTCTACCTCTCCCTTCCTCTCTGAAATCAATATACATACATATATATATATATATGTATAATATATATATATATATTAAGATGGAGGTGGGAACCCACACTCCATGTACTGAGAGTAGAGATTTAGAGCTCCCCACACAAATAGGAGTAAGGTCTTTCCAGGAGAAAATAGATACTAGCTGAGGGAGTAAACAACTGTTAAGCCAAACATTAATCTAGAGACAATGCCACAATCCTTCACTAAAATATTGCATCTCTTTTAGTCTTCATATGAAAAACATACGTAACCTATGGATGTGATAGATTATATTTATTATTCACCCATAACTGGCATGTCTACCAATAGAAAGACTATACTAAGATGTAACCCTGGACACCCCTTGTCAGCAGATACAACATTGAACACTTCTGAGCAGAAGTGTTAAGAGCCAGCACATGGTTCAAACATTTGCTCTTCCTTCTGCCATCACAATCCAAGGTGCTTCAGATAGAAGTGTTCTTCGTTAGCCTGATTCCTGGAAGTGCAGATAAATTGGAGCAGAGCTACAGACAAAGCATAGAACATGAGAGAAATAGATCTTGTAACATTCTAAAATGTTAGGATTGTTGTTATCATAATATAAATTAACTTTGTCTGATGGACAATCTCCTAAAAAGAATCACCAACTTCACTTTTCTTCTGGTATTTGTAAATCAAGACATCTTCTCTTCTACTGCTTTTTCTAAACTTACTACTCTGTAGCAAATCTATGCAAATCACTTTTAATCCGATGTAATATGGTTTTAGTTTGGAAAACTTAACTGATTTAAATTGTCCCTATGTCTAATCCAGTGGTTTCCAACCTTATTTGGCCATGCCCCATCTAAGCATCTCTAAAATCCTGATGCCCCCTACCCCGTGACATATAATTCTTACTATTCAAAAAGTGAGCTCCTATTCACATGGAGGAATCCTAAAAGGCTATTAAGTTGGTCTCTAAACAAGCTACCAAAGAACATGACATCCATGAAAAATAAAAATAAAAAAAGGACAGTTGAAGTACTGAGGAAGAAATTACTAAGAAATTGTTTTAAAATAATAATAATATGAAGTGATATGAAAAAATAGCAAATAAAGTTTTAAAACATATAATAGAGAACTAAAATGCACAAATATGTCACAATATATATTTATATACTGTATATGAGTCCCCTAGAACCATAAGAAATGCAAAAAATTCACTGTTAATAACTCATTCTCGAATTACCCCCTTAAAGATCCAATTGCCCCCCTGTGGTACATGTGCCCCATGTTGAGAACCACTGGTCTAATCTGAAATGTGCCATATACTAGTTCTGTGACCTAAACAGGTCCCTTTTTCTAATTAAACCTTATATTCTTTATCTCTGAAATATTGTATTTGATCACTAGACTTCCAAAGTCACTTCTGTCAAGAGATATCCATCATTCCATAAGTTCATACACTTCTTTTCTTCATAGCATCTACTATAATTTGCATTTGTACATCTCTTCATTGTTGCTTTTAAAGTCTATCTCTCCACACTAGTCTATAAGCTACCTGAGCAAAGGGAGTATCTCTGCCTTTTCACCACTGTATACTGTGGTGTCTACTAGAGCGCCTCATACATACTAGGATGTTATTATTTGTTTTCTTACAAATGTTATGTGTGCCTTTTGGCTTGAATAAAACATTACCTAGATTGACAGCTTTAAGCAGGCATTATTTTGTATTTGTCCAAGACAAATACCTACATGTATGTCCAGACATAATGCATAACATATATTCTATAAGTCTGTATTTTCATTGAATCAGCAACATGAATCTTCTTTGGTGTTGACAGTATAAGAGCTATATAAATCACTCTGAAAAATAATTGCAAATCCAAGAAAACTGCTAAACCCACAGGTCTGGTGTGCTGGAAATTAATGCTTGTGAGGATTTATGAGTTGATGTTCAGTGATGGGTACATAGACTGTTAGAATTTTTAAAAAATCAACGTGGTGTGTGTGTGTGTGTGTGTGTGTGTGTGTGTGTGTGTGTGTGTGTGTGTGTTTTTACTCAACACTGATAATTTAATTATTAAGGAGTTCCCCTTCTTGCCTCTAGATGTCTCACCTGGAATTCCCATTGTAGAAGATATTCTGATGCAATACTCCACCATAGGCTTGGCTAAAATGTCATCTTGGGAACTAAAAGAGTAAACCATGTGAATTTAACTGCAGTTGGGTCAAAACATTCCACCAGTTATTTTTTTAACTCTCTGGAAAAAAATGCACATACCAGATGGCGGGAGAATAGGCAGATTTATGAGAAAAAACATGGCTTTGTATTAGTCATTCTGAAGAGCCACATCCCAAGGAGGCCCTGCCTTTTTGGCTGTGATGAACAGTTTCCAGGTGTAACCCTTTATGTTGGGGAAATGATAGTTAGGCAATGGTTATCAGTCCATCTTAAGTGCTTTTTGTTTCCACTTTAAAAGTAATTCATACCATGTAAATCCCAGTAGGTGAGGTATCATATTAGGATATGACTTACTGAAAAATAATGATGATCTTAGCCTAAGAAAATGGATTCTACAAGTTAAACCAGAAGCAAAAGTAACAGTTTCACTTCTTGAGAAAATAAGAAACATTTTGACAATGCTAAAAAACAGGAGTTTATTAAGATTTTTTAAAATAAGTAATGAGAAATAATTCTTTTGCAAATACTTCTAGTAAAAATGTTTCCCAGAATCATATTTTCTATAGATCAACATATATATATATATATATATATATATATATATATATATATATATAACAATAGTATTTAGTATATAGGGAATGGAAAAAGACAGATGATCTGAAATGGTTTAGAAATAATATTCCATTTCAGATTATGTTCAAACAATTTTAAAGTGCAATAAAACATAGTCACTTTGGTGTGTTTAGAAATTTAGAAAATCTAAATTTCTCTAAAATAAAAGAGAAGGGGATACTCTTTTTCTCCTTAAAATAGGCTGGCAAAAGAGAAAAAAAGCAACATTTATTTGTTTAAAAAAATCAGGGGATGAAAGGTGAGCACAATTCAATTATTTTCTTGCTTATTTACTAAAGAAATGTTTTCTTTGTAGATTTTCATTGTACTATGCTTTAGTTCCTATGTCTTAAGTTTCTTCTGTTTGTTTTGTTTTATTTTGGGCCTTGAAGATCTAAAAAAGCTTAGAATGACTTTTGCCAATCCTGTGGATTTTTGTTCAAATTGGACTCCAATGATGCTAGCAAATGTATGGGTCTGAAAATATTTGGCATAACTGCTTATTTTGGCAGGAGCAAAAAATAACAAAAAGAAAAACAAATTTCAGTGTGCCCCATGTTCCATGTGCTTCTGTTTCATTTTGTTAAATTAACTTTTTTTTCCAATATTCAGGTCAGTTTGGATAGTTTAAGTTACATCTACAAATATGTCACTTCCATATTTAAAAGTATTTTCAGCCCTAACCGGTTTGGCTCAGTGGATAGAGCATTGGACTGCAGACTGAAGGGTCCCAGGTTCTATTCCAGTCAAGGGCATGTACATTGGTTGTGGGCACATCCCCAGTAGGGGGTGTGCAGGAGGCAACTGACCGATGTTTCTCTCTCATCAATGTTTCTAACTCTCTATCCCTCTCCCTTCCTCTCTGTAAAAAATCAATAAAAAATATATTTTAAAAAAAGTATTTTCAAAGAATTGTCACAAACTAATTATCTATGGACTTTTGGTCCTGGCCTACCAGGCTCTCCCCAGCCTAGTCCATATCCTTATACAGGCTTTTCTTCTCCTAATAATTATGAAACAGTAAGATCTCTTCCCATATTTATATATTGTGATAAATTGTTGTTCAGTTCAAATATCACCTACTTCATGATGCCTCTTCCCATTCACTCAGGTAGATATGATCAAATCTGTGCCTACTTGTAGAAATTGAAAAACCATTGTTTGCTTTTTGTCTCAAGCTGTTGGTTTGCAACATCAGGAGTTCACCAGATGAAATCTGAAACTGGCCCCTATCCAGGAGCAAGGAGAGATGGAAAAGAGGCAGACCACTCCAAATGGGTAGGTGGCAGGTTAATAAGCAAGGAATCTTACATATGAGTCTATCTTGGGTGGCCAGAAGACAGTAGATCTTCACATCTCACCTCCTTCCCTACAAGAATCTTAAGACTTTGTATGGAGGTCTTAACAGAGTTCAGTCATAACTTTTCCCTAAGAACACTGCTTGACTTTCAACAAAAGTTGGTTGAAATAAATGGAATTCTATTTGTCAATTTACCAGTTAAACAAATTGATACATTCAAAATTATCCATGGAAGCAAGGATGGTATGGTTCTGATCAATCACTATTGGGTAGTAAGATATTAATAAGAAGAGGGAAAGAAAGGAATTGAGAGAAGTGAGTGAAAAAAAAAGACAAGGAAAGTATGGAGATAGAAAAAGAGAAACAAGAAGAATAGAAATAGAATGAGCAGCAAGAAAAATTAGTCCCTCTTACCCCAGAATGGTATTATTTTGGGTATCTTCCACCTCATCTTGAAATCGCCAACTTACTCGATCTCAGTTTGCTGAAAATCAATCAGCCTTTGAAGTCTCTAGAAATCCAGCCAGGTGTCAGCCATTGCTATAGGTCCTGAGTAGTGAGGAGATTAAGGCAGCTCCCCAGTCCTTGCATAAGATGATATACTAGCCAGCTTCAAAGTTACTTTTTACCCAAGTGGTACCAACTTTTCATATATATTCTGAATGCTTCATCTATGGAGCAGCTGGAATTCCCTAAGAGATCTTGTTTCAAAATCCAGGGGCTTATGTTTGCCAATAAAACTGAGAGGTATTTAAATTTCAGATCAATTGTGTATCATTTGTGGATGACTCATTACCTGGGTCTCAATTTTCAAATTCTAAAGGGCAACTATTCTTGCAGAACTTTTCCAAGAATAAGATTCTGTTATTCTACTCTGGGAATTATGGTAGGGGTATTTAAACCTAATCCCCTAATCATAATAGCTCAATTAAATTTTTGTCTGTTACTAATGTAATAATAATTATAGATATACATAGTTATATTTCAAATAAGTAAAATTTAATTTTAAAAGAAACATTATAGCATTTAAGGTAGTTATTAAACTTTAAACTTCTTTATAAATTCAACTCATAAAAATGTATTAAAAATCTGCTTGGATCATAGCAATGAAGAAAACACTCTGGCCCACTGCATGAAGCAAATGGTAGAGTTGACTGAAAGGCTAGTTGGTTTAATTAAATTATGTATTTTGGAGATAGGTGGGTGTCACTGCTTTTGCAACTCTAATCTGCAGACATTTATCTTATTTTCTTTAACCAAAGCAATAAAATCTGCTTTTTAAAACTATTATAATGATGTTAACAATAACAAATATATTTTTTCATTAGAATAATGTTTTTCATTTATAAATGCAGATAAGTTTTCATAAATATATGTAGGTTGTTGAAAATACATAAAAAATAAATTGGAGCTGATGCAAAGTTTATTATTCATCTTTAGGACTCCATAAGAAAGTGGCTTGAACTTAATTCTCATAGTCGTACATGTGCCATGTTAGGGCTCTGAGAGAAATGATGATTCTTTCAAATGATGTAATTGACGAGTTTTAATAAAGACTAGAGGCCTGGTGCACAGGTTCATGCACTGGTGAGGGGAGTGGGCCTGCCGTGGGAGTGTCACTCATCCCAGTCAGTCAAGCGGCTGTGGACCTGCCCTCTGGGCAGCTGCTCCTGCTGTGGGAGCACCACTCATCCTGGTCAGCTGAGCGGTGCTCCCCCTATGGGAGTGCACTGACCATCAGGGGGCAGCTCTTGCATTGAGTGTCTTGAGTGTCTGCCCCCTGGTGGTCAGTGTGCTTCATAGTGACTGGTTGACCAGTTGTTCTAGTTGTTCCGCCATTTGGTCACTGGGCTTTTATACATATAGATACTTCTGTCTTTACAAGTGGTTGGGCAGGGTTCAGAGAAACCAACAAGGGACGGATCAACGTAATGGGACTAGCAGGTCTGCGGATCTGTTACTACCCCTTTGCCTAAAGTAGAGAGACAGGTTCCCAGAACATTGGGAAAGGTAGATGTAGGGATAGGACTACCTGAGAAGTGCCGTTATGGTCTTTGGTAGAGTGACAAAGCTAAGCCTTGGTCGCCCAGCAAGGAGAGTTGCTGTGAAATAGACACCCCGGCCATACTGACATTCTCCAAAGCAGTCTACTACCAGGGCTTCCCATTGGCCCAATCCTCTGAGAAGCCAGTGGTCAAGGGAGCCCAATGGTATGATCCAAAGAGGTCAACCTTCTGCAGCACAGAGCAGAATACAGAAGGCTGGTATTTGGAGGGCATCCAGAAATATGGTAATTAGAACTTACTAAAATTATGTCTGGATAATATTTTAGTTTAACTGAGAAATCACTTCATAACAAAAGTTCATTAATGTCTACTTTAGTTTGGAAACAATTTTCAAGATTCAAATTATTTTAATCACTTATTCTTACAGAACATGAAAATATCTAAACCCATCTTTTCAGACATTTTTAAAACATCACAGGGATGATAGTGAAAAACTTCACCTTTAGAATTATTTAATAAAAAGGAGGTGTTTCTTAGGCTTTGCACTGCTACATGGCATAAACTAGGCACTTTAAAATTGATTGAATAAAAGCAGACAGAAGAAAAAGTGTATTCATGTACAATCGTTATCCCAAGTATTTTCATCTGGTTCATTTTCAGGAATAAGGACACTTTGCTTTTTATAAAACTAAAAGTGCATTCCCTTACCCTCAAAAGAAAAAAAAAAAGCAAAGTAAAGCAAAACTATATATGGTATTATTGTGTAGTCTTAATAATACTAACATCTAGTGAATATTAGCAGAATTTGTGACCTGGACTTCTTTTCAGGAGCAGATGATTATTAGCATGTTATTTTACTAATTTTGTTCCTATTTGTACCTTTCTCATCTCCAAATGAAAATGAAGAAAAATTCGATGTGTTCTGTAATTTTTAAATAATAACACCCTTGCTGGTAATATAGTATAACAACTCATTTTTATTGAATAAATCACTTTGTTTTTCTTTGCTTCTATTTTAAATCCAAAGCTTAAACCAAAAGAACTTGATAGAGTTTTCTAGCTTACTAACATTCTTAATATCAACGTACACACACTTTTAGATCAAGTTGCCTGCAGTATCAAGCTGCAAAGGCAATATATTTGGCAAAAGTTCAACATAATATATATTAAATATATATCAAATATTTTGCTACAATTTGGTGAGTTCAGCACAACTGGAAAACCTTTCATAAGAAAGGCCACACCATCACATTGGCATGAAAATAGAATCCAGGCTGAGAAGCGGAGAGAAGAAAAAAAAAGTTCCCTTAAGGTCAAGGGCAACAGCTGAGCAGCACTGGGAATACCTGCTTCAAAGCATACAGTGTCTTATGTTTATAGATAAAATGTTGGTTTCTATGGTGGGGGGAGGGTGGTCACAGGAGCAAATATCCCTGACACCCAAACAAAATAATCCCAAATAAAATGGATGACGTAGCTCATAGTAAAAAGGGAGATAACTATTCATGGGAAAAAATGCATGACCTCACTCTTTCAGAATACACAGTGATTCATCAGCATTTTCCAGCTTTCTTGCCTGCTTGCTCTCAGCCTCCCAGTTCTTCCCCTTTCCCTCTTGCCCCCGAAAAGTTAGGTCACCAAATAGAAGGTGCTGGGGCTTTGGGAAGGACAGTAAAATTTAAGGAAAGACGATAGTTTGTGAAAGTATTTTGTTGTCAAGAATTTAGAGGCACCATCTTTGCTGAGGGTATACTTTTCTCAAGAGCTAAATGTTACACTTGTTTCTTTTCCTTTCTTTTGCTTTTTTTGTTTTGTTTGTTTGTTTGTTTGCTTATTGTTTTCAGAAAAGTTGTGTGTTAACGTAGGAGAAAAAGGAGTCTCTGTGATCACGAGGAAAATGTTATGGGAATAATACATGGAAATGTATTTATAAGCAGGAGCAATCAGCTAAAAATACCATTATGAGCAGGCTAAGTTATAATTTTCAGTTGTGGCACTTGCAAAAACTTTGAAATGCTATCAGTCCATCTTCTTATGAAAAGGCACCCTAGTTTAATCAAGTAACTGTGAAACCACGGTCTCAAAATTGCAACCAAATTGTTTGTGCAGTGTTATGTATCTACGGAAACAAATGTGGACTTCTTGAATTACATTATTAGTTTCTTTGGAGCCCTGTGCACTTCAAAGATTTTTCAGGAACTAATAATGCTATGTTACACAGGGACCAATTACTTCGTGGGTGGACACACCAGCCCTGGGCTGGCACTCCTTCTCTCATCTATGGAACTCCTGGTTATTTTGTGATTTGGGGCTCCTGCCATGTACCGGGGTTGGGGGTGGGGTGGGGAATAGAGCAAATCTCTGTCTGGTTTGTTTTACCAGACATATCCAACTTTATTAAACAGGGAATAAAATATTGGAGGAAATAAGGTTTTTGGTCAATTTGCTGCTTTCAACTATACTCTACCAGTGGACTCCAGCAACCTGGTGCCTGTTAAATGCAGCTTCTGGGACTCACCCCCCACCCCCTCCTGACACCGACAGAGTTGGACCTGAGACTGGTATTTTTTACTGGGAATCCCTGGCGTGTGAGAGCTGTAGTTTTGAGAAACACAGTATATGTGTTGGAAGCCTAATTTTTAGAAATCAGACGTGGAGAGTATTATGCTAAGTGAAATAAGCCAGTAAGAGAAAGACAAATAGCACATAATTTCATTTATATGTGAAATCTAATGAACAAAATAAAATAATAAACAAAATAGAAATAGACTAATAGATACAGACTGACAGCTGCCAGAGGAAAGGTTGAGGGACTGGGTGAAAAAGGTGAAGGGATCAAACCCCCCGCCCCCCCAAAAAACAAAACAAAACAAAAAAAGCAACAACACACAACCTCATAGTCAAACAACTGTATGCTGATTACCAAAGGGAAAGGGAACTGGACGGAGGTAGGAGAGGGTAAAAGGGAAATAAATGGTGATAGAAGACGTGACTTGGGGTGGTGAACACACAATACAATATACAGATGATGTGCTATAGAATTGTACACCTGAAACCTATATAATTTTATTAACCAATGTTGCCCCAAAAATTTCAAGAAGAAAAAAGATTCAGATCAAGCCAACACCTTTTCATCTATCCTAAATGAAGAGCTTAGAAGAACCATTTCGCTGTTGTTCAGACACCAGTGATTCAATCCCATCAAAGAAGGAGTCATAACCCTGAACCTTAAGAGTTTTAGGTAATATCTGTAAAAGCCCATTAATGAGTAGTGTTCTGAAGAGGGTGATTAAGGATAGCTTAAAAATTAAATGTTAATCTTCTCTTCCCAGTTGGCTGCCTAATGGCTCCAATGCAGATGAAACTAGCTTATGAGCATTCCCCGCCTCACCCTGGGACTAGGCAGTGGTTGGCAAACTCATTAGTCAACAGAGCCAAGTATCAACAGTACAACGATTGAAATTTCTTTTGAGAGCCGAAAACCGACTTCTGCGCATGAGCCACAAAGTTTCAATCGCACTGTACGTGAGTGCCCGCACGTGGTATTTTGTGGAAGAGCCACACTCAAGGGGCCAAAGAGCCGCATGTGGCTCGCGAGCCACAGTTTGCTGACCACTGAACTAGGGTAAGTGACGGACTGGGGTTGATCTTTCTCATGCTGTGCCCTCACACCTTTGGAACAACCACAGGTGATGGTGATGGGGGTAGGACAGGAGTTCTCACAGCCCCTCTCATATTTCAGAGGTGTCTGTGCATGCGAACCTGGTCTGCGGGGGTCTCCGTAACCTTTGTCCACCATATCTCTGCTAGGCTCCAGGCCTTGGTGTTGCTGGTTGGGCAGATAAAGCACTTTGTTTTCACACTGAGAGCTTTTCCTTCTGCTTATTTGCACTTCTATAGTTCTGTATCCTGATAAGCCCCATCTGATTCAGGCTTGCACTCTAGGCTGTGAGCACCAAATTCATTCATACAAGTGGGCTGAACATAAATATTCTTAGGCCTTTTCTCAGGATGGTTTGAACAACCAAATTGCAAGTTGTTTATTTTCAGGAGTCTGTTATTTTCTTAGGAAACTCAAACCTAGGAGCATTCCAATAAGCGAATTAGAGTCACCATCCAATTCATTATTTAGGTGTTGGTGACAATGATGCTTATATTTTATAATCAAGATTATTCCATATATAATTTACATACAATAAAATTTCCATGTAAAATGTACAGATTGGCAACTTCTTAAACTTTTTATTTTATTTTGAAATATGTATAGGCTTAGAGGCCCAGTGCCTGCCTTTCATGCACTGGGGGCGGGGGTCCCTCAGCCAGCCTGTGCCCTCTCACAGTCCCGGACCCCTCGGGAGATGTCTGCAGAGTGGGCCTAAGCCAGCAGGCAGACATCCCTCGAGGGGTCCTTAGCACTGCAGCAGAGGTGGGGGAGTCTCCCACCACCACTGCTGCGCTCACCAGCCTGAGTGGTGCTCCCCCTGTGGGAGCGCACTGACCACCAGGGGGCAGCTCCTGATTGAGCGTCTGCCCCCTGGTGGTCAGTGCGCATCATAACGACCAGTTGTTCCACTGTTTGGTTGATTTGCATATTAGCCTTTTATTATATAGGATACACAGTTCTTTGCAAAGAGAGTTCAGAGCATGCCATATACATTTCACCCAAGTTCCCTCAATAGCTACATCTTACAGAACTATATTGTAATACCAAGACCAGGAAACTGAGTTAGTATGAAGCCTGCATAGAGTTCTATGCCATTTTATCACATGATCAGGAGATGATATTATGTAGATGTATGTGAGGGCCACCACAATAAAGATACAGAACTATTCTCTCCCCTCACAGATTTCCCCTTTAGAGTCACAGCCATTCTCTCCCTTTGACTACCTTAATCTCTGACTATCACTGGTCTGTTTCTTGTCTCTTTAGTTTTGTGAATTCCAGAATGTTCTATAAAGGGAATCATACAGAATGTGACCTTTTTAGACTGGCTTTTGTCACTCAACATAATGCCCTTCAGATTCATCCAAGTTGTCATGTGTTTGTTCTCTTTTATTACTGAATAGTATTTCAATCTAGGCTTATTTATGTATTGAACTTATCTATATCAACTTATGTAATATTGAGGCTAAGAAAACACAAATACCAAAGTGGGAGTACTGAAATTAGACAAGGATAATAAGCTAATCTTAGTGAATGATAGCATAGTCACTGTGGTTACATTTCAGAACTGGCTCTGAAATTCCTGGAATCCAGGTTAAAAAACAGAACATGATAAATGGCATGGCTGTCATTATTGGAAAGGAGGAAGCCTGCCAGTTCTTAAAAGGAGAGAGCTTTTCTGCTGGTGTTAAATCTAAAAGGAATATCTCAGGAGAAGTTTTACATAGGCCATATTGATATAATGGATAACATTCTCGGCAATATTTCTACAGCAAATGCAAGCATGGGTTTTACTTAGCTGGCTACTTTTCATTGTGACTAACAGTGCATTACAAGGTCAAGAGCAAACTACTAAAATTTAGCTTCTTAAAGCCATCTAGGAGGACATATTATGTGGCTAGCACTTATACAGATTTAAAAAGGTTGGGAGGTGGGGAAGCTCCTATGGTGACCCAACATCTATTTCTGGTTATTTTCCTTTTTTGTCTCCTTATGAATGAATGTGGCCATATGACCAGTTATGACCAATGAGTTGTGAGTATGGTAAATTATATTTTTAAAAAAAGGCTCCTCCTAAAATGTGTCACTAACATTTTTTTAACAAGAGTTGGGTCTAAATAGCATGGGTGATGTTTAGAAGTCATGCTGTTAGCATCTGTCTGGCCCTCAATCTCTTCTCTTCCTGGAAACTTACTGAGTTACTAGAAGCCCAATGCATGAAATTTGTGCATGGCGGGGGTGGGAGGGGTGTCCCTTCAGCCCAGCCTGCACCCTCTCCAATCCAGGACCCCTTGGGGGATGTCTGACGCCAGCAGTCAGACATCCCTCTCACAATCCTGGAGTGCTGGCTTCTAACCGCTCACCTGCCTGCCTGCCTGATTGCTCCTAACTGCCCCCCCTGCCAGCCTGATCACCCCTAACTGCCTCTGCCTGCCGGCCTGATCGCCCCCCAACTGCCACCCCACCACTTGCCAGCCTGGTCGCCCCACTCAGCCTGTTCAGTCATCCATTCAGTTGCGATGGTCACATAGGCTTTTATATAGATAGATTATTACATAAAATATTTAGTATGAAGCTAATTACATCATATATATAGTAGTAATTGACAACAGAGAAATGTTCCTGAGATTTGTTTTTAAGCTATAAATACCAAATATTCTGCAAAGATACCACAAGGAGTAGTCAACATATTGTGATTTGTTTTAACTTTTTCAATTAGAGCTACTTCAAGATATATAGAAGAGATCTTTTATTAGCACTGATCTTTCTTTTATTCATTCCAAACTAAATTATTGGTTGAACTGTTCCTTTATAAATATGCTTCAAAAATAGTATGCGTATAATCAAAAACAAGCTAGGTTGGAGTAGAGATCTATGTTAAAAAAAGAAAGAATTCCACTGACATTGAACATTAAGCACTTTAAAGATTACAGAACAGATGTCTGCATCCACCTTTGAAATGAGAAGTAATTGAGCAGAATCTTCATAGAACTGATGTTAACTTTATTAATATTTGGGGAGAAAATGAAGTATACTGAACCCTATCAGGAGTACAAAAAAAACAAGGAAAACAAAAGACTATAATGTGTACAAAATATCACCATACATTTTTATTAATTTACTAATTCATTACCAGCTAGCTAATTCATAATAATTTATTAAGGATTTGTAACCGTGTCAGTTATTCCAGCTGCTAGGATTAAGAAGACTATTAAGGGGTAGCCACTGCCTCAAAGAATTTATGTTCTAAGTAAGCATGTTATCTAATAATATAATAAGATAAATACTATCTGAGATGCATGATTACAGAGCAGGATATTATATTGAAGGGATATGCTCAATGTCAGTGCAAATCTAGTTAGCCAAAAAATATAGCATGAACACTAGTAAGAACAGAAATGTGCAAACTCAAGTGGAGTGGCATATGTACCCCTGATGTATGGTCACCAGTGGCTGTCAGAGTGTGATGGTAGTAAACATTGGGAACATCACCTTGACCTTCTTTGCTGTAATTCCACACTTATCAAGCCAATCAACAAGACGTATTATATGGTTAGCACTTCAACACAGATTAAAGAAGGGTGGGGTGATGGAGGCTCCTATGGTCAGTCTTAGCTTGACCCAACATCTACCTTCCCTTATAGATCTGTTTATGGGGAAGCAATGGTGATGGCCATCCAAAAAGAAATAGCCCAGTTCTCTTGACATTACATTTCTCATTGTAAATTTGCATTCTTGTGTAAATATATTCTCAGGAACTTTGACTATAGTGTATCTTCCTCCCCTTCTTCTTCCCAGAGATACATCCCCTCTTTGTCAGCTGAATACATCAAGCCTCTTAGATGAAAGCAGAGTTTCAGACCCAGAACCTTGGAAAATTCATCAAAGCAAATGCCAGCTTGTTTCCCTGATGACACCTCTGATCGCACAGCATGTCCTCCTTTCTCAGACATCTATAGCTACATGTGATTATCATAAATATTTCACTCACAGTTCATTTATACTCTCCATGTGAGGCCGTGATTGAAGTTAGCTGACACCAGAAACATTCTTGCCCAAGAACAGTTCTTCTCAGTGCAACTGGCTCCTCACGTCCCTCTGAACTGGCCCCATCCCAACCATAAAGCCAAATTCAGTCCTTTCCACTCTCACCATAAAGCATCTACTTGCAGCAAAATTGCCTTCAAGCAACATAGATGTTAGCAATGATTTCATAGGGAAAGACTGTGCAAACTGAAAGGGTTAACTGGAGAACACAAGGCTTGAGCCTTAGAAAAATCTAACAAATGTTAAAGGGAAACTCATTCAGCAAGCCTGAGCCCTGTAAAAACATGTTCCCCGTGAGTGAATATCTTACAGCCACTTCTGAGACCACAACTCTTGCACAGCCCAGATACTTGCGTTAACAAGAAGCCACCTGCAGCACCGTCCAGATACAAATGTCAGCCGAAGCCTGCAACTCGCCCTAGGCACAGAGAAAGCCTGCTCCCTCCACATTGGGTGCTGACTTCTTTCTCGAACTCAGCCCATCTGCACCCAAATGCCTTGAATAAATATCATTTTGATTACACTGAGCCTTGAGTCGGTTCTGTGAGACCCCGGCCCAACTCTGAACCTTTCACAAACCACACAGAAAAACCACTTACCTTTCCTTATTTTTGTACCCCTCAAGCTACTTTGTCTGTGTCCAAAGATGTCTTTATACCTTCTGATGGATGCAGTCCTCACAATGTTCTCTGCCTTCTAAAAGACAGCACTCATGACCCTTCAGCTGCTCCCACATCCCTGCTGTGGACAAAAAAAGGGCCACATGCTAACCTGACCAACTCAGGGAAGGCCTGCATGGCAGCCTTGCAAACTCAAGAGACCTATAGTAACTACAAAGGATGGTCTGAACTTAAAAATCTTTAATTAAAAAGTAGTCATGTCCTAGGCCAGTATCTTCCTTGACAAAGATCAACTTCGATCTTTGCTGAGCCTATTGTCTTTCATCTAAGATAATGATGAAATGTCAGGATAACTTGTGAAATGTCAGGGTAACTTGTAACTTCCCTTTTTCCGGACCCCTCAGGGCACAACCAAATGCACCTGGGCACCAGGACAGAGACCACAGATTCCTTCATTGTTATTGTTATGTTAATTGTTGACTGTTAACTACCCTGTAACCCACCTAAGTAAAAGAAGTTTGTTTCTATCATTTTACTTTTTATCAAATCCCATGTTTCCCTGCTTTGCTTTCTCCCGCTTCCTTAATCTATCACCAGTGGATTTCATGTAGCCTACTTATGTATCCTCCATTGATTGTAATGCATTAAAAAAAGGTGAAAAACTGCCATTCTCCGGAGCATTCTCCCAAGACCTTGAGATTCTGCTTCCCGGTAACTGTCCACAGTTTGGCTCAAATAAACTCACAAAAATTCTTTACAGGTTTGAATGTTTTTTTACCTTAACAATGAGAAGGTGTTTCCAGTCCTCTACCCGTCCTGATTCTCCCTCCAGACCCTTCCTTGTTGTATAGACCAAATGTCTTTGTAGTGAATGAAATCCTCTTTGTCTCATTGTGCTGTGCGTTCTCTCTCTCACACCCTGGTTTTCCTTGTATGACTTTGGATATCCCCAACTTATACTCAACTCACACCTGCAGAGAAGTATTTTAATAGATTTTTATTGCTGTGTGACAAATTGCCATAAACGTGGCAGCTTAAAATAAACCAATTTCATTATCCCACAGTTTCAGTAGGTCTGAAATTTGGGCATGGCATGGCTGGATTCTCTGGTCAGGATGCACTAGGATAAACTGAAGGTGTCAATTGGGGATGTAGCCTCATCTAGGCTCAGGGTCCTGTTTCAAGATCATTGATGTTAGCACAATTTATTCCATTGAAAGTACAGAATGGAGTTTCTATCTTCCTTCAACCTGAGACCCAGAGATAGCTCCTGGTTACCAGAAGCTGCCTGCAGTTCCTTGCCACATGCCCCTCATAGGTAGTTTGCAACCTATGTATGGTTTCTTCCATGCTAGATGGTACATATCTCTCTGACTTTCTCTTCTGTGACCTGCCAGAGAAAACTCTCTGCTTTTAAAAGGCTTACGTAATGATGTCAGGTACACACAGATAACTTTCCCTATCTCAAGGTCTACTTATTGAAGACCTTACTTATATCTGCAAGAAACCTCTCACTCCAATACCTGGGTTAGTGTAATAATTAACTGGGAGAATGTGTGTGCATCCATGGCCAGGAATCTTAGAGGGCCCAGCTTAGAATTCTGCTTCCCACAGACAAGTTTACAGTGAAATGAATAATCTTCAGGGTCCCTTTGTTTGCATAGCTTTTTCCAGAGTTTTAAGAAAAGCCTAGCTGTGTGTTTATATGGTTTATGTGCACATACTTTTATGTTAATTATGTTTAATGGTATTTTACAAAGTAATATATTTTTTCCACATTGAATTAGGGCAAATATCACTTTCCACTCTAAATTTTCTGGGTTTTTTTTGGTTTGGTAGTGATATTTTAGAGACTCAGTAACACAAAGTCAACTAAGGGAAAGTTGAATTACAGATACTTTTAATTCCTGTGCAACAGGGTACTTTTGTGTGGTGCCCAGTCACTTCTGTGCACTAGCTTTGAGCACCTTCCAGGAGTCCTCTACTACTCACCCTGCCCATGTACCTGTTGATGTAGATAGCTAGGGCCATATTGCATTATGAATGGAATCATGGGATCCGGTACTGGAAATATATGAGAAGAGAAGGAAGAAGAGTAGTTTTAAAATGTCTGCAGCTGGAAGTTAGTATGTGGAGAACACTTCACAAAATCAGAATCATAAAATTATAAGCAGAGTTTGTCATCAAAGCCTAATTTAGAGCAAAGTTTTCTACTTTTAGGAATACTTTTAATAAGGCAATATATTCTATTAAAATCTATAATACAATTTTAATAGAAATGAAATATTTAAAGCTTGACCACATCATTTAATTTTCAATTTGGAAAGATGTTTATGAAAATTTGGCTTGGATGTGTATCATGTGTATCTTCTTTGTCCAGTTTAAGTTTATTGATTAAAAAATTGAAGGAAAATTTGGATAAAAGTGAATAAAATATTAAAACTCTGGTAAAGATGAGCAATGAAATAAGCAGAAATGATTCTGATATTGAGAACCAAATTATAGCCCAAACATACACATACTATACCAAAAGTAGCAATTCACTAAAAGGAAGAGAAACATTTCAATATAATTAGTTAATAGTTTCTTGGAATTTTTGATAACCTAGTTAATGAAGAGAAGTGAGTTATGTATAAACACTGGGTGAAGATTTAAACTTCTTGCTGAAATTTTACAAAAGTTTCTGGTGAACAAAGGATACCATAACAAGTACAAAGGTAAACATTGGACACTGCAGAGGGAAACTGGAAAATCCCTGAGTGCATACAGATATGGTAGAAACTTGACAGAGGTCCATCTAATTATAATAACAATTTTTAAAATACATGGCTATAATTAAAAATAGAAACAAAATTTAAGCATCCATGAGAATTACTGGATTTTCTTTCTATTTTCTCTTTAGAAAATATTTCAAATTTATCTTGTGAAGAGGAGATCAAAATGTATGCAGCCAAATCAGCGAAACACTGAACAAAAAGTCATTAGACATTTCAGTTTATTTCAACACTAGAGGCCCGGTGCACGACATTCATGCACTGGGGGGGTGGGGGGGATGGGGGGAGGTTAAACTGGCCTGTGCCCTTTCGTAGTCTGGGAGCCCTCAGAGGATGGCTGACTGACAGCTTAGGACCGCTTCCCAAGGGGAGCGGGCCTAAGCTGCAGTCGGACATCCTTAGCACTGCCGTGGAGGCAGCCACTGCACTAGCCAGCCATCAGCCTGGCTTGCGCTTGAGCAGTACTCCCCCTGTGGGAGTGCACTGACCATCAGGGGGCAGCTCCTGCATTGAGCATCTGCCCCCTGGTGGTCAGTGTGTGTCATAGTGACTGGTCATTCTGCTGTTCGGTCAATTTGCATATTACCCTTTTATTATATAGGATTCCTCTGACAACTAGAGTTCCTTCCTCTTTTTTGAACTCTTGTGCTGGCTTCCTAGGTTTGTGATCATGTTCCACTGCCTTATCAGATCTGTACTGGAAATAGATAAGCCTCCCCTGAGAAGAGTAGTCATTTGGATTTTTAAAATCTGCTCCTTTTTCTCCTATGGAGATCAGTGTCAACTGACTTTTCCCCAGCTCTCCCAGAATTCCAGCAAATTGCATATTTTCCATATTGTCATTCCAGAGAAAATGTCAGTCTAGCTACTGCTGCAAAAACAGACACAAGTCTAAAGTCCCAGTGTGATTCATTTCATCTTATCTTTCCCACAGACACCAACAACAAAATCCAAAATTAGTATACCTTTACTAATTCTTTCTATGATCCACAAATTGTTCTCTTCTGTGTTGTCCTAGATCAGCAATGTTCAATCCTTTTCATCTTATGGCCCCATAAACTAATTACTAAAATTCTGCAGCACACCAAAAAATAGTTATATCAGACGGCTACTGTTGTGTTGGCTGTTGTCATTTTTTTATTTGACAATCTAAGGGAGAAAAGGTCAGTACCCCTGACTAGATAGCTAGGTATTGCATGTTTTGAAAATTCTCATGTACACTGATTGAAAATCACTGTCCTGGATAGAATTAAACTTTTATATATTTAAAAAGCTTTGCTATGTCATTGACCTAATGACCACAGGCTCAAACATTGTACTTAGCATTATAGGGAGACTTCCTTATACAAATATCAATAATTTTCATAAGCTTATAAATACTTCTGAAGGTATTTACCTAGAGTTAAATATTTAGAAAATTAGATTACTTTGAGAATTATTTTTCATATCAACATACAAGTAATCAAAATGTCTTGCATGTGCTCAGGGTAAGAAGTAAAAGAATAAATGAGAACAAGTATGGGGAGAAAAAAATAACCAACTTAATTATACCCAGCACTTAAGAATATTTATCTATTTACATTAATTAATTAATTAATTAATTAATTAATTTACTAGTATTTTATTTATTTATTTATTACTAAAACTCACCTTCCCACTGTTTGTTTTTAAAAAGCATTACTCCATGTGATAGTTTGCCATGATCAAGAATCAGAACCTTGCTTGACTTAGCTGTCACTACCTGTCTTGGTTTGCCACCATCCAGAATCAAAACAGTGTTAAAGTGTGCAGACTTCCCACTGTTTACTGAAACGACTTTCTTGTTAACCATGGCAAAATGTCCAGCTCTGAAAATACTTTTCTGAGAACCCCCATGAACTCACCACGACTCCAGTATAATGCACGTTTAGAAGGATTTCTGTGGGTCTTTTAAAATGTGTGGTTTATCACAAATTGCCAAAAACTGGCCTGCAGTGCTGTTTATCAGCACTAAATTATTTCAAGCGCTCTTCCTGCTAAAGCTTTTAATGTTCTGTGTGACTCCTTATGCTAATGTTATATTTATCACTGGCATTTCTGCTCCCACGAAACAAAACACATTCATAAAATCTGGATTTTGCACAAAGGTTGCTTTTTCTTCAATATTGCATTTAAATGGATTCATTCTGAGTATTTCCTCTATATTCCTATAAATTTGATATGGGGACTGTTTGGATGGATAAGTCACTGCAATGAATCAGATAATGCGTTACACATTAAGGCAAAGTAAATTTAACCTACCGCTAGTAAAACATGGATTTAGATGTGTGCGGTTTTTGTACAACATGCAATCTGTTGTGTTTGATCTCCTATATGGAGGTGGGGGTAGATACAGTCTGTGCACAAACACACTACATGAATATATGTTTACACAGGCAAATAAATGATCCTTTTCTCTCTCAGCAGGCTCCTAACCCCACCCCTGATTTTAACAAGGCCAGGAGCTCTAGGTGTAGTTCGCTTACACTACAAGGTACAGCCCTTCTACATATAATTCTAAAAGAGGTATTTACTGTATAATTTGACTTTGAGAGGAAAATGCACAGTTGATCTCTATTCATACTAAGGTTCATGATGTAGGGAGATTGTGAACTCAGATAAATAATGTAGGATACTTTTGAAGACCAAATGCATAGTGCTTTCAAATTTTAAGTATACCCCCCTTTGAAG
Source organism: Plecotus auritus (assembly GCF_963455305.1). NCBI lineage: Eukaryota > Metazoa > Chordata > Mammalia > Chiroptera > Vespertilionidae > Plecotus > Plecotus auritus. The sequence goes on from NC_137776.1 coordinate 28,822,287, forward strand.
CTGTATTACCAATTATGCAAGTCTTGTTAAATATTGAATTGTAGAATTGTGTCTAGGTTAAAGTGAATTGTTGGCTGAATCAGTTGAACTGACTAAAGGGGTTTGTCCAATTAAATAGCTGAACTAGTCAAAGCAAAGTTCCAGAAGAAGAACTTGTTGACAGTTAAGTTGCTCCAAGTGGTTGAATTGTTTATGTATGTGAATTGTTCATGAAGCAAAAAGCAAAACGACCTTGGGAATTAAATCTTAGCATCTTGATTGTACTGTTTTTGCATACTTCTTTACATACTCCATAAAATTCATTCATAAAGTTATTTTATGCATGCTTACAGACAGGGGTGAGTTCTGAGAAATGTGTCAATAGAAATGTGGCAGTTTCATCATTGTGTGATCATCACAGAGTGAACTTAACACAAAACTAGATAGTATAGCTTACTATACACCTAGGAAATATGATAGAGTGTATTGCTCCTAGGCTACACACCTCTCAGAAAGTTCCTGTACTGAATACTGTAAGCAATTCTAACAAAATGGTAAGCATTTGCTTATCTAAACATATCTAAACAGTAAAAACATGGTATCTGCAGTTTTTGAAGAAAAAAACCTAACATGCCCAAGGCAACTTGCTTTTACATTCCTCTGATGTTATGTCTCTTTGGGTAGGAGAGCCCCCTGCCACCATCACCACTACCACCACCTTGTTCATGTTTTTCGGGCTGTTTTAATCAAATTCTCTGTCATTAAGTCTATAGATAGAGACATTTTAGCAATAAAAACCTACTAAGTGCCAACTATAATAATTGTATATTCTGAGTCCAGAAAACTGGCAAATTAAACAACATTCATAACAGTCAGTTGTGAAATTGAGCTCATTCATCTATATATATATATATATATATATATATATATATATATATATAAGCTTAAGTGACCATTACGACCAAACAACCGGAATGACTGGTCAACCAGTTGCTATGATGCATACTGACCATCACGGGGAAGACACTCAACACAGCTACCCCCTGGTGGTCAGTGTACTCCCATAGCTAACCTCCCACAGCCCCTCCCCCTGGCCAGCTGGCCAACCTCCTGCAGTCCCTCTCCCTGGACCCCAATCAGGGGGCCGGCAGGTCAACCTCCCATGGTCCCTCCCCCCAGCTGGCCAACCTCCCATGGTACCTTCCCCTGCTGGCTGGCCCCCCAATAGGCCTTGATCACCGGCCAGGTTGAGGGACCCCACCAGTGCACAAATTCGTGTACCTGGCTTCTAGTTTAATCATATTAGTGTGATATCACTGGGTTTATTTTACTTCAATTAGCTAAGCTCCAGTAAATAGTTTATCATTTCTGAGTTCATGGAAAGAAAATAGGTTAGGGAACACATGGAAAGTACCTTAAAAATCATTGTTAAATTTCAACTTTTCTCTAACCTCTATTCCAACTTCCAAAAGAAGTTTGCATACTGAAGACTTGATAACAGTTTCAAAGGATGTACCTTCATTTTGTCAACAACTATTGAGTGCCTCTTAGATGCCAGACTCCATGTAAGACATTTAAAATGCACAGGGAATGAGAAAACATGATGCCTTCCATGATGCAGCTTTGAGTCAAAGGAAGACAGTATAAAACCAATATAAGGAAAAGAAAAGGCAAGAGGAGATTAGTTAGTTGGTCCATACTTGTAGTGTTGTGAATGCCCACAGAGTTGTTTTCACAGCTCAATATAAATCAGGCAAAATGCTTAGACATTGAATGTTAATTCTCAGTCCATCTCTAAACACTAAGTGTAACCTGGGGCAGGAACTATGTGTATGTGAAGGCAAACAAGAGTAGGGTAACTTAATACGACTTGACCAAAATTTGTTTTTAAGATATTTTATTAAAGTTTAAGTTCAATTATGTGGATATTGACAAGAAGCTATAAAAGAGGAAAAATATTAAGAAATATTGTCAGTATTGCACAGAAAACCATTAATAGAATAAAAATATGACCCATATCTACTTAGTAAATTTTTAATTTTCTTTTCTGGATCATGCTGATTCTAACAATAGGACTGGTAATTTTTTAAAAAAATCATATGAACACAATGTATACATCAAAATGAACTATATTGACTGCAGAGCAATCATGTTTGTCTGTTTGCAGCTAATGTGTAAAACCTTTTGGAAACTCATTTTTGAAAGGTTTCCAGAATTTGCAGCATGCTCTTATAAGGAATCTTGATGATGGCCAGGGAAACCAGTTGAGTGTGTTGGTGAGACACCCAGAACAGGGATTTGGTAACTAAAGGTAAGCCCTGTCAGTCCCACTTGGACAGGGGAGGATTGAGAACTCAGTGTGTGTCTGTCTCCCTCAACAGACTCATGACTCACAAGTTCTTGGTATGTAGCAGGATTACCATGAATGATTGTTGAATTCCATGTTCTTAATTAAAGTCATGGTTAATGATTTTGATGACTTAAAATAAACCAAAATGGTTCTACTTGCAAATACGCATATTTTTTTCTCATGCATGCATGCCATTGCCATACACAATAAATATGTAGAATGTACTATAAATTTTGTCAGAAGACTATTTTCTGACCCCATCCTCCCCTTGAAGTGCATTAGTCTTATGAGGATTATTCATGATTGATAGTTGGATTCATTTTCCAACTAGATACCTGGATCCAAATGAATGCTTTAATATTTCAACCCCTTAAAAATGTAATGAAAACCTGTCATGGGTAAGAGGTTGCAATGGAGTGCTTAAGCACCTTAAAGACAGGCTCTCTGTGATTTCAAATTCCAGTTCTTCTGGATTTGAATTATATAGTTAACTTAGCTGAGGAGGTGTGTGTTAAAAAAATAATCTTAATAAATATCACAATCAACATAAACAACTAAAGCATCACTTTGTTTTATGTTAAAATACTAAATTTTTTTTCAAGAATCATACACTGGAAACAATGAGGTACAATTTGTAGTTTCCTTCAATTAGCTGATTTCTCATCTCCTTTTATTAGCTTATTTGCATTTTTTGTTGTTTCAGCTTTTTACTTACTCTCTTATGTATCAACCAAAAATAATAAAACACTTTGAACAAAGCTAGATTGCTAGGGCAAAATAACCCAACAAGCTTTAGTATCAATTGGATATTTTCCAGGGATCCTAAAAATGTAAAATTAGCAATCATGAAAGTTGCTTGCCTTTTCTTTAGCATGTTCAAGATTTATATTTAAAGAATTAGAATGCTTTCCTAGATGTAATTCAGAATCAAAAGTTCTATTACACTGATAAATGTGATTTTCCACTTCAGGCAAGTTCCTTTTTCTAGCCTGTGTTTTATGTGGCTGTTTGTTACTGAGACAAACAGAATGGCTAAATCAATACAAATGGCCCTCAAGGCCTAGAGAGACCACAAGAAAGTGTAGCATCATTAAACTAAATTACGGACAAGCACTTAAGGAGACAAATAAGTGTTTTGTTACCATAAGTCCTGATTTTTTTTTTTTTATAGTGAGAATGACTGAAAATGTTTACAAAACATGCATGATACCAGGAACAGGCTTCTGTGGCAGTGTAGTAATAGTTAGGTACAACTTAGTTGTTATGGTGGTTTTAATCAGATAGGGAAGTATAATCAAGAAGCAGAACTCGAATAGTTTTTTCCTGAGTCCTGATCGCTACCTGGTAGTAGGATAAATGTAATAAATATAACTCAGGAGAAATAATAATCAGTGTGATGAGAATCAGAGAGCAAGGAGACTAGATAGAGAACATGGTTGTACATGTGAGCTATGAGTTGAGCTAGGAGAAGGCAGACACTGATGAGGTAAAAATAAAATTATACTAGAACACAGTCTCAATCGGGGGCTCTCTTTCTGCACTCCAGGAAAATGCTCTCTGATGCCCAGGTTTATTTCACAAACTCCCCTTCAGCCAATGAAAACAGAGAGACTAAGCTCAATATTCTACAATTTGAATACAGGCCCAGGAGATAGAACACAGGACAGGATCTTTAAAAAAAAAAAAAAAGTTTTTTGAAAAATACATGTTAAGAAGAAGACTACAGTATATTGGCTAAGGTATTTTCAACTCAGAAGAGCTCAGGACATAAACAACCTGTGATGTCCTGGTGTATATGTATAGCAAGGTTTTCAAGGTCCTTTTGTTCAATTTGGCTTCATTACAATGTGGATGAGATGCTGTAGGAACTTCACCTTGTTTATACCAATCAGCCTATGGTAAAATTGTTTTCATTATACGTTGTTATCCTGGAGCTCCAAGAGCCAATCCAGCATGTTAAGTGAAGACTTACTATACTATACTAGAGGCCCAGTGCACAAAATTCGTGCATGGGGCGGGGGCTGTCCCTCAGCCCAGCCTGCACCCTCTCCAATCTGGGACCCCTTGGGGGATGTCCGACTGCCGGCCTAAACCGGCAGTTGGACTTCCCTCTCACAATCCGGGACTGCTTATTCCCAATCACTCGCCTGCCTGCCTACCTGCCTGATTGCCCCTAACCACTTCTGCCTGCCAGCCTGATCACCCCCTAACCACTCCCCTGCCAGCCTGATTGATGCCTAACTGCTCCCCTGCCAGCCTGTTTGCCCCTAACTGTCCTCCCCTGCAGGCCTGGTCACCCCTAACTGCCCTCCCCTGCAGGCCTGGTCCCCCCCAACTGCTCTCCCCTGCAGGCCTGGGTCTCCCCAAATGCCCTTCCCTGCAGGCCCGGTCACCCCCAACTTTCCTCCTCTGCCAGCCTGGTCACCCCTAACTGCCCTCTCCTGCAGGCCTGATCACCCACAACTGCCCTCCCTTGCAGACCTAGTCCCTCTCAATTGCCCTCCCCTGCTGGCCATCTTGTGGTGGCCATCTTGTGTCCACATGGGGGCAGCCATCTTTGACCACATGGGGGCAGCCATCTTATGTGTTGGAGTGATGGTCAATTTGCATATTACTCTTTTATTAGATAGGATAGAGGCCTGGTGCATGGATGGGGGCCAGCTGGTTTGCCCTGAAGGGTGTCCCAGATCAGGGTGGGGGTTCCCTTGGGGTGTGGGGCGGCCTGGGCGAGGGGCCTGTGGTAGTTTGCAGGCCAGCCACGCCCCCCGGCGACCCAAGAAGATGCCCTGGTATCTGGGATTTATTTATCTTCTATAATTGAAACTTTGTAGCCTTGAGCGTAGCCAAGCCTCCTGCATGCTCCTTGGCCACAGCCATTTTTGTTGGGATTTATTTATCTTCTATAATTGAAACTTTTAGCCTTGAGCAGAGGCCAAGGCAGGCCAGGGCTGTGGAAGCTTGGCTTCCTCCATTGCTGGGGGCAACTCAAGCCTCCTGCTCTCTCCAGCTCTGTGGCTGCCACCATTTTTGTTGGAATTTTTTATTTATCTTCTATAATTGAAACTTTGTAGCCTTGAGCGTAGCTAAGCCTCCTGCACGCTCCTTGGCCACAGTCATTTTTGTTGGGATTTATTTATCTTCTATAATTGAAACTTTGTAGCCTTGAGTGGAGTCCAGGGCAGGCCAGGGTGTGTGGGAAGCTTGGCTTCCTCCATTGGCGGGGAAACCCAAACCTCCTGCTCGCTCTGTGGTCGCATCCATCTTGGTTGGGTTAATTTGCATACTCGCTCCTGATTGGCTGGTGGGCATGGCTTGTGGGTATAGCGGAAGTATGGTCAATTTGCATATTACTCTTTTATTAGATGGGATACTCCATGCATGGCAGTTGGAACAGTGGTCATTCTATACAGTAGCTTGAAATTGTCCTTGAAAATAAAATGAAATAAATTAGCTTGATTAACTTTCTTCTGTGGGTTATTTAAGTTTAATATTAGAAAAAATATCCACTTGCATTATAAAATAATGATATTGTTTGAGGTCCACTATCCAAAGCCTAAAGTAAGACATGTTTCATACAGAATGTTTTTATATAAATGATTTTTATGATGAAGATACAGAGATTTGGATTTTAACATAAACCCTCTCTTGAAGTTCAAATTCTTTATAGCCTTTGTGAAAGATAGGATTCAGCACAAGGTTATTCTTGCTTGTCCATACCAGCTCCTAGAGTCATGAATTTAGAGGAATCATTATATATATATATATATATATATATATATATATATATATATATATATATATATATTTATCACCACCATTGTTATTTTGACTGATTAAATGGAAATTGAATAGATGACTTTTACCTCAGTAAATCAAGAGCATTTTTTATCTGTTATAAATGACATTGAGCTACAGTTCTACAAAGCACATTATAGTGGCTTGCGACTTTTCAAGAAAAAAATATATCCTATGGGCTTACTGAAAATTTGTCTTCAACATAGCAATACTTTTACATGTAAAAAAAGATAAAACTCAAAGAAATGAAAACAGAGATAAATAATTTTTATTTGTCCTTTGACAGCTGTGGTAGAGATAGATTTTAGTGCTCAAACATATGTGTTTCTACACTCTTTTCAAGTCTCTGGAAGGGTTCATCTTTGTTATCTTGCCACTGGATATCCCTATGCAACTGGTTCTGGTCAGAAAGTTGTAACCTGAAGTGGGCATGGGTCACTTATAGTCTAAAACATTTAGTTGCTGGTATGAATCCCTCAGTATTATTTCCCTTTTCTATGATGTAATGGAAGGAGACTCATATTCTAAGACTGAAACCATGATTTGAAGAATCACAGATCAGCAAATCACTACTTGGTGGAGAGCTGCCTGAGAGAGTTACCTGGATGCATAGGGGACTTAGCATGAGTAAGAAATAAACCTTCAATTTGCTGATTTCTCACCTTCTTTCATTAGCTGATTTGTGTTGATATTTCAGCACAACCTAGCATGTCCTAACAAATCCAACTTTACATGGCACTTTTTTGCTGAATGATATTTCCATGTAAAGTCTAATATAAAAGTATTTGTGTTTTGAAGTGCTATTAAATTGAATTTCCCCAAGCTTATTAGAAGCTGAGGCAAAACTAAATAATAAAAGTGAACATGACCAAATTTAGTCAAAATAGAAGTCACATCTTGATGCAACAATTTGGAATGTGAAAGGATGGTGCCAGTTAGTGCTTCAAATATTGTGTTGGCCACTATCTTTCTCTTAGAAAAGAATCTTCTACCCATATAAACAGAACTTTTGTGAGCAGTACATTTTACTATGTCAATATTCTATAACAGCCAGCATCTCTGATTTACAGGGTATTATAGTTGGCAGAGGGATATGAAGAGAAACCCTGAGGGTAATGTGTGGGTGTCTTATTTCTGGAGGGCAGGAAGTGACAAATACAGCCAAGGGAAACTCACCCATGCCAGGAATCCTTGGGGACGTTAGCGGAATTCATTTTTTTTTTTTAATAATAATGTTACTACTACTTTTTTAGCGCATTTTAAAGTAGCTATTTTAGAAAAAAAAGAAATGTTCCTTTCCTGAGAATGAAATATTTTTCAGAATGGAATTTTTTGTAGAATCTGTCTTCATTTGGGAGCATTTATAGTTATGAGAACGATAGGGAGCGTTGGAAAGTTTTAAAAGCCGTGGGAGATCTGACTTTTGAATATCAAACTTGGTTGGTATTCAAAACATATTTGGTTCATGTTCTTAATAACTTGTGAAAGCACATTTGTTGGAAAGTTATGAGATGATGACATAACTGGTAATCCCTCATTAGCATCACATTAGTATTCCCAGTGCCTTCTATTCTTGGTCTTAGCTGGTCCCCTTCATCAACTCTTGTTGTGTGGGAACATCAACATTCTAAAATTGATGAACTGAAAGCAAGGGGAATATCTTTATCTTGTTTTACATTTTTTAAGATTAAGGTTATGTTTGTGTGCATATTCATATGTAGGTTTATTGGTGGTACTATGAGCATAGAGAAGAGGAACAAAAATTTTAATTTTATTTTTTATCCCTATCTTTAATCCTCACTCTAGGATAAGTTTTTATTGATAGAAACATTTTCAAAGTCATATGTTGTTGTAGGCAAAATAATGCTCCCCTTAAGGTATCTGTATCCTTAACCTTAGATACCATGAATATACTCTCCTACCTGGCAAAGGGGAATGAAGGTCTCTCATGGTGGAATTAAGGTTGCTAATCTATTGACTTTAAAATAGGGGAGATTATTCTGGATTTACTGGATGGCCCTAGGGTGTTCAGAAAGATCCTTAAATGTCAAAAAGGAGGACAGAAAAGAGAGTGCTAGGATGTGAGAAAAGCTCAACCTGCTGTAGAAGAAAGGGGCCTTAAGCCAAGGACTGCTAATGGGTTTTAGAAGGTGAAAAATGCAAGGAAATGGAGTCACTGTGAATGGCTCCAGGAAAGAATGCAGCCCTGCTGACCCATGATCTTAATATAGTAGGACCCGTGATAATTTCTTGCCTACAGAGCTGTCAGATAATACATGTGTTTTTTAGGCTGGTATGTTTGCTATAATTTGCTACAAATGCAATAGAAGTCTAATTAGCATATCTTTAATGATGCATTAGAAATAAACATCTAAGAACCACTGTTCCTTAAGTCTTTGAGAGAACACTGAGCATAGTAATCAACTGTTCATAATTTCAATCAAAACCATCAATAACAATAACTACAACAAAAAAATATAAACAAATTTAAGTAAAAGCACATGGGAGTTTTATTGCAAATAAACCTCACTCTCCAGAATGCAAGGATTTGGGGACATGAAATCTAATTCTTGAAAGAAGTGGTAGAGGCTAGCTGTCCTCTGTGCTCAGGCTTGCTCAGATGCAATTTTGCTGGGAAACAGAAATGAACTAGATTTTCTTATGAAGTCCTTCTATGCTCACAAGTCTATGATTGAAGGATAAATCATAACAAGTCAGGATCTTAAAAGGTCAAGTTAAAGTTTACCACTGAGTTGGACTGGGTCGCAAGCTGAAAATGTTATTTAATACCGAGGCAGATTGTAAATTTGCCAATCCAATCAGATTCTGCTTTGATGTTATGCTTCTTGATTTGTAGGTTCTGGTTTATGGCAGTTCATATTTATTTTCACATGTATTTTCCTTTCTTCCTTTTTATAAAATTCTTGGAATTGCTACTTCTGCATCCTGCTTAAGCAAGTTATTCACTCAAGCCAATCTGCTAGTTTCCGCCATCATTTGGTTCCAATTTCAACTCCATTATTGTATAAAATTTCATGTTTACAACATTCTAACCCTATGTTAAGAATAACAGCCTCAGTCACCAAGGCTTATGGGTCCTTCAACATTTCCAAGTATGACAAATAGTCATAAAAAAGACATGCACATTTTAAACTGTATTTTGTGGCATAGTAACATTCCTCTAACTGAAGATAGGGATTTTTATTCAGCACAGAGGCCACTGCAGTGATCCCAAGTGCTTAGGAAAGACCCTGAAGATAGAGTCTTTTCAAGTCAGTTAAAAACTGGGTAGGAAAAGGAAATTAAGCAAGGCAAGATATTCACTTCAGTCTCAAAACATTATTAGAATATAGACTGTTGAAGAAGTTTAGGGAATTATGCAATGATAAGTAGGATTTAGTATAAAATTTTAATTAACTAGTCTTTTGAGACTATGTTCATTACTAAATCAACTAATTGAAATAGATCAGAAGAGATGGTTAAACAATTAATCCTGATTTTCTTCAATGTATTCTCTCTTCAATTAGCATTTGAAAATATCTGGGTTTTTGGTATGCCATAGGTGAAAGATCAGAATGGTCTCAGAGTATTTCACCATTAAAATAAATATTTTGGTGTTAAGGAAGTGGGAGCTCAAATACTTTTAGATATTTTTTTCTTCTTAAGCCAGGTAGAGGAGAGGCAGCTATGAAAAGAGAATTGGATTGAGAATAAAAAAAAAAATAGAAATCTCATCACTACTTTGTCACTAAAGAGTGTGACATTGGCGTAATTACTCTTACTTCTTGGTCCTTAGTTTTCATGAGTACAAAATGAAATCTTGGACCATATTAATCCAGTTATTAAAGAAAAAAATTGAGACTCTTCTATAGGCTTTTATATAGGCAATGATGATACATGAAATTAATAGAAGAAATGTACAGAATTTATAATCTGATTGCCCTTATTGAATAGTTTTCATCTAACTGTTATGAATCATTATAACATAATATTAAGGCAATTTAATATTAGCAAGTATATACCCCATACCTAAAAATATAGGCTTTCTAGGATTTCAGAATTAAAGTTCCTACAATAAAAAAAATTTCAGAACTTATTTTTTAAATAATATCTAAAAAGAATATATAGTTGATGAAAAATTTAAGAAACAATTTTAACATAAAAAATCAAAATACTTTTAGTAGCTCAAAATCCAGAGTTGCAAAAATGATTATATAAAATTGACTTATTAAATTACCACCTTATAAAGAGGACCTGTACCAACCCACTTTTCAGAGTGAGCTGTAGAGATGTGCATGAAATTTCTAGTTTATGAGACAAAATTTGAAACAAAGAGAAAATTTGTTTAAAAAAATTGATATAAAATGTCTTGTTCTTTTCTTTGTTTTAACTGCTAGTATAGAGCAAACCATAATTATAGCTAGATGACATATAAGAAGAGAGAATACTTTTGAGAATATCCACAGTTCAAGCATTTGTTAAAGAATGTAAATCAGCCCAGCCAGCGTGGCTCAGTGGTTGAGCATCACAGTTCAATTCTCAGTCAGGACACATGCCTGGGTTGCGGGCTCAATCCCCAATGTGGGGCATGCAGGAGGCAGCCAATCAATGATTCTCTTTCATCATTGATGTTTCTATCTCTCTCTTTCCTCTCTGAAATTAATAAAAATATATATTCTATATAATACAAGGCTAATATGCTAAGTGTCCAGTCGACTGGTCAGCTGTTCAATCAATCAAAGCGTAATATGCGAATGATATGCTAAGGCCGCTCAACTGCTCACTATGACGTGCATTGACCATCAGGTGGCAGACGCTCCGACCAGTAGGTTAGCTTGCTGCTGGGGTTCGACTGATCGGGACTGAGCGAGACAGATCAGGCCAAACATGTCCTGGAGCCCTCCTGTGGTCCCTGCCCTGCTGGCCAACCTCCCATGTCTCTCCCCAGCCCTGATCGTGCACCAGTGGGGTTCCTAGGCCTGGCCTGTGCCCTCTCGCAATCTGGGACTCCTCAGGGGATGTCAGAGAGCTGGTTTCAGCCTGTTCCCGCAGGCCAGGCCGAGGTCACTGGTGCACAAATTCGTGCACTGGGCCTCTAGTTTATATATAAAAAGGAATATAAATCGGAACAACTTTTGTTATATTCTCCTCTTTCCTTCTTTCTCTCTCTTTTCCTTCTCATCCCACCATTTCTTTCTTTTAGCTCTTCTATTACTGTTTGTTCTATACCTATTATTTTGTATCTTTCTTCTATCACACATTCTCTCTTTTAAATACTATTTTATTTCAGAAGTCCCCTTCTCTCTCATTTTCTCTCTTATCACTCTTCCTTCCAATTTTTTTCTCTTAATTATTATTTACTCGTATTTCTAGTCTGAGGCCTCACCAAAACCCTCGTACTGACAAGAGAATAAGCCATTTTTCTCCTTCTTGGTAGAGTCCTAATGAGAGTCATGTGGGTTATCCTGTTCATTCTTCACCATTCAGTTGTCAGTTACTTCCTTTCACTTTCAGATGCCACTATTGGTTATTCCTTCCAAGCCCTCATCATGCCTCAATAACTTATACTCAAGTGGAAAATCCATTAGTCCTATTCCACATCCTCTAAGAATCTTGTCCCAAATCCTCAGAGGCTTCTTATTAATGATTCCTGATTATTAATATCTCTAGAGTTGACCTGGATATTATTTTGGTTGGTTACTTTTCAATAATTAATAAACATGGACATTTAGCCACTTCTCTTAGTAACAAATGAGATGTTCCTCTCCAGCTTTGTAAACTACCTCCAATAAATTCTTCAATTTGTTTTCTGTTGGCCTATGTTAGTCAAGACTTTCTGTTGAAAGTGAGAAATCTAAACTCAGACAACATAAGTCTTAAAGAAAAAGTGTTTCCTCAAATAATCAGTAGTTCAAAGGAAGATTCTCTTCATATTCAGTCAGATCTAAGGCATCAGTGATGTCATCAGGTTGCTGTTCTCTCTTTTTCTCCTTCTTAATTTCTCAATTCTGCATCCTTTATATGTTTGCCTAATATCTGCTCCCTGTCACATAGACTGGATTTCTGCATTATAATAATTCCAAAACAGTATTCTATAAACTAAAAATGCAAAAGTTAGTCTCTTGCAGCTTCAACAGAAATTTGAAGATATAAAACCTCCCTTAAGTTTATGCCTAGTTCTTAAAAATTCAGGAAGATATGGTAGTGTCTGGCCCAGTCTACATAATACAAACACTCTGTATTATTACAAATAGAAGATATGGGAGGCTATGGTATAGAGCCATAATTATAATCCATAATAAACCTCTATGAAATATAGGAAGTATTCCCAAAGGGAGGTGGGAAAGAATACTGAACAGACAAAAATTATACTTGGAGCGGTACAATCTACATAGACTCTTTCAAAATGATAGAATTCTAGGGAAAAGCCTTATAAAGTCCAGAACTAGTGAACTGTGGTAGATATCAGAAGAAAACCAGTTAAATTTCAACAAATAGAAAAGTTAAGTATAGATTGCATAACTAATTTAACTAAACTCCTTGGAGGTGTCAATTTTTCCAAAATAAATTATTGATTGATTTTAGAGAGAGGAATTGAGAGACAGAGAGAGAGACATTGATTTGTTGTTCCATCTACTTATGCATTTTTTTGGTTAATTCTTGTGTGTAACCTGATGGGGAATCAAACCTGCAACCTTGGAGTATCGGGATGATGCTCTAACCAACTGAACTATCTGGCTAGGGTGGGAGGTGTCAATTTTTTAAGTGACTTTATTAAATTAGGTTTGAATTCCCATATTTTATGTCACATATGATTAAGAATAAATTTACATCTACTAGTATTAGGGGATCAAAAGTTGTATTTTGTGGTTTTCCTTTTCTTTCTAATATTTGTTCTTTCTCTTCTAACACTTACATTCTTATTTGGGATTCTACTTTAGCTCCAATTTTAGTCTAAAACCTTAAGCTGTAACAGCCCCTGCCCTAATATATACCATTTCACTAAGAATAAAATCTTGCCTGAAATGTGACCTCATGTTCTCTCACTCTGACTACACCGGCCTCCCTTGAAGTTCTTCAAACATGCCAAGCACACTCCCACCTCAGGGCCTTTGCACTACTGTTATTTCTTTCTGGGACACTCTCCTCCCCATAATCACATGGCTTATTTTCTCACATAATAAACATCTTTCCTCAAATGTCCCCTTTTCAGTCTATGTAAAACAAACAAATGGAGAAAACCCTCTCTACCCCATTAACCTACTTGTTTTTTACATAGCACTTTTTAACCACCAAACACATTATATTTATGTTTGTTTACTTTCCCTTTACCCACCCACATGTGAGTTACTTGACAAGAAAAATTGGTTTGTGTAATGCTATAGTTCAGCACCCAGGATAATACCTGGTATATTGTTGGTTTATAATAAATATGGGCTGGGCAGGAAGCAGGTGGAGGGGGAAATGAGGTACAAAAAGGGGGAGCATCTGTAATACTCTCAACAATAAAGATTAAAACAGATTTGAAGGAAGAAAGAATGAATAAATTGTCTTATCACCAAGACACAAATGTAGGCTTATAACACAGACCTATTTGGTCAGATATCATATCTCCTGCCCAGAGTAATGCTTTGAGAATGGCCATGAGACCTATATCAAATAAATGGTATGTCTTCACAGTAAAGAAGTGACACTACAGAAAAAAAAAATCCAAATCAAAGCAATGAGACCTATGAAGAGAACATCCTGAGCAATAATCTAGAACAGAGATGATGAGGAGCATGATGACTCTAACAATCTTTCCCCTTTATTTTTATGCCACTTGGAGCTTGAAATGTTTTTCTTGAAATTTAAAATATTCTGAAGTCCTTGATTTTTCTTTCCAAAAGTGCCTACACCACAATCAGTAATTAATGTGCATGTTGATTTTTAATACTATAATTTGTTATATGTTTTATAAATTTTGCTTATTAGGAAGATGATACCATATTACTGTTTTTAGTATATATGAATTCTAGTCATATTTGCATGATATATTTATTCAGATCATTTAATGATAGATCATTGGTTATGACTTGAAAATTGAGGAGATATCAAAACAAGGCTAAATATGATGTTCTTGCACATACCCCACTCTCAACAGCAGTTTGGCAGACATCCTTAAACAAAAGTGCCTTGGTGGGAATTGTGAGATCCAGCACTATACGCAAATGCACTCAGGAGTCTTTCACACCCATGCATTGGGTAATACTCACACAGGCCTCAATCCTGACGATGGACCATTCAGTGGCCTGTGAACCAGCTCCAAGCCCTCTTGTGCATTGTTGGTGGGATAGTAAATTGGTACAGCTACAATGGATAGCAGTGTGAAGGTTTCTCGAGAATTAAAAATTGAACTACTATGTGATCCAGCAATCCCCTGTAGGTACATATCCAAAGGAAATGCAATCAGTATCTGCAATTCCATATTCATTGCAGCATTATTCACAACAGCTAAGATATGGAAACAACCTAAGGATGATGATGATGATGATGATGTGTGTGTGTGTGTGTGTGTGTGTGTGTGTTCCTACCATTTATAACAACATGGATGAACTTGAGAGCATTATGCTAAGTGAAATACGTCAGGTAAAGAAAAAACAAATATTGTACGAGGAATCTTACTTGTAGAATCGAAAAAAGCCAAATTCAGAGAAACAGAGTAGAATGGAGGTTGCCAAGCACTTGGGGTTGAGGTAAATGGGGAGATATTTATCAAAGGTACAAATTTCATTAGGAGATGAATAGTTCTGAGGAGCTAGTATGAAGCACAGTGACTATAGTTAGCTATACTCTATTATATACTTGAGAGTTGCTAAGAGAGTAAAATGTTCTCACCACACCAAAAAAAGAAGGTAATGTTGTAAGGTGAGGGAGGTGTTAATAACTAACCTTACTGTGATAATAATTTTACAATATATGTATATCAAATTTAAAAAAATTGAATGCACTTTTTATATAACATAACTGTT
The DNA here is from genome assembly GCF_963455305.1 of Plecotus auritus. Taxonomy (NCBI): domain Eukaryota; kingdom Metazoa; phylum Chordata; class Mammalia; order Chiroptera; family Vespertilionidae; genus Plecotus; species Plecotus auritus. The sequence goes on from NC_137776.1 coordinate 28,837,422, forward strand.
ACAAATCTGTCATTATGCTTGTACCACATCTCTTAATAGATCCAGAGAATCTCAGATGGAAGGATCCAAGCCTCAAGTTTAACCATTTTATTTTACATATTAGGACACTGAGATTGGAGAAATGTAATAATCTAGCTAATAAACAAAAAGTCATATGGTTTATCTTATTTAAGTCTTTTCATAAGCCTAGTTGAATTTCAGTATTTACACATTCATAAATAGAAATATAGCTATGAAAATAAAACCAAATTAGCAGTCAGTGGTAACTAAAGATTTCATAGCAGGTGCAGCCCTTAAATTTATCTTGTCTCACATTCCAAGTGGTGCAACAAGTGCAACACCCCCAACTATATTCAACCAACACATCTTAATACAATTGAGTGAAAATACTGTATTTTTCCATGTATAAGATGCTATTTTTTTCTAAAATCATTAGACTGGAAATCGAGGGGTGTCTTATACACAGAAGTCAGCCAAGGAGGGGGCCATGCGGATGTGTAGCTGCCCATACCTTGTCAAATAGGCTTCCTCCAATCATGAGCCTTATTGTTACTGATGTCAGCTGATGCCATAATTGGAGGTGGAGGTGGAGGTGGAGAGTGTGCAGATGCAACAGGGACCAGAGGATTCTGAGCCCATAAAGATGTCAAAAATAAAAAGATAAAAAGATAAATACTGGTAACTGATTGTCTTACTCTGCAAAATTCAAACTGAATGTAATCAGCTATGCAAAAGAGCATGGAAATAGAGTAGTAGAGAGAAAATTTGGACCTCCTCCCACTGAGTGTATGATCAGACAGTGGAGAAAACAGGAAGAACAACTCCTTAAGATGCCAAAAAAGTAGAAGGCCTTAAGAGAAAAACCAGCAAAATGTTTAAAATATTGGGGAGTGTCTTATACATGAGGGTTTATAGAAAAGTGGGGGGGGGTGTCTTATACATGAGGGTGTCTTATACATGGAAAAATATGGTACTCAGCATGAAAGGTCAAGATTAATACCAGGAAATTGGTGGCATGACTACTGTTAAGACATTTTGGCCTAAGTGACATTCAATCGTAACAGAGATAAGGCTTGACTTATTCATCTTGGTTAATTTGGTTCAGTGTTCTTAAAATGTGACCTAAAATAAATAAACAAAATGTGATCTAGCCTTTCCCATTAGTGTTTATTTATGTGAACTTTCAGGCCCAACAGTATTTAGAAACAGAGACTGTCAATTGCCAATCCAATATATATAAATTAGCACAAATTAGCATCTCAGTTAATTTACTTACAAATAACAATTCAGAAAACATATAAAAAAATGGGAGAGGAAGGGAATAATGGCGGCGGAATAGACAGACGTGTTCCGAGCCTTGTCCCGGAGCAGAAAGAAAGAACAACTGAGGGTCGCGCAAGGAGTGTTTGTTGGCTGGCTGGGAGACAGCTGAATTCCAGAAGGAGGTGGGGGACTGCTGAACGGGGTTCCCCTGACCTGGCAGCACGAACTGCGGCTGGGTCCCCTCCCGGAGCTGCGGGCTTGGACGCGGAGTCTGCGCCATCTTGATCCGGAAAGTGGAGTTTATCTGAAGCCTGAGAATCCACAACGGCGGCACCCCAGGAACAGCTGCGAGCCCCAGAACAACGCTCCCCAACTGGCGCAAGCACACGGGTTCAGAGAAGCTCTACACTCCACCACGGAAAGGTCAGATTTCGCCTGGGATAAGGTGAGGTCTCTGGTCCCGGCGGGAGAGAGGAACGCGCGTTTTGCGGGAGCTGGAGGACCAGGGAAGTCTGTGCCTAGAAAAGTCCGTGGCTGTAGGGGCTGGCGTGATCTGTGACTGTGGAAAGAGGCCCTCAGAGCTGCTAAGAGAAGGGCACTCTAAAAAGCAACCCATTTTGATCTGAAGTGCAGGGACACCCTAAGAATTTCAGGCAGTCCAGACTTACGCGCAGCCCGTGCGCTCCCTGGGTGCCTGGGCTTACTCGCAGTCCCGGAATTCACACACTTGGGCTTTTTCCTCTTCAAATCCTTGCATCTGATTACTAAGCCCAATACATAGGATCACCCAGTTGGGGACACCCTGGGAGACTGCAGGGGAAGGTTGTTTTTCTGGAACCTGGGGATCGGAGCGGGGAGTGACCATCAGAGAGCCAGCTCTGAGGCAGCCCACTCCCACAGGCCCATGGCGAGTGCCACAGGGAAAGAAGGCTCTAACACTGCCTAGAGAGGCCATAGATAGACCCGGAAGTCAATCCAGAAACACTGCCACCCAGGGGCTGAATCACAAATTGACTCTTGTGTAATCAAAAATAAAGGAATACGAGAAATTAAGACACACCGCCTGCTTAAAATCAGGACTGGCTTACAACACCGAAGAGCAGTGGATCGCAGGGAACTGCAATACTGTCTGGACTGAGAAACAGGCGTGCCAAACAGAAAAACAGAGGAAGTGAATGACCTTCACTACTCCACATTTTATTTTTACCTTTTATTTTTTTTATTTTTTTTATTTTTTTTATTTTTTTTAAATTTTCATTTTTTGCATCTTTTAATCAAGAAACTTTTTTTTCTTTTTTCATCACTTGATTTTACCTTTTTAATGATTACATTTTTATTTTCAATCCGTATTATTACTACTGCTATTTTATCTTTTTTTTTTTTTTTTTTTTTTAAAGTGTCATTTTATTCTCTCTTCATTTTATTTTGGGATTAGGGTTATACATTCTATTTTTTATCTTTCCTTTAGCATCGTTTTACTCTATCTCAACTCTACCTTTAGGCCATCACTCTCTTCCTAACCTCCCCCTTTTCAGTGTCCTGTTTGTCTTACCCTTTTACTGCTTTAGATTTTCCCTATTCTTTCTGTTTACCCCTTGTTAAAATTTCACCCTACTTACATATCTAATCTCCAATCCCCTGCTCCAAGTCCACATACACCTTTCCCTTCGCTGTCTGAGTTATCCATAAACTTGTCCTTATCTCTGTCCTTTTGTTGTTGTTTGCTTGAATGTAGATTATATCCAATTTTTATGCTTTTTTTGTGAGATTGTTTTGCTTATTCTTCTTTTATTTATTTTTTTGTTTGTTTTGTGCTTCAGCTTTCCCTTGCCTCACTCCATATTAGTTGGTGTTGTAGTTTGTACTAATCCCCAGGCACTTGTTGCTGGCATTTGCTGGGATTAGTGATTGTTCTATTCGAGTTTTATCCCCAATATATATAGTCTGTTCCCCTTTCTCTCTTAGTCAATTTCTTATCTCTCTTACTTTTTTTTTTTCTCTTTACTTTCCCTTTTCCCAATTTCATTTTCACACTCCTTCTTTCTTTTTTTTTTTTCTTTCTTTCTTTTTTCCTCTTCTTCTTTCTCTTCTATCACCTAATTTGCCTTTCTCTGGTGGTCACCTTTATTGGAGGTTATTAATATCGTGAATACATTCCTGTTCAGTGCCTTGTGAGTTGTACCTGGTAGTGCTGTATTTTGTGCCTTTAAATCAACCCAGGAGAGAGAGAACTACATAACCAGACACCCAGAGAAGAGAGACCATGGGGAGACAAAGAAGCAGCCCGCATATGAAAGAAAAGCAGGCATCACCAGAAAAGGAAGTAAACGAAATGGAGGCAAGCAACCTTCCAGAAAAAGAATTCAGAGAAATGGTCATAAGGTGGCTGAAAAGAATGGAAGACAAATTCGACAATATGAGCAAGAACCAAGAGGAAATGAAGAAGAACCAAGAAGAAATGAAAAATGACATCGCTGCTGTAAAGAACTCAATAGAAAGCATCAAGAGTAGACTAGAAGAAGCAGAGGACCGCATCAGTGAGCTAGAAGACAAGATGGAAAAAAATACCCAAGAAAAGCAACTTCTAGAAAAAAAAATTAAAAGGCAGGAGGAGAGTCTAAGGGAACTTTGGGACAACACGAAACAAAACAACATCCGCATAATAGGGGTTCCAGAAGGAAAGGAAGCTGAGCAAGGAATAGAAAACCTCTTTGAAGAAATAATGACAGAAAATTTCCCAGATATAGGGAAGAAAAAACCCACACAAATCCAAGAAGCCCACAGAGTCCCAAGCAAAATGAACCCCAAAAGACCGACGCCAAGGCACATTATAATTAAATTGGCAAACACCAACGACAAAGTAAGAATCTTAAAAGCAGCAAGAGAGAGACAGAAAGTTACATACAAAGGAACCCCCATCAGACTAGCAACTGATTTCTCAACAGAAACTCATCAGGCCAGAAGGGAATGGAATGAAATATACAAAGTCATGCAAAGGAAGGGGCTGAATCCAAGAATACTGTACCCAGCAAGGCTGTCAATCAAAATTGAAGGTGAAATCAGGAGCTTCACAGACAAAAAAGGACTAAGGGAATTTATTACCACCAAACCAGCAATGCAAGAAATGCTAAAGGGTCTACTGTAAAAAAAAAAAAAAAAAGAAAGAAAGAAAGAAAGAAAGAAAGAAACAGGAAGCGAAGAAGTAACACAGGGGTAAAGAATAGGAATGGCGACAAATAAGTACCTATCAATAATAACTTTAAATGTAAATGGATTAAATGCCCCAATCAAAAGACATAGGGTAACAGATTGGATAAGAAAACACGACCCATATATCTGCTGTCTACAAGAAACCCACCTCAGAAAAAAAGACGCACACAGACTGAGGGTGAAGGGATGGAAAAAGGTTTTCCAGGCAAATGGAACTGAAAAAAAAGCTGGGGTAGCAATACTTATTTCTGACAAATTAGATCTCAAACTGAAGGACATAACAAGAGATAAGGAAGGCCATTTCATAATACTAAAGGGAGCAATCCAACAAGAAGAAATAACTCTGGTAAACATATATGCACCCAATACAGGAGCACCCAAATACATAAAAAAACTCCTGGAAGATATCAAGGGAGACATTGACAGCAATACAATCATAGTAGGAGACTTTAATACCCCACTATCACCATTGGACAAATCCTCTAAACAAAACATCAGCAAAGAAACATCAATCCTAAATGACTCACTAGACCAGATGGAATTAATTGACATCTTCAGAACATTTCACCCCAAAGCCACAGAATATACATTCTTCTCAAGCGCACATGGATCATTTTCAAAGATAGACCATATGTTGGGACATAGGCAAAGTCTCTTCAAATTCAAGAAGATAGAAATCATATCAAGCATCTTCTCAGACCACAGTGGCATAAAACTGGAAATCAACTACAATAAAAACAACCCAAAGAAATCAAACACATGGAGACTAAACAGCATGCTATTAAACCATGACTGGGTTACCAGAGAGATCAAAGAAGAAATAAAAAACATCATGACAACAAATGACAATGAAAACACTACAATCCAAAATCTATGGGACACAGCGAAAGCAGTCTTGAGAGGGAAGTTCATAGCTCTACAAGCCTACTGCAAAAAACAAGAAACAGGAGTAATAAATTACCTAACCCAACAACTCAAAGAGTTAGAAAAAGAGCAACAAGGAAAGCCCAGTGTAAGCAGAAGGAAGGAAATAATAAAGATCAGAGCACAGATAAATGACATAGAGACCAAAGAAACAATACAAAAGATCAACAAAACCAAGAGCTGGTTCTTTGAAAGGATAAACAAGATTGATGAACCTCTAGCCAGGCTCACCAAGAAGCAAAGGGAGAGGACCCAAATAAACAAGATCAGAAATGAAAGAGGTGAAATAACAACAGATCCCGCCGAAATACAAAGGATTGTTAAAAAATACTACGAACAACTCTATTCCAACAAACTGGACAACCTGGAGGAAATGGACATATTCCTAGAAAAATATAACCTTCCAAAACTCAATCAGGAAGAATCTAAACAGCTCAACATGCCAGTAACTATGGAAGAAATTGAAGCAGTCATCAAAGAGCTTCCGGCAAACAAAAGCCCGGGGCCAGACGGCTTCACAGGAGAGTTCTACCAAACATTCAAGGAAGAACTAAAACCTATCCTCCTCAGACTATTCCAAAAAATTCAAGAGGAAGGAACACTTCCCAGCTCCTTCTATGAAGCCAGCATCACCCTAATACCAAAACCAGATAAAGACAACACAATGAAAGAGAATTACAGGCCAATATCCCTCATGAATGTAGATGCCAAAATCCTCAACAAAATTCTAGCAAATAGGATCCAGCAATACATCAGAAAGATCATACACCATGACCAAGTAGGGTTTATCCCAGGAATGCAAGGATGGTTCAATATCCGCAAATCAATAAATGTGATACATCACATAAACAAATTGAGAGATAAAAATCACATAGTCATATCAATTGATGCAGAAAAAGCATTTGACAAAATCCAACACCCTTTCTTGATAAAAACTCTCAACAAGGTGGGAATAGAAGGATCATACCTCAACATCATAAAAGCTATATATGATAAACCCACAGCTAACATCATACTCAATGGGCAAAAACTAAAACCATTTCCCCTAAGAACAGGAACAAGACAGGGATGCCCACTCTCACCACTCCTGTTTGACATAGTACTGGAAGTATTAGCCACTGCAATTAGACAAGAAGAAGAAATAAAAGGCATCCAAATTGGAAAAGAAGAAGTAAAGCTGTCCTTATTTGCAGATGACATGATATTGTACATAAAAAACCCGAAAGACTCCATCAAAAAACTAACAGACTTAATAAATGAATTCGGCAAAGTAGCAGGATACAAAATTAACACCAAGAAATCTATGGCATTTCTATACACCAACAATGAACTTACAGAAAGAGAGACTAAAAAAGCAATCCCATTTTCCATCGCACCAAAAAAATTAAGATACTTAGGAATAAACCTAACCAAGGAGGTAAAAGACCTATATGCGGAAAACTACAGGACACTGAAAAAAGAGATAGAGGAAGATGTAAACAGATGGAAGAACATACCATGTTCATGGATTGGTAGAATCAACATCATCAAAATGTCCATACTACCCAAAGCAATCTATAGATTCAATGCACTCCCCATTAAAATACCAACGGCGTATTTCACAGACCTAGAAAGAACTCTCCAAAAATTCATCTGGAATAAAAAAAGACCCCGAATAGCCACAGCAATCCTGAGAAAGAAGAATAAAGTAGGAGGGATCTCAATACCAGATTTCAAGCTGTATTACAAAGCCACTGTCATCAAAACAGCCTGGTACTGGCACAAGAACAGACATATAGATCAATGGAACAGAATAGAGAATCCAGATATCGACCCAAACCAATATGCGCATTTAATATTTGACAAAGGAGGCATGAGCATACAATGGAGTCAAGACAGTCTCTTTAATAAATGGTGTTGGGAAAATTGGACAGATACATGCAAAAAAATGAAACTAGATCACCAACTTACACCATACACAAAAATAAACTCAAAATGGGTACAGGACTTAAATATAAGACGGGAAACCATAAAAATACTAGAGGAATCCACAGGCAGCAAAATCTCAGACATATGCCAAAAGAACTTTTTCAGTGATACTGCCCCTAGGGCAATGGAAGCCAAAGAGAAAATAAACAAATGGGACTACATCAAAATAAAAAGCTTTTGCACAGCAAAAGAAACCATCAACAAAACAACAAGAAACCCCACTGTATGGGAGAACATATTTGCAAATGGTATGACTGATAAAGGTTTAATTTCCAACATCTACAGGCAGCTTATACAACTTAATAAAAGGAAGATAAATGATCCAATAAAAAAATGGGCAACGGACCTAAATAGAAGCTTTTTGAAAGAAGACAGAAGGAAGGCCAAGAGACACATGAAAACATGCTCAAAGTCACTAATTATCCGAGAGATGCAAATCAAAACAACAATGCGATACCATCTCACACCTGTCAGAATGGCTATCATCAACAAATCAACAAACGACAAGTGTTGGCGAGGATGCGGAGAAAAAGGAACCCTCGTGCACTGCTGGTGGGAATGCAGACTGGTGCAGCCACTGTGGAGAACAGTATGGAGTTTCCTCAAAAAACTGAAAATGGAACTCCCATTTGACCCAGTAATCCCACTCCTAGGAATATATCCTAAGAAACCAGAAACACCAATCAGAAAGGATATATGCACCCCTATGTTCATAGCAGCACAATTTACAATAGCTAAGATTTGGAAACAGCCTAGGTGCCCATCAGCAGATGACTGGATCAGAAAACTATGGTACATCTACACAATGGAATACTATGCTGCCGTAAAAAAGAAGGAATTACTACCATTTGTAGGCACTTGGATGGAATTAGAGAACATTATGCTAAGTGAAATAAGCCAGTCAATGAAAGAAAAATACCACATGATCCCACTCATTTGGGGATAATGAAAAACATTATAAACTGATGAACAAAAAGATAGTTACAGAGGCAGTAAAGCATCAAACAGACTGTCAAATTACAGTGGTAAGGTTAGGGAGAGGTGGGGGAAATAAGAGATCAACTGAAGGACTTATATGCATGTATATAAGAGTAACCAACGGATGCAAAACATTGGGGGGTGAGGGCATGTATGGGAGTGGGGTGGGGGTGGGGGGCAATGGTAAGATATGTACACATATAATACCTTAATAAAAATTTGAAAAAAAAAAAAAAAAAAATGGGAGAGATTTCCATGTATAACTTCAGGCATGATTGTAGCATCTTTATAGGTTCTAAGATCTTCCTTATGGAGGTTACATAACATCTTATTTTATGTACAGTTTAAGAATTAGTCATATGTTAGGTTTTTAATATAACAGCTCTATGAGGCAAGTACAATAATTACCTTTTTTTACAAATATAGAAACTGAGATACAAAACAATAGTTTAAGGTCACTATTCACTGCACCCCACAGAATTATTATAGTTTGATTAAATAAATTAAATATAGTTAGAATATACTATGTTGTGGTTAAAATTATTGGGTTTTTTAAAATTTTCCAAATATATACTAAGACTCTGCTATGTCTAGGTATGGTTCTGAAGCCAGTATACAGCAATTAAAAACAACAACACACAGATAAGATCACATCCTCTCAGTCTTACTACCAAGGACAAGGAGATAATAAAGAAGATAATTTGCTTTTAGTCTTGAAGAAGTTCTTGAAGAACTAAATGGAATAAAGTGATAGAACATAGAGTGATGCGGGGTTAGTGAGATAATGAATGCCTTTAGATAAGGTGTTCCAGAAAGCATTCTTTGATGAAGCAACGTTTTCAGTTGATAGTTCAGTAATGATAGACAGCCAGACATATAAAAATACAAAAGACGAACATTTGGGGTACAATGTATATCAAGTGAAAGTTTTCTTATATGTACATGAGTTTTGCATGATCAAAGGATGAAAAAAGCTATAGAGACTGGAATGAACAATAAAGGGGATGAGGATAGAAAAGTAGATGAGGTCCAGGTTCTGAAGGACTTCATAGACCAAGATCTTCCTTGGTCATAGGTCAGAGATTGTTAAATTTTTATGGTATTTACATGATTTGATTTATATTTTAAAAGATAACTATAAGATAAATGTACAACAATAAAAGCCAAAAAATAGTTAAGAGGGGATTGCAGTAGTTCATATAAAGATAGTGGACTTGAAATTTGCTAGTAATGGAAGCCTTCAAACTGATATTTGTTAATCTTTCCTGCCCACAAGGCTGGTTCCAGCCTCCTGTTTCTATTAGTCAGTGTTTGAGAGTCTGGTTTAAACTTGAAAATCCATCAGGACCCAACATCATGGTTAGATTAAAACATTGAAATTGTTATAACCCTATTACCTTTTTTTCAGCACAATCACCTGGAAGTATGCTGTATCCTATCTAATAAAAGAGTAATATGCAAATTACACTACACCCACAAGCCACGCCCACAAGCCAATCAGGAGCAAATATGCAAATAAACCCAACCAAGATGGCTATGGCCACAGAGAGCAGGAGGGAGGCTTGGGTTTCCACGGCAATGGACGAAGCCAAGCTTTCCACCTGCCCTTGCCGGCCCAGCCCTCCACTCAATGCTACAAAGTTTCAATGATAGAAGATACATAAATCCCAACAAAAATGGCTGCCACCACAGAGCAAGCAGAAGGTTTGGCTTCACTCCAGACTACAAAGTTTCAATTGTAGAAGATAAATAAACCCCAGATACCAGGGCCTCCACTTGGGTTGCCAGGTCGAGTGGCTGGCCTGCAAACCACCACAGGCCCCTGGCCCAGGCTGCCCCACACCCCAAGGGAACCCCCACCCTGATCTGGGACACCCTTCAGGGCAAACCAGCTGGCCCCCACCCATTCACCAGGCCTCTATCCTATCTAATAAAAGAGTAATATGAAGATTGACCATCACTCCAACACACAAGATGACTGCCCCCATTTGGTCAAAGATTCTGCCCCCATGTGGACACAAGATGGCTACCACAAGATGGCCAGCAAGGGAAGGCAGTTGGAAGGAACCAGGCCTGCAAGGGAGGGCAGTTGTGGGTGATCAGGCCAGCAGGGGAGGGCAGTTGGGAGGGACCAGGCCTGCAAAAGAGGGAAGTTGCGGGTGACCAAGCCGGCAGAGGAGGGAAGTTGGGGGCGACCAGGCCTGCAGGGAAAGGCAATTGGGAGGGACCCAGGCCTGCAGGGGAGAGCAGTTGGGGGTAACCAGGCCAGCAGGGGGAGGGAGGCAGATAGGAGCAAACAGGCTGGCAGGGGAGCAGTTAGGCATCAATCAGGCTGGCAGGGGAGTGGTTAGGGGGTGATCAGGCTGGCAGGCAGAAGCAGGTAGGGGCAATCAGGAAGGCAGGCAGGCGAGCAGTTGGGATGGATTGTGATAGGGATGTCCGACGGGCAGTCGGACATCCCTCAAGGGGTCCCAGATTGGAGAGGGTGCAGGCTGGGCTGAGGGACACACGCCCCCTGTGCACAAATTTCATGCACCGGGCCTCTAGTATATTAATATCTACTTAGCAACATAGTCTAGATTTATGACCATATCCTTGTTCTGGCAAATATATAGTTGAGTCAATTCACCAAATGAAACCAATGATCCCAGATTCCTCTGCATTCTTACTGCTCCAATGGCAGAGCTCCTGGCATATCATATCTATTTGATCACCCTCCATCTGGAAGAATATAGAGTACCTAAATTCCGTGAGGCAATAATTCTGTTATATTTCTTATTTGTCTCACTCTTCATGGGCTATCCCCGTGGTCGGCAAACTGCGGCTCGCGAGCCACATGCGGCTCTTTGGCCCCTTGAGTGTGGCTCTTCCACAAAATACCACGGCCTGGGCAAGTCTATTTTGAAGAAGTGACGTTAGAAGTTTAAGTTTAAAAAATTTGGCTCTCAAAAGAAATTTCAGTCGTTGTACTGTTGATATTTGGCTATGTTGACTAATGAGTTTGCCGACCACTGGACTATCCTATTCCTGATTCAATAAATGCAGTTTGCATTGAGATACAGATACATGAGAGAACATTCAGAAAATGGCAAGCAGAATGAGATGGAAGATGGAATCTGTCACTTGAGGAGCCATTGAAGGAAACATGCCATTTTAGCCAAGAGAATAATAGGCATTAATATGAATTAAATAATCTTTAAATATTGGTGGTATCTCAGGAACTCTGTATGTGTTTAAGAGTGGGTTAGTGTACCTTGAACACAGCTTTCATTTCATTGTGAGGAATTCCTTTGTTGGCCAAAGATTGAATGTACTCCTTCATAAACGTTTATTTTTTGCATGCACAGAAAGATCTTCTATATAGTTTTTAGTAATAAAATCTCATTTATATAGGAAAAAAAAACATTCTAAGAACATTTGACTTGAGTAAGTTTAATTCATCTCAATATCATGGCTTCAGAGATGAATATGGTACCAATGGATATCTGACCAATAAGTAAATCCTGCCTCTCAAATGGCAGTGACTCATTCAGTGATGGACACAGTACCCTAGGCACACAAAAAAGACTAATTTCTAGGACAGTTATTTGACCTGAGTTCTCTTTCCTCTAGGGTTGCTGAATTAAGAAGACAGAAGCTTAGAACTTTCAGAGACCACACAGTGTGGAGAGAGATTTTGTTTGAGAATGAATCAAACACTAATAAAGAAAGGTGATTCAGAGTGTGGAGGAGAATGTGTTATATGAGTCATTAAATTCCTTTTATACTTATGTCATTTTGAATAGAATTTTTGGTACTGGAAACTGAAGGAAACCTGATTAATACAGGGCAGGTCTATGTGTTATACACATAGAAAAAAAATATATATAACTTGCTTCTTTCTAACTAATTATAGTACACTCAAGAAAACATGACTAGCTTTCATAAAATAATAAATGATGTGACAAGAGGCAGCCAATCAATGATTCTCTCTCATCATTGATGTTTCTATCTCCCTCTCCCTTCCTCTCTGAAATAAAAAAAAAAAAAAAAATACTGCATTTAAGATGTATTCCACTATTTTTTGTTGAATAACATGGTGCTAAGTTCTGAGTAACCTAAAAAGAAATTCAATACAAACTGCCCTAATGAACCTTACAATGTAACTGGGTTTAAGATGTAAAAAATGCACAGGTGGTCATATAAACAAGTAAATGAAGAGCCATTATATGTTAGAGACACTCTTAATGACCAGCACAAAATAATGAGTGATTTAGCTGTGTCAATATTTAATGGACTATTGATTTATATGTAGAAACTCTATTAACACATTAAAATGGAATTTAAATAATTGAGAACCTTTTTCTTAGGCAACCATTTTCCTTCCTCATCTGTTTCTTGTTTAGAAATTTTATTGTTTTCCATCTGTCTTTTCACTTTGTTTTGTTACTAGAAATTATCTTGACAGTCTATAAAAAAATGAATGAATTATTATTTAAGTATAAAAACCACATGGAAAAATAATTGATAGCAATGTGACAATGAAAGAGAAATTACTTGTTCTACAAGAACATAAACTGTCTATATTATATTCTTAAGCAAAGCTGAATCAAATAACATTTGGAATTTATGCTCATGTGAGAGGTCATTTAGGTGAGAGAACAATCAAGCCATTTCAGTTTGTATTTTACTTTTTTCAAATAAATTTTCCATTCAAATATAACATGCTTACAGAAAAAATACATAAATCATACATGTAGAGCTCAATGAATTTTTATAAATTAAACCCAACTGTGCAGTCAAAACCCAGATCAAAAAACAGAATATTGGTAGCACCCCATAGAGGCCCCTAGTACCTCCAAGCCACTTTTGCCTTTTGGAAAATAAATACTCATTTCTGAAATCATGAACAATATATGCCTATTTTACAAATTGTAATTAAATGATTATTTAAATGTTTTTAATTTTTACCCATGTTGTGTGAAGTTTCAATCATTTATTCTCATTTATACAATGACATTACAATGAATACAGGGGTCCTCAAACTGTTTAAACAGGGGGCCAGTTCACTGTCCCTCAGACCGTTGGAGGGCCAGACTATAGTTAAAAAAAAACAACTATGAACAAATTCCTATGCGCACTGCGGGCCCGGGACGAGTCGGCTGCTAAGCAGGACAGGCAGCGGCACCCGGCGGTCCGGATAAATGTCCTCGGTGGGCAGCATGTGGCCCGCGGGCCATAGTTTGAGGATGTCTGAATTAACATATGAATATACCAATATATATTTATTCACTCTGCTCCAGTTGGACATTTGGTTTGTTTCAAGTTTCAAGCTATTATGAACAATGCTGCTATGAATCAATTTTATCAAATTTTAGATATATATATTTAATTGAACCAGGAAGTGTGATTTCATGTCATTTTCAATAAAACAGAATGTAACAGTTACCATTAATATTTACATCCTTGAACTGTAGGAACTGAGGTTTGGAAGGTTCAGTAACTTTCTCAAGATGATAATAAAATATGTCATATGTTAGCTGGTGAGGTGGTAAGTGTAAAGAAAAAGACAAAGCAGGAAGGGAAAGAAGGAGTGGTAGGGGTGTTGATTATAATGTAAGGTGTGGTCACTAGTGACAATTATGATGAGCAAAGTGCTGTTTGAAAGAAAAACGAAACAAAACAGGAGAACCTGTCTTATTGCAGAGCTTCTGCTGTTTACTACTATATTAAACCATTAAATATACATTTACTAGAGGCCCAGTGCATGAAATTTGTTCACAGGTAGGGTCCCTAGGCTTGGCCAGTGATCAGGGCCAATTGGGGCCTTCCAGCTGCCGGCCACGGCCTTTCTTTGTTCCATGCCACTCCCTGGTGGTCAGCACAAGTCATAGCGAGCTATCAAATTCCTCGACTCCTGGTCAAACTCCTGTGGGGACACTTTGCATATTAGCCTTTTATATATATAGATCATCTGTTAGTAGAGATTTCCTGAAAACACTGTGCATTCTTTGTTTTTCTGTTTCTTTGTTTTAGCAAATAATCTACTTGCTATGCATTAATGTATAGATAATCAAACAAAAGCTAATACCACTGGATTTAATTGCAAAGTCTTATTATAAGTAACTAGCATAACCACTTGTGCTTCTTACTTATAAATAATGATTGATAAGTCATAGCTAGGCCAAAATATCAATGGATAATTAGACAAATGCTATAAGTTAATGACAAAACTAGAAATAGCACATTAGAAAGGAGTAAGCTATTAGCACTTGATCTTTTGATTCAACCTTTATTCTAAGAGTTTATTTACTTATAGAGTCAAATATAAAATGGTATAAATTGACTTTTAAAATATTTTATATACTATAAGTTAATGGGTCAGAGGGGGTATCGCTATTTTTGTTTTTCTTTATCTTAAGAAAACTGGGTAAAATAGTCTGACAAGATATTTTTGCATGTGGTATGACCAAGGTGCTCTTACAGAGTGCTACCCTGACACATATTATACTAATAAATTTTGAAAAAACATAAACAAAGATGAACAAAATCTCATAATGACCTAAGGGCATTGGAGAATGAACCAAAGCATGCCATTTCTGAATGGATGTTGACATTTGAGAAAAAGAAGTGGCATAAAGGAGTTATCAGTTTTTATAGCTTCCAGCAGGAAAAATCTACACATGGGGCTTCTAAAATCTTAATGGAAAACTCACAGAGTTTCTGGCCTGAAGAATCATAGGACAAATATTTGCTAAACTGTAGCCACTGGTAAGTTGTTGGGAGGGTCCTAGGAACCTCTTCCTAATCTGAGGCTAACTCTCTACATGCGCAAGTATGAGATTTACTCTAAAATAGAAAGTAATTACTGAGGATGAGTTGCTAGCTAAGAAACAAGGTCAGCAGTTTTAATCCAACCAACTTAATTAAATGTCAAAAAAGAAAAAAGAAAAGGAACAGACAAAAAACCCACATGTATATAATTTCATCCAGAACAAACATACCGAATATAACATTCACAATGTCTATGATAAAACCAGATATTATGAGATATTTGAAGAACCAGAAAACCAATTGTAAGAGAAAAGACAATCAAAATAATCTATTGAGATAATGCAGATGTTGGATTTCTAAAAAAGAGAATTTTAAAACACTTATAACTATGTAAAGCATCAAAGAAGAGGCTTCTCACAATAAATACAAATGTAAAAATTACATCAGAAAAATAGGAACAATTTTAATGAAAATTCTACAAGAAAAAAACTACAAAATAAAAAAATTTTAAAATCACTGAATTCATATAATCATGGAATAGAGATAATGAAGGAAATAATCAGGAAAATTGTAGAAACAGCAATAGAGAGAAACCAAGATGGCGGCATAGGTAAACACCTAAACTGCTACCTTGCACAACAATTTCAAAACTACAACTAAAAGACAAAATGGACATCATCCAGAACCACAGGAAGGCTGGCTGAGTGGAAATTCTACGACTAGAAGGAAAGAGAAAGGCACACTGAGACTCACAGGAGCTATGGAAGGCAGAGATACAGAGGCACACGTGTGGAGAGGGCTGGCAACTGAGTATGCTGTTGTCTTTTTCAATCGGGAGGGAGACAAAAGCTCCTGACTGCTCTGAACTCCAGTTCTGGGGGAGAGTCTGGGGACCCAGACTCATACGGGGAGAAACTGGACTATATGGCAGCGGACAAAACTCAAGGGCGGCATTCTCTCAGAGGTACTTGCAGCGATTACCGCGGGACACTGAGACCCACGGGCCTCTTAGGGCAGGGCTGACAGGAAGCCATTGCTGTCTGCTCCCCCCTGAGATCCCGCCCCACGAAGCCATTGCTGATTGCTCTGCCCTGAGACTCTGCCCCATCCAAGCTGAGCACAGAGGCTTTTGCATATGAATGGCCTGGTCCTTTGAATTCTAAACTTACCTAACAAACTGCAGCTGAGTCAGTGAAACCCAGAACATCCAAAAGAAGGCCCAAGGCCCTGCAGCAGCTTGCATTGCTTCACAGCTGGGTTTCATCTGGGCACCTCCAAAACCCAAATAAAGAAGAGGAATCTGCAGATCTCTCCATAGCTCCTGCTGGGTGGCCTCAGGCAGAGGCTAAATTAGCACATCCTTGGAGATCCAAGAGCCAGTGTACTCAGGGGTCAGAATGGGACCATCCAGATTACAACTCCTCAGATCCATAAGGGACACACTCAGGGGGCAAACTCAGTGAGTACCAAAGCCCCATTGAAGCAAATATTGTCTCATAAGGGTGTCTCCAGCACAGAAGTTCTCCCATCATAGACACAGCTGATCTTCACAGCCCACTGGCCTGGAGGTCAATTCCTCCCAGTGATACCAACAACAATCAAGGCTTAACTACAACAAGACTGTGCACACAGACCACAAAGGGGTGCACCAAGAGTGTCCACCTCAGGTAACTAGGGAGGCTGAGCCACTTGGGCCCTATAAGACACCTAGCACACAAAGCCACTCTACCAACTCAGGGAAGCAGCCAAAATGCAGAGACAAAGAAACAGGTCACAAATGAAAGAAATGGAGGAAAGCTAATGACTGGATATAGAGTTCAAAACCACGGTTATAAGGTTTTTCAAGAATTTTCTAGAAAAGGCCGATAAATTTAGCAAGACCCTCAAGGATATGAAAAAGGACCAACTAGAAATTAAGCATACACTGACTGAAATAAAAAATAATATACAGATATCCAACAGCAGACTAGAGGATTGCAAGAATCAAGTCAAAGATTTGAAATACAAAGAAGCAAAAAACACCCAACTGGAAAAGCAAAAAAGAAAAAAGAATCCAAAAATATGAAGATAGTGTAAGGAGCCTCTGGGACAACTTCAAGCGTACCAACATCCGAATTATGGGGGTGCCAGAAGAAGAGAGAGAGCAAGATACTGAAAACCTATTTGAAGAAATAATGACCGAAAACTTCCCCCACCTGCTGAAAGAAATAGACTTACAAGTGCAGGAACCGCAGAGAACCCCAAACAAAAGGAATCCAAAGAGGACCACACCAAGACACATCATAATTAAAATGCCAAGAGCAAAAGACAAAGAGAGAATCTTAAAAGCAGCAAGAGAAAAACAGTTAGTTACCTACAAGGTTGTTACATACAATTGTCAGCTGATTTCTCAACAGAAACTATGCAGGCCAGATGGGAATGGCAAGAAATATTCAAAGTGATGAATAGCAAGAACCTACAACCAAGATTACTCTACCCAGCAAAGCTATCATACAGAATTGAAGGTCAGATAAGGAGCTCCACAGATAAGAAAAAGCTAAAGGAGTTTATCACCACCAAAACAGTATTATATGAAATGATGAAAGGTATTCTTTAAGAAGAGAAAGAAGAAGAAAAAGGTAAAGATAAAAATTATGAACAACAAAAATATATCTATTAACACGTGAATCTGAAAATCAAGTGAATAAAAAATCTGATGAACAGAATAAACTGGTGAATATAATAGAATCAGGGGCATAGATAGGGAGTGGACTGATAATTCTCATGGGGAAAGGGGTGTGGGGGGTGTGGGAAGAGACTGGACAACAATCATACACCTATGGATGAGGAAGTGGGGGGTGGGAGGGCGGTAAGGGCAGAGGGTGGGGTGGGAACCAGGTGGAGGGGAGCTATGGGGGAAAAAAGAGTAACAATTGTAATAATCTGAACAATAAAGATTTATTTAAAAAAAAAAGAAAAACACTTTTTCAATAAACAGTTTATATAGAAAATGCTCATCCTGATCAAAAACAGCACCATCATAAAAGACAAGGAATTCCTTTTCTTAGAAAGGTATCTCCAGGTCATTGTTCATATACAAATAAAAGCCAAGTCAAATTAAAGAAAAAAAAGAAAGAAAGAAAGAAAGAAAGAAAGAAAGAAAGAAAGAAAGAAAGAAAGAAAGGAAATACCAATAGAAGCTATCTAGTCTGAGGGAGAAAATAATTTAACATAACATTATTAAAAAAAAAAAAAAACTACAAAAACTAACATATGTGCAGTTGTAATCCTAGAGAGAAAACAGAAATGGCAAAAACAAATATTTGAAGAAATGGCAGCCTAATAATCATACTTTTTTATAAAGGACATAATCATAGAATGAAGAAGTTTAAGAAGAATAAATATAAAGCAACAACAACCTGATAATCTTGTCTTAAAAGAAATATAAAAGAAAAGTTTTTCAGATAGAAGAAAAATTATATAGGTCAAAACTCAGATCTACATTAAAAAAATAAAAGAGCCGAAACCGGTTTGGCTCAGTGGTAGAGCGTCGGCCTGCGGACTGAAAGGTCCCAGGTTCGATTCCGGTCAAGGGCATGTACCTTGGTTGCGGGCATGTCCCCAGTAGGGGGTGTGCAGGAGGCAGCTAATCGATGTTTCTCTCTCATCGATGTTTCTAACTCTCTATCCCTCTCCCTTCCTCTCTGTAAAAAATCAATAAAATATATTAAAAAAAATAAATAAATAAAAAAAAATAAAAAAATAAAAGAAAGAAAGAGCATCAGAGAACGTATAAATGAAGGTTAAATAAAACCTTTTACTGTTCTTAATTTATCTGACAGATAAGTTTGTTATAAATAACTAGAGGCCTGGTGCACGAAATTTGTGCATGGACGGGGAGTTCCCTCAGCCCAGCCTGTACCCACTCCAATCTGGGACCCCTCGGGGGATGTCCGACCACAGGGAGCGGGCTTAAACTGGTGATCTGACACACCCCTCACAATCTGGGACCGCTGGCTCCTAACCACTCACCTGCCTGACTGATTGACCCTAACCCCTCTGCCTGTCTGCCTGATCGCCCCAAACTGCCTCCGCCTGCCTGCCTGATCACCCTTAATTGCCCTCCCCTGCCAGCCTGATTGAGCCCCCAACTGCACTCCCCTGCTGGCCTGATCTCGTCACCAACGGCCCTCCCCTGCCAGCCTGATCTCACCCCTAACTGTCTCTGCCTGCCTGATCACCCCTAACTGCCCTCCCCTGCTGGCCTGATCTCTCCTAACTGTCTCTGCCTGCCTGATCACCCCTAACTGCCCTCCCCTGCTGGCCAATTTGGTTCTGATTGGTCAGTTTCTATGCCAGTCAGCAGCAAAAGCTCCACCTCCTAGGAAGCCATTGGCTCCTCACAGTTGACCCAGATTTGGTTCTGATTGGTCAGTTTCTATGCCAGTCAGAGTCTCTGGGCCTATCAACGGGGCCTGATCAGAAAGGCTGGGCTGATCAGCAGCCCCTTTGGAGGCCTGGAGAGAAATGGAGGTGTGGCTGTTGGCCAGGCCGGGAGAGAAAGAGAGCCAAGTTCTGATCAACAGCTGCCACAGAGGCTATGGATCAGACCCTGCCTCTCTGTTTGCAGGCCTCTCTCTGGGCCTGATCCACCGCCCCCTAGGCAGTCAGTGCTGGGTCTGGGTGCCAGTAGTGGCCATGGCAACCCAGCACTGACTTCAGGTGTGGTCAGCCTTCAGTGATGACGGTAGTTAGGACCCTGGCTCTTTATTATATAGATAATAGCAACAATATATTTAATGATGTATTTCAAGCATGTCAAACTCTCGGCCCGTGGGCTGCATGTGGCCCACAATGAATATTTTTGCAGCCCAGCCAATATCACAGTATGTAAGAAACGTTTTAATAAAAATTTCATAACTTAATTTTTATAATATCTTATTATACATAATTATTAATAACGAACTACAATGTTCGCTGATGACTGATTTCTATAATCATGTTGCATTCATTTCCCTTAGGCACCTTATGTGCAGGTGCACCATTTCTCTCCACCAATACTAGCAGCAAATATTTTAGCAGTCGATTGCTGCATCGTTATTCTTGGACTGACTTGTTTGGTGTGCACAACAGGAAATATTTTGCTTGCAGAGAACAAAAAAAAATAGGTTTATTTGCATTATGCTTATTAATTTGTGCAGTTATTCAGTGTCTGGTAAAGTAATGTTCAAGAAAATATATTTATTATTAAAATGTTCTATTATTTTATGTTAACAATTACTCATTTACTTCAGCTCTTTGTATTCAGCATGTCTCTATCGAAATAAACCTACTTTTCTATGAAAATTTAAGCCTTTTTTGGGGGCCCGGGGGGTCCCACCTAAACTTAAACCTTGTTTATTTGGGTCGTGTTAGCCATTGAGTTTGACATGCTTGATGTATTCTTAGGTCTAAGTGACAGCAATGATGAAAAGGACTAGAGGAAGGAATTAGGAATATTCTCTTATTATGAGGTACTTGCACTACCCATGAAGTTGTGCAGTGTTATTCAAAAGTGGACATGGATTAGTTGTAAATATATATTGCAAACTACAGGGCAACCATTTTTAAAAGTATTTTAAAAAAATATAATTGATGTGCTAAGGAGGGAAAGTAGAATTATATAAAGGACAGAAAGGTGTGGAAAACTAAAAAGTAGTAACAAAAAACTTGGGTAAGAAATAATAAACAGTAGCAATATGGTATATTTTATTGCAACCTTACCTACCAATAATCACCTTAAACATCAATAGTCTAAATACAACAATTAAAAGATGGAGATTGTCAGAATGGATCAAAAATAAGACCCAAATGAAATAGTTGCCAATCCATTTTATAAGGTCAGCATCACCTAACATTAAAGACCATCTCACTCAAAAACATAGATGTAGTCTTCTACAATGTAATATTAACTAAGTACATCCAGCAGTTTAGGAAAAGGACAGTATATCATGATCATATTGAGTTTAATCCAAGAGTTGAGTATAATCTATTAATATAATGGAGAAATTTTTTTAAATGATACCATTTCAATAGAAACATGGCTTATTACAAAACTTGTTCAGTATTCATAAAGCAACCAATATAAACCACCATATTAACAGGCTAAAAAAAAAATCATACGATTGTAGCATTTTATGCAGAAAAAGCATTTGACAAATTTCAAAAACCCATAAATGAGGAAAGCACTCAGAAAGATAGAAATAGAGGTAAACTTCCTCAAATTGATAAAGAGCACACATAAAATCCTATAAAAATCAAAATAATTAACAGTGCAAGACTGAGTGCTTCCCCCTTAGACAGGGAAAAAGACAAGGATATCCACTTTTGTTACTCTTGTTTGACATAGTGCTAAAAGCTCTATCCAATACAGTAAGGCAAGAAAAAGTAAATAAAAAGCACAAAAATAAAATAAATAAAATGCTCCCTATTTTTAAATTACATTATTGTCTATGTAAAAAAATCCCAACCATTTTAAAAATAAACAACAAAGCACATTCCTAGAGCTATGTGACTTCATCAAAATTGTAGGATATAAAAGAAAAAATACAAAAAAGTGTACTTATATAGCAATGAATGCATTAATTTTAAAATTAAAAATACAATACCATTTATAATTGCTTAAAATGCAATAATGTAAATCTATTAAAACATATACAAAACATATATACCAAAAACTATAAAACACTATTGAAAATATTAAAGAAACAAGTTAGTTCATATTGTTTCTATGTATTGAAGGCCTCAACATAGTAAATATGTCAATTCTATCCAAATTGATATATAAGATTAATGAAATTTCTATCAAAACCCGAGAAAATTTTTTTGTAGACATAGACATGATTATCCTCAAATATATATGGAGGGCAAATTAACTAAATAAGAAAAAAACAATTTTGAAAAAAAAATAAGTGAACAATAAATCTATTTGATTTCAAGAGTTATATAACTATAGCAATCAATACGGTTTATATTGGAGGAGGATAGATGCAAAGATGAATGGAATACATTAGAGAAGCCAGAAATAGACCCACACAAATATGCCACACGTATTTTTTACAAAGATGTAACAGTAAAACAGAGGAAGTAAAGTCTTTTCAACAAATGGTGCTGGAGCACTTAGACATCCAAAGGCAAAAAAATGGACCTTGACCTAAATATCATACTTACATAAAAATGTCCTCAAAATAGATTACTGACTTAAATGTAACATGCAAAACTGTAAGACATTTAGTAACAAACATAGATGAAAATCTTTGTGAACTAGGACTAGGTAAAGTGTTCTTGGCTCCAAAGTTTGCTTGACACCAAAAGTATCATCGATGGGAAGAAAAATCAAGTGGACTTCATCAAAATTAAAAGCTTTTGCTCAGTGAAAGACCTGTTATGAGGATGAAAAGACAAGTTACAAATGGAAAAAATATTTTTAAACCACACATCTGATTATGGATTAGTACCCAAATACATTTTTTAAAATTCTCAAAACTCAACCACAAAACAGCAAAAAATTCAATTAAAAATAGCAAAGGTATGAAGAGGCATTTCATCAAAAAGGATATTATAGCAATAGAAACTTGAAAAGATGTTCCATCTCATTAGTTATTAAGGAAATGAAAATGAAAAATGCAGTGAGATATAACTATACATCTATCAGCATAAATAAAATAAAATAATAATCACAATATCAAATAATGGCAAAGATGCAAAGAAAGTGAATCACTCAAATATTGATGGTGGAAATATAAAATGGAACAGTCACTCTGGAAAACAGTTGGGCAGTATGAATCATGCAGCTATCGTAACCAAACAGTTACACACTTGGGAGTTTATCCCAGAAAAATGAAAATTTATATTCACACAAATTCCTGTACCCAAATGTTTTAGCATCTTTAATCATAATAGACCCATACTGAAACAACCCAGATATCCTTCACTGAGAGAATGGTTACATTCTGGTACTTTCATGCCATAAGATAGTACTCAGCGAATTCCAATGGGAAATCATTCTGAAAGTAGGCTGAACAAATAAAATCCTAAATACAATTTCTGTGATAAAATGAACTGCAAGCGGTGGTTCAGAGCCACTGTTGCTGCTGGTTTTCTTCTATAGTGTTGTACAAGGTTGCCAAGCTGGGATCTTCTCCCAAGGCCATTTGTAGACAGAATCTACTACTGGACTTCATGAAAGAGACCTTACAGTCTGCTTTGCTAAGTAGTGTTCACATCTATGTACCAACCAATCCTTCTTAACACTGCTACAAACTTCAGGAAAGTCATGAAAAATATTGGAAAGTGAAGACAGGAAAACCAACTATAGCAATGTGGACCGAAAGGGGCCACATGCTAACCTGACTAGCTCAAGGAAGACCTGCATGGTGGCCTTGCAAACTCAGAGACCTAAAGTAACCACAAAGGATGACCTGGAATTAAAACTTTTTAAATCAAAAAGCAGTTTATGGTGGATAGTCATGTCCTAGGCCAGTATCTTCCCTGACACAGATCAACTTTGATCTTAACTGAGCTTATTATCTTTTTGCATCTAAGATAACATACCTTTGGAATGTTAGGGTAACTTGTAACTTCCCTTCCCCCGCCCTCCCCCCTGGACTCCTCAGGGTACAACCAGTGCACCAGGGCAGAGACCACAAATGTGTTCATTGTTATTGCTATCATGTTAATTGTTGACTGTAAACACCTAGGTATACTGTACCCACCTATGTAAAAGAAACATGTGTCTATCATTTTACTTTTTATTCAATCCCAGAGATTTCCCCAATCCCAGAGGTTTCCCTGCTTTGCTTTCTCCCATCTTCCTAAAGGATTTCATGTAACCCAATGAAGTCTACTCCTTTGATGGTAATTTCTAAAACAAGGTAAAACAAACAAACAAAAAACCGCCATTCTCCAGAGCTCTATCTCAATATGTTGAGATTCTGATTCGCAGCAATTGTCAACAGTTTGGCTCAAATAAACTCACAAAAAATTCTTTACAGGTTTGAATGTCTCTTATTTTAACAGTAACATAATGTAGTATTGGAAATATAGATATAACACGAGTTGTCAGTTCTTCCTACTGATACAAAAACTCTTTCCACTGTAATATGGTTGTCTGATTATAAATCAATTAATATGGGAGCATCTCTTTGGATACTTGTGTGAAGTGCTCTCTTGGCAAATGTCCTTACAGATCAATACAGATCATTGATTTAAGGTCTTCATGAGTAAATGTTCTTTAAGTTTTTCTCTCTCTCTCACATGGACAAACACACACACACACACACACACACACACTAATGTAACCTGCTTAAATGAATTGGATATCTTAATTTTGAAGGACATAAAACTCCCACACATTAAATGAGGTAAATGCTTAATGTTACACTTTATGAACCAGGAACCTCAGCTGGTTTTGAGCACTCAGAGTCTTTATAAATCCTACGGTAAGACAGTGAGAGGATATACAAATATGGCAGGTAGTGGTGTTATCAGTGGAAATCAGGCTCTTCCATGGGATCTCAAGGAAAGAATCCCAAGCACCCACGTGAAGGAGCTTGTGGTGCTATGGCTTATTTGTGATGGCTGCCCCTGCCCCTGGGTTTCTAATATCCCATCTCCCTCCATCCCACCACAGAAAAAGTACCACCATGTCTTCAGCAAGATGAAGGCAAAGGCCAGTGCCCAGAGTTTCTGCTTCATAGTCATTTGTAGCCCACACAGTCTGCATTGGGCCTCAAGCAGCCACTGGACCCCCTGGAGTGTTCCCTGGCAGAGAAAACAGGAAGAATAGGGTAAGTGTGGGTTACTGAGCTAGAGAGAGGAAGAGAGAGCTTCTCTGTTCACCTGGAATTATGTACATACTAGAGGCCCGGTGCATGAAATTCGTGCACGGGGGAGGGGGGTGTCCCTCAGCCCAACAATGTTAATTGTTGACTGTAAACACCTAGGTATACTGTACCCACCTATGTAAAAGAAACATGTGTCTATCATTTTACGTTTAGGCTGGTGGGATCAGGCCTAAATGGGCAATCAGACATCCCTCTCACAATCCAGGACTGCTGGCTCCCAACTGCTCGCCTGCCTGCCTTCCTGATTGCCCCTAACTGCTTCTGCCTGCCAGCCTGATCACCCCCTAACCACTCCCCTGCCAGCCTGATGGATGCCTAACTGCTCCCCTGCCAGCCTATTTGCCCCTAACTGCCTTCCCCTGCAGGCCTGGTCACCCCTAACTGCCCTCCCCTGCAGGCCTGGTACCCCCCAACTGCTCTCCCCTGCAGGCCTGAGTCCCCGCCAACTGCCCTTCCCTGCAGACCCAGTCACCCCCAACTTCCCTCCTTTGTCGGCTGGGTCACCCCTAACTGACCTCCCCTGCTGGCCTGATCACCCACAACTGCCCTCCCTTGCAGGCCTGGTTCCTCCCAACTGCCCTCCCCTGCTGGCCATCTTGTGGTGGCCATCTTGTGTCCACATGGGGGCAGGATCTTTGACCACATGGGGGCAGCCATCTCGTGTGTTAGAGTGATGGTCAATCTGCATATTACTCTTTTATTAGATAGGATAGAGGCCTGGTGCATGGATGGGGGCCAGCTGGTTTGCCCTGAAGGGTGTCCCAGATCAGGGTGGGGGTTCCCTTGGGGTGTGGGGCAGCCTGGGCCAGGGGCCTGTGGTGGTTTGCAGGCCAGCCACTCGACCTGGCAACCCAAGTGGAGGCCCTGGTATCTGGGGTTTATTTATCTTCTACAATTGAAACTTTGTAGCCTGGAGTGGAGCCAAGCCTTCTGCTTGCTCTGTGGTGGTAGCCATTTCTATTGGGATTTATGTATCTTCTATAATTGAAACTTTGTAGCCTTAAGTGGAGGCCTGGGCCGGCCAGGGTGTGTGGAAAGCTTTGCTTCCTCCATCTCCGGGGGCAACCCTAGCCTCCTGCTCTTTCCAGCTCTGTGGCTGCCGCCATTTCTGTTTGGGTTTATGTATCTTCTATCATTGAATCTTTGTAGCCTTGAGTGGAGGCCTAGGCCGGCAAGGGCAGGCGGAAAGCTTGGCTTCCTCCATTGCCAGGGAAACCCAAGCCTCCCTCCTGCTCTCTGTGCCCATAGCCATCTTGGTTGGGTTTATTTGCATATTCTCTCCTGATTGGCTTGTGGGTGTAGCGGAGTGATGGTTAATTTGTATATTACTGTTTTATTAGATAGGATTCTGAAGCTTGGGAAGAATCAGAAGCTTTTCAAAATAACCAATCAGCTTCCCAAACTTTCTTGGGCTTTTGATGGGTCAATGATCCCTTTCCTAGGTGAGACTGACAGGCCTCTAGAGTCAAGCACCTCTCCCGGCACCATTTTGACTTTGTCACACATGTGCTTACCTCCCCTTTGTTCTCTCCTGCCAGTGATACACAGGGAATGGACTGGTGGGTTCCTGGGGAGTGTGCGCAGCTGTAGTTTCCTGGTAAAGCAAATAGGTCCCTGCTTCCCAGCTGAATATGCTCAACATCTGACTTCCCTTTGCTCTCTTTTCTTTATTAACGACTCCTAACTAAGGTAACAGTGGACAGCAAGTATGGATGACAGAGGGGCCACATAGTAAACTTGACTAGCTTAGAGGAGGCCTTCATGGTGGCTGTACAAACTCAGAGACCTAAAGTAACTACGTAGGATGATGTGAAATTAAAACTAAGAGAGGTTTATGGCAGGTAGTCAAACCCTAGGCCAGTTTCTTTCTTGACAAAGGTCAATCTTTACCTTAACTGAGCTCCTCACTGTTTCTTCGTTGTTGTTCATTTTTCATCTAAGATAACACATCTTTGGAATGTCAGGCTAATTTCCCTTTTCCAGATCCCTCAGGCCACAATCTCCCACAAGATCAGGAGACCACAGAACCCTTCATTGTTATATTATGTTAATTGTCAACTGTTAACTATCCTATACCCACTTATGTAAAAGAAATATGTCCATTCATTTTACTTTTATCCAACCCGAGATTTCTCCACTTTGCTTTTTCAAGCCTCCCTAATCTATCACCAATAAATTTCATATAGCACTGTCTACTTTAATTGTAATGTATAAAACAAGATTCAAAACTGCCATTCTCTGGAACATTTTCTCAGTTGGTGAGATTTTGCTTCCTGGCAATTGTCAGTTTGCCTCAAAGAAACTCATAAAATTTCTTACAGGTTTGGATGTTTCTTACTTTGACAGAAAGAAAAGCATCATAGTGTCATGGACAGTTTAGTTAGAGAGTGACTATGAATTTATATGAGAGATAGGTTTTGATTTTTAAAAGAATTGTCATTTGAAAATTGCAAATATCTTGAGCAATACCATTGTTTTCCTTTATCATAATATAAAGGATATCTTGTTTTTTCCAGCAGATGTTTCGATAGAAAAGAAATGAATATGATGCTTTGGCCCCAAACCATGAAGTCTTATGGAATCCTGGGGCAATGGAGTTATAAGACAGAATATATGTTATAGCCTCTGCTTTCCACCTTATTAGTTCTGTTTGTGTCCACTCTTCATAAGTAGCTCAACTGATATTATATCCACTTAGAGCAAGCAATGTGTTTTGTGACTAGCTATTCAGAATTCTCTCCTCTGGAGAAAAATTAAGAGCTGTTGAAGGATAGGATCTAATAATAAAATAACAAAATTAAAAGATTAGGCAGAGATAAGTAAAATATTTGCATGTAATTTTAGGCTTATGTTCTCTTCCTCATCATTCCACAATTATTTCTGAACTTAGTTATCCCTAAATAATGTATTAACATAGCTTTTTGACATTTGAGTTTGATTTAAATAAAAAAAATCGCTTTATTGTGATTAAAATTATGGAGCTTTTCAATAGTTGCCATAACACTAGCTTTGGGATACAAATTACTTGGTCCTCAAATCTTTTCTATAGTAATGTTCTTTTGATATTTACAAAATATTTCTAAGTAGATGATTAATTTTATCACAGTTCATAAACTAGTGAGCAGTGTTAGACAGACAATTATCAATATTTATGACATAAAATCATGATTGCATATGAACGCTGAACTTGAACTATAAGAAGGTAGAGAACACCTAACTTCTGAGCAAATACAATAATTTGGGATAGCTAGCTTTATACATTTAATGTGAATACCTATATTTTTACATTGATGACTCAAATTATTAAAGTAATGATCATAGTCAATTTAATTTAATATGGTTATGTCCCATAAAGCATAGAATGTCATCAGATACTATTGAAAATGTGGGAGTAAGAATATCCAAAAGCTCACACCTCTATAAAAGCAACAATAAAAGCTAGCAAAAATTGCCAGAATCAATTTCATCAGAAATCTGGGAATTAACCAAAGGCTTGCAGCAACCAGGGAGCATTTAGTTAAGAAAAACTGCTGAGTCTCAGTAACAACAACAAGCTTTATTGTATTTTAATTTACTTTAGCCTCATTCCTTATCACCAATTCAGATGGTTGCCTTAAATATAACAGCCCATATGCCTGGTACTTGGGAGAGAATGGACCTCATTTCCACAGGATTGTCATTATTTGACCTCTTAATGGTTGGTTCCCTGGAAAATCTCACTGACTTTATTCAAATTTACTTGAACTCACTCAGATCTAAATTCCTTGGGGGAAGGAGGCATTTGTCTAATGCTTTTAACATCCCAGCTGTCTGAGCAATGGATAGAAGTTGGGGCAAATAATAGATTGCCAAAAAGCTTAAAAGAAAATATGCAGGATGATATGCTCATAGGGCATTGGAAAAGTTCCAACATATCCTGGAAACCTGCATGCAGCTGTGTGCATGTTCACAAAAGACATGTTACCATTAAAAAACATTCAAACCTGTAAAGAATTTTTGTGAGTTTATTTGTGCCAAAATGTCGACAATTGCCGGAAGCAGAATCTCAATGTATTCGGGTAATGCTCTGGAGAATGGCAGTTTTTCAGCTTGTTTTATACATTATAATCAAAGGAGGAGATGTAAGTGGTTTATGTGAAATCCATTGGTGATAGATTAGGGAGGCAGGAGAAGGCAAAGCAGGATGGGGTGGGGGAGGGGGCCTCTGGGATTGAATATAAAGTAAAATGATAGACACATACTTCTTTTACTTAGGTGGGTACAGGATGTTAACAGTCAACAATGAACATGATAACAATAACAATGAAGAAATTTATGGTCTCTGTCCTGGCACCCAGGTGCATTTGGTTGTGCCTTGAGAGGTCCAGAAAAAGGGAAGTTACAAGTTACTCTGACATTTCAAAGATAAGTTATCATAGATGCAAAAAAGACAATAGGCTCAGTTAAGATAAAGATTGACCTACCCACTGTAAATGCTTTTAGTTAAAGATTTTTAATTTCAGACCATCCTTTGTGGTTACTTTAGGTCTCTTGAGTTTGCAAGGCTGCCAGGCAGGCCTTCCCTGAGTTAGTCAGGTTAGCATGTGGCCCTTTTCTTGTCCACACACATGAGAGGCCACAGGATCGCACCTTGACTGACCCTGAGGATCAAATAAAAGGATTCAGGACATTAACACAAATCCATGTAAAGAAATATAAAGGACTAGTTAATGTAACTATATAAGTAAATAAAAAAGGCAATATAAACATATTTTTGTTTGTATCTCCTTGTATTATACTACTAGAGGCCCAGTGCATGAAATTTGTGCATGGGTAGGGTCCCTAGGCCTGACTGGCAATCAGAGCCGATTGGGGCCTTCCTTCTGGCTGCCGGCTGGGGACCCCCTTCGTTCCACACAGCGCCCTGGTGGTCAGCGCACATCATAGCGAGCAATCAAACTCTTGGTCTCCCGGTCGAACTCCCAGGGGGACACTTTGCATGTTAGCCTTTTATATATATAGATGTGATTTAAATGACTCTGATATAATAGTGCAATACTTATAAACCAAGTTAAAGGGCACAAAGATGTAAAAATGTGACTTGTGATAATTTATAGCACAAAGGGAGGCCTAATTATTAAAATGGCATTACTCCTCAAAGTGATCTACAGATTTTTAAAAATTCCTATTAAAATTCTAACTGCTTTTAAAAAAAATAAGATAGGCTTATCCTAAAATTTTAATGAAATAGCAAAGGACAAAACTAGGCAAAATAATCTTTTAAAAAAAGTAAACAAATTCAGAGAAATCATACTTCCTGATTTTAAAACCCACTACAAAGCTAGAGTAATTAGTATAGTGTAATATTAGCATAAGTGATGCCATTGTAATTAGCAAGTTAATAATAGGAAAGGAACAAAAGGGAGACCAGACATTATAAGTGAAAGGAATTTTTAAGGGTAAAATAGGCAGGTTTAGGAAATTTTATTTATTTTTATTTTTTAATATATTTTATTGATATTTTACAGAAAGGAAGGGAGAGGAATAGAGAGCTAGAAACATTGATGAGAGAGAAACATCAATCAGCTGCCTCCTGCACACCTCCCACTGGGGATGTGCCCGAAACCAAGGTACATGCCCTTGACCAGAATCGAACCCGGGACCCTTCAGTCCGCAGGCCGATGCTCTATCCACTGAGCCAAACCGGTTTCAGCAGGTTTAGAAAATTTTAAAAATTAAGGGGTCCATGGAAAAAGCACAGGGCTACAGAGCTGCAAAGGGTACATTTCCATAAGACAAGGGAGCTGGGAGCAGCAGAA
Organism: Plecotus auritus; assembly: GCF_963455305.1. Classification (NCBI taxonomy): domain Eukaryota; kingdom Metazoa; phylum Chordata; class Mammalia; order Chiroptera; family Vespertilionidae; genus Plecotus; species Plecotus auritus. Next base: position 28,868,179 of record NC_137776.1, read on the forward strand.
GTTACATTTCCACAAGATAAGGGAGCTGAGAGTAGCAAAAGGTACACATTTACAGAATAAAGGGAAGAAAGCCCCCTCATTCAAAGAGGGAAGAATAGGAGAACAATAAGGGAGAAGAATGAGGGAACCTCACTTACTTTGTGTGAGGCTTGAGCTCAGGAGTTGCTATAGTGACCAAATGAAAGGGGAATAGTGACCAATCAAAGCGGATATCGAGGCACAAAAAACTGCAGCCTTTATAAACCTTGGAAAAGGGGACTCGGTGGGACTCTTTCCCCCTCCCCACATGGAAGTCTGTGCCTGTTTCTCAATAAATTTCCATCTTTTACTATACCATCTTTTGTCCATGGTTTCATTCTTCGACTCCACTGGACAAAGAGCCCGGGAACCATCCGGCCCAGAGAGACACCCCATGTTCCAATTTTCCCATATCATAAGCATGGCCATTTGGGCAGCTTCACCAGGAAGCTGCAACTTTACAATCCCCAGGGAACCATGGTCCATTCCCTGCAGATCACTGGTGGAAGGGCTCCAACAAAGGGGAGATGGAAGCATGTACAGTAGAGCTGGGGTGATGTGGGAAGGTGCCTGTTAGTCTTGTTACAGAGAACCGGACTAATCAAACAATGCTCGGAGAGTTTGGAGTCATACTTTATTCACCGGTGGGCTTAGAGAAAATGAATTCAAATTCTAAGCAAGGCCACAAGCAGAACTTCCCTTTTTATTAAAGAGCCAGCCCTATGTGTGCTTAGTGGTTATCTCGCTACTGGCCTTGAAAACAACACAGTTCTATCCAATTAAAAAATGCACCTGGCATGGCATTGAAATTATGGGCATATCTAGTCTCTGGCCTACAAGGTCAGACAGCTAAGTTTATCTTCCTCATTATTCAAGCAGGCTAAAGCAGGCTAGAAAGCAGTTATTTTTTTTAGAGCAAGAGTCCATCTAAAAAACAGCAGAGAATTCCAAACAGTAGTTTTACAAAATAGGGGTTAGCCTTCTCATTCCCCCCGCCTTGTCCCACAAGCTTTTCAGCCTTGTGGTACAATAACCACGGGATGTTACGGTGAACAGGGGTGACAAAACTCTTTTACTCCTTCCTGCTGGAAAGGGGCAACGTCCAAGGGGTTAACATCCTGTTTCTTCCTCTTGGAGAGGTTTGTAGGGAATTCTTCTGGCTTGTAGGACCATTTGAAGTTTAAAGGCATCTAGACGGGATGAGATAAAGCGAGTTAACAGATTTAGAAGACATGGTCCTAGGGTTATGGCTATGAGTAGCATTTACAGTGGTCCTGTCAATGGAAGGAGCCATTTCCAGACTCCTCCCCCCTCCCCATGCAGCCCAGGTCTCAGATAACTCCTGTCTTATTTTTGAAGCTCAATCAGCTAGTTTCTTGGCCCCACCCCTTATGATACCAGACTGGTTAGCATAAAAACAGCATTCTTCCTCAAGGAACAGGCACAGCCCCCCTTTGTCCACTGTGAGAAGGTCTAGTCCTCTTCGATTCTGGAGAGTAATGGCTGTCAGTGAGTCAATCTGATCCTGTACTGCAACAGTACTTTGAGCTATTTCTTCTAAACTATCAGCAAGGTCTTTGGATAGGCTCTGATAGTAGGAGAGGGAAGTTGCCAGTCCCTCTATTCTAGTGCTAACCCCTGTTGAAATGCCCAGTGTTATAGGAGAGGGATTAGCTGGACTGCTCTTTTAAGAGGGAGAGGGTGAGATTAAGCGTTCGGTAGAGATAGTGAGGACTCAGGAGGTTCTCAAGAGGCAGAGTGTAGACCTGAGAGTGGTCCAGATTAAGAGAGTTCAGTAACAGTAAAAGATTTAGCCTTACCTTCATCTTGTTCCTTTGCTGTGTAGGAAACAGTGGTTCTGTGTTCCAGTAAGGGCAGAAGAGTTCTCCTCCTGGGACTAGCCTCGGGTTCCGGCGGCACTCATAAAAAGACAAAATGAGAATTATTAGAAAGATAAAAACAATGATTATCCAGAAATATCAGAGCATTTTGCCTTTAAGAGAAGATAAGGAAGAAAGATTAGTGTAAGGAAGAATTCAGCAAGGCATTTCTGAATTCCTTGGAGCAGGTTGATCAGCCAGGTCCATTGTCTTCTTGAGGGTGATCCGCAGGGGGTGTTTCTGGTCAGAGGTCACCTTCCACTCAGGCTGGGTGTCGCTCGGCTGGTGGGCTGCTTTCACCCGAGAGTGGTGAATCCACTTGTTCAGTCCTGCAACCTTGAGAGCTGTGGGAGTGGTTAGTATGACTGGATAGGGTCCCTTCCAAATTGGCTTATGGGGCTCTTTTTTCCAGTCTTTTACCCAAACCTGGTCTCCAGGTTTATAAGGATGTACAGCTGTTCCTAGAGAGATGGATAGTCGGTCAGTAACCTATCTGTGGATCTCAAAGACAGTTTTTCCAAGTCCTTGTAGTTGCTTCTGGATTTCTAAGTTTCCTATTTCCTCCAAATCTCCCTTTGGCCGAATTAAGGGAGGGGATCTACCATATAGAATTTCAAAGGGAGAGAAACCTACCCTGGCCCTCGGGGCACAGCGCACCGCAGGAGTGCAAGAGGCAAGATACCTGTCCAGGGTAGGGTTTTCTTTTGGCATAGCTTAGCCATAGCCTGCTTTAGAGTCCGGTTCATGCGCTCTACTTTCCCTGAACTCTGAGGCCTGTAAGCTGTATGTAGGTTCCATCTAATTCCTAAAGCCTTAGTTACTTGTTGTACTGTTATGCCCAGATTTCGTGATCCCCAAAGACCACCAGGGAGCCGAGTCCGATGCAAAAGCAAACAGCCTTTTAATCGAGCTAGCTCGAGCTCAGTCCCACACACACACCCACCAGCGCAGCGGCGAGGTGGAGAGAGAGAGCCCAAGACCCCAAACGCGCTGATTTATAGGGGGCCTGGGAGAGGTGGGAGGGGTGAGGTAGTGTGGCCTCCGCTGATTGGTTGGGGTCAGGTTGCACATGGGGGCAGGGCGCGGCTTACTTTCCCTTGCATTTCTATTGGCTAATTCAAAGGTGTGGGTTGGGCTCTTGGAGAGGTTCTAGGGCGGGAACCTGACTCCACGAGGTGGAAGACATGGAACAAAGGGAACATGGAGTCGGTCTCTCCCCGCCCTTTCAGTACTATTTCTGCTACAAAGGCTGGGCCATTATCAGACCCTATGGTCAGGGGCATTCCAAACCGCGGAATTATGTCCTTTAGCAATGCCTTAGTGACTTCTCTCACCTTTTCTGTGCGAGTGGGATATGCCTCCACCCAGCCTGAAAACGTGCAAACAAAGACTAGTAGGTATTTCCTCTGCTAGGCCCTACTTCTGTAAAGTCTACTACTAAGTCCTCAAAGGGAGTTTGCCTGCAGCACTGAACTCCTATCGGTCCCACAGGACCCTGTTTGGCATTGTTCTGCACACAGAGGAGGCAACGCTGAGAAAATGAGGCACACAAGGAGGGAAGATGGGCAATTAGGTAGTATCTGCCTAACAAAGCTTCTAGGGCAGTCTTTCCTAAATGAGTAAGTTCATGCTGCTGGAGGACTACCTTACGGGCTAACTGTTCTGGGACATAGACCCTATGATCTGGGAGTATCCACCAACCTTCTTTTGTTCTTTTCCCCCTTCTTGCTGAGCCCATTCCTCCTCCTGCGGAGTGTACTTTGGAGGTTCAGGTAATTTGGGGGCCAACATGATCCATGATCCGTGCCGGTGCTGCTTGTTCTTTGGCAGCCTGCTTTGTTGCGGCGTCAGCACGCTGGTTTCCTTCTGACACTGAGTCTTTTCCTTTCTGGTGACCTTTGCAATGAATGACAGCTATTTCTTTAGGCTCCCAAACTGCTTCTAGTAACTTTGAAATCTCATTTTGATTTTTGATTCCTTTTCCTCCTGCTGTCAGAAGCCCCCTTTCCTTGTATATAGCCCCATGAATATGCAGGGTAGCGAAGGCATAGCGTGAATCAGTGTAGATGTTGGCATGCTTATCCTTACTAAGTTCTAAGGCTCTAGCGAGGGCCCAAGGTTCTGCCCTCTGCGCTGACCATCCTTCAGGCAGGGCCTGTGCTTCAATTGTCTCAAAGTCTGATACCACTGAATACTCGGCTTGTCTTTTTTCTTCATCTAAGAAGCTACTGCCATCTGTGAACAATACTAAGTCCGATTCTTTAGGGGCTTATCTGCTTCTTTGAACAGCCTCATTAACAGCCCATAAATCCTGTACCGGGTGGTAGTCATTAGTCCCAGACTTTTTGACAGGCAAGAGGGGAGTATTCCATGGTGACTGGCATCTTTAAGGAGTCCCCACTGAAGTAGCTGGTCTAAGTGGACCTGAATTCCTAGGCGTACCTCCCGTGGAATTGGATATTGGCGGATTTTGACAGGCTGTGCCCCAGGCTTTAAGTCAATTAATATCGGGGCATGGTCTTTGGCCAGGCCAGGGGGATTTCCTTCTGCCCAGACCAGTGGAAATTCTTCCTCTAATTCAGGCTCTAAAGGTAAGGCCTTTGACTGAGGGGCATAAAGTCTCCATTCTTCCTCCAGGGGCACTGCTAAGGACAGGATCATTGGAGAAGTCTCCTCACTTAGGCAAAGCTGTGCTGAGCCATTTGGAGCAAAAGTGATTTCTGCCCCCATTTTGGCTAAAAGGTCTCTACCCATCAGAGGTACTGGACAGTCTGGCAAGTACAGGAATTCATGAATTACTCGGTGGCCGCCAAGTTGGCATCGGCAAGGCCGGCAGAATGGTCTACGGGTCTGGTCTCCAGTAGCTCCAATAATGGTGATTTCCTTTCCTGAGAGAGGCGCTACTTTCTGTGTGACTACTGAGTGCTCTGCTCCCGTATTAACCATAAAGTCTACAGTCTGGCCCCCAATTTTCATTCTGACCATGGGCTCGTGGGGGCCCAGCTGAAAAGAGCCCGGTCTGTCCTAGTCAGAGTCAGCTGCTGCCAGCCCAATAAGGTCTGCTTCAGGTGGTTCTGATTGATAGCGACTGGGTGGAAAAGGGGACCCTATCTTCTTGCTCTGCCGTTTGGGACATTCATTTTTCCAGTGCCCTGTTTCCTTACAATAGGCACACTGGTCCCGTCTCAGGCTTGCTCTTCCTTTCCCTCCTGATCTGTCTTCTTGCTTCCCTTTTTGGGCTGTCTGGGGGCCCGAACCTCTGAAAGCCGCTGCTATTACATTGGCCCTTCTTTGTATTCTCTTTTCTTCCTCCTTTTTTGCTGCCTTGTCTCGGTTGATGAAAACCTTGTTGGCTATCTCTAGCAGTTCACTAGCATTTTTTCCTGCAAACCCTTCCAGCTTCTGTAATTTTCTCCTGATATCAGGCTGGGCTTGGCCTACAAAAGCAGCAGTTACCATGGTTTGAGTGTCCAGGGCCTCAGGGTTAAAGGGAGTGTAGATCCGGTGTGCCTCACACAGTCTCTCATAGAAAGCTGCTGGACTTTCATCAGGCTTCTGGAAAACCTCAGAGATTTTAGCCATATTGGTGGGCTTCTTGGCTCCCTGACCCCCTGGAGGAAAGCCAGCCAATATCTTTCTAGCCTGGTCTTTCCATCTTCTGAGTTAGGGGACCAATCAGGTTCCTCATCTGGGAAGGCCTCCCTTGCCCATCTGTCTGTGTCTAAGGTCCCTCCCGGGGTTTGGGTCTGGAGCCACTTCTGAGCCTCTGTCATTACTCTCAGGTGCTCCTCAGTGTTAAAGAATGAAAATAGGAGCTGCTTGCAGTCCACCCAGGTGGGCTTCTGGGTCTGGAAGATCATTTCTAGGAGATCTACCATGGCCTGAGGTTTTTCAGAATAAGCTGGGGTGTGTTGCTTCCAATTCAGAATGTCACTTGTGGTAAAGGCTGATAATAATAGACTAGCCTTCCTTCCTGTAAGGTCCCATCTTCACCAAGCACTTGGGCACCCCGAATCTTCCTGAGAGGCATCTGACGTGCCAGCTATTGTTTGGGCCCTTGATCAGCTGAATGCAAGTGCCGCCCAACCAGCTCTGGAGAACCTGGTTGAGGGGAGACGGAGGGAGGCGGTGTTTCCAGACTTTCCAGACCTTCCAGTCTAGGGGGGGGGGGGGGGGGGGCGGGGAGGGACACTTGGTGCTGCCTGTGGCTCATATGGAGGTGGTAACACTGGTGGGACTTCCTCGGGGGGGTCCTGTAGAATAGGGGGTTGAACTTCCTTCTGAGGGACCTGCTTCTCCTCTCCTGCCTGCTTTTCCTTAGCCTGCTCCTGCTCTGCCTGCCTCTCCTTAGCCTGCTCCTGCCCTGCCTGACTCTTCACTCCTGCTACTAAAACCTTACTCTGTCCCTTCTTACACATGCAGAACCAGACCCAAGGCGGCAAGGTTTGAGCAATTTCTAACCAGCTGTCTATGTAGGGAAACTGATCTGGGTGTCTACATTCAGACCACCCTGACCAGTCCTTCATCTAAAGAGCCTTCTGAGGGCCAGCCAATCCCGAAGGCTGGCCATTCCACCTCACAGAATTTCCTCAGTGTTTCAGAATTCATTTTAATTCCATAATCCCCATCAAATCCCTTTTTAAAATTTTTCAACATGCAATTGAGAACTGTGGGTTTACTCTGTCCCACCCCCATGATGATCAGTGGCATGAGACAGGCAAGGGAGGGGGTGACCTGTTTTCACAGATCCTCACTCAGATGCCCACCTGGCCGTGTCCCTTGGGAGCTTAGATTCGTCTTAGCTAAGGTGCACCTGTATAAATCCCGGGCCTGGTCACCTCCACGTGGGGGTGAGTCACCGTTATGCCATATGACGAATCGCGGAACTGCAGGTTGGGGCCCACTCAGACTCCGTAACCGGAGTCGTGGAGCCACACAAAGGAGAGGAGAGGGCAGGCCCCCTCCCTCCACACTCAGACACTTTCACCAGACATTCACTCAGAGTTTAAACAACAATCCACCCAATTCCTGATTCCTGATTAATTTGCCTGAGGAAGCCGTATGGCTTCCGGGGAGGTGATCAAGCTCCCCTTCCACTCACTCGGAGTGGGCTGAACTGACAGGGCCCCTACCTTACCGATTCTGTCTACAGGTCCAGAAGTGTCCGTCCACTCTCTCCAGATGTCGGCTGGGTCCTGGGCTGAGGTCCGGGAGCGCCCAGAGTCCCCCAGTTTAATTCTGCTAATTCAGCAGAGCAGCGCCTCCCGGAGGCCTGTCCAACACCCCCGGGCCCCAAACCCGGTCCACTCACCAGAGGCTAAAAAGCCAAGCATGGGTTGGTTTTCTCAGTCAGGGAACCAATAATGTTACAGAGAACTGGACTAATCAAACAATGCTCGGAGAGTTTGGAGTCACACTTTATTCACCGGTGGGCTTAGAGAAAATGAATTCAAATTCTAAGCAAGGCTACAAGCAGAACTTCCCTTTCTATTAAAGAGCCAGCTCTATGTGCGCTTAGTGGTTATCTCACTACTGGCCTTGAAAACAACACAATTCTATTCAATTAAAAAATGCACCTGGCATGGCATTGAAATAATGGACATATCTAGTCTCTGGCCTACAAGGTCAGACAGCTAAATTTATCTTCCTCATTATTCAAGCAGGCTAAAGCAGGCTAGAAAGCAAAGTTATTTTTTTTTTAGAGTAAGAGTCTGTCTAAAAAACAGCAGAGAATTCCAAACAGTAGTTTTACAAAATAGGGGTTAGCCTTCTCAGTCTGACCTGTAAATTGGTCAGAAGGGGTGGGGCCACTACAAACCCATGAAAATTTTGGAATATATAACCCCCCCCCCCCCCCCCCAGATAAAGGAATTCTCTCTCTCTTGTGGCTTGTGTGGCTCTCTGGTTACTCTGATTTTGCTCCTGCTTCCTTTCATTCATCCATGTTCCCTCCATAGCCATGTGGCCCTGCGGACCTCACACAATGGACTGATGGACTACAGCTGGTAACTAAGCTTGCCTGATGTTGGATTGGACTCTGCAGACATGGAACAAAAACTCTGGGCAACGGCTTTAATTCTAGCACCACTGAAGATACAGCTGGACTTTTTCCTTGGTGGGACAGAGGGAAATGGGACCTTGGAAACTCAGGGACTTAAATCTATGTGAATAAATGCTACTGATCCTCCAGTGCAATTCTCAGAAAATTCATTTTCTTGGGACATTGCAAGGAGCCCACTTCCCCCAGCAGCAGGCAGGGCAAGGAAAGCTCCCCACCGATCATATAAGGATAGGCATATTGATCAATGTCATAGAATTGAAACTTCAGAAATAAACTCCCATACTTATGATCAGTTGGTTTTCATACGATGCTACATCAGTTTCACAGAGCTGCCATAACAAAGTACCAAAATTTGCATGTTTAAAAGTAGTAGAAAGTTATGATTTCACAGTTCTAGCTAGAAGTCTGAAATCCAAGTATCAGGATCATGATCTTTCTGAAATCCACAGGGATGCCCTTTCTTGCCTCTTCCTAGCTCCTGGTGTTTTGGGTGTTTTTTTTTTGTTTGTTTGTTTGTTTTTTCTGGCATTTTTGGTGGTGTTTTATTTTGTTTTTGTGTTTTTTTGTGTTTTTTTTTTTTCTTTTTTGGGGCTTTCAGCTTCATAACTTCAAACTCTGCCTTCATCATGACATGGCATTTTCCACATGTGCATCTATCTCTGTCTTTACATGGCAATCTTTTTATAAGGACACCAGTCATATTAAATTAGGGTCCTACTCTAATGTACTATAGCCTCATCTTAACTAATTACATCTGCAACAAAACTATATCAAAGTAAGATCGCATTCCCAGGTACTGGGAGTTGCGATTTCAATATTTTTGTTTTGAAAGGAACACAATTCAACCAATAACATGTGCCAAAATAATTCAATGGAGAAAGAGTAGTCTTTTGAACAAATGATACTAGGACAACCAGATATATAAATGCAAAAAATAAATTTGGAACCACTATCTTGCACTGTATACAAAGTTAACTCAAAGTTGATCACATACTTAAATATAAGATCTAAAATTCTAAAACTCTTAGAAGAAAACATAGGTGCAAATTTCCATGACCTGGATTAGACAAAATTTCTTAAATAAGGTACCAAAATGCAAACAACGAAGGAAAGATGAATAAATTGATTGAACTTCACCAAAAGTAAAAACAGTTTGTGCATCAGAGGACTTTATTGCATAATTATAGAGATAAATCACAAAAGGAGAGAGAATATTTCCAAACCATATATCTTATAATGGTCTGCTATCCAGAATAGATAAAGAACTCTAAGTACAGATGTGCTGAAAGAACAGTATGAGAGAATATCTCGAAGAAATGAGAGGCTGAGAGACTGTTCGCATCTAAGATGAAGAAGCAGGTTTTTGGCTACAAGAATAAATCTCTGGCAAGAGACAGATATCTGATAAGAGAGATAAAATATGGCCATGGCCAGAGCAAATGCTGAAACAAGTGAGGATCCACCTTGGACTGGCATAAGCTAATCTCTGAGGAGAAACAAAAGAATAGAGCATGTAAGACTTGCCACTTGATTTTGAGTTAAATCTTTTGATTATTTATTAAAATGATGAGTCTAGCCTTTATGTGCTTTTAGTAAACCTGGGAAAGCATGGCAATAAGAGGTTAAGTTTAAGCACCATGTTTTAAAAAAATATTATAGAAACATTAAGCAGAGAGAACTGAATTTATGAATATTTAGGGCTATTATCTAAAACAAGATCTTTTTTCTATAAAAGCTATATGGTATTCATTCATTCAGTCTTTTTAAAAACATTTACTGAAAGACTACCATGTGTCAAACAATGTCCTTGTTTTCTGGATACACAGCTGGTAACAGTCAAACCCCTGCTGTCATGGAACTCACATTCTAATTGAGGAGAAGCAAAAAAATAAACAAACAGATATTTTAAATAAACAGGAAACATGAGAATGATGAGTGCTATACCGAGAGATTGAATATGATGTTGTGATAGAGTGACTGGGTGGCTACATTACATAGAGAGCTGTATTAGTTGGGATAGTGGTAAAGACTGTGACAAATAAATGCACAAACTTTAGTAGCTTCACATTCTCACACAGAGGAAAGGGCCCATGAAGTCATTCAGAGTCACAGGCTGATGCTGACTCTGCCACATTCAACACTTGCCTTCCAAGCTTGCTTTGATGGCATATAGAAGGAAAGGAACATGGAAGATGGACGATACATTGGAGGTTTTTGCATTCAGGCCTGGGAGCCACATGCAACACTTTTGCTGAGATTGCATTGGCTCATACTTAGTCACATGGCTATCCTCAGCTCCCCACCTTAAACCATAAGAAAGACTAGAATAAGAGATGAGATGACTCAATGGTGACTTGGACTTGAGTATATTTCCAGTGGAGATGGAGAGAAATAGGAACACATTCGGGATGATATTGAAGCTTTTCCAAAGACAGATACAAATTGGAAATAGGAGTAGGCACAATTCATGAATATTGTATAGATCTTCTCCGTACTTCTTTTTAGCTGCTGCTTCTCCTTAGCTCATCAAAGAGGTGCATCTTCACTGTAAACATGTCTTATTAATTCTTTACCCAAGTAATCTCAATGGCCAGCTTTCATTTTATTTAAAAACATTAGGTGAGTGTGGCTTTCCCCCTAGTTGTTGTTACTAGATGATTGGATGATGTCCCCTTCTGGGAACAAAAAGAACAAGAATTTCAAATACGAGCTCATATAAGTTAAATCCTCTGTGCAGTTCAGCAATAAGTTGGAGCTTAATCCAGGGGTGAGAGTCTCCAGCGGTGGGGAGAGGGCAGGGGGAAACGAAGCCTATTTCAAGCACATGTGACAGTCATGACTCATAAATGGGAATCTGGGTCAGAATTTGCAGCTGGGGAAGCACCAGGAAAAGATTACTTTTATTATAAAAGCATGTACTTAATTACAGCTCAAAGCTGGAGTAGGGGGTGAATTGCACAGCTGGAAGGGAAAAGCAAATTAATTTGTTGACTTTTAAAGCCCTCTTTCAGTGAAATATGCCCCCTCCTGTTTTAGCATGGGGTTATAACTGAAGAGTTTTCAGAGTTGCCTCAAAGCAAGAGTGGGCGTGATGCAATGTAATGGCAAATCATTTACATTAGGTATTTCCTCAGGCTTGTAAACTGTAAAAGCTTTGGGCTGTTGTTTCTTTTTATACAGTAAACAAAGCCAGGCCAACAGCCAGGATCATTTTCCTTAACAGGCAATACCACCTCCAGAGGATGGTGCCCTTGTAAACAAGGTCCATGATTTTATGCTCAGGCTCAGTATTGATCATTTACCCCCTGGAGAGACCTGAGTGACAGAAGCTGGTAACTTGTGTATGCAGGAAATAAAGACATTTAAATATACATTGATATGGTAGGAGTTGGATTAATGTTTTAAGGGTTAGCCTGTTAGTTACAAAATAATCCCAGGGACATAAGAATCTGTGCAAATGTCACAAGAACAAGGCTGTACCTTTTTTGACCATGGATTGAACAAGGCAATGAATTGAAAAATGAGGCTTCTGTCCTCAAAAGGACAGCAATCTAGGCAAACTTATAATATATGGCGGAAATACAAAATGGCACAGCTACTTTGGAAGACAGTGTGATGTCTTCTAACAGAATTTCTAACAAAATGTAACATATTCTTTTTTTAAAATATATTTTTATTGATTTTTTTTTTCCGAGAGGAAGGGAGAGGGACAGAGAGTTAGAAACATCGATGAGAGAGAAACATCGATCAGCTGCCTCCTGCACATCCCCCACAGGGGATGTGCCCGCAACCAAGGTACATGCCCTTGATCGGAATCGAACCTGGGACCCTTCAGTCCGCAGGCTGACGCTCTATCCACTGAGCCAAACTGGTTAGGGCTGTAACATATTCTTACCACACAATCCAGAAATCATGTTCCTTGGTATTTACTCAGAAGAGTTAAAAATGGTCTCCACACTAAGAAAACCTGTACATGGATGTTCACAGCAGTTTTTTCATATTATCAAAAGAGGGAAGCAACCAAGATGTCCTCTAATAGGTCAGTGGATAAACGAACCATGGTACATTCAGACAATGGAATATTTTTTGACACTAAAAACAAATGAGCTACCCAGCTGTGAAAAGAAATGGAAAGAACCTTAAGTGTGTACTACTAATCGAAAGAAGCCAATCTGAACATAGGACACTGAATGATTCCAATTATATGGTATTCTGGAAAAGGCAAAACTATGGGAACCGTAAAAAGGTCAGTTGCTGCTGGGGCTGAGGTTGGGGGGAGGGAATAAATAGGCAGAGCACAGAGAATTTTTAGGGCAATGAAAATATTCTATGTGATGTGATAATGATGAGTACATGTCATTATACACTTGTTCAATGTATAATTAATGTAGGTTCATCAATTGTAACAAATGTGCCACTCTGGTAAGTGATGATAATGGGAGAGGCTATTTGTGGGGACAGGAGGTATACGGGAAATCTCTGTGCTTTCCTCCCAATTTGCTGTGAACTTAAAACTATTCTAAAATAACAAAGTTTTTAAAAAGACTTTTAAAATTATAAAGTTTTTAAAAATCCGTAGATTGAAAAATGACTTGGTTAAATTCAGCTCAGAGAGATGATATACATTTGTGAGGTGGGTTCCTTAGATTGTCATGTCTGAAATCAAAGCCCTCATGTCATTCTGTACCTATAAAATCAAGAATATAAAAAGAATATAAAAGTCTGTCCAATTTGAACTGGTGTTTTGGTGTTTTGGTTTTTTTTTTTTTTTTTTCATTTATTGGGAGAAAATAATTTTAAAATCTGAAGAACAAACTGCAAAGAAAAAAGAAACCAAAGAGAAACAATTCTGTTGTGCAATGACATCAAACACACTTTGATATGTTCCACTTGCATTTGGCTGAGTGAACACCCTATTTAGTGTCTAGATTTCCTGTATGTTCAGAAAATTCTGTGCACCTAAAGAAGTCAATTATGCAGTTTCCTCCACTTGTCAGAAAGGTAAAGCACACTTAGGAAGGTCAGGATTGTTTTAACTCTAAATTGAGGAATGTCTGCATCAAAGAAACCTTCAAGTGACCTTGGCCATGCTCTGATTACTAAATAGTCCTGGCTTCACATGATGACATATATTATTTTCATCAGGAAAATTCAAAGAAATCAGGGTTCTGGATGCCTGTGATGAATGCTAAGTGATGAAATTCTAACTCTGTTGCTAATTATTTGTTTTGAAGTTATTGACACACATTATGCAATCAGTTTTTAAAGAGAGAAAACCAAAGGAGTTGAATATTATTTGATGAAATATATTTGATGAAAATGCAATACAGTAATAAGGTTTCAAAAAAATTTTAAGCAACATTTCCAGACATATTTCACACTCTCAACACTCAACTAGTGAGGAATTTAAAGTATTTTACAAGTTCTGTTTTTCTCAATTAAAGAAAAAAACTACTTAAAACAATGTAAAAGAACATATGGAACTATATAAGTAAATGTTGCAGCTAAATAATAGACTTTCATCCAGCCATGAAACCAGATATATGAATTTATATTTGTGTTTAGTATTAGGGGAGAATATCCATATCATATTAAGTATTAAACCAGATTAAAAATGTATATGGTGATTTATTTTGGGTTGTGTGATATATATGTGTGCATGTGTATGTATATCTATATAGATATACAATCTATCTATCTATCTGACAACATACATATACCTACTCACATATAAACACACACACATCAGGCTAGCCCAGAGCCTTCATGCTTTCAGATTCTTTTCTCACATTTCTTCCTATTTCCTCTGTTTTATGGATGTGTTTGGCCAAAGTGTTTTGTCCAGGTAGAGTTTCTGATGTTTTCCCTGCCTGGTTTCTGAGAGCTGTTGTGCCTCTGCTGAGGTCCCATTTCCCAACAGACATGCTCAGCACAAACCCTGTTTCCTGTGGCATGATTCTAGCTTTTGACATAAAACTCTCATCCTTGGGCCCTGCCTTTGTTCCTTTAGCCTAATGTTGGTGAGGACTTCATCTGGTTGTCATATTGTCTCCAGTTTGGCCTTTCAGTCCTTCTATCACTAGTATAAATAATATTCAACTCCTTTGGTTTTCTCTCCTAAGAGTTCCTATGGTGCTGGTTTGGTCCTAATGGGTACACACCTCACACACATAGAGAAACACAAAGAAAGTGGTTGAAGCCTATATGATCCCCAGAAAATCTTATTCCAGAACCCAGTCTCTTGAGTATTATGCTAGATTTCTCCCTTGATTAAATTTACCTTGGCCTGGAATGCTTCAATGAAGTTGGCTTAAGTTTCTTTGTCCAAACTCTGGAAAGACCAGTGTGCTTCCTGGATATTTCTACTTATTTCTAGAATCTAAGAGTCTTGTAGTTTCTTGTTTGAGTTCCTCTCTCCTTAGACTTAATCGCATTTACCTTCCTGCTTTAATTTATGGAAAGCTGTTTAGTCTCTGTCTCCTTTCCTGAGATCATTCTTTCTGGGTCTCCCCTTTCTCATTCTAAGTGGCCCTTATTTAGGTATTTCTTAAATGAAGTCAGTTCCTTTTGTTTGCATTTTCCTAAAGAAATACATTGTCTATGAGTTCAGAGATATGTAAAGTAAATTCACCTCTGCCCTAGGGATAAATTTTTCAAGCAAAGGAGTAAATAATTAAACACATAGACTTTGAGATTAAATGTTTTAAACAAGGGGGGAGAGGGCACTTAACTCATTTTCACACACAGGAAAAGATGATTAAAAATAATTACTTCAGTACTGCAGAATAGTGTTCTGTGACAGACTCTGCCATAAGACTAGTTCTTAATTTTTAATAGTAGCATGGAGTGATAAGAAAAGTAAAGAACAGAGGAAAGGTCATGAACATATTATTCAAAATATAACTCATTATTCACTCCTGTAGATCTCCAAAAAACTGAAAATCTACTTTTACAATTATACAGAAAGTTAATTACAGTAAACAAATGACTAAACATGGCTCACATATGTAGGAATTTCATTTTAATAGTATTCGTTGTAATAATGTTATTGGAGAATTGCGTGAATTGCCTTTCTCTTTTGCTAGTGGGAGTGGAGTTCTTAGGGTGCCATTGAAAAAATTTCCAGAGGTCCCACAGGACAGTAAGATGTGGTATAGAAAGATTTATTTGCATGGAATTTCATCCCTCGGGTTGCAACATTAGCATCAGCTGCAATGATCAAACACCCACTACCCTAGCACTGACCAATCAGTAGAGACCACGACCCAGACTCCTTAGTTACCAAGATTAATGATTTCCCTCCTATATAGCCCATTCCCTGTAGGCCATATAGGAGCTAGATCTTTGAGCATTAGCTCACTTATGACTCTGGTAGTGGGCTACTCCTAAAAATAAACCCTTACTTTCTTGGCTATAAACTCCTATTTGTGTCTTATTGGGCTTTGATGCATACAGGCAAATGGACCCCTTTAGTCCAGTAACAACATTGAATCTCATCCAGTTTGATGAGACCCATGTCAGAAGAACCTATCCTTCATATCAAAGTGTTAAAAAGAAACAACAGACCCAAAATGGAGTCACTTAAGCTAAGATCCACCAAGACTTGATGCTTAGTCTGATTGTAGTTTCTGCCTCTCCCAGGCAATGGAAGCTTAAACCAATCATCTGAAATTTCCTGGTTAGCTCTAGTGAGGAGATCTGCCTAATAAAACCCCCTGCCATTCCCTAAGGGAAAGATACCTTGCCTGAAATAATCAGCTTTCTTAACTTCCTTGTCCCACCCTTTCTGCCTATGTAAACCTCCCATTTTGTACACCTCCTCAGAGCTCACTTTTATTTCCTATACATAAAGTTTCAATAAAGTCAATTAGGGCTTTAAATTTACTCAGCTGAATTTTTGTTCTTTAACAAAAAATACTTTACTAAGAACAAAGGGATTCCTGGAGGAAAAGGGAGGAAGCAAAAGAGAAGAAGTATAGACATTTGATAATTAAATTTTTCCTTTCAATAACTAAGAGCTCTTAGTTAACAAACATTGTTAAACATCTGAATATCAGGCAATGTCACCTGCCTAGAAATAGAAATTCTTCCTTTCAGAAAATTCTCACACTAGAGGAAGGGTAGACAAACACTCCTAATATGGCAAGGGTAGATTACAAAGACACTTAGGGTGCTCTAGAAGCCCAGGAAATTTCAGGGAGTGCTGGAGAGATAACTCTGTCTGAGGCTTAAGGAAGCGACAAAAACTTTTTGATCAAACTTTAGTCTCCTCTGAGCCATCTTCCCAATTAAGTTTCAACCTTGGTCCCAATCCCATTCTGTCATTGCCCTGTTTAGTCCAGTCTTAGAAGAAAATCTTACTAAGTCATTCCATCACCCTTGATATCTGATCAAGTTCTTCATCCCCAAACTTTGAGTATATAAGCCCTTGGTGTGCCTTTAGCGAGAATACTCTTAGGTCAGTTTAGCAAGAATGTTCATATCCAGGATGTCCCCTTTGAGCAATTGTCCGTTTCCTGACTCCATCACTCCACCCATTGGCTATAAATCCCACTTGTCTTTATTGTATTCAGAGTTGAGTCTGATCTCTCTCCCCTATTGCAATATCTTGAATAAAGTATTCCTTACCATTGTAAAAAGTGCCAGAATATTTTTTTTCTTTAATAGAAGTCTTCCTCATTGTGGTTATAATGGACCCAAATCATGAAGGACAAGGAAGAGCAGATGTGATAAAACAGTGATGAACATTCTTCATTATTTTTTTTTAACAAAGGAAAAACATTTTCCAAGGCTGGTAACTTTGAGATGCTGGTGTGTTTGAAGCAGTGTGGATAATTAATGTGGCTGGGGAATAAGATGCATCTGAGATAGTGGTGTGAGATGAGGCTGGGGACATTGGCCAGGGACTGCTCAGGCATGAAGAACCTTGCCAAGGAGTTTATATTTACACTAAGTAACATTTGCATTTTATCTACTAATGGATTTTAAGCAGAAATGTGACATAGTTGGATTTGCATTTACAAAAGCCCAATGTAGATGCTACGCTGAGCATGAATAGAGAGGTGTGTGTTTGGTGGATTGCATACCTAGCCAGGAGCTTCAGAGACTAGTGAGCAGTGTTGTGCTCAGTGAAGATCAGATGGCAGGGAAACCCAGACATTTGTAAAAGATAGGTCTCCGTGGTCATGGGCATTGAAGTAATGAGTAGAGGAAAGAGGGTTGGGTGATTGCTGGGGTTCTCTGATTTGGGTGACTGGCAGGGTGGTAACTCTTTGTTGAAACAGATTATACAAGAGGAAGAAGGAGGTTTGAGGAAAGATGACAGTTTTAACTTTTTCCTTAAATCCCATTATGAGAAATCTAGAGAATGAATATTGCTAAATGGCTGTACAGTATTTTACAATTAGCTATGTAAGACCAAATTACAGTAATTCATAATTAAAATCATTCTAAATGCATTTGATTTTAATATGTTTCAAAGATTTTTACTGTGTACTTTATAATAAAATTGTTCTATATTAAAATAGTCATTTTCTCTAATTGCATATTACAAAATCAGGATAGACTGTGAAACAGAAATGTGTTTGGTAAATTTACAAGGATGAGCTAGAATTTCTAAAGTAGCTTATTGCTGAGTTCTTCTGGGTAGAACAGCACAGAAGAAACTTATGATGTCTAATTTCTGTTTTTTAATTTAAATTTATTTATATTGGTAAAAACAGTAAATTTATATTGTCATTAATACCAAGGTATCACTCTCTCTCTCATGAGATATTAAAGTTCTTCATAGACATGAGCTGATTCAAAGAACATTCTCAAATTTTGGTAAAGACAATTTTAACTGGAAAACAAAGAGTTGTGGTGATTCTCAAAGGAAAATATGTTTAACTGCAGATAGAAAATGCATGTAGAAATAATAAGATTTACTAACCCATTAGAAAATGTTCCAGTAAGTACAGCCACATGCTGCAGAATGACATTTTGGTCAGCAATGGACCACGTATAAGAAGGTGGTTCCATAATGAAACAGGAATTTTAGGGGTAAAATAGAACAGGTTTAGGAAATTTTGGAAATTAAGGGGACCATGGAGGAAGCACAGGGCTGCAGAGCAGCAGAAGGTATATTTCCATAGAATAGGGGAGCTGAAAAGCTGCAACAGGTACATTTCCTTAGAATAAGGGAGCTGGAAACAGCAAGAGGTCTATATCCTATATAATAAAAGGCTAATATGCAAATACACCAAACAGCAGCACAACTGGTTGCTATGACACACACTGACCACCAGGGGGCAGATGCTCAGTGCAGGAGCTGCCCCCTGGTGGTCAATGTGCTCGCACAGGGGGAGTGCCGCGGCAGTGCTAAGGATGTCCCACTGATAGCTTAGGCCCACTCCCCACGGGTAGTTGGACATACCCTGAGGGCTCCCGGATTGTGAGAGGGCTGAGAGACCCTCCCCTCCCCCGAGTGCACGAAGGGAAGGAAGCCCTTCATCCAGGAGAAGAAAGCCCAAAGGGAATAGGAAAACAATAAGGAAGCGGGGGTTGGGGAGGAGGGGGGGAAAGAACCTCACATGTCCCATGTGAGGTTCAACCTCTGAGCCCAGGAGTTACTATAGTAACCAGTCCAAAGGAATAGTGACCAATCAGAGGGGATATCAAGGCACAAGGATCTGTAGCCTTTATAAGCCACAGGGAAAAGGAACTCAGTGGGACTCTTTCCCCCTCCCCAAGTGGAAGTCTGTACTTGTTCTTTAATAAATTTCCACCTTTACTATACAACCTTCTGTCCGTGGAATCATTCTTCGACTCCGGTGGACAAAGAATCGGGGACATCCTGCCCAGTCCAAAAATTCTGCTTCAATAAGATTATAATGGATCTGAAAAGCTTCTATTGCCTTGTGATGTCATAGCATAATGCATTACTCATGTGCTTATGGTGATCTGGTGTAAACAAACCTACTGCACTGTCAGTCATATAAAAGTATAACACATGCAATTATGTATAGAGCAGAAGACTTGATAATGATAATGAACAACTGAGTTACTGCTCTATGTCTTCACTAAATCTTTTATTATTATTTTCAACTGTACTCTTTCTACTTATTAAAAAGAAGTCTGCTGGAGAACAGTAGCCATGTTGCACTGTAGCAGCCTTGTGCATCTGGTGTTACGGCATCTCTTGATTGCATCATTTTCTTGTGCTTGATTGAATCTCGAGTTGTTTCATACAGTAACATGCTGTATAGGCTTATAACCCAGGAGCAGTAGGCTATACCATTTAGCCTAGGGGTGTACTAGGCTATACAATTAGGTTTGTGCAAGTCTGTGATGGTTGCACAATGACAAAATTGCCTAACAATGCATTTTTTAGAATATACCCCTGCCATTAAGCAGCACATGACTGTATATAATTGTCAACATTTCCTGCAAATATCATTGACTGAAGATGATTATATGGCTAGTAGCTTTCAAATGCTTATCACAAAAAGTTTAACAACACTGGATAAAACATGCACACATCCATTTGGCCAACTTAAAGAGCTAAAAACACAATATCCTCTTATCCCTTAAACACACTAGGCAACAGGAGACATGAACATATTTTATGGTGAAACTGTAAGACTAAAATATGTCAGGTGTCAAACTCATTTTCTAAATACAAATATTGCTGATGAAACTGGTCTTCAAAGATAAGGTCTATACAGATATGCAAATAGAAAAGAATCATTAATGGGAATAGGCTAAATGTAAATTACCACACACACACACAGCATAAGCTTCTACCATTAATCTATCCTTACAAATTTGTCTTAATTTTACCCAGAAAAATGAATAAGTGGGGAAAAGATCATTGTGCCAATATGCAATGTCATTTTGGATAAAAGATGATATTTAGGACTAAGTCAGTGGAACAGAATCATTATCACAGTTTGATTTTCCCATTCTAATTCTAGAATGATACAAAAGAGCAAGAGAAGTGAAAAGTATAAATGATAATAAAAATTTAACTCTTCTAAAAAATAATTCCAAGTGCCTTTTTTTATTTTTTTGGCTGTATGTTGAAGTAGGTTAGTTCCTTACATCTGATAATATTGGTCATTTTCAGATTTACAAAAAGAGAGAGAGAGAGAGAGAAAAAAAACTTTGCCATAAATAAATATCATAGAATAACAGATGTCCAGGAACCTCCGAAGATATACTAACATCCAACTGATATTGACTTTGATAGTATATAAATTTTCCTTTAGTCTTTAACAAGGTGGCATATGATCCATAATAATGGAATTAAATGTAGCCTAATTTTCTGATTCCGTTTTTTTTAACAGCTAGTTGATTGGATTAGGTTTAACAGTTTCTTAAAGACTAAAGGATGGCACAGATATTGTCTAGCTTTTTCAACTAATGCAATAATGAAAAATGGCATGCGATGGGGCACAGGCTTGAGAAAAGTCAGGAGGTACAGAAAGTAACCTCAGCATTTACTAACATGCTCATCCAAGAACACAATTGCTAAAATAACCTTGACAAGGAGTGAAAATACCCAATACTGCAGAGCTGATTACCCAGATTTCAATTACTCTGGTTTAAATGGAATGAAATAGGGCTCTAACTCCATTAATTAACAAGCCTATCCACAGGTGATTACCAAACGCTCCATGTATAACTCCTATTAATGCAGAAAACGGACATGCCTAGAAATGGCAGGTGTGCATATTAAACGCAATTATTCATTTACAAGGGAATTGGAGTTCTTTTATTTTTCCACAAGAAAATTATAGTAAAGGGTGAAGAAAGAAGGAGTAGGGCAGAGGAAATGTTGCCTACATTAATGACTAGTGATCTTTCCTGAATTAGTTCATTTTTAAGGAGAACAAAAGGGCTGTCCTGCTGGGGACATTTTCACCAAGGATGCCTGACTAGCTTATTTGTGATTTGACCACAATGTGGTTTTAATTAGCAGTAGCACTTACAAAACTAGTAGCAGTCATTGTACCAGAAAACAGGAGTCTGAAAGGGGTTGAAAGATACTTTAGATGTATGCAGGAGACATGTCAGCGCTGGCTGCTTTAATTTCTGCACGGCTGACCATCCACATCCCTACAAGTCTCTTCAGGTTTGGAAAATTTGAGGTTATTACATCCATACCATAGCCTCGAAAACTTCTTTTTATTCTCTTTTTTTACTTGCCTAACTCTGCTTTGGGCAAAGCCAACAGAGGGCTCCCATGTGATATCCATATTACAAATTTGAATGTTTTCAGCATTAGAGAAGCTACAATACACATTAATTATTTCAAATCCGTTGGTAATTTTTTTTCAATTCGATATTTCCAAATATCAAAGAAGGCTACGTTTGAAGGAAGAAATCGGTGGGGCGACTGATCTCCTGGGAAATGGGAAGAAATATAAGGACACAAACAAAAATCCAGAGAATGGTAGGCACTGTTTTCAGGGTTAGTATCCCCTTTCTGAGGCATTCCAAATCACTGACTAGGAAAACTCTGACCCAAAAGAGGATCAGTTTGTGAGTAGGTACCAAGATACCTTGTGGTTTTTTACTCTTTGTACTTGCAAGGGTCAGTAACCCAGAGACGAATGACTTTTCTTGAGTGTCCTATCTCTGTTGGGATATTACCCACCACCAGGTGTGCAGCTGTAATTTGCTTATAACCTTCAGATCCAAAAGGTTTTCCACATGTAAATGATGAAACTAACTGAATCAAATAGAAAACAACAATGTTCTTGTCCAGTTATACATAGAAAAGTTCTTTGTTAAAACAGTGGTGTGGATTATAAAATCATATTTCACAATATAAAACATAATTTAAATACATTCAAATACCTATGTTAAAATTATTTACCTGTTACCATAACTGTAACTCATGGGTCAGCAAACTATGGCTTATGGGCCAAATCTGGTCCTCCTACTGGAACCCAATCACACCATTCATTTGGTATTATCTGTCCGCTCTCCTGCTAGATGGCATAGTTTAGTAGTTGCTATCTTCATCTGGAGAAAATCAGAATTATTTTATTGTTTACTGAATCATTAGGCCTCTAGTTTAAAAAAAAAAAAATCTTTCAAGATGTACCTCCAACTATCATACCAGCTGGTGTGAAACAAAGTCCCAAAGAAAAGACCAGCAAAACCATAAGCAAAGAGCTTTTAACAGTGATGCAGTTGAGGAGGAAACTGTAGATAGGAGAAATCAAGACAATCTATGAATCAGAGGCTTCAGAGAAACAGGAAACGGGACTTCCAGGTAATCCCCGATGTTTTTCTTCACCTGAAATATGACATTGCTTTAAAACCTCTCTTATCTGTGAATAAAGAGTTAAACCAAAAAATATTCCCAGATACTCAGACAGCCAAGTGCCTTCAAATGAATGAATTTCTTCTTTAATATATTGTAAAAATAATAATTATTGTTTAAAATGTCAAGCCATGTTTAAAATAAAACATACAATTAGTGAGGCCTTGCAGTTGGAACAGAAAAACATCTCTGTTCAAAAGATTGACATTTAAGTAACTATAGATACACAGACAGATATCCTTTGCACCATTCAATACAAACAAGGCTGGGACCTGCACCCAGGTATGCAAAACAGCAGAAGAAGCAGTGGGAGGGAAATCAATACAGAATGAGTAAGAACAGAAAACTGTCCTGCTAGCTATTAGCAATAAACTATTATCATTAATATTGATTTACCAGTACATCTCACTTTTGTATCAGTTGTAAGAAAAAAATGTTTATGAACAGGTATATAAAAACATATAGTTCAAAATTCTATCTATATAGTTTATTTCATAATGTTGATTCGCCTTAACTTGCATGCTTGTGTGAAAGAATCTATCAAGTTATTTGATGTTAAGGTAAGGTTATGAATAAGGTAGGTTAGCTTCCATTTATCCAAGTGATTCAATTATTATATTTAAGATTTTTATTAAATATCTACTGCAGCAATTTTCAACCTTTTTCATCTCATGGCACATATAAGCTAATTACTAAAATTCTGGGACAGATCAAAAAATAAACTTTTTGCCAATCTGACAAAAAAAAAGTTATAATTGTTATTGATTTATTTTTTTAAATGTAGCAATTACCTACCATTTTGCTCCAAAATGACTTTTTAAAAAATCAGGTGCCTTTACTTGTATATAAGGATTTCTGGTACCAAGAATTAACCAATCAGACACAACCTGATTATATGATGTGACCAATAAGATGCAACTTTATTTTATGGTCTATATATTTATGTTTCAAGACAGCCATTCACACCAGATGGCTATTGTTGTGTTGGCTGTTGTCATTTTGTTATTTAACAATGCAAGGGAAAAGAGGTCAGTGCCCCTGACTAAATAGTCAGGTATTGCATGTTTTAAAACTTCTTGCTGCACACCAGTTGAAAATCTCTGGTGTACTACATGCCAGGCACCAATTTGGGAGCTTTGAATTCAGTGGTGCGCCAAACAGACATCTGTGCCCTCATGGACTGAACAACCTAGTCCAGGAGAGAGACAACTAACGGCCAATCTTTATGGCTCTACCTTCAAATGCATATCCTAATCTAGCTACTTCTCATCACTTCCACCACTACAACCCCATCACCATTGTCTCTCACCCGAAAAATTCATGAACTTCCCGATTGCTCTCCCTGCTTCTGCCCTGTCCCCAAGTTATATTCTCTATAAATATTCTCTACATCATGACAAAGAGAAACCAAACAATCCTACATTCTTTGGATACATTGGAGAAACAGGTTCCCAGTGCTCCTCAGAATCATCCTGGCAAGTGACCCAAAATATAAATTCTTCAGGATTGTTAGCCAGGAAGCCCAGGATGAGTCCAGAAATCCTCATTTTCAGAATTTTTACTACTTCCTGGGTGAAACTCTTGCAAAGCCTGGTAGGTGGCAAGCCATGTTGTTAACATGAACTGACTCATTCAATCAAATGATACCTTTGTTTCCAGTTTATACAGAGGTAATGTATCAACTACCTTAGGAGAAAGGAAGATGACATCATTGTAATTGATATAAATGGCTCATCACATGGAATTCTATACAAAAACCAGTTTTGAATACATTAATTTTTGCAAAAACCCAAGGAAGCCTGATGACTGTATTTAATAAGTCATTATTTTGATACTTTTTCTTGTCCTCTATTCAAGCCACAAACCTTTGTGGGCTCATATACGCAAGATATTAGTTTAAGTACACTAGAAAATGCACACAGTGCTTTGGTAAAGAAAACAAATGAATGCTGAGCCCTCTTGATTTGTTGGTGATAGTGTACATCTATTTTAACATGGAATTGTCTTAAAGAAATAGAAGCAATTTTAGAGAGTTAATCTACTACCTGGAATACAAAGTATAGCTATATGATTTTTATTTCATTTTAATCAGGACACAACCTGGAGTCCATAAAAGAAATTGCTTACAGCTTTGGCTACATAAAATTTCAAATTTCTCTGTGATGATGTCTCCACAATCAAAGCTAAAAGATAAATAGCAGTTTGAAAGAAACATTTACACTGCATAAAAGAAACAAAAGCTCTCATTATAATGTCTGGGAATCAAAACAGAAAAGATTCTAAGAGAAATGGGGCAAAGATTCTGAACAGGCAATTCACAGGAGAAAATACAAGTGGCTAACATAAGTAGGGCTTATTCTGTCTCAGCAGTACTCAAAACCTGCAAGTGAGAAATCAGCATGACAGTTTTGTTTAGGATTTTGGCAAAACTTTTTTTTTTTTTTTTTTTTTTTTTTTCAAATTTTTATTAAGGTATTATATGTGTACATATCTTATCATTGCCCCCGACCCCCACCCCACTCCCATATATGCCCTCACCCCCCAATGTTTTGCATCCGTTGGTTACTCTTATATACATGCATATAAGTCCTTCAGTTGATCTCTTATTTCCCCCACCTCTCCCTAACCTTACCACTGTAATTTGACAGTCTGTTTGATGCTTTACTGCCTGTGTAACTATCTTTTTGTTCATCAGTTTATAATGTTTTTCATTATCCCCAAATGAGTGGGATCATGTGGTATTTTTCTTTCATTGACTGGCTTATTTCACTTAGCATAATGTTCTCTAATTCCATCCAAGTGCCTACAAATGGTAGTAATTCCTTCTTTTTTACGGCAGCATAGTATTCCATTGTGTAGATGTACCATAGTTTTCTGATCCAGTCATCTGCTGACGGGCATTTAGGCTGTTTCCAAATCTTAGCTATTGTAAATTGTGCTGCTATGAACATAGGGGTGCATATATCCTTTCTGATTGGTGTTTCTGGTTTCTTAGGATATATTCCTAGGAGTGGGATTACTGGGTCAAATGGGAGTTCCATTTTCAGTTTTTTGAGGAAACTCCATACTGTTCTCCACAGTGGCTGCACCAGTCTGCATTCCCACCAGCAGTGCACGAGGGTTCCTTTTTCTCCGCATCCTCGCCAACACTTGTCGTTTGTTGATTTGTTGATGATAGCCATTCTGACAGGTGTGAGATGGTATCGCATTGTTGTTTTGATTTGCATCTCTCGGATAATTAGTGACTTTGAGCATGTTTTCATGTGTCTCTTGGCCTTCCTTCTGTCTTCTTTCGAAAAGCTTCTATTTAGGTCCGTTGCCCATTTTTTTATTGGATCCTTTATCTTCCTTTTATTAAGTTGTATAAGCTGCCTGTAGATGTTGGAAATTAAACCTTTATCAGTGATACCATTTGCAAATATGTTCTCCCATACAGTGGGGTTTCTTGTTGTTTTGTTGATGGTTTCTTTTGCTGTGCAAAAGCTTTTTATTTTGATGTAGTCCCATTTGTTTATTTTCTGTTTGGCTTCCATTACCCTAGGGGCAGTATCACTGAAAAAGTTCTTTTGGCATATGTCTGAGATTTTGCTGCCTGTGGATTCCTCCAGTATTTTTATGGTTTCCCATCTTATATTTAAGTCCTGTACCCATTTTGAGTTTATTTTTGTGTATGGTGTAAGTTGGTGATCTAGTTTCATTTTTTTGCATGTATCTGTCCAATTTTCCCAACACCATTTATTAAAGAGACTGTCTTGACTCCATTGTATGCTCATGCCTCCTTTGTCAAATATTAAATGCGCATATTGGTTTGGGTCGATATCTGGATTCTCTATTCTGTTCCATTGATCTATATGTCTGTTCTTGTGCCAGTACCAGGCTGTTTTGATGACAGTGGCTTTGTAATACAGCTTGAAATCTGGTATTGAGATCCCTCCTACTTTATTCTTCTTTCTCAGGATTGCTGTGGCTATTCGGGGTCTTTTTTTATTCCAGATGAATTTTTGGAGAGTTCTTTCTAGGTCTGTGAAATACGCCGTTGGTATTTTAATGGGGAGTGCATTGAATCTATAGATTGCTTTGGGTAGTATGGACATTTTGATGATGTTGATTCTACCAATCCATGAACATGGTATGTTCTTCCATCTGTTTACATCTTCCTCTATCTCTTTTTTCAGTGTCCTGTAGTTTTCCGCATATAGGTCTTTTACCTCCTTGGTTAGGTTTATTCCTAAGTATCTTAATTTTTTTGGTGCGATGGAAAATGGGATTGCTTTTTTAGTCTCTCTTTCTGTAAGTTCATTGTTGGTGTATAGAAATGCCATAGATTTCTTGGTGTTAATTTTGTATCCTGCTACTTTGCCGAATTCATTTATTAAGTCTGTTAGTTTTTTGATGGAGTCTTTCGGGTTTTTTATGTACAATATCATGTCATCTGCAAATAAGGACAGCTTTACTTCTTCTTTTCCAATTTGGATGCCTTTTATTTCTTCTTCTTGTCTAATTGCAGTGGCTAATACTTCCAGTACTATGTCAAACAGGAGTGGTGAGAGTGGGCATCCCTGTCTTGTTCCTGTTCTTAGGGGAAATGGTTTTAGTTTTTGCCCATTGAGTATGATGTTAGCTGTGGGTTTATCATATATAGCTTTTATGATGTTGAGGTATGATCCTTCTATTCCCACCTTGTTGAGAGTTTTTATCAAGAAAGGGTGTTGGATTTTGTCAAATGCTTTTTCTGCATCAATTGATATGACTATGTGATTTTTATCTCTCAATTTGTTTATGTGATGTATCACATTAATGATTTGCGGATATTGAACCATCCTTGCATTCCTGGGATAAATCCTACTTGGTCATGGTGTATGATCTTTCTGATGTACTGCTGGATCCTATTTGCTAGAATTTTATTGAGGATTTTGGCATCTACATTCATGAGGGATATTGGCCTGTAATTCTCCTTCATTGTGTTGTCTTTATCTGGTTTTTGTATTAGGGTGATGCTGGCTTCATAGAAGGAGCTGGGAAGTGTTCCTTCCTCTTGAATTTTTTGGAATAGTCTGAGGAGGATAGGTTTTAGTTCTTCCTTGAATGTTTGGTAGAACTCTCCTGTGAAGCCGTCTGGCCCCGGGCTTTTGTTTGCCGGAAGCTCTTTGATGACTGCTTCAATTTCTTCCATAGTTACTGGCATGTTGAGCTGTTTAGATTCTTCCTGATTGAGTTTTGGAAGGTTATATTTTTCTAGGAATATGTCCATTTCCTCCAGGTTGTCCAGTTTGTTGGAATAGAGTTGTTCATAGTATTTTTTAACAATCCTTTGTATTTCGGCGGGATCTGTTGTTATTTCACCTCTTTCATTTCTGATCTTGTTTATTTGGGTCCTCTCCCTTTGCTTCTTGGTGAGCCTGGCTAGAGGTTCATCAATCTTGTTTATCCTTTCAAAGAACCAGCTCTTGGTTTTGTTGATCTTTTGTATTGTTTCTTTGGTCTCTATGTCGTTTATCTGTGCTCTGATCTTTATTATTTCCTTCCTTCTGCTTACACTGGGCTTTTCTTGTTGCTCTTTTTCTAACTCTTTGAGTTGTTGGGTTAGGTAATTTATTACCCCTGTTTCTTGTTTTTTGCAGTAGGCTTGTAGAGCTATGAACTTCCCTCTCAAGACTGCTTTCGCTGTGTCCCATAGATTTTGGATTGTAGTGTTTTCATTGTCATTTGTTGTCATGATGTTTTTTATTTCTTCTTTGATCTCTCTGGTAACCCAGTCATGGTTTAATAGCATGCTGTTTAGTCTCCATGTGTTTGATTTCTTTGGGTTGTTTTTATTGTAGTTGATTTCCAGTTTTATGCCACTGTGGTCTGAGAAGATGCTTGATATGATTTCTATCTTCTTGAATTTGAAGAGACTTTGCCTATGTCCCAACATATGGTCTATCTTTGAAAATGACCCATGTGCGCTTGAGAAGAATGTATATTCTGTGGCTTTGGGGTGAAATGTTCTGAAGATGTCAATTAATTCCATCTGGTCTAGTGAGTCATTTAGGATTGATGTTTCTTTGCTGATGTTTTGTTTAGAGGATTTGTCCAATGGTGATAGTGGGGTATTAAAGTCTCCTACTATGATTGTATTGCTGTCAATGTCTCCCTTAATATCCTCCAGGAGTTTTTTTATGTATTTGGGTGCTCCTGTATTGGGTGCATATATGTTTACCAGAGTTATTTCTTCTTGTTGGATTGCTCCCTTTAGTATTATGAAATGGCCTTCCTTATCTCTTGTTATGTCCTTCAGTTTGAGATCTAATTTGTCAGAAATAAGTATTGCTACCCCAGCTTTTTTTTCAGTTCCATTTGCCTGGAAAACCTTTTTCCATCCCTTCACCCTCAGTCTGTGTGCGTCTTTTTTTCTGAGGTGGGTTTCTTGTAGACAGCAGATATATGGGTCGTGTTTTCTTATCCAATCTGTTACCCTATGTCTTTTGATTGGGGCATTTAATCCATTTACATTTAAAGTTATTATTGATAGGTACTTATTTGTCGCCATTCCTATTCTTTACCCCTGTGTTACTTCTTCGCTTCCTGTTTCTTTCTTTCTTTTTTTTTTTTTTTACAGTAGACCCTTTAGCATTTCTTGCATTGCTGGTTTGGTGGTAATAAATTCCCTTAGTCCTTTTTTGTCTGTGAAGCTCCTGATTTCACCTTCAATTTTGATTGACAGCCTTGCTGGGTACAGTATTCTTGGATTCAGCCCCTTCCTTTGCATGACTTTGTATATTTCATTCCATTCCCTTCTGGCCTGATGAGTTTCTGTTGAGAAATCAGTTGCTAGTCTGATGGGGGTTCCTTTGTATGTAACTTTCTGTCTCTCTCTTGCTGCTTTTAAGATTCTTACTTTGTCGTTGGTGTTTGCCAATTTAATTATAATGTGCCTTGGCGTCGGTCTTTTGGGGTTCATTTTGCTTGGGACTCTGTGAGCTTCTTGGATTTGTGTGGGTTTTTTCTTCCCTATATCTGGGAAATTTTCTGTCATTATTTCTTCAAAGAGGTTTTCTATTCCTTGCTCAGCTTCCTTTCCTTCTGGAACCCCTATTATGCGGATGTTGTTTTGTTTCGTGTTGTCCCAAAGTTCCCTTAGACTCTCCTCCTGCCTTTTAATTTTTTTTTCTAGAAGTTGCTTTTCTTGGGTATTTTTTTCCATCTTGTCTTCTAGCTCACTGATGCGGTCCTCTGCTTCTTCTAGTCTACTCTTGATGCTTTCTATTGAGTTCTTTACAGCAGCGATGTCATTTTTCATTTCTTCTTGGTTCTTCTTCATTTCCTCTTGGTTCTTGCTCATATTGTCGAATTTGTCTTCCATTCTTTTCAGCCACCTTATGACCATTTCTCTGAATTCTTTTTCTGGAAGGTTGCTTGCCTCCATTTCGTTTACTTCCTTTTCTGGTGATGCCTGCTTTTCTTTCATATGCGGGCTGCTTCTTTGTCTCCCCATGGTCTCTCTTCTCTGGGTGTCTGGTTATGTAGTTCTCTCTCTCCTGGGTTGATTTAAAGGCACAAAATACAGCACTACCAGGTACAACTCACAAGGCACTGAACAGGAATGTATTCACGATATTAATAACCTCCAATAAAGGTGACCACCAGAGAAAGGCAAATTAGGTGATAGGAGAGAAAGAAGAAGAGGAAAAAAGAAAGAAAGAAAGAAAGAAAGAAAAAAGGAGTGTGAAAATGAAATTGGGAAAAGGGAAAGTAAAGAGAGAAAAAAAAAGTAAGAGAGACAAGAAAGTGACTAAGAGAGAAAGGGGAACAGACTATATATATTGGGGATAAAACTCCAATAGAACAATCACTAATCCCAGCAAATGCCAGCAACAAGTGCCTGGGGATTAATACAAACTACAACACCAACTAATATGGATTGAGGCAAGGGAAAGCTGAAGCACAAAACAAACAAAAAAATAAACAAAAGAAGAATAAGCAAAACAATCTCACAAAAACAGCATAAAAATTGGATATAATCTACATTCAAGCAAACAACAACAAAAGGACAGAGAGAAGGACAAGTTTATGGATAGCTCAGACAGCGAAGGGAGAGGTGTATGTGGACTTGGAGCAGGGGATTAGAGATTAGATATGTAAGTAGGGTGAAATTTTAACAAGGGGTAAACAGAAAGAATAGGGAAAATCTAAAGCAGTAAAAGGGTAAGACAAACAGGACACTGAAAAGGGGGAGGTTGGGAAGAGAGTGATGGCCTAAAGGTAGAGTTGAGATAGAGTAAAACAATGCTAAAGGAAAGATAAAAAATAGAATGTAGAACCCTAATCCCAAAATAAAATGAAGAGAAAATAAAATGACACTTTAAAAAAAAAAAAAAAAAAGATAAAATAGCAGTAGTAATAATACGGATTGAAAATAAAAATGTAATCATTAAAAAGGTAAAATCAAGTGATGAAAAAAGAAAAAAAAGTTTCTTGATTAAAAGATGCAAAAAATGAAAATAAAAAAAAAAATAAAAAAATAAAAAAATAAAAAAATAAAAGGTAAAAATAAAATGTGAAGTAGTGAAGGTCATTCACTTCCTCTGTTTTTCTGTTTGGCACGCCTGTTTCTCAGTCCAGACAGTATTGCAGTTCCCTGCGATCCACTGCTCTTCGGTGTTGTAAGCCAGTCCTGATTTTAAGCAGGCGGTGTGTCTTAATTTCTCGTATTCCTTTATTTTTGATTACGCAAGAGTCAATTTGTGATTCAGCCCCTGGGTGGCAGTGTTTCTGGATTGACTTCCGGGTCTATCTATGGCCTCTCTAGGCAGTGTTAGAGCCTTCTTTCCCTGTGGCACTGCCACCGGCCTGTGGGCGTGGTCTGCCTCAGAGCTGACTCTCTGATGGTCACTCCCCGCTCCGATCCCCAGGTTCCAGAAAAACAACTTTCCCCTGCAGTCTCCCAGGGTGTCCCCAACTGGGTGATCCTATGTATTGGGCTTAGTAATCAGAAGCAAGGATTTGAAGAGGAAAAAGCCCAAGTGTGCGAACTCCAGGACTGCGAGTAAACCCAGGCACAAAGGGAGCGCACGGGCTGCGCGTAAGTCTGGACAGCCTGAAATTCTTAGGGTGTCCCTGCACTTCAGATCAAAATGGTTTGCTTTTTAGAGTGCCCTTCTCTTAGCAGCTCTGAGGACCCCTTTCCACAATCACAGATCACGCCAGCCCCTACAGCCACGGACTTTTCTAGGCACAGACTTCCCTGGTCCTCCAGCTCCCGCAAAACGCGCGTTCCTCTCTCCCGCCGGGACCAGAGACCTCACCTTATCCCAGGCGAAATCTGACCTTTCCGTGGTGGAGTGTAGAGCTCCTCTGAACCCGTGTGCTTGCGCCAGTTGGGGAGCGTTGTTCTGGGGCTTGCAGCTGTTCCTGGGGTGCCGCAGTTGTGGATTCTCAGGCTTCAGATAAGCTCCACTTTCCGGATCAAGATGGCGCAGACTCCGCGTCCAAGCCCGCAGCTCAGGGAGGGGACCCAGCCGCAGTTGGTGCTGCCAGGTCAGGGGAACCCCGTTCAGCAGTCCCCCACCTCCTTCTGGAATTCAGCTGTCTCCCAACCAGCCAACAAACACTCCTTGTGCGTCCCTCAGCTGTTCTTTCTTTCTGCTCCGGGACAAGGCTCGGAACACGTCTGTCTATTCCGCCGCCATTATTCGACCTTCTTGGCAAAACTTTTTTTAATGGTGATAAATAGTGATTGAGAATGTATAAAAATGGTAGTCTACTGGTATACCCTTTATGGGAGTAGAAATTATTTCTGTGCTTTTTGAGTAATTTGGTAGTATCTATAAACAAAAAACTCATATATCCTTTGGCCTGAAAATTCAAATGCAGTCTAGCCTACAAAAGTACTAGCATCTATGGGCAAAGAATTCTAAGACTTGTCAATTTCAACATCATTTATAATAATAAAAATTGGTAATAATTATTTATTAATAGAGAATAATAAAATAAACATGAAATGTTACCAATGGTTCAAAAATGAGGTAGTTTCAGCATTATTTATAATAATAAAAATTGGCAATAATTATTTATCAATAGAGTAATAAAAATTAATATAAAATGTTATCCAGTTGTTTAAAGAATGAAGCAGATTTGTAGATTCTAATAAAGAAAGATCTCCTAGGTATATTAAGTAAAAATAAAAAGAAAGAAATCAATTCACAGAATAACACGTAGGATAATTAAATGAATTATTGTTTTGTGTTTATATGACTAGATGTACACATATACACTGATTGGCCAGATTATTATGATCTCTGAACGCATAATAATCTGGCCACTCAGTGTACATCCTATATAATAAAAGGCTAATATGCAAATTGTCCCCTCGACCAAGAGTTCGACCAGCAGTCAGGTCGGCCAGCCACCCATGTCCTCTCCCCGTGACCAGGCTGGCCGGACCCCACCCATGCATGAATTCATGCATCGGGCCTCTAATATATATATATATATATATATATATATATATATATATATATATATATATATATATATATATATATATATGGAGTGGCCAGATTACTATGCATTCAGATATCATAATAATCTGGCCATTCAGTGTATGTATGCAAAATATGTGACAAGGTCTGGATGGATATAGCATGTCATTGGCTACTTCTGTAGAAGAATTTGCAGAAGGAAGAGTTTAGGGGAATTTTGTATTGTTTAATCTGAATAGCACGGCATTAGATAAATTTTTACAAGAAAAGCATATTCTTGTATCATTGAAAAAATAAATGACACATATATTACATTCTTCCTAATACTGGAGAAAAATTGCAAAGAAGCTCTTAAAGCAAGGCACACCTTAATTATCACTGTTCTAACAGTAAGAAAAAAAAACAAAAAAACCCTGAACTGCTCTGCTGTGCTTAGATTTGACTGAATCCTAGTACTATGTTAAAAGAATATATTAAAATGTTATCACTTTATGGTTAAACTAGAGGCCCAGTGCATGAAATTCATGCACTCGGGGAAGGAGGGTCCCTCAGTCTGGTCTGTGCCCTCTCACAGTCTGGGAGCTCTTGTGGGATATCTGACTGCCAGCTTAGACCCGTGCATGGAGCGGGCCTAAGCTGGCAGTCAGACATCCTTAGTGCTGCCACGGAAGTATGAGAGGCTCCCGCTACCACCGCTGCACTCACCAGCGGTGAGCCTGGCTTCTGGCTGAGCCGCACTCCCCCTGTGGGAGCGCACTGACCACCAGGGGGCAGCTCCTGTATTGAGCATCTGCCTCCTGGTGGTCAGTGCCATTTCTTTGCAGAAGTCATGCAGTGTTTCCCCTGGATGTAGCCTTTCTCTGACCAGTTGTCCGCTGTTTGGTCTATTTGCATATTAGCCTTTTATTATACAGATAAAAGATTTAGGATGTGCTGATGGGAATCTGCATATAAATTTCAAAATTGGAATCTGCATATAAATTACTTTGCTCTTGTTTGTTTTCATTTCCCTCCTAAAGCTTGAGCTGATGAAAGTTGGCAAAGTTGTGTGTGTGTATGTGTGTGTGTGTAACTTATTCTCAGGCAAAATAAAATCATTATCACATGAGAATGTACTTCCCATTTAATTCAAGCCCTTTAAGAGCTTCATTGCATCGCAAGGTATAAAGATCTTATTTCTCTGATTGAAGGGAATGCCCCTTATGCACTGGGCAGACACCTACCATCCCATGCCTTTGTTGTGAGAGCAAGAGGGCACTGATGCTACTAACACACTTGTGATCCTTTCTACAGGTAGACACGCTCAGCAATCCTTCCCTACAGTGCTGGGGATCATCATTTTTACCAAAGGAGATCCCTTGCCCCAGTGAAGTGCATTTTAAAGCTGAGTGCTGTTATCCATGGAAAGGGAACTTCTACCCAAATCCCAGGAGTGCTTTAAACTTTATTTCCGAGGTTAATTAGATTCACAAAGTTAGCTACCTTCCCCAAAGGGGGATGTCTCCGCATAAAAATGTGCTCCAGTGGACAATCCATCCTGTGTTATCACAAGGCAGAGGTGGCAACATTTGGAAAGAAGGGGTGGACTTTCCTTTTTTTTTTTTATTTGTATGTGCGTGTGCATGTGCGTGTGTGTGGTCTATTTTGTCTACGGGAAAGAGTGGGTCTGTGAGGAGCATTCTTTAAAAAATATGTACATATTTTTCCTCCTGAAAAAGAAAAAAAAAAAAGGAGTAAGGCCAATCTCTTTATATTTGATCCTAATCCCTCCTCTCCCACTGGAGTGGCCTGGGAGCACCCCTCTTTCTAGTAAATGGCTGGCAGCCAGCCTTTCACCCTCTCGCCTTTGATCACCTCGGAGCTGTCAGACGCGCCGCTGTTTTCCTCCCAGCTCTTGTTCCTGCCTAAAAGTGGAAGTAATAGCCCCTGAAAGAAATACCCTAGGTGTCCTGCAAAGCATCAATCTATTTCTTCTTTTTTCCTGAGGCCCACCCTCCCAGCTTGAACAAATCCCCCTGTTCCTTACCCTCCCCTCCCAGCAGAATCCCATTTCCTTAGGCGACACCCTCCTCCGTGCCATGTGACCCCCTGGGCCCTCGCTGTCTGAGAAGCTACCACCCGGCCAGACGGGGGAGGCTCCGCCCCGCCCCTCCCGCATCCCCCTCCCTCCCGCCCGCGGGGAGCCAGCCTGTTGGCGTCTGTGTTTGCGTGCACTGCCATTTGCTTTGCAGAAGGCATGCAGTGTTTCCCCTGGATGTAGCCTTTCCCTGACCCTCGAATTCCTCCCTTTCTCTTCCCCCGCCAGGGACTTGGGATGGCCCTGCGGATTTCCCTGCTCCTGTTTAGGTCTCGGCTACAGAGCTGGGCGGTGGAGAGTGCAACCCGGCCCCAGCTTGGTTGTGAGCTTTTGCTCAGGCGGCCGCTTCCAGGCGGGGCTGTGAACACGTTTTCCAGCGCGTGTTCCCGGTTCTTGTTTACAGCTGCGATTATAAGCAATCTGTGTCCCCTCTTATCGTCGCGTCAGGCAGTGATGTATAGTTTGTAAATATTATTGAAAGGAAATAATTTGCAAAGGCAAACTATTACAAGCAGAGTATATGGACACTGAGGTTTGTCTTTAATGTGTTTACCAGAAGGAGAGGGAAGGGGGCTGGGAGATGCGGAAAGGATGCGGAAGAGGGGAGACAAGGCTCCAAAGGATTCTGATTCTGTGACAGTGACATAACTAATTAAACAGAATGCTGCTTCAAAGCCCGCGCCCTCTTTCTGAAATTGCTCGAAAGTATGCGCTATTGAAAAAAAAAAAAAAAAAAGATAATGTAGAAAGGGGAGGGCTTTGAATGACTGAATACAACTCATTGTGCTGGCTCAAAAATGCCAAGCTGCAGTGGAAAGAAATACAGCATTGCAGGCTGGTGTGCGGAGGCCCCTGCGAGGGAAGCTGGGTCTGTTAAGTGGAAAATTCCTGCCAGGGACGTGTTTCCATTTCCAATGGGAAGAAAGAGGGTGTTGTTGGAAGCTGGCGATACTTTGGAAAATACAGAAAACAGGGAAGATGACAAAATGACCTCACTGAACTCTGATAAATTAAGCAAACACGTAGTTTTAGCCAACATACCACATTCTTACAGCGCCTGCGCCTGAAGAACTACACTGTGCTACATGCTCAGTGAGAGGCTGAATTCTCAACTCTCCCACTCCGGTCCCCACGTCTTGGGAGAGGAAAGCAATGCTGTGTGAGGCACTGGCAGCAGTAGAAGAACATGACTAGAAATGCCTATGTGATGAGGACCTGTGTGCTCCTCCAATAGCCTGTGTATTTAGGGACATATTTACTTTGCATCCCGAATACTAAAATGATACTTTGTTCCTTAGATAGTAGAGGGTTTCAAGTTAAGTTTCGTCTCTCTTGAAAGAACCTGAACTCCTAAGGGGAGTCCACCAGGTTTTACTAGGCTGGGGCGGTCTCTGTAAGAAGTTAGTGGGGTTTCTTCAAGGATAGCTTGATTGGTATCATTAGGTAGAGGCAAGAGGCAACCCGCTGTAGAGGAAGAGTGTGCAGGTGTTCATTTCTAGCTGCCATGAGAATCACCATTTCATGTCCTCTATTATATCCTGGGGGAGAAAAACAGAGACTAAGCAGAAGCCATGATTTTTGTTTTGCATAGCTTCTGTCAGAAAGAAGGGGGACAGAAATTCCCAGGCATGGAATGTTCTACGCATGCACACACAATGTAGTTCAAATGATCTTCATTTGCTATGCTGATCCTTTCTCCACCAGAACTACAACATCCTGACAAGTGAAGGAAAAATGGTTTTGCTTTTATGGCTCTGTGTGTGTGTGTGTGTGTGTGTGTGTGTGTGTGTGTGTGTGTGTGTTGGGCACTTTTAAAATGCAACCCCTGTCTTTAACAGTCTGAAAATTAAATGACTGTTGAGATACATTGAAAACTCTTTGTGAAAACTATTTGTCTTTTTAAAAATATTTTCATTAAAACTTACAGTTGACTGAATTTATGTGGTCAAACCCCATCTCCTGACAAACCCAAAGCAGAAATCAGCATGCCTTCTATCACTGGAGTGTTTCCTTGCATTTCAAGTTTACTTGAGTACGTAAATGCAATGCTATGATGGATCTGGGGACTTCAACACTTTACATAGGAAGCAATATTAGTTCAGGACAATTATTAAGCTATACATTTCTTTAGTCAATATTAGGTATGATGCTACATGAATTTTTCGTGTCCAGGAAAAAAAATATAAACTGGATCTCCTAGATCTATCATCAAATTGAGGGAAAATAGGATTTTCTTCAACCTTACGAAATGTGTCAATTTTTACTCTTCTCTTTACTTCTCTATATTTGCAAATGGTTTTCTTGGATTTAATGGAAACAGAAAGCAAAATTTTAAGCCAACCAGTAATACTTTTTTAGAAGATAAAAATTGATAATGTACTCACTGAATAATGTACTTTATTTTAACTGAATACTATTCTGATTTTTTATTCCTGTTTGCATGACTGAAAAAAGGGCCCTTCTGTGTATTTAAAATTCACTTCTCAGTGTTTTTCTAGATGAATCCTCTCCAGAGAAAAATGGACTTAATATTTTATTCACCCAATTTGCATTTTTAATAACCTGCTATGTGCTTATCACTCTATCAGAATAGGAAGATAACTCAACTGCAATAATCCTGATGATTTCTTGTTTTAAACATTTTACAAAGTCAAGTTTGAAAGGCCTGGGTTTGTCTGAAGGTTCCTGAAGACAGTGCCTCTCCTCGTTCCAGAAAGACCTGAGCCACTCCCATTTTTGAGATTCCAAGTGATGAAAGAATTATAAAATTACAGCATATCTAAAATATACTTTAACACTTTTAGCAAAATAATGCAATATATGTATTAAGTCATAAAATAAATTTCAGGACTATGCTATATAATAAAGAGCTAATATGCTAGTTAGCCCAGACTGCGGAATGACCTTCCTGAATGATGGGGGGTGGGGGGGAGGAGGGAAAGGGGGGGCAGGGCCACGAGGCAGCCGGGGCTGCGAGGGCCAAGTCTCTTGCACAGATTTGTGCATTGGGCTGCATTTGTTGTACATATTTGAGTCATGGGACAAAATGTTTAAAGGTGCTAAGGAATGTGTTTCAATCTAGTTTCTATATGTTTGGGACTCTACAACTTTACTTAAAGAGTACATTAAAAGTCTAATTTGAAGCCATTTATCACCTCCTTGCTCCATTAAAAAGCCACTGTGTCTGAACATTTTCCTTATCTTTCTTCCCTTAGATACCGTCACTGGTGTGGGGGCCCATGTTGTGACAGGACTGTTGGGGAGGCTGAACTTTCCTCCACCTAGACTGGGGCAAAGCACTGGCAGTAGACAACAGCCTACAGCAGAATCAACGCAAACTGCCTTGTGCAATGGGGGTGATGATGTCATAGTCCTAAAGGGATACATTTTTATTTCTTCTTTAAATCACTGAACTTCTATCACTTACACATTTCTGCTTCTCTGAGGAGCCCTTGTGGATTATCACCCAAAAGTCTGACAGGGTGGGGAAATGTCTCAGCAAGAAAATAGGCTCACAGGG
Organism: Plecotus auritus; assembly: GCF_963455305.1. Classification (NCBI taxonomy): domain Eukaryota; kingdom Metazoa; phylum Chordata; class Mammalia; order Chiroptera; family Vespertilionidae; genus Plecotus; species Plecotus auritus. The sequence goes on from NC_137776.1 coordinate 28,906,512, forward strand.
AGGTTTGGATAAGATGAAATGTCAGATTATGCTAACAAGACCAGGGAATATACTTAAGGGAGTTCCAAACAAGAAGAACAAGAGACAGAAAGCCATTCCTTCCTGCCTCTGAGGAGTGGTAGAAAGAAGGAAATTATGTAGCAGGAGGTTCTCTTCTCGACCTTGCATCTCCAGTGGCTTGATAAGGCCAATCCCTAAAAGGATAGTGGCTTCAGAAAAACCCAGACCTGTTGGAGGTCAGGTGGAAAAGAGGGACAGAGGGATACCAAAGCCACTAGGAATTTCCCCTTTTCATGGTTTGGGCTCTGGAAGGAAATTACTTGGGGCATTGCTATATCAAAGTAACCCTGTCATGGTAGAATGTTTGGAAGAAGGAGGTCTTGGTGTTTAGCAGGTCTTAGTTGACCTCAGTTTCTGTTTATCATGAACAGGATCCCCTAAAAGCTCAAAGCCTGGCCAGGATGCCTACTGGCATCTTTCACCATAGCAGGGAGTAAATGGAAAGCAATGGTTTAGGAGATACCTTGTCTTGGATGGATGAAGTCTATTATGCTTCCAGAACCCTAGAACACATTATAGATTAAAAAAATAAATAAATAAACATCTTGGCCGGCTTGGTTCAGTGGTTGAGTGTCAACCTATGAACCAGAAGGTCATGGTTCGATTTCCAGTCAGGGCACATGCCCAGGTTGTGGGCTTGATCCCCTGTAGGGGGCGTGCAGGAGGCAGCTGGTCAATGATTCTTTCATAATTGATGTTTCTATCTCACCTTCTCCTTTTCTTTCTGAAATCAATAAAAATATATTTAAAAAAAATAAAAAACAAACAAAGAAACCTTTTTTTCTACTAGAGGTATAGGAAGAGGGAGGAGGAGACTCTAGATTGATTCTAACACCAATGGAAGCTTAGTATCCTAAAAAGTCAGCTTAAATTATTGGATTGGACTGTGAATTCTGGATGGGGAATATATAAGTTAGGGTTTAATCAGAGAAACAGAACCAGTCTGTTTCTGTACAGTAAATTATGTATTGCAAAAAATTGGCTTATACAATTGCAGGCTGGCTAGGCAAGTCTGAAGTAGATTATTTAGGATAATCTTTCTCACTTAAGTCAACTGATTATGCACTTTAATCACTTCTACAAGATGCCTTCACAACAACGCCTCGATTAGTGTTTGATTGAATAACTGGTACTATAATCTAGACAAACTGACACATAGAACCGACCATCCCAGGGAACTATGTTTATTTCCTCCCTCCCCCACATTTAGCAATGGACTTCCAAGAAGAAGGCTAGATACATTTCATATAAATAAAGGAGCCATTCCTTCTTTTCACATTTGTGTGTCTCACGAGTACGTATATAGTAAATGCAATTCAGCGTGAGAAAGTTAGAGATGCTTACACGTGGTCTAGGATCAAGAGATAATCTTCCTGTTTTGCTCCATTGGGAGTAGAGCCAAAGTACAAAGGCACGATCTGTTTGGCAAAAAAAAAAAAATTATATTTCAGACTTCTGGCCTCCTGAACTGTGAGAGAATAAATTTCTGTTGCTTTAAGCCACCAGGTTTGTGGTAATTTATTATGACAGCCCTAGGAAACTAATATGAGCATACTGTAAATTTTGCTTTATTTAAACAACTTGAAGAGCATATTGGAACCATTGCTACCTCAAGATATTCTTTGGGTATTTTTTTTTCAGAGCACTCTTTTTTCTCCTTCTCCTTAAAAAGTGTGACCAAATAAATACTCATAAGGAGAGTTTTTAAAATTTCGTATTTTATGTACTCGCTAGGATTTTACCTTTGCTGTATTCAGATGGCTTTTTAAATTTTTTCAGATCACTGAGAAGCACATTCTTCAGGTCAGTGACTGTTGCTACCAGGCATGAGACAAGGAGGTGATGTGAAGTCTCCCCTTTTCCTCTCTCTCTAAGACCATGTTTCAGCCAATCACAACACACCTCCAATATTTATTTCTCTTCCTTTATATTTCTCCCCTAATAAGTCACTCAGTGAGATTTTGAAATCTCAGTTAGATCTTGGTACTCCACCTCTCTGCCCCCAACTTCAAAATCCTCAAAGGTTTTTCCATTGCAACTTGAATAATATGAAAATCCCTGACGAGGATGTGCAAGGCTAGGAGTATCTGGGTCCTGACAACATCACCAACCTCATCTCTTATCCTCTCACCTGTGCTCACTCTGTCCCAACGACTCTCACCCATCACCTTTTTATGAAAAGTGATAAGGATTTGTTTGCTTCTGGGCCTTTGTATTTGCTGTTTGCTCCTCCAGAAAATTCCTCCCTTGGATTTTTGTCTGGCTGGCAACTTCCTGGCATTCAAGTCTCCTCTCAACTATCACATTTTCAGAGAAGCATTGCATAACACCTCCCAAGTCACTATTATAATAACCCTATAATTTTTGTCATGGCTCTTATCACAAACGATACATACCTGGTTGTTTGCTCACTTAGTTATTGCCTGTCTAAATTCACCAGAAGGAAAACATCTTGAGGAGCAGAACTTTCCCACTTATACTCAATAACTATTCAGTAAATATTTGCTAAAACAGCAAATAGGTATATATGAAAATAGAAGATGGTGTTTTGTGCTGTATCTCTGTAAGCTATGAACTACATAATTTAATATATAAACTACTTATCAAATTCTATTAATTTGTATCATCCTGACTTTCAATACATCTGCTATCTTCTATCTACAACTCTCTTAACAATTTTCAAAACATAATAAATTTAGTAATGTATAATGGCATCCCAATCTGACTAACTCTAAAGCTATTCTTTAGCTGAGGATACAAAAGCTGTAAGAACAGCACTAATTTTTATTGTGACTTACCATTCAATTCATCTGCCATTTGACTTTCAAGTTTGAAGATTCCTCCAACAGCCCATGGCAGCAAAACTCTTATCTGGGCATGGCTGATACCATGGCCACAGTGTGGATAACTTAAAATAACATTTGCTAGTTTGGGAAACACAGGGTAACATAGATAGGAATTTAAGTTTTCCATTTGGGTTGAGAAGAAAGCAGCTAGCTATGAGGACAAAACACAGAGGAAAAAGTATTTGTTCTTTGGAAAGACCCCAGCTTGAAAATGTTTCTGAGTGTGTTTACTGTGGATACCTAATACAACAGAATTCCTTGTAAGATATGTTCACCAAGCTTCTGGTTGGCGGCACCATGACTTCTGGTATAAGAGTCTGATTATTTTAAGAAAGGACTATGTTTAAAGGTACTGCATGCAACTAACTCAAAATGTAGACCATCACTCCCCAAATTTATATGCACGTTGGAAATGACATGCTTTATATTGTGGATTATCCACCCAGGACTGGATCTATGTTCACAAGTACTTGGCTCTCTTCTATTAGATATTAAAGTTTTATAATACACTAGGAGGCTGAACTGTTCTTATCTATAATAATGAAAGTGTAATATGCTAATTAGACCAGACAGCTGAACAACCTTCTGAATGTCATTCCGGAAGTCCTTCCGGACGAAGCTGCCATGGCAGGGGCTGAGGCAGAGGTGGTTAGGGGTGATCAGGCATGCAGATAAGTAGTTAGGGACAATCAGGCAGGCAGAGTGGTTAGGGGCAATCAGGCATGCAGGCGAGCAGTTAGGGGCATCAGGCAGGCAGGCAGAGTGATTAGGTGATCAGGTAGGCAGAGTGATTAGGGGCGACTAGGCAGGCAGGCAGAGTGGTTAAGGGTGATCAGGCAGGCAGGTGAGTGGTTAGGGGCAATGAGGCAGGCAGAGTGATTAAGCGATCAGGCAGGAAGGCAGGTGAGTGGTTAGGAGCCAGCGGTCCCGGATTGTGAGAGGGTGGAGGCCGGGCTGAGGGACCACGCCCCCCGTGCATGAATTTCGTGCACTGGGCCTCTAGTATAGCATATAAGAGCAGAAAACAATTTTATAAATCTATACTAAATTTCTTAAAAGTCTCAAGGGTGTCAGAGGTTTAGTAGGACAAAAAGAGCAAAAGCATTAGCAGAATAACAAATGCAGTGCTGTTTTGAAAATAAGGTAAGATAGCATTTTACATGATGCACAAAGCAATGGATATGATGATAACATAAGTCAAAGTTTGACTGTGATCCAGGCATACATAACACCTTAAGATTCTTCATTGATGGATGGAAAAGTATTTTCCTTGAGCTGTGATACCAGGAATTCTACTGTAAAATTACTTTTAATACATATACTCTCCTCTATGACATAATCAATTCTTCTCACAATTCTTACATGTGTTTTCATTGAGCTAAGGTAGATAAATCCATTGCATTTGTGCTAGAATGTTAATTATGGTTTTTCTTTATGGCTCCTGGGAGATTATGCTTTAAATCATCCATGAAAAATCCCATCCTGACAGATGGGAAGACAAAATTTATACAACTAAGACAAAATCCTTATTGCCCATCTTAGACTCAAGAGCTTCATTAAGAAACTTGGGTGGGGATGAAACATGGGTAGAAGTCTTCTCAGGGTCCTGTAAAAGATTCCCAAAAGCTTAGGACCAAACCCTCACTCTTCAGAGTTGATTATGGCTTCAATTTCTCCACTATTATAGCTACCATTAAAGAAACAAACAAACAAACTAACCAAAAACCAGCCCTAGCCGATCTGGCTCTGGATAGTGTCAACCCATGCACTGAAGGGTCCTGGGTTTGATTCCAGCCAAGGACATTTAACTCAGTTGCAGGCTCGATCCCTAGCCCTGGTCAGGGCATGCGGGTGGCATCCAATTGATGTGTCTCTCTCACATCAATGTTCCTCTCTCTGTTTCTTCCCCTCCCTTCCACTCTATAAAAAAAAAAAAATTTATGGAAAAATATCCTCGGGTGAGGATTAACAACAACAAAAAATAGTTAAATATACATACATATATATATATATATATATATATATATATATATATATATATATATATACATTAAAAAAACCTTGGCAATTGTAAAATGAGAAACAATAAACCCCTTTATTCTCTAAGTTTTAAAGCATCTATGTAGCAAGATGGTATAGGCTCTTATGTTCCTCCCAGCAATTGAGGATGGCAAGAAGACATCAGTATAATGGTCCACCCTCAGTGCAGTATCACTGAGGTGGGGACACCTAGGAGTAATGGCCAGTAGTGAATTTAAAGCACAAAGATTTCTTTATAGTAAAAATCTGTTTTAGTAAAATTACTTCACTTTTCAATATTTGATTTTATGTAATGCAACTAACATAAATGATAGCAAATCTCCCCAGATTGAATTTAATTATGAAGGGCTAGAGGGTAGAGAAATTAGAACTATTTTATCATAAAATTAGTATCTTAAATTCTAAAATATAAATAAGTGTAACTATTAGCAGCCATGTCTTAAATTTTAAGGTTATTTTTGCTCCATCAGTAATAGGATTTATCATCTTACTAGTAAGTATAATAACACTGTGTTATCAATGTACTAAAATGAATTAAAAATTATACTTCTTGATTTCAGGATCATGATAGGTAGACAGATGATAGATACAAATGGAAATACATATATAAATATATAAAAATGCATTTTATATTTGATTGGATGATATTTGGTGATTTATAACAAAAAAGAGAATGACACTAAGAGTCTGTGTTTGAAACTAAAAATATATAAATACTAGAGGCCCAGTTCACGACATTTGTGCACTCAGGGTGCGGGGGGCTGGTCCCATCAGGCCAGCCTGTGCCCTTTAGCAGTCCGGAAGCCCTTGGGGGATGTCCAACTGATGGCTTAGGCAGGAGTGGGCCTAAGCTGTCAGTCACACATCCTTAGCGCTGCTACAGAGGTGGGAGAGGCTCCCGCCACCACTGCTGCACTCGCCAGCCATGAGCCCAGCTTGTGGCTGAGGGGCGCTCCCCTTGTGGGATCACACTGACCACCAGGGGGCAGCTCCTGCATTGAGTGTCTGCCCACTGGTGGTCAGTGCATGTTATAGCGACTGGTTGTTCTGCCATTCAGTCAATTTGCATATTACCCTTTTATTATATAGGATGATAGATAGGTAGCTATAGATATAGATATTTAGATATAATAAGCTTGGGGATTTTGTGTTAAATGCTTATTAAATTTCAAAATGTAATTAAAATATAAAAATTATTAACTCTAAAGGTATATGAGTTTCTCTTTAATGGATTTAGCAAAGTCAAATTTACTAGACATTAAATAATAAGAGGCAGAAATTATATATATATAACAATTTTTTCTTAATTTATTGAAGTTAAATGAGATATCAGTGAAATGAAACCCTTTTAGAGAATTTTGAAATTGAGCTGTCAGCTTTTCCATAAACTCAAGGTAAAACAGACCCTCCTCTTCACCAGTGATTGAAAGCCACCACCTTCCAAAAACTTAGATCTTAGTACTGTTAAAAGCTTGTGCATGACAATTAAAACCGAACTGAAATGAAACTCACCCATTAAATAAGACAGTATGACTGTCCATAGAACAGGGTAATTGGGGTGCAAACCCTGATAGAATGAGTTGTAGCCAACACTTCATATGCCTGGCCCCTCTGCTGTTCCTCACTTTTGATGTGTCAGCTATAGCTGACCCAGAGAGTGACCAGTGATTCTGACCCTTGTGCTCACAGCATTATGTCATAGGTTTTCTGCCCAAGAGCTTCTTGGAAGCTGTAGGAGGCCATTAGCCTACTGCAGGTCTACCCTCTAGAAGTGCAGAGGAGTAAATAGCCCTAGGGCAGCCCAACCTCAACCAAAGGAAAAGGTCCCTGGCCTCTCCGATTGCCGGCAGACAATTCTTGAAAGCTTCTCTGGAGAATTCAATCATTTTGCCCACAGCAGTGACCTTGATTGCACACTCTTGTGTAGGCTTCCTCCCTTCCTCAAATTATTTAATAATTGAATGTAAACTGTAGCTATCTAAAGATTTTCTGACACTTTTAAAGAATGAATTAGACATAAACTAGAGAGTTTCCTATAGGGCTCACTATCTCTTATTATTGGAGGCTACTGATGTTTCTGCCAAAGATACTAATAACTGAATATTTTTGGCCACAGTGACATAGATAAATCCACAACAAAAATATGGCTAAATTCAATGCTTTGTGTTCCTTCAGCAATTTTTACCAGGCCGTAAAGAAAGATATGGCAAATGATAAGCCAATCCAATTTGATAGAAATTAAATAGGAGAAAAAATAATTGTATAATTATAGTATTCAAAATGTAGCTTATATACTAGTATTATATTGTATATACATTTCTATAACATGCACTACAGCATAAATGATATTAAAATAGGATTAAGTATTAATTATAGTTATAAATATAGAATAAAATATAATCATACTTCTTTCTCAGAATAGAGAGGTTTAAATGTTATTTTAAATTTGCTTCATTCTCTTTGCAAATATTTAATATGATAGAAGTGTGTATAATATCTCTTGGTTAATTGTGATACTCAAATAAGAATACAAGTATTCATCTGGCTGTTTATATTTGGACAATTTAAAAAGTTTGAACATATTTTAAAAAACTGTGCAAACTTGATCACTAACTCTGCATGATGTTGCAGAAGTGAAGGGAACCAGGTTTGCTAAAATAATTATGGTGATAGAAATGTATTAGCCTCAGAAGCTACTGAGGTGGTTCATTCTACCCTTGTATGGTGTATAAAATCCAAAAAACAAACAAAAAACAACTATCAGACACATCTACATATGCATGCTTTCTGAAAGAGGGAGATAGAACAAGAGAGTGAAATGAATTTCTCTGTCCCTAAACACTTTGAATGAAAATGATCAGAGTTTTCTACGGCTTTATGTCATTTGGGTAAACATTTTTAAAGGAAATACTAATTATCTTGTAGAATCTAATTATGAAAATATTTTAAATCAAGTTTAATCACATCACTACTGTTTGACATTATTTTCAGATTCTTTATGATTTCATTCCTCTTTAGATATATGAAATAAAAAAAATATGAAATGACCTTAAAAATTGTTTATAGCCACATGAAGCAGAGGAAACCACAGAACTGAAAGTCCCTTCTATCTTCCAAGTCTCTTAACATACCTCGTAAAACAGCATGATGTGATCTATCATGTATATTAGTCTTCTAATGAACTCTGCAACTCAAGTTCATTTATTATTTATTTTTTATGAAATTCTAATGCACATTTTGGAGAAAAATAATCTACATTGGACATTTAGAAAAACAATAATGGAGCTTTTTAAAAGATAATGAAGTTAACCTCTATTTGATTTTAACCTTATATTCTTTCCATGATGACGACGCAAAACTGAGCTCAGCCAGAGCAAGCATGGTGGACGGGGAGCCAGAACTTCGGGCAGTCATGGGATTCTTGCTTGGCTGGAAACCCTACCACAGAGCAGCTATGGCAAGAATTAAGAGAACATCAAAACCTCAAGCAAGCTACACTCCTGTGGGTTTGGGGAGAAACAAGACACTTGAACATTCCTGATATGGTTTCCTTGGAAACATCTATAACAACAGCTCTGTAGTACTATGGGTTTCTGTTTTCTTAACCCTTCAGGGCATCAACTGAATGAAAACTTCCTCGAGGAAATATTTCAACTAACTAGGTGAACTGGAATAAATTAAACTCAGTGATGTGTGGCCTTCTGACCCCTTCTCCCAGCCCAAGATGTGGGGGTAGAGGGGAAAAGGGAGAGAAAGCAGGGGAGAGCCAGTCATATACAAATTCCACCTTGACTTCCTTGAGAGTTTACTTCATAAAACAGTTGCACTGGCACTATTTAGAGGTGACTTTTCTTGTGGAAAAATAACAAATACACCAACTAAATTAAAAGTTAAGTAATCTTTGGAAGTCCCCATCAAATATAATTAGTGAAGCGGAAAGTCCTAAATCCAAAGATTGTTATAAAACTACATTTTCTAAAATGACAGAAAACAGCTAACTGCCCTTAAATCATGAGTATTCAAAATAAAAGAAGAGTTTAAGAAAATTTTATTGGGCCTATTTTATCTAACTTATAACTCAGAGAAAATAATTCAGAACTATCAGCTCATTTGATTAGCTGAGAAAATTATGCAGTTAGTAAAGGCTGGGATGGGGAACTGTGGGGATATTGCAGTCATTAAAACTTTTGAAGTGCATAATAAACACAGCTATTAAAAGGTTTAATTATTTGACATGTACCAAGTAAAATAAAAATTATAATAACTAATAATGATAGTAATAACTATAAGAATAATAATTAGAAAAAGATGAAGATATAAAAGAAACAGAATAATGCCTTCTAATTTAAAATATTCAAAAGTACCAGTAATATAACATCTGTGAAAATTTTTCTCAATTACAATTATTCCTTAAAATGTAATCTGATCTATAAACACAGATTATGCTTTTCTTAAATTATTAGCATTCAGGAATACTGGAGTAAATTAATAAGCATACCACTCAAATGTGTTATTTTTAATTCCTTCATCCAAGACCAGTAGTCTTTAGCAATCAGTGGATAATTAATTTATTTAAATATATGTTCAATTAATAAATTAAATTTAAAAAGCCTTCTCAATCTATAATGAATAGCTGATATTTAACAATTAACAATATCAAAGAATTCTATTAAATAAAATATTGATGTAAGGAAGTTTGGAAATAACTGGGCTCAAATTATTTGAGTTTAAAATACTTATATATAGTTATTTAAGGGTTCTTACAAGCTCACAATAAGTGTGTTTCTATAAATTTGACTACTACTAATGTTATTAACCACAATAATTAATAATTCTAAATAACAGTATATTACTCTACATCTCTATGCAAAGAGAAACTTACATGACCAGTGAAACTTTTTTCATATTATTAAAATATTTACATGCTAAACGATATGTTATCAGAATATATAAATACTATATTTTAACTATAGATTCAAAACAATTGGGATATGTGAATACTCCGTCATATAAACCATAACCCCCAGTTTCCTGTTTTATACCTTTAGGCCTAGTCAAACCTGTGACCACAAGGAATGTGGCTTTTGTTCAGACATAAAACATGGCAGGGAATTCCTCCTCCGTGTTACCTTTTTGGACATGCAGAACTCACTACCTCATCTATTATTCTTATCAATGTCATGTTCAGGCTGCTGAATTAGCAAGAATGCTGTTTCCAGGACAGGTGGGCAAGAAGAGAACATGTTTAGAGAGAGAAGATGTTACTAGAAATCTATTGGTGAATGAAGTGCAAGTAATTTATCCCTTATTTGATGCATATAACAAATTTATCAACTCCTTTGCAAGGAAAATGGGTAAATCCTGCAGTTTCTGACCACTTTTTGTCATTTCTGTCAGAGAAGAGATCATGGTTTCCATTTAACACCTGTTTTCTACCATATAAACCTCCAGTTCTTCCTGGTAGATCTGCCTTTTCCCACCTACCTGACATGGGAATTAAGATATGAGGACAGAATAAACAAGTAAGGCACGAACATCATATAGAATTTTGTGTTCACTTATGACATTGTGCAATTTCATGGCAGTTTACATTTTAAAGCCCTTGAATGAAATCCCACTGCATGAAGGAGAGAGATTTCTAGGCGATTGTTGAATCATTACACTATATTGGTCAAAAAAACAATTTGAATGGGAAAGAATAAGTAGAAATTAATGAACAAAGGTAATATAACTGCTTTCCATGAAAATCATGTTGTTCAAGAAGTAACAGCATATACTTTTAGAAATCGTGGCAATAATTATGTTACAGTTGGCTAAGATAAATGTAGATTAGGTAAGTCACAATTTCTTCTTCTGGGTCTGCCAAGGAGATGTATTCCCTATGAAACTTCAGAATATGTGACAAGATCTTCAAATATTGTAAGTGTGATGTTTTATCCAAATGACAATCAGAGTGCCAAAGTCCAACAAAAGAGGAATGAGATGGGAAAACAAAGCAAAAAGAATAAGACTGATAACTTTAAGCAGATCTGACTCATCCATAAGCAAGAAACCCTCCACAAATTATACCTCTCTTGGGAAACGATTCTATTTGTGCCTGCTAGTTTTTGATATTGTTGTTATATATTTTTAAAAATCATTCCTTCTTTGTCACCACCCATGCACACAAAACTCTCTAAAGACCCTATTCCCTCTCTGTTCCAGATCTGCCTGACTTCTACAGAATTGGAGAATCCTACTTTGGACCTGTCAACTCTTTCCATTTCTGGCCAGGACAGATATTGCCTTTATCCTAACATTGTTGTCAGTAAGCCCAAACTCCTGCACCTACACACACAGTCTTTGTCTCATAATTCTAACATGAAGGTTCACATAGAGACCACCGTGCTGTATATTAGTTCATAAGGAAATCTGAAACACATATAGAAGAAATGATATATGATGGTGAAAAAGTGTGATAGGGGGTGGACTGGCCTCAGGCAGAGCTCAGTATATAACAATGGCAATAATCAATGGGTAAGCATATTATTGTTTGCAAGAGAAGTTAAAGCATGTTATCAACAATCCTAAACCTAGGGCCTTAAGAATGGGGAAAAGCAGTGAGTAAAGTGAGTGGGAGAGAGAGCATCAGACATGCAACGGTAGATAAGACACTATAGAAATAACAACAACACCAAAGAACTAAAATGCAATTCCTACAAGAGAGAACACAAAATGAAGGAGAAATAAAAAAGTGAACAGAGATAAATGTGTAAACTACCATTAGACAAAAGAATAGAACTCACTGAGCAGTCTGTTAGTTTCAGGTTTCAAATATTCTTAGTATTCATTATGTAATTCTCCCACTATAGGGCCCTTTCCAGAAAGAAGGTAATTATTTATGTCTTAATTTTATGAATACGGCCAAAAGAATGAGCACATATGTCTGGTCTCTATGCATTGCAAGTCTTTCTGTTCCCTATCAGCCAGAGCCAACTTCTAAAATCAGATTCTGATTATGTCCCCTTTCTCTTGAAAATCCTCCATCATTCACTACTGCTAAATAAGCTCCTGCCCCTATTCCTGGAATTCAGAGTTCTCTGGGATCTGACCTACAACTCCTTCCAACATTTATATTCCCTCCTAATTCTACTTTCCACACTTTCTACTCTAGCCAAGTTCAACTCCCAATCATGCCTCTGCATACATTTCTGCAAGTTCCTCAGGCTTCACAGCTCCTCCATATTATTCCCTATTTAGTCTCAGGTATCATTTATGGAATGTTTCAAATGGCACGTCTTCCATAAAGAAAAGTTCAACTAATTCCTGGTTTCCTCTAATTCTCATAGCATTTCATATGCATCGCATGAATTTTCTCTCTTCCCTGTATTAATTTTTTGTGTATGTAGATGGATGGATGGTTGGGTAAACACATACATTCAAATATATTTGCACAGCTATGCTAAATGAGAGGTAGAGGTTATCTAAGATGTGAGAAGACATTAGAAATGCTTCAAGTCAGGGAAATCAGTTTAAGTTCAGGTTCTCTATTTTTTCTAACTGTAACCTTAAGTAAGATTTACTTAACCTCTTTCAACTTATTTTCATTTTATTTGTTGAGGAAGGAGGAAAAAAGTCAAGAAAAAAGAACAAAATGATAAAGGATGATAAAATATTTAGCATAGTTCTTGGGAAAGAAAATAAATTCAATTAATATTAGTTATTAACAATATCAATATTTATCAATTAACATTAATATGATTGTTAGAAGTAAACCCTTTCACAGATGTAGTTTTACACACCCCATGATACCTAACATATACAAGGCACTCAACTCATACTAGCTGAATGAGAATATATCTATATCATGTTTTATTTATAAGAAGTCAATAAGGCAAGGGTATGCCTAGAACTAAATGGATTTTGGGTAATACAATATAAATGGAACTTGAAAATGAAAGGGGTATTCTTAAAAGAAAGATGTGGTAAAGAAGGCAGCAGAGTGAATAGTTTAAAGATCAGTAACAGAAGTGAATAATTATAGAAAAACTATACACAATGCAATATCCATAAAATAAAATTGATAAATTAGAGCAGGTGTTTGTAATGTTTAGTTCATGAATGGGTCTCAGGGGCCTGGAAACCTCCTGAAATTTCATGTAGTGTTTGTAAATGATACCGAAGCAATAGCTTTCATCAAATTCTCAGTGGGATTTGTGACTCAAAAACAAAACAAAACAAAACACACACACACACTTTTTTAAAAAATGAGCATATCAGAAAGGTCATTAGAGATCACAGGGAATAAAATAAGATGTCTGCTTAATATGGGGGTGTTGTTGGGATGTTGAACATAAACTGCCATTGCTAATATGAAGCTCCTAAATGGAAAACAAAGGGAATTATGGTTTTAAGGATGAAAAACATCTGCCTTTTACCTTCCTTCTGGGAAAGCAAAAATTATTAATTTTTTATGTGTGGAAATTTGTCAGGAAATGAGTTAGCCAGAAAGGTGAAGCTCATTGGAAGCAAATTAGGAAGGGGAAAAGAACAAAAGTGAAAATGTGTCATGGATTGAGGAAATAAATACACTTGATAGAACACAGAGAATAGAAAGAGCTTAAATGGTGATGGTAAAAATGTTTTACATAGAAAGCAACCAAACAAAAAACCATAAACACCTTGTTGGGATAAAATAAGATATTGGCTCTTAAAAGTATGATAGAGTAAATACCTATAAAGCATTACTTCTTTTACGTATTAGCTTAGAATACATTTCACAGGAAGAGATTTGTGCATATATGTAGTCAGTTTAAATAAGTGACATTACCTTAACTACTATTTCATAATAATCATTATTTACTAAAACTATAAAATTATAACTCCTAGAAAATAAATTGCATCAGGCCCTTAGTATTCTTTAGAATATCAAAGCCTCAAAGTCACTGTGGACCTATACAATATTAGTGATATTGACTTATACTGTTCTTTTTCCAAGAAACAAGTCTACCTCACTCAGGAACCAATTGCAACATAAAACCTTGCAATTGATCTTAATACTTAACAATCACATATTTGCTATGTGCACATTAAAAAAAATAATGTATGGCATTTCAGTCATTTTTATCTTTCAAATATTATGTCCCATTAATGTAATTCAAGAATATATAAACTTACAAGATCCAAATTCAGTCTCAGTTTATATAATGTATTTAGAGTCTGAATCAGAGATTCAATAAAATCACATGAAAAAGCTTTCCATCATTATTTTTTGAAACACTGATTGTATTTGCTATCTGTTGAGATTTGAATGCAAGTCACCATGACTCTTAAATGTGTAGAAAAAGGAAGAGACATATGGTTCATATATATTAGGGAAGTCTGTCAATTAAACAACATCTTTGCACATACATAGTAGTTTAAAATAATATGACAATGCACACACTTTATTTTTACTATAAAAGACAATTATAAAGCACTGGGAAAAATCTAAAACCCTGGAGACTTCTTTGCTAATGTAATATTGGATTCCTGAAATCAAGAGGGGAGTCCCTTGGGAATCACAGCTGCCAAAAGACTTAGCCTCTGGAAAATCAACTTATACCAGGAATTACAGTTTCAGCCGAATGGAAGTAGTCAAGCTTTGAGCCCAGAACCGGCTACATAACCAGGGTCTACTGTAAAATGAAAGTGCTGAGCCCCTTGTTCAAAATTATTAAGAATTTGTAATGCTAACAGCAAGACACCCATGAAAAACACACATAATGTCTAAATAAGACAAAGGAAAATCGTTTGGGCAAAAATAAAAAGGATCCCAAATCAATTATATAGAAAAGATTCCTTTATTCACTTTTGGTTGAGAATATGTTTGTATATTTTCAGAAAACAACTCCAAGACCATGTGGATTCCTGCAACAGAGAGGAATTGTCAGGTCTGCTCCAACCACGAAGACAAGAGGAGAAACAGTCCAGAGATGGAAGACGCTGACGACGCCTTGCCACGCCAGCAGTCAGCAGTTGTGCATCGCAGCAGGTTGCCCAGGACCAAACCAGAGAGGGTCGGACCTGCATTGCCACCATGTGCCCACCATCCAGATATCATTGCTGACATGTACACATAAGGAACTGTTTGACATTGAAACGGGGACTCAGAACTGTTGGACATTAAAATTGGGACTCAAACATTTTTTGTTATTATATGTTTATTTCTAGTCTGCAAGAGGCAAGATTTTTCAAAGGAAAGAAATGGGGGAAAAATAGATACAGAGGCAAAGAAGCATTGAACAGACTGTCAAACTACAGCGGGAAGGCAGGGGAGGTTGAGGGGGGCTGTAAGAGATCAACCGAAGGACTTGTACGCATGTATATAAGCATAACCAATGGATACAAGACACTGGTGGGTGGGGGGGCAGGTAAAGGCATGTACTGGGGGGTAGGGGAGGCCGGGGGGGAGGTCAATGGAAAAAAAAAAGGAGACATATGTACTAATATTTGTAATACTTCAAACAATAAATAAATAAATAAATAAACAAATAAACAAATAAATAAAAAGAATTTTTAAATGGCAAGAACAGAGCATAAACCGAGCCCAAGATAGCCCCCGTGTGATGTCCATGAGGTGGGTCCTGCCCAGGACCTACTTTATACCGTAAGCCTAGTCAGAGTTCTCTAGAATCAGACACCATGATGCTTTACATGGTTCCTTGGTTATTAGTGGAAAATTCACATTTTCATTATAATAGGACTTAAGCACTATATTAATATATTAATAAAAGACTTAATAACTGAGTTATAATCTTGTAATTTTCTGTGTTCTATGGAAGAATCAAGCATCCATATACATACCTTTGTGCAAGCATGAAGGTGACATATTCATATGGGAACTTTCACAAGTTCTTGGAGGTGATCTGTGATCTTCCCCTTCTAACCTTTCTTAATATAGACAACAGTCATCTAGTTAAGATGCCAGGTCAATGCTAAAGGCAATAGTTAGGAAGAGGGAGCTCTGCAAAAGCTTGTAACTCCAAGATGATAGAAAACGTAAAATCTTGGACCTGAAAACTTTATAGAACTCCAGAAGGAATATAAAACCAGATGAAGATTTAAGAAACATTTTAAAAACATAAAAGTAATAACCAGCCCAACCAGCATGGCTCAGTGGTTGAGCATCAACCTATGAACCAGGAGGTCATGGTTCGATTTCCAGTCAGGGCACATGCCCAGATTTTGTGCTCAATCCCCAGAGAAGTTATTCAGGAGGCAGCAGACCAATGATTCTCTCTCATCATTGATGTTTCTCTCTCTCTCCCTCTCCTTTCCTCTCTGAAATCAATAAATATATAAAAGTAATGATCACAACTGAAGGTCAAGCAAGCATTTGCTTTAGCTGTAAAGAGTTAAAAAAATCACTGTCTTCCATTATTTTAAAGGTCTTCTTTTGTAAGGGTGCCTGTGTTGTTTTAACAGACAAGTACTCATTGCAAATTAAGATTTCACAGGCTTAGATTCATGGACACACATGCATATATCTTAACCTATGTGGCCACAACCAAGGTGGTCACCATCTGTTGCAGTGTACATTTGTTGGAAGGTGAAAATTTTAGTTACAAATAAAATTTTGGAAGACCACATCTGCAATCTCAAGAGTAAATATGACAATAACAAAATTCACCTGAATTAGAATGAATCAAATAACCCCTGAAATATTTTTAAATGTAAGATATGAGTTCCTTTCATCCGAATAAACCATTTGTGTTGCAGAGAATTATTTAATGTCTATTTGGCTGACTATCCAGGAACGCCTGGTCCAGAAGAATGAGAGAAGAAGGAACATGATCAAGGACATGAGAACTACAGCAAAAGTGCACTACTTTTTAGGATGCTTCCTTTTGTTCCCAAGTTTGGAACCAATTGAAAAATGAAAATAGGTATTAAGCACAGGAAAGGCACAATGTCAGTAATCATGCTGATTTGAGATCATGGCTTTAGATGAGTCTGCTATTTTTTTTTAATTCCACATCAATCAGCAGCAGAAATGCTGGACAGCCTAAGGCTTCCTTCACAGTAGCCAAGCTGACCACAGAAGGGATGGAGAAGCAAAATGCCCTTCAGAGAGGCTATCATTCCTCCAGTCCTGGGCAAGTGTGAGCGAAGGCACAAATAGACTGGAGGCGCTTCCCCCGTACTTTCATATTCCTTCCCTTTTATGGCAACATGGAGCATGGAGAACAGATCTTTCCCTCTACATCAGTGTTTGAAGTTTTTCGAGGAGGAAATTTGAGCTACAGTAGTTAAGAGCATGGACTTCAAGCTCTGTTGCTTCAGTTTAAATCTTGACTTCCCACCGTCTAGCAGAGCACATTGTCAGTTCTTTAACATGGGGCTCATCAAATCTCTCCTATAGGCTTGTTATAAAAACTGAACTAGTTAAAAAATATAAAGCACTTAGCATGGTATTAAGTGCTCAATATAGGTTCATTATAATGTAATTATTTTACTCAAATGCTAAGCTGCATTTCTCTGTATCTGTATATTCCAGCTTTGAATCATCTTTTAGAAAAGCTAAAATTTATCACATTTTTATTATTTTAGAATACCTAAAACATCATTCCCTGGCTTCTTTTACCTTATTTTCACCTAAGCATATGGAAGGATACCAATCTGATAGAGATAGCATGCTATGCTTGCGGGTTCAGATTTTTCTTTCTGCTATTGTGTATGCCGAGATTTGCATTTGCAGACCTCTGGCTGGGTGATGAATTGTGAGTAAAACTGAAAATTAAAACCATATAAAACAACGCAAATTTTAAAGTTGGATAATAGTATCCAACTTCTTTGTTTATACACTGTTATTTAACTGCTCACAGAACCTTAAATAATTTTCCCACTGGGACAGAACTTTCCTTGAATTTATGTTTAATCTTCAATGCAGACATGTCAGGTAGCCTATGCATTGTACACGGTGCAGGGGAAACCAGCAGATTTTCTTGCTTTGAGAGGAAAATATCAAGACAGTGTTTAAGGGCTTGTGCTTGAGTCTGGACTGTGAAAGATTGGATAAACTTTGGCAATATTCTTAAACTGTTGTTTATTAGAGTTCTTAGTATTTGTAAGAGGTAGCTTTCCAAAATCCCATACCCCTCCCACCGTAACTCACATACACATTCATGCACGCAAATGTACACACACACGAACACACAACACACACATTCACTAAAACTGATTGTATCAACAAAAAGACAGAAGACTGGTAATTTTCAAGAGGATGATGTTTAATGGACATCCAAAAGGGAAAGAACATCAAGAGCCAAATCAAGTGTATTAGAAAAGCTGAAATTCATACCCATGGAGATCATGAACAATCTCCAAGGGCCAGTGGCAAAAATGAAGCTTTATATTGAAGTGGTTAAGAGGAACGACTTAGGAAACAGAATGCCTGGGTTCAAACCCTACTTTTGTTACTTACCAGCCTATGTGACATATGTGAAACTTAACCTCTCTGTGCTACGGTATGCTCATCTGTAAAAAGGAAATACTAATAGTACCTACATCTGTATAATGGGATAATAATAGAACCTATATTAGATAATTGCAAACCTTTAAAAGAGTGAAAAATAACAGTATCTGCCTCATAGGGTTGCTGTGAAGAGTAAAAGAGTTTATACATAAAAAGCAGTTAGGAGACTGGCATAGTGTGAGCACCAAGTAAACATTCACTCTAATTGTTATTATTATCCAAGACAAAAAATGAGATTGGCCTGGGAGCAGTTCATACATACGCGAGGCAAGCCTGGGGGAACCAGGCCACTGATATGGGAACAGAGGGGACTTTGCACTCACCGTTATGGACTGTTGAGTGCCTGGCATGTGTCTGGGTCATGCTGTCAAAAAGTGCCATCAGCAAGGTGGACAGAATGATTTTGTTTTGCTGTTCTAAACGTCCAAAGCATAACTCCTGGGGAGATTTGGCCTACAATTGACTCACTGCTAAACCAGATGACTTAAGGTGAGCAGGGCTGAATGCCTTTGGTTGAGTCTGTCTTAATATAAAGACCTATTTGTTTGCTCCAATAATAAAGTTTTCATTTAAACTGAACACTCTGAACTCCCACAGACCAAAGTCATCTGTGTGCTACGGTTATATTCAGCAATCAATAGTTCAGTTATGCTACTGACTTTCATGGCAAAACTTTGTAGTACAAACTATAAATCATCAACATTTCTAAGCTTCTTTACTGGATATCTGTCTCATAAATGTTGATATTACATACACACAAACACACACACAAGAATAATAATGTCAAAATTATCAGCTACTTTTTATTAAATTGTAAAAATGTATATATATATATCCTATCTAATAAGAGTAATATGCAAATTGACTATACCTCCGCTACACCAGCAAGCCATGCCCACCAGCCAATCAGGAGAGGATATGCAAATTAACCCAACCAAGATGGATGCAGCCACGGAGTGAGCAGGAGGCTTGAGTTGCCCCCAGCGATGAAGGAAGCCAAGCTTTCTGCACACCCTGGCCTGCCTTGGCCTCCGCTCAGGCTAAAAGTTTCAATTATAGAAGATAAATAAATCCCAACAAAAATGGCTATGGCCACAGAGCAAGCAGGAGGCTTGGCTCCACTCCAGGCTACAAAGTTTCAATTGTAGAAGATAAATAAATCCCAAATACCAGGGCCTCCACTTGGGTCGCCAGGAGGTGTGGCCGGCCTGCAAACCACCACAGGCTCCTCGCCCAGGCTGCCCCACGCCCCAAGGGAACCCCCATCCTGATCTGGGACACCTTTCAGGGCAAACCAGCTGGCCCCCACCTGTGCACCAGGCCTCTATCCTATCTAATAAAAGAGTAATATGCAAATTGACCCCCACTCCAACACACAAGATGGCTGCCCCCATGTGGTCAAAGATGGCTGCCCCCATGTGGACACAAGATGGCCGCCACAAGATGGCCAGCAGGGGAGGGCAGTTGGGAGGGACCAGGCCTGCAAGGGAGGGCAATTGTGGGCAACCAGGCCAGCAGGGGAGGGCAGTTAGGGGTGACCAGGCCAGCAGAGGAGGGAAGTTGTGGGCGACCAGGCCTGCAGGGAAGGGCAGTTGGGGGGGACCCAGGCCTGCAGGAGAAAGCAGTTGGGGGGGTCCAGGCCTGCAGGGGAGGGCAGTTAGGGGGGACCAGTCCTGCAGGGGAGGGCAGTTAGGGGCGATGAGGCTGGCAGGGGAGCAGTTAAGCATCAATCAGGCTGGCAGGGGAGTGGTTAGTGGGTGATCAAGCAGGCAGGCAGAAGCAGTTAGGGGCAATCAGGAAGGCAGGCAGGCGAGCAGTTGGTAGCCAGCAGTCCTGGATTGTGAGAGGGATGTGCGACTGCCCATTTAGGCCCGATCCTACCAGGATCGGGCCTAAATGGGCAATTGGACATCCCTCGAGGGGTCCCAGATTGGAGAAGGTGCAGGCTGGGCTGAGGGACAAACCCCCTGTGCACAAATTTCATGCACCGGGCCTCTAGTGTATACACACACACACACACACACATTAATTCTAAGACATGATTTTGTTTAACTGAGAGTATTCTCATTGATTCTCAATGACTTTTGAATGGGAAGGAAGGATCTTTCCTCTTATCATATCATGCCAATAATTTTGTAATTTTAGTTGCTCAATATATTCAGCTTTTGGTCAATTTATTTCACATGACAATTGATGAAAATTACAAGTTCAAAGATGGTGTCATCAAGTTTTAAAATCTCTAATATTTGTACCAATTTGAAAATCATTTGAGGTACCTCTATAATACCTTATGCTCTGGCCTTATACACAGTGACTTTTAAAAATGATAGTGACTGAACATGTACACATGGCATTTCTCAAGCTTTCTACAAAAATGCTTTGTAAAGAAGTTATCTGGGTAAGAGGTGTTTTTTAAAATATCAAATGGTTAAAAGTACATATGTAATGGCATCGGTAGGGGCAAGGAACAGAGAAAAAATTCCTTTTTTTTTCTTTTGCCTTGTTCATTGTCAACTAATTAGTAGGTTCATTTTTACTTAGTACATTTTAGGTAACATTATCATTATTCCCTTTTCATTACAAATGGAAAGACAAACCAGGAGATCGAATAACCTTGAGCTCTATATCATATTTATTATCCTCACTGGTAAAGTGAGTGAGTGTGGAGGTGTGAAATTCCAGCTGCGAAAAACATGCTGTTTGAAGAGGAAGTGTTGACATAGAGACTACAATTGGACAAAAATATGAATGCTGGGATTTAAAACTCATTTATAAGAAAACTAGATGTATAATTATGTCATCATCTGTAAAGTTCACAGTTTTTACTATTCCATAGAACATGTATATATTTTAAAATATAGTTCATTTAGCAGACACAGCAATCAGAGTGATCAATCATAGCAATATAATTGAATACAGAAAATGAATATATTTTTACAATCTCATTTTTTACTACATCATGATTATAATTTTACTGTAAACTTACAAGGTCATTAATTTAGGTTAGTTAGTCATATCAGACTTAGTTTTATCTGTTGTCCGAGAGTTTCTATGTATTGGGTAGGTTTATAGCACAACTATAAATATATATATATATATATTCTCACCCCAGGGTATTTTTCCATTGATTTTTAGAGAGAGAGGAAGGGAGTGGGAGAAAGAGAGAGAAATATTGATATGAGAGAGATACACCTATCGGTTGTCTCCCACAGGCACCTCAGGACCAGGGCCAGCAATCCAGTCTACAACCGAAGTACCTGTCCTTGACTGCAATTGAACCCAAGACCCTTCAGTCTGCAGGTCAAAGCTCTATCCACAGAGCCAAACCTGCTAGGATAGCACAGATATATTTAATAAAAAAACTGAAAATATTAAAACTCACTCAGAGAAAATATGCATCATCTTGAGAGACCCCGAGTCTTCGATATTAATAAAATCTTTGAATGATATTGATTGACAAAAATACATGCCAATGACAGGTTTTTCTTTACAAAATTCTCACTTTATTATCATTTAAAAACAAAAAAATATTGATAACAAAAAAATAAAAAGATTTGTGAGGGAATGAAAACAGCATGTATGAATGGGAGACCATTAACAAGGCCAATGGGAGACCAGGTTAATTTTTGAAGATTGACTAATAAAAACAAATTTTGGGTGAATATCCAGTTTTTGGCCCAGCATGTAAGGAACTTGGAGATTGTCCCTTCAGTCCTCCCAAGAAAAAACTCTGAAAATCAATGACTTCTTAGATCTGTCTGTGAGAGAATTGAGGTCACACAGCAAGTCGCTTCCTCCAAATTGGAAAGACAGGAAGATACAAAGAATCACAATTTATCTGAGTCAAAATCCAGGAGCAGGAACCTTTGTGGAAACCAGTACTACTATAGGGAAACCTAAACTATCATTGACAAATTGCAGGAGGCTCTGTGTGGACAAGTCAGGGAGTCCAAAATTCTACAGAAACCCGATTTATAGGGGCCCCACAAATTTGTGAGTTTCACCTCCAGGTGAAGATCAGACAGAAATCCCTTTGTGCTTCCAGCAGGGAGAGGAAAAAAGTAAGTGTTTGAAATATGCCCGGAATAGTTTATTCTTAACAAGGCCTCTCCTCAAGAAGCACTATTTTACCAGAGCATCACCTACTGGGGTTTTAGCAGAGCCTAACTTACCGGAGGGGAGGAAAATACTCAACTCCAATTCTACCTAAGAATCCGTAAACAAGGAGAATGAGCCCTGGCCAGTGTGATTCAGTTGGTTGGAGTGTCCTCCTGTGCAACGGAAAGTTGGGTGCTCAATGCCAGCCAGTCAGGGCACACATGCCTAGGTTGTGGGTTCCATCCCTGGTTGGGATGCATATGGGAGGCAACTGATCAATATGTCTCTCTCACATCGATGTTCCTCTCTATCTCTCACTCTCTCTCCCCTTTGCTCCCTTCTCTAGGGTCTATAAAACAGAAAAAGAAGGGGAATAAGAAGCACTTGTGGAGGTAACAGTGTAGGGGCACAGACCAGCCTACTAAGAGAATGACCTAATCCTAGGACTATAGAATGTCCTCACCCAACTCACACACCTTATCACATCACTAAAGGCCCATATATGCAGTCTCAACATGAAAACCAACAGCCATTCAAAAATGGGCAAAAGATATGAATAGACAATTCACCAAAGAAGATATACAGATAGCTAATAAACATATGATGGTGTTAAACACCATATATCACCAGGAAATTACAAATTAAAACAACAATGAGATAAAACTATGAGCCTATTAGAATGGACCAAATCCAAAATACCAATAGTGTTAGTATCAGGAGGAATGGGTTAGGCATCTGAGAACTGTCATTTAATTTTTCTATAAACCTAAAACTGCTTATAAAAAATAAACTCTATTGATTTAAATAAATTATTTAGTAAATAAGGTCAAGGGCTGGTGAGGGTATACACACACACAAAGCAATAGTTATCCTAAAATTTAAAAGAAATACATGTGTATAAATGTAGCTAGATATAAAGATGATAGGCAGATAGATAGAGATATAATCTTGACTGTCCTATTTTTTTCTCTTTAAAACATTTAGCATAAATAAAAATACTGAAACCTATGCTCTTCCTTTTTTTAAGTTATAGCATTTTTCATGTACATCTGTTTTAAAAATAAATCCCTTTATTAAGGTCTTCTAATTCTTACTGGTTGATTAATTTTTCTCTTGTTTTTAAGTAGTCTGGGCTAAGTTTAACATTTAAGCATTTTTACATAGTTTGTCTCTGAAACAAATCCTATTATAATTTCTAAAGCCAGGATAATATGTCTGGCTTATTTCTATTAATACTTTATATAATGAAATTATGTATGGCTTAGGCTCTTCCCATTAGTTATAATTAACCAACAATGAGAAATATAGTAAAATGGGATGTGGTTTAAAAGGTGCTAATTCATCTAGAAATGACAACCATATGATGACTCTGAAGTTCATGATTCATTAGGAATTCAGTTGGTGTACCTTTGGCAGCCCTCAGTTTCAGAGTCATCCTAAAGAAAGTAGCATCAGAAGTCTGTAATGACCTGGTGTGGTTCTGCCCAGAGGCAGAGGGACAAAAAGATTGATCTGGATGGTTCTTCCCACTGTAGAGTCTTAAATGGCTAAAACTTGCAATTGAATGAAACTTACTGTGATCCCTCTGCCATCAATCCCTTCTCTTCCATCCATTATTAAGTAATAATTTGACTTCTTTCCACTTTCAAATCCTTTTCAAGTTGATGTCTGTCAGGATTCCAGATCCTCACTTAGTCTCCCATTTATTTGAGTGTTGATCCAGTGGATTGGGGAAGCCGAGAGAGAGGGGTTACACCACTTGAACAAACTAAAGAATTTTAAATTCCAGCCAGTAAATCATTTTCTTAACATAATTCAGAAGGATTAACACAAGAAAATCTCTCAATTTAGAGCATATGTTATAGGATATCCTATATAATAAAAGCCTAATATGCAAATTGTCCCCTGGGGTGGTCGTTCGATCAAGAGTTTGACCGCTCGCTATGACATGCGCTGACCACCAGGGGGTGGCGCAGAACATGGTGGGCATCAGTGATGCACTGTGACCTCTCACCGGCTACCTGGGGGTGGGGGTGACAGGGATGGAGGTGTGGTGAGAATGCGGGGTGTCTGCCAAACTCACTCTCACTCTCCCTGCTACCCTCCCGCAGGATGCCAGGGCTTGCACACTAGGGAAGCCCCCCACACTCAGGTGCCGGGCGCCCGTGAGGAGCCAGCCCTGCACCTGCGTGGCCTCTTTCGGGTGAGCCAGCCCGCAGCAGCCGGGACCCCAGAGGCCAGTCAGGCTCCCTGTGGGTTTGCACAGGAGCTGGTCTGCGAGGCCGGTGGGAGAGAGTGTGCTGCCCGCCTGGCTTCCATGTGGCACCACTGGGCAGCTTAGAGGCCCATGCTGTGCCCTGGCCTGCAGCATCTGGCTGCGTTCACCACATCTTCGTGTGGGGACTCGGGCACTATGACTCAGGCAGAGGGGGGTGCGCGGGGGCCCAGGGGCCCAGGTGCTGCTCAGGGCTCAGAGGTCAGCTGAGACCTGCCCTTCCATGCCAGACGCTCACGTTTTGATCACTGGCCAGGCCTAGGGACCACACCCTTGTATGAATTTTGTGCACTGTGCCTCTAGTATAATATAAAATATATATACAATAATAATATATTACTATATTATAAA
Organism: Plecotus auritus; assembly: GCF_963455305.1. NCBI lineage: Eukaryota > Metazoa > Chordata > Mammalia > Chiroptera > Vespertilionidae > Plecotus > Plecotus auritus. The sequence goes on from NC_137776.1 coordinate 28,931,677, forward strand.
TAAATATATAATAACACAAATGAATAAGAATATATATATGACTATGTTATGTTATATATACACATACGTATATATAAAACATATTTACATATGTATAAATATATATCTTATACATCATATATATGATATATGTGTATATACATACACACACATATATATACTAATATATACTAATATATATGAGTGTGTATATGTTTATACACATATATCATATATATGATATATAAGATATATATTTATACATATATACTAATATATATGTGTATGTGTGTATATTAGTATATATATGTGTGTGTGTATGTGTATTTGCACGTGTGTATTTATTTATTTATGCCGACCGGTCATAACTTGGAATCTCAATATCACTTACAAAATCTGGTGAATGAGAATAATGGCTTGGCACTTATGGTTGAAGGAGACCACACTACAAGCAGAATGGCAATGACTTAAGAAGTCAGCCAATGGGAAGAGGCAGTGTTTCTCCAAATAGAAAATGCTTTAGTATATATAACTCTACCAACCTCAGCTTCTATTCACTCACCTCTTTTCAAGGTTGAATGACTGAGTTTTATGTTCATCTTCATATATTAAATGTTTTTAAGTATGTCTTTACTGATTTTTAGAGAGCAAGGTAGGGAGAGAGAGAAACATCTCTAGACTGCCTTCTGCATGAGTCCTACTGGGGATCTAGCCCACAACCTGGGCATGTCCACTGACTGGAAATTGAATCAGAGACCTTTTGGTGCATGGGACGATGCTCAACCAACTGAGCCACAATAGCCAGGGCCATTAAATCAGTTTTTACGTTATTCTCCATAGTAATAATAATAGTCATTCTTTGTTATTACTTATACTAGTAATAATAACAGTTCTGTTAAAGAACAAAAATTCAAAGAAAATGTCTAACTTCTAAATATCAGGATTGCAAATTTCCCAAAGAATCAATATAACTTTATAAAAAAGAGTTTCAGCTAAGCAGATTTTTTTTCATTGAAAAATAAAAGTCAAGAACTATTTTGTATAGAAATAGTCTTTTCACAAAATTTAACACACTATTTCTGCCACTTAAAATAGCTGAATTACTAGAATAAAAATTTACACATCCATTTACTATTAGGCTAGCTAGGATTCTACAATAGAATAGCTTTATAAATAACTAGAGGCCTGGTGCATGAAATTCATGCACTCAGCGGGCAGGGGGTCCCTCAGCCCAGCCTGTGCCCTCTCGCAGTCCAGGAGCCATTGGGGGATGTCCAACTGATGGCAGACGGACATACTTAGTGCTGCCGTGGAGGCGGAAGAGGCTCCCGCCACCACGGCAGCGCCTGCCATCTATGAGCCTGGCTCAGGGGTTCTGCCTGAGCAGTGCTGCATCTGCCCCCTGGTGCTCAGTGCACATCATAGTGACCAGTTGTTCCACCGTTCCGTCGATTTGCATATTAGCCTTTTATTATATAGGATGTTGTTTATAATTTGGGAAATAAATAATTGTTTGAAATGCTTCAACCTAGGCCCTTTAAAAATTTTACTATATTCTTTTAATACATAATTTACTGTTACATGGCAAAATATGATTAGATGCTAGCTGGCTTTTGATTGCAATGCCTTGACTTCTATATTTATATTAAGTCATGTACATAAGACATTTGAAAACCAAATGTTGTGTCAGGGTTAGCCAGGTAGGTATCGGCAACCTTAGGCAAAGCCATAGACCTTGTTCATTGAGATAGTCATGGTTCTCAGCACAATGTTGGCCCCAGTGAGTGCTCAATACCTGGAATAATTATCCAATTGATTTTATACCTATGGGAAGAAAGCAGGTACATTCTAATGTGATTTGGCATGTAATTTTGGAAGAAAAATTTAAACTGGGCTAATTTGAATAGATAAATGTGAAAATTATACAAGGCAGTTGATAGAAATTTTACACTATATCTCCTAGTCTATATATTTGAATTTTTACAGACAAATATCTTATACAATTTACAGTTTTTTTTTCATGTTCTTAGCACAAATCAATTCTTGTCTCTTTTTTAAAAATGGGAAGAGTATAAGAGAAAACTTTTTATAAAACTATTTAGAAAATGAGTAGAAAGAACAGAAAAGCCCTTTCCTAATTAAGACAAACAAATGGGCTTTAAAAATTTGGGACCTCCAGGACTAATTAACAAATGCTTATTTCCTGGATATGTGGCATTCTGTGGCAATTACTTTTTTACATTATTAATGCAATCTAACTTAAGTTCTCCTTACATAAATACTAATCCTAGTACTATGACACAAACATTAGTCCTCCAATATTAGACACTCCTCAAGATCCCACTGTCTTCTTTCTTTCTTCTTGGTTTCCTGGTTTCTCATCTAATCTTCATCCACTCTTTAGTCTTTTTCCACTCTCCTTTTCTGTGCCTATCATGGAAATATAAATATATCTGAGTTCTACTCTAAATTGTTCCATTCTTTCTCTACACATTTTCCATTAATGATTTTATTGAATGTAATGACTTCATTTACAATGGCTAGTAATTCCAAAATCTCCAAATTCAACTGAGATTTATCTTGAGCCTTTCATCTAAAAATCTTCTTGGTTCCTGACTTATTTCATGCCCTAAACTATATTTGTCTTTCCCCAAGTTTGATCTTGTTCCTATGATTCTGATTTTATAGGAATAGCTCCACCACCAATCAGTCATTCAACATGGAAATGTGCATTATATTTCAATGTTCCTCTCCTGCAATCTCCATAGCCAACATAATCCCCCAGTGATGAATGCATTAATTTCAAAATATTTCCAGAGTTAGTACATTTGTCCCCTCTCCTTGCTGCTTATTTTGGGTAAATAGGATTCCTTTTCTGGATTACTGAATCATACTTCAAAAGATAATCCCTTTTAAAAATCATTGTGCTAGACAGAATAACAGCTCCTCAAAGATGTCCCTGCACTAATTCTTGGAACCTGTAAATATGTTACCTTACATGGCAAAAGGGGATCTGGGGAGGGAGTTTAATTAAGTGTATATATTCAAACTGCCATCTTTAAATAAAGCCCTTCCCTCTTCAACTTTCTTTCTTTTCCAAGCTCCACAAAAATATGAGTGTCTGCCCAATTGCTCTTTTCATGGCTGGCAGATTTGAATGATCTTCTCCTTATGTAAGACTTAGCAAATCAGGACAAATTTTACAGGAAAAAAATACAATTTTGATATTGAATGACTTTGTCACAAATTAAAGATTTATGTAAAATGGAGTATCAAAAATATATTTTTTGAAACATGAAGTATCCCAAACCTGTATTCCCCCAGAGAAGTTGAAATCCCAAGAGACGTTTAACAGAACACAGGTTTTTAATTTAAATAAAGGAACCCTCCCTTTTCTGTAAAGAGCACATAGGTTTTCAGTTTTAAGCAGGAAATTTAAAGTCACATATCAAAACCCAATATCTGATTATAGCTGAATGTCACCCTTTCCTTAGCTCTATATTTTTGCATTCAGCAAGTATATTACTTTAATCTTCCTTCACTTTTTGGAGAAGAGCCAGATTTAAAATGCATGTTTTCAAAGGACTTGAATAGAATCTTGTCTAAAATGCAAAACATGGTTTCTTTTTTAACATCTTGTGGTGTACTTTAATATTTTTCCCTATGTCCTCATAGTTTCATTGGCTTCTTGGGAAGGGGTGGAGAAAACCAGTGCAAACACACACACACACACACACAGAGAGAGAGAGAGAGAGAGAGAGAGAGAGAGAGAGAGAGAGAGAGAGAGAGAGAGAGAACAAAATAATTATCCTTTTTCTTAAGTATAAACTAAGTCTTCTTAAATCCTTTCCAGATTGAATCTTGGCTCTTTCTATAGTTTTTAAAGATCAATTCAAATTGTATTCAAGTAAGACGTGAGCCTTTATTTTGGTCCCAATTATGAGTGTTATGAAGTCACCATTAATCTGTTTCAAGAATTCTTTTAAGAAAGGATACTTAATTTTTAAACAGAAGTGTGTTTCATAAAAGCCTTCAATTACAAATTGTAAATTTTACAGAAAACAGAATTTGCAGTGAGACCAATCCTAAGTTACTCCTAAGGTCACTCTGCCATTTGAGCCAGCAGGCCTTGGGGTACTAGTAAATGATGATATGGTCATTGTTACAAGAAACATGACACTTTCCAAGGAAAAAAAAATTCAAACCTAACTATTTGAATGCAAAGGAGAGTTAATAGCTTGCACAAAAAAAGCATATAGGAGAAATTAAGAGAAAAAAAGACACAGAAGAAGTAGTGGGAAGGTTTTGATTATATTTTTAAAGGATAAAAATAAAGTATTATGAAGTTTTTTTTCCTTCAGCAGTGACCAAAATGCTGTACAATAACTTCTGAAGTTGGCATTTCACCAGACCACCACAAAAAATTATTCTCTGAGTGCAGTCTAAAAATTAAAGAGGAGAAAATAAACAAGCACTACAACCAATTGAAAAATTATTTGTGAGCATCCACAGATGGCATTCATTAAATTATGAGGCCTAATAAAGCCCTGCCTTGTATATGTTAGTGCATAGAACTTCAATCTGCCATTTTTGCATAATTAAGAATGTAAGAGCCTGACATGATTAGTTTGACAAGGTGATAATGAGAAAATAGTTCTGACCCATCCGTAGCTCATCCAAAACACGTTAAACAGAGTAGGAACACATCTGACATACAGTAATTTACGGATATAGCTATTGCATCACCATTCATTTTAGCCTGAGTTCAATTTAAGGCTATTATTTAATGGATTTAAAATTAAACTTGGTCTCTGCTATGTAGTTAACATGTTCCTCTAAGCTGTAATGTGAATATCAAAAGTTCAGTAACATGAATCTCAAAAGTTGTTGAGAGGGTTCTTCATCTGATTTTGCTAATTGTGAGTCATGAGTCACAGACCTTTAAAACTGGACACATGATAGGGCAAGCAAACTTTGGTGGTGAAAGTTGACACATTGCTTCTGCTTAGAAATCAGTAGAGATTGGGTCAGAGGTATAATTCTGTCACAAAGAACTGGAAATATGAGATTAAAAGGTGATCTGACCCAGTCCAAAGACATCCCTGGTGTGAGAGGAATTCTTGAAAGTTATATAAGTTATGGGAGTACCATGAAGAGTTGGGCAGGGACATGAGCAAATGGAGCATGTCTAGCCAGAGGACAGTGGCCAGATGAGAAGATTAGAAGCAATTAGAAAACATGAGTCAATATTGATGGATCTGGGATAGATTAAAGAGGTTGTGACAGCATCCACAAATATCCGAGAAGCTGAACATAAGCAAAGGAAATAAAACAAAACACAAAACTAGTGTTCTCTTTTTTGTGATTTGTTCTGGTTAAACCTAAAAAGGGCAGACCCAGGATCAATGCAGGGTAATTAGAGGAAAATATAATTTAGTCCAAACAAGGAAGAACTTTATAACCATTTGGTTTTCCCAGAATGGCCTATCTCAAACTACTGATGTAGTTTTTAGTCTCAGTGAGAGTGTTGAAGCAAAGCTAGATAATCTAGGTAGTAATCAAGCATTGAATTTCATGATTTCCAAAGTCCTTCCAACCTTTGAATTGGCAAATGACCTGGTTTGGTCTGAGCATCTGGGCACATGCTGAACCCAATCATGAGGCCATGCCTACTTAATGTGTTACTATTCCAAAAACCATTATTTTTTCCAGATACTTTGGCAATGGAGATTAAATGCAGCTCTCATTTGATTAGTATATTTACTAAGAAACAAGTACTGCTATCACCATTCATGAGTTGACATCTTTTTTTTTTAGGTATATGTCTTTATAGGCATCTCAACAGGCAATAGGTACAACCTAATTCATCTGCTATTTTGATCAAATGTAATAGATGTCAGCTTAATAAAATGTAGAATTTGAATTTTATGAATAGCATGGAGTTTCTATTTCATTATTATGTTTCCATTTGAATCCCTAAAGAATCCTCAGAATAGTTGGTTACCGGATTTTGATTTAAGCCATGGTCTAGAGGTTGAGTTACACTCTAGTACTCAATATCCCATCCCTATATCACATGCTATATCCAGCATAGGATTTTCTTTTGAGACTAGCAGGGGAAAGAATATTTGGTTTACTTAGGAAGGAGGATAATATAAGCATCTGATCTTACATGGATTACTTGCCTAGATTTTTAAGCCAAGGTAACCCATCCATAACCACATGGCTGCCACTTGTAAGGGAATGGTTCTCTATTGCCATCCTAGGCTATTCACAGATAAAGACCTTAAATCTTCTTGCTTAATTTCAGCTTCCATCCCACCCTCTCACATTCTATTCCTGCTCTTAGAGGATAACTTACTTTTAGTGTTACCTAGTGATTCAGGACCTTCATTAGCTCTTTGGTTTTAACTACAGATACTTTTTAGGGTCAGAGTCTGTACCCACCTCTGGTGCTTTTGCCCTGGAGCTCTGGGTTACTCACCTACTTGATCATTACCTAGTTTGAGTCACCATCCCACTTGACCAGTCCTTGGTACTGGCATATTCATGTGTATCTACTTCTAGGTCTGCTTTAAATATTCATGGAGATGGACAGAGAGCCGCCTCTTTACAAATTGGTGAAGTTCAGAAATGGGGCTTCCAAATGCCAAATAATAACAGGTTTCATGTGCACAATAGGGATTCCTATAACAGGCTGATGGTTCTGGGTCCCTTTTATTTGAGTTCAATTTCATGGGTTCCATCAAGGGTCCCATTACATCAGATAGATGTTTTACTTTATAATATTTTGGCAACTTTCATCAAACTTTGACTGCATCTCTAGAGAATATAAATAAGAACAATGATTAACTAAGTGTGGCATCAATGTGGCCACTTATCTAAGTCAAGCACCCAAAGTAGTGTCATTTTTCTGACCAAACTCACAGGTTCATAAAAAAAGTCTAACTGGGTACCATTTTATTTGAAAGTCTATCAGGCAAATGCTTGAGCACAATATCCTCCTAGCAGAAATAAGATTAAGATAAAAACCATAATTCAGTGAAAATTAAAATAAATTAGGAAATCTTAATTTAAACATGTAGACCAGTTATGGAGAAATTTACACACACACACACACACATACACACACACACAAACACGCACACATGGCAGTTAGAAAGTGAAGGTAAATAAGATAGAACATACTTCAGTACTATGCTATATAGTGGATAAATTTTGTTTTGGACAGGTTTAGAGAGTTCTCTAACCTTCTTTCTCCTAAATTTCCAATTAAAATATGAGCACGGGGAGTAGGGGAATGTGTTTGTTTACACTTGGCAAAAACCGATTTCCTGTTTCTAAGGGGAAAAAAAGCTTTTTGGACTTCAAATAGCTCTTGCAAAACAATATTTTGATGAGCTAAGTGTAAATGAATCAGAAACATATGGATTGGATTTTCATTGAGATACACATGGATTTAAACATAAGCTGAAGAGAATGCCTGGTAAGTTATACTTGGAATTGATGAAAACCAAAATGTGGTAAATTTTTCAAAATTTATTTTAAGATACCTTATGTCCCATCCACCAGCCCAAACACTGGAGGTGGTAGGTGGAAGTTATTTGTTCTTTAGTAGAAAGGAGTTAAGTTTTAACAAGCAGGCTTCTAAGTGATTTTGTCACACACATCTACCTATCAGAAAAAGGGGAAAAAAATCTCAGGGACATTGACACAAATACATATTCATTTTCAATACTTTTATTTGCCTTGCTTCTTTCCACTTCATTTCTCTGACCTCAGAAAAGAAGTGTCTAAGAATGAGAGGACAGAGAATGAAATCTTGTGTTAAAAGTTTTGTTAAAACATGCATGCCTAGCCATATATATCTTTGCATCTCATAAAGCTGGCTCCACATTAGCTCTAAAATGTTTTGTTTAAAGTGAATAATCACACATTGTCCTCTATCCTTGGTGATTTTAAAACTGTACTGAGAACCATAATGATAGATGTTATGATACTAAAAAAATTAGGAGTATAAATTTTTATCCATAGAAGAGATGATTACATGATTATTGCTATTTACATAGCCTAATCTTTTCAGGGTCTCTGGGGTTTGTGGAACAATGGTATGAGACATCTCTCTTAGCCACTCACCAACAAACATGCATTCAGCGTTGTTAGGGGCTGAATTGCGTCTACCTGAAATCCATATGTTATAGTACTGACCCCCCAGAACCACAGAATGTGACTCTATTTGGAGATGGAATAGGGCCTTTAAGAGGTAGTTTAATTATAATGAGGTCATTAGGGTGAATCCTAATCCAAGATGACTGGTGTCTTTATAAGAATAAGAAATTAGGACAAACTCATAGAAATAGAACCATGTAAAGACACAGGGAGAAGACAGCTGTCTGTAAGTCTCAGAAGAAACCAATCATAACAATACCTTGACCTTGGACTTTTAGCATCCAGGATTGTGAGAAAATAAATTTCTGTTTTGTAAGCCAGCCAGTGTGTGTTACTTTGTTATGGCAGCACTAATCCAGTTATAAAGATGTTTGCTTTCCATCATTTACAAATCATTATGACCATTAACTACAGGCCAGAGTCTAGAGCTTTCTTCTCTTGAACCTGGAAGATGTCCTCGTAAAACCTAAGCTTTTGACCATGATAGCAGTAATCAGACTTAAATGCTGAGGCCTCTGGAGTCATCAGCACATGCAAAGAAATGTATGTAATCCAAAGCATAGGTCCAATCTTCCAGTTCCTCAACTGATCTTTTCTTGGCATCCCTCTGGTTATAGCTGACTCCTATCCCTTTCCCTACCCAGATTCAATTATTTGCCCATTTCCTTTGGGCTCAGTTTATATTTGACTGGTGATATTTCTTTCTTTCTGCCAAAGTTAGGACTAGCTTCTTTACTCAGGTATAGTCTGAGACCTATATTCTGACCTCACAGTGAAGTATTGGCTTCATAATAAGTTGGATGCCCATCTGATTGTACTAACCAAGAACATGGTAGCTTACTTGCCACGTGGTGGCTTAACTGCCACACTTTGTAGGCACATCTTCTTCCTCTTCCTTTATTAGTTTGCCAGTGTCTGCCCATTCAGACCTGCTGTCTTTACTGATCTGGGTTTTTCTGCCAGAAGATTGCCACCTACAATGGCCTAGACATTGGCTCTGGTATCAGACTGCCTGGGTTCTTTTTCTGACCCCTTTCATAATAACTGTGGGCCAAGCATCCTCCATCTGAAAATGAGGGTAATAATAGTCTCTTTCATAGCGTTGTTGGGGAATTTGGATCAGATGATATATGTAAAAGGATTTGAACAGGGCTTAGCATATTGTCAAGGATGAAAAAGGCTGCTCTAAGATGTAAAATCATATTTATTTGATCATTCCAACAACCTTAAAAGGAAAGAATTATTTATATCTTGTGCAGAGGAAAAGACTGTGCAGAATCAGAGTGAATTTAAAACCCACTTTTTTCATGCACTTTCCAGCATGGTTCTACTGAAGAAGAAACAGCCAAGAGAAATGAGCCAAATATAATGACTCACTGTTACCCAAATATAACATGTCTTCATCAGGAGCCACTGAGGAGAAAGGCTCACTTTGGAAAGGGGATTAACATAATTATAACCAAGAATATGGAGAAGCTTTTATGCTTTTCTTAAAAAGGGAGTTGGACCAAGTCCCCTATAGTTAAAAGTAAACTTATTATATGCTCTGGAGGTCCAATCCCTAATCTGACTAACGGGTCTGAAAAGAAGCATCCATATTCATATTATACACTGAGTAAATTGGCCAGGAAACTGAGGACATGCTGGAGACTTTGAGTCTTCTTGAATTGGGTGATCTCATGATAGCAGCATTTGGAGAGGTGCATTAATATACTAGTACTTTCATTTTAAAACTGAGGAGCATGAGAGTATATTCAATCATCAAGTTCCCAAGAAAACCTTGCTTGGGGTTCATTCTTCTTCATTCATGCTTCCTGTCTCACCTCATTGTATTTTGGCTGAACACAGTATAATTTCTGTTGGGAGTGGGGGTGGGGCAATAACCCACAAATAATGTAAAGAGGAGTTGATGCTCCATGAGGCTTATGTAATTGGAATTGAATCTTCATGTAATTTTTTTTTGTACTGTTATGTCATTTGTTTTACAAAATCATTTGGAAACTCAGACAAAGACATGCAGTGTTCTATCACATGAGGCCATAAGATATGAAGGACTGTCTTCTTGTGAGCCAAGTGCAGGAAAATATATAAAGTTGCTTTTAAACATCCTCCTCATTTATTTTCACCTTTTCTTCTAACTTATTTTAACTGTTCTCTATAATTATAAGTAGCATGGCTAATAGTAACTCCCATACAGTTTTCTAAGACAGACACTGCCACAGTGCAAAAAAGAAATACTCCTTGTGTTGGGCTATCATCATTATATTCTAAATAAGATTAAAATAAGAAGTAGTTCCAGGAAGGTATGTGTGGATCTCTCTGTGGGTGCTATGTGGGATTGAAGGGGGAGGGGGCCGTAATATGCACTGAGAGAAAAAAATAGAAATTTAACTGAGTGTATGTTTATTCAAAGGGATTGACTACACTGACTTCAGTATTGTACATGTGAAGGTTGCAGGAACTTGAACTGACTATTTAAGCTTCAGCTCAACGTTACCCTACAAAGAGGCTGCCAGAGTCCCTCAGCTAAAATAACCCTGCATGTCCAACCAAATGACACTCTTTCCTATTACTCCTTAAATTTTTTTCATAGTACTTATCATCACCTGCAAATAAAGTCAGGTAATTGTGTGTCTAAATACTTATTACCTGACTCTCCCAACTAGAATGTCTGCTACATGATCCAGGGACTCAGTTCATCATATTCATCACCGTGTCCTCAACACTTAGAATACTGCCTGCCACAAATAAATAATTGACGCTAACAGTTTTTTTATTCTATTAGTAAGAGTCAACATTGAAATTAAAGCTCAGCTTGTAAATTGAAGAATAGATTATCAGCTAAAACCTGTGGCTTCTTACTTACACGTGTCTATCCACTTATTTCTTTCTTTTGTGTGTTCTTTCAACAAACATTTACACAGCTCTTATTGTGTACCACATGCAGTACTTTTGAAAGAGACACAATAACATCTAAGATACAGCTGTGAGCTCAGAAGTAGGGCTGTATTCACTACATAGCTAACAAGGAAAAAGTTAACAGAAAATGTATGCACCTCGTAAAAGCTCTTTTCAAGTAGACTGCCCTCCTAGTCACTACCCAAACATGTGGGAGGGCAATCTTTTACATATACAATAAAGTTACTTCTGAAAACATACACTCTCATGAGTATAGTTTGAAGTTCTAAGCTAGAAATAATTTCCATAGACTGAAAGTTGAGTATCAGGCCAGATATAGTCTACTCATGCTCTTCAATGTTACTGCCTCCCAAGGAGAAACAAGTTCATATGGCAAGAAATTTGGGTAGAAAAGTTGGATGAAGTTCATGGTACATTACTCAGAAAAGTTTTGCAGTATCTAAGATACTTCTTGTTATTTGAAAAATTACTCATATTAATGTTTATATTTTAAAAATAACATTTCATGTAACCCAAAATACTATTTTCTAAAATGGGAAATAAATGTAATGGGTTGAATTGCATCCTGAAAAAGAAAAAGTTTGATTCTGGTACCTCAGCATATGACCTTATTTGCAGATAGGATCTTACTTAGAAGTAACTGAGTTAAAATGAGGTCATTAGGGTGGACCCCATAAAAAGGGAAAATTTGGACACAGAGACATGTACACAGAGACAACACCATGTGAAGACTGGAGTCATGTTTCTATGAGCCACAGAACTAACAGAAGTTGAGAGAGAGGCTAGTTAATGATTCTTCCCTAGAGCCTTCATAGGAAGACAGCCCTACCTCCACCTTGATCTTAAACTTCAGCCTCCAGAACTGTGAAACAATAAAATACTGTTTAAGCGCCACCCCCGCTCGCCATACACACAAATTCTATTTATTAAAAAGCAAAAGATGGTACTTTCTTAACCCTTTGTTTCCCCATATTTAACAAGTATGCTGTAGAATAATTGAATTCAGATAAAGGTAAATAAGACAAATATTATTTAAAATTTTACCTGAAGTCCCTACAAACTGCCAATAATCTATCTTAACGTATTATTGTATATCTTTCCAAATACTCCTCCAAAACTTATAACATAAATATTTTATTCCCAATTAGGATTAGGTCATATTCTTTTAAAACCCACTTTTAAAAGAAGCATTGAACAGACTCTCAAACTACAGCGGGAAGGCAGGGCAGGTTGGGGGGGGGGTGGTGCCTGTAAGAGATCAACCGAAGGACTTACATGCATGCATATAAGCATAACCAGTGGATACAAGACACTGGGGAGGCGGCAGGTAAAGGCATGTACTGGGGGGTAGGGAAGGCCAGGGGGAGGTCAATGAGGAAAAAAAAAAGGAGACATATGTACTACTATTTGTAATACTTTAAACAATAAAAAAATAAAAATAAAAATAAAACCTGCTTTTATAATGAATATGCCAAAGAAATACATTTGTACCATCATTTTTATACTTTCATGGAATTTTACAATATGAATCTGTTATTATTTTTTCACTCATTTTGGTTAGTCAGGTGTATTCAGCTTCCTTTTTTTTAGTTACAAACTAGGTTAAAAAAACAGTAACTTATACAGATATATCTGTATTCTTATAAAATGTAATTCCTAAAAATTGATTTAAAAATATTTTTATAGATTTCAGAGAGGAAGGGAGAGAGAGAGAAAAAAAAAATTAATGGAGAGAGAAAATCAGTGATTGGCTGCCTCCTGCATGTCCCCTACTGGGGATTGAGCCCACAACCTGCTTCATAGGTCAGTGCTCAACCCCTGAGCAATACTGGCTGGGCTAAAATGGATTTTTGGAAGTGAATTTAATGGGTCAACAGAACAAAACAGAAGTTCCAGAACTCCCTCAACACACTGACCCACACAAACACATACGCATATTCAAAAGACTTATCTGTATGCATATTCAGTGAGGCATTTTTATAGTAGCAAAAATTGCTAAAATAGGAGATATTCAATAACAATCTATGGCTTTACTAAATAATGCTGCATTAAAGTTCCTGTTGCAGAAATTCATTTGAGATGTTCATGATGTCCTAAGAGCAAAATCAGGCTACAAAAGAAGCATTTTTATCAACTGTGAATAATTTTTCTTGTGGAGGCATGCTTTATTTTATTTACTGTGCTTTTTTGTTTATGACAGTTGCATGGACATTTACTAGTTATGTAAATATCCTCTCTCGTCCATTAACAGTTCCATTTACTCTAAAGTTTAAAAAAGTTAATATATGATTACAAATGTGGTAATAACAATAAATGAAAAAAAGGCACTATGGAGATAATATTGCTGGGCACTACTCTAGATTGGGTAGTGAGACAAGATACCTTAAAGAAGTGCATTTAAATTGCGATAGGACGATAGGAACATAAGGAACAAGCCCCTGAGTGAACTGTGGTGAGGAAACAATTCCATGTATGAAGAGCAGCGTATGTGAAGGTCCCAAGGCAGGAAGAGCTTGGGTCCTCTCAAAAACGGAAAGCAGGTCAACCTGGGTGAGAGGAGATAAGTCTGAAGACTTAGGAAGGGCCCTGACCATGGACGATTAAATTGTATTTAGTGAAAACTGATAGCCTTGAAAACAAGTCATCATCTGATTTCAATGTGTGTTTTGTTTCGTCCCCACCAATTTTACAGCCTCTGTCCCTTTTCATGTCTCTCAGATGACTCTGCCTTTATTACTGCATAATGGTGGCCTGGTCTTAGATCTTTCATGGGCCTGTTACTTTACCTGAATTAGTAACTAAATGCTGATTATGCCTAAAGGAGTGTTGCTATATAAACAATGCTATTTTCATTGATCTGTTGCCAGTTATGATTTGGAAAGTTGAGGGAGGATGTTGAAGAGAATATAAGTGGCTGAGAAAGAAATGCTGCAGGCCTAAAACACCACTGAATTTCATAACATATGATAAAAGTTGGTATGATGTTTATTTCAATAAAATGTGAGCCAGACTTAAGTTGCTTCTGAGAAATATATGAAGAAAGGTAATCTGTTGTTCAGTATTTAAAGTGAAATGACAGATTTCGGGGGAGGGACTCATCAACATTAGAATGCAGAATTCATAGTGCTGAGACTTCCTATCAGGTTAACATTCTCAAGGGAAAATTCCTAACAGTAACAACACACCTATAATGAAACACCTAAAAAAAGTCAAGAAGTGTTCAAACTTGTGCACAAATACCTTATGATTTAATCAAAAGTAGATGATGCCAGAACTACATTAATAATAACGTTGTATTTGACATGAAACGTTCTAATGTATCTCATGAATGATAGTGCATGTAATACCTAGTTTATGTGTATCCAAAATAAGAATTTACACTACACATTCTTTTGTTCTGGGGCATTGAAAAAAAAGTGAACTTTTTTAGTTTTACCTCCATTACAATAATTCTGTATAAATGGTACTTTTTATTTCTGTAATTTGGTCTAACTAAATTGTAAACTGATCACAAGAGATCCAAGAACATTTACTATACCACATGAGCACTGAAAAAACCATAAAAGTAATAGAGTTATTCTAAAAGTATTAGGAAATATGTAAGAGAGTGATGATTGATTTCAATTTAACACCATAAAAACAAGGAAAGGAGAGTTGCTTTTTACTATAGTCTGAAGTTAAACTCTATAAACACCACCCAGTAGATAAAAGAGTCACTTAACAGCCAGGCAAAGTAGCATCAACATTTGACATGAAGAGTTCTTTCTCAATTATGAACTAAACTAGAAAATTCTTGATTTTCTTCCAAAGTAACTCTATCTTTCTTTTTTTTTACTCTATTTGTCTCTATTGGACACATACAAACAAACAGAGTCATTATCTGGAGAATTATTTCATTCATAGTAAATGTTCCTAAAGGAGAGCAAACAAGTGATGTGTTCTCTAAGATTGCCTTATTTCCTGTCAACTCATGTATATGAAATTGTGTTGTATTATAAAAGACAATATCATCATGTAAAGTCTTTATAAATGTTGTTCTAACTAGAGGTTTGCAACCATGGTTGCATATTAGAAACTCCTGGAAAGTTTTAAAATGTTGGCCCCTGAGCCCCAACCCAGACCAATTAAGTCAGATCTCTAGGCATTACTCTGGGCTCTTTGTAAAATGTACAAGTTCTTTGTAAAATGTTCCCAAATGATTATAATGTTCAACCAGTTTGAAAAAACACACAAAACAACAACTCTGTTCCAAATGAATAAAAAACATTTGTGTACCCCCCCAAAACAAACAGAGTCATTTTAAAAAGAAAAATAAAGCTCTTGTGTATAACATGTTAGTAATAACATAGGTGCATTGTGAGCATCCCAAAGTTAAAAGTGTTAAGAGTACAGCCTCCTATACTCTTTGTTAGGTAAGTGTTTCTGCTATTCTGACAAAAAGTGGGTACCATAATTTGCAAAATGTTTAAGAAAAAAAGTAAATAAATTGATCAATGAGTAGTTGAAAACTGATGTATACAAATTCTCTTGAACTCTAAGAATACTTAAAATTTGACTACTTTCAGCTTCTAATGAGCTCTTATTGACTTTGAAACTTTATTTACATGTCTTGTAAGATCTGAAAGCTTCTGTATACTGACACATTTCTAAAAAAAATCAAAGTTTTTTACATATAAGAATTAATAAAATGCAGGTAAGAGATGTATGTATTGTGATTATGATGCATATTGTATAAGCTAAGTAAAGATTTCCAAAGAGATATTGCTATGTCATTGATAAATTAGTTTTAATTTGTAAGATATATGTTTGTTTGTGAATTCACACATACATATATTTATATTACATTCACATGTATTCATATTATACATACACACACACACACAATAAGGGTAAGCTCTTCATCTACAGTAAATTCTAGCCAGCCAAGACATATAGTTATATCCTTATCCTGAAGAAATAGTGAATTAGAAGAGCCATCCTATCCTATATAATAAAAGCCTAATATGCTAAGTGTCTGGTTGTCTGGTCATCCATTCAACTAATCAAAGCATACTATGCTAATGATATGCTAAGGCCATCCAATCGCTTGCTATGACATGCACTGACCACCAGGGGGCAGATGCTCCAATGGTAGGTTAGCTTGCTGCTGGGATCTGGCCAATCAGGACTGAGTGAGATGGGCTGGACATGCCGTGGAGCCCTCCTGTGGTCCCTCCCCAGCTGGTCAACCTCCCATGTTCCTCCCCGGCCCCAATCATGGACCAGTGGGGTCCCTTGGCCTGGCCTGCACCCTCTCGCAATCTGGGCTGAGGGACGCCCCCCCCCCCCCCCCCAAGTGCACAAATTTTGTGCACTGGGCCTTTAGTTAGTAGATAAATGTTTAATGATTCCTTAATACAGTTTGGAATAAAACACAAGAGTCCTTGCCTTCAAGAGATTGATAGGTTATAGAAAATAAGCTTTCATACTAGCTTCCCAGGTAGACATTCATACTAAATCATTTAATAGGATTTTTATTATCAAAGTAATCATGTTTGTCCCTTAAAAATCTGGCCATATTTTCCCTTGTTCTCCTTAAGAAATATTCACCATTTGATATGCACCATTTGATATGGTAGACAGGGAGATTCGCTGTCTATATTTGCTTCAGGGAAGGAATATTGCCTGTGGCTGGTAGTGCTGACCATAAACAGCCTCTAGCACTCGGCTCCTTCAGGGTCCTCCTCAGCAATAGGAGCTGCATGAGGTCATGCTTTCCTTGAGGTAGTCCATATCCAGGAACTGACCTCTGGGGGGTGCCAAAAGCCAGTCATTTTGAGTCACTGAAGGACAATCCTGACCTACCCTCTGTAGAGCTCCCTCTGCATTTGGCCAAAGCTTTGCTGGACTTGCTTCAAAGTTTGATTTCTCTCTTTGCCCAATCCTAGTCCTAGCACATCCATTTCTCAGGTGTCAACACCTGATAAATATCCTCCACCCCAAACTCTGCTCAGTGTCTGCTTCTAAACATTATAATCCATAACAGTATAAAAATCAAAGGAGGAAAATGGTTATAAAATTGGAAACAAAGTTGTTTCTCTTGCCATTTGGTTTTCTTTGTTTAATGCTATTAGGATGTAGATTAATTTATTTCAAGTCTATATCATCCTTTCAGGTGCTTATTTCTTTGAAACAACACAACTGAGTATAACTTCTATCAGCTACTGTAGACCCAGGTGTAAGTTTGAAAGTGATATTTTAGACCCCATTGCTATTGTAATCTCTCCTCCAATGAATCAGAATCATGGGTGTTGGGTATGACCGCTGTGGCAGTCAAGTTGGCTCTGCTGGCATATGGGGTATTATCTTCTTTGAAATATTCCAAGAGGATCAAAGGTAGCTCAGATCTTCATCTTATACCACAGATTATGAGTCAACCAGGGTTGACCCGAGACACATTTCATGTGTGCTTAGTCATATGGTGAGTCAGTGTTTTAGTCAGGGGTAGAGTGAATAAGTTGGGGTTCCTTGCTCACCATGTCAAACCCTTAAATTCTCTTTCCAGAGAGAATATACATGCATTTTTGGCATTTTTGGCTTGCGTGTACATCGTTGTGTGTTTTTTCTCACTACCACTAGACAAATACGTTAATTGCATTAAAAAAATTTAAAAGCTTTGGCAAGCTAAAATTGAGAACATGGCATCAAAGGGATGTCTGCCTCCTGTACTTTTAGAGGTAAAATTGATATTTTATAGCTGAGAAAAGCACAGGGAGATGAAGTGGTTCATCTCAAATCAAAAACCAATTGGGTGGCAAAGATTGGACCACAATTCAAAAATAGTGTCTAATGTTTAACCACATCATGCTGCATTTCATTCAGACTTTCTTGGTTGACTAGTCAGAGTATCCCTGATTACCTTTTTTGGTAACTGTAAGATGTGGACTATTTAGTTACAAAGAGAATGTTGGAAGGATGGCAATGGACTGGGCAATTTTTTTTCTAAATTAATGTTACATTTGCATTGTAATGTTAGTTGAGCCATTTATTCTTTGTTTGCAAAAGATTTAGCAGGTAAGTGTTCAGAAGAGCAGTTGTTCAATTCCTAATTCCTAATGAACTGTCAAGGGTGAGCAGAGCTCAGTTAAGGAGATTCAAGGAATCATGGACTTCACAGAACACAAAGTATAATAGGTCTTCAAAAAGTCATTTTTGGACAGATTTTACCATTCACATTTTATTGAACCCTGTGTATTTCTTTCATATCATGTGGCACAATTAGAATTAATCACATTTGGATACTTTTAAAAAATATTTTCCTTAATTGAGCATGTTCAAAGTAATTGACAGCAAGGACTCAGAACCCAGTCTATTAAAACTTATGTTCTGCTTCCACTACCAACTAGCAGGGCAGCCTTGAACACATTACTAAACTCCTCTGGCCAATTTCTTGTGTGTAAAATAAGAAGGCTAACATTTTACTCATAGAGTTATGAATTCTAGATGAGTTAATATTTACAAAGTATGTAGAACAGTGCTTGGCATATAGCAAGAGTTAAGTAACTATTTATAAAATGAATAAAAATAAAATATTTATTTTCTAGTAGCAATAGAAAGAGGAAACACATCTTCTTTAGTTACTTTTTTCTCATTAGCTATAGTTACATATTTAGTTGGTCAGTAATTTATTATTATTTAATGAATAAAGAGATGAAATGTTTGAGGCCAAAATATAATAAAGATCTACTCAAGATCATACATTTTAGTGCTATCGATTCTTCACTAGTATCACAGGGCTAGTACTACTACTGATTCAGTATGCCTTCTTTGGTGTTGTGCAAACATCATTTCATTTGACATTACAGAAGCCTTAAAATGTAAGGATCAAATCTCATCTCACAGATTAAGCAATTGAGGTTTCAAAAGGTTAAGTAACTTATCTAAAATCACAGCAATAGTTGGAGCAGAGCCTATGATCAAATCCAGGTCATTCTGATGCTAAGTCTGCATTCTTTCCATGCTATACTGTACAGTCTTACCTTAAGAGAGTGCTTAGTGATATCAAGTAGGGAAGACTGAAGTCACTAAGGAGACTTGCAGGGGCATAAGAAAAGCAAAATTCTAGGATTTGATATATAAAAACTGATCTTTCAAAACACATCTCATCTCCTAAGTTCCCTCCTAAGCAAATATCAAGCTCAACGATTTTAGCAATATTTCACATGACTTGCTGACATATTTTACTGATGTCAGTTAATTGCAAAACTAGAATCTAAGTTTGAAGTCATCTGTAGTTCAGTCTGTTAAATATACTTAAGCAAACTATTAGTATTTATAAAGTTCAAGATTAACAAAAAAATGCAATGAAGGTAGTTTCTCAATGAGAAATTTGAGAACCACTTTAATGTTGCACAAATAGAATAAAACCAAGTAAAAAAGCATCACATCCTTAGTCATAAACCATGATGTATAAATCATAATTCATAAGCCATATATGCTCCAATTTATAAATATGAAAAGAGAGAATGAGCAGAAGAGCCTGGATAAGTGTTAGAAAATTACCCAAGAAATCCCATGATAAGGCTAAGAACTCACTGTGACTTGAGAACTCAAGTAGCAAAATTTTGGGAATTGACTTGAATGAGCACTTATCTTATCTGTTCTTCCTGAACTGAGCCTGTGTACTGTTACATTTCATTTCACTGCAATGTCTTGTAATTGGATTATAGTAGGACATATCAAACATAATCAAAGTATTGCTCCTAAAAAGCACCAAAAAAACTGCTCATATTTCTAACCAAGACCCAGGACACAGACACAGAAGGATTTTGAGAAAGAACAATGTGGCAGCTATGGCTGCCACCTGGCCTATAGTATCACCTCATTAAATAGCTCTGATCTAATCATCATTCCATAAAGTATCTCCAAGCAAATAATTCATGTATAGCTGATCACATCTGGAGTCTGACTGTATTCTCCTCTGTTTAAAAACATCATTTTGAATTATTTTCAGGGGACAATCATTCCTTAAAATCTAAAGCAAACCAGAGACAGTACCAGGAACAAAACCAAAATCCTACTTCCTTGTTTGTCTTATTTGTAACTGGATCTACTTTTTGTCTTATTTGTGACTTGCTATGTCTGCTAAGCTTCCATTTAGAAACTGTAAATGTACAGCTCACTGACTATGGTATCGAAACACATTTTGTGTTATTGTTGTACAAAAACAACTCTACACAGTAACTGAATGGCAAGAAGTCAAAGTTTTAAATGTACTTATAGCAATTGACCAAGCATTTCTGTGGCTTCACAAAGTTACACCCTCATTTATTCATAATTACTCTGGTAGGTCTTTGAAATAAAAACATGGTTATATAGAGAGGCAATGGGTGATATAGTAAAAGGCCTGAGACTGGGTCTGGTCTAGAAAATGGGATTTTAGTTTCATCGATTTCACTCATTGTTTCTGAAAATTAATTAGAAGGCTGTGAAATTTAACTGATCTCAGTTTCTTTGGCCATAAAAATGGGGAGGTAAACTAGATGACCCTAAAGGACATTTTCCAGGTTTTGCCTCCCATAAAATAAAGCAAGCAAATGAAATATGTGTTTAAAACTGATAAATGGAACACTGACTCCACTTGCAAATGACCCAGAACTTGTAATAAAAAACACAGAGAAGATAAACAGACGTAGGGAGGCAAAGGCAAGTGGAAATGGCAGCTGTAATTGAGATATTCTAATTAGGAAACCATCAGGGACTAACCCTTGCTTCTATCCAAAAGCATTTTGTCAGAGTTTTTTTTGTTTTGTTTTCTTTAATCCTCACCCGAGAACATGCTTAGAGAGAGGAAGGGAGGGAGAAAAAGAGACAGAAAAGAGAGAAACATCAATGTGAGAGAGAAGCATTGATTGGGTGCCTTCCATATGTGCCTGGACCAGGAATCAAACCCTCGACCCTGGTAATGTGCCCTGAATGGGAATCGAACCAGCAACCTTTGGGTGCATGGGACAACACCCAACCAACTGAGCCACCCAGGCTGGGCTTGTCAAAATATTTAAAACTCTTTTCTAACAACAAACTTAGGACGTAGGAGCTGACCCATTTTACATAGGAGAAGATCATTCCTTAACACGTTTAAGACATCTTTGGAAAGACAGATTTAAACCAAGGTCTGTCAAGTCTAAACACAAAAGAAGGTTCCTAGAAGGCTGACATATATTCCAAAAAAAGCTCCCCCCAAAAAACACAAGCCAAATCAATCAAATAAGACAGAGCCTAACTCACAATTGTGTCAAAAAGCAGCAAGACCCTCTCTCACAGAAAAAAATTAAAAAATAAAAAATAAAGAGAATGCATACTTAAGTCTTTTGGAAACTCTTCTGAGCAAACAAAAGTACGTGTGAGCTCTCTAGGGCTGAGTAGTGTGGCCACAGTGGAATGTTGTGGCAATATAAATTACAGAGAAGATGCGTGGCTTTTCATCTCGTGCCCTCACCCGCAGATGTCTGTGGGATGAAAGTAGAAGTCAGTGCCAGCCCCCCACGTCCTGCAGTTCTGACACCCTGTAATCGTTTGCTAGATTCATAACCTCCCCCTCTTTGTCCACCAGCCCTCCTCTTAGGGCTGCTTTATTGTACACATTTCACTTGGAAAAAAAGAAAACTCATGAAGTCACATCACAATTAATTTTGTCTTGAGAATTTCACAATATCCTTTGAGATCACAATAACCTAGAGGATATTGTGCAATTGGAGCTGGGAATTTCTTGCCTAAGTTCGAATTTTGTGGGAGGGGGGCAGGAAGTGGGTGAAAGTGGGGGAACTGATCTTGCTTAAAACAATTGAGTTGGCCTGAAGGGGACAGGAGTGAATTTAACAGTGACTAGTAACCTTGGTAAGAACTTATCTCCTCCAAGTTATCATTTTTAATATTCATATCTTCTTAACAGTATTTTTCCAGGAAGTGTGCTTTTGTTTGCCCTGAAAAAAAAATCATGCTAGTTTGTGTATGTTTTTTAACGCTGGGACATGCCTTCTGTATACTGCCCTGACTCATCATTGTTAATTTAAAATAACATAAATAAGCAAATACATGATTCAATAAATGAGATGAGTAAGAAGAAAAGGGTGTTTGGCCAGACAACCTAGTCCTACATTTTAATTAAAAAGCCTGCCTCACACACCATCAATACATTTTCAAGTGACCTGTCATGAACAGTTCTAATTGCAAGCATGTCATTCGCTCTTTCATAATAAATTGGCAGATTATGCTAATATTAGAAAAGGAAGCTATCAACTTCATGTGTGCCAGACAAGCGATGCCATTGATTTCATAATTTATGATATGTGCTTGGAAGAGGAAGATGGCTAAAGACAGGGTTTCACAAACAGAATAAAATGTTACGGTATGATAATCAATAAGATATAGTTGACAAATAGGTGGAGAAAACCATTACAGATTTTTATGCTTTCCTAACAAACACTCAGAGATCCAGTGTCATATTATATTGTTTTAATCCTTTCACAGAGGGCCTATGTTAATAGCAGATATATGTCAATTAAGATTAGTAATTGGCATTTTCTTACAAGTTTTTGACTGAAAAAGTCATAAAGGTTCACTTGATTGGGGGTCAAATTTTCTCCCTTCAAGAGATAAAGAAAACAATATAAAATAGAGTAATATTAATTGCACCAATGAAGTTTTAAAAGTCACTGTGTGGCTTCTTGTATTCTGTTCCTATATGATATTTTATGGAAAAATCACTTAGGTTATTTCACATTCTTATAAAAATGACGATTTGCAATGGCAGTGGAAATTTGGAGGCTCAAGGAAAATCTGCGGTAGATTTATAGTCAGATAGGACAACAAGACTATAGCTTAATATGCATAGGTATGTACACATTATACCTTACATTGATAGCCAAATAAAGTTGTTTGTCTTCAGTTAAAAGATTAGATTTTACCCTGAAATTTTTTCTCAAAACATGTGAACAAAGCCTTGCATAAAACTGAAAAAATAAAACATCATCATGAGCAAAAATCATCAATTTGTCTCAAGGTTTCTCTCATCAATCTTAAAACAAAAATATATAGCAGATAAAGCAAAGCTCATTAAACATTAACCTTGTACTTGAATTTAACCATTTTATCTTATGTGGAGTTAATGCATGCACATATGCACACAGGCATATCCATAACACCCAAACACAAGTCAACACTTACCCAAAACATAACATATCATCAACTATTTCTGGAAATGTCTGGAAATCTTTATTATTCTGATCTTTATCATATTTGATAAATGCTTGTCTTATGACAACAGCTTTTTGTGTGAAATTGTCATATAGTTTATCACCATTCCAACATAGTGAAAGATAATTTTATTTATTACAAATGGTCTTACATGGGTAATTTAAAAACATGAAATATGATCTGTTTCCAATTGTTAGGTCTCCTTTAATAGTGCGCTGATATGATATCATGTACTATAAAATAAAATTATAGTACTATAAAATTATTTTATAGTACATGAAATCATAAGTGTAATCTCTAAATAATTTTAAAATAAACAAATAATCAGTTGTTTTTCAGGTTAAAATGATATATATTTTAAAGCATTCTAAAATAAAACCATTTGGAAAATATCCCAATTTTCTGAAGAAATATTTTCCTGAACATTTGTGAACTTGGGTATTAAAGAATTTTAGAAAGCACAGTACCTATTCATCTTCCAGAATATTCTTTCTCCCTGTTTTTTTAATATATTTTATTTATTTTTATAGAGAGGAAGGGAGAGGGATAGAGAGTTAGAAACATGGATGAGAGAGAAACATCGATCAGCTGTCTCCTGCACACTCCCTACTGGGGATGTGCCCGCAACCAAGGTACATGCCCTTGACCGGAATCGAACCTGGGACCCTTCAGTCTGTAGGCTGACGCTCTATCCACTGAGTCAAACCAGTTAGGGCTTTCCCTGTGGTTTTAATCTCACTACAATCCCTCAAAAAATTAGTTTTAGGTTGAAAGTGATTTTTGTTTTTCATATGCAAACCTATAGGATACAGTTAATAGATAAGGACAAGTAGCATTGTTCTATCAATGTCAAATTGATTTTCTCAAATTCTATTTTCATAAACAAAACAATAGTTAAAAGTAAAATACAAGTCAACAATATGTTATCTGTAACAGTAGTTATCAAATAGATTCACATCCCTAGGAGCCAACTATTATTAGCTTCATCAGTTCCCTAGTGAGCGCATTTGTAATTCTGGATCAAACAACACTTTATAGAAGAACCATTCTTAAGTGTTTTACAAAAGCATTTTTTCCTGTTAAGAGTTATTTCATCAAAATGCATCCTGCCAGCACAATACCTTTTAAAGCTCTCTTGTATTTTTTTTTTAAATCCTTACCCGAGGATACTTTTCCATTGATTTTGAGAGATGGAATCGAACCCGGGACGCATTGGTCTGCAGACCGATGCTCTACCCACTGAGTCAAACCAGCTAGGGCAATGTTCAGTTATATTTTGAAGGTTTAAGCAATGCCTTCCAGATGCATCTAGAGTCTAATATTGTTTGTTTTTCCTCTCTTCTCTCTTTTTGTAAACCTCTAAAAGAATAATATTAATAACTAGCCTGAGATATAATCCTGTAAAAATACATGCATTAACATAATTCGACAGTGCAAAAGTACAAAGCAGACTAAAAGAGTAAGGACAGAGCTGAGCAATCACATTTGCTTAGGCCTTGCATTATGCTGAACTTTGGTGGAATAAATCCAAGATAGAATTAAATCCAAATGTTTCCTGCTTTCTTCCGTCTTAATAGCTTCATATTTCCTTCATTTTTATGTCCTCCACAGTTTTCATGTTTAAAATTGTCATCCTGGAGAACATTGAACATATTTATGGCATGTCTATTTCCTGATACATAGTCCAGTCTATCATATTGCAGTAGTTACTAGACAACAAGAGAGAATTTTGGATTTATACATAATAGAAACATTTAAATTATGGAGGAAATGGGACTACATCATGCCAACTTCAAAATAAATCTTTCCTCTTACTTTCAAAGCTATGACAGCCCTACCAGGTTTGGCTCAGTGGATAGAGCCTCGGCCTGTGGACTGAAGAATCCCGGGTTTGATTCCGGTCAAGGGCACATGCCCGGGTTGCAGGTCGATCGCCAGTGCGGGGCATGCAGGAGGCAGTCAATCAATGATTCTCTCTCATCATCAATGTTCCTATCTCTCTCTCCCTCTCCCTTCCTCTCTGAAATCAATAAAATATATCTAAAATAAAATAGAAGCCGTGACAATATTTGTAGTTACTTTTCACTTCATAATACTCGTTTACTCGTTAAGTGACCAAAGCAAATCAATAGTTCAAGTTGATATTATGAAGATAAAGAAAACAAAGGATTAAAAACAACAAAGGATCAAGGATAAAATATGAAGACTATGATGATAGTTAACATGTAATTCATATTTCTACAATTAAGAGTCACATTCAGAGCTTTACTTACATCTTTTACTTAGGATTTTTAATTTATTTTTTGGGGGGGAAGGAGGAAGAGGGAAAGAGAGAGTAAAACATTGATGTGAGAGTGAGGGAAACATTGATCAGCCTCCTCCTGCATGCCCCCTGTGGGGGATGTAGCCCATCACTCAGGTATGTGCCCTGAAATCAAGATGGCAACCTTTCAGTGCAACCAACTGAGCCACACTATCCAGGGCTGTACTATATCATTTAAATCTTCCATGATATGAGGAGATAGGTTTTCTCAGTCCCTGCAGGTTACAGATGGTAAGTAACTGGCCCAAGCTCACACAATTACTAAGTAGTCACACCAGAATTAAATTCAGCCCTAGCTGGTTTGGCTCAGTGGATAGAGTATTGGCCTGTGGACTGAAAGGTCCCAGGTTCAATTCTGCCGAGGTTGCGGGCTCAATGATCCTCAGTGTGTGTGTGTGTGTGTGTGTGTGTGTGTGTGTGTATGTGGCGGCGGGGAGGGGGAAGGGGAGGGGGAAGGGGAAGGGGAGGGGGAGGGGAGGGGAGAGGAGGGGGGCGGTGCAGGAGGTAGCCGATCAATGGTTCTCTCTCATCATTGATGTTTCTACCTCTCTGTCCCTCTCCCTTTTTCTCCGAAATAAATAAAAATATATTTAAAAAGAATTACATTCAAACAATTGGATTCCCAAAATCACATTTTCTCCTTCTCTTTTGAGGAATCTCTACAAATATTATACCTCAGTGCTTCTGCCAAAGAAAACATAAGAAGGGGAAGAAGTAGAGGAGCATGAGAGGGTGAATGGGGATGAAGGGGAAGAGAGAAAGTTTGCATGATATGATGTTTGTTACCAATCTTTGTGCAGCTTCTCACTATTGATAAGGCAGACTGGCATTTTCTGATTCAATCCCTATTATTTAGAATACCTAACTTCCCAGTTAGTTTCTATACAAAGAAAATAAATAAGAGTTAGAGGGATGGAGAAGAGGAAGAGGAAGAGAAAGAAGAGGAGAAGGAGGAGCAGGAGGAAAAGAAGGATAAGCAGGGAGAAAGAAATGACCACTTTATCTGAATAAATGCATCCACCTAAATCAGACATCAGCACGATGATGCCTGTGGCCTCGGCACCCTTCTCATAGTGCTCTGCAGAGGAGGTTTTGGCTCTTTTCTCTCAAAATCAAACGTCAGTGTAATGGCTAACCTACGTGAACAGTGTTTGTTTCTCAGGGATGAGCCAGCTGAGCAATAACATCAAAACGAAAAAAGCTTCATGATGTTCGTTTGTGGCATTTTACATAGTGCCAACTGCTACAACAGATGAATTATACAGAGCCATAAGAGCAAGAAATCAATTGCTTGGGCACGTTATTCTGATTTCTTCTTAAACCTTTCAAGGATGGAGAAGGAACTGTCTATGACTTGGAATTAAGTATTTCCCAATGAGAGTAGCAATTACTTTCTCCCTTGCCTCCTCCACGGAATTCTTGAGTGCTTTTGGATAATTTTGACATATGAAGAAGGGGATCTTCCGGACACAAGTTAAGTCCTGATCCAAGACAGGGAAAATGGATGGAGACCAGGTTACACAGAATGAGCTCAGATTTTCAGACTGTAAACTATCTCCCCATCCATCAATCATTGTTCAGGTACATATGTTCAGATGTCAGAAGTCTGTCTTTTTCCAGTCTAATTTTGTTATAATAGTATATGTATTCAAATACTTTATAAAACCACATCCCAGAAAATATGTAGGGGAAAATAGAGATCTTTTATCATAAAATGATCACGTTTTTACTTCTGAAGATTATTCACCAAATATATTTATTCTTTTGCTAAATTATTAGAAAATAAAATTATTCAAATGTGAATTGAAGTATAGGTTTCTCAGGATTGAAATATGCATTAGTTTAGTCATCTATCCTCCGGCTTGGACAAAGATTTTCATCTCTGCAATGCCAATTCCTTTTTTGACATCATGTCTTCAAGCTGCTAAGTTTAATCTACCTGGGCCCTTAAAGCTATTCCTTCTCTCATTATCAGAAAAATACAAACTTGTACTTGAAAGTTAAGCTGAACTTTGGAATAAAATTACATTTATAATAGACCTGGTGAGAATTATATTTTTGAAGGTAAATATGTAAAGCGATGAGTTTGCATCCCTAGTTGCCATCATGGAATAACTCTAACTGTACTCCAGCCTTTGCTAAGGCTGGAAAAATGCAGTCAACATTACCTCTTTGTGGCAGAGCAGTCTCTTTTCTGTTACTACAGCTCCCTTCCCATTTCATAAGTTGTGACAAAGCTTTCCCTCCGGTCTGAAGCTGCCTGACTACAAAGGACTAGTGGAAATCTCCCCACTTCCTGAAATATCAAGGAAACCCCTCTGAGTCTATGTAGCTCTTTCCCTCTGGAAAAGGCAGGGGGTGAATGATGCTCAGGCTAAATCTAGAGAGACTGGCTATTTGCCAGAAGCCTCACTGGAGGGAGAGGGTGTTACAAACGTTGGATGGGAGCCCTGCGTTGAATCAGTCAGCCCTCACATTTTCCATTCTCTTCTTATGAAGGATGTTCCAGATGGTATGTATTAATGTGTATTTGTAGTCCTTTTTGGCACAGCGTAGTTGCAAGATAAGGAAATGTGAAGTAAATAGGGATGAAAAAAGAAAGTCACTAGTGAAACAAAACTGGAAGCATTTAGGTTTCTAAGTAAGAGACTTCAGAGAATTAGATAACAGCAAAAATAAAAAGGATAACTGATTTATTTCTAGTATTGTCCCACAGCTAGAAAACAAAATAAGACCCAGACACTGCTTTTTATAGTAGAGTTGTTTAAAGGTTATTATTTTCTAAGAGTTAACAAATTTAATTTGCTAAACAATGCAAAGAGATAGTTCCTTTTTGTTTGTTTTATATTAAAGTAATTTACTTTTATTTTTTTATTGTCTGAAGGTTTAATTTTTTTGCATTTTTTAAATTGTTTAAGGTATTACAAATAGTAGTACATATGTCTCCTTTTTTCCCCCCCATTGCCCTCCTCCTGGCCTTCCCTATCCACTCCCAGCACTTGCCCCCCCCCGCCCCAGTGTCTTGTGTCTATTAGTTGTGCTTATATGCATGCATACAAGTCCTTCTGTTGATATGTTACCCGCCCCCCCCCCCCCAACCCTCCCCTGCCTTCCCGCTGTAGATTGACAGTCTGTTCGATGCTTCTTGGAACTGGAGAGCATTATGTTAAGTGAAATAAGCCAGTCCATGAAAGATAAATACCACATGATCTCATTCATTTGTGGAATATAAAGAACATTATAAACTGTTGAACAAAAATAGAGGCAAAGAAGCAAAGAGATATTTCTATTGTTGTTGGTCTTATTCATTTTCTGATTCCATCACACCACTGGTCGTTTTATTTCTGGAATTTGCATGATGCGATTTAGCTTCAGGCATGGTGCATATGATACCAGGCAATTGCTGAAGATCTACATGTTTTTAAACCTGAGCGAAGAAATACTCATTCTCAGTGATGGACTTGAAGGGAGCTAGGCTTGGCCTTACTTCTATAATAGCTTGTGCTCTGTTGTAAGCCACAGCAATAGGAACCAAATTCAATCATTGATAATTCAATCATGAATTCCTCAATTTACTGGACTTAAACATGCTTCATATCTGGTCCAGCCTCCTGTAAAACTCAAATATTTAATGCTGTTGTCTTTATAGTTTTCATCCTTTCTGCTCTCTGAACCTATATTTAAGCCCTCCTTCTTGCTTTAAATATCAGAGTGTAGCTCATTATGAGACAATTCTTTTTGGGTGTTTTGTGTTTTTATACAACTAAGATTAGGGCACTGACTGGTTTTGTTTCAGACTATCTTCAAGGATGTGTGTACAGCAAACAGCCTGGGAAGACAGAGATCACATGTCCTGGAGCCAGCTTAGGGCTCTTCTTTAACAAGGAACTACATGTGCAGGTATCTCATAGCTCTCTTTTTATCACTTTCTGCAAATTGGAGCTTAAGAAACTGGCAAAAGAAAATTCCGAAACTTTTGCTGTTCTACTTCCGTGAGCAATAAACTGCCCTTTGTCTCTGATCAAGGGGTCTTGTGTTTTCTGCCAGAATTCATGAAGCTGTGGGAGGTTAACTTGTTAGCTTGCAAGAAGAATAAAATCTGA
The DNA here is from genome assembly GCF_963455305.1 of Plecotus auritus. Classification (NCBI taxonomy): domain Eukaryota; kingdom Metazoa; phylum Chordata; class Mammalia; order Chiroptera; family Vespertilionidae; genus Plecotus; species Plecotus auritus. The sequence goes on from NC_137776.1 coordinate 28,961,404, forward strand.
GTCCCTTTAGAGTTCTTGCTATAGTTTTAATTCTTTTTCCTTATAATAAACTTCCTTTGATTGATTTTGGTGTGCATATTAAATATAATAATTCAGTGCTTGCCAAACCTTTTCTGAAAATAAAAGTCCCCTGGAGAATATGTTAAATGACATAGTCTCCTGGAAAATCTGATTCATAGGTCTGAATTGGTGCATGTGAATCTTTTCATTTTTTAAGTAGTGCTACAGATAATCCTTGCCTATTGAAGATATTTAATGTAAAACATATATCAACACTCCAGGTAAACAGTAAACACTTAATAAATGACAGCTCCTTTTAAAGCCTACAAAAAAACAATAATACAAATATCCCCCTACATCCAAAAAAAATTGAAAAAATTTTAAAAAGTGACCAAAATATAACTTTCATTACTAATAAAGATCAAATTAGAGAACGTTGCTTTGGTCTATTGCCCAGATGGGCCTGCCAATTAAATCCCTAAATTAATTAGATTTATCCATTAGGTTTCAGGTAGAACTGAAGAAAGACAGATTCCCATGTGTAAGGGTCTCATTCAGTGAGACTTAAGACAAGGAGAACGTTGGAAGTTTCATCATGAGTTTTGACAAAAGAAATGGAGGATGATAGAAACAAATAGATAACCATGAGAATTATAAAATAACGTAAGTAAGAAATGGAATAATCTGATCATAATATTTACTTGACTTTCACTTTGATAAGTATTTAGGTTTTACAATTCCTTCTTAAGTCATAATCTTATGACTGGGAGGTTAAAGAAATTTACTAGGGATTACATGGTCAATAAATGGGCTAAAATTCAAACTTCCAACTCTGAAGTCCTACTACACTGTCCAATAATACTGAGTGATGAAGAGTGCTTATGCTGAAGGAGGCAGAGTCAGGAAAATAGAAAGTTGCTGCAATAATGGCCATGAGAAAGAACAGAGCATATAGTGAGGTTCAGTAGAAAATAAATAAAAATGACCTGATCCTACAGGGAATTTGATTTTTATCCTTTTTCATTTTGATTTATTGAGACCTCAGCATATCCCAACCTAATGATATACACTAGAGTAAAAATACAATAAAACCTACATCCTGTATTAAGTTTTTATAATTAAGGGACACAAGCCAAAATAAGGCTGTGATAGACTTGGTCATTGTCATCCAAAATTGTACATTACACATACAATGGAGACTCCTACGAGTGATCAATTATTCAGACATGGGAGAGAAGTGAGAATCAGAAGTTTTATCAGAACTGGTTATCAGGGATTAGATAGCAAGTTTCTTTTCTAACACAGAATTGATATTATTTAAAGTATAATATATATGATACATTTATATATGATGCTTACATAAAAACAGAAATGGAGATAAAATTAAATTAAATTCATATAAATCACCAAAAGCATCTCCTAACCCAGTGATATTCATCATTAACATTTGGTGTGGGAAAACCAAGAGCCAAAGTACTTTTTTTGTGCAATGATGCATCTTAAGTGGTTATCATTAAGGAGAAATAGCATTGCCATACCTTTGGGTTCTTGCCTGTGATTGGATGACACCTTCTTCCAGCAGTGGACCATGGTAACCGAAATAAACCTTTTTAGGAACTTTGAGTTTTCCATTAACAGATGGATAAAATTCATAGAAGTTTTTATTTATTAACTCATTTATTCAACCAACAATGAGCCCTTCCAATATCCAGGTGCTGAGCTGGCTACTCAGAGACCAGAAATCAGTTCTAATAAGGGATAATCTAGTAAAGGATAATCAGCCTAGTGAGGGATAATCCAGTAATCTCTAATATCTGGAAATGCACATGCATTAGAGTTCTTACCAAGAGATCAATAAAAAAGGTTTACTATGACTTCAAACTTCCCAGAATAGGATGTTTAAAAATAGAAAAAGTATGTGAGTACACTCTCCTAGAAATACAATCTATAATTTGCATTGCCCTTCTTCTGGAACAATCTTTCCCTCACTCTTCTCTTGACTGACTTCTCTTTCAAGTTCCAATGCTTTTTCCTCTTCAAAAAGATTATCATCTGTTAAAAGAAGCATTTGTTAACCAAATAAATCACTCTATCATGGCGTTCTATTTATTTCCTTTGAAGGATTAATCATAATCTAAATGTATTTATTTGTTTCATTATTTATTACTTGTCTACATCACTAGAATATAAATTATCAAGGGTAGAAGCATTATTTATCTCCTTCACAGCTATATGCTCAACACTTAGTACCTCACACATAACAATCACTTACTCCATAATTTATTGAATAAGCTAGCCATACTCTCCATGTTAGATCACTTAGGATTCACTCAGCTGCTAAAAATTAAAATCTGAAAGCCCACAGCTTAGTCACAAAACTGCATCATTTTACATCATGAAGTTCCGAGGAGAGGAAGCATCAGAGGTAACTTGGCAGCTCAACATCATCATTAATGAGCCAGATACATTTTATCTTTCAGCATAGTTATTGTCAAGGGGTTGGCTCTTCCACAAGCCAGGTCACCTCATGTTTGCAAGATGCTGCAGCAATTCTGGAATGTCATGTTCGCACATGAACAACAGAAAGGAAAAAACAGGATTGTCTCCTACCATATGACTGCTATAATTCAAGAACAAACGTTTCTGGACAACACTTAGAAAACTTCCCCTTAAAGGTCATTGTTCAAAATTCCATTTTAAATCCACAAATAGACCAATCACAAGGAAAACAGGAACATGATGATTGATTCATACCAATGGTTTCTCAAACCTTTTGATGGTGATTCACAATAAAAATACGTTTGTATATCAAGGCCCAGTACATGGGTATACATAATTGTTAATAAAAGATTTTATGAAATTTTTCTTACCCCTAATCTCTATAAAACAATCTGGTTTTCTATTTCATGTTATTATAAAAGGATATGTAACCCACTTATTTGATTTTATTATCTATGAATAGTTGGGACCCACAGCTGGAATAACACTGTCTTAGACCAGTCATGATCTCATTTTTAAGCTTGGCTCTGAATAAAATGAAGAAAGAGTGTCTGCTCAAACTAAATTGTGACCTGAGAAAAATGACCTTGGCATAGGCAAGTTGCATCTGCTGGATGTTTGATGAGTTATTTTTAATATCAACAGTTTATTGGAACTTTCATAATACATTGTTATGAGTATTACATGATAAATTAATAGTAACTGCAAGAAAAACTCTAACTACATATGGCTACCAAAGGCAATACATCAATAATCAAATTAGTGCCCTAACTGGTTTGGCTCAGTGGATAGAGCATCAATCTGTGGACTTAAGGATCCCAGGTTTGATTCCAGTCAAGGGCATGTACCTCAGTTGTGGGCACATCCCCAGCAGGGGGTGTGCAGGAGGCAGCTGATTGATGTTTCTCTCTCATCGATGTTTCTAACTCTCTATCCCTCTCCCTTTCTCTCTGTAAAAAAATCAATAAAATATATTAAAAAATAATCAAATTAGTTCCTAGAGCCCTATCAAAATAAAAAGGTATATGGATTTGTTTTGTTCACTTTTACTTATTTGCTTAGAAAAGATCACCTGTAAATAAAATTATAGACTAAAATATCAACTAAGTGGGAGCTTCTCTATTTCTTTGAAGGTTATCATAAAACTATCCCAACATTCTTAGAATTTCTCTGTAATCTCTCCAGTTGGCTCTCTTGCTAATAATGAAATGCCCTACATTGATGTTCGCTGTCCAAGGTATTCTTGCCAAAGTGCTACAGAGAATGTCCACTTCCCTGATGTCTCTGAAATATACAAACTTAAGTCTTATTGGCTATTTCTGTGAATGAAGAGGTTGCCTCCTTCTATACACACTTTCAATTTTCCCTTGACTTTTACTTCTTGAATATGTATCTCTATTTTCTTCTAATGTTATTATTTTTTTAAATCCATTATTTCTAAATAGACACTATACATTTTAATTCTAATACAGTACTGTCTCATCTACTAGTAACTGTCCTGGCATAGAAGCAAAGTGTGCTACAAAATTAGAATTTCAGGATAACTGAATGTGACTACTCCAAGCCCTAACACCTTATTAAATTGTGTTTATTTCTATGAAATATTTCTCAAACTGTATTGTAAAACTACCAGTACTAATAGCATGTGCTGGGGATCTAAATTTGTATTGATGACTCAAATGATTTTTAGGGAGATAATTCACTTTTCCATACTTTAACACAGAGTAGACCTTATATATTTTATATCAGAAAACAAACAAATGAAACTAAACTAAAATAAGAAAACAAACAAATAAAAATAGTGTGGCTCAAGAGGAAGAAAAGAGAAGGAAGAAAAGAGCTACTGAGGGAAATTTAAAGGTTTGGCACTGCCACCAAGGAGAACTAGGGTTTCTCATTTCTATTACTCAAGTTATTCCCAATCTGCAGCAAGCCACATATGTATGTCTTTAAATAGGCATGTGCTGTGTGTAATATGTGTAATGTTCTACTATAGTTGTGTACATATGAGTATATACACTACACTATAAAATGGGTAAGCTGAGGCATGGCATATCTCAAGGACATTGGCCTAGAGCCAGTGACAGATTTAAAATTCCAATGAGTGTCCTACATCCAAACCTACTTTCTGTGACCTCATATGTTCCCTTGGAGTCAGGCCTAAGAATGGTCTGGATACCACAGAGAACAACCTCTCTGCCCATGTGAAAATGGAGCCAGAGAAAGCCAGGCTCACCTTGAGAGGAATGTGGCTCTGCACCAGGCAGTCAGGGTCACTCAGCAGAATTATTTTTGCTCTTCCACTGGCCTTTCCTCCATGGTGCTAGCCCAGAGCACACTGGGCTCTGTCACCACTCTGCTTTGCCCAGAACAGCTATGCTCACAGAGCAGCCCATTGACCATATGGCTGGAAACCACAGCTGCATTGCAGGACCATCCATGATCAATTTATAGACTCATAAGGCATCATTTCTCTCTCTCTCTCCTCCATATAAGGCTGCTACAGAAGGCATCACTGTGTCACCTTCTGCTTTTGAGATAAATAAAGCTTGATGAGCTATGTAACAATCTCTATTAGAGCTCAAGAAAGCAATGGGTCAGACAGTCAGACATGGGCTGTCCAATTTTCCAAAAAGGAGAAACAGAAAGTTATTTGTGTGTGTGTGTGTGTGTGTGTGTGTGTGTGTGTGTGTGTGTGTGTTTATTAATCCTCCCCCAAGGATATTTTTCCATTGATTTTTAGAGAGAGTGGAAGGGAAAGGGAGAGACAGAGAGAAAAAATTGATGTGAGAGAGACACATTGATTGGTTGCCTCCTGCACGCACCCCGACCAGGGCCAGGGAACCTGCAACCAAGGTATGTGCCCTTGACCGGAATCAAACCAGGACCCTTCAGACATTCTATCCACCAAGCCAAACTGGCTAAGGCCAGAAATTTATTTTGGGAAAGCTGACCCTAAGGGGACAAGAAGACATAGTGTGCTCTCTTCTGATAAGACAAGTGGAAAATGCAAAGCTCAAATTGCTGGTGCTGCAGAGTGGGGGTGATAGACATAAATAAATGTATATGGATATTAAAATAGCTTATATTCAAGATAATATTAAATAATATCATAATATAAGCAAGAACAAATCAAATATAAAATTTATCAGCCCATGGTGCAAAGCTTCAGCATACTGCATGGAGAGGACAGCATCCTTGACACATGGTCAAGGCAAGCATTGTGAATCCTCAAGTCATAAATTTCTTCTATATCATAATGTGTTTTGGTTAATAATGTATCTTGTGTAATTGAAAAAAGGGCTGGGATCAGAAAATGTGAATTTTAATCCTGGCTTTGCCATTGGTCAGCTATTTGACCTTTGGAAAATCGTTTACCACTTTTGGTCCTTTAATATCATTGCTATAAAATGGGGAAGGAGGCATTCTCACTAGATGACCCAGGAGGTCCCTCCATCATCATTAACACATAACATGGACAGGAGACTTAAATTATCATATTTGACCCTCATTTAAATAGGGCACCCGGCAGGAGGATAAAAGAATCATCATATTCACCTCTGGCTCCTATGTGCAATCCATCCATCACTTAAGATTAGCTTCCTTAAGTCAATAACATCTCAGTTGTTTCCTTTCATCTGTCATTTTGTCTTCTGACATCTAAAATAATTATATGTGACTATCAAAATGTATTAAGTAGTGGAATAACTAATATAGTTTTTATGTTTAGTATTGCCATTAACTCCTGGGTGAGCTTTATTAGACATTCCATCAGCAGGAGCCAATCATTTTTTTATGCTCCATCCTACCTAGGTCCTGATTTTAGATATTCTGATAAAAGAAGGAAGGTTTGCAAGAAAGATATAGTTTTTATTTTAATCAAGTTTATAATCTAAGAAAGCAACATGGAGACAGACAGAATGAGCCTTGTTCAAACACATTGCTCAGTTTTTTTAAAATGTTCTTAATTGATTTCAGAGCAGAAGGGAGAGGTAGAGAGAGATAGAAACATCAATGATGAGAGAGAATCATTGATCAGTTGCCTCCTGCACACCCCACAATGGGGATGGAGCCCACAACCTGAGCATATGCCCTAACTGGGAATTGAACTGTGACCTCCTGGTTTATAGGTCAATGCTCAACCACTGAGTCATGCTGTTCAAACACTTTTAAAACCACATTACTTGTCTGGCTTTTATAAAAGTTCCTGTTGGTAATAACTGTTTAGGAAGACTTTTAAGGAGACAAAAAAGAATTGGCAAGAACAAAATGAAATAAAAATGCCCCAATAATATGACCAAAGTTACTACAGAGAAATAGTTCTTAAGCTTTTGAGGGGTCATCTATTCCAGAAAAACATGTATGTGTGTAAATATGGAAAATTTGTGGGAAATGTTAAAGAATTAAATGCCTGTGAAGCTACTTTCTGGACCCCAAGTTAAAAACCTCAATTTTAGAATTTTCCAGGAAGAGCTTAAGAAATGGCAAATCTTGATAAAATAGAACAAATTTATCCAAACTGTATGACCCTCCCTTCCCTGTTTTCTTTTCCCCCTTTTCTCCTTCTCTCTCAATATCTCTCTCTTTCTCTCTTCCTTTCCCCCCCCCCATCTACTCCCTCCCTCCCCTTTTGGTCTTCTGTGAATCAGTTCAAAATATTAAACCACCCATATTCTCCTATACTTCATAAGATTTTTGTATAAAAAATAGAGATGAAAACAAGAACTTCACAAACTTTCCTTTTTCCCTCTCCCTCCTGATGATGTGGTAATGCTGGACTAGTGAGATTCCCCAACTCTAATCCATGTCTTATCCTCTCTGTCTTACCCCAGAGGCCACACCGACCTGGGAGAACCAGGGTATTGCTCTGAAATATGAATGCATTTGATTTTGGCCTTTAGATATTGGTGACTAGGTCGACACTCTCCATGTGGAGTAGGTCTCTTTTATTTCAGTTTTTTAAGTTACGCTCCAGTATCCCTGTATTATTTAGAGTAATACTAGCTGCTAAAACACAAAACTGCAAACCCTACCATGTTAGGGGCTTAATCCATTAAAAATTCATTCTGTGTCCAGAACAGATGTTCTTTCATAATAATCGAGAACAAATGTTTCTGTTCTCTATGAGCGAGTCAGCCCTGTTCTTCATATTCATCCAGAGACCCAGCCTGGCAGAGAGAATGGAGACGGCACATCTGTGTTCACGGTGTCCACACATGTTCCAGTGGTGAGAACTAGTCACATGGCTCCGCATATTAGTGAAGGGCTGGAGGTGGGGCTGCAATTGTAGTCTCTGGCATGGCAGCTGCTTCCAGCAACAGCCCTGCACCAGAGGAGATGATCATGGATTTGGGGGACCATCTGCCTTAGCACCTTTTTGAGAAGCTTCTCATGAAGCCCTGCTTGAGAATCACCAACATGTACCATGCAGGTGTGCATTATTACTGTGAAGAAAAATTTCCCAAATCTCAGTGGTAGGTTTTGTGTGGGCACAGGATTTCAGGTCATTTGAGTCAATACCAAAGAGCACAACTGCTGAATCATATGGTAAAAATATGTTTAGTTTTGTAAGAAACTGCCAAACTGATTTCCAATGTAGCCTTACCATTTTGCATTTCCCACCAGCAATCAATGACAGTTCCTCTTCTCCACATCCTCACCAGCATTTCATGTGTTTTAAATCTGGGGCAATCCAGTAGGTGTGTGGTGGTATCTCCTTGTTGTTTTAATTTGCATTTCCCTGATGACATATGAAGACATATGCTTATTTTCAATCCGTTTTTAACCTTTCTATTGAGTTTTAAGAGTTCTCTGTACATTTTTGGCAAAAGTCCTTTACCAGACATGCCTTTTGCAAATACTTTCCCTGAATCTGTGGCTTGTCATTGCATTCTCCTATTTTTTTTTTTTTTTTGCAGAGTAGAGATTGTGATTTTAATTATTTTACAATTTCTTTATGGATCATGCCTTCGGTGTTGTATCTAAAAAGTCATCACCATACCCAAAGTCATCTATATTTTCTCCTATGTTATCTCCTAGGTGTTTTATACCTTTATATTTTAAATTTGGATCTATGACCTGTTTTGAGCTGTGAAGGGTTTAAAGTCTGTGTCTAGATTCATTTTTTTAAGCATGTGGAGGTCTAATCATACCAGCAACATTTGTTACTTAGTAATATTTTTCACTTTGATTCTTTTTCTAATTTATACCCCTAGTCTGAATCACCCATAAATTATAGTTTTATTCAAGAACTTAAGATGGTTTATCTCCTTGGCCCTTTGCAACTCCTCAATTCTGCAGTGGGGTTTATTTTAATGATACCTGCAGGCTTAACTTACCTTAACCTATGGGACCTTTTAAAAGCCCTAAGAATAAGAACCAGCACAACCTCTGTGTTTAGCTAGGCCACGCTGTGTTAATCTTCATAGTTGATTTGGCTTTCTTTTTCATCCTGATTGCAGTAAATGTACTCCTACTTAATTGTTTGTGGTCATATGTCAGGGCTCTGGCAGCCATGGATGATTTTCTAGAGCTAAGTTTCTGCCTGTTACTCAGGTTCTCACCTCCAGCTTCCTGCCTGCCCTTTCTAGATTTCTCAGGAGCTGCAGATGTACACCTCAGCCCTGGACTCCGGAACTCCTGCTTGCTGTCAGAGCCCTCTCTTATCCCCTCTATTACCTTGTGCTTGGATCTTTCATGATCACCTATCTTGTTCAAGTGCAGCTGACTTATCTCTGGGTACTGAACATCCTCTTTTGTCTATCCTGCTGAAACCCAAACCTATGTTCTATTAATTTCCTTAACTGGCTTTCACATTCTTCTCAATAATATGACTATTTTGAGTTTAGAGTACTCAATATTACTGAATATCTGCAGAAAAAAAAGGGAAACAAAGAATCCATTTATCAGGTCCCAAACGCAGTTGGTTATGCCCAATTTTGATGCAGGTGTCTAAGTCCTAATTCTACATGTCCAACAGAGACTGTTATTTGTCAACTAAATTTGTTCTGCATCTTCTAGAGTAACAGGTGCGTCTGGATGGACAGCTGGCCCAGGTATGCTACATCTTCCTGGTTTTGGGTAGTTAGGTGTAGCTGTGTAATTAAGTTCTCATGAATGGAGTCTGAGCAGAAGTGAAATATGCAACTCTGCCTCACTTGCTTAGAAAACGCTTATTCTGGAATAGCTCCCCCCCCCCTCCTTTCTTTCTGCCAGCTGAAAATGAGAATGAGAAGACATACCTTGGAAGGTATGAAGGTGTTGGAGCTGTCCTACTGTCCAGGGCATGACATCCAGAAATAGAAATTCCTTCCTGCTATGTGCCATTAAGGAGACACAAAAGAAATTTCTATTTTACTGAACCATTTTTCTTTTGTGTCTCTTTGTTACATTAACCTGACTTTTATGCTAATGAATACAACATAATTAATAGAAATCATATATTGATCATTTTTAAAAATAAAAAAATTCTCATTTGCCACAGGTTTAAATAGCCAATTAAAGACCAAATGAATTTAAATAGAAAATAATTAAAATACTATGTATGCTAGAAATCACTTAAACTTTTGTTTTGCTACTTGCCTCACTTTGCCACTTTTTTCTTATAAGTTGGAGTAAAGGAGAGGGGATACCTCAGGTGACATCTATGCTTCATAAGTCAGGCAAATAATGGATTATAGCCAATTTGATTTTCTGGATATAATAATGATTAATTAAGATTATCTCTCACTTGGCAAGACTGATTACATTCTGACATGAGAACAAATAATTTGTTAAAGGAATCTGTTTGACCATATTGAGTCTCATGGGCAGATATTGCATCTGTGTTGTTTACAGAGGTACTTGCATTCTTTAGGCAGCAGATATTGAGCAAAAGTGAAGAAGCAAGAATAAAATAAGGTAAAAGTCTCAGGTAAAGGTAATCTAGAGCAATTATCAGGTTAGAAGTTTAATGAATTTTGAAAAATAATGTTCATAGAGAAAATGTAAGGAGCTTCTATCTAATGGTTCCCAAACTATTTAGGGCAACAGGCTGCTCTGGGAAGTTGATAAAACTTTGGACCCTTTTCTGGAAAAATCCACAGAGATAATTAATTTCAGGAACACCCACAAGCTCAGGCACATCCACAGATCACAGTTTAAGAACGTATTTTTATAAGGGAAAATTCAAAGAATAAATACCTTACTTGTATTCAATAATAACTATATCAAATCAGCATTTGTTTTGTACTTATTTGTCAATAAACCTGAGACCAATGCTACCAGACCTATAAGAATGCATAGGTACCTGTTATTGAGTAGCCACTGTTCAGTGGAGATAATATACCTGACAACTGATAGTCACAAGGAAATTTGATGCAATGATACATGGGCAGCATTCAGAGAAGACAAAAGATTTAAACCTCCATCTGAAGGAACTACAACTAAGTTCCCTCTTTACCTCTGTAATATTTAAGGGAGTCTTGGATTTAAAAAAGTGATCAGTTCTGTGGAAGTGGTATTTCAAATTTGCATTCATACATGTTGATAGCAATATCACTATGGAACACTTATTATATGTCAAACTAGAGGCCCAGTGCACAAAATTCGTGCACTTGGGCGGGGGGTCCCTCAGCCCAGCCTGCACCCTCTCCAATCTGGGACCCCTTGGGGGATGTCTGACTGCCGGTTTAGGCCTGATCCCTCGGGCCTAAACCGGCAGTCAGACATCCTTCTCACAATCTGGGACTGTTGCCTCCGAATTGCTTGCCTGCCTGCCAGACTGATCACCCGCTAACCACTCCTCTGCCAGCCTGATAGACACCTAACTGCTCCCCTGCCAGCCCGATTGCCCCCAACTGCCCTCCCCTGCTGGCCTGTTTGCCCCCAACTTCCCTCTCCTGTCAGCCTGGTTGCCCCCAACTGCCCTCCCCTGCTGGCCTGGTCACCCTTAACTGCCCTCCCCTGCAGGCCTGGTCACCCCCAACTGCCCTCCCCTGCCAGCCCGGTCACCCCTAACTGCCCTCCCCTGTCGGCCTGGTTGCCCCTAACTGCCCTCCCCTGCCAGCCTGGTCATCCCCAACTGCCCTCCCCTACAGGCCTGGTCACCCCCAACTGCCCTCCCCTGCAGGCCTGGTCACCCCCAACTGCCCTCCTCTGCAGGCCTGGTCCCCCCAAACTGCTTTCCCTCCTCTGCAGGCCCGCTCACCCCCAACTTCCCTCCCCTGCTGGCCTGTGGCCTGATCACCAACAACTACCCTTCCTGCTGGCCATCTTGTGGCAGCCATCTTTGACCACATGGGGGTGGCCATTTTGTGTGAGGGTGTGAGGGTCAATTTGCATATTACCTCTTTATTAAATAGGATGCTATCTTAATTGATGTTTGATCCTCCCAATAACCCACAGCCCTGAGGGGAATACTGCTCTCATTCCCATGGCAGGCTCAATTCAAATGCCTTGTTGTCATCATCCAGCGAGTGGGGCCAGATTCAATCAGGTGTCTCTCACACTCCTGGGCATCATACTTTGCTAACCATGAAACCACACATTGCCTTAGATCTACACTTACTAGTAAACCAGTGTATTAGAGAACAGCAGGTGGTGTGTTAGTTGTAAGCCAACTGATCATACAGATTCAAGTAAGAAAGTTTATGAATCAGGTGTTTCTATTCACAATAACCCAATTAAATACATATTATTTTCCAAATTTTGTCAGAGAGGAACAAAGAGTTTAAATCAGTGGTTCAAAGCCACAGAGCCACAGGAGAGAGGGCCCACGTGTGAATGTCAGCCATGACCCTGAATGCACTGCATCTCCACTATTTCCCACTGCTACCCTGCATCTGGGGGACCAGATACCTTCTGGGGTGCAGAACCTTTACGACTAGTGTGCAAACTGAAATTGGCTGCACCAAATGCAGATCCAAAATTTGAATCAAGACCAAGACACAGTCATTTGACCAGTCTAAGGAAACAGCAAACTTCCCAGCCTACCCTCCTCCAGAAAATAGAAATAAAAATAAGTGATATGACATGAGATAATGTTCATCTTAGTTGATTAAATAGAAATGGATATTAAATATCATAAGAATTAAAGCAAGTTACAAGTTCTAAGATTAAAAAAACAGTTCCCAGTATCCAGTAATAAAATGATATACTGTATTTAAAACATGTAGCACAAATCTTTTCTGCATAAATTGGCAGTCACTCTGCATAAAGTCTCTATAATATATACATGAAACCTTTGGGAATATTGCCAAGTTCAAGACCTACTGAGATGTTCCTTCTATGTCGATGTGCATTTCAGAAGTTATCATGGAAATGATACAGATTTCTGTTTATCAAACCAACCACCTAACGACAAATACTTTTAGATTTCTAGTCATTTAACTCACAGTTGGGTTTTAGGCCAAACACACCATGCCTGCACTGTAAAATGTACATTAACACATGCAATCAAGACACAAACATCAGTTGATCCTGTCATCTCCTATTGACAGACGGTCATCATTCTGGGACACATAGAAACATACATTTCAGAAGCTCATAGCACATGGCACATTTTTCCCCCCCTCGATCCAGGTTCCTTGTTTATTCCCACATGAACATTCCTCTGGTGTATTTTTAGTACAACGTGTTATCCTAGACTGATCATATGTTCACAGATTGTGGGGAGCCTGTGAAAGACTTTCCACTGTACTTGCTATTGGGCAAAACCACGTCTGCTACCTGGTACTCATGCAGAGTAAGCTGTAATGTGGATACAGATGGTACAATCAAGAGGGAGAGAGACGCTGTCTGCAAAATCAGGAAGTTTTGCTCTAGCAGGGGATGAAAGAGGAATGAACAAGTCTACCCCAGCGTGAAAATAAGATGAAAATATAAAAGAATGTCAGTGTTGAAGGTCACTCCTTTTGATTTTGCCAAGATCTCAGTACCAAGTGAGTCTGTGAACATTCCAAGAAAGGCCAAACTCCAGGTTCTCCACATGGTGAGCAGGGCCCGACTGTTCAAACCACAGGGGTTTAATACGGGTTCAATACATGATACTTTGCATGAGATAATTTGACAAACACAGTCACTCAAGAACATGTTGCCCAATGTATTCCATTCTGTATTAGAGAATGAAAAAAAGTAATGTTTTCACTGGAAATGTGTGTCCAATTATAAATGAGACCTCACTAGTTTTATATACTAGATGTTGTTTGTGATGTTCTCATTTTCATTCAATCACTAAAACTGAGATCAAATTGATTTTCTTCTTTTGAATTAGAGAAATTAAATCAGGTTTTTCCTGATAGTCTACTCTTATGCTGGTTTAGCACCTTCGATGGGGTGACAAGAGGTGAGCCAAACTAGATTTTGTTTACCTTTCCCATATAAATGGCTACCCCTGGGCACTTTCCCCAAAATACTTACTTGTTTTTATAGCTATAACTAGAGGCCTGGTGCATGAAATTCATGCATGGGGGGGAGGGGGTCCCCTCAGCCCAGCCTGCACCCTCTCCAATCCAGGACCCCTTGGGGGATGTCCAACTGCTGGGATCGGGCCTAAACCGGCAGTCAGACATCCCTCTCACAATCCTGACTGCTGGCTCCTAATCGTTCACCTGCCTACCTGCCTGGTCGTCCTTAACTGCCTCTCCTGCTGTCCTGATCTTCCCTCACTGCCCCTCCTGCCAGCCTGATCACTCCTAACTGCCCCCCACTGCTGGCCAGGTTGCCCCCAACTGCCCCCTCCCTGCCGTCCTGGTCACTCCTAACTGCCTGCCCCCCTACTGGCCTGGTCACCCTTTACTGACCCCCTGCTGGCCTGGTTGTCCCCAACTGCCCCCCCCCCGCCAGCCTAGTTGCCCCTAACTGCCCCCCCTGCTGACCTGGTCACCCCACGCAGCCTGCTGTTCAGTCATTTGGTCATCCCTCACTAACCTCCTGCTGGCCTGGTCATCCCATGCAGCCTGCTGTTCAGTCGTTTAGTCGTCCCTCACTAACCTCCATGCTGGCCTGGTCATAGGCTGCCATCTTGTGATGATCAATTTGCATATTACCTCTTTATTATATAGGATGTGTGTGTTTATGCTTATAAAACAGGTATATCAATCGGATTTTTAAAACACAAAAACATACTGTGTGGTAGAAACCAGTCCAATTCCAAGAAAGTCTCTGATATATTTAAGTATTTTACAGTCTCCCAATTATACACACAGGTCACTAACAACAAAATATGGGCCATTGGCCATGGCACTCTATCAATGGATGCAAAACAATTCAAGGATGCAAACAAAAGTTTGCATTGGTTATAAGGCATTACAAGTGAATGCTTATTGCTGAAACAATTTACACTTAGTTAAATGTTGTTTCTTATATTCCCCAATGGCATATATTGCATTATGCTTGGCAACAGAAGGCTGCAAAAATGTCAGCTTCAGCCAGTGGGCTGATGCTCCTAAAGCAGGCATGGCACAGTGGATGGACCTGCAGGGCTGCCAGAGCTCCTCACCTTGCTCATTCCAGAAGCAGCTGTAATGAATGCTGGGTCTACATATGTTGACCATCTATGAACCTCCAAAGATCTCACATAATGGCTTATTTACCATAGGCATTAAATATACACATGCAGACTATACCACAACAAGGTCCTAAGCAGAGTGGAATTATTACATTAAGATGAAACAAATTTGTAGTTACAAAATATCATTTGCTTCTGCTTTTCTGTGCTGGCAAACAGATTAGCAGAGAGTTTGAATGACTGTTAATCATCTATTATTTGATATGACTATCCTGGTTGGTTGAATGGTCTTGTTATTTGGAAATGGTACAAAGATGCAGTGTGAAGAGTAAAAGAGCCCAGACAAAGAGGCAGCACCCTATGTGCCTGAGTCCTTCTTAGACTAGCTCCCTAGTTCTGGACTTTTCTATTTGCAACACACCCCAATTCCTTGTTGGTATGTAAGGACTTGCTCTGTTTTTCAGAGGTGCTCTGAGGGTGCAAGGATGTGTGTTCTCACAGTACTTTGTTACTTCTTAAACCAATTGACCTTTCAAAGAATGTTTATCTGTATTAATATATATATATATATATATATGTATATATATATATATATATATATATGTAATATGCAAATTAGCCAGGATGCCTTAACAGTCATGACTGGTCAGGAGGAGGCTGCGCATGCAGGTGAGGCCCGGAGCGGAGATGGAGACGAGACAGGGGCGCCTGCCCAAGCCACCACGGCCAAGGGAAGGCCTGGAGAGGAGAGGGTGGGCCCGCGTGTGCCCGCCCCCACTCCCACCGGCAGCCACTGCGGCTGAGTGCAGGCCAGGAAGTGAGAGGGGAGAAAAGAGAGGGGAGAAAAGAGAGGGGAGAGGGAAGAGAGGAGAGAGGAGAAGGGAGAGGGGAGAAAGGAGAGGGGAGAGGACCCACTCACAGCCACCATGGCCAAGGGCAGGCCCTCGCTGGCAGCCCCGCTTCTGTGCGTGAGGTGCAGAGGAAACGCCTTTTCTGACCGCTCATTGGCTAAGCTCCCAGTATGCCACTTGCAGTGTTCTTGGTAACTTGCCTAATAAGAATCCAAGAAGGTGATATAGGGTTTCTCCACCTCACTTTTGGAGGAAAAAACAAAGGTCTGCTGCTGGAGAGGAAACAAATGTCATATCCTGCCCTAGCTGGTTTGGCTCAGTAGATAGAGCCTTGGCCTGCTGACCACAGGGTCCGGTTTTGATTCTGGTCAAGGGCATGTACCTAGGTTGCAGACTCCTCCCTGGCTGGAGCCCAGATCAGGGCTCATGCAGGAGGCAACCAACCAAAGTGTCCTTCTCACATGGATGTTTCTCTCTGTCGTTCCTTCTCTCTTCCACGCTCTCTAAAAATCAATAGAAAAATATCCTCAGGTGAGGATAAAAAAAAAAAAGAAATAAAGAAATGTCATATCCTATGAAAGAGACATCTTGAAAATGCCTAAAGAAAGTTGTCATTTTTTTGTGGTGACGGGACTGGAGTCTGTGTTGATGAAAACACCTTGGCGGCTGCGGTGGCCGGCAGTGGCAGCAGCAGTGGGGTGAAGGGGCCAGTGCCTTCCCCTGATCAGACAGATTGCCTCCTGCAGAGGGAGGCCAGATTTTAGCTTAGTGGGCCTAAGCTATCAGTAGGACATCCCCTGAGGGCTCCCAGACTGTGAGAGGGTTCAGGCTGGGCTGAGGGACGCCCCCCCCCCCACCCCAGTGCACGAATTTTGTGCACCGGGCCTCTAGTTATAATAATAAGCACCCATTGTAAAATACAGAAAAGACAGAAAAGCAGAAAGTAGATAATATTCATCCTGGATCTTATTTTCTAGAAATAGTTAATATTTGCAACTCCTATATCTACCCTAGGACTGGTCACTAGAATAAATTTAAAAAAATGAAAACACAATATGATTGGAAAGCATGGGAACTGAAATTTAAATTACAATGAGATACCACCATACACCCACTAAAATAAAAAACATATACTCTTAAATGTGGTGTGTGGTAATTGGAACTTTCATATACTGTGGATAGTAGTAAGATGCTGTAATTTTAGAAGAATCTCTCCTACTTTCTTTTAAAAAAAAAGTAGACATTGCATGTTCAGGAATTTTACCATGAGATGAACTACCAATAGAAATTTTAGTTACCACATTAGGACATGCAATGAAACTAAAGCAGTCATATTTTTGTGCAAAAAAAATAAAATTTAAAGTTATCAAGACTGCATTATAAAATTTACAAAAGCCTCCATTAATCAAATAAGGGGGGATAGTAGGGTAATATCGTGTAAGGAAAAATATCCTATAAGTAAATTACATCTAGAAAACTTTTACTTTACAAAATTAGTTTTCATTTGTAATGCTAACAGCAGGACACCCATGAAAAACACACATGGTGTCTAAATAAGACAAAGGAAAATCATTTGGGCAAAAATAAAAAGGATCCCAAATCAATTATATAGAAAAGATTCCTTTATTAACTTTTGGTCGAGAATATGTTTGTATATTTTCAGAAAACAACTCCAAGACCATGTGGATTCCTGCAACAGAGAGGAATTGACAGGTCTGCTCCAACCACGAAGACAAGAGGAGAAACAGTCCAGAGATGGAAGACGCTGAGGACGCCTTGCCACGCTAGCAGTCAGCAACTGTGCAACGCAGCAGCTTGCCTAGGACCAAACCAGAGAGGGTCAGACCTGCATTGCCACCATGTGCCCACCACCCAGATATCATTGCTGACATGTACACTTAAGGAACTGTTTGACATTGAAATGGGAACTCAGAACTGTTGGACATGGAAATTGGGACTCAAACATTTTTTGTTATTATATGTTTATTTCTAGTCTGCAGAGGCAAGATTTTTTAAAGGAATGAAATGGGGAAAAAATAGATACAGAGGCAAAGAAGCATTGAACAGACTGTCAAACTACAGCGGGAAGGCAAAGGAGGTTGGGGGGGCTATAAGAGATCAACTGAAGGACTTGTATGCATGCATATAAGCATAACCAATGGATAAAAGACACTGGGGGGGGGGCAGGTAAAGGCATGTACTGGGGGGAAGGGGAGGCCGGGGGGAGGTCAATGGGGAAAAAATAAATTAAAAAGAAAGAAAGAAAGAAAGAAAGAAAGAAAGAAAGAAAGAAAGAAAGAAAGAAAGAAAGAAAGAAAGAAAATAAAAAATAAAAAAAAGTAGACAAACACCTCACCTATGACCCAGTGATTCCAAATAAATATATGTTAAAAAAAAACAACAACAAACTTGCATGAAATAATTCACTGTAGCTTTAGTTACAACTTAAAAAAGGAAAACAGTCCATGTCCAACAATGGAAGAATGGATAAACCATGCTATATTTCTACAGTAGGCTTTGACTCAGCAATAAATAAATGACTGATATACATCTATCTATCTATCTGTATGTATGTATGTATGTATATATATATATATATATATATATATATATATGTGTGTGTGTGTGTGTATATATATATATATATATATATATATATACACACACATTAATATGGATGAATCTCAAAAACTATCATGCTGAGTGAAAGAAGTCTTACACAAAAAAAGCACATACTCTAGGATTCCATCTATATAAATTTCTCTATCAAGCAAGACTAATTTATCGTGGGCACAGGGTTGATACTGCTTAGTTTATAAGCCTACTTTGGGGGTTTGGAGAAAGAGGACTGAAAATGTGAATGCCAAGGACAGTGGCCAACCTACTGCTCACAGCACCAGTGGCCATTCATGGCAAAGGGAGAGACAGAAATATGTCAATGTGATCATTGGAAGGTCCAGGAAACTAAATAGCTTTCCTCCAACCAACTCTCCCTGATCTGCCTCCTGTCACTGTGTGCCTTGGCTGCAAACCAGGCATGGCTTTTGGCAGTCTTCATTCCCAATGCGAATTTTTCTCAATTTCTGTTAGTTTCCCTGACCCTCCAGCTTCCATGAACTTCTGTAGCTTTTACAGGATTGATTCAGGAGAACACAGCCAGCAGCCCATCCAAGTTCACCACTGTAACAGGTACTAGAAGCTTCTATTTTACATTCTATATCTGGTTATACAGATTTTTTATTTACTTGTAACTACTTATTTAAATTAAAATTTAAGGCATATGGATAATATCTTTATAAATAGTTCTAGAATTTATTAAACTTAGTACTTCTCTTTTTTAAATATCCTGATTTTTACTTTTATATTTTTAAATCAGTTTTCCTGTCATCTTTGAGAATTTGGGAGAATTCTTAGACTGCAGGCTCAGTATAGATATTTTCTATTATTCTGTATGGGTAATTCAATTTAAGTCTAATTTGACACAATGAATTTTCCTCTGAATAACTCTTTGGCTATATTTCCTGGCTTTTAATATGTGCCATTTCCTTTATCATAAATAACCTATTTTTATTCCTGATTTCTTCACTCTTCCAAAAAATTTAAAATACATATATATTTTTTCTAATTACAAAAAAATCCCAAGCCCTGATGGCTGGGGTTCCAGTTTGTAAATAAGAATTCAGAAACTACCACTCTTTTACGTATAAATAGTTGGAAAAATCACCATAGAGTTGAAATCCAACGAATGCACAATTTTCTAAACAGTTGATTTTCTATCAAAATGACTTTTCCCATTTTAATACAATAAACAGTGTTCACCAGGGATCTCTGCCATTGTATTCAAACAGGCCTGGCTGTATGTAAAACTTCTGCTCTAGTGGCAATGTGTCAATCATTTCACATAATTAATTTCCTAATGATCCTGAAACATTTGCTTTATACCTGAATGGTCTTATTCTAGCACCAGACAATTTTCTGGAACATTTTAAATATAAAATTTATCAGTAAACCAAGCAAATACATTGTCGACGGTGAGGGAGGAAAAAGGCAGGATCAAACCTTTTGCCAATGAAGTGTATAATATTTTCTTTGACAGAAGCAAAGTGATATATTGCATGTCACAGCTAAGCTGTAAAAATACCATGACCTTTCATCAGTCTCAATTATTAGAAGTAATAGCCTCAGGCTGAAGCTACTTGGGAATCCCTGACCATATTTAACACAGGAAAACTATAGAATCGAATGCAAAGTGTGCAACCAAACTGTGTCACGATAGGGTTGCCCAGGGTTGCATTTATCATTTTTTTCTTTTTTCTTTTCTTTTTTTTTCTTCCCGTGTGGCTGACATCTACTTATTAAGTCTTTCCCTGGGTCATTTCACACTGCTGAAGAGGCAAAGCAGAAATCCCATCAGGAGGCCTGCATTTGCAGAGGAAGGGAGGCGTTTTATTTGTGATGCCATCATCACCTTATTAGGCAAAAGGAAAACTGTTGGTCCTGATAGTCCCCTTCGTGCTGTTTCAAAAGTCGTATCCAGTGTGGATGAATGGCCCAATGTGCAGGAAAATTCTAAGAAAAAACAAACAAACTACTGTTCTGCGAAACATAATATTTTTCAGTAGCTAGGGACCAAGCCGTTTGATGGGGGAAACCAGGCCCAATGGAGCACTGTAAACAGCCTGTTATAATCTCTCAGAGGAAATGCAGGGATGGGGGGAAATCAATAAAAGGAGTGAGTCAAGGAAAGGGTAAATCTCTCATTGAATTCTGCAGGCGAAACCTCCTCAATAAAGCAACTGGCAATATTTCTCAGGAAGGGGTAGTGACAATATGCAAATAGATTGCTTTTGATTGGGGATGGAATTCAGAAATCTTTATTCTCCCTGTTCTTCAACTGAAATTTAGCACTTCACTTAACTAGAAATTTATGAAACAAACCACAGCAGCATGTGCAATACCTCTGACTGTGTCATCAACAGAAACCACGGCTATCATATATCACATTTCAGGGGTAGAGCTATTATGAAATACTGTTTGCACCCACCACTATTTCAAAAGTATAATATTCTTGGACCTGCCACTAGCTCTTGTTATATAGTGAAAAATGCACTCATTCTTATAGCACTTTTTAATAATTGGGTAACTATATTTCAATGAAATTGATTTCCTTTGGAATTCTGTGTTTTATTTTATGCATTTAAAGAAGATGTTTTTGAGATGGGGTCTATAGACCCCCCTATACTGCAGAGTATATGACACAAAAAGATTTAAAAACCTTTACCTAATGCAGGTTTGCATCAATTAGGCAAAGCTGATGACAATGTACCTCCTGGGTTTGTGTATGTGTGTATGTGTATGTGATGACAATACACAGCCACAGACTGATTCAGGTCACTGTAATGAACCCAGTCAATTTCCAAGAATTGTTTTCCCACTTTCAAAGGTCTAGATGCAATGATGGCATATACAAACAATGGCATTTAAAATAAGGTCTATAAGGCGTGTTTTTAAATATGTCAAATATTATGACATATTTCAAATATGTAACCTACTCAAGGATGGAGGCTTTACTTAAACCTAAGAGTCTCCCTAAGGCAGCCTTGGGCTGTAGAAACCTGGGCTTGCCAGGACAAAAGTTAGGAACCAGATTTTATTTCCTTCACAGTAACCTTTGAGCTACTGGTAAGTCCCTAAAAATGAGTATCCTGCACCATGAACAGCTAGAGGAGTGACCAGACCAGAGAGAGTCTGTGAGGGGTGGACAGTCCCCAGGAGGAGGTGGAAGTGGTAGCCTGCATCACTGCAGCAAAGTCTCATGATCCCCATGGGAGCCTCCAAATCACCCAGGTAGCTACTTACAAGGTAAGAGGTAGCTCAGAACACCAGGCAGGTCCAGCTGAGCACAAAGCCATCTTGCAACATTGTGAGCCAGGTGAGACCTGCCTCTTATCTTTATTCCCCTCCCTGGTTGCCACCCCAGCCCTGATGCTGGACAGGGGTTGCAATCAGAAACCACTCTTAAGCAGGTGGGGCAGGAGAGATGGGGGTAATGAAGACCACACCCCCTCCCTTGGCTTCCTGTCTGCAACCCAGCTGAGGGTGGTGACAAAATTGAACTTTAAATCAAGTTTGGAGTTTTACATAGTAAATGCATCTGGACACTAATTCCTGAACCAAGATTCTATTTGGTGACATAAGGATCCATAGGACTTCTTAGCTTAATTATTTCACAGTCCAAGATACAGCTCAGGAAGAAAAAGAAATTCCCCTATTGACTTTTAAAGGGACAATTAAATGCAAACTTTAATGGTGCTGTGGCTATACCCCATGAGTTTGTATGTTCAGTGTAAAGTTTATACTGATTACTGACTCTTTCCTCAGTTACATACAACATCTACTCCAGCCAATTTTGCTTTAGTAACAGACACCCAAGCCAAGTCCTGCCTTCCAGGTTGTCCTTGCTCACAAAGCCTTTTCCTTTCATTGCAGTGCACCTTAAACCTCACCTACGCAGCAGGTCTGGCTCAAATCCATTCTCAGCAATACTTTAACTGCACAGCCCACATTGATTATCTCCTCCAAATGCCTATCACCCTTTACAGCACCATTTATTTAACCTACCATTACCATATTCTACTTTTACATAATTTTGTACTTTTATATTTGTGTTTATCCATGAACTAAGGGCTACCATGAAATTGTATATCCCTGAACTGTACATATATTAGGTATATATTTGAATTTGATTTTAATATATTCCACAGATACCTTATATATGAGTGTCATTCTGCAATGCAATTATTTTCACTTAAAATTTTTTAATACATAGATAAATGTTTTATCTTTTTTTTATGTATTTGCCTTTTAATACTTACAGAATTGTTTTTAATCTTTTCCTAAAATAATCATTTCTCTTGATTCTTTTTTTGAAATTGTGGACAAATTCTAGTTTTAGAAAATCTGGAGGCCCATTTCTTATCATTTCAGGTGTACATACAAATAAAAGCATATTGCTAATCACATCTGTACACATAGAACATAAATTTGGGAATATTGTCTGCTTATATGTAAATATTCTAGGAGTGTGCTTTAAAGAGATGTCTGGGTTTTATTTAAAATACATAAAGGTTGGAAGCAGCAAAAAGATGTCTCAAGGGTCTTGTGTATTTTAGAGGGGAATGTCAGGAATGTGGGCTTCCCAGCATGTAAAACAATAACTTCTTTCATTGGATGCTCACTTGTGCTTTGCCTGGCATTTTCTGTTTTTAAATCCAAAGGTAAATTTAACTTAGGGAAGAGATATTTCTGTTTGTCAGTTTCAAAAGTGTTTTGTTTTGTTCTTTCTTTTTAACCAGAAAATCTTTTGAAATTTGAACTCTACCCTTTTTAACACTATAGTTTCTGCTTTAGAGGTTAGAGGTTTGTAACATAGTCCCTTCTCAATCCTTGAAAAGCCAGAAACAGAGATTACCCTATGGGAAATTCTGTCGGTAAAACTATTCCAAATGATCCTATTTAAAAAAGATTATGCTTTTCAAAACATGCCATGAACCAACACTTCTTGATGGTATAATAAAAGTAGCTGCCACCAAGAAAATATTCCCTTGCCATTTGATCAAACATCTACCAAAACAATGTTTCATTTTTAAACTCACACATGCTTACCAATCAACACTAATAATCAACATCCTCTTGACATTCCCCCTATTTTTGCGTATTTTCAACACATCTTTCAATATTTGGGTTAATTCTCTCCTGAGTTGTAGTTCTAAAGCATTGAAAGACATCTGAGAATTCTTAGTATTTGTCATGTAGGTTGATTCTAATATTATGTCTAACTATACCTAACATTCCTTCCAATTTATAAAATTTATCCATTTATACTTCTCTCTTATTCTCTTATGGTGAAATTAAAGTTGAAAAAAAACAACCACCTAATTTTGAGTCAGCAAAAATGTGGAATTGAAAGCTAAACCTGAAATTTAACATTGTAAATAGAGTTATTTTCAAATGATTCATTGACTAACAAAGGAATAAAAATCAGACATAGGAAAATAACCACAACTTTTTGGTTAACTAAGAGACTAAGAATCATCTAAAGACTGAACATGCCTTTAAGGTCATGGGTTGAGCAAACTGCAGCCAACGGAATGGGCTAAGTAAGCCCACCACCTGTTTTTCCATTTGAGCTAAGAACATTGTCTACATTTTGAAATGGTTGGAAAAAATAAAAAGAAAAATTGAATTGTATTTAATGAAATGCAAGAAATATACAAAATTAAACTCTTAGTGTCCATAAAGAAAGTTTTTTTTTAACACAGCCATATCAGTCATTTATGTACTATCTATATTTACATATTGTCTATGCACCTTTATTTACATACTGTCTATGGCTGTACTCATGTCACAGCAGCATTGACTGGTTGCAATAGAGACCTTGTGGCCTGCAAAGCCTATGATATTTACTATCTGGTCCTTTACAAGAAAAGTTTAATTCTGGAACAATTCCACTGATGCCAGCACACATACCCATGGGTCATTAAGTGGTGATTAAGCCATAGATCAAATCTTGAAATATTGGCTGTTTATTCTTCTAGGAATAATGACACTAACAGCTTTCCCATAGTAGATGGTGATTTCTCCTAATTCTTTTATTTAGTTTCCCTTTGACCAACCACATTTAAAAAACAAAACAAAACAGACAAGGCAAAACTATGAAAATACCTTTGAGTATGGTAAAGTACACTCACCATAGGCAGCATCATTAGCACCATGTACTGACATACCCACTGATACATATTTTGCTCGGAATACATACCAAAGTCTGAAATGATGCATACCAAAATTTAAAACATACCTAAATTTGCATTCCTGAGAAGTTTTATTTTTGATTGCACTTAATTTCTCCCTTCAAAAAAGAACTAATAAACAAGTTCCTGATAAATTTCCCAAATGTGTGTTGTTGGAATTTCAAGAAGAGCTTCACTGTAGTGCTATATTATCATTTTGTTTTCTAAATGGGAGACATAAACTAGCATTCAACCTATATCATAAAAGGCCTGTGGTTGTGATGCAGTGAAAGCGTCACGACTAACTACCGGACTCACCAGGAGGTGCATCAATGGGTCCCCCAGCGGCCACGGTGGGCGGGACTTCTGGGTCCCATGGCAGGAGGGACTTCTGGAGCATCGTGAGGTGCCGACAGCGTCTAAGGAGCGTGCGAGGCTTCGCGGGGCAGCGGACATGGCCCTGATGGCAGGTTAGGCCTAGGGCAGTGGTCGGCAAACTCATACGTCAACAGAGCGGCGAGCCGCGGTTTGCCAACCACTGGCATAGGGGACCCTACACACACACGATTTAATCATGTGCTGGGCCTCTAGTCCACTATAAGAAAATAAACTAAAACTAAAAAAGGGAGGTAATTTGTTAGCTAGAAAAATCTAGGGGTTAAAATTGTGCTATAAGGATGTTGTTTCTCTCTTTCTTTTGGCTCAGTTTGTTTCTGCTTGCCTCCAAGTGCTGCCTTCATCCTCAGACTGCAGGTGGTGGGGAGAAGCTAGCAGTGTGTCTCTCCATATGTTCTCCCCAGTTCAATTCCAATAGAATAAGAGGACATCTCTTCCTAGTCTCTACAGCACAAAAACACAAATTCACTATGTTTGGAAATACGAAATACTTAATGTGATTTAAAGGAATTTGAAGCTTGGATTGGCCAAGCCTAGGTGCCACGCCCTAATCTAGTCAACATTTGCACCCCACCATCAATAGACTCTAAGAAATTGAAAGAATTGGTTTCCAAGGGACAGCTGAGGTTTGTTTTTCTGTGTGTGTGGGTTTTTTTTGTTTGTGTGTGTATGTTTTGTTTTTTTGTTGTTTGTTTTGTTGTTGTTTTTTTGCCAGAAGAGGGGAAAAGTAATGTAAGATCAGCAAAAATAACAATTAGAATTAACTGATTGGTACCACATTTAGAACTTTCAGATAAATCGTACATGACAATTTCATATTTTCCAATGAAAAAAGCTCTCAAATGATATATGTTGGGTGGGACTGAGAAAAGAGAACAAAATAAGAGGAGCTTAGAGGTGGCATTTGGCTCTGTTTCACACAGACATACCCCTTAACTACCCCAAGCACAGGGGCAGCCCACTGAAAACAATTGTCATTCATCTTTTTACTGCATTTTGCCACCTGCCGTCCAGACATGCCTCAATGACCCCACTTCCTTCTGCAACACAACTCCAGGCGATTGAAGTGCTGTGTGCTGGCCTCCAGAAAGGAAATTGAAGCCACATGACTGACCTGCACAGGCTGGATCCCAGAGGAAGCAATAATGGTACCTGGGATCAACCCAGGCCCAGCTGGTTGACGTACCAGTAAAATTCAGTTGCTGTCTTCTCTTTGGGGCATCTTCAATCACCATGGTCCTTTTTCTCTAGGGTTTCATCTGTTAAAGTAAAACAACACAAAACAAAATCTTTTTATTTCCTTTAGCCTTAAGTAACACCTTAAGTGCTCCAGTCTCCTGTCCCAACTCAGTATTGTCTCTATGTGTTCCCTAAGCTGATATGGGATCCATGACATCATCCCAGATGGCGACATCTATTGGAAAATAAAAAAGACCTTTCAGAATGTAGTGTGCATATTTATTTATTTATTTTTTAAAATATATTTTATTGATTTTTTACAGAGAGGAAGGAAGAGGTATAGAGAGTTAGAAACATCGATGGGAGAGAAACATCAATCAGCTGCCTCCTGCACACCTCCTACTGGGGATGTGCCCGCAACCGAGGCACATGCCCTTGACTGGAATCGAACCTGGGACCCTTCAGTCTGCAGGCTGGTGCTCTATCCACTGAGCCAAACCGGTTAGGGCTGTAGTGTGCATATTTAAACTTGAAATGTCATTTTAGTAGAAAAAAAAATATTAAATAAACCCTAGCCAGTTTGGCTCAGTAGATAGAGCGTCAGCCTGTGGACTGAAGGATCCTGAGTTCAATTCTAGTCAAGGGCAAATGCCCGGGTTGTGGGCTCGATCCCCAGTAGGAGGAGTACAGGAGGCAGCCAATCAATGATTCTCTCTCATGACTGACATTTCTATATCTCTCTTCCTCTCCCTTCCTCTCTGAAATCAATAAAATATATTTTATAGAAAAAGAAAAATATTAAATAAAATAGCATAAATATAAGCAGTTTTATTTAAATTTAAGTATAATTGATATGCAATATTATATTAATTATTTTAGTTTCAGATGTACAATGTAGTAATTCAGCACTTTCATAGGTTACAGTGTAATCACCCCACTAATTGTAGTAATCATGTCACCATGCAAACTTACCACAATATTATTGACTATCTTCCCCTTCATCTTTCTCACTCATCCCGCCATTAACTATTTTTTAAACTATTAGAAATACCTTGACTCATACATTCGGCCAAGTATCTTAAAAAAACAACAACAACACATTCTTATTATCAAAATATTTGATCATTTTTCTTAAGAGAAAAAGAATATACTATGTGATGTAAAATAATTCTTAACCTGTGTGACTTAGGCATCCTATTAGCCAGAATTCAATTGCTCTAGGAACTCAGAGTGCAAAATGTTTTCCTTCTGCATGCCCACAAAGAAAATGAAACCGTCTGAGAGCCATTCAGCATCATCTCTGCTACAGGGAGAGGGGAGGCTCTTTGGAAGAGAGAGAAATTAACCAGGCCTAGAAAGATTACATAAGTACATTACATCTCTGGCTTTGGAATCCTAGTAGCACTTTCAGGGACAAGAATGTCTAGTGTTCTCCTGATATCAACTCTAAGATGTGAGAGAATGGTTGTGGCTACATGTCAGAAGTGTGAGCCACCAGTAACGGTTCCTTACCTGTAACTACAGTGGCCCCTGTCAGCTAGAGCTCACAGCAGCAGTGACTGCTGAAACCTGAGTCACTCACGTGATTCCCTCTTGAACCATCTGCAGCTAGTCAATTCTACCACATGGTGGAAGCTGTAATGATTGTGTATCACTTTCATTTGTGGATAGATAGATACAGGTATAATCACACTCAACTCTAATATTTCTGCTTCCTCTGCCTATACCATGTATATGACATATTTGGAAGCATGTGATAAATAAATGATAGATGATAGGGAGAAAGTTGATAGGTAGATAGATCGATACATACATACATACATACATACATACACAAATAGAAAAACAAAGCAAATGATAAAGTTAAATACCAGCTGGGGAAACATCCACATTTCCAAGGATATTTTCAATGCCTTCTAATTTTTTTCCCTGCAAACAATGTACCAGGATTAGAGAGAAAATGAGTAATGAAATTTTATAAAATACTTGGATGCAGCTACGTGGAATTATAAAATGTGTATCAGTGACTAACCTGCTCTTGTCTAATTATTTTACTGTTTTCACTGCATAAGAGTGATAAATATTTACAAGATGCTGGTTAAATGTTTCTCAGTAAATACTGAGAGGCATGGTCTATTGATAAGCCTTTACTTTACAGAGAGCATTCCAAAATACTGAGTGGTGTCATTATGGAATTTTGCAACTTAAACTGAAGGTGCTAAAAATACAATGTAATGTTTCAAATAAGCTGTAGTTGTTTGTATAAATTGGCAGAATTCAATTTTGGAAAAATAATTAATTGGAATACTCAAAGACCAATCCTAGTGCATAAAATTACCTGCTTGAAAAATTCTGACACAGTAAAAACACAAACAAAGTTTGCCAGCCCCAATACAAGAGATTTTCAGGTGCTCACCTGGTTTTGGCAAAAATGAACTGCTAGGTCAAAATTTTGATTATTTTGTATGGGGTAATGAAATTGAAATGTTTTATTTCTCTTCCTAACATACTTCATTAATTGATTTTCTCAAAAAACTATTATTTTTGAAACACTTTTTTTGGTACTGTGTGTGTGTGTGTGTGTGTGTTAAATCACATGGGGAATGTGCAAAATTGCAGGAGAAACTGAGGTACAGAGGATAAGACCACAGGTGCATTTGTCAGGCTTATAGGCAAAACCTAAATCTATCACTTATGAGCTAGGCCATAGTTGACAGATTACTTTTCTGTACCTCAGTTTTATCACTTATAAGAACACTAGAGGCCTGATGCATAAAATTCGTGCAAGGGACTCGGCCCTGGCAGCTGCTGCTTGCCTCAGCCCTCACAGCCCGGGATTGCCTCGGCCCTCGCAGCCCTGGCTTCGTTTAGAAGGTCGTCTGGAAGGTCATTCGGCCATCCAGTCTAATTAGCATATTACGCATATTATTATAGATTATTAGTACTCACTGGTTAAGTGATATGAGAAGTAAATGAGATTATCTCTATAAAATACTGACTATCATGCCTGGCAAGAAGTTAGTCTTTAATAAACATTAGCTTATTTAATATTTTAATCAAATAATTATTTGAAAAATAAATTCAAAAATAAGTCCAAATGGATTCCACAGTGCTCAATGTCTGATAAGGCGCACTTACATGTGCCCATCATGGTAGACATGCATTAGAATCCTGTTCTACATTCTATTGATCTACATTCTACTTAGGAAACATTTTTAAGAAAAAAATGTAGACATTATCAAATTCATATTATCATAAATTATATGTCTTAAATATCTACTAATAAGTCTATAAAATTTTTCAGAACTAGAATAGCATAAGGTTTTAGGCAAAACCCTAAAAGATTACATGACACATTTTGTCTTAATTTTTCCACACAATCTTTTTTATCTGTAACCACT
The DNA here is from genome assembly GCF_963455305.1 of Plecotus auritus. Classification (NCBI taxonomy): domain Eukaryota; kingdom Metazoa; phylum Chordata; class Mammalia; order Chiroptera; family Vespertilionidae; genus Plecotus; species Plecotus auritus. The sequence continues at coordinate 28,991,006 of NC_137776.1, forward strand.
GAAATTTTGTTTCCATCGAGACCATAATTTTTAAAAATTGGCCAATAAGATATCCAGTGATCCCCATTGTGCCAACCAGACATTTCTGAACTCATATTTAACGTGATCATCTTGGTCTTATTGGTCCTTCTTGGTCCCACTTAATGTCACCAAGTCAATTGAACTTAATAGTCATTGACCATCAACTTTGCCAGTTACACTGGGTCTCAATGATACTAATCTTTTTTAGTTTATATCCTACTTCTCTGATCTCAGCACTCCAGTTTTCTTTACAAATGCCTTTCTTTGGCTATTCTTCAAATACATTTCCCAAATTTGTAACCCAATATCTGCTTTTCTTTCATTACAGAAGAGCATTTACCAAGATCTCTCCAATATGCACAACCACTCCAGCTCTTTATATTGAGCTCCTTCTCAATATTTCCTTGAACATCCACCTGCAAATTTCTTTTGAACCACAATTTCAACATACCTCAACCTGGATGCTCTCTAAGCACCTTCCTCTTCATCACTTTCTATCTCCAAGCCCTCAAAAGTTCATATTGATTTTCATCCCCAAATATTTGTTCAATTCACTCTCCACTCTTCTCCTGCAATACCGCTGATCTAGTTTATAATGTTTCACTTTTATTACTACAAAAGCCTTCTAGCTGGTTTTCTGTCATCTATTTGCCCTTAGCTAATCTAATTGCTATAATGCTCCATAGTTTTTTGTTTTCAATTTTTAAAATGTAATCCCTTGTGCATCTAGTTTAAAACCCTTAGTTATATCCCTAGTATTTTAGGTGAGACTTGTGTATAGGGTTCTGATATTTGTGGCTACTCTCCTGTTTCATCCCTTATAACTCTCTTCCAATGGACCATCAAACTCTCCCTTTCCACTGAACTTCATGTCTCTCAGCCTCATCTGAAAAAATAGTATGCAACAATTTTTCTTCATACCTGGATCTTCATAGTCTTATCACTCACACTTTTCACGGCCCACACTTCTTAAAAGAGTTATAACCTATAATTCATTGTCTTTAGTTCCTCATGTTGTGCTCACTGATAAATTCACCATTAAATCTGGCTGCTCTCACCAAGATCATAAACAGATCAATTATCAAGTTCAATATTGACCCCTAAGTGTCTGTGTTGCTTGACTTATCAGCATCCACCACTAATGACCATTCTTGCTCTACTTGAACATATCAAGACCCAGCATTTGAGGGACATTTCTTTGTTGTTCTTTTGTTTATTTGTTTGTTTGTTTTCCTTGTGATTATTCTCCTATGTCTTGTAGTGGTATATCTCAATATCCTTACCAAATCCTTCTTCGTGGATAAACTCTTAAAATTGTTTTCCAGGGTTCTTTTCTTGGTCATCGTGTATCTTCCAAGCCCATTGGTTCTCAAGCCTGTTTCAAGCCTAGTATACTGAGAACCCCAATATTCAACACAACATTACATCCATAAAACCAGATTGGACAAGGGAAATTATGTCCCATTTGAAAAGGCACCTTGAATGATCCTGACATGGTTGTCTCTCTCTGGTCAAGATTTTTACTCTTTCTGGCTGACCTCATCCCTGCCTAGTCCTTCACTATCACCTTTGTGCAGATGCTCAAAATTTTGATCTCCAGTTCTTACCTATTTTCTCAGTACCAACTACATATATTTAAATGCCTTTTGTAATCTCAAACTACATGTTCTACCAGCACTTTTAACTCAAACTGTTCAAGTCAAATTCATTATTCTATTCTTTCAAAACGGCTTATAATCCAGCACTCCTATATACGGAATTGTCCAAGCCCCAAAATAGGGATCATTTTATCTTCCTTATTATTCACAAAATCCAGTGAGTCCTTTAATTCTATCATTCTCCTTCTCAGTCACTCTCATCACTGTCCACTCCTTTCTGTTTTCACTGATACTCTCATTGTTTAGTCTTCTGTCTAGGCTATTATTATCTTATTAATTCTTCTAATTGCCATGTCTCCAGCTCTGCTTTCTGCAATCTATCTTCCATTCAACTCCCAAAATAAATTTCTAAAATGCACTTTTTATCCTTTCACTGCCCAGATTACAACTCTTTTGAACTCCTACCATCCACAGAATAAAGTCCAAATTCCTCAGCCTAATGTTGGATCTCCACTGTCAGCTGAATAGAAACAAAGTTTACTGACTCAGTTTCATTTATTTGTTTGACAAATATTTATTGAGTATCACCAGGCAATATTCTAGGCACCAGGAATACTAAAAGGAAAAGATGGGAAAGATCTAACACGAATGGAGTTTGCAGTCTAGGTCAGGGAGCAAACAAATGACTATACACACACAAAGTGGGAAGTTCTATGTGAAAAAATTAAAATGAGAATAATTGAGATGAGCTAAATGTCTGCTCTGTGATATGGTCAGGAACCAGGAAAGGCATCAAGCAGTCTAAAAGAATATTATTAGACTTGAATACAATGAGAAATACTGAATAAATTTCTCAGAATCGTACATTCCCATGAAAATATAGTTGGGAGCTTGAAAGAAAAAACAGCTATATGGGGGTGGGATTTGAGTCTGTGTTTGCAGTGACATTTGAAGGTGAAACTTTCCCCTAGAACTGCAGATGCTTATAGAGCTGCTTTCATGGATGTATTTAGTGATTATTCCAAAAGGTGCCCAGGTGAGTCCATGAAGGATTCATAGAATCCTTTAAAGGATCAATCAGTCCACAGGATCAGAGAAGATTGCTTAGCCCTAGGCATTTTCAGAATTTCATTTACAAAGAATAGCATATTATCTTATTATCTTAGCTTAGTATATGAGAATCCCAAGCCCCTCAGTTTGTGAGCCAGTCACAAAAAGGTAAATACTGTATGATTGCACTTCTATGAAGTATCTAGAGTATTCAAATTCAAAGAAAGAGAAATCAGAATGCGGTTGTCTGGGGCTAGGGGATATTGCTGCTTAATGGATACAGAGTTTCATTTGTGCAAGGTGAAAAAATTCAACAATTTGAATATACTTAACGCTACTGAACTGTACAGTTAGAAATGGCTAAGGGGACCAATTTTATGTGTGTTTTACTGCAACTTTATAAAAAAATCAACAACATTCAAAACTTTAAAAATTAAATAGAAGATTGTAAATGTATTAGAATAATTATTGAAAAAAAGAAATAGTTATAATAAAAGTTTAAATTATTACTCAATGGATAATACATTTATAAAAGATGAGCATGACAGCATAGTAGATTTTGTGATACCCCTTCAATTTTTTATATTTTCATCCTGCAAAACAGCCATACCTGTTCAAAGATATTTCCTGGTAATATCAGTGGACTCTGAATTCTTAGCGTTATGGATCTCAATTCTGAGAATCATTTTATAGTACATATTCAGAGAGGATTTTTTTTGCTTTATTGATTGATTAAGGTATTACTTATGTGTCCTTATCCTTCCATTGCCCCCATGCACCCACCCCAGAGAGTTTTGTTTTGTTTTGTTTAGCCAATTCAATGTTCTATTAATTTCAGAAATGTTTTTATCCTCTTCTTTGTAAACTAACTTTTTGGAAAGCTTAGGAAATCTGACCTGCATTCAACATAAAGTATTTATCAGGCAACTTGACTTCAGAAGCTAAGGACAAAAGTTAGAAAGTACTAAGTTAGGGTCAGAGATAGGGAACTTGCCCTAACTCTTGGCTCACCTCTGAAAATTATCCTCTGACACAAAAGTATGCTTAAAATATACTTATATATTTTAAATCTTCTAAATAACCTCTAAAGCCTTTACAGACAATCTTGCCATTTGTTTTCTGGACTTTTGACCGTTTTCTGATCACTGAATTTGGCTAAAAAGGATTCAACATTCTTATTCATTACAAGATGTGTATTGCTTGTTGACCAAACAAAGAAGGAAACGGTCTCTATAGACTGACCATGAGATTCCCATTGAAGGACACCCTTTGGCTCCATGGGCAGGTTTTAATGTTTTTTTTAAACTCAGATTTAGACATGCTCAGATTGCAACAAAACAGAATCCAGAACTAAGATGAGGCAAGTGATGTACTTGCTTCAGATGCAGAACAAAGAGTCTTCAAAATACTCAGTAACCAAAATAAATAATACTCATTGCAATAATTTTGGAAATCCACATGAATGAAATATCAGAATTTTAAATCAAGACAGGCTGCTGTTGTTTGTTTTATGATCCTGTGTTATTGGGGAATTAGAAGTTATTTCCAATCAGTCCTCTATTTCGGGTCCCTGGCTGCCAGGGCTGGACTGGTTTCTGAAGGTACACAATGGTGAAAAGCATATTGGGCAATGCAGAGCTTTATTTTATTTTTTCTTAATCCTCACCAGAGGATATATTTTTATGGATTTTTAGAGAGAGTAGAAAGGAGGAGAGACAGAGAGAGAGAGAGAGAGAAAAACACCAATGTGAGAGAAACACATTGATTGGTTGCCTCCCACATGTGCCAAACCAGGGCTGGGGATTGAGCCTGCAACCTAGGTACATGCTCTTGACCAGAATCAAACCCAGGATCCTTCATTCTGAGGGCTGATGCTCTATCCACTGAGCTAAACTGCCTAGGGCCAGAGCTTTATTTGTAGTCATTGTTTTGACTGTGAAACCTTTTTCTGTGTGGCTCAAATTATGGGAGGATATTGTTTTAAGGATGTGTAAGGTGTACCTTTTGCCCCTGGCTCCAGAGTGGTTCAGCAAGGCACTGAAGAAGAATCACTATCTATCCCACATTTTAGCAGCTTGTGGTGGGTGAGCAGTGTGAGGAGGGGAAGGTTCTTCTTGGGGCTTTCTCTATGAAGGCCCATCATAGGGACTGAAGCAGATGGAGTTTTATCAGTTCTTGGCCATGCATTTTTGTTTTGTTTTGACATTTTGTCTCCAAGTCAGCAACATACCACAGGATAATTTCTAAAAACTCATAGACAGAAAACAGTATGATGATTACCGGAGGAAAAAGGGGGTAAAGGAGGTAGGAGAGGGTAAAGAGGAGATAAATGGAGATGAAAGGAGACTTGACTTGGGATGGCGAACACACAATATAATATATAGATGATGTATTATAGAATTGTACCCCTGAAACTTCTGTAATTTTATTAACCAATGACACCCCAATAAGTTCAAATTACATTAAAAATGGAAAATAGACTCAAAGCTAAAAGATCATATCTTAAAAAATTCAATGTCATATATTTTCAGAAAAGAAGGGTTAAATATTTAAATCCTCCAAAACTGATTTTTTATTGGCTGAGATATAGCACTCTTTAAGGAGATGGAGCAGTCAAATACTGTCTTTCAAGTAAACTTCATTTTTATTTTTCCATAGATGCTTCTCTATCGTTCCCAAGTACTAACACTAGACTTAGGTATATGTCTTTACTGGGGGGTATTGGCTACTGCTAATAGTCACCCTATCAAGAAATCTCCATAGCTGGCTTTCCATGGTTTCTCAAATGTTTATCTAACCAAGTCCTTCAGGTTTAAGGACATTTGAGATTTTTAAAAATATAAAATGCAAATGTTATTCCAGGATGCTAAGAAAAGCTAATGTTAGCCATTAACCTTAAAACCAACAATTAACAGCACAATCCAAATGAGTTTTTAACATTTTCTTTAATAATGAATGAACCTGTGGTTGTTAAACTTTTTGTGTTACTAGTACTGGAATTTGGGGTGACACTGAATGGATTAAAAGGTGAATGCCAATTCCTTTAACAACAATCTTTAATACATTGCATTATAACTCTCTTTACTTGGTATTCTTTAAGTACTATTTGGAGTGTTGAGTAAAAAAGTTTATTTTCCTGACTTTGTCTTATAAAATAAAGTACAAGCACAAAGAAGTAAAAAATTCTCAGGGTTGTAGTAAAAAGGGATCCTTTCTGTGGCATTAGATTACCTCTGAGCTAGAGGACCACGTTTTAGTCAATCCCACCCCACATACCCAACCTAATCTTCAGACTCAGTTGTTCCGACAGACATCACAATATATACTATAAATTCCTAGCTATGTTGAAAAATGAATTTTCATGGTGATAAAAATGTATTGGTAAAACGAGGTGTTGTTTAAGATTCTAGTGAAAATAACTAGAATAAGCCTTGAACTCTTCTAGGGTAGGGAATTGTATTCGTCACCTTCTTCAGTTAGAACTCTACACAGTGCTTGAGAGAGACTCAAGCACAGCCTCTTGCCTTTTACATTGCTGGGTGCTCAGGATAAATATCTTGTGGTAGAGAATTTTAATAGAGATGAGAGGGTTAAAAAGTCTATTGCTTGAGAAGGGGGTGGCAATAGATGTGATAACATTATCCTCTGTTAGGCACCATAGGTTTCATATTTCCTGGTGAAAAGAACTTATAAAAAGGATGAGTGGAGAGGTCGATGAGCATATGGAAAAGCCAAGGATGGAAGGAAACAGAAAATCAATATTTTTTTCTGTCCAATTTTACTCATGCACAATTTCTTCTACAAATTCAATAGGAGGTCAAAATTGGGGTTCTTCCTGACTTAGCTTGAATGAGATTCTCCCAGTAATTAATATCGGATATCAAAGCATATGTAAAAGAGTTTGCCTTAAACACATTTTGCAAAGAAAATGGATAAAAATCTGTTGCATGATTCTTACATCTCTTCATTTGCCAAAAGAGGGGATGACAAGAGAATACACTGCAGACCTGTCTTGGGAGAAAGAATGGTGGTATCCCATCTGTTCCAAACCTGGTGAGGGATGAACACATAATGACTCTTCTGAGGCAGGAGAGTAAGGGTAGCTGCCCTATGGTGGACCTGCTTGAACTCCACAGTCCTGGAATAAGGATGCATATGTGTCTCACTTATTTATACTACATGGTAGAGAGAACCAAGTTGGAGCCTTCAAGTCTTTCCAATAAGGTCAACTAGATGATTGGGGATCCCAGCTGGAGAAGACAGAAATGGATGCCATGTTCCTGGATGATGGTAGGCTTTGCAATTTTAGTTAGAGATGCAGCTGCCTGAGTCAAGGGGACTGCAGAAGTGGGCTCCTCTGCACATCCAAAGAACTCTTGAGGAAAAAGTCAACCTTAGTCATTGGTTAAACCCCTGAAAACCTGAAGCTTGTTAAGAAGAGGCCCAGCTCAAGTAAGATACTTCCTCTGTCTCCCTGACTGCTGTGACTTGAAAGACAGACACAGGCTGGTAAGCTTTTGGAAGGAGAGGAAGAATGCTCTATAAAAAACAACAACAAACAAACAGAGGGAATCAGTGTATCTGAAACCTTGCCTTCATGGTCCCTCTCCCTTTGCAGATTTCCAGTCAGAAGCAGGTACAATCTGGGAAGGGAGAAGACTTGATATTTGATGTCATAACAAGCTACAGTTTTGATTAATGTCTTGAACAGGACATTTCATTTTCTAAATTAAGACTGTGTGATTCAAAGTGATTATAGGACCAAAAGTGAGTAGCAAATTCATAGACACTTTAGAATTTTCATTTCAAGCAAGATGAGATTACTGTCAGAGATTACATTTTTTAAATACAAGTGAGCAACTAATTAGCTAACTAGATAGATAAATAATATAACATTGTATTTTGATCACATCATAAGCTGTGCTCCAGTCAGTTCATCACGTAGAACTAGTCTCTGGCTGTTGGCAATAACATTTAATGTTATTATAATAACTCCGTTCTCTCACCTTGTTGTTATGGCCTAGGCCCCTTCACCTACTTCTCAAGGTGAGTTGACACAGATCTCTTTGGTATATTAGAGAAGCCAAGCATGGGAGTGGGCTTCTGCTTTCAGGTGTGAATATCTGGGATGAACAGTCAAACTCAGCAAATGAAAACACAGTCTCCTCCATCCCCTGTCCCTCATGTGCACCACAGCCTCCTCTTCAAAGGCAGGGCCACCTTAGCATATCAGACCTGGCAGGGACCGTTATCTGGTAAACCACTGGTAATGAGCATGAGCTAAGACCCCAGCAGCCACAGATGATGGCAACCCTCTGGCTCCTGAAGGACTTAATCGCGTTCACCCCACCAGGGAATAATGTTGGATTTGATTCACTGCCCTCTGCGTTCTACATTTGGTTGGTTTGTCTCTCCTATAAAATCGCTGTCTGATACTACTTTGGAATCCTAGAAACTGTTTCCTTGGAAGCCTGTGTGGCTCACTCTCGGACCAAAGGGCAATTGGTGTGCTGTGTTTACATTTCCACCTTTTATAGCCTGGCCTTCCTAGGCCTTTGTGAAAACAGAGCAGAGTCCTCAGGGGAAAGCACTCAAGGTTAGTGCTGTCAAGTCTGCTCCTTAATTCCTGCATGACTGATGTCAAGGACACGTCTTTTTGCTCCTGCTCAGAACAAAATGCCCCTCTGACTCCCCGTTCTATCATGTTTGGGGTGCAAGGCTGAATCTCTAGTGATCTCAGTCAGAGCCTCCTGTACCTTCCGAGAGAAACCTGCCCTCAGAAGTGAGCATTTATGGATGAGCGGTGTGCCTGCGATATTTTCTTTAAACAGTGCTCTGTGTCTAAAATGTTGTCAATCAGACTATCTTAAAACTGACCAAATGCTTAGGTGTATAGGAGGTCCTTGATTCAGGAACTCATCTGGACTTACATGAGTCATCACATTTGATAAAGCCAATAGGAATGAAGTGTACAATTTAGAATTAGTCTTTAAAGAACAACCACATGGATGGGTTCATGTTCAAATATACCCTATTTTTATAACACCTGGAAAATAATGGCTTTGAGTGTGAATTAATATTTTCTATCCCATCTTTGAAGATTTTGAAGTACCCTCTATTATAGAGATTCCAGATGTGTGTATTTAGAAGAAAGGTGGACAAGCTATAAAATAAATAAGGTCTGAGGATTTAATATATAACATGGTGACTATATTTGATAACAATGTATTGTATAGTTGAAATTTGCTAAGAGAGTGAAACAAATATTCTCACCATAAAAAGAAGAAGAAAGATAAATAATATGTGAAGTATTATATACTAACTAGATGGGAGGAATTCTTTCACACATATATCAAATCATCATAATGTACATTTTAAATATCTTACCATTTATTTGTCAATTTACCTCAATAATAGAAAAATAATTATTTAAAAATTTTAAAACAAATTTTACAAAAAGAAAAGAGGGGAACAGAGAGGAACACCAGTCACAGCCATTGTTTCGGGTGTACCCAGCAAAGTTCTATCTCCTCTCCCTGATTCTGTAGTTCCAGAGATTCTTTTGGGGTTATCTAAATAGAACTAACACCTTCATATACACTGAGTGGCCAGATTATTATGACCACCCCATCAGTACTTTGTTGGGCCACGTTTTGCCTTCAATACTGAGGCGATTCTTCTTGGCATTGACTCTACGAGATGTTGAAAGGTGATGCGAGGAATCTGACACCATGCCTGATGAATAGCACTGTCCAGTTCTGTGAGATTTGATGGTTGTGGAACCAGCTGCCTGATGGCTCTTTAAACTTCGTTCCACAAATGCTCAATTGGATTAAGATCTGGTAATTGTGGGGCCACCTAAGCAAGGTAAAGTCTCCCTCATGTTCTTGAAACCACTCCTGCACAATACGAGCACAGCACCGTGGCATGGCGCATTGTCTTGTTGGAAGAAGCCATCTCCAGTGGGATACTCCATCAACATGATAAAATGAACTTGATCAGCAACGATACTTAGATATGTTGTGCTATTCAGACATTGTTCCACACGAATTAAAGGGCCCAAATCATGCCAGGAAAACATGCCCCAAACCATAACACTGCCCCCACCAGCTTGAAGGGTTGTACTCATGCATGTGGGGTACATGCTTTCATGCTGTTTCCACGAAATTCTCACTCTGCCATCTGCATGATGCAACTGGAAACGTGATTCATCGGACCACATGACTTTTTTCCAATGCTCGACTGTCCAATCCTTGTGTTCCTGTGCAAATTGGAGACATTTTATCTTGGTAACTGCAGATAGCAAAGGTGTTCAAACAGGCCTTTGGCTTCCATATCCCATACGATGCAGTGTACAGCTAATTTGCCTACAAATGTCAGGTGGTCATAATAATCTGGCCACTCAGTGTATGTGTAGCAGTGGGAATTATAATTTCCTATCATCCTTCTGATCAAATTCTGTGCCACATAGAACTAGTGTTTCCATCCACATGCAGGGATTTGACTTGGTGTGCTTTCCTACAAATGCTGCCTAACTGGGGAGATGGGGGGTGGGCAAAGGAGAGTACCCTCAATAAATTTAAAAGATAAAATAGAGCCCAAGCAGGTTTGGCTCAGAGGCTAGAGCGTCGGCCTGCGGACTGAAGGGTCCCAGATTCGGTTCTGGTCAAGGGCACATGTCCTGGTTGTGGGTTCATCCCCAGTAGGGGGCGTGCAGGAGGCAGCCAAGCAATGATTCTCTCTCATCATTGATGTTTCTATCTCTCTCTCCCTCTCCCTTCCTCTCTGAAATCAATAAAAATGTATTTAAATAAATAAATAAAAAATAAAATAGAAGTCCCCATTTTACCCACTGGAAAAAAATTAAAAATAAAAGCATCAAAATGTAATATCATAAGGAGTTGCAAATATTTTGCTTTTAAAAATGCTTTCAAAAATGGTTATTTATATTTTTAAATTTAAAAATCATCCTGTGGGATTCGCCTGGCCTTTTAGGGAGATACTAGGACAGAGATTCCAAGGCTGATACATTTTACCCGCAAATGGAATGATCGTGTAAGCAAACACATGTTTGATCTGCACCCCGGAGCTTGGCAGGCTGAAGGGAAAGGATGTATCTCTTGGTATCATTTGAGTCCCCACCCAAAGCCAAACATCAAAGCACAAAATCTACATGCTCCAAAAGAGAGAACCGAGATAAGTGAAAAGCTCTTCAGATATTTGTTTTTAAAATCCCCTGAGAGCACATTGAATTTGGACCCTGAAAGCAGAGCTCAATTTGTACTTTTGATTTTTCCCAGTTTTCCATTAACAACAACAAAAAAAAGTTCTTTCACCACCTCCATGTGCAGAAGGCATGAGCTTGCTTTGTTTCCCAACTGACCTATTCATATCAAGTTAGTTACACCCACTTTAATCTCCTCCCCCACCCCCACTTTTGGCCAGAGCTAGGGAGCCCCCCTATGGAGCTGGGAACTGATATAGATAGAGACTTTTGCTTTTTCTAGAGAATTCAACCCCTCAGTGACACAAGGCACTCTTTCTTATTAAAGAACAGAATGCATGGAACTTGTTAAAAAACAAATCACTTTCCATTAGAAAAAGTTACATGATTGGAAGAGAAGAGCACATTGCTGTAATTACCAGTACATTAAGCAGGGAATGAACAGCTGCGTGAACTTGGAGTCCGTAGAATAACAGCCACGGAGCCAGCTTCCCCATATGGTCAAGGGAGGAGGTGGGGCTTCTAGCTGTTGGGGGGTTGGAGAGGTGAGGAGGGGGCACATTGAATCCCATTCAAGGGAGAAACACAGGCCAAGAAATGTCTGGCTTCCCAACCCAAATGCGGCTTCCTCTGTGCTGCAGTGAGAAAATCCCCCTTGCCTCCATAACAAAAGCCTCTAAATCAATGTTGTTTTTTCCTAAAGAGAGCAAAATGTGAGCCTTTTCAGACTTTTTGGCTACACAGCTCCTAACAGAAAAGATGACCTCAGAAAGACTGAATCACTTCCTCAGCTTTCTTGGGGTGTGGCTATTACCCAGAATGATTGATATCACTTCATAAGCACTCTATTTGATCTGGCGTTTGCCTTCTCCCCTAATTAGAAGTAGGGTCTGGCCAACAGCGACGGGTCCCCAACACAACGCATTGGTCTCAATCTGTCGCAGGGAAAAGCACGCCTGCCTTCTAATTGGCATTCCCTTCAGAATTGGTGGCAAATTTGGTAAAAGCAGACTGGCACTATGGTAACCTTTCATTATCAATGCAAATCCTAACAGAAAAGCATTCCATTCTTCTTACATTGTATGTCATAAATTAAACACAATAAATTTTATTGTGAAATCCCCTCGGAAGACATTCCTGAATAGATGAGGCAGAAAATGCTTGCATTATACTAAACAGAGCTAAAATTTGATAGTCGCTGGAAGGGTTGGCTATTAAGAAATCTAGCTATTTACAGGGCGAAATACCAAATAGGCTACATCATTTGCAAGGAGATGTTTTTGTAAGTACCATGTCCAAAGCCATTCAAGTTTCAACTATAGGAAGGTTGTTATCACAGAGGATGGTGCCCAGCTGTTCCTCTTGCCACTGACATAGAATGAGAAGTAATGGCATTAAAATGGAATTGGAGGAATTCAAGCTTCCTGAAAATTTGAGTTAGTTAACAGGAGAGGGATCCATGCCAAGGAGTTATATAATAGATGCCTTTTACTTGCTGTAGCTTTTTTTACTTAAATGAAAAGAGGCACTTTTAAGACAGTTCAGGTACAATTATGTCCATCAGCCAAAATAATGAATTTGATCGTTTTACAAAATTTCTCCTACTGGAAAAAAAGTCAGAAAAATCTTTAAGAAATATGACTGTTAAGCTATATATGTGAGGGTAACTAACTCAGTCACATGATGGTGCCATGGAATCTCATAAAATGAAAGAGTATTATAAAAGAAATTGTGTCAGAAATGGGTGCATTTCACAACATACAATTAGAGAGACATATTCCAAGAAAGAATACAACAATTTCCCTATAAATTAATACTTGATCAACTTCAGAAATATCTAAATTTAAAAATTAAAACAGTATTTTACTCAAATTAGGCACACTATTATTTCTTAGAAAATTATTAGATAGATAGGTAGATAGGTACGTAGATGTTAAAACACCACTTTCTGGGTATTGGAGTGTTCATATTTGATTTGTGGGCTCTGTACTTAGACATTTATAACTGTTCAAACAGGTACTGAGATATTAACTTATAGGACTTTCTTAATAAACCAATTAATAAATCAACTATGGGAAGGACACTCATTCAAGTCATTTACACATGCAGTAAGTCAATCATTACCCATTTTCAGAGCTCCACAGAACCCTCCCTTTTATGTATTCCATTCAACTTAAATGAAAGTTTCTACTAGATCTTATTCCAGATCCCCCATGAGACAGCTACCTTTTACAAACAGTGCTTTATCAAGGGCCACACTCAAGACTGGACATCTCAGTAGACAGAGTCAGAAATGTGGGGCTACTGGATTTCATTCAGCCTGATGGCTTTCTTCTCAGATGCCATAAAAAATCACCTTTATTTGTGGCTTTCTGACAGCTAACGTTTGTCTGTGTCATTATACTTTCTAGGGAAAAATATAATTTGTAGATAGCTTTAAACTTTAAAAATTTTCCCAAGCAACAAGAAAGGGTAAAAATAATAAAAACAAAAATATAGTTTCACTGCGTAACAATTTCTTGACTTAAATTTCTCAGGCATTTAGGCCATGTGCCGTGACCCTCTGCATGGGTTAAGTATAGTCAGAAATTATTACCAAGTTACAGAACCAGTTACTTACTTCAGGAAATAGTTGGTTATTTGGTTTGAGCTACAAATTGCATGAACATTCAGATTTTACCAGGGGCTGGAGCTACAAATAAATTATTTTTTTTTCTTTTGTGAGGCATTTCCAATGGATTCTTTAAATTGGCTGCTCATTTTTCCCCCTAGAAATAAGTTGTCCTTCCTACAGCAGAGCTGAGTTCTGAAGAAGAGTTTATCATGGCTGCTAAGAGCACAGATTCTGGACTTGAATGAGCTTGAATCCCAGCTGTGCCACTGAACAGCTGTGCATCCTTTGGGCAAGCCACCTGGCCTCGCTGAGCCTCTGTTTCTTCTGTAAAACTGGGATTTCATAACACCCTCCATGCCCCACTTTAGATGAGTGTTTTTTAAAAGTGCTCAGAAGCTTGCCTGGACTGTTTGCCCATAGCTCTGTGAGATGAGCGAGTGGGGGAAGAAAAAAAGATGAGGCAGACCAGCACAAAAAGACTAGGAAATCCAAAACAACTACTTTCCAAACACAGAAAAAATTGTCATGCTCTTTGTTATTTATCTTTGGCATCAAAGATACATATCTACATTTAAAAATAATATAAAAATTTTATGAATCCTCATTTTATTTTGAAACAAAAGTGAATCTTTAACTTGTAAATTTGAAACACTATATAAAATGGACCAGGATCATCAGTTTCTGGGGCAGCGAGATGCCATGCTATGAATTTCCAACATAGCCTTGCTTCTCATGTGACCTTACTGAAAAGAGTAGCAATAGATAGACGGAAAGGAAAAAATCAGATGAAAGTACACTTTAGCTAGTTGGTGGTAAGTTTCAGAAAACAAGCAGTTCAACTTAGGGGCCTCCCTTCTCCACATCCCCCATTCACTCTCCCCTTCAGAGATTTATAGGCTTCCTTCAACCTCCAAAACCTTTTAATATCAATTCCAAGTATGACTTTAATCACTCATGTCTTTATTTATTAATTTATCCAATATTAATTGAGCACTACTGTGTATCTGCGTCTCTACTAGGCAGCAGCATGGGAGACAGGTCAAGGGGTATGAAGAAATACCTGGTTCATAAAAACGAATAAGACATCATCCTTATCCTCAAGGAACCCATGAGTTAAACCATTCATGCAAAGCAAGCAAAGATCAGAACAAAAATCATGTGATGCGTGACCAAATGAAAGAGAGCAAGAAAGAAGAAAGTGTCTAGCTCTGCTTAGGAAAGTTTAGGGCATTTTCTCAAATGAGAAGAGGCTTGCTTTTAGGACTGCAAAGAAAGTAGGAATTAGCCAGGTGAAGAAGAGACAAGAGGGCATGAGGACCCAGCACAGGAAGGGAAAATGTCAGGTGCTGAGACACCAAGGCTAGTAGAACTGAGTACGCTCAGAACTTGCCTAGTAATGTTTATGGCTGGAATGCAGGGACCTTTGGGGCAGCGTGGGGTTTGCAAAAATAGGAACAACACAGGTGTTTTCAAAAGGCTACAAGTGATGCCATGATGAGGCCATTTATAAAGTCTTGCTATAATATCTTGCTACCATCCTGCTTATCTGATTACCTGTCTGAAGGAAGGGAGAAAGAGTCTAAAGATGCTGACAACCTGAGGGCACTGAAATGAAGACTGTGTCAATTCCCTTAAGGACCATCCAGGAATTTGGAAGGCAGAAAGCCAGATATTCTCTTCTATGTGACCCATGTCCCATCCAAACATCTTAAAAGACACAATTCTGAATCTTAAAAAGGAATCTATTTACTCACAGTCAGCCTGGTAGGTTCCTAGTTTTACTGATGTAGAGTATTTACTTATCACATATTAACTAAATAAAAAAGTAATATCTGAGGCTAATGATTTATAATACTAATTTGTACTAAACAGCCTTTATTCTAATCCTGAAAAATATTCCTATTCACCCCAGTTCCTGCAAAGACAAGATAAACCAGAGTGACCCAAGCCCTATGTGAGAAGTCTCAGAGGGTTGCCCGTGGAGTGTGACTTGTGAAAAAAAATTCTGACAACTCAAAGAGGGATTTATAGATCTAAGTTTTAGATCAGGGAGAGAAACAAATTTCACCTTAGAGCTGCCAATGCCAGAAGAGGTAATAATAACTCATGGTGATCTATACTCGACAGACCACATCTCGACACCTCACTCAGCCTAGAAGTTCCTTCTGTGAAAATCATCGCACTCTCCAAATTTTAAGCAACAGCAGTCTGTCCTAAACACTATGATATTTGATCCTTTTCATCTATATAATCTATATAATAAAGCTATAAAAAATTGATCTGGATTAGCCCTACCAACATTAAATTTGATAGGACTAAACTAGCTCAGGTTTTCATGGCCATGCTCTAAGGATGAAAAAAGGACACTAGTCATAGTGTTTATTTTACTTCTCCAGTTTCTCAGAAAGCAGCATGCGCCAGCCTCCTCCAAAGAGCAGAGACTGAATCCCAGTCGGTAAACACATTGTGTGGGGGGCCTGTGAGCTGCACCATCTCCTCTGGCTCATTAACAAGAAACAAGCAAAAACAACAAAACGATGGTGCGTTCTATCATTCAAACTGCAAACGTTGTTCCTGACACTAAACTACCAAGCAGGTGAAGCACTTTAATCCCAGACCCTACCGTGGATAAAATCTGCCCCATTCCTTTAGCACTTGTGAACAGCCCTGGAAGAGGAATTCTTGGGACCAATAGATGGGGGTGGGTGTAAATTAAAGGAGAATAACACCTGTCTCTGCAGCTGGCCAACAGGCCTCCCTTTAATGTGCTGTCTGCTGGGAAATAGAGGCGTCTCATGTTACCCGGAGGCCTTCGCCTGCAGTGGAGTCTGCAGAAAGGAATTCTATGACCAGAAGATGTGAGGCTTGATCTGGGGCCAAAAACAATGGTGAAAGGTACAAAATGAAAAGCTCTGTCAGGACAAAGGCACTCAATCACAGAACAACGCACAGCTTGGCGGTTTAAAGAAATGAACCCCAAACCAAAGGCACAACTGGATTAACAACTGGTTGATCCTTTTTACCTTCTAATGCTCTCTGGCTGGCGACTACTTGTTGAAAGCCGAATGAGAATACAGCCGCCAGCAGCGTACAGTGTCTTCATTTAGGGCTAACTCTGGCTGGTCTCAGAAAAGCAACTTGCAAGATTTATGCTCTTTTGCCTCCCGTCCATGTTTTTTTCCATTAAAAGGGGAATTTAGAGCAAAGTTACCAACGTAACTGCAACCCAGTGCTGGAGAAGTCCTCGCTGACTTGCAAAATAACTGTGGCTTCAGCAGAATTGTGTGCCCAATAGTACCAGAGGTGAAACCCATAAAAATTGTGTGCATTTTTTAAAAACAAGAGAGTAGACCTTGGAATTAGGTCCACATTGGATCTAATGGTTGGTTTTGCACCATAGAACACAGCTAACTTTGAATAATGGGAACACAGAGAATCAAAGGAGAGATTCTTTCTAAGAAAAGCTTAGAAGAGTCCAAATATATATAGTTATAATTTTTCTTGTAATGTAAAGATCGCAGAGAGACTATCAAGGATATCCAAAGAAATATAGAAGGGTAAAATGTTTTAAGGAGATAAGCAGCTTCAGTGGTCCTCGGTCACGTGGCTCTGGATGTCCAGAGATGACTGGGAGTCAGAACAGGTCTGTGTGGTGTGACTTCACAGGGTCAGGAAGGAACCATTGCTTTCTGCCTACACACTGATGCCTGGAAATCCTATAATGGAAGACAGAGCCATTCAAGCCCCAGTCAGAACTTGGATAAAATGCCATGACCTTGGAAAAGTACCAGTAAAACAAAATTCACAATGAGCCCTAAATGACTGAAAACTCCCTGAAGCTTAGTGAAGTGGCAGAGGGAGGTCAGGAATGCCTCCACTGCTTGGAAGAGGGGAGCTTTAGAGGGGCACCATGGAGTGGGGTCAATGAAACAGGAAGTGAAGCTGTGGACACCAATGCCAAGACTGTTCTCTTTGAATTGGCTGTATATGGGTTCTGACTGTAACAGATGGAATTGATTGGATAAACAGTATGGGAAATGAGAAGGAGGCCATGCCTAAGGAGGAAGCGAGTGCCCCAGTTGTCCAGTCCCAAATATTTTGGCAGTGAATTTAGACAAGAGGTGGGGGGATCACTTATTCAGGGAAAACTCTCAATGAACAATTTTTTATCAAATGCCTAAAATAGCTATTGCTGTTCTCCATTGTAAACAGATATAAGCAAAGTTTCGTTATTGGTTTGAAGAAATGATTCCACTTTATTAAATGTTTGCTTAATATTCTGCTTAAAGCATTAATGATAGGAAACTCATTCATGAAAATGCATTACCAGAACCCTTAACTCAAAGAAATATTTGTTTTACCAATGATACTCTCTTCCTTGTGTAACACTTGAGAAAATTTAAACTATTTTTAATACTCAAAGATAATTTTTTCTATTTCTCTCTCTCTCTCTCTCTCTCTCTCTCTCTCTCTCTCTCTCTCTCACACACACACACACACACCAACACACTCTATAGAAGTGGACACATGTATGCTTTATGCTCTTTTTGCTTCTGTAAGCAAACCTCACTTGAGAAAATTTAAACTATTTTTAATACTCAAAGATAATTTTCTCTCTCTCTCTCTCTCTCTCTCTCACACACACACACACACACACACACACCAACACACTCTATAGAAGTGGACACATGTATGCTTTACATTCTTTTTGCTTCTGTAAGCAAACTTCACCTCCATCATCATAAGAAATAATTAGAGCCTACCAGCCTTGGGCAAACTACGGCCTGCGGGCCGGATCCGGCTGTTCTATCCGGTTCTCTTGCTCTCCCCTCTGCTCCTTTACTTTGAATTTATATTAGTTCACACAAACACTCCATCCATGCTTTTGTTCCGGCCCTCCAGTCCAGTTTAAGAACCCATTGTGGCCCTCGAGTCAAAAAGTTTGCCCACCCCTGGTACCCTTAGTCTGCATCACTGAATATACTGAAAAACAGAAACAAAAAAAAAAAAAACCAACAACAAAAAACAATAACACTCCATTATATGGGTGATGACTCTACTAAATGGGATGTTGACCTGCTTGGGCATTTGCATTGAATTTGAAAATGCATTGTTCTAAGTCTTTCTAACTGTGGTGAATTATGAATCTACATTTGTCATCCATCATATCACTTTTTCTATGCTCTGTCTGGTGGAAAGACAAATGGGGTTAAATAGTAATTAAAGTCTGTGCACATATCAAGGATTCTTAGCACTTTTAATATTACTTATTTTTAGTAAGTCTTCAGTCAAGTATTAATTTGCTCACTGAAAGGCAATATTTTGGATAGAAAAGAACAAGACATGGAAATTCACAACTTCTTTAAGGTTACTGGCTACGTTATAAAGTTATACATATTTTAGTTGACATTCAGATTTTATGATGTTCATGCACACTGAGAATTCATTTGACACTTGAAAATTAAATGTTGCCTACTTCAGAGAAACCATGTCACAAATCCAACATTACATTGGCAATAATCAGCTTAAAGTACTAACCATAACTTTTCTAGGTCTAAGAATGTATAAATAAAATTATATCCTTTAAAGGCAAAAGATTGACAGGAAACATAAATCTCATTTAGTCACTAGCTTAGAATTTCTTTACGTAGGAGCATAATTCAGCTCCGATAAGTTCTTAAAGGTAAACATTGTAAATTAGTCCATCACTCTTAGTAGCAATTTCTTTATCTATCATATGACGTAAGCTGCTTATCCAAAGTAAATCCAGTTTATAGGCAGATTCACAATTACTGTGCACTTTTTAGAATGTTGCTCACAGACTATAGTCACAAAATATTATTTATTGAGTCCTATCTCTCTGCCTGCAAGCAAGAAAGTATTAGCTAAGCCTTTCTCAGACACAAAGAGTAACAGTCTACTTGACTCAGAACTATAACTAAAGGCAACAGCTCTATAGAGAAAGGAGCAAAGTGATTTTTTTTTCTCTACAAAAATGCAGTTCTCCATCTGGAATAATAAGTCTGGATTTTTCAAATAATATATTGTAGTCAGAAAAACCACGGTATATAAACATTTCAAAGATTAAATACCTCAACTTACTAGGCAAAACCTGGGGTACAAAGATTAACAAAACAGTGCCCCAAGAGGGAAAGACAGACCTACAGATATCCTATATAATAAAGAGGTAATATGCAAGTTGACCATCACACCCTCACACAAGATGGCCGCCCCATGTGGTCACAAGTTGGCTGCGCCCATGTCATACAAGATGGCTGCTCCCATGTGGTTACAAGATGGCCACGCCCATGTCATCACAAGATGGCCACCACAAGATGGCCGGCAGGGGAGGGTAGTTGTGGGCGATCAGGCCAGCAGGGGGGCAGTTAGGGGCAACCAGGCCAGCAGGGGAGGGCAGTTGGGGGCGACCGAACCTGTAGGGGGGGAGGGTGGTTGTGGGGGGACAAGGCCTGCAAGGGAGGGCAATTGGGGGTAACCAGGCCTGCAGGGGAGGGAGTGCAGTTGGGGGGCAACCAGGCCAGCAGGGGAGGGCAGTTTGGGGCGACCAGGCCAGCAGGAGAGCAGTTAGGCATTGATCAGGCTGGCAGGGGAGTGGTTAGGGGGTGATCAGGCTGGCAGGCAGAAGCGGTTAGGGGAAATCAGGCAGGCAGGCAGGCAGGCAGGCGAGCGGTTGGGAGTCAGCAGTTCCGGATTGTGAGAGGGATGTCTGACTGCCGGTTTAGGCCGGCAGTCGGACATCTCCCAAGGTGTCCCATATTGGAGAGGGTGCAGGCTGGGCTGAGGGATACCCTCCCCCACCCAGACCTCTAGTAACTATGTAATGAAGCAGAACATTTTAAACAATTGTTGAATTTATATGAAAAATCCTCTGAGAACACAGAAGAAGAGCAACACTTCTCTTGTAAAGCAAGGATGTTTTAGGTGGAAGTGATATTTGATCTGCTCCTTAAAAAATGAATGAAATTTTAAGGAAAAGGAGATGGCAGGTAGTTCTGTCCTTATAAGATTGTGGGACCTGGGGCATTCAGCTAATACAGGAAGCCCAAGATAATCACACCTGAAAGGAGGTTTTGCTGCCACCATCTTTCATAGGCTACTTGATATTTCAATAAACAGAAATGCCCAAATGAACTTGTACTTATGGTGAAAAAGAGGAGTAAGGTATCGTGGCCTGTGGTCTCTGTCCCTTCCCATAACCACCACCAAGTGCAAGGCCAAGGGCTGCTGCTTAACTGAGCCACCCAAGAGATGGACCTGAAGGTAGGTAAATAAACAATGTAGCCTGCATCTTCACACTCTACTGAAAGTGCTTTCACCAAGCTCACTAATGATATTTTTTATACTGAATGCCCATCCCCCCCAAAAAAAATAACCCTTATTTATCTCCTTGGCTGTATTTTACTGTATTTAATTCTTTCTTTATTGAAAGAGTTTTTCTGTTGTTCCTACAACCAACATTGTTCTCTTTCAACCATTCTTAAAATGTTAGCATTCCTACAGGTACTGTCTTAGGCACTCTACTGATTCTATTCACTCTCTCTGAGCATTCTTATTTACTTCCAAAGCTTTAGTTAAACCTATATGCTAATAAATTACAAATCTACATCTCAAGCCCTGATTCCTTTCCTGAGTTCTAGATTTATATATCTCCTGACTACTGCCTATCATATATTCTACTTAACATTTTACCACCAACAATGAAACAATGACTAAATCCTAGTTTTTATCCTCTTGTTTCCTAAACCAATGCGTCTTTTGCTTTCATTAACAAAGAATCTGGTCAGACCAATGTGGCTCCCAGGAATTTTGGCAATAGCTCCTAAACACTCCTCGCACCCTGGCCTTTTCTTTCTGTTACCCTTCACACTGCAGGCAGAATGGTTCTTCCTAATACAGATACAACTCTATCACACCCTTGCTTAAAACAGACTTCCAACTGGTTATTGTATAACTCAAAGTGCTTGTGTTAGTTATAAGTACCCTCATTATCTGGGGTTTTCTTATTCTATCAGCTTCACCCCAGTCAGCATTCTTCCCTTTATATTCTGGATACTCAATATATCAAATATCTTTAACTTTTATGTTATGCATGGCCATTTCTTTTTCTTGCCTAGAATCAGCCCATTCACACATTTCACCCTTAAGTAGAAAGTGCGAGAATTGAAGCAACAAGTATAGCCTACTCTTCCAAAATGTGTGATGATAAAAGAAAGAAAAAAAGATGCAGGTAGGATCAAGGAAAGATTTTTAAAATCATCTGATATATGATGACAAATGGAAACCAAACTTTGGAGGGTGAACATGAAATAGAGTGTACAGATGTTGAATTATAATACTGTACATCTGAAATTTATATAATGTTATTAACTAAATGTTACCTCCATTAAAAAAAATTAATTGAAAGAGAAGATCACATTTGGTGGCTGAAAAGAAATATCCAGTGGAGTTAGAGACTCTGTTGATGCATAAAAGCAAGGGATGATTTCAGAAATCAGTTCACAAAGAAGAGAAGGGATTGACCTGAAAACTTAGGTATTAGTAATGAGTTTTCTGTGAAAAAAAAACAAAAACAAAAACATGGAGCAAGAAAGAATAAAATTAAACAATTTATAGCTGAATGTTATAGAAGTGGAAGTATAGATGGGAGGCAGGAAAAATTTCCTGAATCTTTACAGATGAGTAGAAATTTCATACTGGTGAGACTGCAGGGAGAAGTATTAATGTCAACCAAAAATAGAAGAAAAGGGCATTGTATTGGGCATGATAATTAGAACTGTTTCAGTGTGGATGCTGTTAAAATGCAAGGTAGATGGTGCAAGAGATAATATAGAAAAGGAAGGAGGGGATCAAATTATATTGAGATATTAATAAATGTGGACTTCATTTTCTCATGGGTAAGAGGGAATTGTGGAAGATGTTTAGGCAAGAGGACAATGTGGGAAGTTCTATGCTGAGAATAGTTGATTCTGGCACCTATGGGGAGGAGGGATTATATAGGTCTAGGGAGAGACATATATCCAATTGCAAACCTGCATAGTAGTCTAACAAGAAGTGTAGGACAGAGAGTCAACAGAGTCAACACATATTGGGGAAATAATTAAATAAGACCTTGTGATTGATTAAGGATTTAGAAAAACTGAGGAATCCAAAAAACTTTGTTTCTATTTTGGATGATTGGACAAAATTTGATTTCACTTACTAAAGAAATACAAGAGTAAAGCAGATATTAGAAGGGAAAGATGAGTTCAGTTTTGAGCATGTTGAATTGCAGGTTTTTGTCTGATCTGGGATAGAGAAGTTCAATGGATTGTTGGATAATACGGAAGTGGATAATATCAAGGAGGTAAGTAAGCTGGTGGGCTAAGAATGTAAGGAGAGTAGACAGAAGATTAGACAGAGAACTGATCAGAGAGGAGGAGGGAAATCAGGACAGTGTGGGGTCCCACAATTCAATAGTACAGACAAGGACATTGTCCACAGTTTCAAACACAGCAGTTGTGCCAAATAAGCTAAGCTCATAAAAAGGTGCATTAGACTTAGAAAATTGAAAGTCCTTTTGGATTTTAGTAAGATCCAGAGGAATAGAGAAAGTAGAAGCTGGAATATAGTGGGCTGAGAAGTAAATAAGACCCAAGAAAATGATGCAGTGGGACAGTAAGATTAGACTATTTTGAGGATTCTGTGGGTGGGAGAGACAGACAAGAAAATGAAGCCTAATAACCTTTGAGGAAAGAAATCTGCCAGCTAGATTGGGGAGGTGGTTTTATAGGTAAGAACACATGAAAATCACAGGCATGAAACAACTTGGTTTACTTAGAAAACACAAGAAAGTTTAGCATCATCAAAGCATTGAAGGGCATGGAATGGTCGGATATAACAAAATGTATGGGGGGAGGGGGAACAGGAGTCAGATCAGACCCTTTTAAGCCTTAGCAAACAAAAGGAACTTCATTCTGGGGTAATAGGGAGCCAGTGACCGATTTTCATCATCCTAGTTGTGATTTCCACCAGCAGAATGAGGAGTGAGAAAAGGCTGGAGGGCAAGGTGAGCAGATCAGGAAGGAAGATCTTTAAATAGTACAGGAGGGAGAGCACAGCGTAAGTTAATAGCAGAAACAGGATAGGGTAAGAATTATCAAGAATTGGAGATGACATGGATGTGGGGAAGGAGGCATGGAAGAAATAGAAATTAAAGAAAAGACCATTGTTTCTGGTTTCAGTGATTAAGGGGAGTGCAATACCACCAATTATAGAAGTGAACAGAAAGGGGGAATTGTGTTTGGAAGGAGAAAAAAGTCATGATTGCAGTTTGGAATATGTACATTTGAGGTTCCTTTTAATGTTCCCAAGGGGAAAAACCCAGGCACGTTCCTGATCCTAACATGTCTGGTGCACTGGACACACCATGGAGCCCAAAGTCAAGTAGAACTGGAGATCATGGAGAGTCTGAGCTGAAATTCACTGCATTGAGGAAATTCCGAGAGAAAAAGGATGGCAGTTCTTATTACCCTTCACACAATTCAATCTTGTTCAAATGATCCTTCTTTAGGACAGAACTGGCTGTGGTAATTAAGCCTTCAATGGGGGTCACGATTGAATTTAACCAACTATGGTTTAGAATAATTCGAGGCTCAGAACCAATAGATCTGATGGATCCTTACAATCTCTCTTGCTCTGCTCCCTGTGGCAGGTTACTCACCACAAAGGTATAGAAATTGAATGGGTGGACCTGAACCCAGGGACTCTGGGAACTACATAAAAACAGAAGATTAGGCAGTGGGTTGGGGAGTTAGCCAGCGGAAAAGAAACAAAGCAGCCTAAAACCTGAGATTAAAATCTACCTGCCATGCTATGGCCCAGGCAAAAAAAAAAGCTGTTCTGAACCTTGCCATTTCACATGGTCAGCTTATGCTGCTTTGTGACCCTAACATTCATGTTAACCTGATGGCACACTCATTTTGGGAATGGACGACTAGTGTCATAAATTGGCTTTTACGCCATCTCTCTCTTTCCCCCTGGCCTTGATCCCTGGAGATTGAATTGCTTCCAGGTCAATGTGAACCCTAGAGTGAATCTTCAGACAGGGTATGATTTACTTAGAACATCGGTATTGTGCAAGAAAGCAATCTCTTCTCCATTTTAACCACAGTGTCATTTTGCCCTAGAATAACTCACGGCAATTTCTCATGTGTTTTTTTTCCAGACACCCCTCTCTCTACAACCCCGAGTAGCATTTCCAGTGGGAATTTAAGAAGCTCTAAATTGCAGCCAGGGAGTAATTTTTCATTTAGAAGGATGGGAATCCCTGAAAGGTTTTGGGTTATGGAGGACTAAAGAACAAGCAAGAATCATGTGGCTAAAGTAAGAATTTCCCAGGGAAATATTTCAGGCGACTGAACAGAGAATAGAATGCATTCCAGGTTTAAAATCTTTGCCTCTGGTTTTATTATCTTTGTGATTAAAAATAACAATAATAGGAAAATAAATCTCGACAAATATTGTTGGAATTTGTTAGCAAGTTGATGAAGCCAAGTTCATCTATGCTTTTACGTGCTTTAATATAAACATTAACATATAACCAAAGGACATAGTTGTACTTTATATTAAGCATGACCATATGAAATTTTACAAACTTAAAGCATAATAACTGTAATCCTGGCAAGGGCTAAAATTTATCATTACCAAACACTTTCCACTCTAACCTCATTTCTTCTTGGTTGAAATTTGTACAAATGCTTTTCCTCTAAGGGGCAGGGGTTTCTCTGCTCAGAGGTGAGATGACTTTCTAAAAAGATAATTTGAAGGCTTCTGAGTCACTTTTTAGTCATAAGCACAAAAAGCAATAACCCTTACTGAACTTTTAAAATGTCAGTATTCTTGAACTTTATACACCAAGACCCATGGAAAAAAATTAATTTATTTTTCAGGTAAAAATTTAAATGTTTTAAGAATGGCTGAAACTCACATTAGAATATTAAATATGGTCATGATAACTGAGTAATTTTGAAAAGGTTTATAGAGATTGGCATATTAAGCAAAAAACATGCATGAAAATATATGCATGAAACAGGTATTTTATTAGATCAAAATTTTATGAATTTAAGAATACAAATACTAAATCAGGCTAGTATCTTTATTGAATTATTTTATACATGTGCAGAGTTTTGTAAGTCAAATTGTTTTTACAAACCTTATCCTAAAATCTGATGTCCTACTTCACATCTACTCTGCATGCTGCTGCCCTGAAGTGACTACTGACAATTCTTTAGCAATTCATACTGATATCCACCTCCATAGGTAAATAAACATTTACGGTGGCCTCTAGATTTTTCATTCTTAGGCATTATCAATTAATTTTCTATTGGAAAACGAGAAGCATTTTCACATCTCCCCGTTACCTGCATCCCTTTCCCTGCATCCTCCAATGCAGTTATTTCACACTTTAATTATGCTCATTTAAAGCATGATTGACTTTGTTTTTCCTGAAGTTAATAATTGTGTCTTTTTTATTTGCTTTCATGAGTTTCTGTCATTATCATTAGTGTTTTCCAAGCTCTTGATGTAAATTAAGAAGACTCTTGAATGCTCTTTGACATGGTCAAGCACTTCAGGGAACAAACAATTGAGTTGCGTTTCTTCTTTTCTTGCAGCTTCTTCCTTGAGTCCACTGCCCTTGGCCAACCTGGAAGTCGAGCTCTATGCCTGCTCCTCAGCTACAGTCCTGCAAGGTAATTTACTCTGGGTCCTCAGAGGGCAGGCATCTTTCTCTTTCATGTTTTGTTTCTGTTTTGGTGGAGAACAACCTCTAATGCAATGCCACATGGAGTGGGGTCTGCAAACCACTACTGATCCAAAGGCTATCATTGCTTGTGATAAGACAAGAACAGAAATCAACAGTAAGCATTGAAAAGCATTTCCACTAGTTCTATATTGCCACTCTGTCCACACATTTGAACCAGCCATGGATCAGTTCAGGCATCCTTGAACTAGCATGGAAAGACACAACAGGCAGGTGCAATAGGGCCACATCACACTGGGTGATATTTTAAGGGTTAGTCTGTAATAATCCAAGAGTGTATAAAAATATTTTAAAAGTGAACATTAATTTCAACTTACTTTATAATGATTTAAGTAATCATTTCTAAATAGAGTTTATCCTTTAAATAAGAATTATATAATTTGTATTATTTATTGTCGATCCTAAATTACTGATGGTAAAACAAACTCTACTGAGTTTTAGTTGAGAAGAGCCATAGATTTTCTGAATGTGGCAGTTGAGGGCAAAGGGATCCCAAAGAAATAAAGACCAAAGAGTTCGTGCTAATTTACTTATAAGCATGTACTGAGGTTGGTCTTTTAAAATAATAACTGATGATGGTCCATCTTTTATTTCAGTCATCTCTATGTTCAATTTTAATGACAAACATGTACATATTTCACAATTCTTTTTTCCTTATGCTGTTTGTTCTGATTATGTTTATTAAAATGTAATTTAATATCTATTGAATCTGATAAAACTTTGGTCTATAGCTCATTTTCTCTTGTCTTCATTTTTAGTTGTATTTCACGAAGGAATGTTGCATGTGAAGCACAGTTGTGATAACTTTTGAAGAAAGGAGAAGGATGCACAGCTATATTGGGAGGACAGAGGGAGGGTGCAGGAGGGGTCACGTGGAATTGAGCAAAATTTTTGAGACTGTGCATGTCTGACAATATTTCCATTCTACCCACATGCCTTCTGGGTAGTATGTCTAGGTGTGGATTCTGAAATCTGATAAAGAATAGCTATTAAAAACTTAAGCAAACATCACCTATATTAATAAAATATTGTAAACATTTTCTTTGATATTGAGAATGAGACAAGGACATCCATTGTCACTATTTTTATTCAAAATATACTGCAGGTCCTAGCCAGTGCAAAAGGCATGTGTTAGAAACAAGAATCATAGGACAGATGTAAATAAATAAAACTTTGATTATTCATATATGATATGAATGTGTACATTTAAAACTCCAAATGACTCTCCAAACAGACTGTAGAATCAATAAGTAAATTTACCAAAGTGCTGGATGCATGGTCAATATAAAAATACTCAATGTATTGCTTTGGAAAGTGTCTTTCAGTGGTTAGAGTGTTGGCCCAAGACTCAAAGAGCACGTACTTGGGTTACAGGTTCCACGCCCTGGTTGTGTGCCTGCAGGAGGCAACCAATTGATGTGGCTCTCTCACATGGATGTTTCTTTCTCTCCTCTACCCCCTTCCCCTTCCTTCCACTTTCTCTAAAATCAATTGAAAAAATATCCTCCAGAGAGGATTAACAATAACAAAAATACTCAATATATCCAAATAAAATTTAAAATAATTATATTTACCAAGGCTTCTTTAAAAAATAATACATAGGAATAAATCTAAGGGAAGATATGTAATATCTTCTTACTGGAAATTATAAAAATTATTGTGAGCAAAACAGAAGACCTATATAAATGGAGTTAGAGCCCATGTTCTTGGATTGGGAAACTGAATATTGTGAAGGGCCAAATACAGCTAAGGCAATCTGGAAAAAGAACAAATCCAGTAGGCTAACAGTACTAAGTGTCAAGGTTTATTTTAAAGCTATAGTAATTAAGGCAACGTAGAATCGGTCAGAGGTAGACAAACTAATGGAACAGAACAGAGTCCCAAGACAGACTTGTATACATATCTCACTTAATTTATTATAAAGGTGACACCACAGTACAATGGGGAGGAGGGTTGTCAGTATAGATTAAAAAATGGTGATAGAGCCCTAGCCGGTTTGGCTCAGTGGATAGAGCATCAGCCAGTGGACTGAAGAGTCCCAGGTTCGATTCTGGCCAAGGGCACATGCCTGGGTTGCAGGTTCGATCCCCAGTAGGGGGTGTGCAGGAGGCAGCAGATCAGTGATTCTCTCTCATCATTGATGTTTTATCTCTGTCTCCCTCTCGCTTCCTCTCTAAAAATCAATAAAAGTATATTTAAAAGAAAAAAAAGAAAAAATGGTGATAGAGTAATTGGAAAAAATAAATAATTCTTTGCCCTGTATGTTGTACATAAGTAAAAATTAAAATAGATTTTTTTGTGTGTGAAAACATAATAAGAATATAAATTGAAAGTCCTAAAATTAACTGAATTTTACATATCACTGACAGTAATAAAATACTTTCACATATTATTACTTCATTTGATTTTTATGAAAACCCAGTGAGATACACATGGCAGACATTATGATGTCTGTTCTATAATGAGGAAACAAAATTTTAAGGAAATTAAGGAATTTGCTGACAATTACGTTAAACGTCATCCTGCCCAGTGCCAATAAGATTTGAGAAAAATAAAAATTCATCAGGTTTAAGTAATATGTTTAAGTTTATATCCTGTGCTTCAGTTTTCTCCTTTGTCATAGGTTAGCAGGGATATTACAAAAAGTAATATGATCTATGTGAACAAGTCTGCTATAATGCCTGCCATTTAGGAGGCACTCAATATATGTATATCAACCTCTCATCGTCGTCCATCCTGAAGTCCACTGGCCTGTCAGGAGTGTAGATGGGCCTGGAATGAATGTCTCTAGTACAAGACAACATTCCAGGATGCCTCTGATAAATGACAGTGATAAGGCTCAGTGATAAACTATTTTTAGTGAAATCGGCCACCTGTGCAATGTGAAACTTGTCACTGATCAAACAGCAAAATGGAAAATTGCTAGAAGGTGACAGGATATTTTACAGAAGCAAATGTTCCAATTTTCAACACATTTCACAAAGTGCTTTCTCTGTGTCTTCATTTCCTCTTATGAGAATCTGAGCTTTTTTTCTTTTTTATTTTTTCTGTGTCCTCTGTCAGTCTTGTTCTGGCTTAGACTTCAGAGCCTCTCAGTTTTCTCTCCTGGCCTCCTAGTGACAGTGTCATCATTGTTCCTGAGACCATGATTAGGACCAGTGATGATTGCATGACAAGCCTTCCCAGGGGAGGGGTGCTCACTGTTCCAGAACTTTTGTTTTATTTCAGTGAACACGACCAAGAATTAGGTTAGAGCAGAACTGACCATCACCTGGAAGTATTGTTTTGTTTTGTTTTTATTGTGGGGGGGGGGGAGAAGGAAAGGTGCCCCTACCCCTTAAATAATCATTAACTTTATAGTTTGAAACTAACACATGAAAATATTTTGTTTATAGATAAGTCAAAATCATTTTCTGGAGATGTACTGATCACAAGTCATATCATTTAAAGACTGGGAATGACTTTAAAAATCACTAGTTCATCTAGCTAGTGTGGTTCAATGGTTGAGCATTGACCTGTGAACCAGGAGGTCACAGTTTGATTCCCAGTCAGGGTTGTGGGCTCTATTCCCAGTAGGGGGCATGCAGGAGGCAGCTGATCAATGATCCTCTTTCATCATGGATGTTTCTATTGCTCTATCCCTCTCCCTTCCTCTCTCTGAAATCAATAAAAATATTTTTTAAAAATTTCACTAGTTCAAGGTTGTAAACTCAAGTGCCTATGAGAGCCAAACAAGTGTCATGAGGGAAGACAACGGTGTAACAATCACAGCCTCCTAGGGTGGTGGGAATACATGCTAGTAGCCCTCATAATACCCAGCATAGCCTTGCTCCTTATTAACAGAAATCCTAGTTTATTCAGAATGGAAAGCCCAATTAAAATACTCATTTGTGTAAGACCCCTTGCAAATTGTGGTCACACAACACAAATGGGACAATAAGATACAAACAGAAGTCTATCGGGTAGGACCACTTAGAAAAATGGTTTTTCCAGGGGGGAAGGACAGTCCCAGCAGGTACGTGACTTTTTCCGTTTGCTTCTCTTTTTGTCTAAAATATGGCCATGACACCTGGAAATAGAGCAGCCGTCTTGTGGCATGAACACAGAAGCCACACATTAAGATGGTGATACAGGAACAAACTCGGTCAACAGATATATTTTGAGTATTTACTGTGTGGCAAGCACTGAGGAAAAGCAAAACTTTATTCTCATGGACCTTAAATTCTAAGGGGTAGTAAGAAATAGACATTAAGGATGGCGGTCCTAATGAGTTTTATGAAGAACAAACTTAGGACAAGGTAAGAAGGTAGATGTTAATGTGAGCCTGGTACTAATTTAGATAGGGAAGCAGGCAAAAGTTTCTCTGATAGAGTGACATCGAAGCACATATTCTTACATGATGTAACTGAAGATCCACGGTCTATATTACTGCCAAATCTTAGGGGAAAGAGAGGTCCATGACCCCTTATGTTTTCTAAACCCCAAATGAAATACTCACTTTTTGGCGAGTCATATTGTTCCCTAGAATATTAAAGATTCTAAGTAATCCTGAGGTAAATAAACTTATTTAACTTTGTTTAATCCAGAACTTCCAAATTCATTTGACTTGGAAACTTTTCTTGGAGTTAGGCCCATCAACCACCTCTGGAAGAATTCCAGTCACAGTCATGGGAAATGCTGGTTATAATAGCCCTAGGATACAAACAATTAACTATTGCTGAGGCCTCTCAGGAATCAACTGAAACTGACCCATTTGTTTTTTAAGTTCTCATAAATAAACATTTTTACTCAAATAAAATTAGTGCCCAGATCATGGTGTTCTATTAGTTAGCAAGTAAAAATAAACAAAGAAAAAAAAATTACAAGGACTAGTGATACTATGGTAAAAGTAAGAATTGGGAGTTTACCATGATTTAAAAAAAAAAGAAACTATTAAAGAAAAATCTAACATTTCAAGGAGAATAATGCTCTTCCCTATTTGCCACTGAATACCCTATCTCCTTTTCCTACACTGTATTTCTCTATTTTCCCACATTTTAGTTCCAAGGTATATATTTGTCCTGTGTTTGTCTCTCTCTCCATCACTGTGCTGTGCATTCCATAAAGCAGAGCAGATACTAAATTTTGTTCAACTTTCAATTCTAAATGCCTAGCATAGGACATGGTACATGCTAGGTGCTGGGTTAAAATATAAGTATATTCAGAATGAATATTAGGGTAGTCTGCTCACTAGCTTCACATTTGAGCTCATTGTTTAAAGCTAGTCCAGGGAACAGACTCATTGAAAGTTTTCTATCTTCTTAGCTTACTTGTCAATATTAAGTTTTCTTTCCCTTACATTAATGTAGCTTCAAAGTTTTCACACAATTTGAGTATACTACATCTAATTGCTAATGAAGAAAAAAAGGGTAATATCTTAGACTGGGTAAAGGTGTATAGTTTCTAATATCCTATATAATAAAAGCCCAGTGACTGAAACGGTGGAATGACCAGAACAACCAGAGACCAGAACGATTGCAGCCCCTTGCCCTGGCCGACCCTCCCCCCCTGCAACACCCCGATTGGGGACGTGGCTGGCCTGCAAACCTCCTGTGGCCCCTTGCCCCAGCCTGTCCTGCCTCCCAGCAGGGACCTCCCACCCTGATCCAGGACCCCCATTAGGGCAGGCCAGATGGCCCCCACCCGTGAACCGAGCCTCTATCCTATATAATAAAAGGGCAATGTGCAAATTGACCCTAATGGTGGAACAACCAGAATGACTGCTGGACCAGTCACTATGAGGTGCACTGACCATCTCTTGGTCCTTTCCCCCCAGCTGGCAGGCTCTGATCGCCCAATGGTGAATGGGGAACTGGGGTGGGTGGTGGTGGGGGGTGGGGCCAGCGAGTGGGTGGAATGGCTGACCTCTTGGTTCCTACCCAAAGCTGGCAGGCTGCAATTGCCCGATGGTGAATGAGGAACTGGGGTGGGTGATGGGGGACACAGGTGGTACCAGGCCAAGGCCTCTGCCCTGCTGGTCACCCCACACACAGAGGGTGACCCACAGTGGGGGCGGGGTCGGCGAGCGGGTGGGAACAGCTTACCTCTTGGTCCCTTCCCCCGGCCGTCAGGCTCCAATTGCCCAATGGTGAATGGGGAACCGGGGGTGGGTGGTGGTGGGGGGCGGGGCTGACTGCAGGCAGCCAGGGAAGGTGGCCCTGATTGCAGGCCAGATAATTTTAAATTATATGTTCAAATTAAGAAAATCAACCTATTGGATATAATAGCAAGAAATGTACATTTTCCAACAAATATTGGTATATATATAGCTACAGGATAATGGGTATAAAGTGATTAATAATCATGTCTAGGAAACAGTGCTTCTGTTTAATATATATATTCAGGGAGTATCCTACAGAATTAGATGTAAGTTTCCCTATTTCTATATATTTATTTCAATACCAGAATCTTCTGATTACCATGTATTTTCCATGCAATTTAAGATCCCCTCTTATACTCAGTTTTTCAAATGTTTGCCTTTAGTCAGATATTTACTTGTCCACATCAATCTTAGAATCATTTGATCATATTCTATGAAAGAAGGCTTTTGTTAAGATTGAATTACTCTTATATTAATTCAAAGAAAATTGACATCCTTAGCAAAACAACCTCACATAGTTCAATTATTACCTTATGTGCTTCAAGAAAATGTTTTATAATTTTGTTCATGGAGGTAACACATATTTATGCTATTCTTAAACATTTATTTTGTTTCTACTATATTTTGATAGATAATTTTCAAGATGGAACAAAATATTTTTGTAAATTAATTTTTAAATGACTCTCTTGCTGAACTCTGAGTAGTTCTAATACCCCAACCTCCACCCAAATGGTTATCTTGATGTCTGTAGATATATATAATTTAAAAATGCACAAATATTGACCATTTTGCCTCCTTTTTTTATCATCATTGCACCTTTTTGTTGTTCTTTTCTAATATACTACAGGCCCGGTGCACGAAATTCGTGCACGAGGGGAGGGTCCCCTCAGCCCAGCCTGCACCCTCTCCAATCCAGAACCCCTTGGGGGATGTCCAACTGATGGTTTAGGCCTGATCCTGCTGGCTCCTAATCGCTCACCTACCTGCCTGCCTGGTCGCCCCTCACTTTCCCCCCCTGCCAGCCTGATCACCCCTCACTGCCTCTGCGTGCCGGCCTGGTTGCCCCCAACTGCTCCCCCCGCCCCACCAGCCTGGTCACCCCATGCAGCCTGCTTGTTCAGTCGTTTGGTCGTGCCTCACTAACCCCCTGTCGGCCTGGTCGTAGGCAGCCATCTTGTGAGGGTGTAATGGGTTAATTTGCAAATTACCTCTTTATTATATAGGATGAGTAGGCTCTTAAAGAATAATATTAAATAGTGATGGTGATAGTGTCATTCATTTCATGTTCTCTACTTTAATGAGATTTCTTCTACTGTGATGCAACTCATTGGTTGTATTTGATCACCCCAATCATATTAGGGAAATATACATTACCATTTCAAAAATTTTTTCAATAAGAATGATAAGAAATTTTATCAAATACCTTTAATATATATTAGGTTTCATGTTTTTCTTCTTTAACCCATTAATATGATGAATTATGTAAGTAGATAAGCAGATATCCTAATATTAAACATTTTTGCATGCTTGAATGGACTTTACATAGACATGTTTTAATATGTTGATCATAAAATATATATTTTGGTATTGTTTCCTTTCTATAGCACTCTTTAAATGCTTAAGGAAACATGAAGAATTCTTAAATGATTTTTTGATGACACTGGTAATAAAACTATTGAGGCATTGAAAAGTTTACCCTGGTAAGACCCTGAATTGGCAGTAGCATCTTGTTGTATCAGCAAGTTCCTATAAATCTTGGTTCATCCTTGACTCTCTGACCATACATTTCAGATGAAGTCTTCATGTCACAAATTAATGATCGATGTAGGATAATGAGAAATCTCCTGGTTTAAGATGTAGTAGTCAATTGTTAATGATATGTTTCTTCCAGATTATCTTGGTCGCTGCCAGCAATACATTTAAAGAGAACATTTTAGTGCCAGTTCTCAATATTGGCATATAAAAACATTTTTATAAACTACTCTGAATGATGAAGGAAATTGGCAAACAACCAAGGCATTGTGTTCCAGGGCCAGGAATGTGATTCTGGAATATGTCCACTGTGGTTTTCACTACAGAGTAATTTGTATAATTTGGAAAACAAGCCATAACACTCTGTGTGGGTATAGGTTATCCAAGGTAACTCCTCTGTCAAATAAGAAACAATATTAACAATCCTAGACTCATGAAATAACAAGTATTACCAGATATTAAAGCTAATGAGAAACACAGAAGGTTGTTTCCCATTTATGTATATGTGTATATGTGTGTTTTATATGTATGTATTATATAATATACTAGAGGCCTGGTGCATGAAAGTTCATGCACTGGAGGGGGTCCCTCAGCCCAGCCTGCCCCCTCTCACAGTCCAGGAGCCCTCCGGGGCGGGAGGTGACCCAGCGATCAGGGGAAAGCAACACCCTCATCACACCTCTGCTGCTGCCATTGCCGGCAGCACAAGCCTCGGCCGGCCCTGGTTACCTGAGCCTTGAGTGGCCCTGGGCAGCTGGGGGACAGAGGGGACTGGGGGGCTCTGGAGGCAGGCATGCAGAGCAGCTGGACCCGCTTAGGGGCGGGACCGGCTGTGCCGTGCACCTGCCGCTCTGGCGGGGCTGAGGGGACTGGGCACTGCCATCTTGTGGCTGTGGGCACTTCCATCTTTGTGAGGGTGTGACAGTCAATTAGCATATTCCCTCTTTATTAGATAGGATTATTCAATGGGTGCAAAGACACTTTATTTACTTATGCTTAAAATACCCAACTATTAATATGCTAATGGTGTGGGTGAAGAATAAAAAACAACTCAGGCTCATCTAAAAAGCTTGTTTTAATAGGAGCATTAACTATTCACATTATGATACTGCTGTGGAAACCTTGCTTGCAAAAGACAGAATGAACAGAGTTTAAAGAGAGCTGAGGTTTTAAATAAAGACCTTCACAATTGTAGCAATCTGGGACTATCATTTGTCAACCTTGCTTCTGGGACATAACAGTGTGTTATTTAATGTTAGGTGTTCTTATTTATATAATTATGTGTCTTAGCTGTAATCTGAAGGTTGAGGTGATGTTAAAATGCAGGTAGAAAACCGTAAACAAGTTAGATGAAAATAAGTGAGGGTTTTTGCCAAAGCTGTTTTATGTGCAATTATAAAGCAGGGTGTTTGTCTGTGTTCAGTGTTTATCTCCTTCTGTGCCTTCTTGCTTCTTCATTGGCATAGCTACCTGCACTGCAGGTAAATACCCCACCCCCCAACCTCTTACTGCCCTACCAAAACTTTTCCCATATTCATCATTTGGAAAGTGAAGATGAGATTCCATCTTAATGAGGCTACATCCTAGGTAAGCATGATCTGGGCCAGGCACCACCTTAAAGTGATATTAATCATGTTCACAGTCTGCAACAACCATTGTGCTATTACTGCAAAGTAAATACATCGTTTTCTTGTAAAACAACAAAAAAGATGATCTTGCATTTTAATAGGACTTAAAACTGTAAATTAGACAGATATAACTCAAGTAGAGTAAATAGAGGGTTACCCCAGTATGTAGACATGGTTCTTTGTAGGGAGGGATGGAAAGAGTTTGGGGA
Source organism: Plecotus auritus (assembly GCF_963455305.1). Classification (NCBI taxonomy): domain Eukaryota; kingdom Metazoa; phylum Chordata; class Mammalia; order Chiroptera; family Vespertilionidae; genus Plecotus; species Plecotus auritus. The sequence continues at coordinate 29,027,061 of NC_137776.1, forward strand.
AGGGACCAGGAATCAGATCCTTTTAGAATCTTTCAAAACCCATCACATGTCAATGACTTTACCAATCTATATTCAATAGTTTGGATCTACAGGCGCGTTTATTTTCTTTTTATCTTTACAAGTGTCATAAAAATATGTTTCCAAGAACAAAATATCAACATAACTAAAGATAAACCTTCAAAATTGATTGGGATTTCCTTCATTTGTGGTTAAAAGCACTACAGCTAATGGCTAATACTTCTGAAGACCCCAGAAACAAATGACCTACACAGGCTTAGAGAGAGAGACCTACTCCATTTTAATTGTTTTATTTCAGGGGGAAAGAGGACCAAGTATGTCATATCACTTCTTGTTTGTATTGTCATGAAGGAACAATTATACTTTTCTACCATCTTGACAATTTTGCCACTCTTGAAAAAGTTGAAACACGTACCAAAAGGTGATGTCTTAAAATTTTATAATCAAGGTATTCCAGCTGAAAGAAAAGAAAAGGTCAATCTTTTTTCCTCCCCAATAAAAGTACAAGCAAATATTCCTATAACTAGATAGTACCAGAAACTATTAACAAACATGAAATGTGGAATGAAAAAGGGAACCTGGTGAAGTGATAGTAAACTCAAACTGGGATATTTTAAGATAAGGTTAAGACAACTTACATAGGACTGTGAAGAATAGTTTGCAAAGGCTCCTTAAAACCAGCTTTAGAAAAAAAATCAATTAGCAGACAAGCTAAATGATTAGAAGAAAGAATCAGGATGAATCGGGATGAAAATGAAAATATCATGAAGTATAAAAAATGAAATTAAGAAAGCCAAATATTTCCCCATATAATTATTACCCAAATAATTCATTATTCATAAATTAATATTTGGCTTTGTACCACAAATAAATGCGATGTTTTATTTGAAACCACAGCACATTCCTAAAGCATTCATTTTAATTCCCAATCTGTCTTCCATCTCCATTTTCTATTTTCATCTTTATTTGATCAGCCTGATAGTTGTCTGGCTTGTCATTGCAAATGCATGTATACTACACACATATATGATTGGCTTAAAAAATAACTGGAACAGAGAAAATCAATCCAGTTTGAGATCTCTGACTAAAATGTCATTTTTGGTGGCATTCTTCGCTCAAGATCTTTTATGGAGAAGCTCAACCCTCAGCACAGTGCTAGCTGGTGGATCACTATTCATGGAATTCTTTAAGAATGAGATTTGGAAATTCAAGAACACTGCCACGCTACCCAGTTCCCCCCTGAGATTAAAAAAACACACACAAAAATACAATGCCATTTTGGGGTAAGAGAAACCAAGAATAAACTTTCCTACATTCCTATTACTAAGTGCTAATTATTACATTTTGGAGGATATGATTGCTACCACAATAGTGAATTTGCAAGAAGAGAGTGTGAGAAGAAACAGGAGCTCTTCTAAAGAAGTAGGCAGAGAATGTTTACAAAGGACATTCTAGCCTAAGACAAATAGCGGTTTCTCAAAATGTTAAATATGTGCTCAAACCATGAGAAGGCTGAGAAAGTGTTTCCAAATGGAGGCTGTGAGAGAATATGGTGCTGGGAAGAATGGGAAAATAGAGCAAAAAAATTTTTTTTCATCTCATTTCAGTTAGGGTTATAGTTGGGGTTTTAGCCACATAAAGCACACTCATTGAATTTTCTCAAATGGTCTATATTTTTGGAAGGTGATGTTTTTAGAGGAAAATTGATTTTTAGTGCTAAGCGGGAGGCTGGGCTTCAGGATGGAAGGGAACATAACAAAGGGTGCATCCCTTTGAGAGAGAAGTTAGGATTCATCAAAAGACAGGGTCCACTCTTCATTTTCTCCAGGTTCTGACATCAAACAAGGATCACAAAGAGCATGGCTTTGTTTTTAATTTTTCTAATGCAAATTTCAGCTGACAGTGTTAAAGAAAGTGATTTCTATATCATAGCATCCAGCATACTTAATCCAGTGGGCTCAGGACACAGACAGAATTGGAGGATCCACATTCCACTTTTTATCAGCTGTGTGACTTTGAACAAATCACTCAACATCTCTGTGCCACAACATCTCATCTTTAAAGTCAGAATAATGATTCCTTTCTCATATGGATGGGTAAGCATTAAGTAAAATGACCTGTAGATAAGTGCTTGGCCCTTAGCTTGGCACATCCCAAGTGATCAATAAATGTAATCTATCATTATCATTATAATTATTGAGTTTATGTATGATTTTTGGAGTAAGATTGATTATTAGAGGCAGAAAATGAGAATTCATTTTTTAGTATCTTATAGCTTACCCTTTTCAAGGAACTCAGAATATTTCAATAGAAATTTCTTAATAATAAGTGGCTTTTATTTAATTGTGAAATATGAACTAATTTCTTTTTCAAAGGAATATAATTAAAATACACTTTATAAACATTTTTTTTGGTTCAGAACTTAATAAAAATCTTCCTGGTATTGTAAATCTCACCTTGGAATTTTGAGTTCCAATTTGCAAAAAAATTAAAGTAAAAAAATAAAGCAAAAAGCAATTATCATAAACAGACAGTATCAACGATATGAACTAAAACAAATCATCTATCACCCAGTAACTGGGTGATAAATTATTTAATTTAAAGAAAGTTTTACATTTATTCTTATTATTCTTTTATAGGATAGAGCCTGTAAAGAAGACTAGTAAAATTATATGGATATGTATAAATATTTATTAAATAAATAAAATAAAAAAACATATTGCTATTCCTCACATGCTTCATTTACAATAATGGCTACTTCTTATTTTTATTTTTTTTTTAATTTCTTTATTGATTGTGGTATTACATTTTCTTCTTAGTTATTTTTAATCTGCCATCACTGGATTGCTAAACTCCTTCCAAATATTTTATCTCCAGGATTTTCAGTAAGAGTTTTGATACAGCTAAGATGTATGTCTCAATGTGGGTGGTTTTTTTTTTCTTGTCTGAAACAGAAGGAATGACACTAAGTATTAATTAAAGGAATAAACACGTGGATGAGTGAATAAATGAATAAACAACTTGAATAAATGAATACCCTCTTCCATGTTCAAGGCCCGTTTAAGTCTCTGAATTGTTTACTTATTTTCTCTTGCTCAGAGTGGTCAATAGACATAAAAAAATTTCCATGCCTGACAAAAAACAAATAAAGTGATTGTTTAATTTTAATTTTTTTAATCAATAATCTACTCACTTCAACATTGCCAGTTCAGCACAGGCATTCTCTGTGACTACATTTGCCCAGTCTGTTACATCACCCCTCCTCCTGCTCTCCTCGGGCTGGGCTATGTCACCTCCACCCTTTTCTTCATCTCCCTCAAGGGATGCTATTCACCTCAGACTTCTGCTTTGCCATCTTACAACATTCAGTGTCCTCATTCTCTAATTATCCCATTTTAGAATGTCTCAAAAAGTTTATATATATACTCCAAAACTTGAGCAACCATGGAGGTATGCAACTTCATGGTTCAGAAGTAAATAGATGTCAATAGAACTTAGGATAAGGTGAATGGCAGTATGTATAAGGGCAGGAATGGATTATAATGCACCCAGCATTTGTTAGTATATCCTTTTAGCAATTAAGTATAGTGTGTTCAGTTTGCATCACTTGTATATGGATGCCATCCCTTTGCTAGTTGTTATTATTGATATTTTATTTTCTCATTTAAATAAAGGGTAGAATCCTAAAGCTTATATTTATTTTAATAATAATCGAAAGAGATGGGTCTTGGTAGTATACCCTGGGATCTCTCTAGAGCTCCCTCACACAAAAGAACATAGTCAAGTGAAAAATAAAATCCACTTTACTGATAATTCCTGAGCACTCAATACCTCCCCTCATATCGGACTTCCCTGGAAAGCACTGCTCTGTCAAGGGACTTAGGCTGAATTTCAAAGGGCTGTTTCTTTCACCCTTTCTATGAATCCAGAATGATTTGCCTGTGGGGAGGTTCTTGGTCCATGAACACAGGTAGTTACTACACAAAGGTGGTAGCCTGGCTGAGTCTCATACCCTGGCCCTCTGGCACCTGTGGCAGTCAGGGAAGGAAGCAAATCTACTGCTTGTATGCTGAAAGCAATGAGAGGTCTGCCCAGCATAACTCTTGATATTTACAGCATTATATTCCTTCCAAAAATCTGGGGTTTGGCCAATAAAGATTTATGCATGGGAAAATAGCCAGATGGAATAGGAGAGTAGTGTCCTTCCCCCAACTCCAGCCCCTAATTATTAAGTGCATTCCTTCATTTAATCCTCATAAGGACTCTAAGAGATAAATACTAATATTATGACCATTTTATAGATGCAGAAGATGAGGCTTAGGGGAGTTAAGCAACTTGACTGAGGTCACAGCTACTAATGATCTGAACTGGAATTCTCATCCCAGTCTTGCTGACTGTGTCTGCTGTTTCTAAACATTATGATACATGCCCTGTTTGGCAAAAGGTTGTCAAGAGACTGGTGTTGCATGGGAATTCATTTTGAAAATTTCCACTATGTCCACCCTGGCAAAGTCACTACTTTATTTCATCATTCAACAAATACATTTATGAAGGACCTCCTATTTACCAACTACAATGTGAGGCCAGGGGGAACCAAAATTGAGCAACAGAGGCCAGAACGCTGTATTCACTGCAGCAATCAAAGGAGAGGACAGGAAAATCAATCTAATAAAACAATAGCTTCTAATTATAGTTTTGCCCATATTGGGAAAGCCTGGGTGTCATTGGGGCAGCTATCAGTAGCTTCTGTATCAGTCCACAATGCTTTGAATTCATCATTCTTAAGGTGCATAGAACATTGTTTTTTTAAAATACTTGAATAACTATTCTAGGAACTGACATGATATAGTCTCTTCTTTACAAAAAAAAAAAAAAACAACAAAACACACAAACAAAATTTAGTTAATGAAAGAGAGACACAGGGTGACAGCAGTATAACAGAAATATTAAAGAGATAAAAACAGTTATGTGAGCAGAGAAAAGAAAAAGAGAGCCCTTTATTCTATAGATAGGAATTAAAGGCTCTTCCTGGCAATAAACTTACTAGTAAATTGCATGCATTCCCCAGAGAAACTGTGTTCAATGGAAATGGGAATCAGGGGATCCATCTGCTATTCCTTCCTCAGCCACCAGGAACTCTGTGTCCACCTTGTTTCTGAGAGAATTGAATAAGATTATCTTATTTAAGGGCCCTCGGCTCTGATGTGCCATGGTACTATTCTTTCAAGAAAGCTGATAAAAGTCGCCATTGTCAATATTTCTTGACAGGATGTTCAAGCTCCGCTACCTTTTTATATGGTAAACTTCCACTCTGCTTGGATTAGAAATATCTCTATTGAACTATTTCTGGAATTTCTCAGTAAGTCAGTATCTCTGCATTCCAGGTTGTTTACCCTTCAATATTTCATACCTGAAAAAAAAAATTCTGCCTTTTCTATATTACCTGCACTAATCACTCCATCAAGAATCAGTTAATTAAATAAAAGACAAATAATAATTCTAATCCACATAGAAATAAAAGTGGTCATTTTCTAAAATTATAGCAATTTCATTAATAAAGTTATAAAAAAAACTTCATCCTACTTAGATATATGTTCATCTATATGCATTATATGTGTATATATATATTATATATATACTAGAGGCCCAGTGCACGAATTCTTGCACAGGTGGGGTCCCTTTGCCTGGCGGGTGATTGGGGCCAATTGGGGCTGGCCAGCCAGCATGGGGGGTGGGGGAGGGAGGGACTGTGAAAGATTGGCCAGCTGGGGGGAGGGACCATGGGAGGTTGGCTGGCCACAGGAGGTTGGCTGTGGGAGTGCACTGACCACCAGGGGCAGCTTGTACATTGAGCGTCTGCTCCCTGGTGGTCAGTGCTCGTCATAGCTACCAGCTGGTCATCCAGTCATCTGGTCATAACGGTCACTTAGGCTTTTATATATATAGATATGTGTATCAATGGTTCTCAATCAGGGGCAATTTTATCTCCAGGGGACAATGAGCAATGTCTGGAGTCATTTTTGGTTATCACACTGGAGGTGCTACCAGCATCCAGTGAGTAGAGGCCAGGAATGCTGGTCAACCTCCTACAACACACAGGATGGGCTCCTGCCACCAAAAAAATTATCTGTTTTAAAATGTGTGTAGAGTTGATGCTAAAATAAAACACCAATTTAGATGGTACATGCACTTCTAATGGAGAGCCATTATTCCAGGCTATGGCAAAATGTAGAAATTTTTTCACTTTTTTTCTCTAAGTTTATTATTTGAAAAGTCTTGACTCTGTTACCATTTTTATTTTTAGCTTTTGAAGAAAGTTCAGTGTTGACCCCCATTCCACTCTTTTTTCACAGGGTTCATAAAACTAACTTGATTGCCACCACCTGCTACCAAGATAGGAAGCAAAGGATGAAAGGTTCGGACCTATTTATGAAGAACAAAGATTCCAGATTGGAGGTCCTGAGTTCAGATCTTCCCCCTTCTGCTCCCCCTTTGTCTAGACTTGAATACATACTTATATTTAATTTCTGCATCTTAATTTCATCATCTTTAAAGGGGGAGATAGCATAAGAAACCTATCTCCAGAAAATTAAATGACCTAATATTAATAATGTCCAGGAAGCCCTCAGGACAAGTTAACAAAGCCTCCCCTACTAGAGCAATTTTGTTAGTACTGTGGATGTTGTTGACTGTCAGCCATTCACACAAACTTTTCAGGAGTTAATAGTACCAAAAGTAATGTTTTTTTCTTTGATTTTCATGTTGTAAATTGTACCTTCACCTCTAAGAAAATTTTAATTTCAGCACAGTCTTATTAGTCATGCATATCCTTATATATTCTTCTACTCTGGGCAAATGAATCAACACAATTGACTAATACAAGAGATTTCTTAAGACCATTTCTTAACCAAAGGACTTACATACATATATGCATAACCCATGGACACAGAAAATAGTTCAGTGAAGGACTAGGGGTGGGGATGGGAGAAGGGTGGAGGGGTCAATGGGGAAATAGAGGATATCTGTAATACTTTCAACATTAAAAATGAAAAACTACTGCTTCCATAGATGCAAAGAAATTACTGAGACTTTAAACACTTGTTCAAATAGTATGTAATTCTTCATGCTATCATCAGGGCTAGGAAGGAATCCTGTATCTATTTATTTATTTTAACTTTTTTCACTACAAAATATTTTAATGTTTACATTACTGCAGGAATCCCCCTCCCCCCTCCCACTTTGCTCACCTCCCTTCTCTCCCTCCTCCCCTTTTCTTGGCCTTTACCAAATTATTGTTCATGTTCATTGGGTGTGCATATATGTTCTTTAGCTATTTCCTTCATCTTCTTTATCCAGTCACTCCCCACCCCACTCCCTTTGGGCACCCGCCAGTCTGTTCCATGTATTCATGTTCTGGTTCCATTTTGTCTGTCAGTTTATATTGTTCATTAGGTTTCAAATATTAGTGAGATCACAAGGTATTTGTCTTTCTCTGACTGGTTTATTTCACTTAGCATAATTCTCTCTAGGTCCGTTCATGCTGTCGCAAAGGATAAGACTTTCTTCTTTTTTACAGCCAAGCAATATTCCATTGTGTAAATGTACCACAGCTTTTTTATCCACTCATCTGCTGATGGCTACTTGGGCTGTTTCCAGATCTTGGTTATTGTAAATAATGCTGCTATAAACATAGGGATACATATATTCTTTTTGATTGGTATTCCAGGATTCTTAGGATATATTCCCAAAAGTGGGATCACTTGGTCAGAATCCTGCATTTAAATCTCTAGTTAATCTGAGCTGAGAAGTCCTATGTAATTATTAATAAAGCTATTAGGCTGGTGTGTGGTAGGAGTCCTTATTAGTTGCCCTGCAAAATAATGAGGTTAGCAAGGCAGATATCACTAACTCCATGCTTCTTACAACTTTGTGATTAAAGCTTGTTGTTTGTACAAAAAAAAAAAAAAAACACAACAAAAAAAGACACAAAACACAAATCTAGGTGTGAACAAGCTCATCTCAAATAACTATAGAATCAAATCTTATAAACAAATAAATACAATATTAACTCAATGGGAGCTTATCAATAAAAAACCTTCAATAATGTTCCTGAAATTATTTAATGAGCACAATAAGGAGAAAAGAATCAACAAACAAATTCTTCCCCTTTAAAAACAGAAACAAAAATCTCTTAAGTCGGCCTACAAAATAGCTAAGTCACATAAAATGTTTTTCAAAGAAATTAATGCATTACTTCGGTTTGGTAGCCCCTTCATTTCCTCATCAAGTTTTGTAAATATTACTAAATAAAGCATCATTTCCTCAAATAAACATCATGTGTTTCTTTCATTAAAATGATTGGTTTTACTAGTGGAGGTTTCCCAAATGCAGTCATTTGTTTTTATCCCTGAGGCTGAAACAAATATTTTGTCAGTCCTTGCTATACAGTCTTGCCACGTATACATGAGAATATATTTGATCATATTTTTAATGGGAAACCAGTGTGTCTGCCCTTAACATGTTTATATGAAATCAATCAATCTTTAAGGAGGTGCAAAAGACTCTATGCAACTCTTTGAAATAACAATGTCCAATCAGGCCAGACAGGGGTGCTTGAATGTATTTTGCCAGACAGATTTTATACCAGCCTGGCTCTACTCATAAGGAGATCTACTAGTATTTCAAGAGGGAGGTGGCTTCAGCTCTGTGACTGGGATTAGTGGGCCAACAAGCAGATAGCAAAGGAGCTAATGAAAAAAACAAACAAACATTTTTGATGACAGATGAAAGCAATAACGTTATTTAAAATATCTTTTCTCTCCAATTAGAAGTCAAAGTATACTTTGCATGAAAGTTTTTAGACTAGGGGCAATACAACTTTGTATTATGATATTTGATTATAATGCATCCTGAGTACAGGTACTTCCACAATCTACCTAAAATGTGATTCTGACATGACCAGGCATATCTAGTGAGTTTTCAAGGCTGATCTCCAAGAAACCTATGAAAGATCTATGGCTTCCTGGGAGGCCTCTTAAACGCTTAGGTGAAAAGGAACCACCCAGGAGGAATTTGAACTAGCCAGGAAAACCTTGGCAGTGGGGGGAGGACCCATCTTAAATGCAGCAACATGTTTGGCACTTGAATTTTCCTCCCTACCCTAGACTTCAGCCCTACCCTAGACTGATGGTGGACAGACATATCAGACAGAAAAGCTAAAATGCTATCCCACAGCCCATTGCTTAGTCTAACCCCTGCCTCCCTTTTTGGTCTTATGTTACCCCAGTCCTCTACTTCTTTAGGTTCTAACCTCATCATTTCTGAGATGCTCCATGCTCTGTCAGATAATAGAAACTACTCTTTGTGTTGAGGTAACCAAAACCCTTTTCCTTGAGCCTGGCTCCAATTCCCTTCCTCACCCTTATACACACTCTCTAGAGAATTCCTAGAAAGACCTTAATTCAGAGTAAGAATGTTCAAGATTCCAGGTCAGCAGTTAAAGGAAAACACCCATAAAACTAGAGTCTCTGAATCTGACCTCCATCTGTCCCCCAGGTAGGCAAAGTCTGGCAAACTGGGTTTGTATTTTTAGAATGGGGCCTGGATTAAACAAAAAAAGATTTATAATTTAGGTCTCTCTCTCTCTCTCTTCTTTCCCTTTTCTCTTCCTCTCTCTTTATCACTTCTTCTCATCTAAGTTCTAATACAAACCAGTTCCCTTAATAAATAATTGCAACAGAATCATTGCATTTCAGATTTAAAGATATTAGATATCATATAGGTTAAGTAAGGACCCAGGAAATCACATCACTAGCTCAGTTGCACATCTAGTTTCCGGAACTCAGGTTGACATTCAAAGGTTAGTTCACTTGTACTCTTAGCATTCAGTTTAGAGAAAGAAGGACAGGTGAAGTGTCACACTACAGAATTAAGCTGAGTTGACATATAATTAAAAATCAAAGTCATACCACCCAGACTATCTACACTGCTTAACATTCATGACTGTCACAAGTGTATCTCATAAATTACAATTATTTCTCTGGCCCCAGAAATCAATTTGGTAGATAGATGCACCATTTATACACAGGACCCCACTTTTACATTTATCTTGGGACTAGGTGTGAAGGACAGAATTGAATATAGCCAAAGGGCATCCATTGAGGGAAACAAATTATGTATTTTATTGCATATCTTACTTTGATATAAACAATAATCTAGCATTTTTCAAGCATATTGCATATAAAGTGGGCATTATGTACTTGCTGCACCACCAGCAAATAGCAGAAGTTTATCACATGGCAAATGATCAATGTTCCCTCCTCCAAGTTACCTTGGGCATAGTCAGGATGCACGTCAAAGATGTGTTAAATATCTATCAACACCTTCTACAGTGATTGCTATAAAAAGAAGATGAGGATAGCAGCACCAAGCTACTCTTTCTCCAGGGTTTGATTCACAGGAAAGAAGAAGAAAAAAAAAGGTAAATTCACAGGAGAAAAATAATTAGAATTTCTGAGAACTCAAGTAACTTTTGACACTGGGAAACTCATTCTTTCATGCAAAAAACATTTTGTGTAAAAAATAAATTTATAATATAACAGATACTAATGTGGGCCCTAGAAATCAAAATTGCCCTGCCTTTTAATGGAGTTCCTATTCTTTTGAAGAAGTTAGAGAAATGAATTTAAAATGTCAGGTGGTGATACAGGCTATGGAGGCCAGAAACAGGTCAAAGGAACTGGTGAAGGAAACTAGTTTATGGGCGAGCAGGGCAAGGAGCATGGCTCGCAGTGCCTCTGTGAATAATTTGCATGGGAAGATGGCATGAGTCAGGCAAGTCCTTTTAATAAGATGGCCTTTCTGCAGAGAAGCGAAGGATGTGAGAGACTGAGCCATGTACTGTCTAGACGGAGAACTTCCTATGTAGAGGGAATAACACATGTGATGACCCTGTCGCATGTTCAGGGCTTTGGGTTTGGTGTGTTCAAGAAGTAGCAAGTGTCCAGTGGAACTGAAGAATAATGAATGAGTGTGCGTGTAGAAAAAGAAGTAAAAAAAAAAAAAAAAAGAGGTGAGAGGGAAGAGATTTTTTTAAGGGTCTTGTATGCTGCAGTGAAAGTGCATTACTACTATATGGGAAAATAAAACTTACTATATTAGGTTCTCTGAGGAGCAGAACTAATATATATATATATGTGTGTGTGTGTGTGTGTGTGTGTGTGTGTGTGTGTGTGTGTGTATGAAGAGATGTACTATAGAATAGGCTCACATGATTATGGAGTCTGAAAAGGCCCACAATATGCTCTCTGTAAACTGGAGAACCAGTAGCATCATTCAGTTGGAGTCTGAAGACCTAAGAACTAACACCCATGTCGGAGGGCAGGAAAAGCTTTACCAGCTCAAAGAGAGCAGATTCGTCTTCGTCTGTTCTTTTGTTCAATTCTGACCCCAACGTGTATGCAAGATGAGGGCGATCCCCTTTCTCAATCTTTCCATTCAAATGCTAGTCTCTCTTTGAAACACCAAAGACACACCCAGAAATTATGTTCTATCAGGTGACCACATATTTTTGCCCAGTCAAGTTGATACATAAAATTAACCATCATACTTGTCAAAGTGGTATAATTCTAGAAAAATACAAATTTATAACCTTTAATTTATGGGGACTCTATGAAATAACAGCATTGTTATTTTGTTTGTGTTTTGTTTTTTGTTTTTTTTGGTACCATTTCTAAAATCATGATAAATCAGCAAGTGCTATTTAATAATTTAATTTTTGAAAATACATACTTCAATCAGACTTTTTCACTTTGAATTTCTTACTATTCATCTGACTTTGCTCATTTATTTAAGTTTTCTATATCTCAGTTTCCAAATCTGCAATGTAGGGATCATAACAGAAACTTACATAGATGTAATATGAAATTAGGTTTGTAAAATTTCAAATATATGTACATACATACCAAACTAAATAAGAGAAAATTCAAAATAATGTTTTAGAAAAGTTAGGTTTATTTAAGAAATACAAGATTAGTTAATATTCTAAAATCAATACACATGATTTATACATTATCAGAAAAAATAAAGAAAATTCATGATGTCATCTCCATTATTAGTAGAAAAATCCATCAACACCCATTAATTTAAAAAAATAACATTATCAAACAAGGGAGAGAAATATAGGATTTTTCTTAATCTGTAGAAAAAAATCTACAAAAAAACAAACCCCCAAAACCCAAACTTACAGCTAACACTATGGATTAAATTGTACAGGAAGTCCTAGACAGTTCAGAAAGAAAATTAAAAAAACATAAAAGTTTTAAGAATCAGAAAGGAAGAAGTTAAAGGGTAATTTTAAGATAGCATAATTAAATATATAGTAAATTCAATAAATTCAATTAATAATTCAGATCATGTGTAGTTCATAAATAGTAGCAAAACAATTTTTTAAAATTTAAAAGGCACCATATACTATAGCATTAACAACATCAAATATCTAAGAAAAAAATTTTAGCTAACATATGAATTACTCTTAGATAGTAAACTACCAAACTATTAAAAGGAATTAGATGAGACAAATAGTTAGAGGAATACAACCTGTCTATAGATTGTAAGACTCAATGTTATAAAAATGTTGATTCTCGAAAGATTGTTTTATTCATTCAATACATTCAAACAAAAATATTGACAAAAAGTTATGTGTCAACTGACAAGTGAATTCTAAAATACAGGGTGGGGCAAAAGCAGATTTACAGTTGCTTGTATAGAAAATAATATAATGAATAACAATATAAGAATAAGCTCTGTGTTCTGCATACTCACAACTCTACACCTACTTTTACTCATCCTGTATTTATGGAAAGGCAAAAGGCCAAAATAGTGAAGACAAAACTTTTGAAGAACTTGCACTATTAGATATAAAGACTTCTTATTAAAGCACAATCACTATATTCAATTTTATTTCATGTGCTTTCACGTGTTTTACCACAGAGGTGCCACAGCAATGCAATGCAGGAAAGGAGGCTTCTCCATGATAAATTATGCTGAAGTAAATAATTATCAGTAGGGAAAACTATGTACTTCTGTATCTCTCTTAAACCACATGTAAAAGTCCATTCCAGATAGATTATAGACCTAAATTTCAATAATCCTATATAATAAAAGGCTAATATGCAAATTGTCCCCTTGACTGGGAGTTCAGCCAGGGGACATGGGCCAGCCAACTGCCCGTGGCCCCTCCCCACAGCTGGCCCCGCCCCCAGTTGGCCCCCCACCCCAATTGGGGGGCAGGGCCAGCCAGACCCCACCCATGCACGAATTCATGCAGCAGGCCTCTAGTAAACAATGTCTTCTGTAAGATAAAATATTATATTCATAATTATGTAAAGTGATAATCATTTTTCTTACACTCTGAAACCAGCATAGGGCACCAGGCACTGGGACAGTTTGTATATGTTGTCACTTATCTGTCAGTTCACCTAGTTAGCATGGGATAGTTATCAGACCTTTAATTCCTTCTGCTCCCACCAGATCTCCTTCATCAGCTTCTTAGAGACATGAACCAAGTACATGAGTAGACTCAGCAAATATGATAGAAAAGTCAAGAGGGAAGCCTGTAAAACTGCCTCTATCTACCAGAATAAGAAAGCAAAGCAAATAACGTAGTCTTGGAGGGATTTCAGAGATAAATTCTATCAACAAGGTTTTGAAAAATATAATGTGGTCATCTTACCACATTCTCATTCAGCTTGCCTATTTGGCCTGTGCTGAAAACAGATGGAACTTAGAAAGTGACAGTGCATTATTGTAAACTTAATCAGGTGGTGAAATCCAATTGCAGCTGCTGGTCCAGATGTAGTATCATTACTGGAACAAATCAACACATCCCCTGGCATCTGACAAATCTCTCTCTCTCTTTCTCTTTCTCTCTCTCTCTCTCTCTCTCTCTCTCTCTCTCTCTCTCTCTCTCACACACACACACACACACACACACACACACACACACCAGTAAAGCCAATCTAAGATAATTTATGATATCATGCTGATTAGACCATATGAGCAGGAAGCAGCAACTACCCTAGACTTATTGGTAGGATACATGCCTGAGAGAGGAAGGGAAAGAAATCCCATAAAATGTAGGAATCTGTCACCTCAGTGGAATTTCTAGGAGTACATCGGTCTGAGGCATGTTGAGATTAAGATATTATTTCCAAAGTAAAATATTAATTATTACAGCTGCTTACCTCTATCATTAAAAAAGAACCAAAATGCCTAGGTTTTGTAGAACTATATACCCAATTTGGGTATGCTACTCTGATCAATTTATTGAGTAGCCTGATAATGTGCCAAATTCAAGTGATCTCCAGAAAAAAAAATCAACTGTCTTACCACTTGGAAAATGTGATTCCCCCCTTATGCTGTGATAATGCTTCACATGTCTATGTCAAAAAGGGATGCTTTACAGAGACTTTGGCAAGACCTTATAAGTAGTTCACAATGCAGATAACAATAATGATCTTGAGAAATAGTTTCAGACTTATTGCTGGGGCCAAGCAAAGAATGAATGCTTGATCATAAGTCACCAAATTACCATGAGAACTTAGCTGCCCATCATAAAGTGGGTGTTGTCTGACCATCAAACCATAAAATTGGACACCACAGCAGCACTTTATTATCAAATGGAAGTGAGAAGTACAATATTGCACTCAACTGTATCCTAAAGGCAATTTTAATTTGCATGAGCTTGTGACCCATGTCGGAGTTGGCCCATTTCTCAACTTTTCCTCATGACCACATATAAATTTTTAGAATCAGTTGACTGTGAAAATGGTCTCTTTTAAAGATGGGCGAAACTGTAGAGGCCCACACTGGGTTGGTCCTGGAGAACAGTAGTGAAGGGCAATTCTTAGTGGACAAAACTTTGAGCCATGGACCTGTTGTTTTTCCAGGAAGAAGAAACAGATGACCAGGACTATGCATCTATACTACTTATGAACAGTGGCTAGTAAATAGGTGAATGGTTGAAGACCTGTAAGGAACATAATTTAAAAACTGGTTCTGTTAATGGCACAGATTGTGAAGATATTTGTTCTTCCTGTGAATGTTTAGCAAGGAGTAACCTCAAACAAGAGGAATTTAATGAGAATATAAACAAGATGACCAATTCTATGGAAGTCAGTCAGTCAGACTCTCCCCAGACCTGCTGTCCTTGTCCGATGGGTCCATGAACAAGGTGGTTATAGTTTAAGGGATAGAATTTACACATGGGCTCAACAAGATAAGTTACCACTCACCAAGGTCCATCTGGTTAAAGCCACTGCTGAATGCCTAATCTGCCACTGGTAGAAGCCAATGCTCAGCCCCCAATGTACACAATCCCCAGAGAAGACTATTCAGCCACCTGGTGCAGGTTTATTACTTTGGACCATTCTACAATGGAAGGAACAGCACTTTGTTCTTTCTAGAGTAGACACTCTAAATTCAGTTTGACCTTTTTTTGCACACAATGTTCCTGCCAAAACCATGATTCATAGAAAACCTTATTCACCATCATGATATTCCACACAGCTTTGCTTCTAATTGAGGTATACAGTCTCATTCTTACGCGATTCACTGGTCTTAACCATGGTCCTGAAGCAGCTACACTAATAGAATGGTGGGTCACTGTTTGAAGACTCAATTATGGCATTAATTGGGTAAGAACACCATACCTTAGGGGACTGAGATAATGTCCTCTGGAATGCATTACATGACTTATGATCAAGCATTCATTCATTCATATATTGGTTTTCCTAGCCAAAATTCATTGGTCCAGGAATCAATAGATAGAAATGGCTTACTATTAGCTCTGATATTCCTCTAGCAAAGGGTAATCTTTTCAATAGCCATATACAAAAAAAAAAATTAAATTGGTCCCCTATCTTACACCATGCACAAAAATCAAGTCAAAATTAATTAAAGACTTAAATTTAAGACCTGAAATTATAAAATTCTAGAGGAAAACATAAGAGATAAATTTCTTGACATCAGTCTTTGCAATAATTTTTGGATTTGACATCAAAAGCAAAAAAAAAAAAAAAAAGCAACAGTGGAACTATATCAATCTAAAAAGTTTCTTCAGAGTAAAGAAAATCATCAATAAAATGAAAATGCAACCTATGGAATGAGAGGAAATATTTATAAGTCATGTATATGATAAGTAACTAATATGCAAAAATATAAAGAACTTGAACAACTGGATAACAAAACAAAAAAGTCCAATTTAAAAAAGGGCAGAGGAACCAAATAGACATTTTTCCAAGAAAAACATACAAATGTCCAACAGGTACATGAAAAGGTGCTCAAAATCACTAATCCTCAGGGAAATATAAATCAAAACCACAATGAGATATTACATACACAGAGCCAGGAAATTAGATATATTCTTTTTTTATATTTCAAAATATTTGATTTATAAATATCAAATATTATCATATTGTTATTTTTCTTTTTTTAACTTTATTGTTGAAAGTATTACAAATGTACCCATTTGTTTTCCCCCTTTGACCCTCTTCACCCTGCTCTTACCCCCGCCCCAGGCCTTCCCCACACTAATATCTGTCCATGGGCATAACTTATATTTGCCTGTATGTTCTTTGTTTAGTCTTTTTATATGACTCCCCCCTTCTGAAATACACCAGTCTCTTTTCTCAAACTGGATTCTCTCAACACTGAAGGATAAATGTAGGTCCACATGTCAAAGGCAGACACAAGAATATCCAAAAGGGTGAAGAGAGAATGTCTGGTGTTTCCTTAAGAGTGAGGAAACTTATTCCTGGAATCCCACAACAGTCTTTCTTTCACATGTCTTGGGCCAGAACTGTGGATGTTCCTTTAAAATTAAAATTAGAACTACCATATGACCCAGCAAACCCACTCTGGGTATATATCCAAAGGAAAATAGGATATCAAAGAGATATTTGCACCCTCATGTTCATTACTGCATTATTTACAATAGCCAAGATATAAAAGCAACCTGAGTCCATCAATAAATGAATGGGTAAATAAATTTATATATGAATAGTATATATAAATGTTATTCAGTCATGAGAAAGAAGGAAATCTTGTGAGAACATGGGTGGACATTCACAGCATTATGCTAAGTAAAATAAACCAGAGAAAGACAAATACCACATGGTATAACTTACATGTGCAATCTACAAAAAGGAGTCAAACTCATATAAACATAGAGTAGAAAAATGTCTACTCAGGGACTAGGGGTATGGGGAAATAGAGAGAGGTTGGTAAAAGGGCACAACCTTTCAGGTCTGAGGATCTAATATATAACATGGTGACTATTGTTGATAACTGTATTGTACAATTGCATTTTGCTGAGAGAACTTTAAATGTTAATAATAATAATAATAATAACAATCATATATACTTATCTCTCAGTCCATGAAAATTAAACGGCATAATTCATGTTCAGCATAAAAGTTTTACAACTATTGTATAGCATTATTTTATTACAAAACCAGTAATTGGGACTGAAATATTGCATAGAGACAAGTAGGCAATATTACCTTTGAGAAGAATGATTATTTTATAGCAAGGGAAAAGTTGGACCTAACCCATAACATTAGAAGCACAATGTCCATTGTTTATATAATATCACAACCTTGGGTTCTAATGTGAAAATATATTTTACAACAAACACAGGCACAGAGAAACTGGGGATTTATGCAAGAAAGTATCTCTCTGCCTGACCTCTGCAGCTCCATAGTTCCTAGACACAGCTCTCTGTATTTCCTTCACAGAACTCTGAAAAAATATTTTTGGCTTATTTATTGCCTAATATGTTTCATTGGTATATAAGCTTCATGAGGACAATTACCTTTTCAGTTTTATTTTCCCCCACCCCTAAGGAAAATGACTGGCACACAGTAGATTCCCAATAAACATTTATCAAGCAAAGTGATACAGAGAGCATGAATGTCCACAAATTAGGCATAATGAGTTGGCAACTGTGAGATGTGTGTTGGCCACCTTGGCACAGATGGCATTCGTAGCTGACCTCTCCCCTAGTTCTTTCTTGTAGAAAGCCATGCTGCCATAGTTAAATTACAACTCTGTGGAATTACAAGGGTGATTGTTTCAAGGTCGCCAATTTCTGAATACTTGACATTTCTGATAGGATTGCCCTTGCACTATCCTTAATAAAATGACAACACCATAAATCCTTTCCAAAATGAAGTGGAAAATGAAGGTGAATAAATAAATAACTAATGAAGGGACTGCGGTCCAACTAATTATGATCATAATATCAGCAAGTTTATGTTAATAGGAAGTGTGTGTTGTTTGGCACTGAATTTATTCATAATCTGGGAAATGGTGACAGGAAATCCTTGTGTAATAAAAGAAAATCTCTCTAATAATCAATGAGATACAACCACTATAAATAATTTAAATTCCATCAGTAAAAACAAAGATTTAACTGAGTTTTACCAATGAAGCTTGGGGTACTAAGACATCCCCGCAGCAGATGGGAACTGTCAAAGCTCATAAACACTCAAAATTGCAAGACACGACTTTCAGATGACAGAAACCAGAAGAATTCATGCAAACCAACGAACCCAACACACCTTTTAAAGAGAGTGCTTGACAGTCAAAAGAGGAGACGGTGTTGAAATTTCGCCTTTGGAGATATCTCAGGTTTTAGTTAGTCAAATGTCACTGTTTCCTAAATACAGGCTCTCCTATAGATAACGCTTTTTAAAAATCCATTAAAAAATAGTTTTCCTTCTACTGATCTTGGTGCTAATTCTATGCCAGGTTATACTTCATCATTCAAAACTTCTCTCCAATGGTATCCAATGATAGAATAAGATGACTAAAATAAATCTCCCCAATAGATCTGGACAACTTAATTTTAAGCAAATCTGTTTGTAGTAGATTTTTATTTCTATACTAGAGGCTCGGTGTATGAAATTTATGCATGGGAGGGGGGTCCCTCAGCTCAGCCTGCATCCTCTCCAATCCGGGACCCCTCAGGGGATGTCCGACTGCCTCTCACAATCCGGGACCACTGGCTCCTAACCGCTTGCCTACCTGCCTGCCTGATTGCCCCTAACCACCTCTGCCTGCCTGCCTGATTGCCCCTAACTGCTCCCCTACTGGTCTGATTGCCCCTAACTGCTCTCCAACTGGCCTGATCACCCCTAATTGCCTCTGCCTTGCCCCAGACCCGGGATCCAGGATTCCCTCCTCCGCCGGTCGCAGGCACCTGGGACCTGGGCTTCCCTCCCTCTGGCCGGCCACAGGCACCCAGGACCGAGGAGCAGGCAGCTTGTCCCTCTCCCGGTCCACAGGCACAGGCACAGTCGCTGGCACCCAGGACCACGAAGTGGGTGGCTTATCCCTCTCCCGGGCCGCAGGTGCAGCCGCTGGCACCCAGGACCACAAAGACCGTGGGGTGTGCAGATTGTCCCTCTCCCAGGCTGCAGGCACAGGTGCAGCTGCTGGCACCCAGGACCGCGGGGTAGGCAGCTTGTCCCTCTCCTGGGCTGCAGCCTGGCTGGTCCCCATTCCTCTCTCCCCAGTGTTGAATGTCTGAGCTATTATGGCTTGAAGATGTGAGGTGAGGGCGGGATGACCATTTGCATATTAGCTCTTTATTATATAGGATGCTCGTAGCCATAATAATTTTGCAGGTTAATACAAAGGTTCCTCTAGAATGTCTAAATTGGAAGAGCAGAAACATATTTTAAATTAGTGGATCAGGGTGTCTGACAATGTATTTACGTAGCAAGCATACTACTTTTACTTAGTTTGTACAAAATCCACTTGGTGTTGCTGTTGGTAGATGCTGATGAACTTTAGAAGTGACAATCCAACCACCAATAAAATGTAGACAATAAAATAACTGAGATATATATGACACTTCATCATTTCAAAAAATGCTTTCATAGACATGACCTAATTTGTTTTGAAAGTTAAACTAGTGAGGAGGATATTTGTATTATTCCTCTTTACAATCAAAGAAACTGAGGGTCAGGGAGGTTGAGTAATGCATTACAGCAAACGCAAACAGGACCCAAGGACCAGCCCCTTCTGATTCCAAATCTCTCGATCTTTCTTATACCATGTCAAGGAAAGAATCAAATTCATCTTCTGAAAATATAGAATGTTCAAAAATATCATGATACCTACACTACATAGTCAAGGTACACTTTCTAAAAGGGTGGTCAGGCAGTTGTTATGTCATCACTGTGAAAATTGCAATGATGTAATTCCCAGAAGAAATGGAATGCCAGCCCAGACTTCAAATTTGAGTAGAAGTTGGCTAAAAAAAAGAGCAGCATGTAGAAAGGCACAGAAATAAAAGAGTGTGACACAATCAAGTAACTGAAACAATTCCCATTTAATCCAAGCATACTACATGGATGGAGAATTATGACGGATGGGACAAGTAAGCAAGAAAGGCCCAGACCATGGAGGACCTTAGAAGTCATATTTTGAACTTTAGATTTTTCTCAAAGAGCAAAGGGGATCTTTTTAAGAAGTTTAAACATATCACTGGCATTGGCAACATATTTAAAGTTATATCCATGCCTAAATATAAGGGAAGATGTATTTTGGAACATGTTAGATCTTTTTGGAAACTTGCCAATGAGTAAAATTGCAAATGGCCAGATGGGCCTTAGAAGGAATAAGATTTTTGCTCTAGGCTAATCAAATTTCATTCTTGAGGCAATACAAATGCATAGAGACATAATTGGCCCTAAGGAGAATAATAATATAACAAACCTACATATTTTTTATAATGTAGCTGACACATTTCTACTTGGGATAGATTTTTTTTTATTATACTTTGTCCAATAGACTAAATGGACTTAGTTATTTGAAATAATTTTAATTTCCCAAACCTGGGCAATCTCCCATAGACAATTAGAAGATGAGCTATTTGCATGCCAAACTACAAGGTTTAGCATATGGTCTCTAACATCTGCATAACTAAAATCTTAAGAAAGCATTTTCAGTGAGGTGCCTTTTATATTTTTCTTTCATCCACAATACCTAAATTGTGTCTTTCATAAATAGACTATCTCCTAATACATTGTCCTTAAGTAATATTTTGCTTATGGTATTTTCCTTATACAAATGATACATATTTAGAATTGAAAAGAGAAATAAGCAAAAAAAATTAAAACCTCTCATAATAGGCAAATATTTTTATTGATTGTTTTATAAAAATGAACTCATATCCCATATTCTAATTTGTGGTGGTTATTAATATTTTCCATTTAACCATATCATAACATTTTAAACATGGTTATTTACATAGATATATTTTAATGTGTTGTACTCCAAGTTAAGAACAAAATTTTTTTAACCAATCCCATAATGCTAGACAAGTAGGTTAATTTTTTTTAATTATAAATAACACTCTGATTAAATACTTAAGATTAAATAACATCTAGTGATGTAGTAAGAGTGAAAATATAATGGCCACCAAATATATTTTGTCATCCCCAAACCTATTCCACATTAATATGATCAGATAGAAAAATGCATCCTTTGGCTGTGCATCAGCCTTCAGAGAGAGATTAATATCAAACTATTTCATTATTTTAAGAAATTGTATTTGCACAGACTTTGCAGTCATCAAAGGTCAGGGCAAACCTCTGTCAGCCTCTGTGAATTTTCGTGATTCTATAAATAATCAGTGCAAAGCAAAGTCACCTTTAACATTGCTTACAGGGCTAAATAAATAGACTCAAGAAAGAATTCTTTTTTCAATACAGTCACTCAGTTCTCAGCATAGAACATCTTGAGCTTCAGGACAGGTAAGACATTTCCCCAAAAGATGACCCTGAAACCACAGCAAGAGGAGTAAACAAGCAGTCTGAACTTGATCTAAATGGAAAACCTCAGTCTTGGCTGGAGACTGCGTGAGCCTCTCCCAGTGGAGAAACTCAGCCAAGGGTCACAATGACACATTTCTACAGGCCATTGTGGGGATCCAGAAATACTGGTTTCCCACCTGCAGAGTTCAAGCATTGAGCCTCAGGGACCTTCACCCTATGTTGTGTCCTAGTTTAGAGTCCAGTCTCTGAAATCAACCTGCATTGAATCAGAAGCTTACCTCTTACTATCTGTTTGACTTTGAACAAGTTATTTGGGCCTCACTTTCCACTGGAGACTCTAATACCATTTTATTTGACTTGTTGGAGGCTTAAATAAAATAATCCATATAAAGCACTTAGTTCAGTACCTGCCTTATAGTGTACACTTGGTAAATGTATGTTACTGATTTCTCAAATTTGTAAACCTAAGTATGTAGGGACACGAAACAACTGCCAACTCTCTGTCAAGACCATTTGTCATTTCTCTCACTTGTTACCAGTTCAAAAAGAAGTGAAGACAAAATCTTAAAATCGTCTTGTATTGCAAACCTTATTTAAAAGTGGAGGAGAAAGAAGAGGAAGGGAAGAAAGAGGAGGGGGAGGAGGAACAGAAGGAAAGGACTGGAAGAGAAGGAAGAGAAAGGCATAAGGCATCAATGAGGCATAAGGCATTTAAACATATACTATTAAAAATTAGAATGTAAAATGCTTTAGAAAAAAGAATAAATCCCACCTGCTGAAATAGTGTTATTGAAAACAGAAATATCTAATATCTTAAGATAAATTCCAGTACACAAAATTATTTCCTTCTAGAAAACAGAAGACCAGCTTGAAAGTGGTCTAACATTTCTAGATCATAGTCTTGTCATTTGAAACATAAGAGATTTAGTTAATTATTTTTAATTATTCATAATACCTATGATTATATAAAACAATGTTAAATGTGATAAATTCCTATAAAAGCAAAAAATTGGATCTCCTTTTAGAAATTTTTTAAAAATATATTTTTTATTGATTTCAGAGAGGAAGGGAGAGGGAGAGTGATAGAAACATCAATGATGAGAGAATCATTCATGGGCAGCCACCTTTGACTGCTTCCTTTGAGGGCCCTGAAGAGGAATTGAACCATGACCTCCTGGTTCATAGGTCCATGCTCAACCACTGAGCCACTCCAGCCAGGCAAGAAATTCCTTACTAAAAGGGGGTTTTACTTAAAGAATGATAAAAATAAGTATTTTTTCCTTTTGCCTGTGTAAAGAATATGGAGCTAAGAGAAGCACTAATTTAAAAGAAAAGTATCATCAAGGAGAAATGGCAAGGAAACAAGAATAATGTTTCATGTTACAAGGAAATAAAAAAATTGATAGAATATCATATCTGAAATAGGCTATATAAGTATCAGTGAAATCTGTTTTGAATTATTTTAAATGTGCTATTTCTCCTTTATTATAAAATAAACACATTCATATTCCAAGCAAATCCATTTAAAAAGTGGGGGGTGGGGGGCCCTGACAGGTTTGGCTCAGTGGATACAGCATCGGGCTGCAGACTGGAAGGTCCCAGCCTTGATTATGGTGGAGGGCATGTACCTTGGTTGAGGGCTTGATCCCTAGTTGGGGGCATGCGGGAGGCAGCTGATCAATGTTTCTCGCTCATCAATGTTTCTAACTCTCTATCCCTCTCCCTTACTCTCTGTAAAAAAAAATCAATAAAATATATATTTTTAAAACGTGTGTGTGGCGGGGGTGGGGGTGGGGAGAAGATGTAACTATTGTAATTAAAGTTCAAATATCAAACCAGTAGAAATTTTCACCTGTAATTATTCTAATTGGTATGAAATGGAACATTTCTTTATTTGTAAAAATATATACATATTTCTCTCTAAATGTAAAGTATATCTGAAAAAGCACAATCACCTATGGTTATACTGTCCACTGATAATCACTAGTAACAGTTTATGTATATACCCTGCAGCTAGATTACTCCTCTCTCCCTCTCTCACTCACATTATTTTTTTGTTGTCCTAAGTGTTAATTTTATTTTTCATATAATTTTTCAATTACAAATAAATTACTAACTTAAGGAGAAAAGGAAATTTGAAGTAAGGAATCAAGTATATTTCAGAACACTCATGGGTAAAAGAACAGCTGTGTATAGAGACATACTGGAAGCAAAAAGAGACCATCAGAAGCCTGTTGTCCCCCTCCACTCTTTAATCTCTTCCTCTGCGACCCTTTAGTCTCATGTCTGCTTCTTTCTGAACATCTGCTTTTTTATTTCTCTCATTGCTCTGGTTTCCTCTCAATTCTGGAGTTTAAATGTTCAGTTCTTGTGACCATCTGAAAACTAGCACCTCTTAAATTCAATTCCAAATTCTTGGAAAAGAGAATCTTGACTCCCTTCGTATTAGAATTTGAGTAGGGCATGTTGTAGTTTTTTTAAGAAAAGGGACACGTGGGCTTCATAAACACTGTCATGTTAGACCACTGCACTGTGGACATCTTATAGATATAAATCTCCATCATTAACCTAGAAACTTTATGACCTCATTATACAAACATCACTGAATCAGGTTTTTCTTGATCTTGCCTCATCATCACATAACTTCATTCTTTTAAAATATATTTTTATTGATTTCAGAAAGGAAGGGAGAGGGAGAGAGAGACAGAAACATCAATAATGAAAGAGAATCATTGATTAGCTGCCTCCTGTATGACCCCCTCCCCCCCCAAGCCGAGATCGAGCACGCAACCCCTTGCATGCATTGCCTTTGACGGGAATCAAACCAGGACCCTTCAGTCTGTTGGTCGGTGTTCTATCCACTGAGCCAAACCAGCTAGGGCTCTATTCTTATATGTATTATTTTCTTTTTCTTCTTACTCTGGATTTAATTAGCACTTAATATTTTAGCTTTTAAAGATGCTATAAATTCCTCTCTAAGAAATGCTTTGGCTGCACAAAATAATTTTTGATATATTGTTTTCATTTTCATTCAGCTCGGAATACTTTCTGATTTTTTTAATTTACTCTTTAGCTTTGCTATAACTTACTTAGTTCCTAACCTTTGAAGACTTTGTAAAGAATATGATCTGCTTTAAAAAGATTTCTTTATGCTCTTGAAAACAGTGTATATCCTGTTCTTTTTGTTTGTTTGTTTTGTTAATCCTCACCTGAGGATATTTTTCCATTGATCTTTTAGAGAGAGTGGAAGAGAGAGTGAAAGACAGAGAGAAACATCAATGTGAGAGAAACACATCAATTGGTTGCCTCCCAGGCCTGGGACGGGGATGGGGAGGAGCCTGCAACCAACGTATGTGCCCTTGACCAGACTCAAACTCAGAACCGTTTGGTCTGAAAGCCGACGCTCTATCTACTGAGCCAAACCTGCTAGGGCTGTATAGCCTATTCTTGTTGAATAAAGTGGTAATCTCTATATGTTAACTTCATTAATTAGGTTATAGTATTATTCAAGTCTCCTGTATCCTTGTGGATTCAATCTTTATTGTACATTTTCTATTGATTATTGAGAGAGTAGTGTTGATATATTTGGCTAGATTGTAAATTGGTTTAATTATCCTTTCAGTTATGACATTTTTATCTCATGTATTTGAAAGTATGTTATTAAATACTTAAGCATTAATAATTGTTAAGTTCTCATAATGAATTGACTACATCATCCTTATGTAATAATGCCCTTTACCACTAGTAAACTCTTTGCTCTGTAATCCACATTGTCTAATATTTCATAGGTATTCCAAATGTCCTTTCATTAATGTTAGAATGGTATATATATTTTCTATCCTTTTACATTCAAGTTCTTTGTGGAATTTGTTTAATTTAGTTTCTTACAGTCAGCAAATAGTAGTCTTGCTTTTTATACAATCTGACAAATTGACAATATTTGCCTTTAAATTGAGACATAGAAGCATGGAACAGACTGTTGAATCTCAGAGGGAAGGTGGGGGTGGGTGGGTTAGTGAGAAGAGATCAACCAAAGAACTTGTATGCATATATGCATAACCCATGGACAGCATTAGAGTGGTGAAGGCCTGGGGCAGGGGTTGGGTATAAGGGGTCAATGGGAGAAAAAAGGGGGACATATAATACTTTAACAATAAAGATTTTTAAAAAATAGGATTGAGGTGTTAGATCATTTATACTTATAATAGGGTAATATGCAAATTGGTTGGGATGCCATCACATAATGACCAATCAGCAGGAGGGTGGGGCAGCAAGCTATGAGTGGCAGAGAGCTACAGGAGGGCAGAGAGCTACAGGAGGGTGGGGCAGTGAGCTACATGGGGCGGACAGCTGCTAGCAGTGGTGGGCAGGGCGGCCAGCTGAGGCAAGCAGCAGTGAGCTACTCGCACACAGATTCATGCACAGGGCCACTAGTTTATATATAATGTGATTATTGACATGACTGAGTTTAAATCTACCATACTGTTTTTTCTTTCTTCCATTTGTTCTTTGCTCCTTTTCTTTCTCTTTTTCTGCCTTATTTAGGATTAGTTACCTTTTATGATTTCACTTGATCTCCATGTTGTTTTATTAGTTCTAATGTCCTGTGTGTGTTTGTTTAGGACTTGCTTTCCAGGTTTCTGGTATATATCTTCAACTTAATATGGTCTATCTTCAAATAATATTATACCACTTTGTATACAACTGAATATTTCCATTTTACCCATCCTAGCATTTTTAATATTGCTGTTTTAAATTTTGCTTCTGTGTTTAAGTATAAACCCCACAATGCACTGTTATTATTTTTTCTTAAAATTATCTTTTAAACTGAGTTTTCAAGCAAAAAGTAATTAAATGTATCCATATGCTACTAATTTTGGTGCTCTTTATTCTTTTGTGTAAATCCAGATAGCTATCTGGTGTAATCTTTCTTCTATTTGAAGAATTTCCTTTGGCATTCTTTTTTTTTTTAAATATATTTTATTGATTTTTTTACAGAGAGAAAGAGAGAGGGATAGAAAGTTAGAAACATCGATGAGAGAGACACATCGATCAGCTGCCTCCTGCACGCCCCCTACTGGGGATGTGCCCGCAACCCAGGTACATGCCCTTGACCAGAATCGAACCTGGGACCCTTCAGTCCGCAGGCCGACGCTCTATCCATTGAGCCAAACCGGTTAGGGCTCCTTTGGCATTCTTATATTGTAGGTCTAATAGTAATTAAATTTTTCATCTTTTGTTTCTTGGAAAAATACACACCCACCTTAGTTTTTGAAAGGTTTCATACTGGATATAAACTCCCTGATAGACAATTTTATTTTCTTTCAGTACTTTAAAGACATGGTTCCACTATCTTCTGGTTTGTATTGATTCCTAAGAGAAATCATGAATCATCCTAATCTTTGTCTCAATTTGTACTGTCTTTTTTTCTCATTCTGCTTTTAAGATTTTTCTCTTTATAACCAGTATTAAATCAATTTGATTCTGCTGTATCATGTAGTTGTAATTCTCTTTTGCATGGTTCATTGAGCCTCTTCTTTTTTATTTCTGAAAATTTGGCTGATTATTTCTTCAAATACTTTTTGTGTTTTTAAAAATACTGTTGAGCTTTTTCTTCCCCTATGATTTTCAAGTCATGTAGAAATAGTTTGATCATTTTTGAAGCTTGTTTTTGAGTTTTGCTAGATAGGACCAGAAAGGACTTTAGTCCAGGGCTAATTTTTCTCTACTACCTAGGCAATGGCATTTTATATCATTGCTCAATGACCCATGTTTTATAAGTTTTTCCATTCTGACTATTGAGAGCATCAATTCTTTTGTGTGTGTGTGATTTTATTTGGGGCATCCATGTCTATGCTTCAATGGAACATCAATTCTTAAAGACTCGCTATAGCACCAGTATTTTTCTGTCTGATATTTACAGGTGGTTCTTTCCCGGGCTTGGTAGTTTGCTCACATGCACACACTGATCAGTATTCAGCTGCGGACTCAGAGAAGGAAACCCTCAGCCTGTTTCTGGAGATCATTCCTTCTTTGTGCAACTTTCTCCTCACCATTATTCTGTCCTAGAAGCTCCAGCTTCTTGTCCTTCTGAATTTTCCAATTCTGCCCTCGCTATGCAGGGTAGCCACCTGGTTTTGCCTGTATTTTCTGCCAGACCAGGGCCTGGAAACTCTCAGGGTAGTAATTTAAGGAAATTGTTAGGACTTAGCTTGCTTATTTTCTACTTTTCTGGTATCACTGAACTTCACTTCCTATTTTCTAATATCCGAAAATCATTGTTTCACATATTTTTCCTAAACAAAACAATTGTTTAAGATTCCAAACTCTGTAATGTAGAAACCAAAGAGCTTTAGTAATCCATTGCACACACAATCGCTGTGTGAGTCTACTCTAAAAAATGGGTTTCTTTCAGTAACTAAAAACATTTGATTCAGTAAGTCTGTAAATATTCTTCATGTTGAACATCTGTTTGGATTTTAGTAGAATCTTTGAGTCCCCGGGCATGAAATTGTGGGGTCATTTGCAATTCAAATACAATTAATATTACTTAGAGGGACGAAGTCTAAAGTCATCTGAATTGAATGAATTAAATGTAATCTTGTATGAATGCAAAGCAAAAAGAAAAACAAAAAACAATAAAAAACTAGCTCAAATATAAGTACAAATGTTGTCTCTGCCTACAAATCACTTACATCTATGTCAAATTTATTGTGTGCCTGCAAATGATTCAGCGTACACAATAAAGAAAATTAATTTAGGAGATGTCAGAAAAGCACATAGACCCACAAGTGTTTTTTTTCTGGTGTATTTCTTCCTGTTTTAATCAATAGTTTTCAGACAAACTGATAAATTAAATTTGCTTAGTGGGTGATTATGGAGTTTCACAACTTTTGTTTAGGAATTTCTTAGCTCATTTTTTCTAAGAAAAAAAAATGAGGTAGGTAAGTGAAGCCAAGCTCTGGAGAAGAAAAAAGAAAAGGACAGTTTGATCCAAATCAGACAAATTCTGGTGCTTGGGATTGGGCTTGTTGAAAATGGATCTAATGTACATATTTGGCTCTGAAATGTAACAATGCATCATGTCAACCCTTCCTTTCTCAGACTCAAACTTCTTTGATCTACCCTGAACAAGTCTAGTTATGACAATGTCCCACATTAACATAAGAAAATTATTAGTGAAAACATAACTCAAAATTCAGTGGGGATTGAGTTTACCTAAACACAGTTATGTGAACTGTATTGATGCAGAAGTAGGCAAGTGATCAAACTTAGTACCAAGTCAGACCACAGTAAAGTAGTTCTATACCATTCAGCAACAAATTAGTGGAAATTGTCCATTAAGGAAATAAAATTACCTATCAGACCAGAGGTCAATTTTAGAATTACAATATTACAAAGAGCATCTATTTAAACTTAGAGAATTGCAAACTGTGAGAGCTATAAGAAATGCTTTATGATAGTGAATCTTAGTTAATAATGCCATTCATGGTAGCCAAGGTTGGCAAACTGAAGGTTTGCCCATAACAGTATTTGATACTATGTCTTCTGTGTTTTCCTGTTTCCCTGCTAGAACTGTATAGTCGATATGACTAATGCTTTTTAAAAAAATGATCAGATATGGGATATTTATTACTTTTCTCAAGAATGTAGAAAGCACTTAATGATAACATTTCTGTTAGCTGTGGTGGCAGAACTATGTTTTTACATCTAACATGTCTTTATGTATAACAGGGATTACTTAATTATATAGTATTACATCCAAGGAAATTAAAGTTATTTTAAAGTATAAAGAACATCTTTTTAAGTGAAAGTTTTATTTACTGTTTCTGAAACATCTATTGGAGGTCAGAATTACCAACTTTTCAAGAATTGTGAATACATCTCATACACAGTTTAAATTTCTGTATATATAACATATGTATGCATATATATAAAGTAATTTCACCTTTAAAAAATCTAATTAATGTATAACTTGCAAGGAAAATTCATGGTTCCAAGACAGTAAACTGTTTAGTTCAAATAAGTTAAGACCTGCTATGGCTATAATTACAACGGTGGAAAATTGGCAGTGAAACCATGCACCTAATGTGAGCTGGGAAATTAACTATGTGTTTACATAGCCCAATTTAACAAGGCTACTCTAGCAAAAGCCATTTAAAAATACAAGATAAAAAGTTATAATTATAAGAAACTATAGCAATTTAGTATCAAAATTCATGTTGTTCACAAAGGATACAGAAAGATTCTTTTTTAAAAACATATATATTTTTATCTATCTATCTATTTATTTATTTATTTTTATTGATTTCAGAGAGGAAGGAAGAGGGAGTGAGAGATAGAAACAGCAATGATGAGAGAGAATTATTGATCGGCTGCCTCCTGCATGCCCCACACTGGGGATCGAGCACACAACCTGGGCATGTGCCCTGACTGGGAATTGAACCGTGACCTCCTGGTTCATAGGTCGATGCTCAACCACTGAGCCACACTCATTGGGCCAGAAAGATTCTTAAAGAGCAAACCACTAGGACTTCATGTCAGTGCATATCTATCTATCTATCTATCTATCTATCTATCTATCTATCTATCTATATGTGTGTGTGTGTGTACATACACAAATATATGTATACATATATATGATAATATTTGAAATTGAAAGCATGTTTATCATTATCCCTGGACACTTTAATTTTATGAAGTTTTATGGTATTATTGACTATCATTAAATAATTGCAATATGTGCCAATTAACATTATGTACATAAGTTATATGTAAAATTTATATGTGTTCTAATATTGTACATTTTATAGTAACAGAATTTATAAACCAAGTTTCACATAAATTTTCTTAATTTCCTTAAGTCTATAAGGCAGCTGTTAACTCAATTATTATTATGCACGTTTTCCAGTTGAAACTGAGAATCTAAGAAGTTGTTTCTGCTCAGATTGTTGGACTCCTAAGTGGCAAAGGTTAGTTAGAATTCAGTAATCTAAGCTTATTACATAGTAACAAAATGCAATATTTCAAATGAAATAGGAAATTCTATCATATGACTGTTATTACCTAAATAGTAATTCTTAGCTGAATGAAAAAGAACAGGGATTGTCTGCTTTTGTGAGTGTTTTTAATGAAGGCCCTATTAAAAAATGGTTCATATTTTTCTGATTTCATTCATCATGACACAATTTGAAAATTGACATGAATTAGGAAAAAAGCTTCTCTTTGACATGTATTGTATATTTTTTCAATAAAAAATAATTTACAAAAGTCAGAAATTACTTTTGATCCAGGGGTAAACAAAACAGAAACTACCAACCAGCAACTACACAAATAACCTACAATAATTTTAAATGATGCTGCTTTATAGTTTGACACTTTTGCAGCAGAAAGGGCAAAAACAATTTAACAAGGCTACTCTAGCAAACAGGTTCAACAACTATGGTGTATTCTTTGTTTTCTTCTCTGAGCTTTGCCATTTGAATTTGCCTGTGTTTTATGTACCTTCAACTCCGGACACCTGCTAAGACCCAACCCTTTGACCCTATTTATTTGCCAGAAAGATACAAATTGAAGACCTGAAATCTAATATGCAAAAAAATGAAAATAACTGTGTCAGGAGATTTAGCACAAGCAGCACATAAGGGGGCACCTTCTTTTCTGAATCTGTAGAAGGCAATGTCACGGTTGCTGCATCAACTGAACTGGCTGGAGAAAGTATTCACTGCAGATGCTGAGTCAGGAGCACCAAGACTGGGAGCAGAGGCAAAGGATGGAGACACCCAACTTCTAACTTCATCTTGAAAAGGGGATAAAGGAAACTTTCTCAGGGCTCACCCACAAAGGTGAGCTAAAACAGCTTTCAGAGGAAGTTGGAATTCCCCAGAAAATGCCTCCCTGAGAGCTGTTAAAAGACATCCAAACTTAGAGGCTCAGAGCCTTATAGATGTGTTGTTTATGCTGGGATTAAAATACAGGGACTTCCAAAGGGATGAGCAGAAGAAAGCAGTGCTTCCCAAAGTGTGAGAGATCCCACTGGTGGAAGATTATCTTAAGTGGTAGTCAGAAAGACTTCATTGTCTTGTTTTTAATTTGTTAAAAATTTGATTATGCATTTAATGAATACATACTAAACTATAACGAGCACATTAAACTTTTCAGTTTGGGGATTGCTAGGATAAAAGTTATAAAACTTGCAATAAAGTTTAAATGAGGTTATCCAAGAAAAATGGGAAAGAAATAATGTTCCAGATGACACGTGGATTTGAACAAAAATTCTAAGGATGGAACTTAAAGGACTGTGGTTGTGAGAATGCTGAACAGATGGTACCACTACTTAGTAAAGGAACTGCCCCTCTTCCCTTTGTCTCCTTTTTCTAGAGATAGGGGGTAAGACCCACTTGTAGCTTAATTCACCTTTCAGAATCATACTATTACCCTACTGTCTCCTGTCTACATTCCCAATTTTATACTCTATTTTTATCCATCATCACTTCCTTACCTCCACTAGAATGGAAGCTCCCAGAGGGCCAATCTGGTATCTTCGACATTTATTGCCTACTACATAGCAGGCACTTAATAAATGTACAAATTAATGAATAATTGCTTTATCCCTACATACCTCTGAACTTCAGTTTGACACCACTCATGGCATCAGTGTCAACCCTATCCTTGAGGTCCAAGTATTCTCTGGCAAGCCATCTTTAGTTGCTTTCTGAGCACTTCAAGTTTGGGTTCTTTTAGACTTACATTCTGATGCACAAAAGTCACTGGGAGCAGAGACTGTCCAAACATACAAATGGTTTAGTTCACTTTCTGTGAATTTATGCTTTCTGGCTTTTTCAGAGAAGTTTTCCAGATCAATGCCTTCAAATTATCCTTCAAATACAATTGTAACTTTACACCTTCCACCTGCATAATACTTGGTAACTGCTAAAGAGCTTTTAAATATACTAGTAGTCTCTCATCTAAGCCCATAAAACTCCGCGGAGACCAGCCAAGACAGATACCAATTTACATGTGAGAAAAGGAAGGCTTGGGACATAAAATGACGTATTTATTAGCACATAGAGAGTCTTCATTCGGCTGTCTAAGGAGGCCAGTTCTTACTCTTGTCTTATTTTTGGCAGCTTCTCTGATTCCATTAAGGGTTGAAAGAGTATACCGTAAACTAAGTCTTTGAGACCACCTGCCCTGAGCAAATGTCGAGATGACATCTGAGAATTAAACCTGAGCAGAGGTAGCCATTGCTGTAATAACTCCCCCTGATTCATGTTCAGCTGTAATCTCAGACTCATTGCTTTCACCTAAAATTCTCTTCTAAAAACAATAAAAACAGTAGTTGGAGCCATGGTAATATAGAGGAAATCTGCCAAGGCAATGAGGGAGAGCTCTACTCCTGTCCTTTATCATCCCTCACCACACATGACCCAGGTCAGTGTCACCTGCCATGTCTAGTCAACTAAAGGGTACAGCCAATTTAGGATACACATAGAGTAAACTCTCTAACACATTGGGATATAATTCCTGTCAGTATATTTTTAAATTGATTTTTAGTTTGCTCTAGGCTTCTTTTTCTTCCTTCCTTCTTTCCTTCTTTCCTTTCTCTTTATCCAGTTCTCTTTCTTCCCTTTCTGTTTCTTTTCTTTATTCTTTATTTTTTATAATGAAGTTCACTTTTAGTAGAACAGAATTTTAAGACATGCTAATTAATAGTTTATGAAATTAAGGATATTATATTCATTTTCAATCTCCTATTTATTTAAGACCCAGGAACATGCAAAAACAACAACAAAGCCACAAATGGTTTATATTGAAAGTTATTTTATCATACAATTTTAAACATCAATTTAAAAGCTAATTATTTACCTCATAAATTGCTACAGGCCTAAATATAGAAATTTCTCTAGGTGATATTTGCATATCTCATACAAAACTACAATGTAGAACACCAATGGGAGAGAGTTTCTATTAAAAATAGTTTTATACATGTTTCTTTTTTAAGTATTTAACATCAAAATTAATGTTTGTTTATAATGACACATAACTAGTTAGAGCTCTTTGGAAATGAAGGTTAGAAAATTACTACCAAAGGATGTTCTCATTAACACTCACTTCCTACTAAATTATATAGGAGTGAAAATTGAATAAGAATATATATTCATAGAGCCTTTTTATAAATAGTAAAAGTGCCAAAAGAAGAAATAATAGTTTTGCTATTTTTAATTTTTTAAATGTATTAGAGAGATGTGTTATTCCCCTCTACCACAGCATCTGTCTACATTCAAAGTGCTTAATGAAAAAAGATAAGTGTATGTGTTATATTAACAAAAGAACTTTGTACAAGCATATGCTGTGGAAGAGATAAACAAATTACTTTCCAAAAGTGTGATGTCAAGGAGACTAATCTTGCAAAAATGTACTTGTTGACATTGGTTATAATACAAGTATTACATATGTCCTTCAAAATTGCTAGTATTCAATCAAGTAAATTTAACACCATTTTAAAAAGGTAAATATCAAAAAGCAAAGATGCATGTCTTTATCTGGTCATTTTTTAAAAAACTCAGAAACTTAACATACATTTATATATCAGATGGTTCCACTGTTTAACTGTTTTTTATAGGGCAATTAGCAATTAATATGGTTCAATTTAATAGAATGTCTCTTATCAGGTAATACCATTCTTAATTAATCGTCCAAGTAACCTAGATAACATAAGACAAACTCAGCTATCCAAAGTGCAAAGTAATAGGAGGCTTAATCTAAATTATTTAAGTGGGTTTCAAGATAAAATTAAATCTCATCCTCTAGTTACAAATTCCTTTCTTGCTATTATCTACTTCTGTTGGTTTCTTGCCTATGTTGCCCTATCCAAACCAAGTTCACTTAAGACATTTCTAGGCATCCCTGTGACATCATGTATACCACATTAACTTTGTTTCAGACATGATGGCACCACTTCCAGGCTGATCATGTCTTCATTAAAACTTCTTTCTGGTCCAGCCTGCGTGGCTCAGTGGTTGAGCATCGACCTATATGAACCAGGAGGTCACAGTTTGATTCCCACTCAGGGCACATGCCTGGGTTGTGGGCTCAATCCCCAGTGTGGGGATTGCAGGAGGCAGCTGATTAATTATTCTTCCTCATCATTGATGTTTCTAACTCTTTCTCCCTCTCCCTTCCTCTCTGAAATCAATAAAAATAATTTTTTAAAAAATACAGAACTTCTTTCTGTATGTTATTCCCATGGTGGTCTGAAAAAATTTTCCCTAGGGAAACTTACATTTCATGGGTTATACTTTTAATGAAATGTCCTTATTTAGTCACCTTACCTCCCTTATTTAGTGCAGTATGGAAAGAATCTAAGGAAAAAATATTAAAAGGTCCTGCTAGAAATCAGAGAGCCAAAATATTACTGTTAGGCTATCCAGAAGAGACAAAACTACAGATATTTTTCTTTAAAAAAGGAGAGTTATAAGTTAGGAACTATCTTCATACAATATCATGGAACCAAAGGAGGTGTGTTGGGTGTCATCTCTAGCTCCCTCTCACATCCAAACTCTATGCAGCAAAGTATTATCTTCTCTTCACCACCCTGCTCTCTCCCTTGTCCCCTGGTTTCTTGTTGGGTTAGGTCAGTGGCAGACATTAGTAAGAGACTGAAGGTGCAAAAAGGTGAAAGAATGATCCCTCTGCATACCCTGCTGCTGATCTGCTCCAGTCTTGTTGCATTTCAGTAGAATCTGTTTTCCCCCATGTCTCAGCTTCAGGTGAGAGGCCTTTCTTCCACGTGTATAACTCATACCAGGTTCCAGTGACACTGTGTCCTCCCCTTTCTCCATCAATCCTAGGGATGATCATGGCCCTACTCTGATGCTAGTCTCTGGTTATGTCACCATCCCTTATTGGTTTCCTTACCTCTGTTCATCCCTCTGCAATTTAGATATGTTTAAGCTAAACTCTTTGATTATGTTATTTGTTCCTTTATAATACTCTGAAAATCACAGAGGCCTAGCATTTTGTTTGTTATAAGCTTTTGATACTGGTAACAATTTTTACAATATTGTAAGCAATCAGGCAAACAAATAAATACATACATAAAAGTGGACTTTACATAATAAATGAATTTGACAATGTAGCAGGATACAAAATTAACACCCAGAAATCTATGTCTTTTTTATATACCAATGATGAACTCACAGAAAGAGAAACAAAAAAAATCCCATTTTCCACTGTACCAAGAAAATTAAGATACCTAGAAATAAAGACCTGTACTCAGAAGACCTTATACTAAGGAGGTAAAAGACCTGTACTTGGAAAACTATAGGACATTGAAAAAAGAGATAGAGGAAGACGTAAACAAATGGATTATAGATTCATAGATTGGCAGAATCAACATCATTAAAATGTCCATACTACCCAAAGCAATCTATAGATTTAATGCAATCCCCATTAAAATACCAACAGCATATTTCACAGACCTAGAACAAACTCTCCAAAATTTCATATGGAATAAAGAAAAAGACCCCGAATAGCCACAGCAGTCTTGAGAAAGAAGAACAAAGTTGGAGGGATCACAATACCAGATACCAAGCTATATTATAAAGCCACTGTTCTCAAAACTGCCTGGTACTGGCACAAGAACTGACATATAGACCAATGGAACAGAACAGAGAACCCAGAAATCAACCCAAGCCATTATGCTCAATTAATATTTGACAAAGGAGGCAGGAGCATACAATGGAGTCAAGATAGTCTCTTCAATAAATGGTGTTGGGAAAATTGGACAGATACATACAAAAAATGAAACTAGACCACCAACTTACACCATACACAAAAATAAACTCAAAATAGATAAAGGACTTAAATGAAAGATGGGAAACCATAAAAATCTTAGAAGAATCCATAGGCAGCAAAATATAAGACATATGTTGTAGCAATATCTTTACTGATACAGCTCATAGGGCAATGGAAACTAAGGAGAAAATAAACAAATGGGACTATATCAAAATAAAAAGTTTCTGCACAGCAAAAGAAACCATCAACAAAACAACAAGAAAGCCCACTGCATGGGAGAACATATTTGCCAATGCTATATTTAATAAGGACCTAATCTCCAAAATTTATAGGGAACTCATACATCTTAACAAACGGAAGATAAATAATCCAATCAAAAATGGGCAAAGGACTTAAATAGACAATTTTCAAAAGTGGACATACAGAAGACCAAGAGACATATGAAAACATGCTCAAAGTCACTAATCATCCAAGAGATGCAAATCAAAACGACAATGAGATACCATCTCATACCTGTCAGAATGGCTATTATCAACAAATCAACAGACCACAAGTGCTGGCAAGGACGTTGAGAAAAAGGAACCCTCATGCACTGCTGGTGGGAATGCAAACTGGTGCAGCCACCGTGAAAAACAGTATGGAGTTTCCTCAAACAATTAAAAATGGAACTACCATTTGACCCAGTAATCCCACTTCTACAAATATATCCCAATAAATCAGAAACACCAATCAGATAGGACATATGCACCCCTATGGTCATAGCAGCACAATTTACAATAGCTAAGATTTGGAAACAGCCTAAGTGCCCATTAGCAGATGAGTGGATTAAAAAACAGTGGTACATATACACAATGGAATACTATGCTGCTATAAAAAAGGAAAGAACTCTTACCATTAGCAACAGCATGGTTGGACATGGAGAGCATTATGCTAAGTGATAATAATAAGCCAGTCGGAGAAAGATAAATATGACATGATCTCACTCATTTGTGGAATATAATGAACATAAACTGATGAATAGATCCAGAGACATAGAAGGATCAAACAGACCATCAAACTTCAGAGGGAAGACAGGGGGGGGGGTGGGGTGGGTAAAAGATCAACCAAAGGATTTCTATGCATGTATAATAAGCATAACCAATGGACACAGACACTAGGGAGGTGAGGGCATGTGCTGAGGGGTGAGGGTGGCCGGGGAGAGGTCAATGGGGAAAAAGGAGACATATGTAATACTATATGTAATACTTTAAACAATAATAAAAAATGGACTTTACAAACAGTTGAGAAGAGTTGTGGAAATAGGAAATACTTTCGTCTGCAAACTGGGAAGACTTTAAAAGCAATCTTTTTTTTGTATTTTTAAAAATGTATTTTTATTGATTTCAGAGAAGAAGGGAAAGGGAGATAGAAACATCAATGATGAGAGGGAATTATTGATCAGCTTCCTCCTGGATGCCCTACTGGGGATCGAGCCTGCAACCCGGGCATGTTCTCTGATTGGGAATCATACTGTGACCTCCTGGTTCATAGGTCAATGCTCAACCATTGAGCCATGCTGGCCAGGCTATTTTTTTTTTTGGGGGGGGGTATTTTTTAATTAAAAGTTTTTTAATTTAATATTAAATTGTTCAGATTATTACAATTGTTCCTCTTTTTCCCCCCATAGCTCCCCTCCACCCGGTTCCCACCCCACCTCTGCCCTTACCCCTCCCCTGCACTGTCTTCATCCATAGGTGTACGATTTTTGTTCAGTCTCTTCCCGCACCCCCACACCACTTTCCCCCCCGAGAATTGTCAGTCCACTCCCTTTCTATGCCCCTGATTCTATTATATTCACCAGTTTATTCTGTTATCAGATTTTTTATTCACTTGATTTTTAGATTCATGTAATTTAGATGCTTAATTTCTAGTTGGTCCTTTTTCATATCCTCGAGGGTCTCGCTAAATTTAT
Organism: Plecotus auritus; assembly: GCF_963455305.1. Lineage (NCBI taxonomy): Eukaryota > Metazoa > Chordata > Mammalia > Chiroptera > Vespertilionidae > Plecotus > Plecotus auritus. Next base: position 29,065,674 of record NC_137776.1, read on the forward strand.
TGGCCTTTTCTAGGAAATTCTTGAAAAACCTTATAACCGTGGTTTTGAACTCTATATCCAATCGTTTGCTTTCCTCCATTTCTTTCATTTGTGATCTGTTTCTTTGTCTCCGCATTTTGGTTGCTTCCCTGAGTTGATAGAGTGGCTTTGCGTGCTAGGTTTCCTATAGGGCCCAGTGGCTCAGCCTCCCCAATTACCTGAGGTGGACACTCTTGGTGCACCCCTTTGTGGGCTGTGTGCATAGTCTTGTTGTAGTTAAGCCTTGATTGTTGTTGGTATCACTGGGAAGAATTGACCTCCAGGCCAATTGGCTGTGAGGATGAGCTGGAGAACTTCTGTTCTGGAGACACCCTTATGAGATAAGACTTGCAAAAGCCTCTGTGCTCAGCTTGGATGGGGCAGATTCTCAGGGTGGAGCAGACAGCATTGGTTTTCCATCAGCCCTGCCCTAATAGGCCCCTGTGTCTCAGTGTCCCATGGTAATCGCTGCGAGCCGAGAAAGCCGCCCTCGAGTTCTGCCCGCTGCCAGACAGTCCAGTTTCTCCCCGAATGAGTCTGGGTCCCCAGAGTCTCACCCGGAACTGGAGTTCAGCGCAGTCGGGAGCTTTTGTCTCCCTCCTGCTTGAGAAAGCCAGCCGCGTACTCAGTTACCCCCCCTCTTCGCGTGCGCACTTTGGTACCTCTGCCTTCTGCAGTTCCTCTGAGTCTCAGTGTGCTTTTCTCTTTCCTCACAGTCCAGTTTTATCTCATATGAGTCTGGGTCCCCAGAGTCTCACCCGGAACTGGAATTCAGCACAGTTGGGAGCTTTTGTCTCCCTCCCACTTGAGAAAGCCATCCGTGCACTCAGTTGCCAGTCCTCTCCGCGTGCACATCTCAGTACCTCTGCCTCCTGCAGCTCCTCTGAGTCTTAGTGTGCTTTTCTCTTTCCTTCTAGTTGTAGAATTTCCAGCCAGCCTTCCTGTGGTTCTGGATGATGTCCATTTTGTCTTTTAGTTGTAGTTTTGAAATTGTTGTGCGAGGAGCAGTTTAGGTGTTTACCTATGCCGCCATCTTGGTTTCTCTAGTGATAAGTTTTTAATGTTGACACTATTGAAGATGTCCCCCATTCCCTTCCTTTGTCCACTTTCACTCAGCCCCCCTCTCCCACTCTCTTGGCTTTTACCATACTATTGTCGTGTCTTTGGGGTATGCACATATGTTTTTTCAGCTAATCCCTTCACCTTCCTTATCTAGTCACCCCTGCACCATTGCTCTCTGGCATACACCAGTCTGTTCTATGTACTCATGCTTCCATATATTAATGGTATCGTATGTTATTTGTCTTTCTCTGACTGGCTTATTTCACTTAGCATAATTTTCTCCAGGTCCATCCAAGCTGTCAAAAAGGGTAAGAGTTCCTCCTTTTATACAGCCATGTAGTATTCCATTATGTAACTGTATCACAGCTTTTTTATCCACTCATCGGCTGATGAGTACTTGAGCTGTTTTCAGATCTTGGCTATTGTAAATAATACTGCTGTGAACAGATGGGTGCATATACTCTTTCTGATTAGTGTTGCAGGATTCTTAGGATATATTCCCAGAAATGGGATTGCTGGGTCAAAAGGCAGTTCCATAGTGTTAATTCTATTTTCTTTCAGAGTTATTTGTTTGTAACAAGATTAATCAAGAAATTATCCCAAAGAAAAATTTAATTGGAGTATCTTTTTTCATTAAATAAATAATGATACAGCTGTAAATAAGGCAAATAATGTCTGGCCTCATGGTGATGGGGAAAATGAGACATTTTTGGAGGGCTAGCAATCTGAATCTGTGCCAGTAACCTAATGCATATTCTTATTAGTCTATAGTATAGTCACTGCCCCTTCTTTAATTATCTGGTCCTGAAAGACCTGTTTACCTAAGTACTACTTCCATTTTAGAGAGGCCATAAATCATGAACAATACACAACCCCCAGATGGAGTTATCAGCACTGGCGCCAGGCCAGGCCTTTAGATGTATTCTAACGGCCCCACCCTAACACACGGGGCTTTTTGCAAGTCCATGAAAGGTCTGGAAGTCCCATCCCATATTTGGGGGACAAAGAAACCAAAGAGTATAAAGGGAAAGCTTCCTCCATATTGGCTTGCTCAGGATTTGGAAAGAAATAGCCTCCCCTGGGTCCTGTATTAGTACATGAGAAACATCTAAAAATAAATGTGTGTTTTTTTTTTCTGTGCCCCCAGTACTCCTCCGTATTTTTTGGTCACCTGGTAAATTCTGTAACAATGGAGCTTATGATCTTGCTAGCAATAAAGTCTGTAAACAAATAATGATGCAAATAATTACACGCATAATAATTTTATAAGTATTAAGAAAGAGAAGTACCATGGAAACTAATCTGGATTGAAGGAAAAAGACTCATAAACTGAGAATTAAAGGGTGAGTTAGCTAGGTGCCTGGACAGGTCAATAGTTGCCTAGATGTTCATGAAGACTCTGGTGTGAGGAGCAGAGGTTACTTGAAAAATTGAAAGGAGATCAAGGTGACTGTGTCACAGGTATGTTGGAGATAGGTAAGATAAAAAATTTGAGGCTGGCTGGCATTGCTCAGCGTCTACCTATGGTCATGGTTTGATTCCTGGTTAGGCCATATACCCAGATTGCAGGCTCAATCCCTAATGTGGGGCATTCAGGAGGCAGCCAATAAATGATTCTCTCTCATCATTGATGTTTCTATCTCCCTCTCCCTTCCTCTCTGAAATCAATAAAAACATTTTTTAAAAGAGTTTGATAGGACAATGAGAGTGATATCCTTTCAAGACCTTGTAGTCCATGTTATAGATTTTACAGGCTATTCTAGAAACAATCACAAACCATAGCTGGATATTAGATGAGGAATACAAAAAAATGTGTTTTTAAAGATAATTCCAGATGCTTAAAAGAAGAAAGAATAAGAGGCAGGAAGTTGAGAAAGCACTAGTGGATAAGAAGTCTTATTATTACCACATGTTAGGGATGATTTTCAGTAAATAGCTCATGGTCACATCCTGAGCAAGTGGACGGTCCAATATTCATATACAGGACGTCTGACTCATGGGTTTGAGCTTTTATCCACAATGTTAATAAACAATTAATATTTTGGATTAATTTAAAAACTGCAGAAGACATCAAAAGCTTAAGGATATAAAGTGTGCACTATTTTCCATGACTTGATTCTCATTTCAAGCTGTTATTGAGTTAAGGTACACAGATGCCATTTTCAGAATCAGATAGAGCTGGACATTCTGAAGACAGGTTCTGATACTGAGAAATCTATTTTTAAATAAATGTGACCAATGTATTTGTAAGGTAATACATAAAATGCATATAAAGAACTTAATGTGCCTAAGACAGAGACACAGGTAATAAAATAGTTCAGACATTAGTCTTAGCAGTTTCAATGATATAATTTCATTAAAAGCACATTTCATACCCAGCCAGTGTGGCTCAGTGGTTGAGTTTTGACCCATGAAGCAAGAGGTCATGGTTGGATTCCTGGTCAGGGTACATGCCTAGGTTGTAGGCTTGATCCCCAGTAGGGGACATGCAGGAGGCAGCCGATCAGTGATTCTCTCTCATCATTGATGTTTCTATCCCTCTTTCCCTCTCCCTTTCTCTCTCTTAAATCAATAAAAACATATTTTAAAAAACAACAACACCACATTTCGTGTTCTCATTATAATTAGGGAAACATATTCAAGACTGATAGCAACCTTAACATCCTTTTCAGATAAGCATTTGCATTAGAAAAATAGACCATATTACAATTTTGCACAAATTAGGTTTCTTGGTTATTATTTTTGAAAAAACAAACCCAAGATTTTTTAAAAAAATCTGAAAACACATGAGGAAATGCGGGTTTGTGCTGAAGACTGCATAGTTTAATTGTAAGGACAAAGGTATTCACCTCTATGGAGATAGTAGAGGGTATCATGTTGCTAATTAATTCCTCTCCATTTTTTTTAACCAAACACAGCATGATTCTCATATATAATTTAAAAAGAATGCAATGAATGTTCAAGCATGCACTACACAACTATTAGGCTCTTATATAGTGAATTTCTACATCAGATAAGAGTACAGATTGATGACGACTAATAACCTTTACAATTAGACTTTCTCCAAGTCTCTGCACTTCTAAACTTATACAAACTTAAAAATTTCAAAATGTCATTTCCAATTCCATACATAATTTAAGCCCAGAATTAAGCCCTACTGGCATTTATGAATCAAGCTAGGGCATTCCACTTATTTCTACAGCAGCAAGTATCTCAAATGTTGAAAAGACTTAGGAAACCTGTCAAATGAGGAGATGTTTTCCCCCCAGATAAAACATAAATTTTCTTTTAAAGTAAGGCCAACCAAAAGGAGACATCTGTAAAAAATTTTAATCAGGTATTCATCATTATGATTTAAAAAGTGTAAAGGCAATAGATGAATGATTCATTAGGACAGCATCACTGAAGGCAATCTCATCTAATATTGAATACACCTGTTGTAGGTGGGCAGGGGAGGAAGTGGAATAATTTTTATATTCCAATATTATCCAGAAATACCATAGCAAAAATACTTACTTGCCAACTTTTTTTTCTCTATATCCTAGTTTGACTGAAGGTGAATGGTTACTTCTATTTTATCTCTCTTTGTAAGATGCGTCTACACTGGACATGCCCAAAATGCTCAGTTCAGTCTAATGGTCTGATTCATGAAAGAAAAGCAAACAAAGGATTAAAATTGTTTTCTGGTTAGTCATTCATAGATTAAACTCTTCAATATAACAAATTTCATTTTTTTTAATTCTCAAAGAGAATTTACATAAGGAAAAACAATAGGCAATATTGATTAGATATAGTCAGAAAAAAGATGAGCAATGAGTAAAATTATTAGGGGTAGAAGGCAGGAAAGGGGAAATTGATTTTAACTGCCAACTCTGATTTGACTCTCCTTACCAACTGTTTCCCATTTCTCACCCCCTTTTCCTTTTTCTATTATATAGAAATTAAAAGAAAAAAATTATCTACACTAATAAAAGAGAAAGATGCAAATTGACCGTACCTCTGTGATGACCACCAGCCAATCAGGAAAAAATATGCAAATTAGAAGGACAAAGATGGCCACGGTCTCGCCGCCCAGCTACTCCAGGCACCGAGCAGGACACCTGCTATGAGAGGGAGGGCGGGGAGCAAAGGGATCTACAGGAGTGGCACTCTGGCTGCAGTGAAGACGAAGATGGCAGACTCTGGCCAGAGCGAAGGCGGAAGGCGGCGGCCAGAGCGAAGGCCTGGGTCTAGGGTGCTGGAGGAAAACCAGTGCCGGAAGCCAGGGGAAGGAAGGCCTATTGCACAAATCTTGGTGCAACAGGCCTCTAGTAAGGAAAAAAAAAAAAAAAAAAAAAAAAAAAAAAGGAAAGAGGAAAAGTTGTTTGGAGAAAGAAGAAAGAGAGATAAAATTGGAACCTCGTCCTGGGGCTCTTTCCCAACATGTGGAGTAGAATGGCATTGTTTCCTTCAAGGAATCAGGATATTTTGTCAGCGTGGTGCACCCTGATTTTACTGCTAGCATATCAGTCATCACGGACCCCACTAGGAGTCAAAAGTTCACAGCATGGTTCATTTTCCTACCCCCTATGGTCACCTTAGACGTATATGACTTAGGAATTTGGGGAAACTGTGATAGAATCATATTTTCAGTTTTATTCTTGATAATCCTTTAAATTACAGTTCACCTGCATTTTCATTCCCTTCCCCTGTGTCAGATTATTGCTAAAAAGGCCATGCTTTTAAGGAGATCGTCCTGTCTGACCCATTTTAAACAGTGACACCCTCAACTGCTTCCCACTATTGAACACATCATGAAATTTGCTTCTTATTTTACCCAATTGTCTTGTTCTCCATAACCTGGCCCATTTCCATTAAAATCTATGAGGCACAGCCTTAGCTGGTTTGGCCTGTGAACCAAAGGGTCCAGGGTTGGATTCTGGTCAAGGGCACGTACCTTGGTTGCAGGCTCCCCCCAGCCCAGGCCCTGGTCAGGCATGTGCAGGAGGCAACCAATTCATGTGTTTCTCTCACATTGATGTTTATCTCTGTCTTTCCCTCTTTCTTCCACTCTAGCTAAAAATCAATGAAAAAAATATCCTCCAGTGAGGATTAACAAAAACAAAGAAAACAAATCTATGAGGCAGATATTTTCAACTGTCTTGTCCATTGCTGTGTTTGTGAGCCTGGCACATAGTAGACACTCAATATCTGTTACTTGGATTATTTGTTTGTTTCGGCCACCATATCTGGGTCATATCAGAAGTATCCTACTTTAGTTGCCTCTGTTTCTTTGATGGCAACATATAATGTAATGATCAATTTAGGGCCCATGTGTGACAGTCAGATATAGGGTAGATTTGGGAGCTGGGGACCTGGTTTTGTATCAAGACCTCACTATTACAACCTGAGCCTCAGCTTCCTCCCTTGTAAAATGAGAATTAAAATAATACCCTCTTTTCAGTGTAATTGTAAAATTCAAATAATTTATGTGAAAAAATGCGTATAGAGTAAAATGTAGAAATATTGGTTATTTCTGTTTAACAAAAATCTGGCTGATTTATCTGAAATAGTAAAAAGCAGATTGGAGGCTGCAAAATATATTTGTACTCCTTTGATGTAATCTCTGGTACAAAATGGCTGCACACCAGAAAAAATTTACTTATGCCCCCATGTAGTCCTGTGTTTCTTAAGTCTCTAAGTTCAAAGACTTAGTTGGTCATTGTAGCTTAATTACATAATAGCATCTATCTTTTCTACATAATGTTATGATGAACTGAAATAATTATAATTTTACTTTATACATAGCATGCATTTTTCCTATCATATAACATATGCTTTAGCAAATGCACTTAACTTTAAAAATTTGAGAAGGAAGCCATTCTTTGGTATGTTTATTGTCACTTGAGAAAACTGGTGTGGTAAACTTATTGTCTGGAGAGAAGATTGTTATTTGACTCTATAAAATTACCTACTTTTTGTTCCATTGGTATAGCACTTTATTTTAGAAATGTGGTGTTTTAATGTTGTAGGAGCATGAAAAGGAGGCATTTTCAGTCACCATTTAAAAATCATGAGCTCAGCCCTAGCCGGTTTGGCTCAGTAAATAGAGCGTCAGCCTGCAGACTGAAGGGCCGCAGGTTCATATCTGGTCAAGGGCACATAACTCAGTTGCAGGCTCCCGGCCCTGGTCGGGACATGCAGGAGGCAACCAACTGATATGTTTCTCTCACATTGGTGTTTCTCTCCCGCTCCCTTCCCAAATCAAGGGGAAAATATACTTGGGTGAGGATTAAAAAAAAAAAAAGAATCATAGGCAAGAATCATAAGCTCAAAGGACATCTAAGAAGTGTTTATGGAACAAAAAAGCTGGAAATGAGGGGGAATGGATGATTTTTCCCCTTTTATTTGAAGTCCTTTGGCTTCATGTCTCATTTGATTCAGTTTCATTGCACACTATTAATTCTGAGGCCAAGTAGAAAGCCTTAGGCTGCAGGAAAATTTGCAACAGGCTTAGAAGCAGATAGGCCTGTACATCCACATTCTTATACCCAGAGAAAAATCATAGTCTTGCACCCAAAGAAAAATTTAATGCTATTTGCTTTAATTAGTTATGGTGATTCCTCTGCAAGTTAGTCTCTCAAAACCTGACACAAACCATGCATGCCCTGCTAGAGTTGTTACTTCTGCTGAAAACTGAATATATCTTTGTCTGATTCTAATCATTTTAGTCTTTCTTTTTGCTCTAGAGACCTTTCATAAAGCTGATAAAAGCTTCAAATTCTGCCTTGTTATGTTAATCTGAATGGATATCGAGTGGAAAAACAACCACAGATAGTATGGGTAGGGTGTATAGAGGCCATTGATCTAATCGATTCGATTTATAGAAAAGGAAACTGGCATCAAAGAAGGCTGAGTGATTTGTTCAGAGAGAGGCAGATAAAATGAAAAGTGAAGTCTCCATGTCAGTCAAGTCTAAGACTCTTTCCATGTAATATTCTCTACCTTGTGTATTCTTTTTGACCTATTTGAACATTTCTAAATATTAGATTACAGCAATAAAATAAGTCATTACTTACCCATCAAAGAAAGGGCAATCTACAGAATTGGGGCAGATGTTTATTTCTTAGGTGGGAAAATATACAAGAAGTGTTTAGATCAGTGGTTGTCATTTACTAATTATTATGTTAATCAACATAAGTTTATTAGGCACAAGATCTGGGGCATTTGTGAATTATTTTAGAATTGAACAATGTGAATCATTTATATCATCATGCATTAGCTCTTGTGACATTGGAGAATCTACATAACTTTTACAACTCACTTTCCTCAGCTATAAAAAGGGAAAGCTAATATTAACCATCAAGTGTTGGAAGCATAATATTTGGAATTTAATAGATGTTCATAAATGTTGGGTTTTATCATTAAAATCTCTTGTATCCTTATCATGATAGCAGCTAATGACTCAATTTTTAATTCATCTTTGATAAAATGAAATAGAATGCAACTGATAACCATCTCACTTCCCTCTACCTCCTAGCATGGGGAGAGGTCATTTCCCTGCCACCTTGAAGTTAGGTTTCACTAAAGGACGTTCTCTGGTCACTGATATATGAACAGAAGTGATATGTGCCATTCCTAGCTGAATCACATAAGAACCACAACATAATCCTTTATCCTGTCTTTCCTCTGACCTGTTGACTGGTGTTTGAATGATCACAGTGTACATCAGCCGGAGGCCCTCAGTGAGGACCAAATGAAATAGAGCACACTGCCAGTGAAAGATAGACATGTAATGTGAGCAAAAACAAACTTATGTTGTTTTCTGCCCCTGAATTTTAGATTTTTTTTTCCTTAGTGCAGTATAACTTAGATAAATCTGATGGATACAAGAAGAAATTTCAAAGATAAATCTTCAAGACAACTATTCACCCAATAACACCCACATGAATCCTTACTAGTATTGAATTTTACCTACAGTAATTCCATATAATTTATTAATTCTTTCTCATATTCATTCAATATATTTTCTGAGAGAACCTGTGAACACAGCATACTATATTTTCTAATTTCTACAACAGTGTCATTTGCATAGTAGCTAGGCAGTAGATTCTTAAATGGAATTGTTAGATTATGCCATTATTACTCAGATAACTGCATATTATTCTGAAAAAAAATTTTTGGATACCTTTTAACTATATGCAATTCTGGATCTAGAATGAGACAGATCTATCAATTTAAAATGTTTAAGCCCAACTTCACCTGTAAATAGGAAGGTACTACTGATGTCCATCAGAATTCCCCTTTGTAAACTTTAAGTCCTACATATAATTAAGCTTAACCCAAAGTGGACATAGAAAATTATATAAGAAAGGTAAATGTTAGGCCAAAGGATGAAATCTGGGTTTGCTTTTTTCTGCCCCTCTAATATCACTATTTGCCTTCCTGCTCCTCCTCAAAGTCTAGACATATATGTAACAGATTTCATGTGCTCATAAAACCCTGTGGCACTCCAGCTCCTTTTATTCCTGATCTCTCATCTTAGTCCATATAGTTCAGCCCCAGGATGTGCCAATCAAAGGTTTCTATCAACCTAATCTACATGCCTGATTTATAGGAGTTTTCAATTAGAGCCAACCAGAGCCAATCAAAGCCAAGGAGCATCAGTTCTGGAACCTCTCCGATACCATATAGGAATAAGGAATTCTCTTTCTGCTGCAGGTTTGAACTAAGCCTGAAGCTTCTGTTGACATCTCGCCATCATGACTTAAGAGCCTGCCTATCAACTAAATTAACACATAGGGAAACACTGGTGAGAGATTCTCTTTTCAGTCTTCTTTCCCCTATCTAGGCTCACCAATTCCTTTTTCAGACTTGGGGACCTGATGGCTTTACAATCCTATTACTCTACAACTTAGAGCACTTCTGCAGTCTTCTTGAAAAGTAGGGTCACTCTTCTCGCTACACATATTGCACAAGAGGGAGGCTCAATGACTCATCCTGTCCACTTTCCGATGGTATTCTCTCCCGTTGGCTCTTACAGATAGACACTGTTCTCCCCAAGCTCCCCTCCTTAGTTTTATAACTGCCTCTTCAATCCCAGAAGACAGTTCACCCTCCTAAATCAGATAAAACTAGGGGTAATTAGAAATGAAGGCTCACAGATTTATAACTAATCCACCTCTTTTCTTCCTGACTCAGTGAAAGAATTGTCCCTTCTGTTTCAAGTTAATTCCTCTGTATGATATCTAGGTATTATCCCTTCTTACTATTATTTCTAAAATTCCTGTTATATTCATTCTCTCTCTCTTCCTCTCTCTTCTCCTATTTATACATATTCACTCAGTTATTAAGTTGCCAAATTTAGCAAATAAAAATATAAGACACCCAATTAAAATTCAGATGAACAACAAAAACATTTAATATAAGTATGTCCCAAACATTGCATGATATATTTATACAAAAATTATGTGTTTAATATAAAATTCAAATTTTACTCAACAGCCTGTGTTTATTCTGGCAACTCTACTCAGCTACAATGCACCACAATCCACAAAAGCAAGTAGGGCAGAGAGTTTTATTGCTTTTCTCATCATCCCTGTCAAGCCATTCTGGAAGGATGGTCTTGGCTTCATTTGATATATTCTTACAGTCTCTACGTACCTTTTCTCACAAATATTGATCTCTCAGAGCATCACTTAGGTGTCATTATGACAAAAGACTCTTTACTGCCTAGGAATGAAGACTGATAGGAAGGAATAAGGAGACTAAAGGAAGCAGGAAAATCTGTCCTAATGCACGTATACATACAAGTTCTTGTGTGTTTGTGTGCACACCACACACACTCCCACACATAATCTCTCATAATTTCTGGATTTCATTCTGAATTCACTGCCTTCTTTCTCTTCTTCATAGAGTTTTCTTACAGCATTCAATTCTTATCCCTATATTATCTGCCATTGATCTTAACATCTTAATGAGTCTGCTAAAAACAAGGTGATCAACAAACGTCTAATTATAAAAGCCAGTAGCCACATTTGGTCTTTACATTACTTGTTCTCTGCTTTGTTTCTATGTTTGACACTCCTTTCTTCCTGAAACACTGACTGCTATGAATTGAATTGTGTCCCCCTTTCAAAAGATAGAATGAAGACCTTTTCCCCAGTACCTGTGCATATGATCTTATTTGAATAAATGGTCTTTGCAGATGTAATCAAGTTAAGATGAGGTCATTAGGGTATGTCCTCATCCAATATAACTGGTGTCCTTATGAGAGGAGGGATATTTGGAATATACAGACACATGCACAGAGAGGAGAGCACCATTAAAGATACAGACACAAAGGGCAGAGGAAGGTAGAGGTGGGAGTTCTGCAGCCAGAAACCAAAGAATACCTGGGGCTGCCAGAAGTTGGAAGAGCCAAAGAAGGACCCTCCCCTAGGGGTTTCAAAGGGAGCATGGCTCTTCAGACACCATGAGTTTATACTTCTAGCCTCCAAGTTGTGAGAGAATACATTTCTCTTGTTCTAAGCCAACCTGCTTTACAATAGGTACTTTGTTATGGCAGCCCTAAGAAACTAACACACTCATCTATTTTAATGCTCATGACACTATTATTTTCTGGTATTTCCTACTTCAGTTCAGATTTTTTCTCTTATTCCTTTATTGAATATTTAAATGTTGCTATTCACCAAGATTTGACTTTCTACCCTTTATGCTTCTCATTTTACATTATTTATCTAAATGACCTCATCTACCAAAAAGTTTTAACTACCATCTATGTACTACCTACCATGTAGAAATACAACAGTTTATTACAATTAAGGTTAGAATTATTAGTCAATGGAGAGTAGAAACAATGTTTCTTTTTATCTCTGGGTCCTAAGCACAAGTAACACTACCTTGAAAACAGGTCACATTCAATCCATTGAATTAGTGGAGGAATCTGACTGCGGACACACAATGCATCTTGCAAAGCTGCCCATTCTCCTTTAATGTCCAAGAAGTGAGCCAGTCAGCTTTTCCACCTAACTTCCCTGATAGTCACTAAAATATTTAATTCTGAAAGCAATGTAAACATCTATTCTGACAGTTATTTTGGAGCATAACAAGTCATGGAATGAAAACCAGGGAAATTCAGCAGCTGAATTATACACCAAAGAATCTGGGCCCTAATCATGATTATTTTATTACCACTATGCAGACAATATATTTTAATATTTCCATTTCATCCTTTCAGAGTTTTGAGGTGATTTACAAAGACGATATAAAATAACAGGAACTAATGACCTTATGAAATGCACTTAATAACTGAAGTTTTCAAGAGTGCTGTGTAGCTTAAATGAGAGAATATGTGAAACTGGGCTTTATATTATGAAGCACTCAAAACATGTAAGGTATTCTTATTTTGAGAAAAATAATTTGCATTTAAGAAACAAACTCTCTTTTATTGACTTAGGACTAGATAGGAATACCAATTCTAGTATTAATGCCCAATTAGTGTGAAATCAGCATGAATTTTGCCAATGGCCTGGTCTCTCTGTTCTTGGAAGGCAGAGTCATACAAGGTGAGATCGATCAGCTGACTTCTGGGAAAAGCCGGAAGAGAGAATTCAATGACAATGAACAATAGCCAGAAAATGACTGTCTCTTAGGTAGACAGTATTTTTATTTTATTGGAGTTTACAAAGAATATAGAAGCCTCCACAATTCCTATTGGATCAACTTGTTTAACCTTTTGAATTTTTTATAAAATTAAGATAGTACTTATTAACCTGATTGATATTTTTAAAATATCATCATTATGAAGTCAATTCACATGAGTCTTCATGATATATACATTTTATCCCAGACACCTACTCATACTACCAAGCACATAATTGCACTGTCTCAGGTGGAACACACCTGTGACTTCTAGGCATTTGGCAAAGAACTTGCCTATTAAAAGCCCACTTCTGAATGGCACGTTACCCCTTTGCTCCTTTTCTCTCAAAATGTCTCCTTTAGGAAAACAGAAAAAAGCACCTAGATAAACAACAAAGCAGGTTGCCACAAAGGACTTTCAGCAGAGCAGGAGCCAGCCAAGATCCATCCACATTTTATTACTGCCAGTACCTTCATCCAGCAAACAGATGCAAATGGGAGTTGGAGGGACACAGAGCAATAAAGTTTACCATGTGCTGTGCTGCAAAGCGTGACAATTATAGGCACATCTGCAGTAACTCATGTTTTCTGGGGCTGTAATAGCTTTTATTTCATTTTCCACCTGCACTGGAAGCCAGATATTGCTATTTCATACATTTCAGTATCATGTCTTCAGGTGACAAGGTGACTTCCTACTTTGAAGATTGCCCCCCATCACTGCCCCGCCGTCATGGCCAGCAAACACTTAGATCATCAACCCTCTTTTCACAGAATCTGAGAAACTCTGCTGACTGGAGGATATTTCCTCTACAGTAGGCAGATGAACAAAACAAAATAGATGGAAATAATTAAATAAAGGATAAAGGCATTGGCAACCAGCAGAAAAGAATTTGCTAGTTAATAAATTGAGGTTGAACATGACAGAGTTGAAATGTAACCTTTACAAGTAGAATCCACAATAATTCAAATTCAAAATATTGGAAAATACAATGACAGAGCTGTCTTTGTTTAATAGTATCCTCGATAATTTAATGAGAATTATAAATTATAGTGAAAGTGAAACAGAGTGAAAGAATAAAAAGAGTGCCTTTTCAATTTTTTTAGAATAAAGTGGATTAGGAAAATATTTTTAAGAATGCTCAAAGAAATGAATCAGTTAAGATATACATATGTGTCTACCTTGAATTTACTTCCATAAAATGACTTCCAAAATCTATGCAACTCAAATATCTTTCAGAAGCTCAGCCCACATTTCTAGATGAAAAAATAAATTCTTATATATGAAGATCAAGGTGTACAGTATGACTTTGACTTATAAAAGAAACACTTCAGCCTGCTTCTCTTGGGTATGGGTTTCTTGTTGATTTTAAGTTTGCAATATTTGTAGACATTTTCCAACCAACTTCAATAGGTTATAAGAAATAGCAGAGGGATCTTAAATAGCTGTATTTTTACCAAATGAAAAGGCTAAGTTAATGTTAGGCCCATTACTGCATTGCACCAAATCACTTCACAACTTGACTCAGTTCTAAAACCTGATGTTTATATCAGAACTATGGAAAAATGGAATATTTCATCCAAAAGAAACAACTTATAGCCCAATAGCTTCATTTCATAGAAGGGGAACTTGAGGCCCAAGGGGGATAATTGTTATACAAGATAGCACAACTTCAAACATGGATTCATTTAAACACAACTGTCCCATCACAGCTCCCTCAGAGGCCCTGTGCACTATTCTCAGGTGTTATCTGTTTTACTCACAAGCTAAATAAATAGGTGTTAGTATCTCAGAGATGGAAGGCCAATTAGAGACCAGCTTATCCACTGATTAGTAGATGGAGACATTGATAATTTCAGACACAAGGAACTATTTCCTGAAGGCTACATAATTAGTTAACTAGTTAGGGGTTGATGACCTTTTATCCTTATACTGTCATTCATATGGAGCAGATAAAATTCAGCCTCATTCTAAGTCCAACAGATCTTGTGTTTAGTTTACATGTGACTTATCTACATAAACTAAAAATCAAAATATTTTATTCTATAAACAATGTAAGATAGCCAGGCCGGCATGGCTCAGTGGTTGAGCATCGACCTGTGAACCCGGAGGTCACGGTTCAATTCTGATCAGGGCATATGCCCAGGTTGTGGGCTCGATCCCCAGTGTAGGGTGTGTAGGAGGCAGCCGATCAATGATTTTCTCTCATCATTGATGGTTCTATCTCTCCCTCTCCCTTCCTCTCTGAAATCAATAAAAATATAAAAACAGTAACAACAATGTAAGACAAAGTGTTCTACCTACAATTATGTGGATAACCAAAGAAAGGAACCTTGTATAGTAAATCCTACACACACGGAAGGCCAGAACTCACTAACATGGGGATGGAGATAGATACATCATTGAATGTACTCAATTCCTTCTTTGTACTTAAACACCTGTCCTGGCATGCTCACCTTTCAAGTCACCAGGCTTACAGTGCCTCTGCACTGCTGTCTCCACATTAAAATATCCTCCCAGGAAAAAAATATTACTATTATTCATGTCTTAATGGACTTTTAAATCAAGTTCAACTTTTTTCCAAAGGAATTTGTATTTTAAGCCATATGTGTATTTGTAGGAAAAAGTTTTTTTTCCTTCTTTTTTGTCTCTGAGTAAAACCAGCAGTAAGTATGTGGGAAAGGCTTTTGGGAGTGCATGCAGTTTTTCCTGACATCCTCAAAATAACACCATATGGCTGGCTTCCTTTGTTGGCTTTGAGTAAGCCAAAATCTGGTCCCACACTGCCTGCTTGCTCACCAAGTCACAGTCACATGGCCACACATGTGTGGAACACACTTTCCTGGGTGTGGTCTGAAATCTGAAGGGTCATCTGTTTCTAGTGACCCACCCAGAATTCCCCTTGTCAATATGTAACAGGTGACTGAATAGCACCAAAGTATCTGTAGACTGTACAATTTAGACTTTGTTCTTATACTATCACTAAAGCGTTTAATTAAGTTGAATACTTCAAATTCTGATATAATTACTTTCTATACAATGTTTTTGTAGTTTGCAAGCATCAGTAGAATTCTCTACCTTCCAAGTGAATTGTTTATCACTGTATTAAATATGTAAAAGACAATGTCAAAGAAGCATGTTCTGGAAATACTGAGTGTCCCAATCTAGTTCCAGCTTTGCAGATAATCTATCATTCATTTATTCATGTATTCATTCAACAAACCTGTATTAAGCTCTTACTACATACAGCTTGTGCAACTTACATTCCAGTAGAGGCGACAGACAACAGAGGTAATAAATAAGTAAAACATATTTTACATTAGAAGATTATAGGTACTTTACAAAAATAATAATAATAATAAACTATATTAGCTTTACAGGAATTGGGAAAGCCCAGAATTTGGAGTAATTTGGAGTAAAGCTAAAATTGCAATAACTAGAAAGGAAGGGGAATTGTGGAAGACATGAATTAAAGGTAAAATCTGAAATTTAGCTACAAATCTCTGAATGTTCTCATTTTTGAAAGGAGAACTTATAACTTAAGTTAAAAAGACAGCTGAAAATGAGTAAGAATAATCATCTATCCAAGTAAACCTTATTAGGGAAAGGGAAGGGTGTAGATTTCCAACATCACCACCCTTACTCCATACCCCAGTTTATTCCTAATTATATTTCTCCAACACCCTCATAATGCATGTCTTCTCTTCTTATTTTATTTTTTTACCCTTTCAGTTAATTCTATACTCAATGGCTAGATTTATGCTCTTAAAACATGACTCCTCACATGAGGTACACATCTTCAAAATGCTACCACTGCACCTCGTTGCCTATGGAGATGTTTAAAAGTCTGATGTAGCACACAGGGTCTCTGAATTGCAGCTGAAAGAACTTTCCAAGATATGCCTCCCACAACTTTTATACATTCTGTCCCGTTTGGGCTAACCACATTTATATTCGCCTATGGATGGCCTTGCCATGTATTTCATGTTCCACCATCACAAACCTCAACTCAAGTGCTACCTCCTCCTACCAGCAATTCAATTTAAGTGCTACCTCCTCCTATGAACAATTTCCTGATTCCCTTTGCTCCAAAAACCAAAGAACTCTCCCTTCTATGAATTTAGTTTCATTAGACCATTAACCATATTTTGGTTTATAAAACAATTACTTGTTTTATGTGTATAATTGTTTTTACCACTACAAAGTAAAAAGTAAAATATTAGGCCACATTTTTCCAAAGCATTTATATTCAAACTAAGACTTACAGAGTTTCCCAGAATGTACTTTGGGAACTACTGGAGTCAGAATAGAGATGTTGCAGAAGAGAAAGGCAGGTTAAATGTGGCAGAACGAGATGCCAGAGAAATTGCAAGTGTGAAAAAGACTTCTCCACCCATCAGTGCTGGCTTGAAGGAAGCCACAAGCCTTTCAAATGCAGGTGGCCTCCAAGAACTGAGAACAACCTTCAGCTGACAGCCAGAGAACAGGGACCTTAGACCTATAACCACAAGACAGTGGGTTCAATAAACAACCTGAATAAGCCTAGAAATGAATTTCTCCTGACTGCCTCTGGAAAGGGACCCAATCATGTTCTGAGGCCCTCAACAGGGAACCAGCAGAGGCACCTGTGCCTGAACGTCTGCCCCAAGGGAAACTGGGAGATCATAAGTGGATGTGAAGCTGCTATGTTTGTGATCATTTGTCATTTATTCAGCCACAATGCAGGCATTAAGTCTCCAAAAATGAGATTTTTCAGAGTGATTATAAATAAAACATGAATACATATATATTTCAGAGGAAAATAACCCCTTGGCCCATCTTCCAAATTCCTTCTGAAGAGATTTGGGGGAAAGGCAAGTACTCAGCTTATTTAAGATAATCCTGCCTGGTACGTAATATATAATACATCTTCAGAGCCAGTACAGAGCTGGCTGTGCTGGCCAAGTCAGATGGAACACAAGAGCACCAAAATACACCTCCTCTCAATTCTCACACCTCACCAAATTCTACAGTAACTAGGGCTTTGTAAAGAAAAATTCAAGGCATATTGAACTGGAACACCTTCTTCTAAGGTGACACAAAAACTTTATGAGCTATGTAAACATGCCCCCATCTCATCTTTCATCTTACTTCCCTCTGGAGTACTTGGTTTTCTTTCATGTATCTCATGAGATATGCCTTTTATTATGTTCAGCACATAATTATGCCATTCCCCAGGGAGGCCAAACACATGCACATATACTAAGGTTACATCTACCAAAAACATTAGCATCTAGTAAATTATTTTCAAATACCTTTAAGGTAATGCCATATATTTAGAAATAGAAATGGGCATAATGATAATCTAGTAACTCATAACCTGCTTCAAGGGCACATTCATCTCTCTACAAGGTGAGACCTAGAACCCCTTGCTTTTTACTCTAAGTCCAGTGCTTTTCCTATTACCAACTGAGCCTTTCTGGTATTTCTTGATTGTCACATTTCTGTGGATATTTTCATGTAACTTTCAAAGTATACCTCTCCGAGTTTTTACTATAAAATGTACACATCAGTATAAAATGTACAGAGGACATTTATCAAGTCATTCCCAAAAAAGAAAACCAACTTTTATACCCCTTCCAGGGGTCCTCAAACTTTTTAAACAGGTGGCCAGTTCACTGTCCCTCAGACCGTTGGAGGGCCGGACTATAGTTTAAAAAAAACAACTATGAACAAATTCCTATGCGCACTGTGGGCCCGGGACGAGTCAGCTGCTAAGCAGGACAGGCAGCGGCACCCGGCGTGCCGGATAAATGTCCTCGGCGGGCCACATGTGGCCCATGGGCCATAGTTTGAGGACGCCTGCATGTACTTTGCAATTTCTCATCTATTTTCCTTTTCTTTTCTTTTTAAATATATATTTTATTGATTTTTACAGAGAGGAAGGGAGAGGGACAGAGAGTTAGAAACATCAATGAGAGAGAAGCATCGATTCAGCTGCCTCCTGCACACTCCCTACTTGAGGATGTGCCAACAACCAAGGTACATGCCCTTGACTGGAATCAAACCTGGGACCCTTCAGTCCATAGGCTGATGCTCTATCAACTGAGCCAAACCTGTTAGGGCTCATCTATTTTTCTTTATTCTCTTTCAGTCCCAGTTCATCATCTTCTTGGCAGTGAAATTCATACCAACATTGTAATAAGCTTTTCTGTATTCTAACCCTGTGCCTGCCTGCTTAACAAATTAAAAATATAAATAGTAAAGCCTTCCTTATCTTTGGATCATATGACTGATTATGAAATAATTAATTATATTAATTATTATGCAATTACTCAACCCTAACATGTATCTATTCTCGTTTTACTATTGGGACTATTTAGTCCTAAACCACTGATGAAGAACAAGAATTTCTATAAAAGATCAAATAAAAAATAATTCTTTCCTATTCAAGATAGAGTGATACCCTGGCTGGTTTGGCTCAGTGGATAAAGAGTCAGCCTGCAGACTAAAGGGTCCTGGGTTCGATTCCAGTCAAGGGCACATCCCCGGTAGGGGGCATGCAAGAGGCAGCTGATCAATGATTCTCTCTCATCATTGATGTTTCTATCCCTCCCTCCTTCTCCCTTCCTCTCTGAAATAAATAAAAATATATTTAAAAAAAGAAAAAAGAGTGATATGATATATAATATTTCTAATTGTTGGTTTTATTTTTTATCTTTATTGTATTAGAACTTAATTCACATTAAAAAGACATATTATTTTCATCTTCATTGAAGCATTTCTTTGACATATTTTGATGCTCTTGATTGGTTAATCTTGAAGCATGTAAAAAAGAAGTAATTTAGGAAAAAAAAAGCTCCGTGTAAGTGGTATCAATAATAGACAATATAAAAGTTAAGTAATATTTCTATATCTGAGAATTATGCAATGTGATTAAAGCAGAACCTTTGGTAATATAAATGTACATGTTGTGACATTAGTAGTATGATTACTGATATAAGGAAATTATTTATGTCTGCTAGTATCTCAAAGTATAACATAACATTCATTCCAGAAATGTTAAAAGGTGTTCCCTATCACATAAAATTCATGGTTTGATAACTTTGAGAAACTCTTCAGGCTCATTTTCTGTTCTTGTAGAGTTTCAATGAAGATTTATGTGTTAAAAATCTATTAATATCAGTCTTACATGGGAAATATTCTACAAGAGTAATCTCATATAGAGTTCTTTTCATACCCAGTTATATTTCCAATTTCAGGCTCTACAAAATAGTGAACATTTTCTATTATACATGCCATGTTCTGTATAACAGCATACATATATGAAGTAAATTCAAGTATTTTTTCATGAGTAGATATTTCACCCATCACTCTTAACCTAATTCCCCAACTCTCCCCTCTGTAAACACAAAACTAAGGGGAGGAGGATGCGGAGCTCTGCAGTTGAAGGGAATTTTGCTTCTTGTGAGTCTATAAAAGAAGCATGTGAGCTGACTATTGCTGGAATTTGAACTGGCCCAAACAAAAGAAAGGACATTTTAAGAGAGCACAAAGGAAAGTCAGAGAGGAAAAGAAGTGGCATATTTCTGATTTACTTTGAATTTCAGTGGAGATATTGTATATAATGCTCTTGGGAAAATGCTCCCTGTACAGTATGGGCTCATAATTGTTATTACCATTATGAACTGTCAGAAGAGAATCTCTTTCTCATTCTCTATCCCATTTTCTGGTCAAAGAGAAGAAACTAAAGGCACACTTTCTTCTTAGAGAGTATTACAGACACCCATTATAGCCTCTCTCTTCCCACCCTTACTTACTTTTTCAGGGAGTAAGAGTAACTTACTTGATGGGTGGAGCATGGCCTTTATCAGAGCATGTTGCTCCAGTGGACAGAGTCATTGTGCCTTAAGAGAGGACCTTTCACAGCCAGTTTCCCTCTGCATTGCCTGGTCCAAGCATTGAAGACCAGTCACTTGGACCACTGAAAGGTAGTACTCTTTAGCTTCCTATTTTTTCTTGGCATAGAAGCTGGGCCATTGACATTTTTTTTCTATATGAAATAGGTCCACAGTCCAAATCCCTGCAGTTTGCTGAGTACAGTTGCTGTCAGTTCAGAAAGAAGGGAATAGGAAGATTCTCTTAATTCTTAGATTTTAGCCACATTCTCAAAACCAACTTTTATCAGAAAGTTCTACAATTAAGAAAAGAGTGTAGGGTACCTTCAGCTGCAAAGAACAAAATATCCAACCAAAATGATTTAAACAATGGGAAATTATTTTACTCAATTGCAAAAAAAAAAAATCTATGGCAGTCATCAGGGTTAATTCAGAGGCTCAATGAAAACAAGGTTGCAAACAGACTGCTGAGATTCTTTGGGCTTTGTTTTGGAATTTTAAAGTGTTAGAACTAGTTTCAAAGATCTTATTTTCATATGAAGTTGTCCAAAAGAAGACAGGCAATGGTGAGATTCTATCCTCCCGTAAGCCCTCAGGAGACTTCCTAAATCCCCTGGCCAAGATCATGCCACACATCCAGCTCAGGCAACAGGAGAGGCTGGAGAAGGGGGTATCAAAGCATTTTCAGCTTCTGTAATGGTGCATGGTCTTGTCCACAAGGAATAAGAGAAATGGGGGAATGGTTATTGGTACGCACTCAAGAGAATCTTACCCATAGTTTAATAAATGTTGTTCTGGCTTACCAGTTGTCTAGAAAAATCTTATAGTCAACAATCTTTCAGATTACTGAAGGGAAGGTTAAAGATGTAGTAAATCCTACCTTGCCTCACATGGAAAATTTTTATTGGTGCCATACATAAGTCAGAGCTCCCTATGAGATCTGGCTAAAGCTATTGTCATCCCTGAAACCACATCCTTGCTTAGATTCTTCCTTTTCCCTATCCTGCTTCCTTTTCTTCCTTACAGGTGTCTGCTGAGAACATCTCCAATTCATTTACTTGCCCGAGAATCCATACCTGATATTAATTTCTAGGAGATCTGACCTAAGACAGTCAGGAGTGTCAAGCTAAGAAGTTTGGATTATATTACATAAGCAATGAGAAGCTATTGAAAGTTTTAGAGTAACTGTGTTTTATGATGATTAGTCTGGCAACAAACAGTCTGTAGAAAGAATTAAGAGAAATAGGTGTCACTTCATTAGTAATTATCACACAAAATAAATTATCTTAATATATATAAGAGAAAGAAAGAGAGAAGAGAGACACTCAAGATCCCTCCTTTATAACTATAAAGATTTACTCAGAAAAGTACTATAATATTTTTTATTACAAAATATCTTACAAGAATTTCTATGGATATTATTTGCTATAAGTCTATAGTTTAAAAGTTTGCTTTTGTGCCTGTGTATAACCTTGAAGTCCCCTTTTTTCTTTCTCCTTGTAGCATTGCCTACTGATATCCATTAAAGAATAAATAAAACAAAGGAATTCACTTTAACAAGAATGACTTAAGCCAGATAGAAATGTTTTGTTTGTTTGATTTAAAAGCACAATTTAAACTCAGGAGTGAAGGTAAGCCCTTGTATATTGTCTGACTCTGGAAATTCTTTTTTAAAAAAGACTAAAAACCACCTGTGTTTGAGGGTTTAGGTGTAAATTAACCTGAGTTCATGACCCTGGTCAGAATTCCCCAGGAAATCCCTTCTGATGGCTGATTCCAGGTCACTGACAGGGCTTAAAATTGCAGAGCTCAAATTTATATCAAGCGTAAAGACAAATGAAAAGGGTACTTATATTGCTTTCATACAAAATGTGTCAGTTACCTTATTAAATATTTCTATATAATGTATTTGCTAGAAATTAATGAACGATAAGCATTTTTATCCATGCTTATAAGAATCTAAATATATAAACAAATTTATTTTATTTTACCTCTCCTCTTCCACCAATGACATAAAATTATATGTAACAATAAAAGTTAGGCTTGCTATACACATCAGGAAATATTTGAAACTAGTAATGCAACCCTCTGTTCAGATAACTTTCAACCCCATGATCCTAAGAACAAGCCCTGAATAAAGAGGAAAATCATGAAAAATAAGATTCACTTTTCTTATACACTCAAATAGTTGGGTAGTGTCCTATTTAAAGAAATGAAGTACAGTAATTTTGGTTTCCTTCCCTAAACAAATTTTTACTAACTCCCTAATATGTGCATAGTATTAAATGTGGTGTTGTGAGCTTATATAACAGAGATTTACCCATAGTAAGCATCTATTTGTTTACTGGCATTAAAACATTATTTGTATACTACTAAGACTTTTAATTTGTGAAGCTAGCAGTAACATGCTACAAAGCATATAAACTCACTGTGACACAAGGCCACCTGCTGCAGGCGTGCTGGGGTCACATTGCCCATGCCGCTGAGGCAGCAGCCCCAGCCGGAGGTGACACACATGTAGGCAGCACCTCATTTGGAGAAGCCAGGCAAAGTGATGAGATGCATGCCATGTACTTGGCTTGGGAGGCGAGCTCAGTAGTGTCAGGTCATTATTGAAGGTGGTGTGGTTCCAGCATGGATATGTGATGGCCTATGGGGCCAGGAGGGGCCATATACGATGGGGTAAGCACAGGCCCCCAGGGTTGATGGGCCTGTGCCAATTCTTATAACAAAGTATTTAGCTGTAAATGCCACTAATGTCTCCTTTTAATACTTTGTTAGTGTGAACTGTTTAGGCTGGACAGATTTTTCTGTACCTGGAAATTTCAGGGCTCCCCACGAAATGTCGAGACGCTCTGCTAAATTCAATTGACTGTGGATGTTCTGGAAATATTTGATGAATAGAATTGAAACTAATTTGGTGTTCAGACTAATAAAATAATCCTTAGACCCTTGCAAATATCTCCGCTAGTTGTTCAACTTTGTTGAAAGGGGCTGAACTGAATGCAAAATTATGTTGTGACATTCTAACACAAGGGCTTTTAAAAACTGCTAAGTGATTGCAGATGACACATCTATTTCAGTTTCCGTGAGAACATCTGAGAGAGATAACACAGTGGCTTGAAGCAATTTCCACCAACAATTTAAGAAACTTAGAAAAGATGCCAGAAAACCCATACCACAACAGAAGGAGGTAAAATGCACGACTTTCCCGAGGGACCAGGAAAAGGAAGTGCTGTGGTCGCTTGCTGTTCTAAAGGCTCCTGCGATGATCAGCCCTTGATGATGCTGCTGAGTTCCACAGAAATAGTGTCTGACCACGTGCAACCTGGCCTCTTTTAATTTCTAGTGAAGACATTCAGAAGGATATGTGCTGTGGGAATAGGTATTCGGTGTTAACTTTCTGGTAAGTTGCTTCATTTGTTTGCCATTTTGTTCAGTTGTAAAAAGAAGAAAAAAAAAAAGAGGGGAGATACAAGTAGGGCTTCTTTCCATTATGTTTAAGTATTTGGCCAGAAGCTCCCCTGAGATTTTGTGATACCTCATTTGTAATATGGTGCAATTGGATCATCATTATACTTACATACCATCTGTTCACTTCTCTGATTCTGTTTTACCCACTTGTTTCCATTTTAACTATTTTCATCTGAAGTGATACACATTTGCTAAGAAAATTCCCAGCATATTTGGTGTAGGAGGACTTTGAGACAAGTGGCTTTCAGAGTGCTGGAAGATAGAATTTCATTTAGCACACGTTCATCTATTTGGTTTAGAGATGATTTTTTTGAGGCCCTATATTTGGGAAGTTCATTAAACTGCACATTTCACAGTTTTGCTGTTCTTTTCTCTTTAACGATACTATTTGGATTCAGGCACACATGCAGGAGTGTTGGAATGGAGCCAGTTTGTGAAATGTGGTATCTGAATTTCTAATCATCATCTATTATGAATTCTGCACCAAATCACAGCACACCATCCCCTGATACACATCTGCTATCCTTCCGAGCCCCCTTGCAACAGACTAATCTTTCTCTATCAACTTTAAAATAAAAAGTTAAGACTAGGAATTATGGCTACCTGGTCATATCTTCTGTGGTAAATCCTTTCCACCAACCCCCTCGTCCTCCCAAGAAAATCATTATGCTGTGCATTTGCTAGTTGCAATGATAATTTCTTTCTATTGTATTCAGTAATAGTGAAGTTGAAAATTTTTAGAGTTAAGCACTAAATAGCCAAAACAATCTTGAACAAAAGCCAAGTTAGAGGTCTCACACTTCCTAATTTCAAAACTTATTACAAAGATGCAGTTATCAAAAATGGTATGGTACTGGCATAAAGACAGACATATAAAGCAAAGAAATAAACCCTCCCATATACAGTCAAATATTTTTCAACAAAGGTGCCAAGACCATTCAATGGGAAAAGAAAAGTCTTTTTAACAAATGGTGTGGTGTTGGAAAACTGGATGTTCACATGCAAGAGTAAAGTTGGACCATTACCATAAACTATATGCAATAATCAACTCAAAGAGCTAAATGTTAAAGCTAAAATTAGAAAACTCTTAGAAGAAAAGATAAGGTGTTGAATTGAATAATGATTTATTGTATGTGATACCAAAAACATATGCAACAAAAATAAAAATAGGTAAATTGAACTACTTCAAAATTTAAAATTACTGTGCATAAAAGGACACAATAAACATAGTGAAAAGGTACTATTCTCATTATATCATATCAAGAGTACATACCATCAACATGATTTACAACTATTGATGTCGACCTTGATAATCTGGCTGTATGTCATGTTTATCAGGTTTCTCCACTATACAATTATTCTTTAAATGTGGGGACATTGTACTAAACACCTAAATGGTATGCCTCAAACTGTCCAGGGTATCAAAAACAAAGAAAGTATGAGAAATTCTCATAGCCAAGAGGAACATAAGGAGCCATGATGATTAAATGTCATGTTTTTAGAAGAGATCCTGGGACAAAAAAAAATGGCATTAGGTTAAAAAAAAAAAAAAAAACAACTAAGGGAATCTGAATAAACTATGTACTTTAGTCAGTAATGATTTATTAATTTTGGTTAATTAATTGTGACATATTTCATAGTAATGTAGAATGTTAATAATAGGAAAAACTGGGTGGGGGGATATAGCAACTCTGTTCTACCTATACAAGAATTCTGTAAATCTAAAACTGTTCTAAAATAAAGTTTATTACAAAAGGAAAAACATAGTGAGAGTAAGTATGAAGAAAATGCAAACATAATGGCTCTTTTAAATAATACTCACTCTTATCTTAAGCCTTCTTTCCCAACATTTTGCCTATACATCTTCAGATGGGAGGACTATTTTGGAATAGAAAAAATAAGACATAAAAGGGGACTTTATATTTTGAAAAGGAAGTAAAACAACTAAAAAGAAAACAATCAATACTAATAAAAGGGTAATATGCTAAATAGGGTGGACGTCTTCCAGACCACCATCTAGACATCCTTCTGGACAAAGCCATAGCAGCTGCCCGAGGCTCAGGCAGCCATGGTGGCTGCCAGTGGCAGCAGCAGCTGGTTAATGGGGACGGTGCCTTCCCCTGATCAGCCAGGTTGCCTCCAGCAGAGGGAGGCCAGACTGCAGCTTAGGCTGGGGGCCGAGGCAGAGGTGGTTAGGGGTGATCAGGCTGGCAGGGGGGCAAGGTAGGGGCGATCAGGCCAGCAGGGGGGCAAGGTAGGGGTTTTCAGGCTGGCAGGGGGCCAAGGTAGGGGCAATCAGCCTGACATGGGGGCAAGGTAGGGGCGATCAGGCTGGCAGGCAGGCAGAGGCAGTTAGGGGCAATCAGGCAGGCAGGCAGAGGGGTTGGGGCGATCAGGCAGGCAGGCCAGGGAGCGGTTAGGAGCCAGCCGTCTGGGATTGCGAGAGGAATGTCTGTCTGCCGATTCGGGCTTAAACTGGCAGTGGGACATCCATCAAGGGGTCCCAGATTTGAGAGGGTGCAGGCTGGGCTGAGGGACACCCCGTGCACAAATTTTGTGCACTGGGCCTTTAGTCTATATTTAAAGATCGTGGTGGCAGAGTGATTATTAATACTTTTATGTCATTGTTGGGCATGTGTCAAAACATCCTTCACTTTATAGGTAAGATCTACAAAAAGATAGCTTCCCCTACTCTATAGGGCCATTTAATGAAAATCAGCATGTTCAGCAGCCTTTACATAAGATTTTAGCTCACAAGAAAGTAAGGCAAAATTTAAGCCTTGTGGCTCAAAACAATCCATGTAGTCAGAACTCTATAAGTAGGCTAAAGCAGCTCATTTCTTCCACCCAGAAAACCTCTACAGCAACCCACAATACACCTGTTTACAAGCTGTAAGGTGATGGTGTTTTGTATCAGAAGATCAACCACTTCTGCTATCCAGTTGTCAATCTTAGGTAACCTAAAGCAGTGGTCGGCGAACTCATTAGTCAACAGAGCCAAATATCAATAGTACAACAATCGAAATTTCTTTTGAGAGCCAAATTTTTTAAACTTAAACTTCTTCTAATGCCACTTCTTCAAAATAGACTCGCCCAGGCCCTGGTATTTTGTGGAAGAGCCACACTCAAGGGGCCAAAGAGCCGCATGTGGCTCGCGAGCCGCCGTTTGCCGACCACGGACCTAAAGGGATGTC
Source organism: Plecotus auritus (assembly GCF_963455305.1). Classification (NCBI taxonomy): domain Eukaryota; kingdom Metazoa; phylum Chordata; class Mammalia; order Chiroptera; family Vespertilionidae; genus Plecotus; species Plecotus auritus. The sequence continues at coordinate 29,092,919 of NC_137776.1, forward strand.
AAACACACTAACAACAAACCAAAACTATTTCAAGGTCAGCTAATGGTCTGCCAGCTTGCAAAAGCCTTAAGGATCACATCATTTGACATTCCCCTCTCCCCATCTCAAGAAACAGCTGCTTTCCTATTTGCCTGGAAGCTCGCCAAAGGAATAAGACAGTCAGTTAACACAGAGTTGTCAATAATCCATAGTAGCTGGACTTGATAAAGTAATCAGGAGGGGATATCATTTAATCAAGGTCTTTGAAACAGGGAGAAGCAATTGGGATTGCTAATCAGGTAATTGCAGGGGAAATTGCTCAGAACTAACTTGTATTGAGCTGATGGAAGAGCAGGTCCAGCTTACAATGGAGGGGAAGGATTTTTCATGCTCATGTCACCCTTGCTATAACGGCTAATCTTTGTGAATTCAGCCTCCCATGACACTCGGCTCCCTAAATGTCACATATCTGGCTTGTTCAAGCACAGGTATTGACTGTCTCCAGAGAAAACAGACTTTGCTGAACCTTTGAAGGAAAATATGGACACAATGAATCACATTCAAAGTCACTTATATATTGACCTGATTATATCCAAATATGTGATTATGAATAACATGATCTTCCATTCCAACAGGGAATTTAACATCCTGTGGATTTTTCTCAGAAATGCTGAGCAAGTGTCTGAAGTGGATTCCTCTTGAGTCACTGATTCACAATACATCTCCAAGAAGGGTTCCAAGGAAATACAAAAATCAGAAAGTATACAATAGTAAACATTTCTGAATTATGCTCTGAAAATTGACTCACATGATTTTATTTTATTAAACCCTTCACTCATTTTTTCTTTTATATTTAAGTTGGTTGTCATCAGAAAGAGCTACAGATCTCAATGAAAATTATAAGTGCTGAGTGAGAGGCTCATAGTTGAACCAAAATAATCACCATTTGAGAGAAATCATTCTTTCTCCTGGGAACAGTTCTTCTCAAGACAAGGGTAGGAACCATGTCATTAGCTTTAAAGATGTAGCAGAAGTAGAATGGCGATTGAAACCTGTTGGCAGGAGACTGGAATCTCTTGGGCACAAGGGACAAGAGAAATGTGGGCAAAGATATGGAGTAAAATTAATACATTAATCTACAGATCCAAATACCATAGATTTCTGATATCTTCCCTTGTGAGAAATTGAAGAGCATGACGTTCTTATTCCTTTAGCACTTGGAGAAGCAAAAACCCCTGCCTAAAAAGACTTACAGAGATGGAATTCCCATAAAACTGATTGAAGAATTGATTTCAAGCCAGGTCCCTAATTTTTCCCTCTCTAATATAGTCTAGAAATCTAGGCTTATCCATATTAAACATATTATTTTATCCTTTTCCAAAAATAAATCTACAGAATGAAGTGCCAAATTATTATATTTTGGAAAAACTGCAATTTGCAACATATGTGTAAACAATTACAAACTCCAAAACTGATGTTAATTCTATCAGCTACATACATTGGTAGGATCAACATGATTTATATTTATTTGAATCTTTCATCACCATTGTATAAATATAGCCTGTCAGTATTACAACACACTCTCTGCTGAATATCAACTAAAGCCCGACCTTTAGTTTGCTGACTACATGAACCATGAATGCACCATAGCATTCCAAAGGACATAAGGATGTTAAATCTCCCCTAGATTTTAAAGTTTAGATGGATTTAACTTCCCCTTCAACTTGTATTCATTCCAGCCAAGCAGATTCTGCACAACCCAATGGAATGTGTGAGAAAAGGGGTCAAAGACAGTGCATTGCCTTGAAAAAGAATTGAATGAGCTGCAAGTTTGGAGAACTAGATTTTACCTTTCTAGCTAACATTTGGGTTAAGTCAGGCAACTTCTGGGGATTATTTTCTTTATTTGTAAATTGAGAAAGGATCAACTCACCCAACAAGTTTAAAGTTCAAATTTAAAGGTATAAGTCTTCAAGAAAACAGACGTGTGGGCATCCTAAGGAAAGACCTGAAGGAACTGAATTCTAATTGCTCTAGCAGACATGAGTCGGAGTAGATGTAGGGGCATCAAATATGTGCTCACTAGTTTGCAAAACATACTGGGTTAGGATAAAGGTTTTCTCCTTATCTAAAATCCTATAACCAGATTACTATACATACATTTCTGACTCATGAGTTCTCCTGATATCATAGGAATAGATCTTTACAGCAAAAAGCTTGTGTCCCACTTTTTTCTTTATCTATACATCCAATGCCTAAAATAATACCCAAAATTTGGAAATGGCTCTTTATAAAAGAAATTCCAAACAGTGTCTTTCTTTTTCAACTTTTTTAACTTATTTCAAGAAGAAACTGAAGTCCAGTCCATGCTACCTACTTTGCAGATGTCATTCAGATTGTCCTTTTCAGATGGTCTACTTATAAACCAAAAGTTCTAATTCTATTTTAGCATTCTGGATGGTGTTTGATCTTTACTTGAAACCTATAGAAGAGGTCCACATATGACCTTGGCTGTGTAACTCAGTTGATTAGAGCCTCATCTCTATAAACCAAAGTTGTCAGATTGATCCCCTGTCAGGGTTTATACAAATATCAACTAACGAATATATAAATAAGTGGAACAACAAATCAATCTCTCTCTTTCTAACTCTCTCTCTCTCTCACTCTTTCTTTTTATCTCCCTCCCTCCCTTCCTCCTTCTCTCTCTGAAATTCATCAATAAAAAATAATTTATAAGAGGTCCACAGAGTGGAAGACTTCCGTGTGTTTATAGTGTTGCCAAGTTGCAGATGGACCTAACATTCTCTTTCTTATCAAACCTTTGTCCTGAGGCATGAGGCCTTCACAATATCATCATGACTCAATTTGTCCACAAATTCAAAACCTAGTTATTCATTCCTTTAACATCAATTAGTTAAGCCATACTGTGTGCCAGGCACTGAGCTTCACACTGGAGACACAATGGTCCACAGAATACATGCTTTTGGCCCTGAGAACATGAATTCCAGTGACCAAAGGCAAGGAGCAGACAATTACACCAACTTATGATATAAATCAAGAAAGTGAAACCACAGAGAGCTATGGGAACCCAGAGGGGAGTCACCTAACCTTCTCTTAGCAGGCCTAAGTAGATTTTCCAAAGGAAATTATTCTTAAAATGAGAACCAAGAGACAAGTGGAAATATAATTCTCTGGTAGTAGAAGGAACCTTTTTAGGCAGTACACCCTAAGGCCCAAGACAGATAATGTGCTATATTCAGAAATATAAGTACAGATTTGAGAGATGCATTTGGGGTATGGGGGGAAAGGAATAAAGTTGATGAAATAAACAGGGCCTAGCTAATGTATAGCCACTTAGGTATGACATAATATAATCAGTTACATATTAGAATGATTCCACATAGGGTTCCACGAGACTATTCATTTCATATTCAATATCAGTTATATATTTCCACAATAATGCTGAATGACAAATTATCCCAATGCTGAGTGGCTTAAAACAATGACTATTTATGTGGCTCATGATCCTTCAGGTGGCTGATTGAGGCTGGGCTAGGCAGCACATTCATCTGGTCTCAGCTGAACTCTCTGACATGTCTGGGGATCAGCTGGCCCTTAATTAGCTGATGTCGGATGGCTTAGGCCAGGGTGACTAGGGAAATTCAGCTCTGTTTAACTTGTCTCAACTCTGTCCAGGCATGTTCCTATAGAAAGGCAGGGGAACAAGAGGAGAAGTAGAAATGGGTAAGTGCTTTTTCAAGTCCCTACAAGAGTCATATCTGCCAATGTTCTTTTGTCCAAAGCAAGACACATGGCCAATCAGAATGAACAGGATGGTGAAAGGACTCCACCTGTTTCATGAGACATACAAGTCACATGGCAAGAGAATGGTAATGGGAATGACTGAAAAATCATGACCTTAACTGCCATTAATCAATCAAATATACAATCCCTGCTGGGCACAGGAGTCTGTGCTTCTCAAGATGACAACCAATCTAAAAGATGACAATGATTTCACTGAATGAGATCATTTCTTAAGTGGATCACTCACACATACCCCACCACCAGCACACACACAAGCCCCATGAAGCTACATGCTTTGTCTTCAAGTTTTCTGAGATAGTGTTCTGACTTTTCCCAAAAGAGTGATGTTAATGGTTTTACTTTGGAGTAAAAGAGAGAGAAAGAAAGGGTAAGATATAAATGAAAGAAAAAATATTCCATAAAAATCAAATAGATTTGTTTTAGCAAACTTTAGAAAGCTGTTTTACATAATTAAACTTAAATAAAATGTGTTAACTGAGAATAGGTAATGTGCCAAACACTGTACTAAGTGTAGGTTTTCTCATTTCTCTATCTCTATCATATATATATATATATATATATATATATATATATATATATATTACACACACACACAAATCAGATTATTTTACTCTTGAGAAAACTGAAGCTTAGTGAGGTTATATAACACAGCATTTGAATTTGAACCCAGGAGAATTTGAACCTGATTGTAGAACAAACTTGTTTAAATAATGTGCATAAAATTATTGTATCCCAAAATGATCTAAATCCTGCCCTCAGAAAAAAAAGTATGTTTGAAAAGACATTTCCAAAGACTATTATACACTTTTAAAAGTAAATGCCAAGATCCATGAACACTTTCTATAAATGAATAATGTAGTGAAAACCTCAAAAATGTATAGATTGGTGTCATGGAAAGTCTGCTCTCCTAACAAGTTTGTCTTTGATAAGTAATTCATTTACATAGATTCAGTCTACGTGTCAATCCTAAAGATGTGTGGCACTGCATATTTTAGAACTTGACATATGCATCCTTTTCACAAGCTACTTCACAGCAACTTTTCATTGTCTATGAAAATGAAGAAAGCACGTTGGTAACATAGAAAGCCCAGTTTCTCTCCAAACTACATTAGGACAGACATTCAGGAAAGTGTAACAATACTTCTACCCTCCTGTGTGTCCACCAGTCTGCCATGTTGACTCTCCCTGTACCTGTGGATGCAATATTCATTCATCGAAAAGCCTTTATCTACTCTTGTCATGCACTGTGCTACCTGTAAGAGGCCCAATGGTAAACAAATCACACATTCACAGTCAAGTGGGGAAGACAGACAAAAAAAAAAAAAAAAAAAAAAACAAGTAAAAAATAACTAATAATAATTACTATTAAAATAAGACCAATAGGGTTCAACCTTATTATATACAGATACCTGTAGAAACCTTACTTTTATCAGAATGCTCAGAGAAACCCATTCTGAAGCAGTAATATTAGGGCCCACTCTAGCAAGCTGAAAAGAAGGAGAACGTATATGTGTAAGGAGTTGTCTTTCATCAAAATGCTCTTGTCAAAACTAGAATCAGGAGTTGATGAGGAAGCCACTTTTTCTTTCTTACCGTTTTGTTTGTGGAAATATAATAGCCCTTATTTCTCCTCTGGTTACATATAGTCAATTGAGATGATGTGTGTTCTGATTAATCAGGACCCCACAATGCCCACCATCATTGTTCCCAGCCTGCATGGGCTTAATAATAGCTGCAGGTTCAAAGGTGCCTTCAAAGTGACAATTCCTTCCTCCCACCCAATGCTGAACTCTGGCATTGACTTAAAGGCATGACAGGCAGAGATTAGCAGAGGCTCATCCTTGGCCATGGTATGGAAACTGTCAGGTCCCTAGCTGATACACATATTATGAAAATTTTCTTATATGTGCTTCCTTTTTCTTCAAATATTTTGACAACTTCAATGACATAATGTTAAAAAAAAATACTACCTTATAGTGGCAAGGAACTTTTGTGCTTTCAATTCCCTTTCCTTGAAATTCCCTTATTTGATTCTCAAAATAGCTCCTTAAGATCAGTAGAAGTTATCACTAGCTCCATTTTACCATCAAGAAACCTGAGGTTTGGAGGGACTAAGTAGTTGGACTAAAGTCAACATATACACCCAGGACCCCTTGAGCTTATGATTTGTTCTCCAGGGTACTCTGCCTTAAACCATGCTAATAAGAAAAACTGTAAACAATTAAGCAGCACACAAAATAACAATCATAAATACTAAATCACAGAATCTAAATCAGCAGCTGCAAACTGTGGCCTGGGCCAACCCACCTGATGCCTGTTTTTATAAAGAGGTTGTTGTTTTTTTGGAGCACAGCCATGCTCATTCATTTATGTATTGTCTATGGCAGCTTTTGCTGCCCTTTTTGAGTTAAGATAGAGACCATAAGACCTGCAAAGCTTAAAATATTTGCTATCTGGCCCTTTAAAGAAAATGCTTGCCAGTCCCTGATCTAAACAATTAAAAAATCCAAAAGTTTTTCACAGTTGCCTGGACTATGGTGCTCAAATTAAGGAACATATATGTGTCTAAAGTCCCTCCCAAATCACAAATGAAAGATTCAATAATTTAAGGCCTTAATTTTATAAAGAGAATTAGTGAGAATCTATGAATATTTTTTGGGTAACTCTAAATTAAACAGAATATTAATCACAATATGTCAATCTATGATTCCTCTAGAAAACAGAAACATATCTTACCTAGTAGACTATTTTTTTCATTTAAGTGATGGTCTGAAAATAAATTGATTACAAAGGGATGTTAGAAATAGGATCACTTTATTTTTTTCTACTGCCAGAAAACATACCAGATAAAATATGGGCCACTGAGCCCAAATAACAGAACTTCCTAAATTAAAAGTTGATAGCTTAAGAGCCATCCAGGGAAAACTGACCTGGATGGTATTTTTCAGACAACTACTAATACAAACTGGCTTAATGATTTTATTCTATAAATATATTTATGAGTACTATGTAGAGAAAACACTGTGGTTTATTGTTACATGCAAATTAACATTATTATCTTTCATTCATGTTTGTTTGTTTTTAAAAAAGCACTGTTAGTAAAACTTTAAAACTAGTGAAAATAACTAGTGAGGTGGGGGGCTAGAAATCTATTTCTTATTGTGACACTTCTGGAAGCTAAGGATCACAGTGAAGCTCTGCATTTTCCTCTGTCTCATTCTCACCCAACAGAACCTTGACCTTCAAGGTCTGGCCTCTCCTGCCAGAGGGGTGAATGTGTCATTCCTAATGGCCATTTAGAATCACTCAATTCCCCAGCCATAGAGGTTGACTTCTGGGTGGACTGCTACTTAAGCAAAATCAAATCAGAATCTTTTGTGGGGACCAGATATTGATATTGATAGGATAGGAGTTTTTCATCTTCTGAGTTTTGACTCTTAAGGACCTTGTGAGTCTAAAATGGCCACTGCTCATTTCCAACATGTAACAAAAACCAGTCTAAGAATGGAGTCAATGCAAAGGCAAGCCGAGTAGAGAGTGATGGAGACAAATAGCATCCTGGTGGGTCCATCTAAGTACCTGAATTAAGTCCAGATGGAAACTAGCCAGTTCTTATACTTCCATGTATGTGAGCCACTACTTTCCCCTTCCATATTATTTTTAATAAACATATAGGCATTGTCACTTGCAACTAAAAGAATTCTGATGACAATTATCTGAATATAGACATTCGTTCATTCAACAACTATGCCTACTATGTAAAAAGCCTGAAAACTAGACCTGTCCACCAATGAGGCAAGTGCTTTGGGAAGGACCCAGAGGGAGGATGCCTTCCTGGCAGATGGAGCAAGCTATTCAGAGAATATGACATGTGCTGAATGGCACTTTGTGTCAAAGAGGTTTATTCATTCAATTATTCAGCAAGTAGTTCTCAATACCCACTCTGTATTCTTGGCATGAGGGGACAATGGAAGGCATCATCACTTCTTCTCTCATGGGCCTTTCTGTCTAAGGAAGAGAGACATCAATCAAACAGTCTCTCAAGTATAAGTCCATGCAATTGATAAGCTAGAAAGAAAAAGCATGTTATCTTTGAAAATGTGAGAATGGGGATTTGATCTAATATAGAAGGCCAGGGAAGGTTTATAGCCAATGACCAGGTAAAAATGAGTGGGAAGAGCATATGGGAAGAGAAAAGGAGTAGCAGAAATGACAGAAGACTGACATTTCTCTAGCATTAAACGTGAGGATGGGATGGGGGACTTGAGAGTGTGAGATAAGATCAAAGGCAGGAGGAGCATCACCTACTGATCATTCTAGATAGGGTGACCTGGGACAAGCCCATTCACCTACTTCCCATGGGTCACTATTAATAAAGTCCACTTTGCAAAAATGTGCCAAATTGGACATTAAATTCTATAGTCCTTTGGTGAAAAATGACATCAGGCTAACTGCAATATAATATCCTGCACTGGATGTTGGAACAGAAAAAGAATATTAGTGGGAAAACTGATGAAATCCTAATAAAGTCTGGATATTAGTTAATAGTAATGTGTCAATGCTAATAAGGTAATTTTGACAAATAGGCCACAGTAATGTAAGATGTTAGCATTAAGTGAAACTGGGTGAAGGATATTTAGGAATTACATGTACTATCTTTGCAACTTCTCTATAAATTAAAAATAAAAAGTCTTGTCTTTCTCCTAAGAAGAATACAAAGCTATTAAAGAGGTTTGAGCATGGTGGGGTGGCGAAGAGGAGAGTTGTCAGATCTGATGAGGCCACTCTTGGCTGTAGGTAGAGAATTATTGGAGAGGAATATGAGTGACTGCAATTGGACCAGAATAAGCCTTTCTCATTAGCTCAGGAAGAGATAAAGTTATCTTAGACCAGGAGATAAAGAGACATGGGTAAATACAGGGCTATTTTGATGGTGGACTGGATGGGATTTTTTGGTGGATTGTATATGGAGGTGAAGGAGAGGAGGAAGTCCAGGATGACCCCTAGGTTTCTATGCATCTGGCATGTGATGGGGAGTCCAGTACACCACACACATGACCCTGAGCTCTGAGCAGGCCATCTGAGGGGGACAGGAGGTAGATATACTCCTAACATGGAACTAGGGGATGAGAGTACAGCAATCACATCCCTGTTAGGATTGACAAGAGCCAGCCAAATAGCACCTCAATTTAAGCACTATCAGAACATCAGGTGGCTTATCAAGACATTATATCAGGCCTTAGCTGCTTTGGCTCAGTGGATAGAGCATCGGCCTGTGGACTGAAGGGCCCATGCCCAGGGTGTGGGCTTGATCCCAAGTGGAGGGGCGTGCAGGAGGCAGCCAATCAGTGATTCCCTCACATCATTGATCTCTCTCTCTCTCTCTCTCTCTCTCTCTCTCTCTCTCTCTGTCTGTCTTCCTCTCTGAAAGCAATAAAAATATATATTTTAAAAAGACACTATATCAGATTGCTCAGAGCAAGGCACAGGTTTGACACAAAGTGAGGGCCCAAAAGAAGCAAACTGAAGTTCTATTTATTCAATGAGAATCCAGAACCACAGCAGAATTTTCCACAATAGATACTGTGTTCAATTTGGTGATGAGTCCTGATCCATTAAGTTCTTCCAAGAGCCCCTAATTTTGGAGCAGTCTAGACCTGCACCTCTAGCATGAAATGAGGCACACCTACCAGGAAGAGGTGGCATGAATAAAGGCACATCCTGGTGGCTAGGAGACTCTGGACCCCCCCAGACCTCTAGGGCAAGACCACAGAAGAGTGTCCAGTACATAGGTGATACTCGGCATCAGTTGAAGGGAAGAAGTACTGGATAAAACATCCTGGGCATCAATCCCTAACTGTGAAGTCAGACTAATAATGAATAACTAATAAGGCTGCAAAGGTCAGAGTAGACTAAGGTGTGTAGTTCAGGGCCAGGCTCATGGAAAGCAGTAGAGAGACAGTAGCCACTATGATGAAGAGGCAAAGGCTGGGAAGCATTTGTCACTCATATGTATTTCTCTATAGTGACCGGCACACTTCCCTTAGTTAGCAATCCAGTTCGATATTAGCACTTTCAAACATAGACCTGGGCTGTGAGGATTTTATTCCTGTGGACAAAGTCTCAGGTGGATTAGTCACCATTTGCCATTGTGTCTCAGGCACCTGGATACATTACATGCTTAATAAATACCTGACATGAGACTTGTTTATTTAGTTTCTTCCTACAACCTCAGAGTGTCTCTCTTCAGTCTTCAGGAAAGTGATCTCTATAGGCTTGTTATTTGCTTTTTTGGCTGGGCTATGTGTAAAGTGAGTGGAAAGCACTGGGTGTCTCTGCCCCTAAATGGAATTCACTTACTTCAATGTCATGGTTCATCTGTGACCAAAATGTGCCTTGTAAGGGTCACAGCTTTCCCCCAGCATAGCGAATGAATGAATTGCCCTTTGGGTGGGTTGTGCAAGAAGAAAAACCTGCCTGTCCCAGAAATAGCCACACCAGGAGAAACAGCAGCAGCTGTGGCGGCTCTCGGTGTCTTGGCTTGGACGTAAGAAAGACTGAGAGGCATAAATTTTGAGGCTGGTCTTGAGCCAGTTAAGCTCCTGAAGGGGAAGCCCAGTGGATGAAAAGGGCCATGTTTTGCTGCTGCCAGGTAGGATTATGAGCTGCCTGGTAGGAATATGAGTTGGTCTCCTTGGGAACTGGAACCCTGCTTAATTTACCTGTCAAATAGCCTGATGGATTTGTCCATAGAGTTTTTTAATAAAAGGTAAAGCTCTTCACTCTGTGAGGCTTTCCCCTGCAGTGGGGAACGTATCCATCACTTGCCTAGATCGATGTGGCTAATTCAGGGCCCTTCAGCCCCGCCCCATTGAGTGCTTTATCTCCAATGTGTAAATATCATTATTTGGAGTGGGATTTAAAGATTGGTCATTGTACTAGTATGTTCAGTTTGTTTTCCAATGAAGGCTCCAAGGAGACAAGTTGACAGACACCTCTAGACGGTGGTCTGCTGGTATGCCCAGTGGCAGGAACCTGGCACGCCACCACCACAGATGCCCAGGTTTAGAGACCCAGAAGAGCAGGGGAGCAGAGAGAGCGTACACAGGTGGAATACTCAGCCACACCATGATTTCTCACTATTTTTCAACCTTCATTGGCTTACTTCCTTAAGGATCCTGTAAATTCTTATCCACTCATTACAAATCATGCTTTGGGGGAGAAACTAAGAAACTGGCAATTCTCAGAGATTCCTGGTATCCCCTCCGCTCTTCACCATAAAATGTAAGGAATAAAAACATAATTAATTTTAGGTGCAGAATATCTATTAATTTGCAACACTTGGATTATGCCTTTTAGAAAAGACTGAAAAATCTAGTGTAAAATCATTAATAAATTATGAATGTGCCTGTTCAATTAATGGTTTTATAGTAATTGTAAATGTAAGCACTAATGTGAATTTATATAACATCTTCTTTACCCTTCCTTTGCCAGCAATAATGTATAATTCTATTTATCTCAGCAAGGCAAACTGAATGCTAAAATTTATCCATTTAATAGAATATTTAATTTGCATCTTTTAAAAACTAAATTTTTTTCAAAAATAGAAACGAATAATTAAATTCAGTTATTTCTAATAAAAAAAAATATTGAGACCGAAACACTTATATGGTTGCTGAGTTATTTTTTAAATGTTAACATTAATACAAAATGAGGGAATTCAAAGTACTTTCCCTCCTTTGAAAACAATAAATAAAGAGGTTAAGGGTTTCCCTGTAGACTGTTTAAATTTTAAAATCTTAATTTAATTAAAAATAAAAAGCTACCTGGCTCCAAGTTGGGAATTTGAACTTAATTGCTCACATATTTAGCCCTTTCCTAATACCACTAGTAACTCCAAAAACATTAACATATGTTCTTAATACAATATAAGTATGAACTAAGATGGAATGTTTCTTTTACTTTTCAAAAACATTTATTTGTTTGTTATTCATTCATTCATTTATTTTAGAGAGACAGGAATGGAGAGAGAGAGAAACATCAATTTGTTGTTACATCTGTTTATGCATTCATTGGTTGATTCTTGTATGTGCCTTGATGAGGGTTTGAACCTCCAACCTTGGCCTATCAGGATGATGCTCTAACCAACTGAGCTACCTGGTCAGGGTACTTTTAATTTTTTTAACATGACACTAATTCCAGAAGTCACAACAGAAAAGACTTATTACATTAAAATTAAAACTCTTATAGCAAAATAAAAGAAGAAGAAGAAAAAAAAAGAAAAGAAAGTAAAAAATCAAATAATACACGAGAAAAGCATTGGTAACTTATGATAGAGTGTTGATATCTTTAACATAGTTATTTCTTACATTTTAAGAAAACAAACCCTAGATATCATAATATAAAAATAGCATAGAAAGATATAAAGGCAATTCATCACAGGAGTGCAAATGGCCAACATTTTCCTGAAAATATGTTTATACTCACTGGTAATAAAAATAAAAGAATCAAATCAAGTTAAAATTGAGATTTGCAAAAGTGTCAAAGAATGATATTATACAATATTAGTACACATGTAGAGGATCAGTCACTTTCATGGATTATTGCTACTAGTGTATATTTGCTGTTTCTGGAAAGCACTTTAGAAAACCAAATTAAAAAATTTACCTATTCACATTGACACAGATATTTCACTTGTAGAAATCTATCCTTAAAATAAATATTTAGACTGGCCAGCATAGCTCAGTAGTTGAGGGTCAACCTATGAACCAGGAGGTCATGGCTTGATTCCTGTCAGGGCACATGCCGGGGTTGCGTGCTCAATCCCCAATGTGGGGCATGCAGGAGGCAATCAACCAATGATTCTCTCTCATCATTGATGTTTCTATCCCTCTCTGCCTTTTCTTCCTCTCTGCAATAAAAATATATTTAAAATTAAAATAAATAAATATCTATACAAGTAATATTCATGGATGTTCAGTAAAGTATTGGTGAGTACATTGTGACAGCAATATAAATATCCATTAATAGTGATTTGATTAATTAATTATGGTATGTATAATGATACAGGGAGATAATATGTAGCTATTTGAAATATTATGAATCTATAGATATTGAAACACATTTCAGTAGGATTGTAGTACATAAAATCAATTAAGAAACAGCATTAATTGCTTTTGGTTTTAGAAAATGAAACTTCTACTTACCAAAAATATCTAAAACTTTAAAGAACATTGAGGGGGATACTACAATCCAACTGATTTTTTTCTATTATAGCCCAACTTTGAATACATATGCATAGTTATTTATATATGCAAGTTGTTTTCATTTTCAACATAACTTATTTAAATATATTTTATTATATTTTGACAAGAACAGGTTTTTCAAAGAGGTTTTTATTTGTTGCTTGTTGAAATTTAATTTTTATTTCTAAGGACTGCTAATAACAGTGCTTCCATTTAAGAGTAATACTACTGACCACCCCCAGTAAATTTCATCCCCAGGGAAGAAAAACCACCATGGTTCTATTATGCTACTTGTAGATTAATGTTGATTCACTCACATTTTCTTAAATATATGCTTAAGTAAGTAGATCAATAGAGTAGAGAGGATATAATAAGATGATGCATGTTATGAGGAATAAAAGACAGTAAAGGCTGTGGGGACTCAGGAATATATAAAGGCAATATTTAATTAAAAACACTGGTTGATACAGTCCCTGGTTTTGAAACTAAGAGGGCTATAGCACCCCTGTAGCTACAAGCATATCCAGAGGCGATATTGATTTCTTATCCCCGTCTTCGATAGAAAGAAGGAAGGCTCCTTAGAGAAAGTGCTGACTCTGTGGCTGGGGTAGGGAATATCCAAGATGAGTCTAGAGCACCTTGTTGTGCCAGAAAGTGAGGAAGTGTTAAACATTTCAAAACACACATGATGATGGACATATCTCAAAGGGATATAGTAGGGGCAATCGAAGGAGCTCCCAATGGCCAAAGCTGGAACAATTTGAGCAACAAATAAGCAACATGATATAAAATACATATTGATGAGTCCAAGCTGATGTAACATATGATTGAATAAATTAATAAATAATAGATAGATAGACGATAAATAGAAAGACTCCCATTCAGAATTCCAAATAATTTATGCCAATTCTCCATCCACTAAGGTGAGCATAGTGACTTATTTCTGAAGAATACAGTTTGAAAAGCAGGGAGAAAAAAACATAACAAGATGAATTTTACATTTGAGAAACCTGGCCAACACTACCTCAACTATGTGATCAAGGTCAACATGAGACTTTATAAATCATGCTGATAATGTGTATCCTTGGTATGATGTGGAACTTTACTGTGGTTTTCATCCCCAAAACACATTCCTCCAGCCTAATCATGAGTAAAACAGCAGACAAATACCAACTGAGAGACATTCTACAAAATCCCTGAGCAGTAGTACTCAAAACTGTCAAGGTCATCAAAAATGAGGAGAGTGAGAAACTCTCACAGCCAAGAGGAGCCTAAGGAGATTTGAGAACTAGATGTCATGTGGTCTCCTGGAGGGGATCCTGGAACAGAAAAAGAGCCTTAAGTAAAAATTCCAAATCTGATTAAAGTATAGACTTAAATAAGTAAATAAGGATGTATCAATAGTGGTTAGTTGTGACAAATATGCCATACTGTTATAAGATGTTAACAGCAGAGGAAATTGGGTATAAGGTCTGTGGGAACAGTATCCTTGCAACTTTTCTGTAAATCTGAAACTATTCCAAAATAAAATGGTCATGTTATTTATTTATTTTATTTTATTTTTTATGTTGTTTAAGAAAGAGTGGTCAAGGTAGACCTCATTTAGGCACTCATGTTAAGCAAAGACTTAAGAAGAGTGAGGGAGCCTGGCTGGTGTTGCTCAGTGGTTGAGCATCAACCTATGAACCAGAAGGTAACAGTTCAATTCCTGGTAGGGGCACATGCCCGGGTTGTGGGCTTAATCCCTAGTAGGGGGCATGCAGGAGGCAGCTGATCCATGATTCTCTCTCATAATTGATATTTCTATCTCTTTTTCCCTCTCCCTTCCTCTCTGAAATCAATAAAAATATTTTTTTAAAGAATAAGAATAAGGGAGCCAGTCGTGTGGGTATCTGGAGAACAGGATCTGTAAATAAAGCAGCCTTGTGGCTCAGGAGTAGTCAGAGGTGGGGGGAATTGGAGGGGCAGTGAGAAATTAATTTAGGTTGTTTAATCTAGATGTCACAAGCATGTTTTGGAAATGCAGATAATAATATCTGGTTTTAAATTGTCATAAGGTCCAGTGATTTAAATTATTTAGCATTGTCTGGTACATGTTCAATAAATGGTGACTATTATCAGTAATAGTTATTACTTGTGAAATTGAAAACATTTTGAGATGTCCAAAAAAAAAGACTTTCAAAACATACTGCATTGACAAAAACAAACTCCTCCTAATTATAAGACTGTTCTTGAAAAAAATAAAAGGCTATCCTTAGTATAAACTCCCTCCCCTTGTTCAGCTGTGTAAAGACACAGATTGGATTCCATCATCATAGAAAGAATATGAGAGACAAATGTTAAGACATTGTAACTATGGCCATCAGCCCTGTGATTTCACACATCCTCTACTTGTTTCCCTATATCATATTGTAGTGTCAAACAGCTTCTCCCAGCTTGCCTCTGATACTAAATTTGCATAAACCGTCTTTATCAGCTCATATCCTCCAATTTCTGATTGTTCGCCATAATATTAAGTGTAATGACTGCACAGTGAGTCAAGTCACCTCACATAGCTGTATTCCATTTAACTCCCCATTGTCTCTACCACACAGAATTAGGCTCCACTGAAGAAAGCAAATCAGCCCATACATCTGAGCTGCCAGTCCAGAGGCAGAGGCAGTGCCTGGCGAGCAGGAAAGGCAGCATGGTGCTCATGGCCTATAGCAATCAATGCAAATCTATGCAACAGTAAGAAGGTGTTTTAATTCCAATAACAAACATCCTGTGACCGATACATCTTTCAAAGCTCTTTTCTATGTATTTGCTTAATCCAAGCATGCTAGCAGAGGTGGCTGATGCTTCAGCAAGTTGTCCACACCAGGGTAGCCTGCTCCGCCTCCAGCAGGTTGAAGGGGAGGGGGGAAGGACAGAAGGCTGTGAGTTCAGACACCTGAATGTTGGTGTGAAGTCAGTGCAGGATGTGATCAATTTCCACCAGCTTACTAAAAAATACCAATCAAGTGACAGAGAACTAATTGGTGGCTGATTCTATGGTTGTTTCTGGCCTTCCTTTGGCATAGTCACCTAGAAATGCTTCCCCAGTGACCACAGATCAGTGCTATGGAAGGCTTTCAACATACTTTGCCCTGGATAATATCATAACCACATCCATGGGAAATTCTGTTTTCTTTTAAATGACTATTGTTTGCATATACATTTATTTGGGAGTTTTCCTGTGCTTCAGATGGGAGAAATAGTTGGTACAGCCACTTTTTTTAAATTTCTTTATTGATTAAGGTATTACATATGTGTCCTTATTCCCCCATTACCCCCCACCTCCCATTCATGCCCCCACCCCCCTGTTGTCTGTGTCCATTGATTAGGCTTATATGCATGCATATAAGTCCTTTGGTTGATCTCCCCCCTTTACCCCACTGTCCCCTACCTTCCCTGAGTTTTGACATTCTGATTGATGTTTCTCTGTCTCTGGATCTATTTTTGTTCATCAGTTTATGTTGTTCATTATATTCCACAAATGAGTGAGATCATGTGATATTTATCTTTCTCTGCCTGGCTTATTTCACTTAGCATAATGCTCTCCATCTCCATCCATGTTGCTGCAAATGGTAAGAACTCCTTTTTATACCACAGCATAGTATTCCATTGTGTAGAAGTACCACAGTTTTTTAATCCACTCATCTGCTGATGGGCACTTAGGCTGTTTCCAAATCTTAGCTATGGTGAATTGTGCTGCTATGAACACAGGAATGCATATAACATTTCTGATTCGTGTTTCTAGTTTCTTGGGATATATTCCTAGAAGTGGTATCACTGGGTCAAATGGGAGTTCCATTTTTAGTTTTTTGAGGAAAATCCATACTGTTCTCCACAGTGGCTGCACCAGTCTGCATTCCCACCAGCAGTGCACGAGGGTTCCTTTTTCTCCGCAGCCTTGCCAGCATTTGTCACTTGTTGACTTGTTGATAATAGCCATTCTGACAGGTGTGAGATGGTACCGCATTGTTGTTTTCATTTGCATCTCTCTGATGATTAGTGACTTTGAGCAGGTTTTCATATGTCTCTTGGCCTTCCTTCTGTCTTCTTTCAAAAAGTGTCTATTTAGATCAGTAGCCCATTTTTTGATTGGGTTGTTTACCTTATTTTTGTTAAGCTGCATGAGTTCCCTGTAAATGTTGGAGATTAAACCCTTATCGTTGATATCATTGGCAAATATGTTCTCCCATGCAGTGGGCTTTCTTGTTATTTTATTGATGGTTTCCTTTGCTGTGCAAAAGTTTTTATTTTGATGTAGTCCCATTTGTTTATTTTCTCTTTAGTTTCCAATGCCCTAGGAGCAGTATCAGTGAAGAAATTGCTTTGGCATATGTCAGAGATTTTTCTGCCTATAGATTCCTCTAGTATTTTTATGGTTTCCCGTCGTATGTTTAAGTCCTTGATCCATTTTGAGTTTATTTTTGTGTATGGTGTAAGTTGGTGGTCTAGTTTCATTTTTTTGCATGTATCTGTCCAATTTTCCCAACACCATTTATTGAAGAGACTGTCTTGACTCCATTGTATGTTCATGCCTTCTTTGTCAAATATTAATTGAGCATGGTGATTTGGGTCGATTTCTGGGTTCTCTATTCTATTCCATAGATCTATATGTCTGTTCTTGTGCCAATACCAGGCAGTTTTGAGAACAGTGGCTTTGTAATACAGCTTGATATCTGGTATTGAGATCCCACCTACTTTGTTCTTTCTCAGGATTGCTGCAGCTATTCGGGGTCTTTTTTTATTCCAGATGAATTTTTGGGAAGTTTGTTCTATGTCTGTGAAATATGCTGTTGGTATTTTAATGGGAAGTGCATTGAATTTATAGATTGCTTTGGGTAGTAGGGACATTTTGATGATGTTGATTCTACCAATCCATGAACATGGTATGTTCCTCCATCTGTTTATGTCTTCCTCTATCTCTTTTTTCAGTGTCCTGTAGTTTTCCGCGTATAGGTCTTTTACCTCCTTAGTTAAGTTTATTCCTAGGTATCTTAAATTTTGGTGTTATGGTAAATGGGATTGCTTTTTTAGTCTCTCTTTCTGTAAGTTCATTATTGGTGTATAAAAATGCCATAGATTTCTTGGCGTTAATTTTGTATCCTGCTACATTGCCGAATTCATTTATTAAGTCTAATAATTTTTTGATGGAGTCTTTAGGGTTTTCAATGTACAGTATCATGTCATCTGCGAATAAGGACACTTCTTCTTCTCCAATTTGGATGCCTTTTATTTCTTCTTCTTGTCTGATTGCAATGGCTAGTACTTCCAGCACTATGTTGAACAGGAGTGGTGAGAGTGGGCATCCCTGTCTTGTTCTTCTTCATAGAGGAAATGGTTTTAGTTTTTGCCCACTGAGTATGATGTTGGCTGTAGGTTTGTCATATATGGCTTTTATTATGTTGAGGTATGATCCTTCTATTCCCACCTTGCTGAGAGTTTTTATCACGAAAGGGTGTTGGATTTTGTCAAATGCTTTTTCTGCATCAATTGATATGACTATGTGATTTTTATCTCTCAATTTGTTTATGTGATGTATCACGTTTATTGATTTGTGAATATTGTACCAACCTTGCATCCCTGGGATAAATCCTACTTGGTCATGGTGTATGATATTTCTGATATACTGCTGAATTCGATTTTCTAGAATTTTGTTGAAGATTTTGGCATCTATGTTCATGAGGGATATTGGCCTGTAATTCTCTTTCATTGTGTTATCTTTATCTGGTTTTGGTATTAGGGTGATGTTGGCTTCATAGAAGGAGCTTGGAAGTGTTCCTTCCTCTTGAATTTTCTGGAATAGTCTGAGGAGGATAAGTTTTAGTTCTTCCTTGAATGTTTGGTAAAACTCCGCTGTGAAGCCTTCTGGCCCCGGGCTTTTGTTTGCTGGAAGCTTTTTGATGACTGCTTCAATTTCTTCCATAGTTATCAGCCTATTGAGATTTTTAGAATCTTCCTGAGTAAGTTTTGGAAGGTTGTATTTTTCTAGGAATGTATCCATTTCCTCCAGGTTGTTTAGTTTGTTAGAATAGAGTTGTTCATAGTATTTTTTAACAATCCTTTGTATTTCTGTGGGGTCTGTTGTTATTTTACTGCTTTCATTTCTGATTTTGTTTATTTGGGTCCTCTCTCTTTGCTTCTTGGTGAGCCTGGCTAGACGTTCATCAAAATTGTTTATCCTTCTGAAGAACCAGCTCTTGGTTTTGTTGATCTTTTGTATTGTTTTTTTGGTCTCTATGTCATTCATTTCTGCTCTGATCTTTATTATTTCCTTCCTTCTGCTCACTGTGGGTTTTTCTTGTTGCTCTCTTTCTAATTCTTTGAGTTGTTGAGTTAGATGATTTATTACCATTTTTTCTTGTTTTTTTTGAGGTAGGCCTGTAGAGCTATAAAATTCCCTCTCAGGACTGCTTTCATTGTGTCCCATAGTATTTGCATTGTTGTGTTTTTATTGTCATTAATCTCCAGGATGTTTTTAATTTCTTCTTTGATCTCATTGATAACCCAATCATTGTTTAATAGCATGCTATTCAGCTTCCAAGTGTTTGAATTGTGGGGAATGTTTTTATTGTAGTTTATTTCTAATATTATACCATTGTGGTCTGAGAAATGCTTGATATGATTTCAATCTTTTTGAATTTGGGGAGACTTTGTTTGTGACCCAATATGTGGTCTATTTTTGAAAATGTCCCATGTGCACTTGCGAAGAATGTATATTCCGTGGCTTTGGGGTAAAATGCTCTGAAGATGTCAATTAGGTCCATTTGATCTAGTGCGTCATTTAGAATCACTGTTTCTTTGCTGATTTTTTGTCTAGAAGATTTATCCAGTGATGTCAGTGGTGTATTAAGGTCCCCTACTATGATTGTATTGTTGTGGATCTCTCCCTTGATATCTTCCAGGAGTTTTTTTATGTATTTGGGTGCTCCTACATTGGGTGCATATATGTTTATCAGGGTTATATCCTTTTGTTGTATTGATCCCTTTATTATTATGAAGTGGCCTTCCTTACCTCTTGTTATGGCCTTTACTTTGAGGTCTATTTTGTCAGAAATAAGTACTGCTACCCCAGCTTTTTTTTTCATTTTCATTTGCCTGAAAGATGTTTTTCCATCCCTTTACTTTCAGTCTGTATGAGTCCCTTTTTCTGAGGTGGGTCTTTTGTAGACAGCATATATATGGGTCATTTTCTTTATCCATTCAGCCACTTGATGTCTTTTGATTGTAGCATTTAGTCCGTTTAAAGTTATTATTGAGGGAGAAACCAAGATGGCGGCATAGGTAAGCACCTAAACTGCTGCCTCGCACAACAATTTCAAAACTGCAACTAAAAGACAGAACGGACACCATCCAGAACCACAGGAAAGCTGGCTGAGTGAAAATTCTACAACTAGAAGGAAAGAGAAAAGCTCACAGAGATTGGAGGTACGGCAAAGGGTCTTTGTGCGCGCAGAGAGGAAGGGCGGCTGAGAGCCTGGCTGACTTTCTCTGGTGGAAGGGGGAAGGAAGCCACCGACCACACTGAACCTCAGTTCTGACTGCACTGAACCCCAGTTCCGGGTGAGCCTCTGGGGACCCACACTCTTATGGGGGGAGTCTGGACTCTCGGGCGGAGACTCGGGAGCCGGGGAAGGCAGAGGTCTGAAGGAGCACGCGTGCCAGTGCGCACAAAGGCTGTGGAGGTTGCCACAGGCTTGCCCTAGTGGAAGGGAGTTGGAGGCTCCTGACTGCACTGGTCCCCATTTCTGACTGCACTGAACCCCGGTTCCAGGCGAGCCCCTGGGGACCCACGCTCTTACTGGGGGAGTCTGGACTCTCGGGCGGAGACTCAGGAGCCGGGGAAGGCAGAGGTCTGAAGGCGCGCGTGTGCCAGTGCGCACAAAGGCAGCGGAGGTTGCCACAGGCTTTCCATAGTGGAAGGGAGTCAGAGGCTCCTGACTGCACTGAGCCCCAGTTCTGACTGCAGTGAACCCCAGTTCCAGGCGAGCCCCTGGGGACCCACGCTCTTGTGGGGGGAGTCTGGACTCTCGGGCGGAGACTCGGGAGCTGGGGAAGGCAGAGGTCTACGAGTGCACGCAAGGGCAAGGCTAACGGGAAGCCAAGACTGCCTGCTCCGCCCTGAGACTCCACCCCATCCAAGCTGAGCACAGAGGCTATTGCAATTTGGCAAGTCTAATCCTATAAGGCTGTCTCCAGCACCGAACTTCTCCCAGCATAGACACAGCTGATCCTTACAGCCAGCTGGCCTGGAGGTCAATTCCTCCCAGTGATACCAACAACAATCAAGAATTCATTACAACAAGGCTGTACACACAGTC
The DNA here is from genome assembly GCF_963455305.1 of Plecotus auritus. Taxonomy (NCBI): domain Eukaryota; kingdom Metazoa; phylum Chordata; class Mammalia; order Chiroptera; family Vespertilionidae; genus Plecotus; species Plecotus auritus. The sequence continues at coordinate 29,114,319 of NC_137776.1, forward strand.
CACAAAGGGGTGCACCAAGAGTGTCCACCTCAGGTTAACTGGGGAGGCCGACCCACTGGGCCATAGGAAACCTAGCACACAAATCTACCTTACCAACTCAGGGAAGCAGTGAAAATGCGGCGTCAAAGAAACAGATCACAAACGAAAGAAATGGAGGAAAACAAACGACTGGATATAGAATTCAAAACCACGGTTATAAGGCTTTTCAAGAATATCCTAGAAAAGGCCCATAAATATAACGAGACCCTCGAAGATATGAAAAAGGACCAACTAGAAATTAAACATATACTGACTGAAATAAAAAATATTATACAGAGACCCAAAAACAGACTAGAGGCACGCAAGAATCAAGTCAAAGAATTGAAATACAAAGAAGCAAAAAACACTCAACCAAAAAAGCAAAAAGAAAAAAAAAATCCAATAAGTTGAAGACAGTGAAAGAAGACTCTGGGACAACTTCAAGTGTACCAACATCAGAATTATGGGGGTGCCAGAACAAGAGAGACAGCAAGATACTGAAAACCTATTGGAAGAAATAATGACCGAAAACTTCCCCCACCTGGTGAAAGAAATAGACTTACAAGTCCAGGAAGCACACAGAACCCCAAACAAAAGGAATCCAAAGAGGACCACACCAAGACACATCATAATTAAAATGCCAAGAGCAAAAGACAAAGAGAGAATCTTAAAAGCAGCAAGAGGAAAACAGTTAATTACCTACAAGGGAGCACCCATACGATTGTCAGCTGATTTCTCAACAGAAACTATGCAGGCCAGATGGGAGTGGCAAGAAATTTTCAAAGTGATGAATAGCAAGAACCTACAACCAAGACTACTCTACCCAGCAAAGCTATCATTCAGAATTGAAGGGCAGATAAAGAGCTTCACAGATAAGAAAAAGCTAAAGGAGTTCATCACCACCAAACCAGTATTATATGAAATGCTGAAAGGTATTCTTAAAGAAGAGGAAGAAGAAAAAAGTAAAGATAAAAATTATGAACAACAAATACATATCTATCAACAAGTGAACCTAAAAATCAAGTGAATTAAAAACCTGAGGGACAGAATAATCTGGTGAATATAATAGAATCAGGGGCATAGAAAGGGAGTGGACTGATAATTCTCAGGGGGAAAGGGGTATGGGGGGTTCAGGAAGAGACTGGACAAAAATCATACACCTATGGATGAGGACAGTAGGGGGGAGGTAAGGGCAGAAGGTGGGGTGGGAACCGGGTGGAGGGGAGCTATGGGGGGAAAAAGGAGAAACAATTGTAATAATCTGAATAAAGATTTATTTAAAAAAATAAAAAATAATAAAGTTATTATTGAAAGGAACTTATTTATAGCCATTTTTTTGTGTGTCTGTGTTCCTTCTTACCTTTTTATTTCTTCTTTTAACACCAGTCCCTTTAGCATTTCTTGCATTGCTGGCTTGGTAGTGATAAACTCCTTTAGCATTTTGTTGTCTGTGAAGGTCCTTATTTCCCCTTCAACTTTGAATGATAACCTTGCTGGATAGAGTATTCTTGGATTCAGTCCCTCGGTTTGCATCACTTTGTAAATTTCCTTCCATTCTTTTCTTACCTGATGTGTTTCTGTTGAGAAATCATTTGACAATCTAATGGGAGCTCCCTTGTATGTAACTTTCTGTCTATCTCTCTCTCTCTTGCAGCCTTTAAGATTCTCTTTGTCCTGAATATTTGCCATCGTAATTATGATGTGTCTTGGTGTGGGTCTTTTTGGGTTCATCCTGTTTGGGACTCTCTGTGCTTGTGTCACTTTTTTCTTTGCCACATCAGGGAAGTTTTCTGACATTATTTATTCAAATAGTTCTTCTAACCCTTGTTCCTCTTCCTTTTGTTCTGGCACCCCTATTATTCATATGTTGCTTCGTTTTATGTTGTCCCATAGCTCCCTTAAGCTCTCCTCCTGTCTTTTCATTTTTTTTTCTCCAGTTGCAATTCAGTTTGGCTCTGTTTTGCTTCCTTGTCTTCTAGTTCACTAATTCAGTCCTCCACTTCTCCTAGTCTACTGTTAAAACTTTCCATGGTGTTTTTTATTGCAGCTATATCACTATTCATTTCTTCTTGATTCTTACATAAGTTGTTGATTTTTTCATCCGTTTCTTCTTGATTCTTACATAAGGTGTTGATTTTTTTCCATCTGGTTTATGAACTCTATGACCCTTATTCTGAATTCTTTTTCTGACATATTGCATGCCTCTGTTTCACTTAGCTGCTTTTGTGGCGTTTCCTCCTTTTCTTTCCTTTGGGGGTATCTTTGTCTACCCATTTTTGGTCTCACTGACTGATCTAGATGTCAAGCTGTGCTGGGGATGCTGCTTGGGTGGCAGTGGCTTTTCTGGCTGTGGTTGCTCCTCAGGCGGTTACGGTAGCAGCTGCTTCTCAGTTGGCAGCGGCTCCTCTGGTGGGTGCTGTTCGCAGCAGTGGTGCCTCCTTTGGCTGGTAGGGGAGGCTGCTCATATAGCTGCTGTTCTTTGGATGGGGGTGGGCTGATTATGAGGTTGCTGTTCCTCAGTTGGGGATGGGTTGCTCGTGTCTGCTGCTCCTTGCATGGGGGCCAGCTGCTCACGTGGCTGCTGCTCCTCGGACAGGGGTGGACAGCTTGCGTGGCTGCTGTTCTTTAGATGGAGGCTGACTGCATGCTGCTGCTGTTCCTTAGATGGGATGGGCTACTTGTGATGACGCCGCTCCTTGAACAGGGGCAGGTTGCTTGCAGGGCTGCTGCTTCTTGTACAGGTGCGGGTTGCTCGTGCAGCTGCTTCTCCTCGGACGTGGGGGCGGTCTGCTCATGCGGCTGCTGCTCTTCACGTGGGAGTGAGCTGCTAATGCTGTTGATGCTTCTCAGACAGGGATGGGCCGTTCACCTGGTTCCTTCTTGTCGGACAGGTGCAGGCTGCATGTGTGTGCTGCTCCTCGGACCAGTGCAGACTGCACAGGGCTGCTGCTCCTTGGACATGGGCGGTCTGCTTATGTGGCTTCTGCTCCTCAGATGGGGGGAGGCTTCTTGTGTGGCTGCTGCTCCTCAGAAGGGGGTGGGCTGCTCACACAGGTGCTGCTCCTCAAATGGGGGCAGGCGGCTCACACAACTGCTGCTCCTCGGAAAGGGACAGTCTACTCACACAGCTGCTGCTCCTCGGAAGGGGGCGGGCTGCTTGCATAGCTGCTGCTCCTTGGAAGGCAGCTGGCTGCTCGTACGGCATAGCTGCTGCTCTTTGGACAGGTGCAGGGTGTGGGCTGTGCACAGCTGCTGCTCCTCAGAGGGGGGCCGGCTGTGTGGGGCTGCCGCTCCTCAGTAGTGGGTGGGCTGCTCACACAGCTGCTGCTCCTTGGACAGGGGCAGGCCACGTGAAGCTGTTGCTCTTAGGCCTGTGGGGGTTGTTCGCGGGGCTGCTGCTCCTTGGACAGGAGCGGGCTGCTCACGTGTCTGCTGTTCATGTGGTTGCAGTGACCTGGGCTAAAGCGTTGGCCGGTCAGAGGGAAGCCTGCTTCCAAACTCACAGGAGCCTGTGCCCAGGGTGGCTGGAGTCTCATTGACAGTGGGATCACAGCTTAGGTAGCATGTTCCTGGCAGGGGTGGCTATAGAGTCCCAGGTGTTATCTGAGGGCACTCTGGGTGGAGTTGAGGCTGGGAACCCAGTTACAGCAGCTCTCCCCTTCAAAAAGTCTAGGCCTCTAAGGACAAGCTGGACTCCCAGTACTATTTGCAAGGGTAGCAGAAGCTGCCTAGTTAGGTGAGCCTGATTAGCCTGCCCTGAAGGTCCTGTGGGATCTAACTGTGCCTCACTCACTCTCTCTCTCACACACACACACCCCACCTGACCACACGCTCCTCTTTTACTCCCTCACTCACTCATGCTCTTTCCCTCACTGCCGCATTCTTCCTGCCTCTATAGTTGGGTCTGGGGTGTTATTGACCTGCTCATGGATGGAGTTTCCTCACCAGGTGTCTGGTTATGTGGCTTGCTCTCAAGCCCCTTGGCCAGACAGGATAAAATTCACCTCAACAAGACACAACACAGAGGGAACTAAGCACAAATGTACACATGACACAATAACCCCAATATAAGTGGCCACCTGAACAAAGAGAGTTAGGACAGAGAAAAGAGAGCACAAATGCTATCAAAGAGAGAGAAAAAGATAAGGGATAAAAGACGAAGGAATAAAAAGGAGAATATATATATGTATGTGGGGGTAAGACACCACAAAACCAATAGATAAACCAAAAAAAAAAAAAAAAAAAACAAACAAACAAACACCACACACCCAGCAAAGAGGATTGGGGCAGAATCTGTAGAGGCTGAGCTTATATAGTGAAAATAGGATTAAGAATTGGATGAATATGGGGAGGACCTCAATTTAGTATTGAGGAAGTAGAAAGGGAATAAGTGGATGTTAAGAAAGAGAATGAGAAGAAAAAATAATAAATTTACCAAAAAAGTTGATTTCAAAAATGGTATAAAAAGTTAAAAATAGCAAATAAAAAAAATAGTGATGGAAAAATAATGCAAAAAGAAATAGGAAAAAAAAGCAACAAACAAAAACAGTAAAACAAAGAAGAAAAGAATAAAAAAAGAAAAAGAAAGAAAAAAGGGATAAAAAAAATAATAAAAGTGAAAAAGTGGAGTGTTGTTCCTTTGGCTGGCTTATGATACCAGTCATCTGTACTATACTGTTTCTTAGTATCTGGTTGCCGGGGCTAAAGATTTCTCTTTAGGCCAGTTCCTATGACCTCAGGGAGTATTCAGATTCCTTTGTATTATTCAGGGTGGGATCTGGGTGTGGCTATATTGGTTGCCTGAAGACTGAAGGGAGGGGCTATCTCTCAGGAGAAAATGGTGGCCGGGGCATAGATATGACTCAGCACCAGACTTGCTACCACCTCTCCTGGACCGCCGCCTACTCTTCCCAGATTCCACAAGTCCACACCTTCTCCCGCACCTCAGCCATGGGTAAGTGTCTGTATCCGAAGGGTCCTACGAACTAGGTTCAGTGGACAAAGGCACAGGCCCCAGCGCAAGGAGGGACTGCATGTCTGCAAACTCCTCTCTTGCCGGCACTGCGCAGTCTGGCCAGCCCTTCAGGGCTGCCTCTGAGCTCAGATCCAAAATCCAGACTCCAAGGTCCAAAATCGCCTACCTCCTGCAGTCCCATGGTCCCTTTTTATTCACAGTCAGATGCTTTTCCTGTTATCAGGGACGCGGCTTGGTGCCCTGTAGTTTCTCCCTGACCCTCTTGGCACAGAGGTCCGGCAGACTCTCTTGCCTAGATCCTTGATTTCACCTTTATGCAGGGGACCTCTGCCCTTCCCAGCTTCAAACTGTCTCACCAGCTGCATCTCCTTCGCCAATTCGGGCTGAATTCCACTCATTTCAGCTGCTCACTCTATTTGCTCCGGGACAAGGCTCAGGACACGTCCATCTATTCCCCCGCCATTTTGTCTCCTCAGTACAGCCACTTTGAAAAACAATTCTGAAAATGCATATATGACTCAAGCCTCAGAAATTCCAATTCTTGCTATTTATCCCAAAGAAAATCTAATATAAGCTCACCAAGAAACATGTACACAGTTGTTCTTTAGAGCAGTGGTCTCCAACCTTTTGGACCTCATGGACCACCAGTGGTCCGCGGACCACCGGTTCGTGACTGCTGCTTTAGAGTATGGTTTATACTGCAAACCTGATAGTAACAAAAATTTGGAAACAATCTAAATGCTTGTCAGTGGAGGACTCTTATATAATAAAAGACTAATATGCAAATTGTCCCCTCGGGAGTTCGACCAGGAGACCAGGAGTTCGATCGCTCACTATGACATGCGCTGACCACCAGGGGGTGGTGCAGAACATGGCAGGTGACCAGCGGCGACAGCAGGGTGCTGAGGGAGTGAGGGAAGGAAGAAGCAGGGAGGCAGGGAGGCAGGGAACCTGATTGGCCTTGATCTCTGGCCAGGCCTAGGGACCCTATCATACACAAATTTTGTGCACTGGGCCTCTAGTGAATAGATAAAATTGTGGTATAATTTATACCATGGAATACTATGCCAAAGTTAAAAGAATTAGGCTATATAGATGCAAAAAACATAATGCTAAATGAAAAATAATCAAGTTTCAATGTGTATAGTTCATACCAAATAATTATTTGTATGAACTTTAAAATTATATATTAAACAATCTTTATATATAAAAGCATAATAAGCAAATTGTCCCCGTGGGAGTTCAACTGGGAGACCAATCGCTTGCTATGACATGCACTGACAACCAGGACACAGCACGGAATGAAGGAAGGCCCTGGCTGGCAGCCAGAAGGCCCAAATCAGCCCTGATCGCCGGCCAGGCCTAGGGACCCTACTCGTGCACCAGGACTCTAGTATTTATATGTTGATGGATATGTATATATTTTAGTTCTTTGGGTGAAGATGGATTCTAAGGAGATGCATTAGGGCCAAATGTTCAGGAAGAGGATGGAACTGGAGAAAAGACATAAAGGGGACAACAATAGTCCTAGAGTGATGATTTCAACAATCCTATATAACAAAAGCCTAATATGCTAAGTGTCCGGTTGTCCGGTTGGCCATTCAACCAATCAAAGCGTAATATGCTAATGATATGCTAAGGCCACTCAACCACTCACTATGACATGCACTGACCACCAGGGGGCCAGACGCTCCCACCAGTAGGTTAGCTTGCTGCTGGGGTTTGGCCCTGAAGCCCTCCTGCAGTCCCTCCCTGGCTGGCCAACCTCCAGCGTCCCTCCCCAGCCCCGATCATGCACCGGTGGGGTCCCTTGGCCTGGCCTGCACCCTCTTGCAATCTGGGACCCCTCAGGGGATGTCAGAGAGCCAGTTTCGGCCTGACAGTGGAACAGCCAGTCACTATGATGCTCACTGACCACCATGGGGCAGACATTCAATGCAGAAACCTCTCCCGCCTCCACAGCAGCACAAAGGATGTCTAACTGATGGCTTAGGCCCGCTCCCTGGGCTCCTGAGGGCTCCGGGACTGTGAGAGGGTGCAGGCCGGGCTTAGGGGACCCTCCCCCCCCCTGAGTGCACGAATTTTGTGCACTGGGCCTCTAGTAATAACATATTAGTAACAGGGAGTATAGCTGATTGAGTTAATTCAATTCTGTGCATCTGAGGTTCAGCATGGCCACTACTAAATGTTAATGAGTGTGAAAAGTGTGGCTTTAAGGACAAAAGCAGTGCAAGGAATTCAGGCTCCAACACCTTTCCTCCTGTGTCTGCTGTAGTCTGACCTCTGAAAAGGGAACTGGTGACTCAGATCTTATACACACTTCAAGCATTGGCCTCTCTGTGACATTGCCAACAAGGACTCCAGTTTAACAGGGTTGGGTCATACAGTAACTTGTGTGCTACAAACACATAAAAAAAGCCTACTTACTGCCTAACCTGCTAACACTGAAGACACCTCATTGACTAGTACACTGGAATTAGTCTCTTCCTATGAATACATCATGCTTCAATTCTTCAATTTGTTTCAATTGACCTAATAAAAGAAATGGCTTTTCCAAAAATGACTACAGTGGTTTAGCAGCTGGCTTTACTCACCTTTTCAGCAGTGCAGACTTAATGCAGCTGACATTCAAGTTGAGATAATTGGAGTGTAAATTACTTTCAAGCACTTTCTTCTTAAAATAGAGAACGGTCTGTCCTTCATATTGGAACATGACATTAATTGTGGTTATCCATGAGACAGTGTGGTGAAATGACTTTATAACACTTGTTATGGTGTTGATTCAATGTATCTTTAACAGTTATGTTCTTATAAAAAAATTAATAAAATGTGTTTAATAGGCCCTTTAATGGAAATTTTCTTACTTCAAAACAAATTTGTAAAGTAGAACAGTATTGACTGAAAGTACTCATAAGGAAATCTTCATAGGAAAGACAGGGAATTCAGAAAAGTAGTATGTAGCTTCTGTGTTTATTTTGTTGGTTTTGTTTGATTTTTGGTGGCTTCATCATTTCACTTCATGCTTTAGGTGACACTCCAGTTGGGGCTGCTTAACTCCATGTGGGTCTTATGCAGAGGCTCTGAGGCCCTGAGGCACCTCCTTATAACTAGGAGGCCATTTCCAAATGCCTGCCTACCCTCCAGTCATGTACTCTAGGTAGCCTGCTCTCTGCGAACCAATCTATGATTACCAACTTAGTGAACTATTCCCTAAAATAAAATAAGTTACAGTTAATTTATTTCTAAAACAAGTTTGTTTCTTGATAGTCTCAAATAATCTAAGTACAGAAGTAGAATTAAGACAGGCAGAGTTGGAAGGTAAGAGCAAAACTGGCATTAGGACAGGCACATCTGTGGCTTTTTGTGGGAAGACAAGTAGTCTCTTGAAAACCAGAGTAGAACACCTTCATCAAGACAAAATGTCCACGAAATGGTGAAATCTGCTCTTCTCATTAAAAATAATAATAATAGCTATTTAATCATTAGTTTTGAATGATAATCATTATATAAATGAATACTAATTCAGTTATCTTTCAGAGTCATCAAATACATTTCAGCAAACAGGAGTAGAAGCATTTTAAGGTGAGAGTGTGAAAAATGAGAATTAGGGCATAAAACTTCTCCCAAATTCTGCTCCAAATTTTGTGTCTTACTTAAAATAGCTCATGGAGTCTATAATATCCTTTATTCTTCTTGAGCAACATTCAGGTAACTTACTCCCATTGATCATCAGTAAACATGTATAGGTGTATCTGAATAATCTAAAATGGTTTTCACGCAGAATCAGGAACTCCCTGGTCATTCCCAGTTAGGCCCACAAAATTGAAAACTTCCTGAGGTGGGTCATAACTTGCATTTAATAAAGACTCATTTATTTTAACCTTCTCCAAACAAATAAATGGCTATAATTCTGTCTATATTACAGAACTTTCCCATCTGCCACATCTAAGACAGGTGTATTATCAAATAATGTTAATTTTTGTTAAGGCATTAACTATTAACCACATTTAATAATTTTAATAAAGGTCCTTTTGAATTATTGAAAGCATATAAGCCCCTAATCCCTTTTCAGGAGGTTGGATGATACTATCCGGAGGCATTTTGCTATGCACTATAATGACAGGAGAGGCAAATTCCACATACAATAGAAATGCAAAAGATTTGGAGACCTCCAGAAATATATGATTGCAGGAGATTATATATAGGAGGAACTGGGTGCTTTATGGAAAAACGATGAAAAGGAACGAGAGGAAATTGGCAGAAGAAAAATAAAGAAAAGGCCAATACACAAACTAAATTCTAAATGGTTTATACTGTAATCTACCCCTCTGCTTTTCCTAGCATATCTTCAGTAGATTCTTCACTGACTAATGCTTGACTTTATCTTATTAAAAAGGGGAGAACATGAGCATACAGTTTGAAGAAGAAGATGAAGGGACAATTGACACCTGTATCACCTATGGTTTATTTTGGTAGTTTCAGCCATATCCTATGTATGGTATTAAGCTTATTTTTTCCAAAAGATACTTGAAAACCCATTAATAACTAAGTACCATTGTCTTTGCATTGCTCAACTAATACCTTATACATATCCATTTAACAAATATACTTTGCAAACCAACTATTTGAAGAAAACTTAGCTAGAGCTTTAAAGGATCTGGTGTTGAATCAGATATTTATCTTGTCTCTAAAGGGAACTCACTCCAGTAAGAACAGTAAGACCTGGGCACTGTTAACTATAATCCAGGGTAAAAAGTGAGAAACACTTGTACAAATGGAAGATTAAAATATTTGCTCCAGGAGAAAGAAGAATAACCATGTGGAGGGATTAGAACTTCAGTTGAATCTGAGAAGAAATTTAAAATCAACCAAAATAAATGAGTCAGATCTGTCCAATAAATAAAAATGTGATACACAAATCAGAATTTTATGGTGTTGATGACTACTGTGGTAAAAGGTTTCAAACCCTTGCAAGACTCATAGGCCAAAGAATAAGATTTGGGTAATAGAACAAATCCATTGTGCAATCCACCCCTACCATAGGAACCAAATGTAACGTGAAGACTGACAAAAAAAAAAACCCTTATACTTGGGAGATGTTAAATTTAATATATAGTGTAGAATTATTTGACATTTTATCTTTCTTAAGGAACAGGTGTTGGAATAACCAAATTGTTGCTAAACCATTCATGAGTTAGTCTTAATCTCCATCCTTAGAAAGAGAAAAATTGCAGATAAGAGCAGCCATGCTATGTTTTACATAGCACAAATCCCCTGTGAACCACTTAACTGAGTCAAAATATTCACTCTCTGTGATCTTCTGAAATGTGATGTCTTCTCTTCCAAAACCATGACATTGCCCTTCAAGAGCAGGGGTTAAAATGGGGAACAGGGACTTGTAGAAGCTAAAGCTAGTAATTATGCCACAAAGACATACAGGATGATAATTCTACTAATAAATATATACCTTTTATTTAGAATTATAAAATAACAGAAATAGATTGTCCAAAAGTGCACAAGCGCCAATTATAAATAGAATTGTAATAGGGGGAAAGCAGATTTTTAAAAAGAGTACTATCATAGCTCCTTTATCCAGTAGTGTAAGCATTTAGATTTCTGAATTGCAGCTTAATCTGGTGTTGCTTTAGGGAAGTGTTTTCACCTCTAACAAACCAGAAGCCCTAACCACCAACACATCCAACCACAAGTTAAACCTAATTACTGAATATTAATTCAGTTATTGTAGGAGGAGCTACTGAGTTTTCACACATTGCCTTATTCAAAGCTGTCTGGATTTCAAAAGAACTCTGCCATCTGTCATGAAACCAAGTATAACTGATCCTTAGATAAAGGAATGATTGAGGAACTTATCCAATTAATTCCTTCTGGGCTCCCCGCACTGCAAGAGGCAAGCCAAGCCCAAGTTAGTTTGCCTCTATCTTTAGTTTCCTGTTGTTCTCACTGCCACTGCATTCCTGATAACTACATATCCCCTTATCATGTTAGTCCTCATATTGTGTCTAACTTGATATGCATCCTAAATCACAATTAAACATATTTAAAGTCATTCATAAGTGTCTCACATTGTATAAATTGATGATACATTTGAGCTGATAATTGAGCCCTGGCTTTCTCCCAAACACACACACACACACTCACACACACACACACACACACACACACACTCACACACACACACACTCACACACACATGCACACACAATTATAATTATTATGTTAAATAAAATAAATAAGCTAGGTCAATAAAGTTTAAGCCTCGTATTCTTCTGGATAGAACTCAGGAATAAATATTACAATAAAGGATAAGTTTGGACCATGGGGAAATCTTGCCTTGAGACTTCATATGAAGTCACTCTTCCACTGAATTACATCTGGATGTCAGGCCATGAGCCTCTTCCTAGGACACTCCTCAATTTTACCACTCTGATGGTGCTGAGAACATTTTTCATGGTACTGCACAAAGGTCTCTCTGTGAGGAATCATTGGAGATTTTTTTTCTCATTTTAATTTTCAACAACAGTTGTATTTCTTATAAGTTACTAGCTTTGTTCTTATCTTATGAACATTGTAAGTTTTGGAATCAACCCTGTGTCCCTCTTGGTATTTTGTGCTATAAAACCCAGTCCAGATAAGTCCATGATCCATATCTTCCAGGATGTTCCTTGGGACTAGGCATAGGTGAAGCCAGGAGGCACCAAGAGCACAAAGGCCAAGGACTCACTCAGGATGCCTGACCTGCCATGTTTAACCCTGCAGAGCCTAACATCATGCAGCATGGTGATTAAC